>NC_139970.1:25282777-26540277 GCF_963993115.1 Abramis brama
GCCTCTAGTCTACCTCCATCAGTATGACCCTCTGTGGCCCAGTGTTCGGCTCTGAGCTTTGAGCTCTCGGGTCTGGAGGGCTCACTGATCTGAAATGCTACTTCAAAGCGTTCAGACTCAGCATGTTGGGCTTGTCCTCTCCCCTGGGCGGTTCTGAATCAAAGGCCAGCCAGACTACATGTTTTTAAAGGTGTCGGGTTCTCTGCTCCTGAGGATCCACACATGAAGTTTTCTCACTTCTGGGAAAATATTTTTTTTTAATGCTTTTTTTTTTGCACTGCATGTTGCATAATTCCAGTGCAATTGTATGAAACTTAAACCACATCTCAAGTGGAATACTAAAACTGAGAAATGAGTTTCATCTCACCATCTTACCAGAAATTGACTGATTGTAGATCAAGTCTTGGCTAGTCTGGATGACACATCTTCTAGACTTCTTTCCTCTGTGTGGTCATCATCAGGGTGGAGTCTGTCTTTTCTCTGGTCTGATGGCCTAGCATTAATCTGACAGCTATGATCTACATCAGTTACTGAACCCTCTTATCTTCAGCGATAAGGTCATACATGCCACCAAAAAGAGAACTCCCCTTCCTTTGAGTTTAACTTTTTCTTTAGTCATCCCAAAATGTTGTTTTTTTTAAATGGGTTTTTAGTCTAGTGCTTGAAAAAATAGTCTGTGGTGAACACAAGTTCCAAAAAAATTCTCATTTTACTATACCATATAAAATGAATCACTTGTGAATTTTTTATTATTATTTTACAAGTGGCTAAATGGGACATGACATTATTTAAATGTCATCACACCAAACACAGATGCTCATCAACTCGCTGTTTATCCACTCACTAAAGCCTTGTTGTGTTTATACTCATGCTGTTCTAACTCAAACTCAACTCGAACTTGTTGATTTTAGATAAATATTGAAAGAGTTGTCAGAAGCATAGTGATTGTGTAGTTTGTTTATATTTCAACCTCAGCTTTTTACTTCTGGTCATTGTCTTTAGGCCTCAACATTCATTGTTCATTTGTGTAGATTATCTTGATGAACAAAACATGTAAGAATCAAACTTTAGTTGGTCACAGAGCTTATTTTCTGCAATAATCCAAAAGTTAAGGGAACCAGGGTGACGCTAACTTCCAGGTTGGCCTACAAAATTGTCATCCCTGTCATTTTTTTGGTGTATTTTGTCTTAAATGCAAGAAAATGAGTTGTCTGTTTTCTTGCAGGTTTCCTTCAACATAACTGTAGACGCTCGGGGATGTCCTCCGAGAGGCACCAAGAAGAGTTTCACCATCAGGCCTGTTGGTTTTAAAGACCGCCTGAAGGTCTCTGTGGACTACCGCTGTGATTGCAGCTGCACGTATCACACAGATCCCAACAGTAGCCGCTGCAACTCCGCCGGCACCTACAGCTGTGGCATGTGCCGTTGTGAGCCCGGCTACCTGGGTGCCCGCTGCGAGTGCCAGGAGGGTGAGGTCGACTACCAGCACCTCAGTGCCTGCCGTGAGGCCGAGGGCAAGCAGGTGTGCAGCGGCCGCGGAGAATGCAGCTGTAACCAGTGCCTTTGCTACGAGTCCGAGTTTGGCAAAATCTACGGCACCTTCTGCGAGTGTGATGACTTTTCCTGTGCCCGACACAAGGGCACGCTGTGTTCAGGTAAGATGAATTGAATTTTCGCTTTTTTGGTCGTCACAATGTATTTTCAAATAAATCTTTGCACCTTAGTTCCACAATACAGTTTAACCTGTACCTTGCAAAGTGCATTGAATTTTCAGTACAAGTTATGTCCATATCCTAGTTTTTCAGCATTGTCTCAAGGCATTTGCCCATTTGGCTTGCCCATGGGCCTCTTTAGGATGCCATGGGGGTGTAGCCATCATTTCAGAAGTGAGCAGGACAAAAAAAGTCAAGTGTGATACCAGTTTATTCTAACCTTTGTCTAATTTAATTAGAATTTACGTTTTATTAAAAGTTGGCATCATTTCTATGCCCATGGGATGCCTGGTTCATTTTTTTTATTTCTATTTTTATTTTATTTTTATCAATTCTTGCCAGAGAGCAGTTGGCTGGCGCCCCATCTCGGTCTCTCTCTCCACACGACGCATCTCTGCCATGTCACAGTGAGAGCTTTGTAGCAGGCTGCATTTGTTTATCCATGCACACAATGGCTGGTCTATAGTAATGAGGCTCTATGTTTTTCTTATGTCAGCAGGAACTGCCAGCCCAGCACAAAATGGATATTTGTTGAGCCTCTGTAGCAATAATGTCATTGGTAGAATCGAGAATATGTCCCATTCCTGCTATCTCAGCCATGGAAAACTCTTCTCGTCCGCTGTAATGAGTTCTGAATGAGTCTGAGTAATTATGCACTCTCATACCGCTTTGCCATGGTGAATTAACTGGGACAATTCTTGTAAACTCGCTAATAATGGTTGTGGGAAAAGGCAACCGTTGATGAGAGTTCTCTGTAGGTTTCGTTCACATGTTAAATGGCCCATAAACATACTTTGTGGTGTTTTGATTTGGCCATGCTCCGGTGAGAGCAGCTTGTTTTACAGAGTGTGATTTGCGAGACTTTTTAGATATAATATCAAATTAGTTTTAGCATCAATGAGTTTTAGCATGCTAGCGTTTATCTGGAGAGTGAGACAGGTTTCTCAAACAGGCGGGCCAGTAAGATGAACATACTCCTCCAGGGTAGGGTTTCTCAAACGGTGGGAACTGCAGGGTGGTTGTTAAAAATCTAATAATTAAAGGTAGGGTAGGTAGGAATTTTATAAAAAACTTTTTTCCAAATTTGTTTAAACTTTCTATATATATCAATACATAATTAAAATGTAAGTACTCTGAAAAAAAGAGTATAAAAATCGAGTGACTCTAGAATCTGCATTAAACACAGCTCATTATTTCCATTCGGGACGAAACAAAGGATTGGCTTAGGCGACTGTCACTCTCTCGCAACCATGGCAACCACCCTTTTGCCACAGGATCTGCCCACTTGCGCGAACCCGTTTGATTTGAGGAATTCAACAGGCACGGAACCTAGGAATAGCAAAACAATGGCAGAGAAAGAGCAATCAAAATTCACATTACCGGCATATGCAGTTAGCGAAGGCAAACAAGGCAAAAAAGGAAGACAGTACTAGAAAAGGTAATGAACAAAAAGTCTTTGGATAAACAAAGAAATAAAACGCGTGTCAATATCCTCGGACCCTAGTTGCACGGCCTCTTGCACGACCTCCTCTGCTTCGCCCTCGACCCCGGACCTGTCCTTGAGCTGACGATGCGGTACTTGTCTCTGGAGTGTAGTCCTCATCAGAGTCAACAATGCTTTCATCATGGAAACTCTTACATGCAGAACACCATATATGTTATGAATCCTACACGAAATTCATCTTCATCACAGTGTAACTGATGGTAATGGAAAAACGTGTATCAATGCAACCTGTTTTTAGCTTTGCCGTATAGATATAACTAGCTCGTTAGCGAATCAAAAAAAAATATAGGTAACACTTTACAATAAGGTTCCTTTATTAAACATTAGTTAATGCATTAACTAACATGAACTAACAATGAGCAATACATTTATTACTGTTTTTGTTAATCTTTGTTAATGTTAGTTAATAAAAATAAAGCTGTTCATTGTTTGTTCATGTTAGTTCACAGTGCATTAACTAATGTTAACAAGATTTTAATAAAGTATTAGTAAATGTTGAAATTAACATTAACAAAGATGAACAAATGCTGTATAAGTGCAGTTCATTATTAGTTAATGTTAACTAATGTAGTTAACTAATGAACCTTATTGTAAAGTGTTACCAAAATATATTTTAAACTTTACCAATATCAATATGCTAGCTTGATAGTGAGTACTAAAATACATCTTATTTGTTTATATTCATAATGATAAAGTTAGATTTTTTTATTACATGTGATTCTGACATGATATCACTACTGGACTGTGCTCCTTCCTCTCCACTCGTCTCAGGTAAATAATGCGTCTTCCAGCTCAGCGGTCGGAGTCGCGCGTTCATGAGTTTTGGGGGCGTGGCTTTGGAAGGAGCCCAGAAGGGAGGGGGTGGAGTGAATGGAAATAATGAGCTGTCTTTAAAACAGTCGTGAGAGGTCTACAGACACTCGATTTTTATACTTTTTTTTTTTTCAGAGTACTTACATTTTAATTATGTATTGATATATAAATAAAGTTTAAACAAATTTGGAAAATAAGTTTTTTAGACAATTCCTACCTACCCTACCTTTAAGTCATAAACAATGTCAAATTAAAGTAAATATGGGCTGCACAATTCATCTAAATAAATTTGAACTTGAGATATGGCTTAGTCTGATTATCACATCACAACAGGCTGTGATTTATTCTGATGCACTCCGTGTTTCTGGGTGAAGTGCAGCACTGTGTTCATTAACACATGAGCAGCTCATGATCCAGTGTTTTCAGTGTCTCCGAATGCCTCAGTTTTGCAGTAAATGCTGTTCCACATGAACTTCATATCTGCATGTCACTGCTAATGTGTCAGGATAAATTTGTCACATTTGTTTTGTTTTTTTTTTTTGTTTTTTTGTGGACAAAAATGTTTTCAGAATTTTACTAGATTTGTAATGAGCATTGTTAACTAAACAGAATTAAGGGTCACTACAGGGTTTTTTTTTTTTTTTTTTTTACCAAAATAAGAGCTCTAGTTTTTAATATTTAAATTGAAAAATTTGAGACACATTAATATTGTAACTTGTAGTGTAAAAGAAAATTACTGTAATTAGTAAATATTCTTTTTTATTTTTAAGTCCTGTTGTTGTTGTCGTTTTGGATTACCCAAATTGATGGGTGGTTAGGTTATTAGGGTGTTGACACCAACACATTTTATTTTTGTGAGCCTTTTTTTTTTTTTTTTTCTTCTTCCTTTGTATAAAGAGCTCGTTTTTTTAATTAACTTATTTATTTTGATCTAAAACTCAAAGATTAATCAGTCAGTGAGTGTTTAGGATACCTGTGGTTAGGAGCTTCTTCCTGTGCCACATTAGTACTGGATCACTGGGCTTGGTGAGCATGTTGTGACTCCTGAAGGGTGATTGGCTGACGGCTTCTTATTACAGCTGGGCAAGAATAAACTGTTTTTGTAAAGATGTTTTGTAACCCTTTGTAGATGCACATTCAATATATATCTATATATATCTATATCTATATCTATATATAATAACGGCTACTTTTCAAGATTACTTTAAAGATATTTTTAAGTCCATTTAAATGTAAACATGACTTTAAAATGAACATAAGCACTCTTATTATTGGTCTCTTAAGCATAGTCCTTTGTTCATACACCTGGAGTAAACAAAGTATTGTTTTTCTTTAACCACACTCTTTGATGGAAGTGCTATTGAAATGGTTTACTCAGCTGTTATCTTAATTGCATATCACTTACCGCGCCCTGTTGTTACCTAAAACAGTAGTAGTTGCAGAAAATAAAGCCATAAGAAGATGCAGAAGTCACCCTGGATCATTGAATCATGATGTCGTGTTCTGTAATATTGAATCAGCTTTCCCTATTTATGTGATATATGAAGCCATGGAAAGACTAATGCAGAGTCAGCTGGTCATTATGGCAAAAACAATCCTTCACTGGGTGAAGACAACCAACGCAAAAGTGATGCGTATAACACAGCTACTTCCGGTCAATTATAGTTTTACGGTCACCAGATAAAATATTTCACAGCAGAATGTTGTGATCAAAAATGGAGCTGTGTAATAACATAGAAAACCTGAATTTCATATAAAGTTTATGTACATTTTGCTCTAAATCTATTCATTTTTGTGTATTGCGGATCAGCATGGCCTTGCTGTCGTGCTGATAGCAGCCTGAAGGGCTCCCACAGACAGACAGCACTGCGCTGATAAGACATCTGTGTGTCCTTTGTTGCGTTTGAATGATTAGTTTGCGCTCTGCTGTCATAATGAAAGACTTTTGAATCTGCTGAACTGTTATGATTGAACGAATTTAGTGTGATGGCTGCTAGAAGTGCACAAGGTTTTTTTTTCTTCCTATTTTTACTTTTAAGTTCACATGCCTCATGTCAATCAAAGGGTTTACCATATTAAAACTTATTATTGTACATATGTTTTGAATCTCTGCACAATAGCTTTGAGTGTTTAGAAGTGTGAGCATGAAACTATTGAGCCCGTAGTAAACCTTTGCTTTGTAGTGCTGTTCTTTACATCTGCTGCTGATTTAAATTTCTTATTTACACAGAGAGACAGAAATAGTAACTAAATGCACCAGACATATAAATGTGCCCTTTTTTTTCTTTACATTTTCAGCATTGTTGTGTAGACTTAGTCAATTATCATTTTAAATGTGAGCATGTGTGTGTTTGTTTTAAAGGTATCAGAAGGTGAGAACTCACTTGAGGCAACCAGTTTCAGGATTTTTTTGAGTTTACTTAACAATTAAAGTGTCTTTGCTTTTCTATGAACTTGCGTTTTTTTAGCGTGTAGATCCATGTTAAATTAGCTTGCACTTTAAATTAATATGAGCATTGATATTAATTGTGATGTATCACTTTCTTACACCATGTCTACACCAGACGCTGGTGGCACGACGCAACGTCACAAAAGCGAATAGAACCCATTATAATCCGTGATGCTGTCTACAATGAATGTGGCGCGAGCTGCGTGACACAACATTCCCGACAGTAAACTGATGCCCCATTCTAGTTATGATGTGGTACTCCAAGCGCTCCCGCTACTTCTGATACGAAGGACAAATGGATTTGCATTTTTGGATTTGTCACGTCCAGTCTGGAGAGCTTCTAGCTGTTGCGGCGTGACTCAACAATATATCAAAACAGAAAACCGTTATTATAAATTATATTTGTTTTATTGTATTTTTGATCAAGAAAAATGCAGCCTTGGTGAGCATGAGAGACTTCAAAAGCATTAAAGTCTTACCGACCCAAAGCTTTTGAATTGCAGTGTGTATAGACAGTGTTTCATTAAACATGTATCGTCTTAACCCGAGAAAAACATGTGAATCTGTTCAATCTCATGCACTTGACCTCAAGCAGTATACAATTATACATGGGCTTTCAAACAATTGTCACTAACTTATAATAACATCTCAGGAGTGATGTTTGTTATTGTGGTCATATGTTGTTTTTCTCAAAAACATTTCCTGATCCAAGAAATATGTTAGACACCTAGTTGTTTTTGAAGCTGTTTTTTAAGATACTTTCAGATGTTAACTTGTATTAGCTTTAGCATGGAGCAGATGAGACCTTGTATGTTGAATACCAAACATATGCTGTAATTTGGACGTAACATGGTTCCATTTAACTTTTGGCGAACAGAACATTATCCGCCAACTCCTCTTTCTAACTGTACACAGCACATTGACGTCTGTTTGAGTTTCTTTTTCCACACCCCTGCATCCTCTCTTAACTCAGTAAATGACATCAGCACATGGCAACACACTGACCTTAGATGCAAACAAACAGACAAGAGCTTCACTGCATTACTGTCATCATAAATGCAGGAAAATCGGGCATTCTTTGGTTCACATGTTTGGATATAAACGCTTATCTGTTTTGTCATGTTGTGTCCTGTGGGACACTTTATCAGAGCAATGTGGTCACGTGTTGAACAATAGAGCTGCAAGAACCATAAGCAAAATTGGACTTTGGAATAGAGGTCAATGCTCACTTTGTAGTCCATTGACTGCGATGAGAGCACATTTGCTAGCAGAACTCCTTTGTGAAATTCATGTTTTTGATGTGGCAGCAAGATGCATTTCCATTTCTATGGGGATGAGCGTCCTTGAGTTTGAAGTATCTTTCATGGGTAATATTATTAATGGAAATGCACATTTTTGTTTGATGAAAGTGATGTATTTAGATCCCCTCTGTTGAACTCAATAGACTCCTCTACTTGTAGTTTACCAAACAATGGAATTTGTTGGACTTTGACTCAATCCCTCAGATGTACTTACTCTCTGAAAACCATCCCCAAATGCACTAGCAAAATGAAAAGCTCAGTTGAACAAACCCAGTCCGGATGGAAACTGGATCGTCTAGATTCTAGAAGCCTCGAGGACCTGGATTAGCATGCTAAACAAATAAAGCATCTCCCATGGGTCCTGCTTTGCTTCTGCCATACTTTAAATGCCAAGCCTTTACACAAAACATTTCAAAAGAATAGAATTTCAAAAGCTACTAGTTATAGTTTGTTTTCAGTTATTCGTCCTTTGAAATATCACGCCTTATGAATGGATGTTGCATGTGCATTCACGCCCCAAATCTTAGTTACTTGGTATTTTATTAGAAAGTAGGATGTAAGAATGAAAATTGGTTTAAAAAAAACAAAAGGATAGGAAAGATAGGAGTTTGAGCTGTCAAACAGAAGGTTTTATTTATTCATGAAGATGTTTTCTGCATGTCACTGCATGATTTGTGCGGTGGTTCATATTTGAGTTAAACTAACCTGATGCTTTTGGTGAAAGTATTTTGACATTCCCTGAAGATGTGTTTTTGACCTGACAGTCAGATGCATACAGTCTGAGACCACCAGTGAAAATGAATCAATTATATTATACTATATTAATTATATTATATTATTATAAAAAAGTAGTGACCCAGATTTAAATGTATAACATTCTGATTTGAAGTGTGTATGAAATACAGTGAGTGAATGCACAATATTTGTCAGTACATAAATATTCGTATGATTTAGTCTTTCAAATGTGATAATAGTCCATGCTTTTGTTTTTAGTTTGCAGTCAGAACAGAGCAGATTGAAGTCTTGCAGTGTCATCGGTACACTGCAATCAGTTAGTGCTAAAAAATAAATCTCATCTGTCACTTTGTGTGTTGTCTCAAGCGTTGGTAAAACACACCCAAACTTATTCATCTTGGTCTTTTGATGGTTTTCAAATCTGACTTTAAGTGACCACATTGCTACAATGGGATTACTACGCCTTTAATTGGCCTGCTCTGGGCAACAAATTGTAACAGGATAATGATTTTTCCATGTGAGGTACCATTTGGGAAAAGTTGACTAGTCTGTTGTTATAGACCAGTACACACAGTAGCCTGACATATTACCGACATCCTAACAGCAATTTAAGGCATTTTACGGCATTAAAGTATTTATTAATTGTTGGCACGAAAATTGCTTCGCTGTTTTAAATGCGTTTAACCTCCTCTGGAAAGATATCCAGTCCAATTTTGGAATGCAAGGGCATGGGTAAGATTCGTGATGAGTCAAAGTCTGCCTATCCTTGTGGATACAAACACTGTCTCTGCAGATAGTCGGCTTTGTGACTAGAAACACTGGACTGTCTTTCTATCTTTGGTTTCAAATACATGGGATTAGTCTGGTATTTTTATTTAGACAAGCTACAGAACAGTTATGCATTTCTCATTTAAACCTGTTTATAGATGTTTTTTAAGAGACTTTAAGTTCTAGACATGGTGTTTTTTTTTTTTTGGCTTATTGCCCTTGTACTTCCCACGCTTGTGCTTTACATCAGCAGAAACATGTAGTTCATTTAACAGTATTTACTGTAAAACCTTACACCATACCAAACCAGCAGTGAAGCATGCACAGAAACATTAGCTTGTTCCTGAGTAGAAAACATATGTACCGCAGGCCCGAATTATAGTGATCCGTTCATGTTTTTAAAAGCTTTATACATTACTTTGTGCATTGTTGTCCCCAGCCTACCTGTTTATTTAAAAGGCGTCAGAAGACTGTGTAGCAGAAGAAAACTGTATTTATCCTGTATGCCTGCTCTGTAATTGTTATTGTCACTGAAGCATGAGATGTTACCCTCCAGTCACATGAGACAAAACTTCTGACTGCGCTAATTATCTTAAATATAATTTCTCTGCTCTGCACCAGAGTTCAGATTTGCTCATTAAGTGGAGAAACATGTGAGAGTTATTTCCCGATTATTTTTAACTTATTTTATTCTCTTTGGAATACAATGAGGTTTCCTGGTTACTAAGGAATCTTGTAAAGAGAACAGACACCACATGTTAGGCATCTATAGACCTTCTGTTTTTCCTGCCAAGACTTTGTCACCACTCGAGAGGCACAACTACAAGAGGCAGCTTGCCGTGTCTTGGCCTACATACTTACATTGCACATCTTTCTTTATAGACAGATGAGTTTTATTTTTTGTTAGCTAAACAAGTAAAGTCAGACAGATTAACATGGATTTTGTGTGCGGTTGACAAAAGAAACAGCACATGCAGAAATAAGGCATGGAAATAATTGAAAAACATTAGCAAGAGGCAGTTATTTTGGTTTTGGCAGGTTCCATATATGCCCATTATTCACACACAAGAAGAATCTGTGGCTTTGTTCACACTGAAACCAGTTCTGATGTTTCTGATCCTTAGTACTGACTCCTATACTGTCATTTAAGTTGTGAAATAAAATTAATACTTTTATTCAGCAAGGATGCATTAAATTGGTCAAAGGTGACAGTAAAGACTTTTATAATGTTACTGAGGATTTCTATTTCAAATCAGTGCTTGAGTATAAGAGATTTTAAAATCATTTGAATGGTAGTGTGCATTTTTTGCCATAGTAATGCGCTAGAAAATGAGATCGAGTAATGACCTAGAGGAAAACTGGTTAATTGGTACATGAAACAACTGTTGGAAACAGTGTTGTGTTTAAGGGTTTAACACACTTTATTAGATCAGTGCTTGATCAGAGGCCTGTAAAAACCGGATGACTCCTATTAAAGACCATGGCATGCTTGTGTTGTCTCCAGATGTATAATGTTGTGTCTCTGTGGTCAATGTCACACATATACTCGAACTCCTCAGAGAGGTCATGGAAGTCTTTAAACACTACATCACAAAACTTGGGTCAGTATAAGTATAATTTTGTTTTTAAATTCTTTGTTTTTACCCTTTGTCATTTACAACAGCTCCTTTTGGCTCTATATTGACCAGTTTTTGAAAGCTTTTCCTTAAATTATTTTGTCTTGAACTTTCCACTGAAAATATGGAGTTGAGTTACTCACATCATGAAATGATTTCTTCCGTTTCAACAGCACTTGTTTGTTTCTTCTTTCGTAGGGAAGGAAGAATGACCACTGAGTCTGTGGTGACACGTTTTCCTAAGTCGTTGAGTAGCCTGCTTGTTGTTTGATCAGCATTTCTGAAAACGGTTCACTCTCGCAGCTCCAGACGGGGAAGTGAGATGCCCCTGGAGCAGAAGTGTGTTCTGCTGGGTGGAACTGGAACGTGGCATAGGTTGCACACCCTGTGCTCTCACTGCACCCCAGTGATTACAGGGCTTTCGGAGTGTTTTTTCCAGATCCAAAGGACGATCTATTTTAAGTTGCCACCACAAGAAAGAAAGACAAGCCACAAAGCATGACCATATAAAACCATATTTTTATAACTCTGATCTGAAGTCAGACGGCAAGTTCTTTCACTCCCGCTAACTACATTATGCTCACAAAAAAGAAGCGTAGCATTAGGTTTTGTGGTTGAATTGTATGTTTTGGTAACTTAAATCTTTACATGCTGTACTTCACACTTGATTTATACAAGTTTGTTGAAAACCATTTTAGTTGTGGTAGTAGTTGTAGTTATGCCATTAGTATAGTACTATTGGTTAGTAGAGGAACTCCTCTGCATTTTCTTAAGTCACTGGCCCTGCTACAATGCATTCAATTTATTAAATTACATTAAATTGTTCTTAATGTACTTAATGACTGCAGCCTAGACTGGAAGATTAGCGAGTAGGAGTAGGAGTAGGAGGTCGCTTTGGACAAAAGCGTCTGCAAAAAGTAGTAGTAGGTGTAGTAGTAGTAGGAGGTCGCTTTGGACAAAAGCGTCTGCAAAAAGTAGTAGTAGTAGGTGTAGTAGTAGTAGTAGGAGGTCGCTTTGGACAAAAGCGTCTGCAAAAAGTAGTAGTAGTAGGTCGCTTTGGACAAAAGCGTCTGCAAAAAGTAGTAGTAGGTGTAGTAGTAGTAGTAGGAGGTCGCTTTGGACAAAAGTGTCTGCAAAAAGTAGTAGTAGGTCGCTTTGGACAAAAGTGTCTGCAAAAAGTAGTAGTAGTAGTAGGTCGCTTTGGACAAAAGCGTCTGCAAAAAGTAGTAGGTGTAGTAGTAGTAGGAGGTCGCTTTGGACAAAAGCGTCTGCAAAAAGTAGTAGTAGTAGTAGGTCGCTTTGGACAAAAGCGTCTGCAAAAAGTAGTAGTAGTGTAGTAGTAGGTCGCTTTGGACAAAAGCGTCTGGTAGTAGTAGTAGTAGTAGTAGTAGGTGTAGTAGTAGTAGGTGTAGTAGTAGTAGGTGTAGTAGTAGTAGGTGTAGTAGTAGGTCGCTTTGGACAAAAGCGTCTGCAAAAAGTAGTAGTAGTGTAGTAGTAGTAGGAGGTCGCTTTGGACAAAAGCGTCTGCAAAAAGTAGTAGTAGTAGTAGGTCGCTTTGGACAAAAGCGTCTGCAAAAAGTAGTAGTAGTGTAGTAGTAGGTCGCTTTGGACAAAAGCGTGTAGTAGTAGTAGTAGTAGTAGTAGTAGTAGTAGTAGTAGTAGGTCGCTTTGGACAAAAGCGTCTGCAAAAAGTAGTAGTAGTGTAGTAGTAGGTCGCTTTGGACAAAAGCGTCTGGTAGTAGTAGTAGGTGTAGTAGTAGTAGGTGTAGTAGTAGTAGGTGTAGTAGTAGTAGGTGTAGTAGTAGGTCGCTTTGGACAAAAGCGTCTGCAAAAAGTAGTAGTAGTGTAGTAGTAGTAGGAGGTCGCTTTGGACAAAAGCGTCTGCAAAAAGTAGTAGTAGTAGTAGGTCGCTTTGGACAAAAGCGTCTGCAAAAAGTAGTAGTAGTGTAGTAGTAGGTCGCTTTGGACAAAAGCGTCTGCAAAAAGTAGTAGTAGTGTAGTAGTAGGTCGCTTTGGACAAAAGCGTCTGGTAGTAGTAGTAGTAGTAGTAGTAGTAGGTGTAGTAGTAGTAGGTGTAGTAGTAGTAGGTGTAGTAGTAGTAGGTGTAGTAGTAGTACGTGTAGTAGTAGGTCGCTTTGGACAAAAGCGTCTGCAAAAAGTAGTAGTAGTAGTAGGTCGCTTTGGACAAAAGCGTCTGCAAAAAGTAGTAGTAGTGTAGTAGTAGGTCGCTTTGGACAAAAGCGTCTAGTAGTAGTAGTAGTAGTAGTAGTAGTAGTAGTAGTAGTAGTAGTAGTAGTAGGTCGCTTTGGACAAAAGCGTCTGCAAAAAGTAGTAGTAGTGTAGTAGTAGGTCGCTTTGGACAAAAGCGTCTGCAAGTAGTAGTAGTAGTAGTAGTAGTAGTAGTAGTAGGTCGCTTTGGACAAAAGCGTCTGCAAAAAGTAGTAGTAGTGTAGTAGTAGGTCGCTTTGGACAAAAGCGTCTGCAAGAAGTAGTAGTAGTAGGTGTAGTAGTAGTAGTAGTAGTAGTAGTAGGTGTAGTAGTAGTAGTAGTAGGTGTAGTAGTTGGTGTAGTAGTAGGTCGCTTTGGACAAAAGCGTCTGCAAAACGTAGTAGTAGGTGTAGTAGTAGGTGTAGTAGTAGGTGTAGTAGTAGGTGTAGTAGTAGGTGTAGGTGTAGTAGTAGGTCGCTGTGGACAAAAGCGTCTGCAAAAAGTAGTAGTAGGTGTAGTAGTAGGTCGCTTTGGACAAAAGCGTCTGCAAAAAGTAGTAGTAGGTGTAGTAGTAGGTGTAGTAGTAGTAGTAGGTCGCTTTGGACAAAAGCGTCTGCAAAATGTAGTAGTTTTTTTACTGACCACATTCTCATATTGACATCAAACTTTCATAGTCTTCTCTATATAACTCTATATAATCTCCCTCTGCTGTTGGCAAACACAGTTCATTAAGTTCATTGACTCTCCTCTTTAAACTGAGAGGAGTGTGATGATACACTAGAATAGCTCAAGAATCTAATTTTAAATTAAGTAGAGTGAAATGAAGCGTGCAGCTAAACTGTTACAATATAAAGAGGAATGTTGCTTCAGCAGCTGGATGTACACTTCCTGTGGGACTACAGAGGCTAAAGGGGTCTTTATCACAGGAAGGACAGGTCAGGGTCAGCATATCAGTCGACCAATAGCAATACAGTGATGACAAATGGTTTCTGCCGGTCCAGAATGTAGCTTGTTTAAATAACATATCTGATACTGAACGGATTTAAATGTTTAAGTTATTCTTTTAAAGAAGCAAAAAAAAATATGTTGCTGAAAAGAAGAGGTCCTACATTTAAATGTTACAAATGCTTTAATTTTAGAAATGGAGAATGACAAAAATCCGTTTTCCAGCTTCATTTTTATTCATTTTTTATACTTCTAGTTAATGATGATAACACTGGTAAAATGATGTTTGTACAAGAAACTATAACAAGCATACACTCAAGCATGCAGACAGGAAATATTTAGACTGGTCACTTCCAGCCTTTGAAAGTATTTTGCATTGGGCTCAGTGTTGGGTTTTTTTCTACATTTTGTTTGCTTTTCCTTTCCACTTCGGTTTGGTGTATGAGCATGCTATCATGGCTTATTCATTAAAATTAATGATGATTACAAGCCTACACATTTTCTTTCAAAAATGCCTGTCAAGTTAATCTCAAATCTATTTCATGTTTTAGTAATTTAAAGGCAGGAAAAATGACATTTTCATCGCACAAGGATGGCTGTGCCCTTCACAAAGACTTCACAGCAATAGAGCTCAAGTGTACACTATTCAAACACTGGATTTTACAAGCACAGACTCTTTGTTGACTGTGAAACTTTGCACCCTTAAATAAACCTGATACTTGAGGTCAACGGTAATTGACATATTTCAGTGCTTGCGTGGCTTTGGACTCACTCATGTGTGAATTTGTCGAGTTTAACTGTGGATGTGGTAGAAATGGGCTGAGGTTCATTCCCTGAGGCTTTCAAACATGGATCTGCCTTTCTGGCATGGCAACAGCACATTTATTCAGTGACCTAAATAAAAGACTCGGGAATGCTGGGAGAGCAGGTCTGCATCGATTCTCTGGCATTTGTTATATTGCTAACACTTTACAATAAGGTTCATTAGTTAACATTAGTTAACTACCTTAGTTAACATTAACTAAAAATGAACAATACTTCCACAGCATTTATTAATCTTAGTTAATATTCATTTCAACATTTACTAATACATTATTAAAATCAAAGGTTGTATTTGTTAACATTACTGTAAACTAACATGAACAAACAATGAACAGCTATATTTTTATTAACTAACATTAACAAAGATGAACTAATATAGTAACAAATTTATTGCTCATTGTTAGTTCATGTTAGTTAATATATATTATTTGTGTTAAGATTATGACTTGATATTCTAGCTCAGTGCGTAAAATATGAAGACTCTTAGTTCTGAATGTCTGTGGCAAAAAAGGGAAGCCTGTGAATGCTGTTATTTTCGAGTGTAACTACTGTCACACACACCTTTAGAAAGCAGGTGTGGAGAACATGCCACAACACGTCTTTGTTCATGCCAGATTCGTTCAGAGGGTCATTCATTCAGTAAAGGCGTACTCTGTGCTTACTGTCTCAAACAGAATACACCCCAAGGTGTGGAATATGACATTTAACTATCAGGACTTTCTTTTCTTCCTTATATTACTCCCATAACCCTAACAGACTTGGACTATTACTTTATTAAAGGTCTTTGTTAGAAAGACGGATTTTAATGGACGTTTTTTGTTCTATAAAAAATAAATGGCGAACCGCTTAAGTTTAATAAGGTGTATTGTATCTCTCAAGAACACTTTGTGTTTGTCAGAAGAATTCAGTGGTTGCACATTCCTGGATTATTTTAGTTCTGCTGTGGCACCGCAATGAAACATTTATTGTGTGGGAGCTGACCAGCATGACCTCGATGGTCCGTTTTTTTGTGTGTGTGTGTATCAAACACATCATCCCTCACTATACATATGTTTTTCACATATGTAGAGTCAAATCTGATCATTCCTAAGAGTGTCATGTAACTTCATACTTTTCTCACGAGATTAGTTTCAGACAGCATCTCCCACGGTAGTTCATGTTTCTTATCAGGAGCAGGTGTGAGGATGTGCTGTATCTTTTAAAGGGATACTTCACCCAAAACTTTCCCCATATTTAGACAACCGTTTAGAAGTTTGAGGTCGTTAAATTTAAAAAAGAATAATAAAAAAATGAAATGAGTCTAAGCTCATCAAGGCTGCATTTATTTGATCAAAAATACAGTAAAACGGTACGGTTGTGAATTTTAATTACAAAATAATTATTCAAGTCATTTTAAATAAAATAATAATAAAATCATTTTAATGTTTTAAAATGTAATTAAGCTAAATTTTTCTTCAGTGTCACATGATCCTTCAGAAATCATTCTAATATGTTGATTTGGTGCTCAAAAAAACATTTCTTATCAATGTTGAAAACCATTCAAAAGAAGACAATTAATATCTTAAACATTTTGACCCCAAACTTTTGAAACCCATATTATTCCAAACCATATGCTGTTCAGTTTTCTTGGAAAACAAATATTATGCAGAGCTGTGAAGCAGCTCTTGCCATTCGACAGTAGAGAATATTACGTATTTCACTAATTTTATGATGTGTTTGCTTGACACCCTCTGGTCACTGTGAACTGCATGAAGGTCCTCGTTCTACAGAAAATGTCTACTTTCTACAGAAAAAAAAATCAATTAATGCAACAACATGAGTATAAGTAAATAGTGGCAGAACTTTCATTTATGGGTAAACAATGACTTTCAATGCAGATCTTCTCATCTTTCCTGCAAGTTAATATGCCCAGCACAATGTGGAGACCTCTTTGGACTGCACAAGCACAAAACTGCAACTATGGAGTATGTGTGCTAAATTTTTCCAGCGTTTTCCTGTTCTCGTGCAATCATTGCTGCAGCTGATGCCACACCAAGTGTTCGCCACTGCTTTCAATCTGTTCACAGCTGTTTTGCCATGAAAGCTTGTCTTGTTTTTACATCTTTTCACAGTAAGACCCTTCACGTTTTCGCACTCTACTATATCATAATATAAACTTTCAGTCGGGTCATTCACACAGCGACTAGTTTAGCACATTGGCACATTTGCTTCAACACACAAGAGTTTTGCTCACGCTCAGTGATGGAGACACACGCCAAGAATCCTCGGAGTTGGAATGAGGAGATCTGCATGTAATCAGTGCACTGGAATGTGCTCGGCCGTGGACAAAGAGACTTCAGAGAATGTGGGAGAAGTAGACAGCGGTCATCTTTGTGCCATGACAGAGAAATGTGGAACGCTTGTGTTTCCATTAATGTCAGTAAATGATGGTTCTATGCAAACTCTCAATGTGTATATTTGTGTATACGGTATTATACGATTCTGAGAGGTCTTTGTGTTTAGACCTCATGTCCACGCCAGTGAGTTAAACACATTTGTTAGTGCAGGAGTTTTGCACATAGCAGCTTTTTGACTGAATGTCACAAATTATATAAAGTTTATTCTGAGCCTATGTTTCCCTGTTTTCCAGGTCACGGGGAATGCCACTGCGGTGAGTGTAAATGCCATGCTGGTTATATTGGAGACAACTGTAATTGCTCTACAGAGACGGCTTCCTGTGTGTCAGACGACGGGAAGATCTGTAGTGGGCGGGGCAGCTGTGTGTGTGGGCGGTGCCAGTGCGCTGAGCCAGGGGCGTTTGGGGACACGTGCGAAAAATGTCCCACCTGTCCAGATGCCTGTGGAACAAAGAGGTATGTGACTGAGGATGCTCAAACTAACTTAAAGCTAATTTATAGGTATTTTCAGTTTCTAATGATTCTAATATAATGCTTTCTTTAAAAGTTTATACGTCATTGTTCAAAAATTTATTTTACTGCATATTGCAACCAATAGCATACTGTCTGTTTCATCCTTCTGTTTCTTTAAATTGGTCCCTTTCTGTTTCTAAAATGTAATTTGATACATACTAGTCGCATTCCAGTGAAGGATTGCAGTACTTTGATAATATTTACACTATCAGTCAAAAGCTTGGGGTCAGTTATCATATTTTTTTAAAGAAATGTAATACTTTTATTCAGTAAGGATGCATTAAATTGGTCAAAGGTGACAAAGATATAATGTTAAAAAAGATTATAACATAACTGCTGTTCTTATGAGCTTTCTATTCATTAAAGAATCCTGAAAAGATTTAGGCTACCAGTTTCCACAAAAATAATTTCAGCATTGACTATAATAAATGCTTCTTGATCACCAAATCTGGAATTTCACCTTTGCCATTAGAGTATCACATTACGTTTTAAATGTATTAAAATAGAAAACAGTTTTTTAAAATTGTTATAGTATTTCACAATATTACTGTTTTTACTGTATTTTCTGTACATTTTACAGACTCCAAACTTTCAAATGTATGTAACACCAAGATTTGCTAGGTTCTTTCAAACACGGGTATAAGCATGATGGTTCTGATATATATCAAAATGAATCTGTACTATTAACAAGTTACATTGAAAAGCACTTATGACCCACTTTGTCCTTCATAAATCACAAGTTCTTACTTCAAACATATTTTTTTCACTAGTCCCATGTTAACATGTTTATGTTTAAATATTGTGATTATACTGTCAGAACAGTGTGTTTTAATGTTTTTAAATTCTGTGGCATTAGGAAGCATGCCACATCAGATGTTCTCTATTAGATTGATCAAAGCTGACTGACAGGGTCTGAGATGTCTTTCCTTCATCATTGACTTTTGTTTAGACTCAAGCCTGTCAAACTTTTTAGTTTTGTGTTAGTTATGGTTTGAATGATCTTTCTAAATGTTTCTCCTCAGGGAATGCATCGAGTGTCATCTTTTTAACACGGGGAGACTGGCCGACAACCAGACCTGTCAGCGCATGTGCAAGGATGAGATCATGACCGTCGAAACCCTCAGTGAGTGCACACTCAGAAACACTTGACATTGAATTATGTTTGAGGGTTCGGCTAGTGTTTTGGGGCGGCTTCTCTATCATTGTATCTCTCCACCCTGCACAGATGTTTTCTTCTGAGAAAAACTGACTGAAGACAATGCATATGTGGATTGTTTAAGCTAAATAACAACATATTTTTTTAATTATTTCTTTATTTTCCACTCATCAGTGCCATGTTATTTAAAGCTTGTGCATGTGAGGAAGGAATTTTAATGTTTGTCATTTTCATACCCCTGGTATAATAAAGCAAGCAGGTAAGTAAATAAAATGTCTTAGCAGGATTTCACAAACCACAATCATTTTTGTTATACTGGTTGAAACTCTTCACATCCTGATAGCAATCAATAATAAAAGTGGTCTAAATATTAAAATATTTACATATATCTTCTGTGGAAGTCTCCGAACCAAAACAATTTTCATCCAATCATTGCATTCGGTCCGAATGCAATGATACGTGTGCGTTTGTATGTTCTGAAGGAGGCGTGGCTTTGGAGAGCGCTGTGAAGGGAGGGTCTCATGCTTCGCCGCTCCGCAATTGCCTACCCCATCTTCAGTGGTTTAATATGGCATCTTATTCAAAGATGAAACACTTTTGAGCATAAGGGTTCATTTACTTTTACTGTGAAACAAAAAAAAACATGACAACTGATAGCTTATAAGTTATGTTGTTTATTTTATTTTTTAGTCTTCACCATTTTTTACGTGGGATAATCAAAGGGGGTAGCTTGGATAATGAGATCGGAAAATTCTATCAACATGCACACTAACTGCCAGCCAATGTCATCAACACACTGGTTACTTAACTTACATTTTCCTTAACCTCAATCAGAGAGAGAACTTGAATCCAGCTGAAATCATGAAGGAGCTCAGTTCACAGATCTGTCTGTTTTCCCTCTCATCAGGACACACTGTTGGTCGAGCACCACAGTTTGTGCTTCCAGGTCATGAATGTGTTACTCGCAGCAGGGTGATCATGGTTTGTGGTGTATCATGGCCAGCTCTGTTTATGTTATTATCTGGAGAATGTGAGTCTGGACGTCTGTGCAACACTCACTGTTCTGTGTCCCACTGAGAAAGCCTGTGTTTACTGCTCTTCCTCGCAACCCTGCCATTAATTCAAACCACTAATATGTAAAATGCACAAACTACTAAAGAACAGCACTTTGGAAAATGAATAAAATGTTTAGCTTTGTCATATGTGGATCTTTTTATTTTATTTAGATTTTTATATTATGTTTTTTGTTCTATTTATTTATAATTATGAATGTTTTATTAGAGTTCGAAAGCTATTAATAAAGTTTATGAGAACTTCTCCAGGGTTTTTATAACAGGTTTTATTACAGGAGGCATTTTTACATGGTTCGAGGAATGCATGAATGAATGTTTACTGTTGAGCAATATGATGCTGGACTCATTCTCTGAGATATTGCAGTGAAAAATTCAGGATGCTTGTGAACTCTTTAAGGCCTTTCCATGTCACCCCTAATTGTAAAAGAAGGCATTCTAGATGTGATGTTTCACAACATTTCTCTGTCGTTTGAGTCAGCTGACTTCCTTAATGGACTCCACATGTGCATACCGGAAACTTCCAGCTCTTTTAGAGACAGGCTCTGTAGTTAAATGACTTTAAGGAAGGGAGAGACTTCCTGTTTTTTATTTTTTTTGTAGTGGATTTTAATTATGATAACATTTAAACATTTAATCTGGGTCCTTGTTGAGGAATGCAAGGTCTGGTCCAAAAATTATTTCAGCATGTCAAGATTATGCTATTGTCTCGACATGTACTGCTTTATCGGTTTGTTTCCTCAGGCACAGTTTGGACAGCTGTTTTACTGAACCCAACTCCTCTCTCCATTTCAGAAACGGATGCTCCCAACACCGTTCAATGCGTGTATAAGACCGAGAACGACTGTGTGATGAAGTTCACTTATTCCGAACATGCCAGCGGCCAATCGGTCCTCACCGCTCTTAAAGAGCCAGGTCGGTATTTAGCACTACCTCTGTAATAAACTGCATTCTGAATCATGTTAAACAGGAAGTATAAGAAAAGAATTTGGTCAAAATAATATTTTTTTTATTTTTTTTGTTGCTATTTCTGATCCAAACACTGTTTCAAATGGGGAGGGTTTCAGCTAAACTTCACATCATACATTATAGCCATGCATTTGTGTATTTTGTGTGTTTACAGAATGTGCCGTTGCCCCAAATGCCATGACTGTGCTTCTGGCAGTTGTTGGCAGTATCTTGTTGATGGGCATCGTGCTGCTAGCCCTCTGGAAACTTGTCATAACCGTCCACGACCGCCGCGAGTTTGCACGCTTCCAAAGTGCACGTTCACGGGCGCGTTACGAGATGGTGAGAACTCGGTCTACTGCACTAAGTTTGATTTAGTTTGATCTACTGACTGGAGTTTATATTGCTGCAGACTAATGCATTCATATAGCACTGTTTGTAAGTTACCCAAAACGTAAATAGCTTGAACAGGCAAATCCATGCAATCACAAAAAACAACTAGGCTTTGATTGAAAGCATGAGGCCTTTTGGAAAACATCAGTCAGCTGGGAATGCAGATCAGTCATGATGATCATTCCAAGGCTATGGTTCAAAGGCTCTGTTCGCTCTGCCCTTCTAACCATGTGCATTTCAATGAACCCATCTGACCCATTTACTCTTCTTGTCTTCCTCCTAGGCATCTAATCCTGTTTATAAACAGTCCATCCCCTCTCACCCAATGGAGACAGTTTTCTATATGCACAGTTCCAAGTCATGCAACGGAGAAGTTCACTGATCAACCTG
Organism: Abramis brama; assembly: GCF_963993115.1. Lineage (NCBI taxonomy): Eukaryota > Metazoa > Chordata > Actinopteri > Cypriniformes > Leuciscidae > Abramis > Abramis brama. The sequence continues at coordinate 25,304,517 of NC_139970.1, forward strand.
CATTTGGACTGGGGGACATGGCAGGACCTGTCCAGCACGCCTCTGCTATACAGTGGAAGACAGAGACAGCAAATTGAATGGTCTTTTGCAATGCAAACTTTTTTTTTTTCTGAGGATTGGAACTGATCTTTATGCGGTTGGGTAATGAACGTTCATTGGTGAGCAGCAGTTGGACACGTGCTGAATATGAGAAGAGGATTGGCTTGACTAGTTGTCCAGAAACCTTCTTGAGCAATGGACGTTGATCTGCTATGGACCGCTTTCTTGAATATAACTCCTAATTTTCTACAGTTCTAACCATACCTCCTGCTCATTATGATGGATTTGCTGTGCAATGTTTTATAGGCAAAGAGACATTTGTGGCAAGGCAAGGAACTGTGCCTTTCCCAGCCGTTACACATTTTACATGAATTAAATTTATTTAGCACATGTACAGTAGTCAGACACCATAGAGTGTGCATAGAACACAACAAAAGGCTAAATTATACATCAACTCTTTAATGAAGAGATGGGTACTAACATAACCAGAGCAATAATTCTCTTAACTCTTGTTTTGCACATTGTCTATTAGGTTGAGGTTTTATCAAGTAAAGAAAGTAATGCCACTCTACAATACTAGTCTTTGGTGTATTGCCACAGGTTGCATATTTTCATAGTGATTTTCAACTGTACATTATGATGCAATAACACTGCCTGCTGATAATTCAAGAGTGTCTCGTTTCTTTTTGGAACGATTACATTTAGTAGCTCCACACCCATCCCATCAGGACCTGGACCAAGTAAAAAATTAGACACTGCACACCCATCTGCCAATAAGAGATTGACCCCATATCAATAGTCATGTTTGTGTCTACTTAAAGGCACAAAAAGTGAATTATATGGGGTGTTTTTTTGTGCTCAGTGCGATGGAAAAAAACAAGGTCTAAGTTGAACTTCTTTTTAGAATGATGTCACACATGAGACACTGAACAAATATATCTGTGCACATTATTATTTCTTAAAAATTCATGTGCCATCTTAATCTTTAATCAAAATAATATTCCCTCCCTCTTGCAGTGACATCTCTTCTGTTCTTTGATGATTTGTTTACTGGCGCGAGTGCAGGACATCCTGTCACTCACATGACATCACAGCAATAGTAAACAACAACTATCCAGTCAATTCCCCATGGAAAAAATTAAATCCCGCCCTACATGTTCTCTTATTCGAGAAGCCATTTCACTTGGATATAAGTCACTATAGGTAAGAAAAAACTATCGCAAATTCAGTTTAATGCAGACTTAAAACTACAAAATGCACTGTAAGAAATTATAGTCTGTCCAGACCCAGATTCCACTCCCAAGAAAGGTGGTTGATCTTGTTCATTCCCCAAAATGGCTTAATTATTATATAGGACAAAAAGTCAACAGTTTTGTTGTTTCTGCACCATTTGAGTGGATCACATCGTGAGCAAATGGTCATCAATTGTAGAATTGGAGCAGGTGAGGGACCCTGAGAACCATCTCAGACAGTGGAGTATCTCAACTTTATTAACATACAGACCACAGCTGTTACAACAGGAACAACTTAATTTAGGCTACATTAGGGGTGGTAAACTGTCATGGAATAAAAGGTTTGAGATTTGAATGTTATGGGTTCATTCCAATTATCCCAAGGTGCTACATGTACTTTGTCAGTGCTACGCTGCAATAAACTTCTTCCTCAAGATCTTTATCATTTTTTTTCTTACACATTTACATGCATAGTTTGATTTCAGTCAGACTAAAGCAATAATTTGTCTTTTTATACTGTCATGCAAATAATTAGTTCTAATGAAATTAGGAGATTTTTTTGTGGAGGTTGTTTTTCCCCATAAAGTCAGTCTAACAGACCTAGGTGATGCGAATATTCATTATTATGCTTCAAATATTCAATTACACCTTGCATGGTGTAAAATTGGACGAACAGCTGAAGACTGTAGCTCAACTATGCAAAAACTAGTACTATCAAACATGCTGCTTTTTTTTTTTTTGCTTGATGCTAACAAAACATGACAGCTCAGCGGGGAATGACACAAGCACCCTTCTCTAAGCTGATGGGAAAATCTGACTTCATACTCAAGCAAGGTGACAGAAGCCATTGATCTATGCGGGCCGTGCACCTGGACTGGGTGAGGGGCTTAATTGGCTGAAGTTTGTTTAGTGCCATTTATTTATCTTCTCCTGTGACTTTTGGTAGGTCAGATCAAATGGGCAGCTTGTTTTGAGCTTCAAAGGTGTGTATGTGGTACAGAAGGTTTTTTTTACCTGCAGCGAAGAAGATTGGGAGTATAAATCAGCCATTGTGTGTGCGTGTTTGGTGGCGTGTCTCAGTACAGGACTCATGTTCAGTTATAGAGAGCAGCTGTGTTTGCGATGGGGAAAGTGTGCACGCCTTTTGATCCTAGTTGAAAACCCCTTTCGGTGTTGATTTACTGTGAAACCACATGAGACCATGTCTCTAAGACATCTTAAAGAGTATTTTACCAGGTCTGGTGGGTTGTCTACTATCAATCCAATCAAAAGTATGGAGAAGGGTCTTGCATTTAAAATGTTCCTCTGCGTGTAGAAGTTGTATTTGCTGTAAAAGTCTGCACGATAAATTTAAATCTTTCTCCAAATCAAAATCTGGTCACACTTCCATCATTTCCATGTTCTCTTGCCACACAACACAACCATGGCTGACATTTTGAGCTGAGACTTGGGGTGTACAAATGTGTATGGAGCTCCAGTGGTTCTTCCCTGTTGGGATGTCAACCCTGTGATTTGCACATAAATCACATGTTCTCAGAGTTTGATGAACCGAATGCTGTTTTCCTCCCGAGCAGTGAGCCAGTATCAACAGCCAGAGCATTCAGACAGAAGTGAAGTCATGTCACTGGGAGAGGACGCAGCTCTGAACACAAGAAGGGAAAGTAGGGTTGTGTGTTTCGGTAACGTCTGAGACTTCAGGAGCTGAACAGCAACAGATGTGACTGTGAAGGCCTGATCTGCCCCCTTGTGAAGTGTCTCTCGTTTTTCTTTTAAATATTTCTCATTTCGTTCAAATAAAAAGGTGGTCTTAAGAATTTGAAAAAAGTAAGTAAAAAACAAAAAAAGATTGTAAAATATTTTTAGGTCACTTATTAGTGATTTGTGACCATTGTTCATGTGATTTTGAACAGACAGAAGTTCTTCCATTGAAGAATAAGATTCTCATTTTTAGCATTCTTATTTTTTTGTTATTTCTGATACATTTGCAGTTTTTTAGGATTCTTTGATTAATGGAAAGTTCAAAATTATACATTTCAAAAGTTTTTACTGTCACTTTTGATCAAATTAATGCAGTATTAATTTCTAAAAAAAAAAACAAAAAAAAAAAACAGTATAAATGGAAGCATCATACAGTTATCAACCTATCTAGATGTGTCAAACGTGTCTTTCATTTCCTTCAGTGTCCTTCATTTCCAGGGAGATGTGATAACTGCCAACATTAATCTTTACTGGAATGCAAGGTATGTCCTGCAGCACTGAGGTCTGATACTCATCTAATGAGTCTTTGACTCACTAAATGCCCGCGTTCAGTGAAGGAATTTACATCCACTCTGTTTGATTCAGAGTGAAGCTGGCGTGAGCCACAATAAGCTCATATTCAGCACTGATGATAAATCTTTTGTGATGCAAATGATTTTTGTAAACTGAGGCCTACTCGCCTTGTGCAGATTTTTAGGCAACATGGGAGTTTTCACATAGGTGCCATTAGTATGTTTATCTATAAATAATCATTGTGGGTAGTCTGATCTTTGCCAGTAACATTCACAGGTCTAAATCTCAATTGTCCCTCAATGAAGTCAATAAATCAACCCTTTTCTTGCCAGTATACTTTCATTGCCATAAGCAAAACCCAGTCAAGGATCTTTAATGTGATCAAAAAGGAAGTACGACGGTATATTATATAGGCTACTGTATGTCCTGCTCACATTATCTGCTGTAACACTGAATGATCACACAGATACTAATATCAGTCCAGGTTTAATTAATTTAGTTTGATCTAGATTTAAAAAATGAACAAATTGACTGAAAATTAAATGCTTTTAAATCATAGAGCCTAGAGAATACTTCCATTTTTTCGACATAATTATTGCAGTGACTAATGACACTACAGTTTTGTAACATAATTGAAAAAAAGAACAAGAAGAAAAAAGATATAAGGATCTTTTGGAATAAGGAATAAGGATCTTTTGTGCGTTTATGGAAGGAAATATAGAAGAATTGTGATGCTCTGTCCTATAGCACCATCTACTGGATGAAGGATCATAGTGCATGTCCACAGGCCTCAACTTTTATTCTGCTCTTATAAGTGTTCAAATTGTGATAAAGTAAATAAATAAATACGGATGGCATTAAGAGTCTTCTATTCAACTTATGTGCTGTATTCTAACTCATATCTTCTGAAGACATATGTTAGCTATGAGTTTGGGACATTAATGATGACAGATTGTAAGTGAACTATTCGGAGCGAGACATAAGTGACTCATGTTTGGAGTGTGTGAGGGAGAATGTGGGCTTGGGTGCATTGGTTGGTGCGTCTTTGTGGTTTCTACCATGGTGTAGGCTTGAGCAGGATGTTGTGTCATGGAATTACATGTCATTGTATGAAATTCTGTTTCTCTCTTCCAGAAAGGTTGAGGCAAGGTTTTGTGACCTGGAAAACCAAGATCAGCTTTGACATAAGTTTCTTTGTTCAGTAGTATGTAATTTCTGTGAAGTTCACTAAATAAGCAGATGGTTGTATTCAAGTCATTTCCAACTGATCTTCTTTTCTGTGCCACAGTACATCTTTTTTACCTCCTATCCACTTTTAGTAAAGATTTACAACCTCATATACTAAAGGCCAGCACGGTAAACTGTTAATCTGGAAGCAATTAAGTAGAGAAAGTTAAATGTACTGTATATTCTCATGAAATGATCTAATGGAGTGATCTAATAATTTCTTTACTAGCCTCATAACAAAGTATGGCATACAAGCCAAAATTAATATCATAAATTGTTTTTATCCCATCATTGAAACAGATAAATGTCCAGAGTTCCCAGCTGAACTTTTCTTTGTGAGTCTTTCACAGACTCACAGATTAGAAATGGCCTGTATTAAACGACAAAATGAGCTGGACAGTGTTACAGTATGGCATGAAACCATGAAAGGGGGGAATGGAAATAACCGTTTTCAATTCATATGAAATCCGTTTTCAATTCATGTACTACTGTAGTCGTGCCTATAGTAGGCAGGACTGTGAAACAACACGTCTTAAATTTAAGTCGGAGTACAGACGGATGTTATTTTGATGAAATCTGCTAGCAATTACTCCTGACTGTCTATGTTGCAAAAATAAATTCCATTTAAAATGAATAAATACATTTATACAAGAAGACAAAAAAAAAAAAAAAAAAAAACAGAAAACAAATTATCCGAAGGTACATGGATCTGGGCCAGTTTGTTGCTGCTGTTTCATTTTATTCAGAGTTTTATCCCATGCAGAGACCTCAATGATGTAATTTTACATTTAAAATACATAAATGAAGAGTTCAGATGCAAAAGCCTCTAAGTGCCATTGGAAATTTTCTTCTAGAATGATCATTTTTATAAAGCTTGTATATTTAAGTTCAGTAATTTCACTTAAATGACAATTAATAGGTAATTTTCATTGCCATTTAAGTGAAATTACTGAACTTAAATATATGAGCTTGATAAAAATGATCATTCTAGAAGAAAATTTCAGATGGCACTTAGAGGCTTTTGCATCTAATGCATCTAATGTTAATTTGTAGCTTAATATGATATTCTCTATAAACAGAAAATACTTCATCTTTTCATCAGACTAGAGAGGAAGTGTCTCTAAAATATATCTTGTAGTCTATAGATTAAAAAAATGAGATCTGTGAAGTTACAATGTTTCAATTAAAGTGTAGCAATGATTTCGTCACAACAGGCTACTTCACGCTTGTAATTACACACGTGTTTTTAATTTTAAAAACAGGCCTTCTGGAATTTGAATGTTGCTAAATATGTTACCAAAGCATTCAATAAAACAGTATTAAAAAAAAAAGTAACTTGGAAAAGTAATTTGCAATCCAAGTTACTTTTTTGAATACTTTTCTAAATGGACGCAAACCAATATTTCAAGTCCATTATTTATTTATTATAAAGTAGCCTATAGTAGCCGTAGCCTAGGGCATTATATGGATCTGCTCTGGGGTCTTCCCCGATCCAGCCCTCCGCAAAATCGTCATCATTTACTGAAATCACACGGCAGACCACACCTAATCGAGTAGGCAGGAAAACCATTTAAACTCGGCTTTCGCATGATGTGTTTCACACAGTTCATTGGGTGACAGCTGCACTAACATCTGTATGATCTGCTGCGGAGTGAGAGAAATGCGCGTGTTAACGGCTGTATTCGCCGTTATATTTGTCCTGAAGGAGACTGAAGCTTGGGGTTACAAGAATGGAATACTCCACAACTCTATCTGGCTGGGTATTTATTTCACTTGTTCTTACTGTTGATCCAAACTGTGTTAAGTAGAATCAGTGAAAAACTAATGTTTAAAACTAATGTTTCTTTCTTTCTTGTTTTCCCCTAAAAAGCAAAATCTTTCATTTACTGTTCAACAGGGTTTATATGTTCTACAGCTATACTGCATGTGTTGTGTGCATTTAGATTTAGAACCATGTGAGAGGCTTATTTATGGCTCTTTGAAGGCTGATAGTGCAGCCAGTCTGAAGGACCTTGTAAACACAGGGAAATGACTTCATTCTGTTACTGTGTACTGTAACTTACCCAAGGGCACCTCAAATCACTTTCAGCAGGATCCAAGAAACTCACAGGCATTTCTCCATAGATTAGAGTTGTTTGGTAAGACACAGGAAAGAACAATCTGAATTTGATAGCTATATAGCATTTCACTCGTTTTCCGTGTAAAACCAACATTTACCAATGTTTTAGTTGTAGCCAACTGTGATTTGGGTTAAACCATTTAAATAAGTTAGTGTGCGAATTATGGGGGTTAATAAATAGTACACGACTGGAACCATGCACAAACAAAAAGGTTTTGTAGATTTGAATTTATAGAAGTAACTTTTCAAGAATTAACTTTACATTTAGTCGGTACTAAATATAATGCTAAAATATTAGAAACAAAATTATATTAGCCTGCTTGTTGTGCTTCATCGAAGTACGCCTGAAACTTAGGGAAGTTGATAATGGTTACCTCAGACGAACCCCACTTCTGCTCTTTAGCGTATATGAAATCAGGTAAATGCGTGCACTGATCTATAGGCCAATAGACCTTTACCGCCAGAGCAACAAGCACGCAGCCATCTTTAGAATTTAGTTTGAACTTCCGTTTTTGCGGTAGCTCTGTATATTTCTATGGCATCGCTGTCGAAGAGTCTTTGGCTGGTGAAGTGGATTTATTAACTAAAGTTATCATGAGCATTGTAATGTTTGAAGCGGATGACAAATGTCAGTAGACCAGGAAGATTTTAAAACGAGCGGTTCATTCATAAATCCGTAAGATCTTACCTTCATGCTGTGGAAATAAAAACCGGAAGACAGAACACAATAGGTACAGCATTGAAAAGGGGCGGGGCTACATAACTTCTATAGATCTATATTATGGCTCGTTTCCACTGAGCAGTACGGTACGGTTCGGATCTGTTAACCATGATCTGGCTTCCACTGCCAACAGTACCCTTACTTGATAGGCGTGGTGTTTCGATCGACGTCATTTTCGCGCGAAGAAGAACATAGTAAACTACAATGGATGACATACAGCAGATCTTGTTCTTGCTCCTCGACATGTTTGTCACAAGAAGACAAGCGCCGACATTAGGCTTTTCTCAATATCAAGTAGGCTACGCAAAGTTTGTACTTGCCATGTGCGACTCCTACATGCAAATGGTAGGCTACAGCGCCTTCTTAAAAGCGTCACTCAGCTCGCTCTGCTACTCCGGTTATCTCTGTTACTCTGTATGTACATTTTAAGCAACAATAAAACGAAATATGTTATAAAACACCACTCTGCCTCTTTTCGTTTTCATTTAAATAAATTAAACATTATAGGGACACAAATGTGGTTCATGCGCAACGCATATTGATTATTCACTGCACGTTATACGTTATTCTATTTATAACAAAACGAAATTTAAAACACAACCGTTACCTCTTTTCGTTTAAATAAAAAAAATTAAACATATTCCAGACAAATGTTGCAATAAACATCAGTGATAATTTTGTAATAAAAAAATGACAAGAAACCATATTTCTTTTTGTAAAATTTCAGTTTTATCAATAATAGCCAATATAAAAGTTTAAGTAAAAGGTACAAGAAGCTATACAATAAGAAATAAAGCAAACAATTCAGTCAAATATCCAAATGCAGCGCTCTAACATTACAACAGTAAAGTTAAATACAAATAGCCTATAATATGAAACTAAACTTAGCCCTCAGCCAAAACGATTGACAGGGAACAAATTATATATTCACGAGACCAAAGATCGCCCATTAGGTCTACACAAGACGAATTATATCTCATGTTTAACCACTACCGTCGGAGTCAGCGGCGAACGTCAGAAGAACTAGCCGAGGAAAGGCTCATCCAGCCAGGAAACATGAGCGCCGAGCGCCCACTGATCCCATGGATCACAACCGGGGGAAAAAAAATATCATCTTTATAAATAAACCACAGATTTGAGCTTTTAACAACTACATTCTCGCCTGAAAAACTCTTAAAATTACATTTCGTGACACAGTAACAGTAGTATTATATTAAAGGTATAGCGGAGGATTTTTTACTTCCGGGTGGATCACCTATACTATTGGTCCTCCTAATTGTCAATCATTCTGGTGAATCAATCAAACTTATTCAAAAAGTGGAGAGGGCGGGTCTTATCTAAAATTCGGAAAGATCCTCCACTATACCTTTAAACTCTATATTAAAAAATGGCGCTTCTTATGTTGTCATTCCCCTTGTAGCACGCGCAAGTGACGATTCTCTGTCAACCAATCAACGTCCTGCTAGCTCCACCTTTTAGTACCGTGGTACGTGACTGTGCTAGGTACCCCAATGGAAGGGTACCTAAAAAGTGGTACGGTACGGTTCGGCATTTTGGTACCATTCACAACTTTTGATAGTGGAGACGCAAATAAATGCGTACCGTTCCGTACCGTACCGCTCAGTGGAAACGAGCCATTATTATAGACCAATTTAGAGTCAACGTCACGGTTATGTCATTTGCAGCTGTGTGCGCATTGTGGTGGCAGAAAAACAGTTGTAAAAAGAAGACGCTCTGTGACGCTAAACACAGACATTTATAGAATGAATTGGCGGATATAAACCTGCAATTCTGTGGGAAAAAGACAGAATATTGAGTTTATATCTTTCAATTCTGATATTTCTTCTTAGAATTGTGAAATATAAACTCGGAAATGCAAGAAAAAAAGTAAAAATTGTGAGATATAAATTTGAAATTACCTTTTTATTGTTTTATTACGTGGCTCCCAGAGTGCTACTGCAGAACTGTCATTTTCTGCCACCAGGTAGGCTCCGCCCACAAAACACATCATCGATGTTTGCAAACACCCAAATGGTCTATAGACCTATTGACTATTAATCTAGTTAATCAGAGCACGTATTTCAGTGTGCTCTCACTAACTAGTAGCAGAAGTTCTATCAAATGTTTGAAAACTCTGCTGAAAACTAATGTTACTTGTGGTGGCAAAGTGGCTTGACAACTACAACACATCTGAAAACACTTAGGGCTAAACAAGATACAGTATCTTGCTACATTCATTCTTCAAATGAGTCTCCCATTTCGGGCTTTTCTCAAGAGTCATGTTTGGAGCTCACTAATGGTTACAGTCTTCTGAAAACCTGGATGTTTGAGGCCAACACAGTACAAGCACTGGCTTATAACTCATTTGAGATGGGATCCAACTTTTTCAAGGTTATGCATGCGTGCTTAAAAACAACTGCAAAACAGCATGATGTTCTGTGAGGTAAAAAGAGGCCTCATCTGGTTTAGTAATCTTAGCAACAGAAACTGGATGTACAGCATATTTGTCCCTTACATATTCAGGATGTCCTGCACAGTAAAATATATATGTTGGGTAAAACCTTCTAAAATAAGTTTGTTGTTTTAGTTCTGATGTAATTTGAGTAGGCAGGCAGAATCATTGTTCTGAGATGCTGAACAGACCCAGATAACTTCACATGAGTCCTCGAAGCTGATAGTGTTGCCAAATGAGACCCATCTTCTCTCTCCTTACAGAGCAAGCAGCTGGAGTTTACCACCGCGAATCTCGCAAAGGAAGATATCAGCTGACGTATAAGGAAGCCATGGCTGTGTGCAAATTCGAGGGGGGGGCTCTTGCTACGTATGATCAACTGGAGGCTGCTCGACAAATTGGTTTGTATCACGCTTACAAATCTCACTTGGATCAGATGTCAAAATAAACAGCTAGAGGGGGTCTGGCCCACGTCATAAGTGTTGAGCAAGTCCTGTAACTTGGATCACATTGAATAGTATAATTGTATATAATCAGAAACTATTCTGAATCTGTCAGCAAGCAGAATAATAATCAACATTCTCACAGTTGGATATATTAAATATTTGCACACACCATATAAACAAAACAATGGACATTCTCCAGTGCCACCCAGTGTTTTGTTTAACTGTAAAAGTCATTGTCATGTGTTGCCTGAGCAGTAACACCTGTTTTCTAGTAAGATGTCTCCCTTTTCTTTACAGTAAGAGTAAATTTGATCCAGACTCTCTCCTTGAGCTCTGATCAGTAATGACTGCATTTGTGGTTAGTACAGACCTATGGCACTCTATGCAGGAGGTCTGCTTTGCTTTCTTTTTTTTCCATCTCTGTTTTGCAGCCTTCAAATTGTGCCCATGGCTCCTCAGAACACAAGAGTCCTTTATTCTTCATATGAAAAAGACGAATTTCCTTCAATTATTAGCTTTGTCATAGAGAACATCTTATATTCAGTCTCTACAGAATCTGTTTGTGAAATACTGCAGATGCAATAATATGAACATTGAGAAAAATAAATAATGGAAATTTATGTAATTTTTATAATTATTTTTAAACATTATTAATCATTGTTAATATTGCATTTGGTCACAATTAATTATTAGTTGAATTTCTAATTAATTATTAATTTATTATTATTAATAATTTGAGATCATTTAATATTAATGTAAAAAAAAAAAAAAACTTGAAAGATGTTTTATACCAACAGATATTGTCTTTCTCCCAAAGGGTTCCATGTGTGTGCAGCTGGATGGTTTGACAAAGGACGTGTGGGCTATCCGATTGTTAAAGCTGGCGCCAACTGTGGTTTCGGGAAGGTCGGAATAATTGATTACGGATACCGGCTCAACAAAAGTGAAAAGTGGGATGTCTACTGCTATAATCCTGAGGGTGAGTTTGAGAGGTGGCAGTTAGACAAATTTGGGTGGATTTAGTCATACAAAGAGAGATTTGGAATCAACAGATATTTGCTTTTACAAAGTAGCCTAGTGATGCAAATCAGAGGTTTGTAAAACTTTTTTTTGAAATCTATCCAGGGGTTCATTTCCCGACAAATGACGTAACTCACTACTTTACTATGATGCATCGTTGAAGAAATAAACTATCAAGTCACGACAAACGACTTTTACCTAGAACTGTAACTGACGCAAATTTGCCGTTCAGCCAAGTTGGTTAATGATGTTACACTGATGGTGGAGTAATAACTTCTTTTAATTAATTTGTCTGAGAATTGATTAATGCCAAATTTTATAAATCACAGAAATGCATCTGAGGACTAATTCTCTTTTTTTCTCAGTTATTTTTCTTAATTTCCAGATTAAATCGTAGTAGTTCTTCTTACGTACTAGAGCACGTTCGAACATGCACGTTCTTCAAAAACGGTCCTTGTTCACACTGATCTGCGAAAACGACCAAAAATTGGATTATGCATGTCAGGCCAGCAGTTAGTGATGAAACACTTCGTCCCATATAGACTGAATACGTAATACACATGCACAGGACGTCACCGTTTTCACGAACTCGCATTTTTGCAGTTTACACAGAGACGATAATGGTGTTGTGTAAACTGCCCTTAAAAGACATAAATGAAATTTGAGTATATTTGAAAAGAAAGATGTAGGGGCCGTTTACATTCAACTAAAAATGTCCATCCATTTACACGACAATGGCGTTTTTGGGGGCCTGAAAATGCAAACGGGTTTCAAAGTGCAAGTTTTTGAAAACTATACCGTTATTGTCTCTGTGTAAGCGTCAAAAACTCCAAGTTGTGAAAACGGGGACGTCATGCGCATGCTTAGTCTTTTTAACAGCATTTTTAATTGTTTTCATGGATCCATGTGAACGGGATCGTTTTGACAACGTTGTCTGTATGCTAAAAACGCAAAGAAAAACTTTTCCAGTACATTATTGTTGTGTAAACGTACCCATAGATTGTACTGAATGCCAGCTTGTTTTTTTTTGTTTTTTTGGTCAAGATGAGGATTTATTAAGTCCACTTGTTATATAAACAAGTAACTATGCTTCTAACCACAGGTCAAGAACTGTCGTACCAACTTTGTGATGCTGTTTGCGAATGTTCGTTGAAACTATGGTTTTGGGAAATAGAAATGATTGGGAAATGATAACTACGGAACTTGCGACCATAGTTGGCTAACAATGATTTTGGGAAAAACCCTTAACTGGGACTGAAGTGTAGTCATTAGCGTGGTAGTAAGGTATAAATCTCCATAAGTTAAAGACCTTTTTTTTATATCATTCTTCAGACTTTCATTGGTCTCTAAACTATAAGGGTGGGATAAATTGTGGTCTAGACAAAGACAACCATGACTAAACATTGAGGGGAAAAGGTGATGGCAGTTTTATGGCACACGATGACATATGGGCAGTGGATCGCAGCACAGGACATTATTCACATAAGTTACATTTCTTGTAAAATGCTTGCTTGTTTTCTCTGGCTAATGTAAAATGTTTCTCACTGTGAGTAATCTAAAAGTGAACATTTTACAAGATTTAGTTATGTTTTACCATAGACCCAGCTGAGTTTGGCTCTTTTCTCCTGGTTTATCATAATGAGCCAGTGAAAGATATTCTATGGAGAGCTTGAGTCAACAGTGATCTCAAAGAGAAGTCAGAGAGTAAATAGTGACCACACACTTTCAGGTTGAGATGTCCTGTGAAAGGTCCTTTTAGACATGGCATTCTAAGTAAGCTCCCTATTGATCATATAAGCAGTCATTACACCTGACTGTCATCTCATCTGATGAAACTGTTAATAAATCAACACACACACGTTTGTTTTTATGTTTTATGGGAACTATCCATAACCCTACTCCTAAACCTACCCATCCCAGAAAACTTTCTGCATTTTTACATTTTCAATAAACTTCCCTCAGTATTTTTAAGCTGTTTTCTTCATGGGGACCAAAAAATGTTCACACAAAGACAAGGATTTAGGCTATTGCCATCTTTGTGGGGATATTTTGTCCCAATAATGTAGGGAATACCTGAAACACACACACACACACACACACACACACACACAATACTAGAATAGAAAAGTTTTTGAATAATGATTTGACAAAGCATTGCCTGAAAGTTTCATTTAGATATTTAGATGATTAATGCAATACAAGACAAACATGATGGGTTGGCTTATTTAATAAATAAATAAACAAATTTATAATAAACTAATACAAATTTATAGTCTAAATTTAGTCTGTATCCAGTTTGTACCCCTTTATTCATTAGATTTTTTTATTTATTGATATTTATTTATTTATTCATTCATTTGATTTTTCATTTATTAATATTTATTTATGTATTAATTCGTACACCTGTTGTACTGACTTTGCAGCAAAGGAGTGTGGAGGAGTGCACACAGATCAGGAGAAGGTTTTAGATTCTCCTGGTTATCCAGAGGACTACCAGGATGAGCAGATTTGCTACTGGCACATTCGTGTGCGCTACGGCCAGAGAATCCGTCTGCAATTCCTAGACTTTGACATTGAGGAGGACACAGCTTGCCTCAGTGATTATCTGGAGATCTATGACAGCTATGATGATGTTTCAGGCTTTGTTGGCAGGTAAATAATAGTTGTTTATGTTTTATTCACTATAAGCCTTTAAGTTATATTTGCTGAGAGTTTACCATTTAACAAAAAGAAAATTAAAATCCAAAAATAATAGAATAAATTTGTCTGTTCTGGATAGATACTGTGGGGATGAACTTCCGGAAGACTTCATAAGTACAGGTCTGTTGTAGTCATTTTAAGTTCAAAAGTGCTTCTCTTGCATTCAGTTTGAATGCATTTATTATTATTATTATTATTTTTTAAATTCATGCTTCTTTATGGTTAGTGAACTAGAGATCAGAGATGGTAAATTTGTTTCTGTGTTGTCTCTTGCTCAGGAAACGTCATGACTCTGAAGTTCCTCTCTGATTCTTCAGTGACGGCTGGAGGGTTTCAGCTACAGTACATCGCTGTGAACTCCTCTCAGCTCTTTGAAAATCATGCTGACACCTTCTCTTGACCACTGTTTAATACACCAATCACACTTCTTTTTACAAGTGTATATATATTGCTTCTTTAACCACAGTACAATATTAAAGCTAATAATAATCACAAATGTAGGTGTATGGGCATGTGCACATTTCAAAAACTCTTATAAAACAGTTTTCAAAATTGTATTGAATGTTTTACAGTGTTTTAATCTGAACAACATTTAACCAAAATAATTAAATTGAAATCTCTTGGTTTTAATAGAAATAAACCCATTGAAAATTGAATTGAAAAGGTTTAAAGACATGATGTGCGTATTTTTGTGTGAAGTGCATTATTTCCTTTTAAAATAATCTGATAAATTCATGACATTTATCACTATATTCTATAAAACCTATTTAGTTGAATTCATTTTTACTACATTTAAATAATACTTATTATTTTCCAAAACATAGTTTTGTTATTTTAAACCCTCAAAATGTCAGGTGGTGCAACTGTCTGAAAAAATTAACATACTAAAACTATTTAAAATTGTGTCTTTCTTAATAAAAAAAAAATCAAAAACGTCATACTATGGCATCATTTTAGGTTTGAAACCTTTCATATAAACAAATTAGATAAATATCAGTAGTTTTAAAGCTGTTGAGATAATTGAAAAATATAAAAATATTTATAATCTCAAATGTCAGGGTGGCACAACTGCAAGCATGGCTCTTTTATTATGAATTGACAAAGGTAAAAACAGTAAACATGATAATGCATCATCCGGAGGAGCCCAACTGATCCTTGTGGCAGAGTTAAAAGGTTTGTAGATCTCTCGCAAATACTGGTAAAAACTGCTCATTTCAAGTATGGGTTGGTACACTTTCCATGTCAGGTGGGACAACTAAAGTATATACAAACAACTATTTGGTTGTACCCCCTGACATAAAAACAGTAAAAAAAAATATTTAAACATTTTGAAATGTTATTTAACAAATGAATCTTGTTAATGACTCAAAAAATATGCATTGCATCAGTTTTGAAAAGATTTTTATAAAACACTATTTTCTTTTGGTCAATGACCCATAAAGTGCCTGAAGTTGAAGAAACACTTGTGATTACTTCTTCTGAAATTAGGGCTATGACAAAGATGATTGCTTTAAAAAACATTTTATTTATGGGACCAACATTCTTCATAATATCTTCTATGCACACATAAAGTTATACAGGTTTAGAATGCATAAAGAAAAGAACTTAAGAGTGCATATAAAATTCTTGATTTTTCTTCAGAGTAAGAATTATGATGCAGGTAACACTTAGCCAATATATTTTACCTTATTTGGCATTTCCATCGATCAGATAATTGAGGTAAGGTATATGCCTTTAAATGTGTTACATTTGCAAACTGTAATGTTCGGTGAGCAATTTTACTAATAATAAACTAAACAAATGACCATAGTGTCTTAATTTGATTGTTCATTCAAGTTCATCAATAAATAATTTATAAGAGGGCGGAGTTGACGTCGGGTTGAAGGTGACGCGTCAATTGCGCGTCATGTTTGGCGCCAGCATTTTCGCGGGGAGTGAGGAGTGGACAGACGCAGCGCAGTCTTGATCGTTTACAAACACTGTAGCATAAACCCCTCCAATTTCTCTGATATACATCGTGTGTCGATGATATCGCCTTCAGTGGTTGTTAGCGTGTCCTCAGGCGCGAGGTGAGACATCTTGAGATGTGTCTGTTCATGAGTGTTCAGGGGGTTGGGTGGGTAACATGATGATGGTAACTAGCTCGCTAACTCTGCAGTCTTTGTAGGGGAAGTTCCTGTTGGATTAACGTTAGATTGATTACAGCAAAAACTTACATGGCGTTTTAAAGTTTTCAATTAACGGCAGATTTTGATCTCTGTATTTGTTGCTCGCGAGGCACCACAAGTTGTACGCTCAACGCACATGTTAACACAATAGCTTTAAAATGCAAACGATAATGTGGACTAATATTTGCACATCAGACAGATAAGTTAGACATAATAGTGCCCACCCACCAGTAAAAACTTTATATTTTAAAGCATAGACGTTATGATCTTTCGCAGAGAGGTTTAATAAAGATGGACGGCGTATTGTTATTAGCCTCTCTGGCTAGCTAAACGTCGTGTTTAGGGTTTATTCTCCCAAAATGTGTCTTTAAGGAATAGTAGATGATTGAATTTCCATTTTGTGCTCCGGTATTGAACTCATTAGTGCCATTTGTGCGTCTGATATCTTATCATAACAAGAGAACACGATGTCCTGCATGCATTGATCTATTCTAGCTCACTTTCACTACCAATATAACATCACATGGTTAAAATATTAACTTTTCATACATGCTGATTATGCATAGTTTTTCATAATCGACTATTAATCGCAGGAAGGCGTGATGCAAAACTCCCAGCCAGGGCTGTAGCGTGTGAGGTGAAAGGTGAGAGTCACACCAGGGTCCTAAAGGTCCAAGGGGCACAGTAGTTTCTAAATATATTTTGAAAAGATTAAGAGGTCCAGAATTTAAAACTTCAGCCCTTCTCCTGTTACTCAACTGATTTGGTGGTACTTAAAATTTAAAATGTTATTTTTTTTTTGCATTACATTCTGTCTTGTGATTAATGCTACAAGCACCTCTTGATTTCGCGGAGTCAATCAATTGGAACAACATTCCTGTCTGAAACTGTAATCCTAAACATATCCCTACCCACAAGTTATCCCTAAAATCAGTGGGAAATGATAGGTGAAAACACTGATGAAGAGGCGCCTGAACTTGACAAACTGTAAATGCGTCCCTCAAATCTGATTGATTGATTGGCATGTTGTTCCAGGACCTACAAAAATGTTGATCAAGGAACATGTACTTTGTGAAATCAGGTTCTGCTGATGTGGTGTGGTATGCATTGCTTTAATGTGCTTTTCACGTCTTTCAGGTTGTGAGGATGATGGCTGCAGTGCCTCTATCTAGTGCTAGCCTCCTTTCTCTTCTAGATTGTCTGGAAGATGAAGCTGCTGGGCTGTCAGAGCAGACGGATGCCTACATCACCATTGCAAAGTAAGTGTTTGCTTAACAGTTTTGGTGTCGGTCACTGTTGAGTAGGTTTTAGTTAAATGTATGGATTTCTTCCTTATTTTATAAGCTCTTTTAGCATTGTGGTGTTAGTTTTGTCAGCAACTACTGTATACACTGAATTTGAAATTGCAATTCAGAAGCTGTTTGATGTGTAGTGTTAGTTCATTTAAAAATATATATATTTTTGTCATTTACTCACCCTCTTTTCATTCCAAACCCATTACACTTTAGTTCATCTTCAAAACAAGTGATGATATTTTTAATGAAATCTGAGAGATTTCTGTCCCTCCGTTGAAAGTTCATGCCACCAAAGTTGTCTCACTTAAAAAAGTTCTTAAAGAGGTTGTAAACCAAGTCCATGTAATTAGAGCGATTTAATCCAAGTCTTCTGAAGAGACTTAAATGCTTTATATTGTGAACAGATTTCATTTGGGTTTTTATTCACACATATTAGGGCTGGCCAAAAAAATAGATTTTTCGATTAATTGCTTTTTTTAAAATGTGGTTGATTCGATATTGATTTTCAAAAGCCATGAATAGATTTTTTCCCCACATTTTTTCGCAAACATTGACCGTATCTGACGTTAAGCTTATTACTAGTCTTCTTCACTAGATGTCATCCCCTTTTTTTGCCTTGTGAGATGTTACAGCGATGTTCTGAACATGGCGGATACAGGTGCGAACCCAAGAATCCAAGTAAACATTGTCAGTTATGGCTTAAGAGCAGTTGAGACAGAACTTTCTGCATGTGTATCATTATTGGATCCGTGCATTAGTCTTAAAGTGACAGCAACCTAATAGCCCTGTTGCTGTCTGTGTTTTTAATGTTAATCAAACTATTGTATCAACTGTTTGTATCAAACATACAAAAGACAGAGAAAATCACTCTGTGCTCTTCACTTAACTTTTTTGTAACTTTAATAAGGATTAACCTTTAATTTGTACTGTGAAGATTATATGCAGTGTTATTTTACAATTACTTCAATTTCTGTACCTGAAAACTACTGTTAGACCTTCCTGAAAAACTTAAACCACTGATTGTTTCATTTGTATCTTTGTTCTAAATTTATTTATTTGTGCTATTGCTTGTTTGATCATTTGCTCTTTTTTTTATTAATGAATGTTTATTTGTCTTTAAAAATCTTTGAAATTTATATTTAGTAGTTTTAGCTGTAGTAACGAAAATGGAATCGAGAATCGTTAAATTTCACTTATTTAAAATATTGGGTGTCATAACCTTATTTATTACAAAACAAGGATACATGGGTAAAAAAAAAACTAATTTATTCACTTATTACTTTTTTGTGGTGGGGCTAGTGAAAATTTAATCATTGAATTCATTGAATCGAGAATCGAATTTTATTGAGATCTTGTGAATCGAATCGAGACATCTGAATTGATACCCAGCCCTAATATAAACGCACATACATAAGCACATCAAATATGGTGTAAATAATACTCAACTGTGTTTGATTGATGTATGATTAAGTTATTAATAGATTGATCATAAGTCTTTGTCGTTCTTTCTTTCTCCTAGCCGTCTCAATGGAGAGGAAGGCCGTCAGTTTCTGCCTGTAGTTGTAAAGCATTTTGCACGTCTTAGTAAAGTCCTTTTGGTAAGTTGTCATCTCTGTGAATTAAGACTCATTCACTGGCACTTTGTGTATGTAACTGAATATTTAACAGTATATTTCTTTCTCCAAAATAAACAAAAAAGGTTATTCTTTCAGAAAGCTGTATATCTTAACTACACATCAACCCTGTAAACCTTTTTTCTTCTCTTCAGGTTCATATCTCCAGTGAGAATGAGGAGCTGTGTCAAGCTGCACTGCAGGCTTTGGGATTCTGTGTCTTCCACTCACACATCGTTTCAGTCATACCAGGTATAGAAAGTTTAATTCTCTAGTATAATATACTCCTACCCCCCCCCCCCCCCCCCCCCCATAATTAGTTGCATCCATAATCCTTTTTTTCATTCTTTCCTTCAGCAAATATTTCAGAAGATATTCTGTCTACACTCTGTAATGTTGTGGTAAAGTCCAAGGAGAAGTTTACGTGTACACGAGCATTATGGGTGATTTCAAAACAGAATTTTCCACCGGAGGTGGCATCTAAAAAGGTTTGCTTGAAATAAACCTGTTTTTCTGTTCTTTCTCCCTGATTTTCCATCCTTTGTGGCTAAAAATGTTTTCTACATTTCAGGCCCCAGAGATTCTCAAGAGTCTAGAGGCCATGCAGACTCGAGAGGTTCAGTCAATCCTCATTGACCATGAGTCCCTCAATGTCATCATAAGGTTTGATGAAATTTCCCATACTTTCTCTTTCTTGGTACTGCCATCTTGCAGTGTCCTTCATATTTGAGATGCTCTGTAAATAAGATTTTGTGATGACCGTCAGGTTGCTGGAGCAGGCCCCCACTCAGATGGCTGATGGAGCCGTGTGCTGGGCCAAGCTGGTTGTTCCTCTCGTGGTTCACTCAGCCAATAAAGTGCGCTTGCGTGCGGCAGCAGCTCTGGAACTGGGCATGCCTCTCCTTCTGGAGAAACAGCAGGAGGTGGCGGCCATTGTAGAGCCAATGATGTCTTCTGTAAGTGTTATGCGGATGTACACAGCAGATTTTTTTTTGTTGTGCATATATTTATATATGCACTCTCTATTGCTCTGCTACCTCCAGATGCTCATCCCTGAAATGCAGAAGCTGTTTGCCTCTAAGAATGAGACGAATATGCTGAAGCTCTGGCCCTTGTTTGTGAAACTTCTGGGGAAGGTAAGATTCTCAGTCACCAAATGCTGCTCTTCAAGTCTCCATTTTTCAGTTCTGAATCTTGATATTGTCAGTGTGGATAAGGATGTGTTTCTGTCTCTTTTTTCAGTTGCTCCACAAAGGCGGTGCTTTTATTAATTCCTTGCTGTATTTAGAGGAGCTGGGTTTCCGCAACTCTTCCCCTAATATTAAGAAGATTGCTTTCATAGCTTGGAAGAGCCTCATTGACAATTTTGCCCTTAATCCAGGCAAGTTTCTTAGAATTTTGGTGTAATAGCCACTGTCATGGAAAACCTGGGAACATCAGAGAATTACAAAATTGTGTTTTGTGGAAAGTCATGATAATAAAGTCATGGATATTTTTTATGCATAGCTCAAAAATATTTTATTGGTTAAAAACTGCTGTTAGTGAGTGTTTAAAAATCCTTGTCTAGTGATCACAACTGACATGCCATTGACATGTACTGGTCAATATGTGTGAGAAATTTGTAACCAGCCAGCGACAGTTCATGATGATTTAGCATCCTACATTTTCTCCCTTCATGTTTTAAAGATGTAACCGGTTTCTCTTGAGCAGATATCCTGTGCAGCAGTAAGCGTCTGAAGCTCCTCATGCAGCCCCTCAGTTCCATCCACGTCAGGACTGAAGCTCTTCTGCTCACCAAGCTGGAGGTGTGGTGGTATCTCGTAGTTAAGCTTGGGCCCAACATGTCCACTAACTTTGAACAGGTAAAATTCACTGTTTTATGTTGATAGATGATTTTTGGTCTTTGCAGACAGTTGTAACTAATGTATGGTTCCAATGGTTAATTACAGCAACAATTTCTCTATCCGTTCTTTCCACCTCCTTCTTAAAGGTTGGTGTACCTCTACTGCACAGCACACTTCCTCCTGATTCTCCACTGCAGTCCCCCACTACACCTGCTCGAACCCCTAACCCAAGCAATGGCACCCCTAATACACCTAAAACAGGTACAGCTCATTTCCTCTCATTGTTCCCACATCATAACATCATATAAAGGGGATCGAATGAGATGGCAGCCGCAGCTTAGATTAGTTTTATATGTAAAATGTAAAAAAAAAAAAAACAGTTCTACTTAAGCTCCTTGGTTCTTTTTTGTGTCTAGCCCTAATGTCATATTAGCTGCATGTCATCATTCTTCATTTTCCTGTTCTCCAGGCATTCCCTCCTGCAGCACGACGAGCGCTACTCCTCGCATGAATCTGAACAGCAGCATGCAGGCATCTCAGTCCTACCGCTCCATTCAGCTCCTGGGACTAGAGATGATTCTGCACTGGCTCATGGGTCCAGAGGTCACGGCCACAGCTGCTAAAGAAAGTCTTCAACTCAGCTTGGGTAATCATACACACAGTATTGTCTGAGCTTTGAAAATTGTTTTCTATCAGTGATGCATTGGGCTTCAAGGTCTGTACAAAGTTAACATGAGTGACAAATGTGTATTTGATTAGTAATCTAGAGATGTGTTCATGTACTACTACAGCCTAATATGTCGAACCTCACTTTACGATGAAAAGTTCATGAATTGCAGTGATGGAACGAAACTTCAGATATAGCAGATGTCAACATGTGTTTTTTTTTTGTTTTTTTTTCAGAGCCCTTGACACACCCGTTCCTCACCAGCCCTTCCTTCTTCAGCAGACATGCCTCTACCCTCATATCGGCCATCAGCGATGGCTTCATTACTGTGGGAAAACATGCTCCAGGTATTCAACAGTCATCTGCATAATGTAGCCTAGAGTCCTGATGCCAACTTAACTTTCATCTTTAGTTGTTTGTCTTTTTAATGTTGTTATTTAGATCAATCAGTAAAGGAAATATATGCTAATGCTGTCCATGTTCATCACTTTGAGTATTTATTTTCCACAGAAGCACTTCTTAATCTCATTTGGAGCAACCTGATCGGTTCTGTCAGCACAGCTATAGAAGCTGGTTGGTGAACATTTAAGTCAAAGATGATTTGCACATTCTTTTGTTGTGAATGCTGGCTAATTTTAAAAAGTTTTCCTGTCACTCTCGTCAACAGGTAATAAGAAGGAACGGCAGGGTTCAGAGGTCCTTACGCTTCTCCTACAGGCTCTTCAGTCCATCTTGTCCTCAGATGCTCTGCCTTCTGAACGTGCACTGGTAAGATGGCACTTCATGGTGAAAATGACCTGTTAAATTACTTTGCTGAAACAGTGATGCTTAACCCAGCTGCAGTCTAGCATGCTGATCACTGAACGTACTACATTTTAAAAGGTTTTAACTTTTTCTTTTTTTTAAGGAAATTGATACTTATATTCAGCAAGGATGCATTAAACTGTTCAAAATTGAAAATTTGTTACAAAAGATTTATTTTAAATAAATGCTGTTCTTTTGAACTTCTATTCTTCAAAGTATCCTGATTTCCCCCAAATATTAAGCAGCACATCTGTTTTCAACATTGATAATAAGAAATGTTTCTTAAGCAGCAAATCAGCATATTAAAATGTAGGGGTGTGAAGACACTTATCTCACGAGATGAGACTAGACACGAGATTGGCTTCACGATAAATGCAAACAATAAGTGCAGTAAATCGGTTTATCAAACAATAAGTTCAAGTGAAAAAAATCGAAGCACTGTAGTGCACAGACTATTTATAATTGTTGTGAAATTGCGGTTTAATTTTGCACCGGCAGTTATAGGGTTAAGGCGGTGAGTTCGGAAAAGGCTGGGTAGAGAGAAACGAGGCTGGTGCGTTTGTGTACAGTTCTTGCGTTCTGATTATAAGTTCAAAAACTGAGCCTCCCTTGTCTGTTGTCTGTTGTACAGTCCAGAGATGGGTATTGGGTGACAGGCTATTGTATTTATGCAGCCTAATTTGTGTGCATCAGGGAGCTTGTTTTACTTTCAAATTCATAATCGCGCTTACTCAGTGTATAGGGAGCAGCGGTGCTGAGTGCTCATTCTACAAGATAGGACATTTATCAGACGTTTAGGCTCTGTTGTGCTACGAATCCTCTGCCATCACGCAATCAGTGAACTGATTCCTGCTGCACGGATTGCGACGTCAACTCGTGCTGGATGAGCAGAGCAGACTTTACATTTTTTTCATAAAAACAGCAAAACGACAGTTGAGGGGAATGTGAGTAGCGGTGGAATATTCTATGCTTATTTCACCCTAATGCTCCGTCATGACAATATCGCGAGACAGCTTGTCACTCACCGGGAAATCTCGTCACACCCCTATTAAAATGATATCTGAAGGATCAAATGACACTGAGGACTGGAGGACTGCAGAAAATTCCACTTTGCCATCACAGGAATAAATTACTTTTTCACATTAAGATTATTACTTGAATTAAGATTTTTAAATTGTGACAGTTTGACAATATTAGTGTTATTACTATATTGATTATTACATAAATGCACCCTTGGTGAGCATAAGAAACTTGTTTCAAAAACATAAAAACTTTGTATTGTATTCAATATTTATGTAGGTTGTTGGTTCGGCCCTGCTGTTCAAACATTTTCATTGCTCAAACATTATTTGCTGCAGCTTTTGTTGGAAGCCACCATTAAAGGAATCCCTCAGAAGGTGCTTGGTTCTGCATCTTATCAAGTGGCAAACATGGATGTGTTGAACGTAAGTTATGTTTTACCACTTATGGTAAAGCCTTGGTAAAGTGTTAAACAAAATTATCAGTTTTTTATCCATTGAATTCATGCACGTCTTTGTATAATGAATGTGTGAATAAGATTTTGTCCACATGTACTTTTCCAGGGTACACCTGCACTTTTCCTAATACTGCTATTTTACAAAAGTAACCAGCTTTCATCATTTCTTGAAGATGAGAGGTAACCATAAGACTTTTGATTTTGTTTGAAGTTTAATACCTAATATCAAGACCAAAAGTTATATTTTGGAGAATACTTTTTTTTTGTTGCATTAAACCTAAGAGTTATACTAATTTCTTTATTTCCATTTAAATTGTTTGCTTGCTTAACTTGCTTTCTTTGTAATCTGGCAGGTTTTTCTCAAGCCTGGAGACCCTTGTGAGCTGTGGGTTTTGTGGACCTACATCGCCCCTGGCATTTGGAGAGGCTGTTTTAGGAGCGGTTAGTGGGAGTGCGGAGGTTGTAAAGAACAAGAAACAGCTCTGGAGGATGTGGAGTGTGGTGGTAAACCCTCTGACGGACACAATCACTCAGGTACTAAATTTAAATCATCTGTGCTATAGAATGAATGTGCATTTAAGTGCCAGTCAAACCTTGTATTTCACTACTATTGATAAATCATTGTTCCAACATAGACCAATGAAGTGAATCAAGGAGATGCTCTGGAGCATAACTTCAGTGCCATTTACAGTGCCTTGATGTTTCCAGTCTTTCAACTGCTTCCTGGTTCAGCCCTACCCCAGGTAAGAGCCCATCATAGCTTTTGTACAATGATTTCTCCAGTATTATGCAAGTATTTCATTTTATTTATGTCCTTATTTCACTTAATTTCTTGAATAGACCACTCAGAAAGCCATGATCAGTACTTGGTCCAGGCTTTACAAGGCATTTGCTCGCTGCTCCACTTTGGTAGCCACAGCTGAGGAGAATATATGCTGTGAAGAGCTGTGTGCCAAGATATCTGCCTCTCTTGAAAGCGATGCTCTGAAAGTACGGCACTTCCAACATTATTTTTGGAAAATTTTATTAAATTGTGCGCCTAATTGGGGTTTTGGGTCTATTATAATTGGTCTCATCCTTTATTTATTTTAGAGTCTGCCTATGCTAGATGCAATAGCAAACATCTTGCTGGTCATCATTGAGAGTATGGACTTCTCTCCTTACACCCCACAATTTCAACAGAAGATGAAATGTAAGGATTTTGCTTCAGTTTCAAATGGGTAAAGTTGTGTTAATGGCACTGTGTGACCATATTTTCATGTGCTAATCCCTAGCACCTCATACACCTTTGAGTTGGGTACGCAAGAGAAGCAAAGCTCTGGGGAATCTCTCGACCTTCCACACTCTCCTGGTGCAGACTCTAGATGCATTTCTTTCTGTGGACCCCTCAGAAGAATCTGTGGAGCCCACCTGTGGAGCTTTAAATGTAATTGGCTTGACTATGGTCTCCATCTTGTCTACTCTTTTGACTAATATCACACTGCCCACGTTCATACAAGAGGTGCTGTCCACCCTCACCAAACCACTCGCACACCTTTATGAACAGTTCTCCAGGTTTGTGGAGTTTTCTCATCCTTCATACATTGAATGTTGTTGTTGTTTTTTTTCCTTTGTGTAACACTGTTTGTTTTTTCATTTACAAAAGTTCTGATGAACCATCAAAGCCCAGTGCAACGCTCGGACACAAGGTAAGAATTTACCCAGGTGTAAATTTGAAATCGAAACCACAGCAGCTCTGATATGTATTTTTATGTTCTCTCCTAGTTGGAGAAACTGGCCACAGACCTGCTTGGCTGCCTTCAGACACAATTGACTCTGCACAACGATGAGATGCTTGCTCTGTTGTCGCCCTTGCTCTGTGTGCTTTTTCTGCACAAGAGCAAGCAAATTCGCACTCTTGTCACTCAGTTCTGGAATGCCACCTTTGGAAATGCTCTAACCTTGACTTACCCTGAGCCTCTGAAGTACGTTTTCATGCCATTGCTGGGAATTTGTGTAACATGTTGTGTAGGCAGATTTTCAGATCTTTAAATCAAGTATGCAATTTTTTCCTTTTTGAGACTGACAAAGAGACACTTTTTCTTTTTCTTTTTTTAGGTCTGTTTTAAGTCAGGCTAAGCAGAAAACTCTATTGATTTTACCTGGTTTTGAAGCTGTTGATGCACCAGATGATTGCAGTGGACAGTATACGGTTCGTATTGTGTTCCTAACAATAATGTAAATCCTGAAGAATGCAAAGCAGTTTAAACATTGTCCCCTCTGTTAGTTTTTTTCTTTTGTTCCTAAGAGCATACTAAAGTTATGTTCTCTAATAAGGGTGAGAGTTCTCAGCTGGACACACAAATTAGTGGGGTGAAGATGACCTCTGTGGGAAAGAGGGACTCTCTCCTGGCGAGGGCAGAAGAGCTTAAAGGAAGAGGCTCTGTACCTGTAGCAAAGCCAGTGTCTGTAAGTAAAAACCAAAAAGTTGGAATTTTTTTTTTGTTGAAAAATTTCAATGGTGGTGCTTAATTGGCTACCACAGCACGTCCCTCAACAAATCGCCTGGTCCCTCTCTAGGTGAAGCTGGATTTTGGATCGCCCAAGCCTTTGCGACGAGAAGCTATTGAGGAGGCGGCATCAGTAGATTTTGTTTTCATTCCACCTGAGACAAAGGAGAGAGTGCTGACTGAGCACCAGAAAGAGGTCAAAAGGACTAAACGGTAAGCTTAAGTTCTTAAGTTTAGACCTCTGCCATGTCATGAAAAAAACCATGTCATCTCATCACCATCTCATTAAGATTCTCTAAGCATTTTGAAAAGAAATTGTCATTTATTTTTTTTGATTGGTTATTTATTTTGCATAAGGGTTGACATCCCTGCTCTCTACAATAATCTGGATGCCTCCCAGGACACCACAGTCTTTTCACAGTGTACTCAGAGTCAGGAGGAGTCCATGTACGTATTGGAATTATGGATTTGCTTTTAATCCAATTTTTTTACCCACTGTATTAAAACATAATGTTTCTTCTTAGGGACAAATTGACAAAAGATGAAAGGGATCAACCTGAGGAAGAGGCTAAGGTTCAGCTGAAGGTAAAACGGCAATTTTCAGACTCTGGCACTGCTGATTTGATTATGTGGGGGATATGCGTGCATATGCGTGCATGCTTTCTCTTATGTGTATTAATTGGTTTTAATGTTGTTTCCTCCCCCAAGGAGATTACCACAAGTGAAGAACCATCCACAGATGTTAAAGTAACCCAAGAAGGCACCAGATCAGATGTAGAAACACCAGAGAAATCTGTGCAAAATAAAGATCAAACTTTAGAGAAGGATCAGTCTCCATCCAATGGCATCACAGTTGATGCGAGTGGGCATGAGAAAAGTGGACTAGAGGGGACCAGCCCTAATGTTTCAGGTTCATCTGATATGATATCAGGTACACCACCTAAACCCAACAGCAGACGTCAATCGTTCATAACATTAGAGAAATATGTTGAAGGGAAATCAAGTCCTGCAACTGTTGCATTTACTGGTCCACTCACCCGGAAATCAAGTAGACTGGATTCTTCAAAGGAATCGGAGTGTATTCCAAATGACTCACAACCTCAGACTACAAAAGAGGACTCTCAGAAATCTCAAAAGATAAGCAGCACTGACCCATCTGCTCAAAATGAGATAGCTGGGGAAGAGGCAAAAGATGAGATTAAGTCAACTGGAGGTCATCCTTGTGAAGGTACTGATGAGGAAGTGGATGTGGTCCCTGACACCCAGGCCCAAGTATCTAGTGAAGCATCAGGTGTTAAGAGCAGTCCTGTGTCCAAAGCCAGCATGGATGAACAAGACTCTCCTGAAAAAGATTCACAGAGTCTTGGTAATTCTCAATCTAGTCAAGAACCAAGAAGGTCGAGCAGACGGCGAAGTAAACCTGTTCGCCCAGGGGAAGATCCAGGGGAGATGAAAAGCAAAGAACAAGTCAGTCAGGTTGCAGACTCAGTGACAAATACACAGAAGTCAATACTTACGCCACCAAGTAGCACTTTAACTGGAAGAAGAATTAAGGTTCTGGAGGACAGTAAAGTTGAAGGTGACCAGCAGAAAAGTAAAGGGATGAAAGGAGAGCTTAACCAAAGTGGTTCACAGATTTTCTCTGCTGAGTCTTCACAGGCACTTCCACGGGCAAGTCAAGCTGAGACTTCTCATGAAAGTTCACCTGTAGCCCAATCGGATAGCCAAAGTAGAGAGAGACTGCCAGCTCTCAATGAGTCTAAAAGTCAGTCATTGGGTAGACCTACGAAGAAGACTAAAACACAACTTGATGAATCCACAGACAAGGAGGCAGATGAAAACTCTCAAAATGATTCTCAAAATGCCACATCCTCTTTGAAAAAGAAACATTTACAGACACCTCTTTCTGATTCTGAGGCTGATGGCCAGCAATCTGTACGAACGCGAAGAACAAGGAGATCTGAATCTCAATTACTGCAGACCAAAGAAGATTCGAGTCAGACAGATTCCCAAACAATGACAACGATGAAGGGAAGAGCTATGAGGAGGAAAACTGCAGAAGAAGAGACCGACTCTAGTAGAGCTCTTACATCAACTGTAAATGCTGAGGAGTTAAGTCCAAGCCAAGATTCCTCTCAAGGGCTTGGTAGATACAGAACTCGGCGATCTAAAGGTTTGTTGGCTACCGACAATACGGAGTCTGAAACCCCTGATAGCCAAGAAGATGGGCCAAGGCCTAAAAAGAGACTGCGGAAACCCCTGTCAACTGAGGTGCTACCAGTTGCCACAGAACCTAAAGTTACTGAGATGCTGCCAGATAAGGAGGATGCTAATATTCAATCAGAGGTCTCAATGGAGATGTCACAGGATGAGGTGGATCCTGAAACTAGTTTGGGAATTTCAGTTAGTGAGACCAATGAACTTGAGAAAAACAAAAAAGAGATTCCTTCCCCTTATAGTGTACCACATGAACAGATCAGCTCTGAAAAAGGAGCAGAAGATGACAAAGTTGACACAAAATTGAAAACTGAAACTGATGCAGAATTAAAAACTGAAACTGATAACAAAGAAAAAGAGATTATCAGTGATAAGGGAGAGGGTGAAGAAGCAAATTCATCTTCACAGGCTGGATCAGAAGATTTAAAGATTGGCAGTTTGCGTAAATGCCCACATACCAGAGGACGGGGCCGTGGACGTAGACGATCTAGAAGCTGCAACTGCTTTTCAAACAACCAGGACGTGTTCTCACAGGGCAGTGACGTCCAAGAATCAAAGGATCTGAAAAATGAGCAGGTTCCACTTGCTGTTGACACACCGAACTCTCAACCTGAGCATGAGCAGGTTCCACTTGCTGTTGACACCCTGAACTCTAAACTTGAGCAGTCAAGCCCAACATCCGTATTGGAGGAAAGCAAGAGCTCTCCAATTGTAGATTTACCAGTTGCTGATGTTCAGCCGTATTCAACCTTGCCTGCTCAACTCCCATGTGAGGTTTTGTCTTCTGAAAGCCCCATTACAAAGCTTGGTGTAATTGTATCTCAGCTGTCTGAAGCAGAGGAAGGATCACAGCTTGAATTATCCAAACTGAGGGATGAATCAAACAATGTGTTTGTAAAAGTCCTGGAGGTAGAGTCAAATCAGTTGGAGAGTTCTGGGTGCACAGATAGTCCAAAGCACAAAGAATTAGACAACCCTTCAGTAAGTCAAGAACCTCTCCAGAGTTCAACACCTCAAGACACTTCTCCAAGTCAAGGTCGCCCAGTGGAAGATGCACCTATATGCCAAGAGCAACTAGAGTCTTCCCATGTCCATCAGGAGGATGCAATGAAAGAAAGTGAAGACCTTGCTGTTCCAGAGCCGAGTGGAGAAAAGGTGGTGTTGCTGGAAGAGTCAAATGGCAAAGATTTGCTTGACAAGGATGTTGGTCTCATCGAGAAGGATGAAGACACTCAGATTGACAACCGGGCTCTTTCTGCTGATATACAAGAGTCATCTGTACCACCTCAAAGTAGTACCTCTGAAGCCTGCTTAGATTCTCCACCCAAGCCTAAACCTTTAGACGCTCTCAGTGGTGAGCTAGAGCCTGGCCAGAGCCCGAGCAGAAACCGATCTCGAGTCTGGTCACCATCCGCTTCTCCATCTACCAGTATTCTGAAGAAGGGACAGAAGAGAACATGTGAAGAAGAGACCCCATCCCCCCTTCAAAAGGTATTGGACAGTATTCTTAATTTGAGTCCAGTTATCTAAATGTTCATTGAAACAGCTGTAATGTAAGCTTATAGTGGTTTCATACAAAGAGAAAATCATCTATGTAACGTTGTTGTTGTGCAGTCTCGTCGAGTGTCTTTTGCAACTCCAATTTACCATCAAGAATTGGCTGATGATATTGATCGACGTAGTCCGGTTGTTCGCACAAGCTCACCTAGGTCAAAAGTCTTGAGTGGACAGTCGAAGGTGTGTTATAAGAGTTTTGAAATTATTAGATCTAGATGTAAAACTGTGCTTGAATTGTTTCAACATTTCTTTCATGGCCTGATGGTATATGTCTTCATACAGTATATCACTACACCCACAAAAGGCTATTCAAGTCTAAGTCCACGTAACCTCCGTAGCCCTGGATCCAAAAGCTCTAAAAAATGCCTAGTAAGTGTTCTCTTGCAATGTACTAAAATATTTTATGCTGTTTATATTAATCTCAATCTCATACAGTCTACTTATTCATAAATTCTACTTTAATCATTTATTTATCAAATTCAAAGTAATTAAGACAATGTGAAAGAGTTTCTACTGTTCATGTTATTTAGTTTGAACAGTACCTCCAATGGAAATGGTGTTAAAATGTTCCTGTTTCTTTATCATAGATTTCAGAAATGAGTCAGGAGCCACGTCCTATTGCTAAAGATTGTGTTTATCCAGCACTTGTTGGCTGCTCTACCCCTGTAGAGGCTGTTTTACCGCAGATATCCTCCAACATGTGGTAAGCCAGATTTCCTCTTCGGTAGAACTTGGGTTTAGTTCAAGTTCATTCCTTATTTTTAGAGGATTTGGTGAACTAATACATTAGTTTTTTTTCTTCTTTGATATCTGTAGTAAGAATTTAACTAATTGCTGTTTATTTCTCCGTATGTTCAGGCCTCGTGGCTTTGGCCAACTTGTTAGAGCCCGGAACATTAAAACAGTTGGAGACCTGAGTGCTCTTACCCCTAGTGAAATCAAGTCACTTCCTATTCGTTCACCTAAGCTGTCCAATGTGAGGAAAGCACTTAAAACCTATTATGAACAGCAGGTAATGTGTAGCTTATTTAAAATAGTGTCTTGCTCTTTATTATGAAAGATCATTCTTACACCTCAAATTTGGCTGTACAGAGAAAAGGGCGTTCTGATGACCTAAAGAGTTTTGACGAAATGGAGAAAATGACATCTGAGCCTGAAGAGATGGAGCTTCCTCAAAACCAAGATGAGGAGCAAACACCAGGAGAGGTTCAAGGTAACACCCCACCCCCCCACCCCCAAAATCAAGTGCATTGGTGACGCATATACATATTGATGACTCATTACTTTTTTTTTTTTTTTCTCCGAACTTTTGGCAGATGACAAACCATCAGAAGCGGGAGTAGATTCAGGACTGATGGCTGAGGAGAACAAATCTAATGATTTGCTTTCAGATGTTGTAGCCCTTGGTGGACGCTTAACTTCAGAGGAACTTGGTCACTGTTCACCCAACCAGTTGGGCATGATGCATGAACATCTGAGCGGAATGATGAGAAGCATTGTGACCCATCTGCAGTCCCGCTTGAGTAATCTTGATGATAGCTTGCCATAAGGACATTGAGACATTTTCCTGACACAAGAATTCACTTTTAACTTGAATATTAACAGTGGACTGCTCATCCCTCGAGTTTTAGCTTGAATTTTAGAGTAGATGTATTTCTAATTATGCTCTCTCAAAGAATAGACTTAATTGGCCATTTCCATTGCTTCTTATCTGTCTGTGTATTTTATGGAGTGATTTTTAAGACTGTAAAATTGTACTGATGCCAAGGAACCTTTTTTTTTAAATAAAACTATAGTATTAATAATTTCATTTGTTTTCTTTTAACATTTGGTGCATTTTTTTCCAGTCTTTTATACAAACCACAAAATTACAAATTAGATGCGTTTTTGTTGTTGCCAAAGACACTGGCTTGGTGACATTTTACAATGTTTCATTTGTTAAATACATTAGTTAAAAAGAACTAACAATGGACTGCTTCTACAGCATTTAGAAATTAACATTAAGATTAAAACAAACTAATACATTTTAGAAATCACAATATGTATTTTTTTTTAGCATGCACTGTGAAAATGAACATGCAAATAAAAGAAATTGTATTTTTACTTAACATTAGCAGTGAGCAATTTATTTTTACAGCATTTATTAAAGGTAGGGTAGGCAGTTTTGGAGAGGCTAGCAATAGCAAGCTAGCTTTGAAAGCATGAGATCCCACCCTCCCTTTATAGCTAAAGCCATGCCTCCTCCAAAATATATAAACAGCAGAGTCTGCTAAGTGTAATGAGACCATGAAGCCAGTTTAGGTGGCTAGCCCTATATGTTTCAGTTTAGTTTGCGCCAACCCTGGGTTTTAGGCACCATGAAAATGGTTTGGCTTTTAGCAGTGTTCATCGCCATAGTAACTTGCGCTCCTCCACGGCTAACCTGGTCCGGGGCAGGTTATGTTCAAGTAAGAGGTTGCAAACCGAACTTGGACCAATCAGCTGTGAGCAAAGTGGCATGTCTGATGCGATAGTCACTCCACCTGTTTCCACTCCAAATTAAACTACACTGCAAATGATTTTTAAAGACAAAACCGTCTGGCTTTTAGTAATGCTTATTTAGAATAATAATTTTGTATGATTTAGATATTTTCTAATTATTGTAATGTTAATCGATCAAATATGTACAATTTTAGTTTATTATTACGCACAGTTTAATTTAATACATATATATACACATATATATATATATACATAATATAAATACACTTTAGAATCAATAGATAAAGCTATAAAATGTTACATTTTCTCTACCTTTATCAAATGTATAAACTAACTTCGCAACTTTTTATTTTAGTTGTCCTCTTTCATAGACGGGTATTTTCTTCTTGCGGTGTAAATTTGTTTAAATTCTATATATTTTTCAATCTCGTAATATTCTGTAGTGAATCGCGCTACTTCTCTCGCGAGAAATGAATCTGTTTCACTCTTTCTCAGCATGTGATTGGTTGTTCGCTACTGATGTCACACCTAAACTCCTAAACTCAGGATCAAAGCCTGAGTTGACAGAGAAAGTTGATGATCAGCATCATGGTACCAACAAAGCTTGGTTGGATTGTTTGGTTTTGTCAACTCAAAACTAATCCTGTAACCCTGAGTTTGTTCAACTACCATCATGGTACAGGCCCCAGAGATGGCATTAAATTACCTCATGTCTCAAAGCATAACATTACAATAATAATGAACGACAACGTACAGAGCTCTTACTTGTAGCCTACTACCTGACTGCTGCAGTTTCATTTCAGCGTTGACAGTGTTGCCAGAGAAACGCATAAATCCGAGTCTGAGGACGTGAACAGCTCTGGGTAGATGAACATCATTGGTTGCCATCTCGTAATTACAGTTGCGATAAGTTGTGCACACAGCATTTATGCTTATAAGCTCATTTTGGTTCAGGAGGAACTGTAAAGGGCGGCTGCTTGTGATGTTGGGTGACTGTCTGTCTCATAGACTGTAAGGTCTGTCTACAACTCTGCATTTGCATTCGGAATGCAATGATTGGACAAACATTTTTTGGTCCTGGGACAATTATAGAAGACCTAGTCTCAGCCTAGCGTGACGCCCACGTACCGTTGGCTGAATGTCTGATGCATATGGCACACTTTTCTGGAAACACTTCGGAAGTTTCGAAGTCATGATCTGACTGGTTGAATTCTACATTATATTTTCATGCCCCTAAACATGAAGTGGAACAAAACGAACTGTGATTGATTGCGTTACATGTCAGTCAAACATCCTCTTGTACGGTCCTTGGCCAAGAAAAACTGCGATAGAGTCCAGACCTTCTGCCGTAAGTCTGAAGATTTGGCTCATAGGTCTGGCAATGTGCTATGTGCATGTTTTAATATTTAGACCACTTCTATTATTGATTGCTATCGGGATGTCAAGGGAGGTTCAACCAATATAACAAAAAGTGTTTAGAAAAAAAAATGCCAACCCTACCTTTAACATTTGTTAATGTTATCCAGCTCTTGAATTAAGTGAACATATATCAAACTGAAATAGTCTTTACAGAAGCAAACATTATGGAATGGTTTCACAGATTAAATGAAAATGGGTTAAATACTATTAAAGTGGTATTTCTTCCAAAAATGAAAATTCTGTAATTTACACAAATGGAGGGACAAAAAATAGTGAATATTAAAAATGTTGACATTTGTGTTGCTAAGATGAATGAAAATGAGAGGTTTGGAACGACATGAGAGCAAATGAAATAAATGAAACATTTGTATGATATATTTTAAACTTTAAAAAAAAAAGTCAACCCTTTGTTGACCAATATTTAATAATAATAATCTTGTCACAAAACCCATGACAGGAAACAGATATACTGCAGAAGCGTGGTGTGCTTTATTGGCTACTGATTCAAGGTATACATCTTCCTCTAATCCCACACCCACAGAATCAAAGAAACAAAACACATGCACATAGTGGCCAGCCTTCAGCAAGGGAGGGAGGAGGCTTGTTTTAAATCAATACATTTCACTTTAGAGTAACTGATGACGTGTCCTCAACATTCTCAAGTGGTTTTTTTATTATTTTTTATTTTTTATTTTCATGTGGCAACTTTAGTGCCTCCGTTCGGTTTTTATAAAACACTGAACTTCTGGTTTTCCTTTTCACATATAAAGTGAACCATGAGCCCATCTCTCTTTGTGCAAAAGTTTCATTGTTAAAACTTTCAGAATGGCCTTCTTTGAATGTGGTGTGACTGCAATATACAAAAATAATGGGCTCCAGTTACTTAACTGTTAGAATAGAAGAAAAAGATAAATACAATTGTCTGTGACTTAAATAGGTATGTATAGTTTCTCATGCCACAACCACAATAGACTTAGTGACATGGGCACAAACGAAATTTCATAACAGTAATGTGGACAAACAGTAGCGTAACTACTTAGACTAACAGTACACATAAAATGCTTGTTTCTGTCTTAGTGGATATCAAACTCCCCTATCCACAAGGAGTTTGACAGGGCAGTAGTTGTATTTAGATGGCTTCCACATAGTTGGCGGGCAGCATACCGGTTTTTCCAGTACGCTGCACAGTGCCATACATCCAACCCTCATCAATGGACTGCACGTTCACGATGACGTCACCATCCTTGAAGGACACCTCATCATTATCAGCACCAGCGTAGTCATACATGGCACGGACAGTTTTCTGTTTAGGGCAGAGGGGAGAATATTAAACGACCAGCTTCACTATATGGGATATGCTGTTACTATTTAGACTAAGATATTGTAAAGTATATGCATAGAGTTTATTAAAGATGCCATTGGTCTCTCAGTACTTACTCCAGTGGTTGAGGGATGTGAGGGGACAGAAGAAACAGTGGTCTGTTGTGTTGCCACAGAGGAGGATCTCTGCTGAACCTCTGTAGTCTTGGTCTGTGTGTATCCTAAATGAGAAAACAGCAGATTTAATAGCATATATACATCTCTTCAGATAATTAGCATTCAGATTTTGGCTCCTTACAGGCAATTTTCAACCGTCATTAGTACCACCGAGATGGTAGACCAGATTAACACTTTAACATTTCACTTTAAAGCCTCAGCAGTTACTATAGAATGATATGATGGTGCATATGGTGCACTAAACAGTTGATGTGCATAACAGCCAAGCACAGCATGGAGCTTATGTTGTAATGGATTTTCAAGTTTTTTTCAGGTTAAATCAAACAACTTAAGATTTACAGTGGCTTTGATTACTGCAGAAAATAATTTCAACTTTGCTCAGTTTTGAAAAATTGAAATGAAAATTCAACCTAAGGACAAAAGAAATGAAGCACTTTAAACATGTACCGTGTAAAGTGGAGACACCAAAGCCATTGCTGTAGAGCGATGCATGGTGGTCCACGTTCTCAGACACCTCTGACTTCTCATCGCCCACCCCACTCATTGCGCTGGTGGAGCGGGAGTGCTCCTTGCTGCGGCGCTGGGCTTGGACTGAATAATGGGACAAACATGTCAATGTTCCCTCCTCTTTGAAAGACTGTCTTCAATCGAGGAAGGTGGCAGATAAATATACAACCACAGTGTAGAGAGTAAGGAATAATGTGCAGTCATTATATAGTTTGGCAGTCATTAAACACATATCTAAGAGCAGAACATCGAGACTGCCCAGTCAGAATATTCCAGAGAGCTGTGTAATAAGGCTTTTTTGGTACAGTGACCCACCTGACATCATGTGAAGACTTCTGGACTGGATGTTGTCCTCGGCAGGGTCATAGTCAAAGACAGAGCCAGGGTTTGTGCGCCACACACGCAGGTCTTTGAGAAAGTAAACTCAGTTTTAGTGAATGTCTCTATTCAAAACTCATTTGGTTCCTGTGTATCATTTGTATATTATTCGTTACATAGTTACATGCTTTTCTAGATTTACAGGAAGAGAAATCAGTTTCTAAACTCAAGTGTGTTTAGTGTGTACAGGAAACAGTCTGTCTCAGCTGACCAGTGATGGTCTCCTGATCGTGTTCCTCTGCACGTCTCCTCTCCATCTCCACCACACGTCGCTGGATGCCGCGGTAGTTGATGTCACTGAACTCCTGTGTGTTCCTCTTCACACGCTCAGTTATGGGGTCAGAGATGGTGGGGGTGAAGCTGCCCTTACTCTTCTCAAAGTCCTCGTGGTATCTGACCTGACAGGACCAATAGACAGCAAAACATGAGTCGGGAGACACTAAGAACCTGCTACAGCAACAATCCGTTTATAGTCCAAAGTCTCGATTGGCCTTTCGAATGGCTTCTCAAATGAGAAAAAAATGTAGGGTGGGACTTGATTTTGTCCAATGGAAATTGATAGGGTAGTTGGATGGTTTTGGTTTGCTATTGCTGTGATCTCATGTGAGTGACAGGATGTCCCACCCTCACGCCAGTAAACAAACTTGTCATTATAGAACAGAAGAGATGTCGCTCCAAGAGGGAAGGGAATTTATTTTGATTTAAGATTACGAGGGCACAGGAATGAAAATAAATAAATAATGATGTCAGTGCCAGAGCCAGTCTGCAGATTTTGGGCAGGCGAGTTGACAGATTTTGCAGAAAACTGTGTAGTGAATGATGGGTACAGACTCTGATTTTTTTAGCTTCAGACTTTGATTCCATCCAGGTGGAGGATATCATGCATGCTTGAACTTTTTAACTGATTTTAGAACTCATATTGTTTTCTTTTGTCATGCATCTCCAAGCAACGATGTACATGTTTCTGTTTGAGTTTGTTGTGTTCAGAACGACTTGAAAGTCTGGTATTGTGTGAGTGTGTGGTAGTAGTAGTAACTATTTACAAAGTCACAAGTGTATGATGCCTAGTGTTTTAAAAATGTTCAGGGGCCATGTGCATAAACATAGCCACCGTTAAGACCAGAGGCGGACAGAGTACACAGCTACATTACTTGAGTAAAAGTACAGATACCCCTTGCTAAATTTTACTCAAGTAAAAGTACTACAGTCAGATGTCTACTTAAGTAAAAGTACTAAAGTACTTGTTTTTAAAAGTACTTGAGTATCAAGAGTACAAGAGTACATTTTCTAAATATTGTATTACTACTGCCACAATGCTTACATTGGTAAACACAGCAAACACTTGAAGCGAAAACTATCATTAACTTGTTTAGAAAATTGAAATAGTCTGGCGAGGTGGGGCCACGGGTTGGCACATTCCCGGGATGCGATATTTTTTTTCCCAGGATGGTAGGGGAAGACTCATGAATATTCATTAGGGAAGTCATCCCTGATTGGTCTGATGACCTACCCCTAAACCTACCCGTCACTGGGGTTAAGACCAATCAGGGATGACTTCCCTAATGAATATTCATGAGTCTTCCCCTACCATCCTGGGGAAAAAAATATCGCTCCCGGGATGGACCTGCTGCGTCTCCATCCATTGTTTCATCCATGGTTTCATCTCTTATCTAAATCTGACCATGGAGTTGACTTTGGCGGAAAGCTGAAGATGATTGCTGATAGGCTGTCCCAATCAGTGGCGCCTGCACAATCCAATCACATTTGAGAGGGAAACAACAAATTGAGGGTTTCCGAGATGTTTCTTTTTTCCTTTTTTTTTAGAAGAAGAAGAAGAAACGGGTACTCACAGTTATGGATAGAAATGTAGTGGAGTAAAGAGTACAATATTTGCCTCTCAAATGTACTTGAGTAAAGTCATGAGTACTCCCCAAAAATGATACTCGAGTAAAGTACAGATCCCTCAAAATTGTACTTAAGTACTGTACTCAAGTAAATGTACTCCGTTACTGTCCGGCTCTAGTTAAGACTGTGACTTAAGACCAAGTCTGCCTACTAGCAGTTCGTTTTTTCAATTCTGTTTTTGCAGCATCTACTGACTGTTGATAATATTAAATTGTGCATTTTTTTTGTACTGATCCTCAACCTTGTAACATTTACCTCCCATTTTGAATGCAATAGGGTTGACTTTCATATAATATCGAAAAATCAGTACATTGCAATATAATGATAAAGGTCAAGATGTGAACGTCATCTTACTCCAGAGATGATACGCTGGGTTTCTTTAACACGTCTCATCTCAGGGGTGTCCAGCACAAAGGCGGCCTTGCCCTGCACCTGCTTACGGAAGCTGTCAGAGTATAGAACCTGGACAAGTCACAGAAAATACATACATTAGAAACATGGATTATGATTATGTATCAAGACCCTGTAGAAGACACACCGGGAAATCAGGACATTAGACAAACAAAGGACATGAATATGACATCCATCAGCACAACCTTGGGTGTTATTATGAATTCAGACAGATGAATTAGAAGGATCTTCAGAGGGCTGGATTAAAAGTAGGTGGGTCCCGAGATGAAGCTTTGTAGTGATGATGATCAGTTACTGAATTAAATTCAGAATATGGAAGAATAAAGTTAATATTATTAGCCTCCTAAGTGAAATGAGGGTATTAGAGCAGTTACGTTTACACACGGCAAACACACACACTCGTGTCCTGTGGCTGTGAGTACCGAGCTAATCTGCACTTGGTTCCGTTTGACCCGCTCCATCTCTGGAGTGAACACCACAGGCGTTCCCTTGGCAGAGAGGTCCTTATACAAAACCTAGAGTAGAAAAGAACAGCGCCCCCAGAGGCCAGTCAGACACAAAGCACCACGGAAGACGCAAGAGTCTCTGGAGAGTCACAGTCACATCAAACGTCACACACAACACACAATGATCTTATATCCCAGATTTAAAAAGAGGAAACTGGTTGGGAAGGGAAAACAACAAATATGGGATATCTGGTGTTGGTTTAATTTTGGATTAGGAACAATGTTTGGAGTTGAATAATTCCCATACGTTTGAACTCACAGCAAAGGGTACCTAACTATGATGGAATATGATGTGGTGAATTACATTAGATGAAAATGAGGTTTAAGCATTACATATGCTTCATTTGTTTTGCATCAGCGATGGCATTGTAAGAGTGGAAAAGGAAGAAGTACTGGAAGCGTTAATGGGGAACAGAGCCACTCTCAAGTAAACCCTGTGGAGCTTCCACTACCGAGCTGATGTGCTTCTGATTCTCTCTGACCCGCTTCATCTCGGGGAGGTCCGATATGGCAGTGCCTTGACCCAGCGAATCCTTGTATTTTATCTACCCAAGGATTAATTATGACATATCAAATAAACAACACACACATTAACCAAACAGCAACAGAACGAACATCCACAAAGATGAAATACACAAAATCATTAGCTCTGTTCCAAACCCAAGCCTCCTCGCTGCCTACGCAGGCGTCTGCCTTTTAAAATTGCATTATAAGTGCCCATAAGAGGTAGACTTGTAAATCTCTACATAGGCAGCAGTTTTATATACTACACAAATAGCATTTAGCATCAGAGACTCGACCCACCGCGTAATGCTCAAGTTTAACAATCCATAAAGTTGCCAACTTTTCATAACAGTCTTTGGGTCAGGAGTGTGCCTATGATGCCTTCAAATGCTCCCTTGGTAGGCAGCTTACTAGGTTTTGGAGCAAAGCAATTGTGTTGGCAAAGAACTGATAATGTTGCTGATCAACAATACAAGTTTAAAACTAGATATTACCTGCAAGGTTTTGTGAAAAAAAGAAGAAAAAAGGTATGGTACCCAATTATTACATGGGGGAATCAGTTGCTAATAATTAGCCTGCAGCCAAATAAATACTAAGTATTACTGATAAAAGGGAATACAGAATTTTGTCACATGAGCTACACGAGAGTTACAACTATTGTTATGAATGATGGATTTGATGCAGTGACTTCTTCTCAGGGTCACTAGAGGGACTAGTTTAAACAGATGGAGGCTAAAGGGTTTTCTTAGATGATGGAGAGACGAGGAACAGGGAATGTTTTATGGGTGGGGATAGAGGGTCACACCGCAGTGTACCGTGCTAATATTTTGCTGATTGCGTTTAACTCTCTCCATCTCTGGCGTTTCTGAAATTGATGTTCCTCCTCCCAAATCTTCCTTGTATTGGATCTTTACACATGTAGAGGCAATGAGGCAAAAATAAACAAAAAACAAAGGTAGAAAATTACTTGAAATCTTATTAATGTCAATAATGTAAAATGTCAGAATAAATCATAAATTGTCACTAGCAAGAAAACAAAGTAGGGTAAATCATTTGGTCATATACTGTGAGGTATGAACATTACCGTTCAAAAGTTTGGGGTCAGTAAGATTTTTTTTTAAAGAAGTTAATACTTCATTCAGCAAGGATCCATTAAGTTGATCAAAGTAACATATGAAGTATCATTTATAATACTACAAAATATTTCTATTTTAAATAAATGCTGTTCTTTTGAACTTTCTATTCATCAAAGAATCAGGAAAAAAATATATATCACGGTTTCCACTAAATATTAAGCAGCAACTGTTTCAGCATTGATAATAATAAGACACTGAAGACTGGAGTAATGATGCTGAAAAATCAGCTTTGCCTTCACAGGAATAAATTACATTTTAAAATATATTCACAGTTCTGTTAAATTTTAATAGTATTTCAGAACATTTCTATTTTTACTTTATTTTTGATCAAATAAAAACCGCCTGGGTGAGCATAACATCTTACAGACTCCAAAAAAAATTTGAATGGTAAAGTATGGAGAAAAAAAAATACATAAAAAAGTGAAGGGGAGCTTTTGGTTTATTTAGGGACGTTTATCCTTACCAATAAGCTGAAGAAGGGGTAAAATGAGACTTTAAAGAATGATAAAGATGAAGAATGAGAGTATACAGTAAAATGTTTAAAGCAAGGAGTCTTCCTCAAAGAGAAAAATACTACCGAGCTGATGTTCTTCTGAGTGTCCCGTACACGCTTCACCTCAGGTAGGTCAGGTATAGAAATGCCTTGACTTAGTGAATCCCTGTATTTAATCTAATACACATTTCAGGTCCAATAAGAGCATGAAAATAAGCGATAAAGTAAGAGAGTTTACATATTTATGCAGAAACGGGATGAAAAGGGTAAAAAGAGAGGAGAGGTTGAGTGTTTTTAACAATGAAACACTAGTTAAAGTCTTGGAACCACTTTCGGATGAAGATGGATAAATATAATGGATCATGTTATTATATGTTATTAAAAATGATGAGAGGCGTGGCTATTTATTTAAAATGATTACTTCATATTAGATGATCTATATTAAAATGAATGTTTGACATTACATTTTTTAGAATGCTGACAGAATTTGGATTAAAATCATAATTAAAGGAGGCATTATGTTTTTTTTTTTAGGGGCTCTCCAATGGGAAGGAGGGTGAATGGTTGGGTCACAACACTGAGTACCGTGCTAATAGCCTCCTGATTGCGTTTAACCCTCTCCATCTCAGGGGTTTCAGCTATGGCTGTTCCTTGCCCAAGCTCCTCCTTGTATTGGATCTTTAGAATTGTACAAGAATAATGAGGCATTAACATTTGGTTTTTATCTCTTAGGATAAGTAGCTTTCATTTGTTTTGTCTGGGGACGCTTCAGAATGTGCCCTCGCAACATAAAAACAGACCAAACATTTGAGAAGAGATGGACAAACAAAGAAACTACAACATTTCAAACACACAACATTTCAAACACATATGACAGATACAAACCAAAGAGGTCAAATATGTAAATATTAAGCAAAACCAATTGTAAAATGGTTAGAGCTACTGTTTAGAATGAAGAAAGGTCAACAGCATCAAATTTGATGATTACTGTTAGTGGCTTTGCTAGTTTATGACTAAGTATTAGACTAAGGTCTGTTTAGGATATCTATATTTATATTATATAAAAAGAGCTGGATGTCAAGAAATGTTAACTTGTGGTTGTAGTACAGAAAAAAGGAAAAGGTGGTGTAAAGCAAGAAATGAGAACAGAAAAAAGAACAAAAAACAAAAACCAAAAAAAGAAATTGTGGTTAGAATATTGAAAAAACATATACTCATTAGGCAGTAAGTACCGAGCTGAAATTCTTTGTATTTTCTTTAACACGAAGCATTTCAGGAGTGTCCTTTACTGCTGAAACTTTGCCCTTACTGTTTTTAAGGTCAATCTGGTACTGAAGCTAAAAAGAAAAGAGCACAAAAGCAGTCAAAACTGACACAAAAATGCAACAAGAGAAAACAGACAACCAAAAATGTTCCAAAATCATTCAAAATCAAGAGAAGTGTGTATTATTAAAATGGACAACTAACTAAGCCACATAACAAATCTGTCTACTCTTTAATATTTCTCTCTCTTTTTATTTTTTTCGTACAAAAACACATGAAAGACAGGGACCAAAGACAACAAAGGATGCAAATACCACATTTAGGCTAAGATGAATAAAACAGGAACATAATATGGACTGAACATACATAATATGGACTGACTAAAATCCTGTGGAGAAACACTTACGGTGCTGAAGTTCTTCTGGTTCTCACGCACTCTTTGCATCTCAGGAGTGTCCAACACAGGCACATAGTGTGACATGGTCTTCTCAGCCTCCTCCTTGTACTTTTTCTATTAGGTTAAATAAAAAGTTGAATCATAAAAATCATAATAATAAACAGAGCAA
Organism: Abramis brama; assembly: GCF_963993115.1. NCBI lineage: Eukaryota > Metazoa > Chordata > Actinopteri > Cypriniformes > Leuciscidae > Abramis > Abramis brama. The sequence goes on from NC_139970.1 coordinate 25,347,941, forward strand.
TTCCAATAGGGTCCTCACACCATCGGTGCTCGGGCCCTAATAAAACAGTTATAAAAACAGAGGCTCTGAATAATAGACACATCATTATCCATGTATAAGGAAGTAAGTAATAGTAATAGTTAGTCATAGTAATAGTATTAGTAGTAATAGTAATTACTAATAATAATTAGTAATAGTAAAAATTAAAAAGTGGTGATGATTAACTTTCAGAAACTGATCAGGGGGTCAAACTGAAAAATGATATGTACTGTTTTGTTTTCTATTCATTGTTATATGGAATTTTGCAACCCTTTTACCAAAATGTGTCTAAATCCAAATGTCTTAATAATAAGAGTGTAAAAATAGGTACATTTATACCAATACACTAGCAATAAACATCAACCCTCATACCTGGCTCACAAGGTTCCTGATCTGCTGAGCGTGGAGGATGTCAGGGGTATCAATGACTGTGGTGTATGTGGCTCTGTCATGCTCAGCATTCTGCTTGTACTTGGCCTGGAAAACAAATTAACCAGCAATCAATGTATTGTTGAAATGTTGGTGCTAATAGTTGAGGGAATCACCTCTGAAATACTGAATTGATGGGTTGGAGATCATCTGTGTACCTGACTGAGGATATCTGTGGCGTTCTTTGCCCTCAAGAAGTCTGGAGTGTCAGTGGCCAAAGCCAACATGCCTTTTCCCTTGATATCTTGCTCCAGTCCTTTCTTGTACTCTCTCTGCAGGAATTGGGCAGAAATGAGATCATGTCCATATGTTTGTTTATCAGTCATCTTAACATTCACACCAAGAAACATTCCTGTGGGCTACAAACACAAAAGCAGCATACAAACTTTTTTTTTTTTTTTTTAAGGAGAGGAGAAGAAAAAAATAGATGATATTAACATCAAAGTTGTGAAGGAAAATAAGGGAGACCATTTAGAATTGAAAGACAAAATGACATTTAGTGGGAGTCTCAGTCGGATGAGTTGAACTGCTTTACCAAACCTGGTTAGATGGCACATCATAGAGAAAGTCCATTAGCTTGATTAGTTTTCTCATAAGCAAGAGGCAAAATGACCAGTTTCTGCCTGATTAGTGTGATGAGGAGGAAGTGGTGTTGTGGGAGAGGACTACTGTAGTAAGATAAGTCAGTTTGAGCTTTAGCCATCCTACCTCACACAGGATATGAGTAGCATTCTTTGCTCTCAGTAACTCAGGAGTTTCCTCCAGCACTGTAAGCCCTTTACCCTTCACCCCTTCCTCTAGATCCCTCCTGTACTCTTTCTACAGGGCGGAGAAGAATAGAAATACTGCAGACACATAGCACACACAGACACAGACACAGTACTGCGCCCACTGACATTTCAAAGTCAACAAGCTTTTGCTCTGGGTTTGAGAGAATGCTTCACACACAGAATATAATCAAGGTGCATGTTGTCCATACACAACAAGTAATTGAACATAATCTACTTGGAGCAAAGGCATTGCTGAGTTTAAAAAGCAACGTGGTAAAGACATATACAATATTTATCACAAATGTCACAGGCAAGAATATTGACAAAAACAATGTCTGAGACTTTTTAACATGTACATTCGTTTTGCAGCATTCATATCATTTTAAAGCCAAACCAAAATCTAATGAGGTTAAAATAAAATAAAATGTTATTTCATGTGCATGCTCAGGGTAACTAAATATTCATGGTAACCAATATCTAAAGAGGTTAAAATAAAATAATCAAAAAATAAATAAAATATAAATAAAATGAAATATGTTATTTCATGTGCATGACCAGGGAAACTGAAGATTCAGTGTATTTAAGTTCTAAAGAGGTTAAAATTAAATTAAATTAAATTAAATTAAATTAAATTAAATTAAATTAAATTAAATTAAATTAAATTAAATTAAATTAAATTAAATTAAATTAAATTCAATTCAATTCAATTCAATTCAATTCAATTCAATTCAATTCAATTCAATGTTAATTCATGTGCATGCACAGGGTAACTAAAGTACAGTGTAAAGAGGTCTAAAAAACAAGAGATTTGACCATTAAACAAATGTAAACATTAATAGCAGGGTTCCCACATCTTTTGATCAATGAATTTCAATGACATTTCCAGTCAAACATGAAAAATTGAAATATCAATAAAAATAATTTGAAAGATTGCATAGTGATATATTGTGAGATTGCATAATGATAACTTGGCGACAATAAAAAAATTTGTATGATTAAAAATAAAAGGATTTTGATCATTTTCATAACTTTTCATGGACTGCAATCACAATGTGGAAATTTTTTCATGACTGTTGGAACCTTGTTAAAACCAGCAACAGCAGAAAACACACACACACACACACACACACACAGAGATGTTGGAAGGGGAAGGGAATTACTGAGAGTATTACAACGGAAGGATGGTTCATGCATACTAACCATAACCTACTTGGGTGTAACTGGAAACTTCAAAGACACTCGTGTAAGGATTATAATGTGTATGTGGTCTTAGTATTATTACCAGGATGGAAGGAAGATAATATAAGGGCTTCTTTGTTACCTCGCTAATAATTTTCGTGGCGTGTCTGACATGTATCATGGCAGGGGTGACCTCCAACCCAGAGAGGTTCTTTCCTTTCATTGTCATCTCAAAGTCCTTCTTATACTCTTTCTATCCACCACAAATATAGAAGAGTGGGAGATACATGAAGCTTCAGGCATACGGGTCTAGTACACCATGGTCACACTGGTTCCTCAGTCGAAGAGTGTGACAGTTCATATAATGTTTTGAGTATCTTGATGTTAATTCAAAACATTTTCTCCAGTCAGTGTGTTGTACAGTGACACTATCAAAACAGCCATAAGCATCTAACATACATAAATGCCTCCCATAAATCCATGGGTCCTGGTTGGAAATTGTGGTCTCCCAATTACTTACCAGCATTACAATATTTGTATCCACATAAAAGCACACTGTTTGAATTTTACTTAGTATTTCAAAGTCATTCAGACTGGGTTACAAAGTATACACTACCATTTTGTTTTGCATTGAATACACTGAGCTTTGGCATCAGTATTTACCTGACTCTGCATATGTTGAGCCTCCTTAGCAGTCACGTAAGTAGGAGTCTCAAAGTCCAGCATGGCTTTGCCTCTTTCTTTCTCATATTTCTCCTTATACTTCACCTGTAGTCAGACAAAATCCCAAAGGTGAATAACATACAAATAGAAAAAAAAGCTGAACTGATTCATTTAATGGTTTACTAACTAATGATTGCCAAGCAAAGACCACAGATTTGTCTGCAAACTGAATGTTTTTGAAGAGTCTAGGCTATAGTTTATTTTATTTTATTTTTTATACTGGATATCAATTAATCTGCCATTTTATGTTCCTAAGCACTGAGACTCCTGAAAGAGAGTTTACCATAGGCTCAACAGGGTGGAAAATTCATTAAAAATACAATAGATGTTTATGGTGTTTTCGCAATATAAAATGTCTCAGACTTTAATGATGGAGTAACTCGCTTTTACAACCATGTGCTTACATAACGCATAGACAAGTCCTTATAAAGCAGTTTTACAGCACAAATGAACCCAAACAAATAAAATGTAAATGATAAATAAATCTAATTTAGCTGCATAAGACTGACAAGTTAGCTGAAATGAAATAAACAGGTCCAACATGTGAAGCATCACACACAGAGAAGCAGGTGACGTCAGCTGCAGAAAGCTCCAGAACTGTATGACTTACGTGACTCTGCAGCTCTGAGGCCTCTTTGTGGTGAAGCTGCTCAGGTGTGTCAGCTATCAAATGGTAGTGACCCCTACTCTCCTCAAACTTCTTCTTGTACTGGTACTAAAGAGGAACGCCCAATAAAGCAGCTCAATAAAACAAAATGGAAATCCAGTGTTTCATCTCTCCCATATTGAAAAGGCCGAAATTGGCCAAAAATGAAAAAGAAAGTGGGGACCAAAAAAAAAGAAGAAGAAGAAGAAGTAGAAAAGACTGATGGCTGTCATGTACACATAACATAATGACACTGATAATGGAACGAGGAATATTCATTTAACTTCAAATGATCTAATCATACTAATATTGTTATATCATATTAAATGTTTGGTAACACTTTACAATAAGGTTTCATTAGTTCACATTAGTTAACTACTTTAGCTAACATGAACTAATAATGAACTGTACTTCTAAAGCATTTATTAATCTTAGTTCATGTTAATTTCAACATTTACTAATACATTATTAAAATTAAAAGTTGTATTTGTTAATATTAGTTGAAGTACTGTGAACTAACATGAACAAACAATGAATGACCATATTTTTATTAACAAACATTAACAAAGATTAATAAATACTGTAACAAACATATTGCTCATTGTTAGTTCATGTTAGTTAATACATTAAATATTGTTAACAAATGAGACCTTACTGTAAAGTGTTACTAAATATTCTAAAATCACACGCTAGAGCCAACGTTCCCCCAAAAAACACCTTCCCCAAAAACCTCTTAGATTTCCTTTAAGGTTATCCATAACAATAACATTTTTAACATCAGCTTTAGATAGATAGATAGTTTTAGATTTTAGATATAACATAAGTGTATATGTTTATATGTGACCCTGGACCACAAAACATGGGTAAATTTTTTAAAATTGAGATTTATACATCATCTGAAAGCTGAATAACTAAGCTTTCCATTGATGATTGGTTTGTTAGGATAGGACAATATTTGGCCAAGATACAACTATTGAAAATCTGGAATCTGAGGGTGCAAAAAAATCGAAATATTGAGAAAATCTCCTGTAAATTTATGTTTGCGATTGTGCTGCATTCACTCACAAAAATAAATGTTTTATATATTTACGGTAGGAAATTTACAAAACATCTTCATGGAACATGATCTATACTTAAAATCCTAATGATTTTTGGCATAAAAGAAAAATAATTATACCGATAATTTTGACCCATACAATGTATTTTTGTAGCCTGGATGCCAGCCGAACTTAGTCCCGCCCACAAAATTTTTAGGTCGGGAAGTTCGGTCTGGACTCGTTCCGTTGAGGAGCTATTATGCCCGAACAAAAATTGTTCGGACCAATCCAATTGTCAGGGCGGGCTTTATACGATGATGGACAGATGAGCAACGGTAACGTAATCATCCACGTCATCAACGAGCGCTTGGGTTGAATTCAAATGACTGCCGCTGAAGAATTGAGATTTCACGAGTTCACGCTTACAAATAAGTCAGATAGAATAAATGCATATTTGGCGTGCTGTCCGAGGAGAGGCTTCGGGCTCGGTATTCGGCCCGAACCCAAAGTACTCCCCCCGTATTCCAGGCTGTGGAAGAACAAGCCGAGAGTGAGTGGAGGGATGAAAACTGTCAGGGAATGTTAGGTGAGTTGACAGAGTGAATAAATATATGCTTCCTCTCATGCTGATAGTGTAGACCGTAGACGGTTGATTGGATTGATTATTTGAATGTGCTCCTTCTGAACTTTGTTTATAAAACATCATGTGTCGATTCCGCCATCGCGTCTGTTATAGAAGATATCGACAGCGCATTAATTTTAAAAGAGGAACAGAGAACCGCGATCGGAAACATGAATGAAAAACATACGTCACTTACTCCGTTGCTCTGATTGGTTGTAGGTCTATCCAATTGAGTGCAGAGGCATTTTTTTTCCTGGTTCGGTTGAAACACGCCCCATAATCACAGCCCAATGGAGCAGAATCTGAGTATGACGACGTCAGGCTAGTATTTTTGGCCATTGCCACCAATATACCCGTGCTACTTGTGACTGGTTTTGTGATACAGGGTCACATATAGAGATATGTTTAAAATATGTTTAGATAAAAGCTGTGTCAAGTCAACATTCAAGTATTTTCTTTTCTAGTTTATATGCACACATCCCAATGAAAATTAAAAAAGGTAGATGAAAAAATGAATAAAAAGGAATCTAGGGATTGTTACAAGGATTGTTATCAAAGAAAAAAATGGAAAAATGAGATGTTAGAGTGCTTTTAGAAAAGCACTAGGCATGTTAATAAAAAGAAGAAGAAAAAAAAAATAGAATAGGGTCAAGTGAAAGCAAAAATGGAGCTAGTGGTAGTATGTTTAAAATCGGATGATGAGGGTCACTACCAAATGATAGCCTGGAATGAGTAAATAGATTAAATGAGAGCTTTCTCTGAGGATGATAGATGGCTCATGTGACATTACATGAAGATGTGATATTTCACAGTTATAGTGTTACAGTGTGTGATGGGAGGGAAATGAAGCCATCAATAAAACTCTTACATCACTGGACAGCTTGCTAGTGCTCAGGTTGTGCTGCATTGACAAAGACTCTGCCATGTCAGTAACAGGTTTGTGAATCTTCTTCAGGTCACCTTTGTACTTCACCTGTAAAAAATATCCAGGCAAAAACACCCCATGATAAGCACTCTCAATGTGATATGTGACTGGTAAAATAATGTTTTTAAAAGAGCAGGTTTGAGAGTTTAAAGCACCTCGCTCGCAAGTTCATTGGCATCCTTCAAAGTCTGATAAATCTTGCTGTTCTTCAAGTCATACTGTGGTCTCTTTCCTTTCATCTCCTTGTCAAACTTCTCCTTGTACTTCACCTTTTGAGAGAGGACAGTGACAATGTTAGTTGCTGTTAGTGATGTATTTTCTGTCGTATCAGCCAAAATGCTTGCAAAAGTACAGAGACCTGAATCGTTTCATGCAATCATCAGTGGAAAGAAAGGGAAACTTAAAAGAATCTCGTTACAACAGGGTTTCAGTTGGGTCTAATACAGTACAATTCAGATCAAGTTCACATTGCACTAGCCCCAAATGGGATGACCAACACAAAGTTCAGAGCATTCAAAAGCATCACATCCAACATATACTGTTTGTGTGCACATAAAGCTGAAGTGTGTGATTTCTGTGCCACTAGCATCACTGAACCAACGGGGTGCAACAGGGCCAAGACTGACTCGATTACGTCATTTGCAGTGCTTCATGGGAGTGAATAAGCACTAAAGAGTTCTTTTGGCGAATTTTCTTGGATTCTCTGATTGGTGGAGTTTTCTTCACAGTATCATGGGTAATGTTTAACAGAAATTACACAGTTACACATAATTATTAAAAAAATAATTTGGAAAAATGCAGGCTGATGGCTTCAACAAACGCACATATCATTGGTTAACCTTGTTGCTCACAGTAGGTCTGTCTTTAAAAGTTATTGTTAACTTGAATGAGATTTTTACTTTCAGAACCCGACTCACACTCTATTGCTAAAGAAGTGACTGTGCTCAAACAGGTTTCCTAACACTTCATCTGTTTGCCATTGGTTAAACAAACAGAAAATCCCATCCCAAACTCAAGCTGTTGGTTAAGCCAATGTTACTGTATCTGTCAATGTTTTGATTGTGGCAAAATGTCTTTGTACTTGTCTTTAACGGGTTAGTTTGCCTAAAAATATAACACAAATTAAGATATTTTTATTTAAATCTGAGGGATTTCTGTCCCTTCACTAAAAAATCCATTCACCCAAAACTCTTCAGAAGACTTTGATTAAACCGCTCCTCGATTTATATGGATTACGTGAACTATGTCTTCATTAACTTTTTAAAGCATCAAATGTTTAGATGAATGGAGGTTCAAAAGAGGGACAGAATTCCATTAAAATATCTTCATTTGTTTTTCAAAGATGAACAAATGTCTTATGGATTTGGAACAAAATGATGGTGAGTAAATTATGACAGTATTTTCATTTTTGGATGAACTAACCCTAATTAAAGAAAAATTACACACTTCAGCTTTAACTGGAGGGAAGGTGGTAAAGAGGTTGAATCTTTTCCCAGATATTCTGGAAAAAAAAGCTCCAGATCTGTGGAGGAATCAAATTTGTGACATCAAGCAAAGAGTCACATGAGGAGTGTGTAGACCAAATAACTGATATCAACAATAAATCATCAATTGTGTTTTTGGTTTCTAAAAGGTAGCAGTGCCATGAATTAGTATTTATTTAATTCTGTATATCATATAACTGATGAATAATAGTGTTTCTAATTGAATCTGCACACTCCTCGATACAACAGCATGTCAAAGAATGCAACAGCAAACTGGACACCAGTTTTGACGATTTGAACAAGAGATACAGGTCATTCATATGTCCAAAAACATTTTGCATGCCAGACAAATAGTCTGAAATGGGGGGAAAATGCTAGAGATGACAAAAAACTGTGATAGAGTGCTGGTCTTTAAGCCTATGCCTGGCAACAAGGCAAAAGCTTGCATGACAAACACAAAAAGAGACAAAAGCAGCAACAAAAAGACGCAAAAAACTAAATGGCTGGGAATGTAAAATTAAGTGGGCAAAAACATTGAAAACCAACAAAGAATATTTCAATGTCTGCAGGGCCCAAAAATCGTATCAAATTGAGTGCCACTGGAGTACAACGACTAGGTCAGTCCGAGGAAAAGAGAACATAGACACTACACAGACAGAGAAGTGCAAATGTTACTCCCAGGGGCCAGGGGCCCTTCTTACATCACTAGTCAGAGCACTCATTTTCTTAATGTGCCGCATCTGAGGAGTGTCAAAGGAAGCAGCACCATGGAGGGATGGCGTTTCCTCCACCTAAAAAAAGCGCAGTGAAATGGCAGGGTAACATCAATGAGATGGGACAAAACAGAGAGAGTCAGATGGATAGACATGAATAAATACAAGGCAGATAGGTAAGGAGATGAGGTGGAACAGATCACAAGAGACACTCAGGGCTTGCATAGACAATGAGGGTATTAATAATGATGGGCATGAGAAGCACTGCTAAGGCGTTCTACCAGTAGTGAATCTACCACTACAGCTATCTTTGAGTATTACTGCATATGCAGCTGCCATGATGGTGAAGGTGTAAGGAAACCAGTGTCAAATACATATCCAGTGGCTTCAAACTAAACCCCTGTGTTCCTTGCGGATGAATACAATGAAAGTCTATTGACCACATCATGTCTAGTGTGGAGTTGCTAACGGTATTACCTGACTGGTCAGTTTGGACACCTCAGTGGCCAGGGCGATATCAGGACGGCCGAGCAGCGTTCCACCACGGCTGGCCTCCTGACGAGCTTTATCACGGTATCCAATCTACAAGAACAGATTTTGCAACCCTTACTACTTACAATTATAATAACAACACATACTTTTTTGTCAAGACTTCACTACAGAGGTTTGAATCCTAGCCCCAAAAATTACAACTCTGTCATCATTTACTTTCATTCCACCAAAACATTTAATGCATAAGGGATTAAGGGATCGTAAAAGTATTCATAGAAATTGTGTGGTTTAATACAAGTCTTCTGTTAAGACATGATTGCTTGCTTTATATGATTTAATTTATGCTTTTATTCACATATAAAGATTTATCAATATACATACATAGAGCACATCAAATATGGTAAATACGGAAGCGCAAATGTGCTGCCTAATGTGCTGCTTAATGTGAAACCAATAAGGTTTACTCTCGGGCGTCAAGCAAGCATGGTTGAGCTGCCGTTGACCATGTTTGAAAGTCTTATGGGTTTGGAATGCAATAAGGGTGTGTAATTGATAATATAATACATTTTTTTGGGTGAACTGTCCCTTTAAAGTGACCCTCACCTCACTGACGAGCTTAGCAGTTTGAGTGGCTTTCCTGATGTCTGGGCGGTCAGCAACCGAGGTGTATGTCAACTTGGCTTTAGCTTCCTGCTTATAGGCGATCTACACAAGGAGAGACGAGAGATTTAAAATGTTCTCTGTCTGAGACTATTAGTTGAAGCAGATACATGTTAGTTCCTTACGTTGCTTTGGTTTTTGGACACTTCCATGGCATGTTGGACATCGGGAGGAGCAATCATTTGATTGTAATTAGACTTGCCTTTCTCCTTCTCAAACTTTTCCTTGTACAATTTCTGTGGAAAGATTGTGTGAGATTATGATATTTCTTACAATAAAGGGGTGAAAACTGAGTATTTCAACTTACAGCACTTGTCATTTTGGCCATCTCTTTGCTGTGGGCAGTGTCACGAGTTTCAGCAAGTGTAGTGAAGCCACCTGACTGATGATCCTTTTTGCTAGCCTTCTTGTATTTGGACTGCAGAAAAATTTGTAAAACATAAATTTATATATGATACTTGAAAAAATATTTTACGAAGCTTTATATTGGTTATTATTACATTATATTGGTGCTATACCTCAGACACAAGATTGGCCACTGATTTAGCATGAAGGATTTGAGGCGTGTCATGGACAGCCACATACTGGCCCTTGGCCTTCTCATACTTCTCCTTATATTTCACCTGAAGAACAGTGACATTTTTCGTTAGTTTAACTAGTCATATATGTTGATTTTCAAATGTCCTGTATGGAAAATGGCACTCACGTCACTAGCGAGGTCAGAGTTCTTCTTAGCCAAAATAGTGTTTTTATCATCAATGACAGACATTACGCAGCCCTTCAGCATTTCCTTATCATACTTGTACTCAACCTGTGAATTACAAAAAAAATCTGTTCATTAATCTGTAATTATTCTCTCTAAAACTGAAAATATGGTTGAAAATGGAGCGGTACGAACATCACTCTGCTGGTAACTGTTCCTAGCGGCATGGAGGAAATCAGGTCTGTCCACAGTCCAGATCCACTTGTTCTTGGTGGCCTCATACTTCTTCCTGTAGTCGAGCTACAAGTAGGAGAAACACAAATAATGAGATGCTGACTTGTGATTCAACTTCACAGATGCTCAGTGTAGATCAATGCAGACTCACATTGCTTATGTTCTTGTAGGCCTCCTTGGCGGCACGGATTTCGTGAGCATCAGGTGCCATGTTGATGTGAGCCTTGTTTCTTTCATACATTTCCTTGTATTTCAGCTGTAAAAAAACAGAAGTTTAAAATGAAACATGCTGACATAAATAGTCTTGAATTTGGTTCATTTTTGCAAATTTACAGGAGGGTAAACCTACATTGCTGGTGATCTCCTTGACCTTCTTCATGTGCTGGCTCGAGGGAGTGTCATGTCCAAGTGTGTAACCTCTCGCTTTGGTCTTGTTGTATTCCATCCTATATATAATCTAAAGAAGTGAACAGAGAAGCCAAAATATAATGCATTCCCATACAATGACTGGATTATTAACTGAACATTAGGATTGTCTACTGTATGTATGTATAAATGCTTTTCACATGAAGGTGGAAGGCAGATGGTGATGATACTCACATCGCTGATTTGCTTGCTGCGCTTGGCAACTTGGTAATCAGGGGTTTCCAGCACTGAGGTGTATTTTGACTTGGCACGTTCATACTGCTCTTTGTACTTCCACTACAGGAAGTAATGGATAAGAAATGATAATCACAGACAGCACATGAAGCATATTTTATATAAAGCTATTACGAAGATAAGGGTGACCTCACATCAATGGAATTTTTACAGTATTATATTTACTGTTATAAGGATCACTAAGTAAGATACTGTGATATTTAAGTTGTATAACAACTGTCAATATCATGCATTAAAAGAGAAGGTTTAATCATGACAGACTTAAGCTAAAGTACATTTAAGATGTATAACAACTCAATTTCGTGCATTAAAAGGGAAGGTTTAATCAATCTATTCAGAGGAGCAAATAATTACTTATTTTTAGCAGTCCATAAAGACGCACACATACATACATGCAATAGAGAACATGCAATGTGCTGTCAAACAAAATGGAGATGGAGGTGGAAAGCAGCTTCAGGCAACAGCATACAGAAAGACATTGACAAGTTACAACTTATTACTACTACTGTATAATGTCTTTACCCTTTATGCTCATACTCTTCTGCAAACCTTTGAACATGGCGTTTTGTCTCTAAATGTTTGTCTCAAAATTTTTTTTATTAGTGCTTCTATTTATACATTTTTTTGTGACATTTTTAACTAATTTAATTTTATTAATTAAAGCAAAGTTATTTATTTTATTTTATAATATTTTAATACATTTATTTATTTAAACTAAAAAATGCATCATTGATTCTTTGTTCATTGCAAAATAATAAACTGATTTAAAGAAACTAAAGGAAAACACCACCATGACACCTTAAAGTAGGGTAGGTTTTTGCTAGTTTATCAATATTTTTTAACTTGCTCTGAAAAATTGTGACGACCTGACATTTATACAAAACATCCATATTCTAACATAGTTTACTTTTCAGTTAAAATCTACTTCCATTATATAGCTAACTACTGTATGAATGCAGCACACCTTTTCTCCTAAGAAAGTTAAGGAAAGTGATCAGTGGATGTGTTTTAAAAGCAGGCTATGGTGAAAAAACCAAAGTAGTAATAGTTAAAGGCTGGATATTACCACTAAAGGTGATGTTAGGGGTGCATTAATGAAGAGATGAGATTTCTAGGGGGCTTGGAAGACTCTACCAGTGGACAGATGGTTACCTTACTCCACATGCCAGAGTTGAACATGGCAACGAGAATATCAGGACGGAGCAGCTCATTGCAGCCACTCTTGAGTAACTCCTTGGCCTTGCATTTATATTTTCCCTGTCCATTGAGGAAACACACAAACACAGATGCGCAAATCATGCCACAATTGAAGACAGAGACAGAGAGTAGCTCCTGAAGTCCAGAAAGAGAAGCTAAGTACCAAACTGTGTACTCCAAATAAGCAATTTCACAAGAGTAAACAACCTTATCCCCACATAACTCATGACCTAACAATCAAACTGTTTAGATGGAGCCCTATCTGGAGCACACAGATATGGACCTAGCTGTGCACACTCAAAAATTCCCATTTGGGTTTTTTGAATGGCAAACTAGAAGACACCTAAATCAGGGGAGAGAAAGAGACACAATCAAGTGACGTTGTAGCCATGCGACAGAGCCATCCATTGGATTGGAGACGACCTCATGCTCGGGCCCCTGTATCAGGCGATGGACCCGGAGGGGGCGGCTGGAGCTGGTGGCTTTACCTGACTTAGCTTGCTGGCCTCCTTAGCCAAGATGTTTCTAGGGTCATCTACAATTATGGAGTACTTATCCTTAGACTTCTCATAACTGGCACGGTAGGACCTCTGCTCAGGATTTCAAAAAAGGAGTTAAAGACAACTGCCTTGAGAGCAGTGAGGATGACCATTCATTCAGGAGGAGAAAATATGTCATGACAGGTAAATTTTCATGAAATATAAAGGAAACTAACAGTTTGAGGTGGTATTAAGCATGTTGCAATAGTTTACCTTTAAAGATGTAACCATTATAGAGGCAGTGGAAGAAACACAGGTTATGTACGCAATCTTTCTTTGTTGTATTTTTACAGCATTCTTGCTAGCATTCTCTTGCTTCATTACTCAAATTGTATTTAGCATTTAATATACTACAGTATTATGATATGAAGTCATGCTTCTATTGACTTACATCATTAATCAAAAGGGAAGCGTTCTTGGCAGCCTCAAAGAATGGTGAGTCACATGTGTATTTGAAGTTGGCTCTGTTCTTCTCGAATGACGCTTTGTATAGCCTCTGTCAAAAAAAAAAAGATAGAAGAGAGTATGAGGCGGTTTTTGTTGTATGCCATTGAATATTCATTGTACTTTCACGGTAAACCAATGTTTACCATGTTTTCTGTATCTCCACCCCCCCCCAAAAAACCCCCAAAACTTTCGGTTAGGGAAATATGAAATATGATTTTTTTTTTTTTTTTGATGCATCAAATTTTAGTTTGATGCGAAAAGGGTCCATAACTGTATTCATTAACACATCTGTAGTAGAAATTCGTAAAATTGTGGTTGCTCTTTACTTCGCTGTATAGGGTCTTGTTGTGTTCAGCCTGCACCATCTCAGGTGTGTCCCACACATAGCAGCCGATGCCCTTGATCCAGTCCAGATCTTCTTTGTACTTGACCTAAAGTGGAGAAGAACATGTGACAGTGGTTAAACAGCACTATGAGCTTCTTTTATTGACACTGTGAGCTGATGAATTACAGAATAAAAAGAGAAGGCGGGTTTAGTTATACTCACATCACTGACGCAGTCCCTCACAATCCTGCTGTGGAAGAACTCAGGGCGGTCAGGGATGGACTTCCAGGTGCCCAATGTGCTTATGTACTTCTCCCTGTATTTGACCTGAGAAAAGGAGAGAGTGAGTGACAGGATTCCTCACTAAATCACATTTTTCATGTTCAAAGCAAACAAAGTCTCTTAGTTTACTAACCTCACTGATGTCATCTCTGACCCTCTTGGCACAGAGAATATCCAGTGCGTCTTTGTCAGCGTGGTAGTGTCCCTTAGCAAGCTCAAAGGTCTCCTTGTAGCGCAACTGGAGAGAAATTATATAGATTGTTAGGGCGGCTCTATAACTGATATTGAACAGGCCAGTAAAGGAAGAAATAAAGCATCTGGTTGACTTACATCGCTGGCATTGAGGTAGGCCTTCTTAGAACGAACCAGGATTGGTGTGTCATGAATGGGAGTATACTTATGCTTCATCTTCTCATACTGTTCCTTGTACTTTTTCTAAAGATGACACAAAAGATGAATTACAGGCTTTTCTGCATACACACGTTATACATTGCTAAAAAGGATCTTGGTGTTAAAAAAAAATTACCTCACTGTACACCACTTTCATGGAACGGGCATGATCCATGATGGGAGTATGTGATTCTGGGGTGAAGAAGGCCCTCTCCTTAGATGCCAGATCAACGTACTGGTACTGTGAAGAGACACCAGTATTATATAGGCAAATCTGTATAGGCAATTTTTTTTCTGGTAAATTGAGAAGATTTACTAGAACAGATTTAAAAACACTAGGCATCATACACTTGTCGACTTTGTAAATGGTTACAGAGAAAAACTGGACTTTACACTAAATGACTGAGGATCACACACTACCACAAACAACCAGAAGTCCATCTGAAATAACCAAACTCACACAGAAATATGTGCTTGTTGCTAGGAGACGCATGACAAATTGAGACAATTTCAGCTCAAAATATAAATATCTTCCAACTGAACGGAATCAAAATCTGAAACTTGTGACAGATGCTTTCCTTCAGTAAACTGCACGTCTTTGACTGGAAATCGCTTTTGTTTTTTTACATCAATCACATCAGCGAGGGTCTGACTATCATTTGTAAAACCTGACCCATTTAATTTTGAACCCTTAGTATGATCTTTTAATTTGACATATTATAACAAGTCATTATTTATGTTTAATTAGTGTTTGGGCTAAAAGTGATTTACCTTGTTGGTGAGAGACTGTGCCCACTTGGCTCTCTTAATGTCCAGGCCATCCACAGTGGTGGTGCATTTTGTCTTTTCCTTATTGCCATCAGCTCGATACACCATCTAAGGATAAAAACAGATAAAGAGACATTGAAGGATGTGGATAGGCTTTAAAACAGGAATGATGGAGTCTATAATTGAGATATAAAGCTTGAGGATGCAACAAAATCACTTACATCACTCATGTGGGTCTTGAGTTCAGACACACGCTTGTACTCTGGTGTGTCCAGGACCACACTGAAGTTGGAAAAGTTCTTCTTAGCATCAACTTCATACGATTTCTAGCAAATAGATAAAAAAAAACCCTGATTAGTACCAAAAATTATCAGAATAAACCAGTATGAATGAAATGTGGCATGCATGATAATAAGTATATGAATAATTACTCTAAATTTGCTGATCTCACGGATTCGGTTCATCTCAGGGGAGTCCACCATAAAGCAGCCAATACCTCTCAGCCAATGCAGATCCTCTTTATATTTCAGCTGCAGGAGATATAAGAATAGTTATTATACCTGAAAATGTCAAGAGGGCAAATGCAACGTTTCCAGTATGCAATGTGTCGCAGTAAATTTAGGTGCATGTATGGGGGACACCTACATCGCTGTTGAGCTCATTGACATGGAAGCAGTGCAACAGCTGTGGGGTGATGGTCATTGGCAGAAGAGTTCCTCTGCTGTTGTAGTACTTTTCCTTATAGCACACCTGTAGAGGAAAATAAACCATCAATAGAGCATCTGCTAATTCTGGTGGTATAGTATGAACTCATATTTTACAATAAAGACATACTTACATCACTGATTGCTTGCTGAGTGGCCTTAACCTGTCTGATCTCAGGTGTGTCATACTCAGAGTGGATCTTGTCCTTTTCCTTCTCATATTTCTGACGATACAGCCGCTATGACAAAATGCAACCTTGTTAATATTCTTGTTCATGAGTTAAAAATTCTAAAGTGAAACGCTCTACATGGATATTGTACTTACATGGTTGGTGACCTTGTTTGCATTCCTGATGGTGAGAAAGTTGACACCTTCAGGATCTAGTTTGTAGTTCCTGGCTTTCATCAGATCATAGGCTTCCCTGTACTTAATCTACAGAGATTGGAACATCAGATGATAAATCATGTTGTGAGCAATCATTCAAACATTTGACTCTTTTTTATTTTGAGAATTGAGGTGTTCTCGTACATTGCTGGTGACGATGCTGTTGGCTTTGGCCTGTTTGTTGAGTGGAGTGTCATAAGGCAGAGTGTATCCGGTAGGCATACAGATCTTATTGGCCTCTTTGTAGAAGTTCTAAAAAGAAAGAAAGGATGTGGTTGAAGCATTCATCAATGGAGAGACCAGTACATATTCTTATGAATTGCTAAGAGACGTCATACTTCGCTCTGGATGTAGTTGGCTTGACGGGCCCTTTCAGTATCGACAGTCACAGCAGGAGCAGTGTTTTTACCCATGACATTTGTGACATAGTCATGACGGTAGTTGAGCTGCAGACATGAATGATATGAGTTAAAAGATTCTGCTTCAATCAAAATGCAATAAAGGCATTCTGATACATGGTTTTGAGGTGTTACCTCGCTCAAGTTCTTAGCGCTCAGCTTGCATGTTTCATAGACAGGGGTGTCCATGACCACAGAGTACTCCTTAAAATGTTCGATTCCCTTAGCTCTATACAGATTCTGAAAGAGAGTATCACACAGGACAAGAAAATCAGATGTGAGATGATTATGGAGTAGGAGGAGCATGAAAGAAAATTAAATGAGGCTACACTTACGTCACTCTGCAGTTTCATAGATTGCTTGCAACGAAGAATCTCAGGAGTGTCCCAAGCATAGCAGCCAATACCCTTTAACCAGTTGAGGTCATCTTTGTAGAAGATCTAAATTAGATGCAATAATACAGGGTTACAGCAACAAAAAGACCTCAAAACAATCTCAGGTAGTGGAACCTAACGTGCTTGCCATTTGCGTATGACAATACACAAAAATATGAAACATGTTTGGATGTGTTTGGATAACTCACGTCGCTCAGTTGCTCGTTGACCTTGCGGGCATGTACATACACCTGCATGTCAGGCAGGCAGATCCACTGGTGCAGGTATTTACGGTAGTCGACCCCACTAACAGTCTTCTGAGTATTGCGTGCGGCTACGATGTCAAGCATGTCGGGAGGTACATTGATTTTAGCCTTGGTCTTCTCATATTTTTCTTTGTACAGGCGCTAATGAAAAAGGTGTTACAAAGAGCTTTTAATTGTTTGTAGATTTGGTAAGTTACAAAGCTGAACCTCAGCTGATGCTTTACTCACATCCAGAACCAGTTTTCCAGCTTTGATACATCTTGCAGTGGCGGGGTCGTCCTCAAGACACTTAGGCAGACTGTACAGGGTCTTGAACTTCTCATAATCTTCCTTGTATTTAACCTACAGAAAGCAAGGAAGTTTTAAGGGCCAGGATGTTTAGGACACTCAGGCAGTTCCCTCTATATGGAGGTATAAGTAAGCACTGGAGAAGGGACTGGAGAAAGGACTCACATTGCTCAGGATGACCTTCTGTTGTTTGGCATGGACTAAGGCATGGGAATCGTGAGGGATGTTGTAGCTCTTGGCCTTGATCTTGTCCCAAGCAGCAGAATATGCTTTCTAAATGTACACAAAGAACATTTCAAGAACTGGGACAACAAATAAAACCAAGAACTCAGGATTTTAGAGCTTTTCTCGCAGGCTTACGGTGCTGTAGATCTCCTTCAGGTTGAAGCATCTTGCGTAGTCGTGGGTGTCCAGAATGGTGGTGTAAATATGCTTCTCCTTATGATATGCCTCTCTGTAGTTCAACTGAAGATGAAACATAAAATATGCAGCTTATTACCTTTTTAACTCCAAAGTATAGAGCTCTTGATAGTACTGATCTGACTTATCAGTTAATGGGAGTACAAACCTCACTGGCCCAAGTGTGGCCCAGGATGGCAGTCACATATACAGGGGTGTCTGTCACAATGGAGTAGTTGTTCCATTCCTTCTTGCCTTCTGCTTTGTATTTAATCTGTATAGAAAAAAATAATTAAACCTTCAAACAGGAGGAAACACAATAATGTGTCTTTATTGTAAACTACAAGATGAGTTGAAAATGTTACTCACATCACTCTGTAGCTCATATGATTTCTTGGCACGTACGATCTCTGGAGTGTCCCAGGCGTAACAGCCAACGCCCTTCATCCAGTTCAGGTCTTCTTTGTAGAACACCTGCCAGGGAGAAATTAGTCAGATGTAGCCATTGAACAGGTCTGACACATTCAAAATATCACTGTAATCATAACCTACATCACTCAAGATCTCATTGGCCTTGCGTGCACGGATGGCATCGTTCTGATCAGGGTGGCATGTCCACTGGTGCAGGTGTGTACGGTATAGCACGTCACTTAGGATTTCCTGGCATTTCTTGGCAACCACATGGCTGATCATATCAGCAGGAATGTGGAGCTTAGTTTTGGTTTCATTGTAGTCTTTGTGGTAGTCTCTCTGATGGACAGATTGAAAAAAGTCTGGTTGATGAGGAGTTAAACTATACGATAAGTCAAGTGGATATCAAAGTACAGCGATCTTAGACCTCAAGCATGGTAATAATAAAAACAACTCACCAGATTTTTCATCTTCTCCATATGGCCAGAGCGAACCACCTCAGGGTAGTCAACCAGAGTTGAAGCCATGTAGTGGCCTTTGGCTTTCTCATGGGCATCATGGTACTTATACTGCGGTGTTTCAATACAAGAAAGAATCAACAATCATCCTTCTAAACCAGTATTTAACAGTGTTTGAAGCAAACAATCAATATAGGTATAATATTAAAAAGCCTTTTTTAAACACTGCACTGTCAGTAACTGACCCAAGTTATGTGGCAATAAGGAAAGGGTCTATTTTATTTAATATTACTTCATTTTTGATACTCACATCACTGATCATGTCTCTGGTCCTCTTGGCTATTTGTACTGGCATATATTCATGGTTCAGCTGGTAGCCAGTGGCTTTGCTCTCATCCCAGCTGACTTTGTACAATTTCTAGAATAACAACAACAAAACATCCTAAATGCAATTCATCACATATATAACATCTAAACATATACAAACATGTCTGGAATGTACTTTGTTACCTCACTGATCATCTTTGCAACATCTCTAGAGTGAGCCAGCTGTGGTGTATCTTCAGATCCAATGTAGTGACCCTTCTCCAGGTTAAATGATTCTTTGTACTTTAGCTGAGTAACAACAGAAATATGGACCCAACTGATAAGTTAACCTCTTTCACATCAGTATTCGCCAATGAAGATGAAAATACCAAAATCTGAGACACACTTACATCGCTGAGGTTGAATGCGTTAACCTTTGCAAGGACAACCTCAGGGCGATCCACAATGTGAGTAAATTTGCTAAAGTTGTCTTTAGCATCCTTCTTATAAAGTCTCTGCATGGGGAAAAGAAACATGCATTGTTGTAAGATAATGGAGGTTTTATTATAACAGAGAAGTTAGACAAAAAAAAGTGTGGTCAAACTTACTTCGTTTATAATCTGTTGGGCTTTTCGGACTTTGACATGATCTACACAATCAGCAGCCACCCATCCACAACCACGTAACCATTCCAGATCTGATTTGTAGACATTCTGGTGGGAGAGTATTATTATATTATATTATATTATATTACATTATATTATATTATATTATACGTTACATTGCATTACATTACATTATATTATATTATACATTATGTTACATTGCATTACATTTCATTATATTATATTATATTAAAATCATTTAAATCAGATGTTTTATATAGTAATTGAAAATGTAAATTTATTCTGTATTTCAATAAACGAGAACAATTATTTTGATTTAAAAACCTCTTCATCCAATACTTACGTCACTGGCTAATTCATACGCTTTACGGGCCTGAATGACATCATTTTGATCGGGCATGCATGTCCACTGGTGCAAGCGAGTTCTGTAGTTGTCATCATTAACTTGGATCTGGCACTTCTTTGCATGCTCAAAAGCTATCATGTCCACTGGCAGGTTGAACTTGGTCTTGGACTTGTTGAAGTCCTTCTTGTAGAGAGCATCACTAGCAATTCTAGCTGAATTCAAAGCCAGCACGAGCAAAGGATCATCCTGGACGCTTAGGGCTCCAATGTGATGACCAACTTGCTTACGATAACCAGCCTTGTACTTGTACTGCAAAAAAAGGAAGATTTATTTGCATGCATAAATAAAATTAAGGTAAAATGGGTTTAGGATTAGGATTATTTATTTACTTACATCACTCTGCACTTTACTGGTGTTGATGCATTGTTTAATTGGGACTGCATCTCCGGGCATGAAGTATGATGTGGATTTGACCTTGTTCCAGTCTTTGGTGTACAAATGCTACAAGTGATGTTCAAAATGTCATTTTTGTTACTATTCAACTTTTTTATTCAACAATTCTTACAGACAATATTTTTTTCTCAAAAATAAAAAATGCTTTACCGGGTGGTGCATTTTGGCCACTTCCCTTGCTGTAGCTAGAACTGGGGAGTCTGTCAAGGTATATTTAGTCTTGTCCTGGTGCCAGGCCTCACGGTACTTAGCCTAAGACAAAACAAAGAGGACACTTAGAGAACAGTCATATGTTTGGAGAGAACATATTGCAAACTAAATATACTGTAAAAGCTCTGTTGTTTGAGTAACTACATGGAAAACCAATGCTTATTAGAGGTTCAAGCATGAAGTGTGCCCTAAAAATCTCTTACTCCATTCATTCACTATTAAAAATGATATAAAAAAATAATAATTTGTTACATTTATATAGCGCTTTTCTGGGTACTCAAAGCGCTTTACATAGAAGGGGGGGAATCTCCTCAACCACCACCAATGTGCAGCATCCACCTGGATGATACGACGGCAGCCATATTGCCCCAGAACGCCCACCACACACCAGCTTATTGGTGGAGATGAGACAGAGTGATGAAGCCAATCAGTATGTATGGGGATGATTAGAAGGCCATGATGGACAGGGGCCAATGGGCAAATTTGGCCAGGATGCCGGGGTTAAACCCCAACTCTTTTTTTCCGAAGGACATCCTGGGATTTTTAATGACCACAGAGAGTCAGGACCTCGGTTTAACGTCTCATCCGAAGGACTGTGCTCTTTGACAGTATAGTGTCCCCGTCACTATACTAGGGCGTTAGGACCCACACAGACCACAGGGTGAGCACCCCCTGCTGGGCTCACTAACACCTCTTCCAGCAGCAACCTAATTTTCCCAGGAGGTCTCCCATCCATGTACTGACCAGGCTCAACCCTGCTTAGCTTCAGTGGGCAACCAGTCTTGGGCTACAGGGTGAAATGGCTGCTGGCCAATATCACCCTGTGCCAATATTAAGAAACATTTTAATGATATGGCTTTGAAACTGAAAGTTAAAAAATGTAACATGTATGGAAACTGCTTGCATAATCAGAGATGAATTTAATTGATTTAATTTCTCTTTTCATTAAATGAAAATGTAAAATTAAATTTAAAAGTAATTACAATTTTATCATTGTTTATCATTGTTGTTTTCCTTTGTATGAATGGATGATTGCAAATTATGTCGTAATGCTTACCTCATTGAGCACTTCAGCTGCGTTTTTGGAGCACACAAAATCAACTCTTTCAATGGGTGTTGTATATTTCTGATCGTCCAGCTTCACACGGTAGCCTCTCTGTGAATCAGAAAAAAAACAATCACACCTCTGTCCTGCATAAACTCATTGGTAGAAATAGCTACAGTATACAGTGCCAAAAGACTTACGTCAGCCAGAATCTTTTGGGCATTCCTCACTTTGATAACTTCAACAGACTCATGGGGAATCCATCCACATCCCCTGAGCCACTCCATGTCAGCCTTGTACACAGCCTAAACAACAAAAACAATCAAGTGAAAGAAAATATCACACTATTTCCTAGATTTTTTTCAATGGAACCATTTTAACTGTTCAGTCAAAGCTCAACTTACATCACTACGCAGATCATAGACTTTCCTGGCCTGGACGACGTCATTGGAGTCTGGCAGGCAGGTCCAGTTGTGCAGGTAGGTTCTGTAGTTGGCATCATTGACTTGGATCTGACATTTCTTAGCCAGCTCAAGAGACAGCAGGTCCACTGGGAGGTTGAACTTGGTCTTGGACTTGTTAAAGTCCTTCTTGTAGAGAGCATCACTAGCAATCCTAGCTGAGTTCAAGGCCAACATGAGCAGAGGATCATCCTGGATGCTGCGGGCTCCAATGTGATGACCAACTTGCTTACGGTAACCAGCCTTGTACTTGTACTGCATTTGAAAGATTTGAAGTATTCATATTTACATTACTCTTAAATAACTGAGGGGACATTTCAAAGCCAAAATTAAAGATAGCTAATCAAAACCTTTTGCAATATAAGAGAGAGAAAATACTACAAAGTTTAGAAAACAGACAGAAAAAACATGAATTTGCGTTTTCTTACGTCACTGGCTATGTCTCTGGAGGCTTTAGCCTTGATCACAGAAATGGCATCCTCTTTTATCTGGTATCCCTTTGCCTTTGTAGCATCCCAGTCTTTGGTATACCTTTTCTGCAACAGGACAAAAAGTGGAAAGTGTTATCCAATAGTTTAATAGCATAATAAGCTCATAAAATAAAGTTAATTTTAGCAATACTCAGCAATTCTGCATGTGAGTTTGCTTACATTGCTGACAGCAATGGCATTGGCTCTGGACAACTCGATGGCAGGTGTATTTGGCATGATGTGGACAGATGTCTTATCTTTGTCCCATGCTTCTCTGTATTTCCTCTGTGAACAAAATTATTCAAATCAAAAAATCAAAAAAAGGTTAAGGGCTTTATATGGGACACATTGACGCAAAAACAAAAAAGACACAATTCAGTTCACAATTCTATTACACTAATTTAGAAAGATTCTACATTTCTAATTAACTGTACACATAATCGTAATTACTATCATTACTACTACAACTATATTCTTCCTATATTTAAATGTTTTGATTAATAATTCTGTGTAATTGAAATTAAAATAAATATAATTTTACCCAGTGTTTGTGCTATTTTATGCTTCATAATTTTTAAGCAGTCTTCAACTGTAATCTGAACATAAAAATCTGAGTGAAGTACTAAAGGAATGGCAATAATCTTACATCACTGAGGATGTCAGCATTTTGCTTGGCTAAGACGATGACCGGTAAGTCCACAGCACTGGTGAACTTGACAGTACTGGGAGGCTGGCGATACAGTCTCTCGTTGAGGATCGTCTGAGCATTCTTGGCTTTGATGACATCAATAGATCCTTGTGTCAACCAGCCACACCCACGGATCCACTCAAGGTCAGCTTTGTATACAGCCTAGTTTGAAAGTTTGCAACAAAAATGTTAATTTAGTAATATAACAAACCAATGTAAACAGCACAGTGTGTAAAACTAATCATATACGTACATCACTGCGCAGATCATAGACCTTCCTGGCCTGGACGACATCATTGGAGTCTGGCAGGCAGGTCCAGTTGTGCAGGTAGGTTCTGTAGTTGGCATCATTGACTTGGATCTGACATTTCTTAGCCAGCTCAAGAGACAGCAGGTCCGCTGGGAGGTTGTACTTGGTCTTTGATTTGTTGAAATCTTTCTTGTACAGAAGATCACTAGAAATCTTGCCTGAGTTCAAGGCTACCATGATTAAGGGATCATCATGGATGCTGAGGGCACCAATGTGGTGTCCTTGCTGCTTCCTGTATCCGGTTTTGTACTTGTACTGCAAGGTTTTAATGCATAAAAGAGATTGAGCACTATCATTTAACAGAGTGTGTTTAATGTGTTAGATAAGATCCACAATGATACTTGCATCACTAATGATGTCTCTGGAAGCCTTGGCAGATTTCACTGCGATGGCATCCTTAGGCAGGAAGTAGCCCTTCTTAAGGCTGTTCTCATAGTCTTGACGGTAATATTTCTGCAAGAACATGGGGAATCAACACATACTGATTTAACAGGATTTGAAACATTAACTATTGTGCATTTATTTCTGATTTATTAGTCACTACGAAACAGTGTTTTTATACTTACGATGCTTGTGTTGAGTTTGTTCTGTTTTCCAAGCACGATCTCAGGGGTGTCTGGCATGACATGGATATTGATCTTCTCCTTATTCCAGGCATCAACATATGCACTCTGCAATGCAGTAATAATGAAGACAAAAAGACAGACACATGCACCTATGCACCTATGCACTACACAACCCCAACCTGCAACAGTGATTTCAAACAGTGATTTAATTTTTTTAACCTTTACACATATTAGTGAAATCTTCTAGGAAAAAAATACCTTGTCCATGATCTTGGCATTGGCTTGGGCAAGAGCAAAAGGTACGGAATCTGTCTTGCTAGTATACTTTAAGGTGCTTGGATGCTGTCGGTACTTCCTTTCACTCAGAATCTCACCAGCCTTTTTAGCCTTCTCTACATCAACCGAGCCAATGGGTACCCATCCTGTACCTCTGATCCATTCCATATCAGCCTTATACACAGCCTGATGGTAGAAAATACATGAGAAATAGTAAGAAAGCAGACAATGCTGGTAGTGTAGATCAATTGATTACAAATAAAAAATTTACAGAAACTCACATCGCTCTGAAGATCATAGACTTTCCTGGCCTGGACGACGTCATTGGAGTCTGGCAGGCAGGTCCAGTTGTGCAGGTAGGTTCTGTAGTTGAAATCATTGACTTGGATCTGACATTTCTTGGCCAGCTCAAGAGACAGCAGGTCCACTGGGAGGTGGAACTTGGTCTTGGACTTGTTGAAGTCCTTCTTGTAGAGAGCATCACTAGCAATCTTTGCTGAGTTCAAGGCAAGCATAATCAAAGGATCATCCTGGACACTGAGGGCTCCAATGTGATGACCAACTTGCTTACGGTAACCAGCCTTGTACTTGTACTGCAAGAGAAGGATGATTGCAGCATTAAAGATGTCTCCTATTTATATTTACATGACAGGGCAATAATAATAATGTATCAATCAGCTTGTAATATCAGTGTGACTTTCTAGACAGTATATACTCACATCACTAATAATTTCTCTGGATTTTTTAGCAGCTTTGATGGCGACAGCATCGGTTTTGATGTCATAGCCTTTCCTGAAAATGTCCTCAACCGCTTGTCTGTATAGTTTCTGTAAGCAGAATTTTATTTTGTATTTTATGTTTTTCTGAAGTGAAATGCTGAATTGGACTAATTTGGAAATCAAACAGAATGCATGAATTTGAGGGGCTTAGTTTAACAACTTAAACTAAAACAAAAATATAATGAAGAAAAAACAATCATTCAAAAGTGATACCTACCTTACTATTGGTAATTGCATTAGCCCTTGAGAGCACAATCTCTGGGGTATCAGGAGGGATATGGATCTTTATCTTGTCAGCCTCCCATGCTGCATGGTACTGACGCTAAAATGAAAAGAATATGTTGTCAGAAACAATTTCAATACTGTGTCAGCTGTAATTAAGGACAATAAGAACATCTGGATCAAAAATAACATAAAAGAGTCATATATGCAAATTAATGTATGCTAAACCTTATGTAGTAATTGATATTGTGACTAAATTGTTCTCCAGAGAATTGTGTTGACATAGTTCAGTTGGATTCCAATCATATGACATTTATTCTACTAACCTGATCCATAGTTTGAGCATTTGCCTTTGCAAGCACCAAAGGCATGGACTGCATGTCTTGTGTATACTTGAATGTTTGTGGTTTCTGTCTGTAGAGTCGCTCATTGAGGATCTCAGCTGCTTTCTTTGCTTTCAGGACATCAAGCGAGCCAATGGGGACCCATCCTAGACCAGTCATAAACTCCATGTCTGCTTTGTACACAGCCTGAGGTGAAGAGGAAATGTTACTTTGCAAAACTATACAGTTCATATCTGATTAAAAAGTATCTGTAGAAATATTAGCTTGACAAACGTACATCGCTACGGAGATCATAGACTTTTCTGGCCTGGACGACGTCATTGGAGTCTGGCAGGCAGGTCCAGTTGTGCAGGTAGGTTCTGTAGTTGAAATCATTGACTTGGATCTGACATTTCTTGGCCAGCTCAAGAGACAGCAGGTCCACTGGGAGGTGGAACTTGGTCTTGGACTTGTTGAAGTCCTTCTTGTAGAGAGCATCACTAGCAATCTTTGCTGAGTTCAAGGCCAGCATGATCAGAGGATCATCCTGGACACTTAGGGCTCCAATGTGATGACCAACTTGCTTACGGTAACCAGTCTTGTACTTGTACTAAAAATAATAAATAAAAAGGTTTTAGAAAGTAATTGTGAATAATAATGTGTGCGTTTGGCACAAACTATGTTTAAAAAAGTCACTCACGTCACTGACGATATCCCTGGATGCCTTAGCTGCTTTGATAGCAATAGCATCACCGCGCAAATCGTATCCCTTCTTCTTAGATTCTTCATTGGCAAGTTTATACCTTTTCTAAAATCGGAAAATATTTTACAGATTTAGAGTTATCAGAAAAAAATTAAAATGTGAATATTTCAGACATATACTGTACATACCTCACTGTAATTTATATTGTTCTGCTTTGCCAACAGAACATCCATACAGTCAGGCATAATGTGGATTTTCGTTTTATCCTTGTCCCAGGCTTCAGTGTAAAGTTTCTAGAAGAGTTGAATAAAATTATGTCAGACATTTAAAACTTTAAGCTATTTGTAAGAGTTCTTGTGTTCAGAAACCTACTGACAAAATTTACCTTATTTGCAATAGTAGCATTATTTTTAGCTAAAACTAGTGGCATGTCTTCAGTAGTAACTTTGAACTTAAAGTTGCTTGGGTGCTGACGGTACTTCCTTTCATTCAGGATTTCCCCAGCCTTTTTCACTTTCTCAACGTCAACTGAACCAATGGGAACCCATCCTAATCCTTGAAGCCATTTCAGATCAGCCTTGTACACTGCCTAAATGCACAGACAAAAAATCAAAAAAAAATAATAATAATAATAATAATAATATATATGAATAATTTGACATGATTGTAGCAAAAAATAACAAAAGTCAAGAGGACTTTAAATAGACATACATCACTCTGGATCTCATAACATTGTCTGGCCTGGACGACGTCATTGGAGTCTGGCAGGCAGGTCCAGTTGTGTAGGTAGGTTCTGTAGTTGGCATCATTGACTTGGATCTGGTTCTTCTTGGCCAACTCAAAAGCTATCATGTCCACTGGGAGGTTGAACTTGGTCTTGGACTTGTTGAAGTCCTTCTTGTAGAGAGCATCACTAGCAATTCTAGCTGAATTCAAAGCCAGCACGAGCAAAGGATCATCCTGGACACTTAGGGCTCCAATGTGATGACCAACTTGCTTACGATAACCAGTCTTGTACTTGTACTACAATTAAATGATTAAAAGGCAATAAGAGTGAATAAAAGACTAGGAGAACATTCTGGACCATGAACTATGAATGACTGTGAATAAAGAAAGGACAAGAGCACTCACATCACTGATGATATCCCGAGAGGCTTTAGCTGCTTTAATAGAAATGGCATCACCACGCATGTCATAGCCTTTCTTTTTGGCCTCCTCATTTGCAAGCGTATATTGTTTCTGGAAATAAAAACAATAGTTAATTTCAATGCCCACAAAATGATTAAGAAAGTAATAAAGTACATTTGAGGAAAAAAATATAACTTCTCATCATCAGTTCAATGACTTGAACCGAATGACTCACCACACTGTAGTTAATTTTGTTCTGTTTGGCAAGCAATATCTCCATTGTATCTGGCATGACGTGGATCTTGGTCTTATCATTTTCCCAAGCTTCCACATAGCTTTTCTATAGTGTAAAGAAAAATAAAAAGAATCATATATGCAAGAGTATCTATACACATTACAATGGAAAAGAGAAGACAATTATGGTACTGATCAAATCAGGCTACCTTGTTCATGATGCCTGCATTGTTTTTGGCCAAGACCAGTGGCATGTCTTCAGTTGAGCAAGTGAACTTGAAGTTGCTTGGGTGCTGACGGTACTTCTGTTCACTTAGGATTTCTCCAGCCTTTTTAACCTTCTCAACATCAATCGAACCAATGGGAACCCATCCGAGTCCTTGAAGCCATTTAAGATCAGCTTTGTACACCGCCTGAGAACAAACATAGCAAAAACATTGTCATTATGTACAGAAATTATATGCCTGTATTATAAGCTGGATGTTTTTGAAAAATTGAGATCTCGCTTTTTAAAATCCTATATATTAGCATATCTATGTAGCAGCTTACATCACTCTGAAGATCATAGACTTTCCTGGCCTGGACAACGTCATTGGAGTCTGGCAGGCAGGTCCAGTTGTGCAGGTGGGTTCTGTAGTTGAAATCATTGACCTGGATCTGACATTTCTTGGCCAGCTCAAGAGACAGCAGGTCCACTGGGAGGTGGAACTTGGTCTTGGACTTGTTAAAGTCCTTCTTGTAGAGAGCATCACTAGCAATTCTAGCTGAATTCAAAGCCAGCATTAGCAAAGGATCATCCTGGATGCTTAGGGCTCCAATGTGATGACCAACTTGCTTACGATAACCAGTCTTGTACTTGTACTGTTTAAAAGAAAGAGTGGTTTATGACATGAGTAAATTTTATGATATGAAATGTTTTGTTGACTTTTTAATGCTGTAAATCAAAATACTCACATCACTGATGATGTCCCTGGAAGCCTTGGCTGCTTTGATGGCGATGGCATCACTTCGCAGGTCATAGCCCTTCTTTTTAGCTTCCTCGTATGCAAGGTTGTATGATTTCTTAGAAAACATTCAAATAAGCAATTATTTTATTAAAAAAATTCACACAATAGAAAATAATATATCAATTATTAATCAAGAACATCCATTATACACCATTAAGGGGCTAATGTTGTGTCATACTTACCAGACTGTAGTTGGCTTTGTTTTGTTTTGCTAGTACAATGTCCATAGCATCTGGCATAACATGGACCTTTGTCTTGTCTTTGTTCCAGGCGTCAACATATTGTTGCTATCAAATAGGAGCATGAAATTAAAAAATAAGAAAAAATACTTCACATCCACACATCAACTGTCTACACACTTAACAAATTAAATAAATGAGAAAATTACACACGCATATGCAATATCTTATCAGCAGTTACCTTGTTCATGACATCATTGTTGGCTTTAGCCAAGACAATCGGCATGTCTTGAGTTGACATGGTGAATTTGAAGTTGCTTGGGTGCTGACGATACTTATTTTCACTCAGGATTTCTGCAGCCTTTTTCGCTTTCTCAACATCCAGAGAACCAATGGGGACCCATCCGAGACCTTTAAGCCATTTTAGATCAGCCCTGTAAACAGCCTAAGAGCATATGTTGAAAGAATACCTGTTAGTGACTCAAGTCAATTCCATGAAGATCCAGGAATGGATAAATGCATTTTGCTCAACAGAAGATGGATATCACATACATCACTCTGGATGTCATAACATTGTCTGGCCTGGACGACATCATTGGAGTCTGGCAGGCAGGTCCAGTTATGCAGGTAGGTTCTGTAGTTGGCATCATTGACTTGGATCTGGTTCTTCTTGGCCAACTCAAAAGCTATCATGTCCACTGGGAGGTTGAACTTGGTCTTGGACTTGTTGAAGTCCTTCTTGTAGAGAGCATCACTAGCAATTCTAGCTGAATTCAAAGCCAGCATTAGCAAAGGATCATCCTGGACGCTTAGGGCTCCAATGTGATGACCAACTTGCTTACGGTAACCAGTCTTGTACTTGTACTGCAAGGAAAGAAAATATTCTCAGTGTAGCAAATTATATCCTCAATGTGTCATATATTGCCTTATCAGTTTGTTGTACTTACATCACTAGCAATGTCTCTGGAGGCTCTGGCAGCGATGATAGATATGGCATCACTGCGCATATCATAACCCTTCTTCTTGGCCAGTTCATGGGCGAGTTTATATTGTTTCTGAAGAGCAAATCACACAAAATATTTGAACAAACTTGTGGGAGCAGCACAATATAATGTATCATTTGTTGTCTTCACATAAAATCAATGTTCATTGCTCTTAATCTGTTTATGTCTCATACTCAATATTTATAATATTTGTTTCAGTTTTACAACTGGAAATACTTTGATATACAAATGAGCATTTAGTTTTAAATATTAAATACTGACCTCACTATAGATTACTTTGTTTTGCTTTGCAAGAACCACGTCCATTGCATCTGGCATGATGTGAACCTTCGTTTTATCACTGTTCCAAGCTTCAACATATTTTGACTGCCAGAATGGAGAGAGAATTAAACACCACAATTAATGTCAAAAACAATATTTTAGTCTTTTCCCATATGTCTCTAGATATCACATGTACAGCTACAGTACCTTGTTCATGATGTCATTATTGGCTTTAGCCAAGACCAGTGGCATATCTTCAGTTGTGCAAGTGAACTTGAAGTTGCTTGGGTGCTGACGGTACTTCTGTTCACTAAGGATTTCTCCAGCCTTTTTCACCTTCTCAACATCAATCGAACCAATGGGGACCCATCCGAGACCTTTTAGCCACTTCAGATCAGCTTTGTACACCGCCTAAG
Source organism: Abramis brama (assembly GCF_963993115.1). Taxonomy (NCBI): domain Eukaryota; kingdom Metazoa; phylum Chordata; class Actinopteri; order Cypriniformes; family Leuciscidae; genus Abramis; species Abramis brama. The sequence goes on from NC_139970.1 coordinate 25,378,880, forward strand.
AGCAGACATGAGTGAAAAGAGTACCTATACAAGCCTCATAAGAATGACCCTTCAACCTTATTTATGAATACAATTGCAGTAAATTCAGACATACATCACTCTGGATGTCATAACATTGTCTGGCCTGGACAACATCACTGGAGTCTGGCAGGCAGGTCCAGTTGTGCAGGTAGGTTCTGTAGTTGGCATCATTGACTTGGATCTGGTTCTTCTTGGCCAACTCAAAAGCTATCATGTCCACTGGGAGGTTGAACTTGGTCTTGGACTTGTTGAAGTCCTTCTTGTAGAGAGCATCACTAGCAATTCTAGCTGAATTCAAAGCCAGCATTAGCAAAGGATCATCCTGGACGCTTAGGGCTCCAATGTGATGACCAACTTGCTTTCGATAACCAGTCTTGTACTTGTACTGTGAAAAGTCCATTAAAACATCTATTACTTTCTGATAAGTACACAGTAATCATATGATGGGTCCAATAAGGAAGAAAGACTTACATTACTAGCAATGGCACATGATGCTTTAGCAGCTTGAATTGCGATAGCGTCAGCGCGTAGATCGTAACCTTTTTTCTTTGCTTGTTCATTGGCAAGTCTGTAAAGTTTCTAAAGGAAAATAAGAAATTATTTTTTACTATTATACTTGCAATCAGTCAACAATTAAGAATCTGATGGCATCACTAACCTCACTGTAATTAACTTTATTTTGACGAGCAAGAGTCACTTCCATCGAATCTGGCATAATGTGAACTTTGGTTTTGTCCTGTTCCCAGGCTGAAATATACTTTTGCTGTAGAAAGAATAAATGGGTCAATTTAAATTATTAATTTATACTGGCTATTATTAATTATGTGTCACTAAAAAGAAAGTCAGTTGACTAAACATAATAGTCAAGATAATCAAAAGCAAAGCGCAGTGTCAAGTCAAATGGTTTCAATTTTCACCTTGTTGTTGATGTCATTGTTGGTTGCAGCTAGGACCAGATCCATGGAAGACATATCTTTAGTGAACTTGTGGATACTGGCAGGTGTGCGGTACTGTTTCTCGCTGCCTATCCGGCTAGCAAGTTTTGCTTTCTCCACATCCAGAGATCCAATGGGAATCCATCCAACTCCTTTGATGTAACTGTTATAATCAGATTTGTAGATGTTCTGCAGAATGAGAAAGAATGCTGTCATATCCACCATGTAAAATCTAATTGAAAAAGAATAGCATTTTATCAAAGACATTAAAACATAAGAAAATGCAAAGATCCCGACTCACATCACTTGCTATCGTCTGCATGTTGCGGGCTAGAACCAGGTTCATGGCATCAGGCAGAACTTTATTATGTGCAACGATATGCCTGTATCCAGCAAAGGTCTGAGCAGCCGTAGCCTGCTTAGCATGTACAACGCTCAACATGTCCACGGGGGTGTGGTATTTCAGTTTAGACTTGTGGTAATCCTTCTTGTACAGTTTATCACTCTGAATCTTAGCCACCTGCATGTAGTGCACCAGCAAGGGGTCGTCCTGGATGCTACGGAAGCCAATATGATGGCCTCTTGCTTTATTGTACTCCTTTTTGTACTTGTACTGTAATGAGAAATATTTGTAGAGGTCAGAACTGGTAATACTTGGATAAAGCTAGTAACAGAAACATTTGATTATCTATTTGAGAAACTCACATCACTGGCAATGTTTGTGGAGGTCCGAGCCGCAATCACTGATACAGCATCTGCCTTGAGGTCATAACCTTTCTTCTTCAGGGCTTCCAGTCCTGCTTTGTAGGCTTTCTGTAGTCAAAACGTAATTCTTAGGCATGACTTGCCTCATTTCTTTTACAAAATGGCTACAAAATCACCATGATACAAGACACCAATGCTCAAAGGGTAGCATTTATTGTCAATAATTATAGGAATAAACAAATCTTCCACAAAGCAATATACATCATTACCAAACTTTAGGCTGTTGCCAAACAACGTAGCAAAATGGCATATTAATATTAATTAGATTATATATTAGTTAGTTCCAGCAAAAGCAGACAAAGTGTCTGGAAATATTCTGTTGAAAATGTATTTTACTCAATTTGAACTTCTTGTAAACAATTTAAAGATTACACCTACCTCACTCATGTTGATGGCATTAGCTTTTGCAAGAACGATTTCCGGAATGTCAGGCATGACATGGATCTTTATCTTGTCCTTGTTCCAAGCATCTGTGTAAGCTTGCTGCAATAAAATGCATTTAAAATATTATTTATTAATGGGACCAGCCACATAATCCATTAAAAATTGCATGCAGATAAATCTCAGAATTTATAATTACCATAAGTTAATTACAAAAGTGTAACCTACCTTGTCCATGATTTTATTGTTGGCAGTAGCCAATGCGAGATCCATAGAGTCCATAAGTTTTTTGAACTTGTAGTTGGAGGGGTGAGTGCGGTAATTGTGTTCACTCAGGATCTTTCCTCCAATCTTTGCAGTCTCTACTCCCAATGAACCAATGGGCACCCATCCCATACCCTTCATTGTGCAGTTGTACTCACTCTTGTACTCAACCTGAAAAATACAAGTTTCATTTAGACAATGTATAGTGACAGAAGTGGAAGCTTTGCTTAAAAAAAAGGACATGTAAAGTTTAAGAAGATGACTCACATCACTGGAGCTGACGTTCATGGAGCGAGCTAACGCCAGGTTCATGGCATCAGGCAGCAGGGTGTAATTATGGAAATGCTGCTTGTATCCTGCATATGTCTGAACCTTAGAGGCATTTTTGGCCTGCACAACACTCAACATGTCTACGGGGGTGTGGTACTTCAGCTTGGATTTGTGGTAATCCTTTTTGTAGTTCCTCTCACTCTGTATCTTAGCCACCTCCATGTAATGCACCAGCAAGGGGTCGTCCTGGAGGCTACGGAAGCCAACATGGTGGCCTCTTGCTTTCTCATATGCCAGCTTATACCTGTACTGTAATGGCAGAAACATGGATTGATCAGAAAAGATTCCAACACATCAAGGATTTTTGCAAACATACAGTATAAGAGCAAGTATAAGAGCCAAGAGGACAATGGCCGATGGGATACTTACATTGCTAACAATATTTCTGCCGGCTTTGGCAGCCACAATCGAAATAGCATCTGGTTTGAGATCATAGCCCTTTTTATACATTTCCACCAGGCCAGCTTTGTAGAGTTTCTGAAAATACATAGAAAAGGCAATGAAATATACTGCACTGGTGTTTTTTGCTTTGATTATTAATGAAAATATTTTGAATAAATGCAAGTCAGTCTTGTGAATCATACCTGGCTCATGTTCAATGAATTGGCCTTGGCCAAGACAATTTCAGGACTGTCAGGCATCACATGAACCTTAAGCTTGTCCTGTTCCCAGGCAGCATGGTAGGATTTCTGCAAACAAAAGCATTTAAATGTTCATGGATTGACCATTAATCTTTCACCAGTCAAACCAATGAAAATAAACAGGATATAGGCTTGCCTTGTCCATGATCTTATTGTTGGCGGTAGCCAATGTGAGATCCATAGAGTCCATAAGTTTGTGGAACTTGTAGTTGGAGGGGTGAGTGCGGTACTTGTGTTCACTCAGGATCTTTCCTCCAATCTTTGCAGTCTCTACTCCCAATGAACCAATGGGCACCCATCCCATACCCTTCATTGTGCAATTGTACTCACTCTTGTACTCAACCTGGGAGACAACAAACAAAATGTTCAGTCTTTTGTTAATCCAATTGTACTTCAATCATAATAAAGATCACACAAGTTATGATCTACCCCCTCCAGGTGGGATGTATGAGTTTTAAAAATTATGGACTTACATCACTGGAGCTGATGTTCATGGAGCGAGCTAACGCCAGGTTCATGGCATCAGGCAGCAGGGTGTAATTATGGAAATGCTGCTTGTATCCTGCATATGTCTGAACCTTAGAGGCATTTTTGGCCTGCACAACACTTAACATGTCCACTGGGGTGTGGTACTTCAGCTTGGATTTGTGGTAATCCTTTTTGTAGTTCCTCTCACTCTGTATCTTAGCCACCTCCATGTAATGCACCAGCAAGGGGTCGTCCTGGAGGCTGCGGAAGCCAACATGGTGGCCTCTTGCCTTCTCAAATGCTTTTTTGTACTGATACTATGATCAAAGAACAATACATTCTAATCAATCCAGTATATCCATTTATTATTATTTATAATTTTTTGGTTTAGATTTTTCAGACCTACTGAACAGGCCTTTCAAACATTTTAATGCAAGATGCAGGTTGCACTTACATTGCTGGCAATGTGCCTTCCATGTTTAGCAGCAAGAATGGAAATAGCATCAGATTTCATGTCATAGCCTTTGGCAATGTCCGCAAGCCACTGAGCCTTGTAGTTTGACTATAAAAATAAGATTTTTTGTTAATATGTACATTATATTAGTCTTTCAAAACAAACAAACAAACAACATTTTTTTTACTTTAATAAATGAAATGTAATTAACTGATCAGGTCATAGTATAATACATATTTTCATAGTATAATATATAGTATAATATATATTTAATGTATAATTTATAGTATAATATAGGTCATAGTATAATATTTATTTTTATATACATAAAATACATAAAATATGTAATATATATATATATATTACATAATATAATATATCCATATATATATATATATATATATATATATATATATATATATATATATATATATAAAACAAAAATACGTTTAAAAGAAAAAACTTTAAAACACTGCATATGTTGAAAAAGTGTTAATGCAATAATTAAGTTAAACTATCAATGAACAAAACTTTTATAGCATTTAATTTCTACATACACAATTTAACATTAAAAGATGTATATGTTAACATTAGGTAATGCATTAAGACCTACAATAAGCCAAGATTAATAAATGCTGTAAAAAGTATTTTTCATTATTTCATAATATCTAATATTAACACATAGAACCCTACAGAAAAGCGTTTCTCTTTTATTCAATTTAGATTGTATTTTTCCATTACAAGTAAACACTTTGTACATACACAGAACATACAAACATTTTGTCATTTGCAGTTCACTTCATTCACCTCACTCATAGTCTGGGCATTATATTTGGCCTGGAGGAACCCTGGGGCATCAGCTGGTAGATTGTAGGTGTGCATGAATTTCTCTCCAGAGGCTTTATAGGCCGTCTAAAATGCAATAAAAATAAAACAAGAACTTGTGAGTCAGTTCTATAGCATCATTGTGGTTATCATTCAGAATAGATTATTGAAGTACTCTTACTTTATTTTGTAGTTTTGTGTTGCTCATGGCCAAAACCATGTTCATCTGGTCTGTTAGACTGGAAAATTTCAATGCACTGGGGTGAATTCTGTACGACTTCTCATCAAGGGCTTTGTTGGCAGTCTTAGCCCTCTCAACATCTATAGAACCTATGGGAACCCAGCCTGCTCCTTTGAAGATGTTGTTGAAATCTGATTTGTACAAATTCTGAAGAGATAAAAAGGATCTGTTAATTATTTTGTCAAAACATAAGTAATCATTCCAGGTTTACAATAAAAGTACCACATATCCTTTTTCAATTGTTCTTACATCACTCTGGATCTCCATCATGTTGCGAGCCAGTCCAATGTGCATGGCATCTGGAAGGAGGATATAGTTGTGATGGTGCTGCTTGTATCCTGCATTTGTCTGAACCTTGGAGGCATGTTTGGCCTGCACAACACTCAACATGTCTACGGGGGTGTGGTACTTCAGCTTGGATTTGTGGTAATCCTTTTTGTAGTTCCTCTCACTCTGTATCTTAGCCACCTCCATGTAATGCACCAGCAAGGGGTCGTCCTGGAGGCTACGGAAGCCAACGTGGTGGCCTCTTGCCTTCTGATATGCAAGCTTATACTTGTACTATAAAAAAACAACACAACACAGTTGTATATACAGTACGTCAAAAATACACTCAAACAAATTCAATATTAACTGATTAATATTAATATTCAATATTAATAATAATATTCAATATTAATTAAATGAAATATATGCTTGCTTACATCACTGGCAATATCCCTGGAGGATTTCGCAGCAATGATAGAAATGGCATCATGCTTCACTTGATGTCCTTTCAGTAGATCCTGCTTGTGTGCATAGGTATAGTATGTCTGCGAAAGCAAAAGAAAACACAAGCTCTCAGCAGAACTAGATTCTGATAACCGTCTCAATGTTGTATACAGTATAAGATATACAGCACTCTTACCTTGCTGACATTCACAGCGTTGTACTTGGCTTGCAGGAGCTCTGGTACATCAGCAGGGAGATGGTAAGTGTGCTTGAACTTCTCACCACTGGCCTTGTACAGTCTCTGTACAAAGAAAACAATATGAAAACAATATGACATGATTTAGAAAGAAATGCATTTAACCTCCATTATGGATACTCATTAAGGACTCAAACGATAAAACAACAGAATGTATTTGTCCCTCACATCGCTTAGCTGCTGTGCGTTCAGTTTGGCTTGTTCCATGACTGGGGTGTCCAGAACGCTGGTGAACTTGAAAGTGTCTGGGTGCTGCCTGTACTTCTTCTCATTGAGAGCTGCACCAGCAGTCTTTGCTCTTTCAACATCCAGTGAACCGATGGGGATCCAGCCAGTGCCCTTTACGTAGTTCTCGTAATCCTGTTTATACTGGAACTGAATTGGAATTAAACAGCACATTTTAGTAAAAGCATTCACAGAACTATAAACTTTAACGTGTCTATTTTCTCACATCTTTATTATCATTATTCTCTGATCTAGATTTAAAAAAAAATAATCAAAAGCATAGTGAGTTTCTTCAACATTTGATTATAAGATCGTAATTGTTAAAAGCATTTATTGATTTTTAATATGTACAATTATGAATTAGGGGGCGGTAATATTTTTTGAAAGACGTCTCTTATGTTCACCAAGAATGCATTTATTTGATCAAAACAATAATCAAAAAAATTATGTAAATATTATACAATACTTGTTTTCTATTTTAATATTTAATTTATTCCTGTAATGGAAAAGCTGAATTTTCAGCATCATTACTCCAGTCTTCAGTGTAACATGATCCAACATTTATTATTATAAATAGTTGACCTGCCTAATATTTTTGTAGAAAATGTGATGTTTTTTCAGGATTCTCTGATGAATAGAACGTTCAAAAGATCTGCTTTCTTGTGATACAGAACTACTTTGTAACATTATACTTTTGATTAATTTATTGTGTCCTTTCTGAAAAAAAGTCTCTTTCAGAAAATCTTACTGACCCCAAACTTTTAAACTTATTGGTATATGGTTTGTAAAATAAGTGTTAAATAAAAAGTATTGCTATAAGTATATGCTATTATTTTCTGTAAATCTAGATGAGAGAGTTTCACAAAGAGCTGAGCCAACATGTACTGTATATTAAGATGATAGATTTTTTCTTACATCACTGGAGCTGACGTTCATGGAGCGAGCTAACGCCAGGTTCATGGCATCAGGCAGCAGGGTGTAATGATGTAAATTCTGCTTGTATCCTGCATAAGTCTGAACCTTAGAGGCATGTTTGGCCTGCACAACACTTAACATGTCCACGGGGGTGTGGTACTTCAGCTTGGATTTGTGGTAATCCCTTTTGTAGTTCCTCTCACTCTGTATCTTAGCCACCTCCATGTAATGCACCAGCAAGGGGTCGTCCTGGAGGCTGCGGAAGCCAACATGATGGCCTCTGTCCTTCATATACAGCTTCTTATACTGAACCTGAAAGGCATCATCATAAATAAACAGTGTATTTAACATTATTCGGTTCCACACTGCACTCTTCCATCCATCAATCTCCTCTATGAAAGGGGCACATCACTTACATCACTAGCAGCATGTCTGGCTGCCTTCGCAGCTTTTACAGGTATGGCGTCAGACTTCAGGTCATACCCCTTTGCAATAGTCTTCAGCCATTCAAGCTTATAGCATTTCTGAAAAAGCAGATACACAATAGATAAACAGAGTCATCACCTTTGCAAAAAAGAACATGCCAAATATCATAAAACACATTAGGGCATTTTCACTTACATCGCTTATGTTGTAGGCATTACACCTGGCCTGAATGAACTGTGGGACATCAGGAGGCAGGGAGTATTTCTGAAGGACTTTATCTAGACCTTTCTTATAGTGCAGCTATAGTGAGGAAAATATTCACAATTTCACATAAATGTGCTGGTTTGGCATTATTCAGAATAACATTTAACCAAGTTTGGTTGGTTGTTTTCCCTTACATCACTTCTTATTATTTGGTTGGCTTTAGCCTGCAGCTGGAGAGGGTGGTCATCTATAGAAGTAAAAGGTACAGTGTCTGGATTCTGCCTGTAGTTTTTCTAAGCAAGAGAAATATGTAAATATTACTTGATTGATGACAACATAAATCCAATATAGATTAAGAAAACTTTGCCTCTTTCTGAAGTGCCATACCTCACTTAAGATATGGCCAGATTTTTTGCACTTCTCAACTTCCAAGGAGCCGTAAGGGACCCAAGGCGTTCCTTTGACATAGTTATCGTAGTCTGACTTGTATTCATTCTGTGGTTACAAATGACGAGAAAAATAAATATCACAAGTTTCACAAAGTATCATAAGTATCACAAAAAATGAAAGGCATGGTTGATCAACTTTTGCTATATAGACTTTTTCTAGTTAATGATCAAAAACATAACTAAAATGAAAAAAAATATCTTATTTAGATTATAAAAATGACTCCAAGTGGCTTCGAAATAGAAACAGTCTGTACATTAAAGACCTCATCAAGTTAAAATTGTGCTTTGTGATTTTAATCCATGTCTTGTGGAATAGATGCTCCTAAAACTGATCGTTTAGCAGATATATAAATGCAAAATTCAATGTCTTTCTCTTTCAAGATCAACATGGACAAAAAATACATAAAAATATATTGATAACTCAACACTAAAATTTTGTATACAAATATTTTAGAACAACAACATCGCCTCACGGGGGATTGCTAAATGCATAAATGTAAATGTGATGTTTGGCTATTGGCTATTTATTCTTCTTTTCTTTTTTTTTTTAAAGACAAGCCTTTCGAAGTCCCAACTCAACTTTATGTTTTAACAGGAAATCTTTAAGGAAAGAAATGAAAACTGCACTTGTCAACACTAAACTTGTGTGTAAGTGTGTAAGAGTTGCAGGGATCCTTACATTACTCTGAATAACATTTGCCTTCTTTGCCGTGTCCAGTGATATGCTGTCATAAGGGAGGAGGTAACGGTTTGAGATCTTCTTATATCCAGTCATGCTGGCAATGGCCTGAGATTTCTTAGCAAGAGTCACAAGCATCATGTCCAGTGGAGCATGGTACTTGGTCTTCATCTTCTCATAGTCTTTCTTGTACTCACGCTGTATTTCAGAGGATCAAAAATGGACTGTTAGTACATAAAAAATCTTTAGGATTGTGTTCATAAGTTATCAGTAATGTGCTAGTTGAACCATACCTCACTTTGGATCTTAGCAACATGTACTGAGTGCATGATCTTGGGGTCATCATTGATGCTGAGAGCCCCGACCATATGTCCTCTGTTCTTCTCATATTCCTTCTTGTATTTCACCTAACATTAAAGACCATACCAGTGTCACAATGGCCTGAAATCTGTCAGGAAAACAACCCAAATATACCATTTACTTACATCACTAGCGATGTTAGTGTGAGCACGGGCTGCAAGGATTGAAATTGCATCTCCTTTCACCTCAAATTTCTTTGCTTTTGCTTTTTCCCATTCAAACTTGTAACACGTCTGTGAACATGAAATAGAAAACCATTCCAGTGAATACAAAATAGTGTATTATGGTCAGGTTTCAGTTCAATCTAATGCTATGAACTTAGGAACAGCAATTCATCAATTAAAAGGCAATCTACTTACATCACTAAGGTTATACGCATTAACTCTAGATTGAATGAAGAAAGGGTAATCAGGAGGGAGGTAACACTTAAACTTCTCCTTCTCATACTTTTTCTTGTAGTTGAGCTGTAGAAAAGAAAAAAAGAGAAAAGTGTTAATGATAATATTCTATATCTTAACATATACATATTTATACATACATACATATATATACATATATATATATATATATATATATATATATATATATATATATATATATATATATATATATATATATATATATATATATATATATATATACAGAGCTATATATATATATAGCCAATATTATATCATATCTTATATTATTATTATTTTGGTACATATTTCATATTCATATCATATTATTATCTTATATTATTATTATTTTGGTACATATTTCCCTAGTAACTACAATGTTTCCATAGTGCTCTATGGTTGTGGTGTTCATCGGAGCAGGATGAGCTCGATAAACACCACTACATGGCTCCTCGGTCTCAAAGGGATTGGTTTTAGTTGTTTGCTAGGCTTGACTTTCACTCGAAATAGCACAAACAACAGTTCTAATAATATGTCTATGGACTGACTCTATTGTCAACAGCAATTGACAACTGTGCTCTAATGATCAATGAGGGTTTTTTTCTAGGACAACATTACAATTCAACAAAGTCCATAAATCACCTGGTAAACTTTTCACAGATTTTTTGGTTTTATTCAGTCATAATAATGAAATCTTTTTACGTACATCACTCAACTGGTGGGCGTTGATGGCAGCTTGCAATTGAACAGGTGAGTCTGTCACCTGTGTGAACTTCACCTTGTCTGGATGTTGACGATAAACTTTCTGAAAAGAGAAACATGCAAAAAAAAAAAAAAACATCACCTAAAGTCAGGTTCTGTATTCAACCCATTAAAGGGAGTTTATGTACTTACATCTTTACATTGATCAAGCTTCTTATTGACTTCGTATTCTGGTGTAACAGTTTGAGGGAAGAAACATCTTGTCTTTATGTCCTCATAATCAGCTTTGTAGTTTTGCTTTTAAATGAGAAAGAAAGCAAATGTGGATACACAAATACATTTTTTGTGATCAAGAAGATGAAAATATATGCATTTCCACATTATGGAAACTTACATCATTCTTCATTTCTTCCATTTTCCGGCAGTGAACTGTAAATATATCTTCAAAGCTACCAACATAATGACCCTTCACCTGATTTTCATACTTCTCTTTATAACGTGCCTGAGGAAAGAGAACGATACAAACTTGAGATGCGAGGAAATATTAAATGTTTGTAGCAAATTATGAAATGATCACTTACATCACTGAACTTCTTCAATACACTATCCATCTTGAATTTGGGAGTGTCGCAGTAATTGATGCTGGATCCCCTTGATTTCTCATAACTAGCTTTATATACTTTCTAGAAAAGACAAAAGAAAGGAATGTCAGAAATTAGCCAACAGTTTGAGATAAACATGATGAGAGGAAAATGCTTCAAAATACTCAGATCACACAACGTATGTGCCAAACAGTGGCAACACAGATAAAATCCCATCCAGTTATCAGGTCTAAAATCAGGGGATTGTTTTTTTTTAATCAACTGCGTGTTTACACTAACTGAATTATAAAGCTATAATCCATGCCATCATTAACTCATTATTAACACTATGACACCAAGCATCAACAAAAAAAGACGGGGAAAAATCACTTTGGTTTTGTAAATATTTGTATTTCACTAAATAATTTATTTCAGCTGTCTTGTGGTAATATTTAGTATGAGGAACCTTAGTAAAGTCCTCTTAGACCATAAAAATGTCCTGACCACTACAGTAAAATGATTAAGATCTGGATTAACATACATCACTCAAGATGGTGCCTGCGTATCTCAGCTGTCTGAGAAGGGGGTTCTCTGTAGCAGGGAGAACGTTGTAATCGCACATGGCTTTTGTCTTCTCATAGTCCTTCTTATATTTGACCTGTGAAGGTGGAAAAAAATGCATATATTAAATGACAAATGATTCTGAAACTGATGTGAGTCATGGGTCCTTCAAGTGTTTAAAGACAACACAAAACGTTCACAAGAAATCCAGGAAGAAAAAACTCATCCCCATTTTTTTTTCCTCAAAATTCCTTACTTTTCCAGACTCAAATTTACAAACCTTTCAGTAGATTTTCAGACCAAATGTAAAATAATATGCATTATATTTAGTATATAGTACAATCATCTGTAAATATTTTATCAGGCTATTTTTCATTGGTTTTCTTAAAATAATATGCACTTACATAATAAGAAACCTTTATAACCTGCATACATTCACCTCTGACACATCAGTTTGATATTGTAAATGTGGTTTGATGTTGCACCATCTCCAAACAGAAAAGTACAGTCTGAATTAAATATTCAGCACAGTCTGAATTAAATGATTATTTGCTCCTTTATTTGTTGCTGGTTTATCTGTCGCACATTCGTTTAGTGCAAAAGAAACTTACTTATGGTAAAGAAAGACAAACAGTTTGCATAATGAAAATGTGCGCCTTGAATTCATTAATTCGGGTTTTACTGTCACTAAACAATCACTAAGATTTTGCCATGAAATCACACTGCTTGTATGATACGTTTATTTTTAGAAATTATTAATTTAATAGTTTAGAAAACTGAATAGGGGAAATTGTCTGGAAACACAAATATTTTTTTCTTTTTTCCATACTTATCCAGAGCTGGAAATTACTCAAATCAAATTCCATACTTTTGCAAACAGCGTGTATAAAAATACACAGGATCTAATCCTGCTTGTTCTTTCATGTCCTCACTTGTGATGCAGCAATGATAAATTAGTAAGCAGGGATCAAAAGAGATAACCAGATCATCAGTCATGTGAATCTCTGGATTGACTCATGATCTGTTTAAAGAGTCATCGCGGGAAGGTTGTTTCCATACAATGAGAAGAGATCTAAAAAAGTATGTCCATTGATATGTACTCTCACTTTTATTTTTAATCAGGAGGCAATGCACGAATACTGGAATGTCCTAAAGCTAGTCTGAAAATACAGTGATAAAAAGTAAAAAACACTTCTACTAGTTAAAATGCCATATTCTCTCATTTATAGATAGTGCATCATTTAAAATATTGCTTGTGTACATCATTACATTTCTTTGTTTTAATTTTATAAAAAAATTCTAGGCTGCATATTTCTAGGTTTATATAAAAGAAATCACCAGGTTTTCATATGGTATCAGACTCCACTATATGTGTGAAGAAATAAAAAAGAAAAAGAAAAAAAAGAGTGTAAATAAATTCTCAAAACTTACCGAACTTGCAGCTTCGCGAGCCTTTTTATTGGAAGCATACGTTGGTGTGTCTGTTTGCATGAAATAAATTTGGTCTTTCATATCTTCAAATTCAGCCGTATATTTTTTCTGGAAAGAATCAAAGTGTGACACTCAGTTAAAAATGTGTAACATTTGATCTGAATATTAAGAATGTTTTATATTAATTATGTGCATGTTTCACTTTGATAAATATATTTATTTGAACTATTCCATCAGAACATCTGTTTTTGAATAACGCTGAGTTTATGGCACTTACGTCGCTGATGTTGTCCATAACCATTCTAGCAATAGCGACATCAAAGTAAGGGGTTTCACACCATTTGCCCTTGACGTTCTTGTTGTAATCCTCACGATATTTAAGCTGTGAAGAATTGAAGGGTTTTATATTATTTCTCACCTTCGTCGAGCCTATGGCTTACATGCACAATCTATTGTTGCAGGGACAGAAACATTTACATTATACACAATTTCTGCTGTTCACTTCGTAAAATACAATATAATATAAAACTACAATATAACTACAAATAAAATGTATTGCTTTGGGCTAAACAAAACTTTGATAGATTGATAGATGGAAACTAAAAAGACCATTTGTGGTAGGACTCGTTTTTAACACTTGGGAAAATGGGAATTGATTCAGAAGGCACAAAAACCAGGGAAGTCTTACATCACTACGATTGGCAAAGTTTTTCTTTGCCAGTTCCATCTCCGGGGAATCAGCCAGAGACGTGTACTTTGCCTTGCGCTCATCATGGCCCTTCTTGTAGACAATCTGTGAAGGTGGAGCACAACAGATTTTTGAGACAAGGTATGCAGTAAGAGCATTTGTAATATTTTTTAGGTAAAATAAAATATTTAGTTTAGAGACAAAAAGCTTTTGTTTTTCCATATGACAGTTTAATGATAGTTGATTTTTGAAATTTCACAATTTGACTTACATCACTGAGGTCTTTTTGGGCCTTGGCCACCCTGCGCAGCTCTGGGCTGTCACTGTATGGATAGTACATGGTCTTATCTTCATCCCACGCCTCAGTGTACAATTTCTGATAGGGATATTAAATCATTGTAGAAGGTGAATCAGCCAGTAATTTCAGTATAAATTTTACTTTAGCGCTTATCTAATACTAAAATAGGAATCAGAGATCTACCTTGCTGTAATTTGCTGCATTCTTCACAGCAAGAACCAGCTCAGGGGCGTCAGGAGGGAGCAAGTACCTATCCTTGGTCTCGTCCCATTTCTGCCTGTACAGAACCTGGAGAAGGTGTATATGGAGAACTTATTTTATATGACAATAAACAACACAATGGATAGTTGGGTAGTCGTTAGGTAATCTTTTGTGTCTTTTCTACTTATATTCGGACGGGATTAGTTTTACAAGGGTAGATGGAGTAAAGTAATTTTACTACAGGTCGTCTGTAATATTAATGGACAATTGGCACGTGATAAGAAATCTAAAACTAGCAAAAGTGGGAGGAGTAACTCGATTTACTCACCGCCGTCACCACGTGCGCAAACACATTAATCTATAGATATACGTAACAGTTAGGTCTGATCGAACGATTGATTAATTAAATTAATTAAATTCTGATTGGATTCTGTTGGTAGGTACTTAACCAAAGCTAAAATACCTTCTTTTTGATGCGGAAAACACTTGAGTTTTGCCACAGACTTGTCCCACTGTCTAGAACGCTACTGAATGCTTTTTCAAGTGCCTCAATATACTTGAAAAACCACGGAAACTACTTTTAAACAGGACATGACGGAATATTTACATACATTTACAGCTGGTATATTCGCACAGGATTAGTATTACCTTGGGTTATTTTTCCGGACCTTTTTATAGAAGGTAAAAGTTGCCGTAAGTTTTACTGACATTGTCTGATTACTGAGATGGCACATTGGGATGGGACTAACATTCCTGAGAAGCTCTGGTAAGTACTTTACCCCACCTCTCCATGTTAAACTAATCCAGTCAGAATAGGGCTTTAGAATGCAATATTGAGGACTGACGACTTGAGTTAAAATAAAACAAAACTCTTTACTGAGCAGTATTGCACATGAATTTCTGCAGTGCACTGAATCACTTAGTTCTTTTCCCTACAGTGCTGTCTCTCTAGCAAAGCATTATGGGGATGCCTTCTTAAAGCTTAACAGCATAATATCAAGACAGTTTAAACAATTCTGTTATTATTATTCAACTTGATTATTAAACATTAATTAGAATTCACAAGTCTATCTTGACACAAGCACTTACTTTGCTGATGAGCTCAGAGACATGCTTCACGTGGGCAATCTCGCGAGCCTCACCATCATAGAGGCTGGTGGTTTTGGCCTTCAGTCCCTCCATACGGTATTTCACCTGGGTTATCAAAAATATGTATTGTTAGCGAATCAGCTAGAATTTTGCATGAAGTAAGCTATCTGTACATTGTTTATTAGGAGCTTTAGACTAGGTTTCAAAAAGCATCAGCTATATTCAAAAATAGCCCACGTGAACATGAAGATTTTGCAAACTATACTCTGACAGAATATAGTAATATATGATCCACAAAGGGTACATACCTCACTAAGCTGCTCCTGGGCCTTCTTGATACGAATCATCTCAGGTGTGTCAGCCGAAATGGCATAGGGCTGCCCCTTTGATTTATCATATTCCTCCCTGTATTTATTCTACAAAAGCATACAAAACAATACAGTATTGTGTAAAAGTGTGCTGATTTAGTGATTAAGAAACATTTTTTATTATTATTAAAATTGAAAATGCTTAATATTTTTGTGGAAACCATGATATTTTTTCAGAATTCTTTGATGAATCGAATAAAAAAGACAGAAAACCAGATTTTCTTTAATGTAAAAGTCTTTTGATCAAAAAGCATCCATGCTGAATAAAATGATTACTTTCTTAAAAAAAACCAAATCTTACTGTCCCAAACTTTTGAACTTCTATCAAATATCTGGTTTTATTCTGATGGTTCTCAAACTGTGACCTACGGACATGATGTGGTCACATTAATTTTATGCTAATCTGTTTCTGTTGTCTCCCACAAATAATGTAACTCACAGTTATGAGGCTTTGGGATCGTTAGCAGTTTAGTTAATTTCAATGAAATAAGAACAAAACATCAGTCAAGGAAACTTGTGGATTAATATTTTCTTACATGGCTGTACTGGTCAAGCATCTTCTGGCTGTGTGCCAGGTAAGGAGTCATGAACTTTGAGGTGTCCACCTTCACCTTCTTCCTGACTGACCGTCTGGGAAGTCCACCTGGTGCGGACTTAAAAAAAAAAAAAAGAGGAGCAATCAACATTCAAGACAAATGGTGCTATAAATGAGAAACATATCTAACATCTTTCACATTTACAGTATTTCATTGTTGAAGGCCAAACTGTTTTGGAGAACTTTACATCTCTCTTGGGGGCACAGTTTTGTGGGACCAAAATACCTAATTCCCATTATCATTATAAGCAATCACAAAGCCTGTTTGGTACATCTAATTTTGTATGTATGGGTTTATTCGAAAAACAGAAAATGGATGGGGTAAAGATAGGGTAATTTAATTTTGACAATTAATTTTGCAGCACTTGCCTCCCACGTCTTCAGCAAACAATTCGTTAGTTTAATTTACCATGCAAATTAATACTTGGCTTTTTATAGCAAATGAGTGAAAAGGTTAAACAGCATATTTCAAAGACAGGTCAGTAAATTAGTATTGGCTAGATAGTAATTTAGTTAATGTTTATTTAAGAAAACAAGCAGAAAACTACAGAAAATACTCTTTCGGGACAGTCAAACAAAGTGCTTAAAGCATTAGTTACCGCATACTACTACAGCTTTAAACAAATATAAACTGAAGTAACAATACACATCACATTAACTCACATAAAGAAAGCTCTATTACCACACCCTCACTGTTCACTAACGCTATGGCATTTGCATGGCTCTGTATCATGGGGGCTATTTTTTGTAAATGTGCTACTCAAAGAATTTAATTTGGACATAATATTACATTTTTACTGACATATGAATTGTTAAACAAGGGAGTTTGTTTAATAATCCACTCTTTAAGTCGGTACCATTTGGATAGTTCTAACTAATACAAACTAAACTAGTATGTGAAGGAATGGAATAGCCCCCATGGCATGTGGGAGGGACGCAGATCCGTTTCACCTGGGATGATCATTTACCTCAACACCATGAGACATTGAGGTGGACGTGGTGGTGATTGTTGGACCCTCCTCATAGTAGTACTATAAATATAGGAAAAACTCTGGGCTTTCAAAATGACGATCACACACTTCAGGAAAACACTACAATCTAGAAAAGTGACTTTTTCCAGCTCTGGTTCTGGTTCGTAGGCATAAAATCCCTTAATCCCCTAAATTCCCTTTAAAGCAATTCATTTCACTCAGCGGCCATCTTTGAAACGCCTCTCGGGCAGCCATTTCAGTCATGAAAGTACAGCTCCCATCTCTCTGAATGGGGAAACATCAAATTCTCCAAAGCTGCTCACCAAGCTTACGATAAAATTTCATAATTGAAACAAACAACTGTCTCCTAAATTTTGTTTTTAAATGCTCTTATCATCATTGCACTTTTTCACTCTTTGTATATTTAAAGTCTTTCTTAAAATCCACATTTTGACCAGAAATACATTTAATGTAGTTGGATCCTCTCTAGGCTTACCGAAGTCTATCATTGTACCAGATATATGTCCTGTTATTCATGTTTAGATTAATTACATTACAAAGTCATCCATTAACCAGTCTTGCATAATTTCATCATGCTAATAAGAGGGTTCCATGTCATTTTTACCATATAACAAAATAAGATATAGAAAAAGAATCGGTTTGACTGATATTTCTTGCCACTATTCACACTTTTCTTTTTCTTAATTTTTTATTGAACGTTTAGTTAGTATCAGGTTTATCAACAAATTACTTAATTTGGTGGGTCTCTGAAGAATCAAAAACATCATTATACCACTGTGTGTTCAACAAATAGGTTAAGTAATTCACATATTTAAGGTTTTATTTTTGCATAACTTTTTACACAACTTTTTTATAGCCATTCAGAATAAAAGATAAACATAAACTTTTAAGCTTAACATGCCAAATTTATGTTTTAACCTATGTACTGTAGATTGCAAAGCAACTGTGCATAAATATTATTCCAATAACCACTGTTAAATTACATAAAAAAACAGAGAAAAATGGTCCTGATATTGGCTCTGCAGATGACATAAAAAAAATAATTTAAAAAACAGATGGCCACGAATCAAGAATTAATTCCCATGACTTATTAACTTATGACCATGTAGTACTAATTTGTTCTTTCATTCCCACACTTTAACTAAATTAAAACGAATCAATAACTTGGATTAATAAGTCATGGGAACTAATTCTTGATTCATGGTCTCCGAGGTATATCTGTATATTGTGTAAAAATATACTAATGAGACTTTTTTTTCCAGTGGAGCTCTGTCGCTGATTGACAGAGCCGTATGACTGGCCAGTGCTAAGAACATTTTAGTGCCCTAATGACCTCACCACTATTATTATTTGCAGCTAACGTTATTGTCATGGTAGTAAATAGAAACAGCGGGTCAGGGAACAAATTCCAAAACAAACGCCTACATACATTTGACTCCCAAACTGTCCAGAGAATAAACTATCCCCTACTGGTCTTTAGTCAGATATCATGACAGAACTCTCTGAAACCGTCACTGACAACAACATCACAAGGCCTAAGATCGTGTAAGAAACCTATATGAAACCAGAGCAGGAAAAAAACACTCCAAATTTATGAATTTACAGGAGCTAGAGGCTTCTTTATTTGGACCAGCGGGCAGCAGAAAATTCTTACAGTATGTAGGTTTTATTAGCCTGTGCATTATATACCATTTTTCTTTATCTTTCACCTAACAGACAAGATATGGGAGATTCAGTGAATTCAATGAATATACTGTGAAGCACAATCTCTATCTCCAACTCTTACAGGTGTTTTTTTCCACAGGTCCTCCCCCCCCAAAGCATTTTAACAGCATGACGTTAACAGCAAAAGGAGTGTAATTTACAACACGGCTCGTCTCATTTGCCTCCCTGCGAGTCAGCCGTAGATGTCCTCTTCTATATTTGTATCTCTTGAAAGAACAACTCAGCCAAAGCTGAAGGCTGCTTTTTCCATTAATGGGGAGATAAGCATATAAAAATAATCCACAAAACTTTTGATATATAGATTTTTATTAGTGCCACATTTATTTATAAAACACTATATACCTGTAAATAATAAGTTCTGAAAAAAAATTCAATATAATTTTATAGACTGTATCTGAAAAATCAATAAAATATAAAGAACAAAATGTGATTCTCTGCTGTCCCCAGATCCAATAAAAGAAGCCATCTTAATTAAGGCTGATACCTTTCAGGTTCTATTCTAAGTGTAAATGAAAGCAGTAGTGAAATCAGAGCGTGTAACGTATATAATTCAAAATATTGTGTTGAGATTTCCATCTGCTCAAAATGCAAGATGACGAATTTCCATTTCCTGCATATGTTAAAGGGGAATCCAAAAGCATTTGTTCTTTCAAAAATAAATCTTTAACACCGAATCAATGAAAAGTTTGGTTAATGCAATTGTTTGGTAAACCCCTATAATATATCTACAACAGAAATGGACATGAAAGTATACAAGGTCTACTTTAACTCTATTTCTCTTGGAAATACTGAATTAAAGTATCAACCTTCTGCTTTCACTCTTCCATTGAACACTCAGATAGACAAATTTACATGTACAGAGAGAATTTCAATGAATAACATGACAAAAACACATTGAGGTAAACGAAAACTGCTGGAAGCTTCAAGAGGAGCTGTGGTTAAATCTAAAAAATTAGCTCTATTAAAAAAAATGACTGGCCGAAATCATATTTAAATAACATATTTCAAATCAGAAACAAAATCTGTCATGAACTGTCCCAATAAATGTTGTTTTAAGTAAATCAGCCAAAATACCTCCAAATATGGTATATATGCAAAATGATGCCAATTGTGCAACCAATCGATCAAGTTTGAAATAACACGGGATTTTCTGCTCATAATGAAGCTTGCAGGTCGAATTAGCTGCTCTGAACAGAACATAATCCCACTGTTAGTATAAAAGTGAGAGTATTATATCTAACAATGGTTATTTCCATTCAGGCTTCTTTGGTGTGATCAGGAAAACATTACATTAGCATGTTCATTCATAATAAGATCTTATTATCAGATGATGACAAACTCCTGCAGGGGTCATTTACTATTAAGTAAAGGATGGTTTGCCACGTATGTAATTGATATCTCGTCAAGGTATTAAATTAATTGCATCTATTGAAAAGAAAGCAGAGATGCATTTATTACTGGGAATGAAATATGTATTGAATGGAATTTAGTGCACTAGCCTCCAAGGAACAGGTCATCTGAAATGGGATCCAATGCTAATCATATACGACAAGGCAGCTCATACTGAACTGCTGACGGTGGATATCATAGACCACTATTCATAGGGTTTGCCAGTACACCTATGGGACTGAGATCTATGAGGCGTTAATGTGAAAAGCCTATATAAGCTATTCAAGGGGCAAAGTGAAATAATGTAGAGCGGCATTACTGTCAATCTTTCAATGAATGAGGGTAAATAAATTATAAATTGCAATGTATTAAATTTGTATCTTACCTCCTCCTCCACAATCTCCTCTTCATACTCTTCTTCTGATGCCATCTTCAAACAGATTTATTAAGTCTATCCAAGCAAATTAAAGACTATCAGACACTAGCAAGTGCTAATCTGTATAGTACATGTTTGTAAATATTTACTAACGGTATTAAACTAATTCCTGTCACAGACTCTGAGAAATAAACAGTGTTTTTGAATACTTAAGATGGCAAATAAAGCTTTCAAATTCACCAGGACTTGAAGGACACTCTACAAAGAGGAATTAACAACAGGCTAGGAATGATTTGCCAATTTCAGTGTTCAAGTTAAAGAACCAAACTAAAAAGTTGACGTACCTTTACTATAGAAGGTTACGGTAGAATTTCAGCAACCCTACAGTAAAGAAGGTGCTCGCTTTCCATCCACTCGTGTCCCAATCTCCTATTCCACTTTATGTATTCCTGCAAACCTAAACAAAGACAAAAATGTGTCAGTTTTCCTCTGACTGAGCTGACACTTTAGCGTGGGTGGATCAACAAAAGCAAAAAATGTATTTTGTGCTGAAATTTTTCTGCAGGCCTTGTTAGTTGAGAGGGTTTGACACCTAAGACCCCCCAAAACGAAGCGCCTCCTGGTTGAAGCCTTGCGACAGCTGCTCTGAATCGCTCCAGCTATTTGTCATGTAAGCCAATGCTGCGGGCTGATTGGCTGGCTTTGTTTAGCTAGTGGAGCTCCAATGCCTTCTGAGGCTACAGGTTAATTTTAGGTCTGACCACTAACTACCCTTTTTTAGGGACCCAACTCCCAGAAAATGATATGAAATAATGCTTTTCTATGCTTTTTCATCAGAAAGATTGAGAGGAATGTGGATGGGACTTTAACAAACTCCTGTCCATGAGGTGAGTTGCTTCAGAAAGTCTTCCAAGAAAAACAAAGTCCAGGAATAAGTTCCAGCTTTGAGTAATTGGTTGTTCCTGCAATGGTGGCCAATAAAGTCAGATGATTTTTATCAGGCTGTGGTTAAAGGACCAGCATCGCCCTCAGCATCACTTCCATCTACCAACAGGCTTTAGAAGATGGTCAATCCAACAGAGCAGGCCATGCAAAGAGTGCTGGAGAGTAAAATCTGGTGTGCTGTTTGATTTTGTGGTTTTTCCTTTGCTTACCGGTGACTTTAAAGTTAAAACGTTTCCCAAACTGCCAGAGCCTCCCCAACTCTTCCCTCCTGAGAAACGCCGGGCAAAAGCTCACAGCTGCAACGGCACTTCGGTTATCATGTGCCCCTATCCACCAATCAGTGGGCAGAATTCTCAGGTTTCAAAAGCTAAATATATACTAGCGACCCTTCAGAAAAGTGCACCTGTTCAGCAAATCATCAGCAATACAACTATGAGGAAGATAAAAGAAAATACCTGGTTTCTCTGAATGAGGGAATGTAGGGATGCAACATTCAGCAAGATGTTCTGTGGAGGTCTTGGGAGTAGTGGAGATCCTGGGGGGGAAACTGGGTCTTATCTGTGAAGATGGCTAGAGAAACTTCTTGAGGTCACTGGTTTACATCCAAGTGTACATGGAACCCATAGGCTGACATCAAGAGTAAAATAAACTGTTGACTTGTCCACCCAATTACAAACCCATCTAGACTGACTCAGAAACAGATAAGAATGATCTGATTCTCAGTCTATATTCTGTCTATAGGCATTATACTCAATGCATGTGGACTGTCCATTATACAGCTAGTACAATGATGATCTAAGGATGAGTCATTATTAAATAGCTTTTTTAGAAAGTGTCCTACAACATCTCCCAAGCACTTCTGAGCAGACAGACAGCTGCTGTCTCACCCGAATCTAATCCTGATGAATACCTTACAGTATTAAACTATTCAGGGTCACTCAAAAATACAGCGGACACTATTTTTAAAGCACCCTGAGTGGCAGTAAAGGGGTGATGTTTAGGCACAGAGGTATGTTTCCTTAAACCCATTATATCATTGAGTGGAACCGTTTGAACAATACTTTGCTGATGCACCTCGAGACACAAGATATACAACAATTTTATCACAATGTGCTCAAAACTTCCTTTTGAGATTTCCACTCAAAAGTCCTACAGTTCTCCACATCTCCATGGTGGGGCAGCATGACTGAGCTGAACGTGAATGACAGAGGCAGCTGTGACTGTGTCAGCTCAGTGTTTCCCTCTGTCCTCTATTTCAGAACTCCAAACAGTGATGGAACACTATAAATAAAGAAGTATAAAAACAGAACAATAAAATATTTGCCAAGGCAACGATTCTCATTTTCATTTATTTTAACTTGATATACTAAAATAACTCAAATTAAAATAAATATTTAAAAAATAAATAAACAAATGACAAAAACACACATCAAACCTTAAAATTAAAACTTAAAATATAAAAATAAACAGTCATGGACTAACAGGGTGGAAATAACATAATTTTCGCTATATTCCTGGCTTGGAAATGAATAAAAGATACAAAAATGGGGTCAAACAGGGAGGAAATTTGAAGGGAGATGAACTCTAGGTTGATGATTCTATTCAACTACTTTAAGATTTGAACATTTGATTGATTTTCCATGCAATTTGCCTAACAGGGTGCATGTATGCACAAGGCATTAATAATAAAACAAATGTAATACTGATTGGGTTAATATTTTAAAGATCGGACTAATTAGTACATACTAACAGGGTGGAAAAGCAATAATTTCATCTGGGAACAGAGGAAAACATGGACAACTGTTGACTAAGCTTATGAACAATACTTCAATCCAGTGACATGACGCTTTGAGTGTCATAAAGCTTAGTCACTGGAAAATTGTTAAGTAATAAGGGGGTCTGAACAGCTGAGGATGGGTATTAAAACAGTTTCAATGACTCCTAGTTTAAATAAAAACAATATCTCTCACTCAGGGAAACAGCATTCCAAAACAAATCCAGATACAGTGCCAGAGAAAACCTGTTTACCATGACTCATGAAGTTAAACTTTAAATGTAAGTAGCTACACCGCAACATCAACATGTTTTGAGTAATAACAACCCTATCAAGTGTGTTGTCCTGCTTCAGATGGATATACATATAACTATCAAGATAGTTGTGTTTTAAACAGCATTATGAGGCACTGAAGTTCTACATGAGATCATCTTATGTAGAGAGAGATTCCAAAAAGAAAAGTCTGTCAAGGTCTGTTCACCGTGATGATCCACATTACCGATTACCAATGCCTAATCTAAAGACAATGCAGTAAATAAGGCATTCTGCATATTCTTTGACCAATTTAAGCACTAGATTTAAAATGCAGTTTGCCACCAGTGACAGAATTCAATTGCAAAAAATCTATACACATAAAAATATAAAAAACACTTTCCCTTTACAATGTAAATGTTTAAAAAGTAATTATCTGTACTGTGCAAATAATTACAAAATTAAGTCAAAATTCTGTGATAACATTATGTGTATGGTCTACTCTGTTATATATATTAAAATGCTATAATTTTAGTACACAAAGTTCTATCCAGATTAAGTTCAGATCCTCCTTAAACATATCAGGTTTTTGTTCAGGTTAAACAATTACGCTAATTAAAATCATTTTTAAAAAGAGACTCTGTCCTTTCAAACCATGCAATGCCCCCTAGAGGTGGCAAAAGAGCTGTGGAACGTAACCAAATACTTCAACATTGTAAATTTTGAAAAAAGGACAATCAGTGAGGGGTAATAAGAAAATCTGTTGAGAAATAAAATGTGAAACATCTGTCATGACAGATAAAAACACTTTATTTAGTTGTATTTTACATGAGTGCAGTCTCCCGTTGCATGGTAATGTGTCTCCTCAGCCCAGAGGAGACAGAGTCAGGTGCAGGCACAAGGTTAATGAAAATACTGGACTGCACACACTGGGCAACACCATGTCAGGTAGATGGGTAAAGCAGTGAGGCCACTCCAGGCAGGGATCCGCTCAGCTAGAGACAAGTTCTCTTAGTCCAAGGTCTGTGCCACCCTATTCGTCTTTCAATGGCCATCCGTGCAGAAAAACACTGGGTTTATGCTGTTTTGCAAGTCCTGACTTATTTTAGTGAGTTAGTTACAGATTGTTCATTCACAGTTCTCAATAATCTGTAATAAATTAATCAAACGAGTTCTGGTGACGTCGCTGAGTCACCTTCACAGTGAGCGACACCCGGCGGGAAAGACAGCGAGAGCACACTGCTATCTGAGGTCTGAGCCTGAGGTCATCTTACTCGCAGCCGTGACATCATCCATTCTAGACCCTGGCAGAGCCTGCGGACAGGAAAGAGACATTCAGCTCGGGCAGTTAACAATGCTCCTATTTTCTTTCTTTCTCTAAAGAAGACAAAGAAAGACATTTGTGCTTTCTGCCTGTTAGTCAGGGAAAGGCCTCTGAACTAATGACCTTGGCCATTAAATGAGGTGCATTTTAGTCTTTTCAGTAAACGTTAATGACCGCTCATACATTCCATTATGAAATCTACAGACTTTCTGAATCATATTATTTTTTTTATGCCAACACATTTTAAATATTATTTTCTGTGCATCCAGGTCTCTGTTTGCATCCACAAAGCAGGCAGAATGGGGTTAGAAAGGTACAATTTGAATTTGCTTTACTGATACATTGTGAAATTCTGCATTGGCCAGCATGGGTTGTCTATGAAAGCATATATTACTGCCACACAAGAAAAAAAATCATGCTTTGGTACATCATAATTATGAGATTTGTCAAAATTATGAGATAAAATCACACAAAGTCAAAATGATCTTCTTTGGCATAATTATTACTTTATATTTACTTTTTTCTCATAATTTTGAACTTTTATGTGATAATAATGAGAAATAGTAAAAAAGACAACACAAAAACAACACAAATTCAACTTTTAATGTACATTTTTACTTATTATTTACGAAAGCATTATTTTTTTTTCTTATGGTGCGGATATGGGCTTCCACAGCTGTCTGCTGAAAGCCCTTAAAAGCAGCCTTTCCACTGCACACAAGACGTTGGAGAGAAGCTCCTGCTGTCTTTTCCCCGTTAAGACACATATCTTGCACTAAACGGTGATACTTGAGCCAGGTAGTGTTTTACACGCACTGACTTACAATATTTATTTTTGTGTCTCCAATAGAGTGCAAAAGCAAGAGCCTTTATCCTCCGAAATTTCACCATGGTGGAATGAATAAATGAATGCAAATAACAAACAGCTATGCATATAGGACAAATGACTGCCAATAATTTGAGTAAAAATATGGAGACCTTTTTTTTTTATTAATAATTTATTATTTATCAATAACCATGCCTTTCTAAAAGTTTTTTTAAATAATCAAGTGTTTCTGATAAAGTTATATATATATATATATATATATATATATATATATATATATATATATATATATATATATATATAAAGTTATATATATATATATATATATATATATATATATATACACACACACATATATATATATATATATTAATAATTCTCAATTTGCGCACAAACTGATATACATCGCATCCGATCGACATGTTGAATACTATGTAATCGCTCAAGTTAAATATTTTTAACGTATCTAAAGCTCAAAACCGATGCAAAAATTCCACATTCGCAGATGGTCAGCAGCCCACGCAGCCCCTGTGCAACTCTCCATTGCAAATGAATGACTTCCGGTTCATCGGCTGTTGTTTGTTGAGTGCAGTGGAAAGGCGGCTAAGGATGGAATATTCTTGATTAATATTAAAAACAAGCATGGACTGGAAACCCAAGGACATGTCTGCATTTGTCTGACAGCAATTGCTGTCTATGCAACTTTTAGACGCCTAATGCGGATTCATCACTTCTATCGTTGCTAGTTCTATATTCAGCCAAAATGACTAGAACAGCAGACGTTTACACAATCTGTGACTCATTTCATCATCTCGACTGAACATAATATTGAACTGGATCTTTGAATGTACATGTCTGTCATGTGGCTCTGCTGTAGGTTTTTGTGGCCTTACCCTTCTCCAGTGAGGGCACAGCAGGCCTGGATGTGCCACTGATGGTCTTTGATAGAGGTAAGCTGAAGACTCTGGGAAATCTCAGCAACAGTCATACAACCCTTCACATCTTGCTTATTGGCGAAAATCAACAAACCAGCTTTTTTCAGATCCTAATAAAGAGAAAAGAGGAATTGGAATCAGGAAGTCATGACACAAAAGAGTGAACCAGACAGTCTCAGTACAACCTAGGAGTGGGCGATATGACCAACATCTTAAATCATGATATGAGTCATTTTATTTCACGATAATGATATACATCACAATAGTTACTTGTGCTTTAAAAATGTTATGATATAAAAAATGTTGATAACATTGAAATTCCATAATTCTTATCACCAAGTAAAAAGTGATAAAGAACAAAGAAACTAAATACAAGCATATAGGAAAACAAACTACAATAGAACAAAGACACAAATGAAATAGATCTACTAGAAAAACTTCAAGCACTAGAAATAAGAAATACTAGGCCTACATTAATTGTATAAAGTAATCATATGTATAAAAAACACTCCATAGTCTTCACTGTGTAAATTAAATATATTTATTCTTATTATGGTTACAAAAGTGATTCAGTCAAGAGCAATGAGTGATTCTCTTTTCTGTTGTTCGATTAACATTAATGACAGCAGGTATATTTGGATCCAATATACTTGTGTTTTCTTTCTCAGCTGTTTAAGTTCAAGACATAAATGACTGCGTTTACTTGCAAAGACGGTCATTTTGACATATGTTGTGTATTTAACGTTAAAGCCCAATTTCGTGGCAAAAATAACTCAGTTCAGAACTTGCGCATAAAGAGCATCGGCTTCATGTGTGCCGTCTCTCAGACAGAGCTCAGAAACCATCTCTCTGACAGCGCGCAAATATAGCGAAACGTTGTCTTTCTGAACGCATTCAAATGATAAGCTTTCGTGACCGTGCAGCACAGCAATGTCACGTGAGCGTAACCGCGATAGAGACAATAGTCCAAAATCTCTACCAGTTAATCGTGCCTACCGGTATATTGCCCACCTCTAGTACAACCCCTTTAGCAAATGTGTGTATGAACACTCGTCATGCAATACCAGTTCTCATACTGACATACATATACTCGCCTCATGGGCTAACATCCTGTAGAGCTCCTCTCTGGTCACTGAGATTCTCTCTCTGTCTGTGCTGTCCACCACCACGATCACAAACTACACAGGAGAAACAAGTTAATGCGACACAGCCTTTACGATTCAAGATAACTTTAAAGTTGTCTTAGGTCGCTACCTCTGTGTTAGTGTAGTAAGTGTTCCAAGAGGAGCGCAGTGATTCCTGTCCTCCAATGTCCCACATCAGGAAATGAGTATTATTGACCACAATCTCTTCCACATTGCTGCCTATGGTGGGTGAAGTGTGCACCACCTCATTCATAGAGCTGGAGATTACAACAATGACATGAGCACCAAATGAACAACAAATAGGACAACACCATAAATATGAAAGCACTATAAAATAAGGCAGTAATTTGCATGATGTAATCACGGCATCACGTGTAAATATATAAAAGTGACAGTAAAGACTTTTTATAATGTTTAGTGGTCGACCAATATAGATTTTTTTAATAGCCAATACAGATGCTGATATCTTAAGCCCCTTTCACATAAAACATTGATCCCAGAAAATTGCCATATAATTGCTTGAGTGCCTTCTGTGCGAACACAAACACATCCCGGGATTAATCCTGGGATCGATCCCGGGATGGGGACCTAGTAACATTGCCAGGATCAGTCCCGGAATATGAACAAAAGGCAGGATCAATGCCGTAAGGGGTGTGTCGTAGTGATCGTAGTAAAGCAGAGATCTTTCGCCAGCTTAGTGGAACGATGCACTAGTTTATGATCGAGTCAGAAAAAAATGCAAGAGCGTGATCGCAGATCATAATCGCAAGATCGCAGATCATAAGCAAACTGAAGACGCTGCGGAGACATTTACACGTCACATCCTGATGTCATGTGTCTTTAAGGGATCTTCATGTGACACACAAATCCCGGGACACATTATCAGCGTACTTTCCGGAATCTCTGTGTGAAAGGGGCTTTAGAGTGCAAGGTGAGAGCCCCTATATACAGTGTGTATATATATATATATATATATACACACACAGTACTGTTCAAAAGTTTGGAATCGGTTAAAACGGTAATATTGTGAAATATACAAATACAGGGTTAGGGTATGTGCCATGTTATGATGAAACCAAGCAAATTACAGCCATATTATGTTACATTATAATATATTATAAAATGAAGAATGAACTGTTTGATTTATAACCAAGTGCAATACTTACAACTGATAAAGTATGGTGGTCTTTCCTGCATTGTCCAGCCCAACAATAATGACTTTGTGCTCTGGGGGAACAACAGAAAAACTGATATTTTAGTAAACACTTTTCATCATACCCAGCATTGCAGACATTCGCCTTTGTTGTCAAATTAGCTAGAATATTTAACACCCAAACATATGCATGACAGGTATTTGAACGCATCACTGAGAAATGTGCCATCCTATACACTAACAATAGCAAGGAACTGAGCAGGTCTAAAGAACAGAATAATGACCAAACCCACAGAGTAAAATATGCATGTGTCAAACTTGTTTTAGGCTGGAGACCAATGGAGCCAGTACTGCCCTTACAAGCACGTTTTACTACCTACATTATCACAAACAGTGGTGTATGTGATAATACAGTACACTTTCTACATACAGCCTCATTTCAACTGAGCTAAACAATTGTGAATTTGACACAAAAATGCTTATTTTGATCATTCGGATATAATGATAAATATAACAACAACAAAAACAACAAATAGGCTAATAGGAAGCAATTTACAAGTTGTGAAACCTTCAATTTTGATCAAAAAGGTTTTCTATTGCCAATAAAGTGTTTTATAGACTACTGGCATTAATTAGACTAATTTTCCCTAGTACAGTTAAACATACAGCTGTATAAACTGTAAATATTAAGCCAACTAAATTTATTGCTTCAAACCACACACTTTAAAAATGAACTCATGCCCAGTATCTTGGCAATGCATCTCTATTTTAATATTATGATGATTA
Organism: Abramis brama; assembly: GCF_963993115.1. Taxonomy (NCBI): domain Eukaryota; kingdom Metazoa; phylum Chordata; class Actinopteri; order Cypriniformes; family Leuciscidae; genus Abramis; species Abramis brama. Next base: position 25,408,964 of record NC_139970.1, read on the forward strand.
TGCTGTGTGGCACTATTATTAACCCACTTTCACACTGCAACCTATAACAATTCAAGCTGTAACTGACTCCGGATATGAGTGTTTGCACCTGCAGACACGTCAAAGGCATTAGAGACTAGGTGACGTGGTAACACTTATAAGTGTGTGTAAAGGTGGCCAAATAGTTTCCACAAGAGAAGACAATGCTTAGTTGCAACAGAACTTTGCATACTGCAGTTTCATCATGCATGACAATGGACGGCAAGCACATAGCTAATGCAAATATCTCAATCTAATTTAACTGACTGCGACATGCAAAAGAGCCAGCACTTTTTCAGCCCCACTGTCCACAAAAAGGCCCAATAGGTTTAGGTTTGATATAATACATATCAGACACCTTTTTGTCTTTATTTTGTGAAATTCAGCACTTATTTAGCTAGAAATAAACTCCAGATAATTGATGCATGTACAATTTTGATAAAAAAAAAAAAAAAAACATTTAAAAGAAAAAGGGAAATTAAATCAGAGTTCACTAGGGCAATCTTCCTGAAACTTCATATCACAATCTTATAACAAACAATCACAAACCACGATCTGAATTGAGTGCTTTCCAAATGAGATGTAGCCTACTATCGAGAATATCCAGACTGGAACAACCCTATGGACTATTTGCACAATTTAAAACTCAGTAGCCTATTGCATTAAACAATCAGTCGTCAAAATAGTAATTAAATCCTGAGTTGAACTTTAAAACACTGCATACACTGATCATAACTGACTATCTTTATGTAAATACTCGCCAAGACGGACATCTTGACATATTTTTGTGTATATTTGACTGTTTATGCAAGTGTAAAACCCCAAGTATGCTTTGCTCGTCCTTTTTATGCTCCATCTCGCAGCACATGCACACGGAAAGCGTGTGGGGATCAGTCTCTTCACAGTTTAATGCGCTTTTAATAACTCTTTTTAAAATAAAGCATGTCGCCAGTAGACTGTGTTTAACGAGTCACGTTACATGATTTGCCTGATTTGGAGTTTAGGCTTTTAAAGGGGTGGTATAATGCCCTTTTCACAAGATGTAAAATAAGTCTTTGATGTCCCCGGAGTGTGTATGTGAAGTTTTAGCTCAAAATACCCCACAGATATTTTTATATAGCATGTTAAAATTGTCACTTTTTGAGGTGAGCAAAAACACACTGTTTTTGTGTGTGTCCCTTTAAATGCAAATGAGCTGCTGCTCTCAGCACAGGGGGCGGAGCTACAACAGCTTGTGTCCTTTTACCTCACACAGACATGTACTGAAAATGTCAATGTTTATGTTCAAACCGGAGTCAGACAATAATGGAGAGAATCAAGAAGAAGTGACAACATGTAGAAGCAACAGGACATTTCTGAATGGTTAGTTGATGAATTTAGGTAGCTTATGTGTAGTTATCTTCTAGTCATTGATTAGCATATTCTGTCTGATAATCTATAAATCGCGTTCCCGGGGGCGGGGTTTATGTAAATTTTAGGGTTGGTGATGTCACTAACCCGGGAGGAATGTTGTGTAGTCCCTACCAGCCATTTGTTGTATTGTCCTTAAAAAACTATTTCTTTAAAAGCAAAGATCATCCTCTGCTTTGAACTTTGAGCTTCGTAACTCAAACAGCAACATTACACACCAACTAAAGTTAAAAAAGTGAAATCATATTCAACCACCCCTTTAAGGAGGGACGAAAGCACACTGCTTTAAAAGAAAGGAACGGCGTGCAGCACAATGATAATTTTATCCTGATTATCACGTTTTCATTGTTGGAAGCCCAAATCAAAACCAAAACAACCAACTGCTGTTGAATTGTTTTTCAAATGTGTCACCACCACGCATGAAAGACACATGGCCAGTCAGCAAAGACATCTAGGGCTGCGTTTAGACTGGCACAAAAAATCTAATATTTACTAATATCAAGATCGGAATTTGTTGTACACAACACATGTAAACACAAAAATCCGCTCGAGATCAGATTTTTTCGCATCCGATCTGAGCCACTTCCAAACGTGGTTTTAAACCAGACAGCCTACATATCTGATATGTGAACATCCGACCTACGTCTAAACACGCATATTCGATTCCTCATTCCCCTTTTATTAAGCCAACACAAGGCGGTGGGTCCGAGGACAACACGTTTATTAAAAAATATAGCTTTTTAATGTTGAGGCAGACGTGCCTGTATGCGCTTGCTCACAGCTTTTTATTGAGGTAAGAACTTTAGCCTATATTTATCTCTGTAAAGAAAAGGAATTGCACGAACACAGAAACATTCAGGACATATAGGCGTAGCCAAACCTAAAAATAGAATAAAAATGTTTTTCTAAACTTGGACTATTGTTGTTTACTTACAATATTTGTAAATTTAAAATTTAATTTAATTTTTTAATTAGTATCGTTAAAAAAATATCTGCCGACATTTGGACAGCCAACCAATCCGCAAACAGCCGCTGACTGTCTGACGCCCGTTTCACACATACTCCGTTTGGAGTGCGTATGCGGTGCCTATTTCTTTTCCGCACCCATGTTAACAGGTTAGTTAGAGCTTTCACACTGCACGCGGATGCGGTCCGGCGATCCGTTCCAGGTGCGGTGCGTATACAGCAGTGCAGCGATCGTTTCCGCACCAAGTCTATTTTTGCTGTGCTGCACGCGCTGAATTAAAGTGACAGCGCATGGTTCGTGGTCAAAATGAACACAGACTGACATGAAAATATAATAATCTCACATAAATGCATTTAATTAAATAAAATGTAGTAATCTCAACATAAATGCATTTAATTTAATACTACTATTTTTGACAGTCATCTTTTTTACTTTAAGACCGGTGTAAAGTAAAGAAAACTACAATTTACCTCAACAAGGTGACATAATGAACAACACTTGTCTCATTCATGGAGGTGGAAAAACAAGTCCTTTGTGACATGCAAGATTTATTGTATTAAAATTTAAATGTAAAAGAAAAGGCATGAGAGTCGGCTGTTTTTGTCAATTTTAAGATTTAATTTAAAATGTTTGCGATGTAGTAGGCTACATGGTTAATATTTTACCACTTGCTTGAGCAACTTTATATACAGTGAGGAAAATAAGTATTTGAACACCCTGCTATTTTGCAAGTTCTCCCACTTGGAAATCATGGAGGGGTCTGAAATTGTCATCGTAGGTGCATGTCCACTGTGAGAGACATAATCTAAAAAAAAAAAATCCAGAAATCACAATATATGATTTTTTAACTATTTATTTGTATGATACAGCTGCAAATAAGTATTTGAACACCTGTCTATCAGCTAGAATTCGGACCCTCAAAGACCTGTTAGTCTGCCTTTAAAATGTCCACCTCCACTCCATTTATTATCCTAAATTAGATGCACCTGTTTGAGGTCGTTAGCTGCATAAAGACACCTGTCCACCCCATACAATCAGTAAGAATCCAACTACTAACATGGCCAAGACCAAAGAGCTGTCCAAAGACACTAGAGACAAAATTGTACACCTCCACAAGGCTGGAAAGGGCTACGGGGAAATTGCCAAGCAGCTTGGTGAAAAAAGGTCCACTGTTGGAGCAATCATTAGAAAATGGAAGAAGCTAAACATGACTGTCAATCTCCCTCGGACTGGGGCTCCATGCAAGATCTCACCTCGTGGGGTCTCAATGATCCTAAGAAAGGTGAGAAATCAGCCCAGAACTACACGGGAGGAGCTGGTCAATGACCTGAAAAGAGCTGGGACCACCGTTTCCAAGGTTACTGTTGGTAATACACTAAGACGTCATGGTTTGAAATCATGCATGGCACGGAAGGTTCCCCTGCTTAAACCAGCACATGTCAAGGCCCGTCTTAAGTTTGCCAATGACCATTTGGATGATCCAGAGGAGTCATGGGAGAAAGTCATGTGGTCAGATGAGACCAAAATAGAACTTTTTGGTCATAATTCCACTAAACGTGTTTGGAGGAAGAAGAATGATGAGTACCATCCCAAGAACACCATCCCTACTGTGAAGCATGGGGGTGGTAGCATCATGCTTTGGGGGTGTTTTTCTGCACATGGGACAGGGCGACTGCACTGTATTAAGGAGAGGATGACCGGGGCCATGTATTGCGAGATTTTGGGGAACAACCTCCTTCCCTCAGTTAGAGCATTGAAGATGGGTCGAGGCTGGGTCTTCCAACATGACAATGACCCGAAGCACACAGCCAGGATAACCAAGGAGTGGCTCTGTAAGAAGCATATCAAGGTTCTGGCGTGGCCTAGCCAGTCTCCAGACCTAAACCCAATAGAGAATCTTTGGAGGGAGCTCAAACTCCGTGTTTCTCAGCGACAGCCCAGAAACCTGACTGATCTAGAGAAGATCTGTGTGGAGGAGTGGGCCAAAATCCCTCCTGCAGTGTGTGCAAACCTGGTGAAAAACTACAGGAAACGTTTGACCTCAAAGGCTACTGTACCAAATATTAACATTGATTTTCTAAGGTGTTCAAATACTTATTTGCAGCTGTATCATACAAATAAATAGTTAAAAAAGTTTTTTTTTAGATTATGTCTCTCACAGTGGACATGCACCTACGATAACAATTTCAGACCCCTCCATGATTTCTAAGTGGGAGAACTTGCAAAATAGCAGGGTGTTCAAATACTTATTTTCCTCACTGTATATATATATATATATATATATATATATATATATATATAGAAGTAGCATTGAATAATACGTTGTTTATATGTGTACAAAGAGAATCGCAATGCTGACAAAACTTTTTTTAAATAAAAGTTGCTGATAACTTCTGGATTTGAAATACAAATAGTGAGTAAATGTGTTTGTGGTAGCCTACAGCCGCGGATCAGTTACTGCCAACGCAGCATATGTGAAAGCACTATAGCGCATGCTGCTCCTGCACCACATACGCACTGCAAACGGAGTATGTGTGAAACAGGCGTGATGGTAACAAGGTTGTGCTCATGAGGAGAGATGGAAACAAATGAGCGCAGTTCACACAAAAAAAACTTAATGAACATTCAGTGGTTAAAAAATTAATGTGGAGTTTTTATATTTATAACATGATACAGTTAAGCAACATCACACGACCTCGAGTGCTGAATACCATCACGATTGAAAATGTGACACTGATTTCATATGACAGTTCAATAAACAAGTAATTAATATCAAGTCACTTACATTTTAGACACAATATTGACTGTTTTGTTCTATTTGAGCAGCGAAAATAGTTTCAAACAAAGATCACAGCAGAACCACAGCGCATCTCACCGGAACACATAACCGCACAACTGAATGATTCAGCGCTTTGAACAAATCGGTTGAGCCAAAGATTCAATGACCCATTAAACAACTGCCTCATTCCCATAGACAGTAAAAGAAATGGACACAGCGACCCCATTGGATTCAACGGAGACAAGTAAAGTCAAGTAGAAGCACTAACTTCCTGATGGCTGAGCGTACTGCGCAGACTCAAACTGAGCTTGACGACGTAGATGTGACGTGAGCAACCCAAAAACTGCTTCTACGGGGCCATAACGTAAGATACAAGGTAATGGAGCCTTTTATACATTTTCGTGTTTTTTTTAGAAATAAATAATGGACAAATGGAGTCTTTAAACGCCTCAGATGTAAAGTTATTCGCTGCCAAAATGAATGGGAGTCAATGGAAATGCTAACAGCGGGTGATGGTCTGCTAATCAATGGCGGCGCCCGGGGAAGCTTCAGTGTTTTCTGAAACATTGGCCCCCTGCTCATTCCTGAACAATTCAGCCATTTGAACCAATCATTTGAATAAATGACTCAATAACTCACTCATTAAGACGGTCACCTGCCGCCCCCTACTGGTGGTATAGTTTCGTGTTTAAAAGTAGGCTATCATTCTTTCCAATATGTCATATTTGTTGTATATTCAATTTCTTTCTTTTTTTTAAACAATCTCATAACATTATTTAATGCAGTTGAAATTTTTCAGCGTAAATTAATTAATTTGATTGGTAACAGCCATATAGTGTCTTATTATTCCAATTAAATTTGTTGATCAAATTTAAGAATTTAAAATGAAAGATGAAGCATATATTTAAAACAATTAGGGGAAAATGCTCTTTATAAAGGTTAAAATATCATAAATATGTAGATTTAAATATGTAAAAGCTGGATTATGGATTATGGTTATTTAACGAGCCTGAATATAGTTTTACACATCAGCCTAGTCTATTCTGTAAATTAGTGATACGCTGGGCCGGGTTTTTTTGCACACTAATCTGACAATAAATGTAGCACACCCAGTTTTTCTTATGCACACCCAGAGACGCTTTTCTGGCTACGCTAGTGATTCAGGAGCTGGTTTCCAACCTCTGCCCGTGACTTTTATAATAAAACAGCCTACTGAAAGCTACATTATATTTCTCTGCAATGAGGTGATAACTTTGCTGTAATTAAACCAACAAGTTTAATTGGTTAATTCATTCGAATTCATACAAAAAAATATTTATATTACAGGGCTACTTTATTTCACTTAAAGGGATAGTTCACCCAAAAATGAAAATTCTGTCATCATTTACTCACCCTCAAGTTGTTCCAAACCTGTATGAGTTTCTTTGTTCTGCTGAACACAAAGGAAGATATTTGGAAGAATGTTTGTAACTAAACAGATCTCGGTCCCCATTGACTACCATAGTATATTTTTTTCCTATATGGAAGTCAATGGGGACCGAGATCTGTTGATTACAAACATTTTTCCAAATATCTTCCTTTGTGTTCAGCAGAACAAATAAACTCATACAGGTTTGGAACAACTTGAGGGTGAGTAAATGATGACAGAATTTTCATTTTTGGGTGAACTATCCCTTTAAGAATTCTAGATCTGAGCTGTAGATCAACGAAAATTATTTCCTGACTATATCTGTTCCGTCAGATTTTGCAGTGCAAAACATTCATGAGTCATGACGTTATCTTGTCCATGCTGGAAAATAATTCTGACCACCCAACATGAATTATATAAATAATTTTAATAGCACGACCATTCAAAACCATGGGTCTACCATCTGGATAGTAAAACGATCACCGAAAATCATATTGGGCGGGAATTAATGTAAACACAGATATCGGATACCAGTGCTATCTAAAGTGAGTGTAAACAGTTGGGACCAAAAAAAAAAAAAACGGATCTGGTCAAAAGATAGGATCTGTGCATTAAGCTTTCCATGGGAAGTTAAACTGGGGAATTTTGTTAATATTCCAATTTGGAAAATGGGAATTTACAGGAATTAAAGGTAAATAATTGGAAATTTGATGTAATTTATACAAACATAAATATATTTTTTTGTTTGGTCATAAGCGGCCATGCATGCAAACTAATAAACAATAAAAAAATTACATTTTTGACTGATTTATTTGGGAGTAGAAAATAAAATAAAATAAATACATTTTGCAACCCTAATCTGGTGTGACAAACATAGAACTAAATGATGATAAAATTGTCGAAAAATTATGCCTGAATAATGAAAGGACTGACATAGATCTGTATAAAATGTATTCTGGAACAACTGAATGAACCAGTTTAGAAATATTCATAATTCTCATTTCAGGTAATACAGCAACTCCAGAATTATTGGCACCCTTGGTAAATATGATCAAAGGGGGCTTTGAAAATAAATTACATTGTTTATCCTTCTGATCTTTCATTCAGAAATTCACAAAATTCTACCCTATCATTAAAGTGAAACAATGAAAAGTGGGGGGAAAATCTCATTATGAAATAAAGGTTGTCTAGTTCACGTTGGTCACAATTATTGGCACCCAATTATTGAAATGTCCTTTTCCTAAGATAACAGCTCTGAGTCTTCTTCTATAATGCCTGATGAGTTTGGAGAACATCTGACAAGAGATCAGAGACCATTCCTCCATAAAGAATCTCTCCAGATCCTTCAGATTCCCAGATCCATGTTGGTCCTTCTCTTCAGTTCATCCCACTCATTTGGGAACTTAGGACGGCCATGGCATAAGCTTCATTTTGTGCTCAGTGACACATTTTTGTGTTGATTTTGATGTTTGTTTTGGATCATTGTCCTGATGGAAGATCCAATCACGGCCCATTATACAACTTCTAGCAGAAGCAGCCAGGTTTTTTTTTTCTGTTGGTATTTGCTAGAATCCATGATACCATGTATCTGAACAAGTTGTCCAGGAACTCCAGCAAAAAAAATAGGCCCACATCATTAAAGATCCAGCAGTATACTGAACCATGGACATGGGGTACTGTTTATCCCTGTTTGCACCAAACCCATCTGGTGGGTTTGCTGTCAAAAAGCTCTTTTTTTTGTTTCATCCAAGTCCCTTTGGAAGTTCCAGTCGTGTCTGACAATATGCTGGAGTTTGTTTTTGGATGAGCAAGGAGGATTTTTCTTCAAACCCTCCCAAAAAACTTGTGGTGATGTAGATGCTGTTTGATAAAAATTCTAGGCTTTCTGACCCCAAGACTCAACTAATCTCTACACTTCTCCAGCTGTGATCCTTGGAGAGTCTTTGGCCACTCAAACTATCCTCCTCACCAAGCATTAAGACAATATAGACACATGTCCTTTTGTGTTTCCTCACATTTATACTCCCGTGGAACAGGAAGTCATGGCTGGACAATTTCATACTCCTAGTCACCCTGGTGTGCTAAAAATAAACGTAAATGAAAATATAGCCTACTTTCTAGGGGTGCCAATAATTGTGTCCAACATGCATCGGAGAAAAACATTTATTTATTAATGTGAGTTCTCCCCCACTTTCAATTGTTTTACTTCAATGAATTTTGTGAATTTTTTTAATGAAAGATCAAAAGGCTTAAATGCTTTTCACAAAGACACTTTGAAACTGATGACACTCAGAGTTTAAAGCTGATATAATCATGTCAGCTAAGCATTCATTTGCCAAAGAGGCTCCAAAGGTCAAGGTGTATTGTAAAGATGTGCTTTAGCACTTCAATTAATTTTTTTCTTTTTCTCATTCCTTGTATTCACAAGAACATACAAAATAGCCTGATACCAAGTCCTTGTTTTTGAAATAAAAAATAATTTAAAAAAAAGATCATACATAAGTATGAGTTGTATCACATTCAAATGTACAGTTGTGCTGACATTTAGATTTAAAGAGGTGGCTAAAGTCACACGGTTGCAGATCTCTCTTTCTCTCTGAACTCAAAGACAAGAAAAGTTCTCAACAATAAAAGTTTTTTTTTCAGTACTTTTAACGTTCACAACCATACCACATTAAATAATCTTAACAATCTCTTCACAAAAACCAAACCAAAACACTTTTTTATTAACAATGATATCTGTAATAATACTGCTTTAAAATAAGCCTTTGGAAACTGTAAAAACAGTGGAATACGATGTGTATCATTTTCAGACCATTCTATTTTGCTTACAAATATCACAAGTCATTTGTGCAATTTCAACTAGGCCTAATCATAACCTATGTAACCGGCCAGGCAACTTTAATATTTGACATCAGATTATTTGTAGAAGTCATAGCACCAATTTTCAATATCACATTTTTTTTTTTTTTGCAAGGCATAAACACACATTGTACATGATTAATGCATGTAATACATAGTGGCAACACAGTACAAAGTTGACAACTAAAACAAAAAGACAAAATAGCCGGTTCATCACAATATGGGGTTGCATTTACAGTGTCAACTTTCAAACATTTAACCTAAAGACTGAGAAACATTTCAAAGACATTCTTAAACTCAAATTCTCAAAAGTTCATTCCTGGAAAGTTGAAAACTAACCTGCACAAGAAGGGACATGAAACTGAGGAATAAAAAAAAGAAAAATCAAAGAGAAAAAAAAAAACGTGTATGAAGGTTAGATTCTACCCATTCACAGGCTCTGATCATCTTATCAGTTCTCTGTCTATTCCATGAAATGTTCTGAAAGAATTTAAGCAGTGTTGTGTGATGCAGAAACAGTCAACACAACAAAAAGGTGAAACTACTTTAACATGGATTTAGGGTGAAAGTATTTTAGCATCTTAAAAGTTTGGGGTGATTAAGATTTAGATTTAAAAAAATAAAATAAAAATTAATAGTTTTATTCTGCAAGGATAAAATTCTAAATGAATCAAAAGTTACAGTAAAGACATTTATAATGTTACAAAATATTTCCTATTCATATATATATATACATGTTTTACTGTATTTCAATCAAATAAAAGCAGCCTTTGGCCTTGGTCAGTATATGAGTCTTCTTTCAAAAACAAAACATTTTTTTTTTACTACACTACATCTAAACAAAAAGAATTAATACAGACTGGTGGTACTGCATCTGACTGCAGGCAACAATCTCTAAACTCTCATGTTACACGGCTCACCCATATCACAATGATCTACTCTGCTAATGAGTAAGGTGAGAAGAACTGAAGAGAAATGTTCCACTGGGTTATGTTGCAATTTGCACATGCTCAGTACCTTCACTGATGTGCAAGTCTTTCAAACAAGATTATGCTTTATGAATATCCCACACCATTTATTATAAATGAGAGACCACTGGCTATCACATGGACGTTGAGTAACAAGAAATGCTGACACAAACTCCAGCGCTTTGAGGATTAAACCACTGTTAGAGACACACAGGCTGACCAGTGTTGCAAAATGCCCAGCATGCACATATCACAGAGGAAAAAGGCACAAATGATCTAGCTAAAAAAAAAAAAGCAAAGATTGCTGCAATGGGTGTTTCACTTTTGAATTCATACTACTGGTGCAGGTTAATCTATACTCAGTGCTGACATTTGGTTTTCACACTCACTTTATATTGATATGTCCTCACTGGTGAGTTATGTTTTATCAATACCAGACGAAGTACATAAAACCAAACACGTATTGGGGATATTTTGGGGATATTTAATTTAATTTTATCAATCAATAAATTCCACTAGAAACAAACCTTGTTGTATTATTTTAATTTAATACTGTGAAGCTGCTTTGATACAATATGTATTGTGAAAAGCGCTATACAAATATACTTGACTTGACTTGACTTGAATATAATATCAATATTTTACCCACAGCAACGGTAAAATGCGAACAAATACATTTCCTACCAAATTTAATCTTACATGAGAATTACATAAGCGTGTCACAGTACTTGACACGTCACTCAACAATTATCTATTAGTGAAAAATAAAGATACCAGGTCTCCATCCTACACAAACACAGAGACTGACCCTGACAGTAGAGTATCTGTCAACAGCCAGTCCGAAACCATATTAGCCAGTTTATTGCAGCCTTACCGACTGTTTTAATGTAATGACAGTCGTTCACAGAATATTTCTACCTTGAAGAATGTACAACATGTTTATAATTATTTAAGTCGTATAAGCACCAGCGTCGCTGTTTTAAAGCGAAACTACAGTAGCAGTTTAGCAAATACTTGCTAGCTAATAAAAACCCATATAGCAAGTCAATGTTAAAAAATCATCGAAATATGTTTTAAAATATACTGCTTGACGTACCTTGGTGGTTAAAAAGCCTCCATAACTTTGTAAAAATGATTCCCATCGCTGATGTCCGTCCTCGGGCAACACCACCCAGCAGCAGCAGAGACTGAAAATCTGCTAGTTAGCCAGCTAAGCTAACAATCCGGTTCAGTACAATATAGTGCTCACGGTAACAGTTATTCACTCCTTTAATATTCTCCTGTGGATGTTATCCATGTCTCGTGAGGATGGGATATCTAAATACTGCATCATTTCAGTGCTGTCATGTCTGGAGGTAAATGAAACGAGGGCGTTCATTTGGCTCTGCCGCAGAGAGGAGCGTCTGGATCTGAAACGCTGAACTCAATCAAAACAGTTTACAGCCACGCAACACTCACCGGAAGTCTCGCTCGCGACCCGTCTGTCTCAAAAGCTGGTGCGGAGTCTAGCTGGACAGCACACTAGGGCACCTAAAACGCGAATGTTCGGCACTTTGGGGATGTAAGGGAATGATGTCTAGATAGGCAGCTCACTAGGTTTTGAGATACAGCCACACTCTCACTGACAGCATAGTGGACTGAGATAGCATTACTTGCGTTGCATGTATAATAAATACGTGACGAGACAGTTGATCTGTGTAAAAAAAAAAGAAAGAAAAAAGACAACAGATGGCAAAAAAGGCACAATATTTGGCTGAAGTCTGTAGGCTCTAGTCTTCATAAATAAGCTTGTTATTATAAAATCAGTTGTGCAACTCCTAAGGCTTACATTTGTAAAATGAATGAATCGGATCTTTCAAAACTGACTATTCTTGTGACTTGCTGCTTCAAGTTCTGACTGAGTAACTGCTGTCATTTATTTGTGATTTATTAAGTTAAAATATTAAAAAATTTCCCCAACTTAGCAACTCAGCTCAAGTTTTTTTTTCTTAAAAAGTCAGAAGCTTAATTATTTTGAGAAATAAATCTAAATAAAGGAAAGCGTTGGATTTGAGCAAGGCCAGTAGAGGGCGTCCAGGAGACAAGAGAGACGATCATTACATCATTATCATGCGACGAACTGAAGAGGGACGGATGAGAATGTGCATGCTGATGATTTGAATTATAACTGCATGCTGTTTGGTTCGCGAGGAAGACAATTAATAAATAGTCTCTGTTTACATCTAAATAGTCTACATTTACATCATCTAGTCACAGTATATAGCTAAAGCGCACAAGAAAACACATTTGAAGATGTCTGTAACGGAGATGTTTACCTATATCCAAGGCTTTCTGAGCGCAGATCAAGATATCCGAGAGGTAAACAACTGCACTGGCACATAAACTGGCAAAATAACTATACTAAAAATTAATGGGGTTTTAAGAAACAATGTGAAGTCCGTTTGGAATTTCATGTACTGTCGCAAAACCTCTGAATAAATTATTGCTAGTATTATAATATAGTATGCCAAGTCATATTATCAGAGGATTTGTGACGTGTAAATGAGACTTTATAAAATGCAACAGCTATCAAAGTCTTTATAGAAAGTTCAGCGGATCTCTTTATGAATTTGTTAATCCACATGTGCTTTCGGCTGACTCATCTTTCCATGTTCTTCCTTTAGGACATAAGAAAAGTTGTCCAAGTTCTGGAGCAAACGGCGCGAGAGATCCTCACTGTTCTTCAAAGTGTCCATCAACCAACTGGTTTCAAAGACAGTAAGACAAGTTTAAATTCTTGATCTAAGTCTATTGATTTACACGATGCCTTTTATAATGCGTTTTCATTCCCTCCACCAGTTCCCAGCAAGTGTTTGAAGGCCAGAGAGCTGTTCTGCACTGTGAGAAATCACACTGGAGAGCTGAAAACTAAGTTCCCTGCGGAACAGTACTATCGGTTAGTGTAGATACCTCTTGACCAATTCCCCCCAATTTTCTAGTGTTGATAATTATTTTAAAGATTTACACGTCCTCACCTTTCCCTAGGTATCATGAACATTGGAGATTTGTTCTTCAACGACTTGCCTTCCTTGCAGCTTTTGTGGTATACCTGGAAAGCGAGTCCCTGGTTACACGTGAAGAAGTGGCAAAAATACTTGCCAGTATGTAATGTTCATGTTTATTTATACATTTTCTATACTTGTGTGAGACTGTTGTAGATTAATTTTACTTTACACTTATGCAGTTGAAGTCGACAGAGAAAAAGGGTTTCATTTGGATGTGGAAGACTATCTAGCAGGAGTTCTCATTTTGGCCAGTGAGCTGGTAAGTTTTTTATTTTCCCTCAAGTTCGTTCAGACTACCAATCTTATAACCTTTATCAATAATATTATACCTGTTACTGTGTTTAAACATTTTAAACATTGAATTAAGTGTCAATGAGTGATTACATTGACAGTAATTTGCAGTGACAAATTTTCATTTAGTTTAATTTTTGTAATGACCTAATTATGCAAAAATGACTTTTTGTTTGAACATAAATGTGTGTCGGCAGTGTGTGTACACAACCACCCCATATATTATCCCCATAAATCATAAGCAGTGCATTATAGTGGATTTTGTGTGACCTTCTTGATGCGAAACAAATTAAAAACACAATGTACCTTTTGCATTTTCTTCGTTTAGTCCAGGCTGGCAGTGAACAGCGTGACCGCAGGGGACTATGGACGTCCGCTTAGGATCTCAAACTTTATCAATGAACTTGACTCTGGCTTTCGCTTGCTCAATTTAAAAAACGACCCTCTTCGCAAGCGCTACGACGGCCTCAAGTACGATGTGAAGAAGATAGAGGAGGTGGTGTACGACCTTTCCATCCGAGGCCTTGCCAAGGAGCAGGAGACTGGAGGAGAATAAGTAGAGCCGTGGCTGGGATTCTTCACGACTGGAAGAATGGTTAAACCTGTCAGCGTGCAGGTGGTCCGAGGAAGAGGAGGAGGAAAGGGATGGAGGTTTTGAGGCCCCGGTATTTTTTAAGCCACCTGCCTACCAGGACAGAGATCAGTTCAGGTTTTAGTGGGGAAATCTTCTGTTTCTCACTTCTGTTCAGAGATGTTTTTATGTACAGATGCATTTGTTTGCCTGTTATTTTTGATTGGATGTTTTTTTTTACTAGTTTTGATTGCTTTTGTCTCGGCCATTTATCTTGTGAATCATTGTACAGTCAAACAAGAAAACATTGTTTTGGGGGAGATATTAAAGAATTAATACTGAAATATCGATAAAGAGAGGGAAACAATGGTAAATGCTGGTAAAAACAGAAGTTATGCACCTGTTTGTTGTTTTCTGACCAGTAATGACATCAAGACACTTTCTTGATGTTGACCTAAACAAATATAAGCCTACATGTGACACAAACGGATTCGTTAGATTCGGTTTTCTACACTCATAGCACTTTTCTTGAATGTAACTGACTAAATCACGTTAATTGTTTGTTGCTGAGGTGTACATGAAGGTAAAATTGATAAACCTGTGCCAAAATGTTTCATACTGTAAAGACATCTTGAGTTTGTAGATCATCAGTTTCTTAAAGCGCCGGCTTTGGTGCCATATTTACACTTTGATGTATTTCTCCATTAAAGTGAGTGTTCATCCGAGAATAAAAGTTCTGTCATCATTTACACACCCTCTTGTCGCTCCAAACCTGTTTGACTAACATCTGAAGATCATGTTGAATATTATTTTGTCCATACAATCAAAGTCAAAAGGTTCTAAGTTTTGGACCCCACTGACTTTCACTATATGAACAAAAACATTGGAAACATTTTTCCAAATATCTTTTGTGATCCACAGAAGGAAGTCACACAGAACAGGTTTGGAACAGCACAAGGATTAGTAAATGATGACAATTTTAATTTTTGGATCAATAAGTTCAAAGAGATGTCTTGCTGTTTATTTTTGACCTTTTCTACTTTTCAGTTCATATGTTCCTTTCCCTGTTGTTCTGGCTCTTATGTTGTTCTGGATGTTGTTGCATGCTGAACTCCACCTGCAGAGAGTGTCGTATCAGGAAGAGCTTTGGAAAAATAACAAAACTTTCAAGCAAATGTTTTAAAGGGCAAACTGACAGTGCATTTGTTTTCCTTTGTAAATATTTATGGACATTTTTATGTTCCTCCCTATTTGGTTTGTGGATTCTCAGTGCATTGACTTTTTTGTTGCTCTTCTTGTTGTGTGTTCTTTGTGGGTGCATGTTTTACTTAAAATGGTTCCTAGTAATTTTCAACAATAATGCTTTGTATTCTTATTGTTTCACCCCAAAGATAGATTTCTATCTGACAGTATTAGCATTTGAAATGCCTGTTCATGTGGTGGTTCAACTGGAAATCATTTGCTTGTTCAATAATGCTGTGTAATAAAGACTGTCATTGGGAATAATGTTCTCAGAAAACATGGAGTCAGTTGAGAGAGATGGATACTTGTCATTTTTAATTGTAATTCACAATATTTTACACAACAAAAAATAAAAATATTAAATTAGGATTTTTAAGAATGGAAAAAGTATTTAACAGCTCGATTGGTCTCGGTTAAAAGTAACATTTCTGACAAAGTCCTCTGGCAGGTTCAACTCTTCTTTTCATTGTGTAATGTGGAAGCTATGGTATTTCTAACAGTATCAATGCCGTTGGAAAAACAGTAAATATTCATGTTGAAACCTAAATGCCAAGATCCAGTGATAGCGACATATCTATCCATTAGAATTGACTTTAAACACACAGAGAGAGACCAGGGTGAATGTGGTTGATTGCTATTGCTCAAGTCAACTGTGGTTCATTTTCTTTTAAAGCTCAAACAATCTTTAAAACAAAGTACAGTAAAGCTTTGTAAACTGCAGAACAATGTCCTCGCTCCAGTTTTATGACCTTCATATTAAAGTGCATCAAACAAAAACAGGTAACATTTAGAAGGTTGTCATAAAGCACAGTTCGTATATCAATGGGAAAGTTGGAATAGTACAGCAGCTACTGAAAAATAATATTTTTCTCAATAATTTGACATAAGGCCTAATTTTTAGGTAAACGTAGAAGGAAAACTTGAACGAATAGTAGACTCATTTAGTATAAAATAAACAAAGGCACGTATTTTATCCGCCTCAAAGATTAAAGGAAAGCAACATTGTTATTATAAACTACATAACAATAGGGGGAGGGGGGGGGCACATCAAACTGACATTTTCTAATTCAGGATCTTGCCACAGATGGTTTCAGCACAACCATTAATGTGGCAATACTTGATGTTTAGACTGATGCTACACCCTCATTTATGGAGAAAACATACCAAAAATGTTTTGTTACATCATCGATCACAAGGATACCAGCTTTACTGCCGCTACATAATACAATTAATATTATTGCTGTTTTGTAAACCAGCACAGTGATACAAAAATGAGAACTGCTCCTGGGCGGCAGTGGAAATAGTTGCTAATGGAAGAGAGAAAGAGGAAGAGGGAATTACAATGGTCCGAAAACAAAACAGCTTTACCCCAGTCTTCACACAAAACACAGGTTTCCACTCTGTAGTGCATACTAAAAAGTCCACATAAGGTCCATCCAATCAAAACATGTTCCCTCATGCTTATCACAAAAACCATTTCACAACTGAAAACGTTTCTTCTCAGTCGCAAACTAGTCGTACAATCAGTGTTTTACAAGTGCAGCATTGAGGCACCTAAGAAGGCCCTCATTTTGGTATGCCAAAGGGCATTACTTTTTGCTTGACAGTGGATTTTTCCTCTTCCCAAATGTCATTTATTTGCTTTCCACTCATACAAAGTGCCCCTTGAGGTCTATATTAATATTCAGTCTTTTAAATCACAGTAAAACCTTGCAATTTAAAAGTTCATTTGTGGAGGAACATCTAATCAGATCCGATTCCCCCACACAAATACTGTTTTCTCAAAAAAATATTCATTTTTCAATTATTGTTTACATCAGAGTTATGCTGGGAAGGGATGAGGGATGTCTCAGGACCGGCTCTGGGTCGTGTTAATCATAATATTAGGGAGAGCATTGCGTCGTTTTCTCCAAGATCCCAGATCACTAGCGTATCTCTTTATCTGTCGAAACCACTGCTGAGTGCGAGGTTTGTCGGAGGCACGGAAAACGAAGGCCTCGCGTCGGATGTCCAGCACCTCAAAGGTGTCTTCACAGTCGGGGTCATTGGACACCACGGAGTTCGCCAGACAGATGGGCTCCCGTAACACAGTGAACTTCCCGCTGCTCTTGTCCTTGATGAGCACCAGTACACCGTCCTGCACCGTCTCTGAGGTCTCCAGACTCCCATCGGTCACCACCTCTGCGGTGCGCAGGGAGCGTACCATGAGTAAACCCTGAACGTTCTGGAATTTGAGGGATTTGCTTCCCTTCTTAAGCCACTGGCCATCGGCGGGCTGCGCCAACTGGAGCGCCCCCTCCATGATGAAGCGCGTGCTCTCTCGCGTCCAGCCCACCATCTTCATCGACAGCTCTCTCATCTCGATGTTGATGACCTCTCGGTTCTTGCGGCTGTCACGCCGGAAAGAGCGCAAGGACCACGTGGCGGTCCCCTCCTGTTTAGTCTTCATGTTGATGTGCTCTAGATGGGACTCCACGCGGCTCTTGGCTTCTTTTAAGCGGGAATAGTCCGGATGACACTCGTTGGTGGCCTTGCTGATGCGACTCAGCAGCAACGGGTACTTGGTCACACGCTGAAGCGGCGCCATGAGGAAGGAGCGCAGGTTCATGCGCCTGAGCGCAGTATTGTCATTCTGGGACACGTCGAGGAATATCCTGAAGGACGCAAGGGAGGAAACATAAACGTGACAATTAAGAGAGTTCCTTCTAATGGCGTACGCTACTGTTGTATTCATCAAATAATCCTGAAAAATACAAATCACTGTTTCTACACAACTGTTTTCAACCTTGTTAATAATTAGAAATGTTTCTTGATCAGCAAATCAGCATATTAGAATGATTTATGAAGGGTCATGTGACACTGAAGACTGAAGCAATGGTGCTGAAAATTCAGCTTTGCCATCACAGGAATAAATGTTTTGAAACATTAAAATAGAAAACAGTTATTTTAAATTATAATAATATTTCACAATATTACAGATTTTACTGTATTTTTAATCAAATAAATGCAGTCTTGGTGAGCATACAAGGCTGCCTTAAAAAACTTTTTAAAAAATCTTACCAACTCCAAACTTTTAAACGGTGGTGTATATTGTATACATAAGATTGGTAACATTTTTAATAATATATATGGGCTATGTCACTTCCTTTCCAAAAGTTTTTTTCTCAAAGTAAAGTTGTAAAAACTAATGAAGGAAGACTTCTCGCCTAATTCATTGGGAGATTGCAGTAGTGTGCTACAAATCTTATTTTCATTTCAGTGTTACCATTAAAAATGCTAAACACATTAGCAGGGCACAAAAAAGGATGGGCAGATGGCAGAGTTGCCAGTGTGCCAGTATTTCAGGCTAGTGACAAGTTCCCTGTCACTTGCCCAGTTGGTCACAATTGAATTCATTGATCATATACTTCCTTGTGGGTACAAATGTTTTGAGCTGATTTAAGTATGTCACCAAGTTATCTTAGTGAGTGACATGACCTGAAGGCCAAGTATGGTAACCCATACTCGGAATTTGTCCAATGCATTTAACCCGTCCAAGTTAGTGCACAGCACACACATTAATTCATATGGCATACACTACTGTTCTGTAGTGTTCACTAGCTAGCTAGCTAACATGGTGTTAGGATGAGTTAAATAAAAAAAGTAAACTATCACATTATGCCTTTGATTTCCAGCAAAAGTTAGTTTGAAATCATTACTGTATAATTTTCAGCTATTATTGCAAAATCAAAACAGAATACATTATTAAGTACAAGTGGTAATAGTGGTTGTAATTTGATAAATCTTATTAAAATATTTTATAGCTGAGCCGTGGTTAGAAATACATTTGAAAAGACCTACTAACTAACAATCTACTTACACTGCTGATGCTTAAAGGTGAACTAAGTAACTTTTTACCTTAACCGAACAGCTTCGGAGTCATTGGAATAGTTATATGACTTTTTTCGGGTTGAATGGTGGTCGTCTCGCACCCCCCACGCGCCTGTGAGCCAAAAAACCACCCTTGCAACTTTGGGCCGGCGGGCCGCGTCAGGAAGTATCGCGTGATATCAGGTATCGCGATGTAACAAATTGCTTTACGGCAAAAAAATCTGCTAAAATTCTGTAATTATTGCGCTCCCTCACGCTGTTCGAACCCGAATTATGAAGACGTTTTAAAGAATGTCCCATCTGCTTTGATGTCGTTGATCTACTAGCCTCTGGTATCTGAGAGTCGCCAACTAGTTTTTCAACAGTGTTGTCAAATATCTATTCCGAAGCTGTAGGGGGAGCTCTAGAGAGAAACCTGCGAGCAAAAAGCGAGAATACAGCGAAGAAATTCCCGAAACTGCATAGCCCTGCTTTAACTGCCTTTATTTGCAAACCCTGAATGGCTTTGCAAATAAAGAGGATAATCTACAGTACTTTCTAAAAGCAATTAGAGAAAGTAATATGTATACCTAAGAAGCTCTTTTTCTTTCTCCAGAGTGTTGAGCATGTTGACAGATGTGGACTGCTGCAGGCAGTAGGTTTGAAATGCTGGAAGCATGTTGACAAACTCCAAGAAGATTTCTCCAATGCACACAGTCTGCAGGTCCTCATCGCCCTGTATGAAGACAGAAGATTCATTATTATGAATAATAAATCATATTATAACATTAAAAATCAAAGTAGTAACCACCGATGTGGGTTTTTCAATGCAGATATCAAGAGAGCACAATGCAAGGTCGCTACAATATATAAACAAACTGTTTAAAAAATCTAGGGTTGGCACGATTTCCTTTTGGCAAGTCTCTTCTGCTCACCAAAGCTGCATTTATTTGATCAAGAATGCAGTAAAAACCATGATATTGTGAAATATTATTACAATTTAAAACAACTGTTTTATATTTTAATATATTTTAAAGTGAGTCTTGAGTGTCATATGATCAGAAATCATTCTTATATGCTGACTTGCTTAAGAAACATTTCTTATTGTTATCAATGTTGAAAACAGCAATGCTGCTTAATATTTTTCAGGATTATTTGATGAATAGAAAGTTCAAAAGAACAGCATTTATTTGAAACACAAATGTCTTTATATAAATGTCTTTACTGACAGTTTTAAAGCTGAATATATCTAACTCTATCACTAGTGCTCCATACCTGATCAAATGCCTGATCAATGCTGTCCTGCAGATGCTCTGTGAACCTGTCATTGACATCAATGAGCTCTTGAACATTGCTAAAGACCACGGCCAGCTGCTCTGCTGTGAGCAGTCCTGCACTCTGCATGGGGCAGTAAAACTCTTCCTTGATGATGCGCAGGTCCTCTCCATAACTCGACTCAGTGTTGAGAAACTCCAGGATGGCTTCTTTGCGCTCGGTGCGCAGCTTGGAGCAGCGTTCGCACATGCCCTCCCCGTGGGCACCCTCTTTGTGTCCGCAGTCGGGACAGGGCTGCTGAACCTCCCAGGCCCTGAGGGATGGCGTGGGTCTCCTCCAGCCCCGAGCCAATCCGGGGCCGATGCCGCTGTCCACGCGTTCTACCTCAGCTCCAGCACTGTGGCGGGCACGACGGGGCTCCTCCTCGTCTTCGCGCTCATCGCTCAACCCTACGACACCACTGTCTGCGCTCAGGCTGCTGACAGTACTCCAGCGGTGCTGTGCTGTGCGGCTCACACCCAGGCCCCTGCTCCTCTCCTCACCTCTGGGCTCCGAGCGGCCCCTGGCTGTGCCTGGCACTGATGACAAGGACAAAACAAACATCAGGAGATCAGCTCTCAGAATTTCATAACAACCCTTACTCTAAAAAAAAGTCTAATAAAATAATTAAAAATTCTTTACATTTTTAAAGTCATATACATTGGAACAGAAAAGATAAAACAAAAAGTAACAGTAAATATTCTTTTTAATATTTTAATATTTAAGACAATGCATTTGAGGTGTCTTAAACTTTAAACAACCCCATAAAGTCATACAATAAGCCAATACTTATTTGGCATCAGTAAAATTGAGTATAAATAGTGGATACTAGGGATGTAACAATATATTGTGTCACAATATATCGCAATACAAAAATGCAACAATATTTATCGTGGATAGTGAAATATGTATTTTGTAGAGTTCACCCAAAAAAAAAATTAATTTGTGAGAAAAAAATTCAAGTTTTCAGAGTTTTAGTGTCAGTACTACATTAAACTACTATATATAATGTTGAATATAATGTATAATAATGCAATGGGGGAATATTTGTGGATCCTGATATTGCCAAATGTCTTATGTTACCAGTAAAAAGAGGTTTATTATTTTAAATATATCTAGTCAGTGACAGTGCAAGCATATTCATCTAAAATAATTCTGTTTTTTCAGCTTCAGCTTCAGAATCATGAATATTTTTATTCTGGTGTCACTATTGTCACTATTGTCCTGTGCATTGGGTTACCAGCAACAAGTCCAAGCCTATTCATTTACACCCACAATGTAATATCAAATTTAGCATTTTAATCAACAGTACATTTTTTGTTAACCTTTCATCATATGTCTTGGAGTATCGCAATAATATCGTATCGTTAAGTCAGTATCGTAATATGTATTGAATCGTGACATGAGGGTATCGTTACACCCCTTTTAGTATACACTACTGTTCAAAAGTTTGAATTCAGTTTTTAAATGTTTTTGAAAGAAGTCCCTTTACTGTATGTCTGCAAAGGAAAAACAGTAAGTTTTTTTCTATTTTAATATATTTTAAAATGTAATTTATTCCTGTGATACAAAGCTGGATTTTCAGCATCATTACTCCAGTCGTCAGTCACATGATCCTTCAGAAATCATTCTAATATGCTGAATTTAGTGCTCATGAATTATTATTATTGTTGAAAACAGTTGTGCTGCTTAATATTTTGGTGAAAACTGTCATCTTATTTACACAAAATGTCAAATTATTTTCAAGTTACAATAACTGATGAATCACAGATTTGATAAATATCTACTTTCTTTAATCTATAATTAAAAAAAGAGAAAATGATGAAAGTCTGCTATTACAAATTGTACTGTTTGAAATAAAAATAGCGGCTCATTATAACAGAGGACGGACCTCTGGGATAGAGCTCAGGGTTAAATAATTACAATAATTTATCTGTATTCCTTTTAAGCTAATGCTACACGATGATCTAAATCTAAAATCAAAAACAATTATATATCCAAATTCTGATGATACCAATACATTTATAATATAACAAATAATGGCAAATAAGCAATATGGTGCAAGATATGCATTTGATAGTTGCCTTTAAGTGTAAAAACATAAACAAAACAAAGTACAGACACAGAGTATGGATGGTGCAGAAAGATAAAAGCAGTCCTCAGGTCATGCATGTGACGGCACTACAGTAAGCCACCTAAGGCCTAGTAGCAGAGTCTCATGATAACAACTAAAGTGATACCCTTGGGTTACAGACAAGCCTAAAAATTATTTTAAATGAAGGATTGTCAAAACAAAACTAGGACAGGAGTTAATTTACTTACAGCAAGAACTGTGAGCAAAGCTGAGTGCAGTTGAAAGAGTCTTACCACTGTCCCTCTCTCTGCGATGAATGTGCAAACGTGCCGCGGCGGCGATCTTCATCTCCAGCTGTTTACGCTTGGTGGCGTCTGCAGGCATGGGGTCGCTGTAGTGGGGCCGCAGGCGGCACTCACGCTGGGCCCTCACTGACTCAGACAGCTCATAGGCCGCATCTGAGCTGGAGCGTCTGCAGACCGCCCCAGAAACCTGCCGACAGGACAGACATCTGTTAATCATCCGTGCACATCACAGAGAAATGCTCCGAAATGTATGTGTGTGTAAAGGGAAAGTTGTGTATGTGTAAAACTTCAATGAAGGCAGATTTGATCTCTAAGCACATATGAGAATTAATGGAACCACTAACTGTTTCAGATATCAATCAGAGTCACTGCATTACAGTACATTCAAGGAGTGTTACATTACCAAAGCTTTTAATATATTGTGGTGGTAAGAGGATTTTTTTTTCATGCCCATTTACAGTTCATAAAGTCTACTGACAGACTCCAAGGACATAAAATGCTTCTATTTTATCAATAGAAATGGTTCAGAAAACCAGTTTCCTTTCAAAACTGGCCTGTTGGAAGTCACTATTAAAGGAGAACTCCGGTCAATTTTAACATTGAGCTAATTTTTTTGTAAATTTGGAGTGCTGTCAATACAGAGAACAACGCCAAAAATCGGTGTTGCCTACACCCTGTTATCCTCTTTTTAAAATTTGCACCCTGTTGACTTCAATGGGGCAAGTTTTAAACCTGCTTTTAGCCTCTTAACATCCTTGATGTGTCATTACAAGTGCACAGCCATGTTAGATGATTCCTTCAGAGTGAACACGGGTGAATCTGACTGCAGTAGATGTGAAAGATATGAATAAAAATTATGTTATTTCAGCCAGCGCACATACCTGTATTTACATCCTGTTTTCGGTCGAAGTCCATAGTAGTCGATTGTCGAGTTCACGCGCATAGGTTTAGTTACCTATGATCACGCGCGTGAACTCAACAGTCGATTACTGTGGACTTTGACCGAAAACAGGATGTAAATACAGGTATGTGCGCTGGCTATTACCTAGAATATTTTCTTTTGTTTTCCACCGAGGAAAGTTTTTGAGTGAATGAACCATTTAAAACATTGACACTATTTGTTATTTTAAAAACATTCCTAGTCTTATTGTGGATAATATACCTGCAGAAAAAAATATTTGCAATATATTTCATTAAATAAATAAAAAATTGGGACAACTATAAACTCTATGAAACACATTTCTACACTTCCTGACACAACTGTCCTTTTCGGCTTCCCTCAAACTACCTGTGATACTTGAGACCTTTCTTGATC
This sequence comes from Abramis brama, assembly GCF_963993115.1. Taxonomy (NCBI): domain Eukaryota; kingdom Metazoa; phylum Chordata; class Actinopteri; order Cypriniformes; family Leuciscidae; genus Abramis; species Abramis brama. Next base: position 25,433,381 of record NC_139970.1, read on the forward strand.
CAATCATCAGGTCAATCATTTTATTTTCCAGTTTAAATACATATTTCACTCAACAATACAGCACAATGTGGAAATAAAATGTGTTGTCAATAGTTTCATGTTGACTTTAAAAGTGTTGTCCACACTGACTGACAGAATTGATAACCTTTCACCTTCTGCACCTCTGAAACACTAGAAAGCTATTCCAAAATGAAGTCGGTACATAATGTGTTTCAGTTGAATCTAATTTAAAAAAAAAACACAATCTATGGCGTAAAACCCTCAGAAGGTCACTTGACAGCATTAGGTTCTCAAGTGTTATCAATGTACAAGAAACAAGACACCAAGGCTTCAGGTGACGTACAGAATAATTAATAAGGCAGCAGTTATCTTAATTAAAAACACTGAAATGCAGAGACAGAAGAAGAATCTGTGCGCAAGGGCTGACCAATGAATCATAGCAACATTGCACACGAATGCCAGCATTCTTTGATATCACCCTTAACCTTAAAAACATGCAGCCAGTCAAATGGCGTGAATGAACGTGGCGCAATGAAGAGCAGGTCGGCATCTCAAGCGGCAGTGGCAGGACGCACAACCTGACACAGAGAGGAACGGAAAGCAGTTACCACCATGAAACCTGGCTCTAATCCTTCCTGCGTGTCGCTCTTAGCTGCGGCTCTGCGTGCTCCGCTGCATGTCTGCAGTCGCCTCTACCGTGCAGATTCCCCTGCAAACTCAGGCTCCCATGCGCGCTGATCACGCTCACATACATGCATGACAGAGGCGATATTCAGAGATGTGCGAGTGTGAGAGAGAAGGGAGCATTCCTTACGCATTCTGACGCCGCTTTCCCCTGTTGTCCCGTGGGCTCGGTGCAAGCCTCCTCTCCGCAGGCCGACGTTGTCATGGCAACGTGGGCAGATTGATGGCTGGGATGGGGAGCGGTGATGTTAGTGACGTCATTCTGCTCACGCGACAATCGGACGGGAGTCTCGGCTGCAATCTCTGCACTGCAGCTGGGGAAGCGAGGGAGAGAGAACACAAAGATGGAAAATGGGAGTGTTAAATCGGAATTACAATTCCTGATCCTGCGTTCGTATGTGTGCTGTGCGGTCAACCCCCATCCCTCTAGGGAGGACCAGTGCCCCACAGAACAGAGGGGCTCAGGGTGGACAGCAATTAGACGCATCAATTCCCATTAACACCTGAACTCCTCGCTACAGGGTTCTGAATGGGAACAAGCACAATCAATCTTTTAGATTCCTTTAAGTAAGGAGCTTATGCATCTGGATGACCCCACACACCACAGACGATGAATAAATAACAGCATATGCAGAGTGAAACTGCGTAAGATCTGTGTAAGATAATATGATTTGATTTCAGAGAATATCTGTTGAATTTTAGTTTAGTTTGTCAAATTTATATTTTTTATTGTCATACATTTTGTAAGATAATGAGACTTGTTATTAATGAATGCGGAAAATTCAGCTTTGCCTTCACAAAAATGAATTACATTCTAACATTCAAATTAGTGCTGTCAATCGATTAAAAACGAATTAATCGCACATTTTTCTGTAATTAATCGCACATTCAATCTCTAAATTAATGTAAAAACAACATAAAGACAGTATATTTAAAATATTTGATCTAACAGGCTGGAAATATACAGAAATTGAATAGTTATCAATCACTTTGCAGTTTTCACTGCATACATTATAAATTAAATATAGATACATTTTTATTAAAACTACAAAAGTTATTCAGTCAAGAACAGTGAGTGATTTTCTCTTTTTCTTTTGTTTTTTGATTCATTTAACTTTTATTCACATATAAACATTCACCAAAACACACATCAGTTATGATAAAAGGAAGCTCAAACATGTTTACTTGACGTGCGAGAACCAATGAAGTTCATTCTCGTGTGTTATGCAGCACGTTTGAACTTCCGCAAGAGGTTTGTTCTCGCGTGTCAAGCAGTTTCGGTTGAGCTTCTGTTTATGTTCGCTGATCAATGCTTATATGTGAATAAAAGCCTCAGTTTAATCTGTTCATCATATAAAGTGATCATGTCTCTTCAGAAAATGTGGACTAAACCACTCAAATCATGTGGATTAGTTTTTACGATCTCTTTATAATCTTTTTGAAGCATCAAAGTGGTAGTTGCGTAGCTGTCAATGTGGAGTACAAAACTGGCTCAGATTTGATTAAAAATATCTTAATTTGTGTTTCCGAAGATGAATAAAAACGAATTTTGAATGACAAGAGGGTGAGTAAATGATGACAGAATTTTAATATTTGGATGATTCCTATAACATTAATGACACATAGCAGCAGGTTTATTAGGCTGCTGTCACTTTAAAGGAGAACTCCGGTCAATTTTAACATTGAGCTCATTTTTTTGTAAATTTGGAGTGCTGTCAGTACAGAGAACAACGACAAAAATCGGTGTTGCCTACACCATGTTATCCTCTTTTTAAAATTTGCACCCTGTTGACTTCAATGGGGCAAGTTTTAAAAGATATGAATAAAAATGATGTTTATTCAGCCAGCGCACATACCTGTATTTACATCCTGTTTTCGGTCGAAGTCCACAGTAGTCAATTGTCGAGTTCACGCGCGTGATCATAGGTAACTAAACCTATGCGCGTGAACTCGACAATTGACTACTGTGGACTTCGACCGAAAACAGGATGTAAATACAGGTATGTGCGCTGGCTGAAATAACATAATTTTTATTCATATCTTTCACATCTACTGCAGTCAGATTCACCCGTGTTCACTCTGAAGGAATCATCTAACATGGCTATGCACTTGTAATGACACATCAAGGATGTTAAGAGGCTAAAAGCAGTTTTAAAACTTGCCCCATTGAAGTCAACAGGGTGCAAATTTTAAAAAGAGGATAACACGGTGTAGGCAACACCGATTTTTGTCGTTGTTCTCTGTACTGACAGCACTCCAAATGTACAAAAAAATTAGCTCAATGTTAAAATTGACCGGAGTTCTCCTTTAAGACATGGGCATTTTGGCATGAATTTGTGTGTTTTTGTCCATTCAAGCGTGAACGAGAACTAAATGCAGCCGTGTCATGACAGCAAGCTAATTTGTGTCTTGTCGCACTTGAATGGTTTAAAAACATTTGCATGAATAAGAGCATGATTATTATTTTTTATTAATTTAGCAGACGCTTTTATCCAAAGTGACTTACAAATGAGAACAATAGAAGCAGTTACACTAACAATAGGACAACAATATGCAAGTGCTATGACCGTTCCCAGTTTAATCTAATGCAGTACGTGTACTTTTTTTTAATTTTTTTTATAAAGATAATAGATATAGAATAGAAGATAAATGTTAGTATTAATGGATCAAGTGTTGCCTAAAAAGATGCGTCTTCAGCCATTTCTTGAAAATGGTCATTCCACCAGCATGGAACAGACCAGAAAAGGTCAGAGAAAGCGATTTTATAATGTAACGCTAGCTAAAGGATGACGGGAAAAATGGATGCTACATTAATTGCGTTAAATAGGCTATTTTTAACGCGTTAAACTAAAAAAAAATTTGATTTGTTTTTACTGTATTTTTGATTAAATAAATGCAACCTTGGTGAGCATTCAAAAAACCAACCAAAAAATAGTCATTAAAAATCTTTTTTTTCAGTGTATCAAATCAAAGACATGAAAAACTAATAAGATTAGTAATACATTTGTAGATGATTGCTGATGGATGCACATTCATTGTTGAATAAACTGACTTTTAAACATATTAATCAGCTGTTTGTCTCAGTCATTGTTCATATACAGCGGTCTCTTGGGTTTAAATACAGGTGCTTTGATTATTTTGTTATAAGCTCTTAACTGCCTCTTCCACATCACTTCCATCTCCTTTAATGCTTCAGTACCTCAATGTCTGATAATGCTGCACTCATTACTGTCATAAATTTGCATAAATGTCATCTGAGAATAGTGCTGACAGCACAACGAGGAGCTCTGAAGCATTCAAAAGAAAACACACACAAAGACAAAGAAGCCTTCATCTCACTAGGAATAGAAGAATCACTAGGAAAAGAAGAATCACAAAATGCAGATGTTAATCGCTGGCGTGGTCTAATGTCATTTTTAATTCTAACAATAAAATGTGGAAGAGTTCATCCACAAACCTGTAGCCGTGGACTGACAGTAATTAATATCCCGCTCTGAAAGAGACAATAAAACCAATGTCTTTCACACGTGAATGATATTATCATTAAAGCACTGCAGTTACAGTGCTGGTCAGAATTATTTGCCTCCTTGGTAAATATGATCAAAGATGGCTGTATAAAATAAATCTGCATTGTTAATCCTTTTGATATTTTATTAAAAAAAAAACTTTTTTATTTTACTTTTATTGAAGTAAAAGAATTGAAAGTGGGGGAAAAATCAAATTATGAAATAAATGTTTTTCTCCAAAACACATTGGGAACAATTATTTGCCCCCTTTTATTTAATACTTTTTGCAACCTCCTTTTTCCAAGATAACAGCTCTGAGTTTTCTCCTATAATGCCTGATGAGTTTGGAGAACACCTGACAAGAGATCAGAGACCATTCCTCCATCCAGAATCTCTGTGATCATATTTACCAAGGGGGCAAATAATTCTGACCAGCACTGTATATTGCCTGTCATTTCAACAGTGCTTTGTGAATTCATTCACTGAATGTTTCCCCCTAAATTATTTTATAATTTATTAAGTCACTTTATTCCAGTGTACTGTCAGGCTTAGATAAAAGCACTTTCAGGCTGATATTTCCCTATTTATTTAAAGACACTAAAACAATGTGCATCCTGCCCAACAATACTGACTCAACTAATCTACAAAAATTACATTTACACCATGATAAAAACAATAATAATAATTGTATCAGGGCAATAACCTTCTTGTGAAATGTTCATCTATTCTAGTCAAAGAGATTAAGTGTCTGTAATCTTAAATGAGAACTATTCCATGTGACTTGTTCTTATTTCTTCTATCAAGCACACAATAAATGAAAATAACTATATAAATGTCTCATAAAAAAGACCTGGAAGCCCTCGAGCTGCTCTGTAGTAAATGAATACCCACACTTGAGGCACTACGGTACAGCTGGGATATTGGATGTTATATTTAGACGGTTCGCAGCCTGGATTGAACTCCTGCCCTGGAGGAACATAACATTAGAGAAAGGCTCTGCAGTGTCGAAAAGCCTCTGACGCACCCGCAATTAAGCTCTGTACTATGTCTGGAGCAAATTCAGCTGAAGGAAAATCTATACGGATTTATGCATCCATGCTAAATTTGAGAAGACTGTCAGGGCCAGAGTTATGTGCTGTTATGTTAATCAAATTCCTGTCAGGTTCGCATATTTTACACTTGTGAGATTCTGTGAGTAAACGTGCTGTTGGTGGACAGGTGTAAACCACCACAGCACAACACAACCACCGAAGAATCAGTATAATACAGTTACTGCCTGTGTGATTCAGTGGGGAATTAATGGGGTTTATTGCTATAGCATTCAGTCCTTTCCCTTAGGTTGTTGCTCCTACAAAAGGTTCTTCATCTTTGTTTTCCACTAATGATATTTATCCATAAAACAACATTAATTTACCTGAAGCTTTAACAAAATTGAATGAAGTTTATACTTAAATCTAGTCTGTGGATTTTGTTGGGTTGCAATTTTGTACTGGAAAACAAGACAAAGATACTGATTAGGGCAGGATATTTAAGAGAATGTATTCACATTCCTGATATAGCTAAACCTGATAATCATCATAGAATATGCCACTATATGCAAATATCACATCTGCCACTGTGTGCCTGACATAAATGAAGACATTAAGAATCACATCAGTAATGATACATTCACTCTGTTTCTCTGTATACAAGCTGTGCAGAGATGCTGGAATAAATCAATACCAACACAAATACCGATCCAAACGCTGCTGGATTCATTTTCAAAGTTAACAAGCAAAACTGATAACCAAGAGATACACTGGTCCAGCTGATGTCCATTTTTACTCAGCATACTATTTTTCCCATTTAAACTCTAAATGATAACTTACATGGTACCGAAATGTTGGCAAATATTAGAGATTTTTAATTAATTAATATGGTCAATACTGGATATATATATTCACTGATATTTGAATGGATATATTTAATTGAATAGTTTACGCTCATTTTCTCTATTTTTACAATTAAATTCCCTTTACCATTATCTTCTAACACTCAGTTCATAAACAACTGTCAAATATTAATATGAATAACAATATAATATTGAGGTGCATTAAATCACGTGTGCCATTTAAAGCTATTGATTTAAATTTTCATTTTATTTCTAATTCATTTAGAAAAAGTGTATTGGATTTCAAATGTCAGACATTTATTAATACCCAATCTATTCTCTAAATGCGACTTAATTATCTTATTGGGAACAATTCATAAAGGCATAAGTTTCCTTCAAAATGTCATAAATTGATCTTCCATTGAGATGACAGACTTCTCTCCTGTGGAGTATGCCTGACTTCCCCAACAATTTAGTTTGCTTAATCTCCGCCCCTCTCTTACAAACAACCTCAAGCTCACATTCAGATCTTTGTCCATCCAATCAACAACCAATGGATAGAACCAAGTCCACATCCTACATTTTCTTTTCTTTTTCAATAATCCAATTCTCTCGGATGTATCTGACAATCCAGATAAAATGATCTGTCGCTACTTCCGTAACATTGCAACTTTAAGTACTAAGTAAATGCACAAGTGTACCACTACCAATACATCTGCTCCTTCATCCACTCACCTTTTTTTAATAAGGTCCAGGGCTGATCCCAGGAAGCCATCCTTTATTTTGTAGATTTTGGCTCCGTAGCTGGAAAGGTCTTGGCCGTCCAGAAGGATTGCTGGGCAGCAGCTGGATGGGCCATCGCCACTCTCCCTGCGGGGCGGGAAGGGGAGAACATTTACATCTGTGGCCCCAGGGCCTGCTGGGCCCTTTGTCTCCTCCTCTCTTCCTGTAGCAGCTTGAGGGTGTAATGGAGAGCGAGCTACTGGGCCTGTGCAGATGGGTCCTCCCGGGACATCTGTGGTGGAACTGGGCTCAGAGATCTCTCCTCCCCTGTCTCCGCAAGGATGGTTCGAAGCTTGAGCGGTGTTGACACTCTGCATTTCCTCTGTCTGTTGCCTTTCCTCTCTATGCTTGTCGCTACTCACCATTTCAGAGGACCTGTGGTTCTTACTGCCCTCCCTTTGCCTCATTCTCTTAAACTCCTCAAACGTAGGTATGTGCAGGCGGCCCACCGGGGGTCTTTTCCTCTCGGGGGTTGACTGGGCAGAGTTAGTGCAGATGGGCTCTGTGGTATGAGCTTTACTCATGGTACTAGCCTCCTGTCTGGAGTTCAGAGCCAGGTTAGGGGTGCTTCTTTGCCTTCGGAGCTGCAGTCGTCGCATTGCTTCCTGTTTGATCTCCTCAGGACTGGTGATGCGACGGGCACTCAACTCTTGCTGTCCATTCGTTTGCAACAATGCCGGCCCAAGACGAACTGCTGCATCCTGATTGCAAGGATACTGCGGACAAGGTGCATTCCCAAGCACAGGTTGAGGACGCAAGGGCTTGTGGGGCTCCGTCACACGTGTGCTCTGGAGCCGCAGCTTGTCTCGAAGACCCTTTCGGGCGTTTCCGTTCATGCCCCAGTCCTCAACCGCAGGTAAAAGCCATTGCGGGAAGAGCGGTATATCCTTTCTGACCACTCCTCGGCGGCCGTAGATCGCCATTCCGTCGAGGGATGGCATTAAGCCATATACCTGTGGTCCCTGAGGAGGTCCATCGTACCAGTGGCTGCTTGAAGTGCAATGAAGAATAAACTCACTGTCCACACTCCTGTAAGGATACACATTGGGGTCGGACACAGCAGCCCAGTGCAGGTTTTCCAGGCTGCGGTAAAGTCGGGTACTGCTGGTGTTCACGCAGCCTTGTGGAATGCGCATTGTCCCGTAGCCAGGCTGACCGTCAGGCTGTTTAAGAGGATGCATACTGCTGGTGGAGCAGTAGAGCCCCAGGTTGCTGAGCAGGCCATTGTTGTTGTTGCAGTGGCCTGGCACAATATCCTGGGCAGGGAAGGGGGGCATGCCATGATGAGTGAAAGCAGACAGCGGGGGGCTGAGGACGGACAGGTCCATGGACAAGTCCATGCTGCAGCCTGCAGGAGAGCCTGCTGGGGAGTACTCACATTGTGAAGCTTTCACATCCGGCATGGCCACAGAAGGAGCTGCCATCTTCCAGAAAGGAGCACTAGGATCACAGCCCTGCAAAAATTTACAGACAAGACATTGGCATCACATCAGAAGAACAAGGTCATACTCTCTGCATCTCAACATCAGTAATTCACCAACACCTGGTGGTTAAAAATGTTAAAAGGGTCAAAAACAATTAAAGTGTCTTGTTCATTTGCATTATAAATTCTGTCCACTTTAGCTTTTCTGTCCGCCTTTAGCTTGGCTAAATAAAAATGCTATACAAATTAATCGAAATTAAAAATGTTTTTCTTAATACTAATCTACTTGCATATACTTTAGGTTTATACATCTAACAGTATTCTAAGTAGAAAAATACATACATAATACAGCATTACTATAAAGTCAATATTTTCAAGATAATATTTTGGGTTTTAATTTATTTTGGCTTTAGTACAATGACATTAAAAAGACAAGTTTTCTCACACAGCATAAATGGGTTTTTATATATTGTTAATAGCTGCCTGTTGTGGCAAATAATTATTATTTTTTTTAAACTGGTATTCTGTTTCTCCATGGCGCGTTTTGTCAAAAAAAACAAAAAAAAAAACATTTCCAAATACATAAGAAATATATTCCAGTGATAATCCTTGGGTATATGTAAGCAATTGAGGATTTTAAAATACCAGAAGAGATTTAAAATTTTCTCAGGTTACAAACTTAATCATGAGGATGTGCTACCAAGGATTCCAGTAGGTGATCCTGAAAATGCAAAATTACTTCCTTGAAGCCACGATTGTATGCAACCTGTGCTAATGGCTTGTATGTAAGGGATTCAGTTGCTCGCTTGTGTTTGCAACAAGCTCTCCCTTTCCCTATCTTAGTGCCCTTCAAGGGTGTATTCACCCAACATTTCTCACATAAAAATGGATTGTGTATACTGCACAACACTAACAATATTCATCATAGCATAGAACTGGTTGTATTAATCTATATCACATCAAATGATCCCATCAAAGACAAAATTACACTTAAGGTAAAACCAGTACATTTAATAGTTCAATAATCACTGCAGTATTTATAATGCTCATGATGCGTAGTTCCTATGACTTGTATAATCATATCAATATTCTAAAAATGGCTCGTTCTTTTGTATGAATCAAATGGTAGGGGGAATCATGTCTGGAATTAAAACATAAAACCGAGAGGGAGGAAAATCAGAAGGGACAGTAATGAATAGAGCCACAACACTCGCCCAGGGCTCTTGTTCCACTAATCAGATGAGAACTCTGGATTGGCTAGGAAAGCGCTTCTCTTTCAGTAATTAGTACAAATTGCCTTGCTTTGGGCCATATTAATATCCGACCCGCAATCTTAAACAGAAATCAGGGTCAAGCCAGGAGTTACAAAAGAGCATGTCACAATCATTCCAGGCAGCCAAATCCATCTAGATGAATATTCATCTTGCCTGTCAGAAAACAGCAATGGTATGTGATTAGATTGAAAAAAGCCAGGAAACTAGTGATTTTTAGTAAAAAAGTGGGGGAAGCCCAGCATGTTCAGGTGTTCAATTAATATTTGGCCCAATTTAATTAAAACGGAGCTGTTGAAAGCCCTCTGGTATTATCAGGCTAATTTCAACGCTCCATTTGGGAGATAAGGAGAGCGAATCCCCTCTTTTTGTTTTTCTGTGAATTGTACAGTGGCGCGCAGGGAGGATTTATCTTCGTGGGCGAGTAGACTCACTGTCTCAATAGCACTGCCAGTGTTTTCTTTCGCTTGTGCTTGAAAACTGCTGACGTGTGAATAAACAGTCAATTAGCATAAGGAGCTTGTTTAATGAGCATGTGGCACAGGATCAGCTCACGCCGGGCCCACTATGTCCTCTCTGTGTGTGACAGACAGACAGACGCTCCCATCTGCCAAATACAGATGCCAAAAGCCAAAATACAGGAGATTCAAAAAACTCAAACCTGAGGACTGGATCAGTCCGATTCGTGACAAACTAATCAGGTTACCTGACTGATTTTAAATTGTACAGTTAGGCCATACATGTATCTACAGGACTCTGCCGAATGACTGGACCTGGAGGATTGCAGTATGTTAGTCTCTTACGCTAGTCATAAAAACTTACCCCATTTTATCAACTCTGTGTGTGAACCTTTACTCGGCTTGCTTTAGGCTCTCATTCACAGGCTCTGAGCCAACAGAATCCCTTTTGGTTTGGGTTAGAGGTAGACAGACCATCCACAACACCAGACAGCTGAGACCTTACGTACAGGAAGCTACAAAAGAAGAGAAAAAGACATCAATACAGGCATCCAAAAATAATACTGATCAATTTCTGGAATGAAAATTGCCTGCAGTATTTCTATGGATCTTGTGTTTCTGTTTTCTCTGAGAGAAAGCATTTGCTTTGATTGAGGAGATTTTGTGAAGTCAAACACTCGGAATAAAACAAAAAAGTCATCATTGTGGTTTCCCTTATACATATTTATTTTCACTTTCTAAGAAAGACCTATTTTTCTTTCTAGATTTTTATTACTTTTCTCCTAACAAGGCTTTCCTACTTATGAAAGCTTGCAACTTTTTATCTCACAATTCTGACTTTTTCCCGCAATTATGAGTTTATATCTCACAAATCTGAGAAAAAAGGTCAGAACTGCAAGATATTACATTGCAATTCCCAGAGACAAGCTTCCATACTTCATTTGTTCAGAGTATTATGATATTCATAAACATATTAACATACACAACAAACTGTATTCCAAAATTCATTCCTGAATTATTTCAGATCACATGTACTTCAACCTCCTGTGATTCAAGGTTCTGTAATTCAAGGCATGTTGTGGAGTCGAGCCTTACACAATCTCCTCTCTCCTCAATATCAGCCAGAAACCTTCTGGAATTACTTCAAGTTGTGATAGTGGATCTCAGTGAATGTAGTTTCAATGATTCCTCATTACTGAGGGAGACACTGCTCGACCTCCACCAGGATGGAGGAGTCAGGCTTCGGTCAATAAACACATTCAGTTGCTCATCCACTCCATCTTTCTAATCGCATGAGCTCTTGGTGTTTGACGAATGTCTGTCAGTATGTGGTCTAGCTGCTCAATAACACATCTCTGAGTAACATAATTCTGAGCAGCAGGACATCAGTAAAAGTAAGTGAAATAATGGCAAAAAAAGATTCTTTCTACCAAGTTGTACTCATGATATGCATGCATAAGTATTCTGTGCGCACACTTTCATGACCATATGACTGTTATAAGCAGTACTTTTAACGAAGGCTGAACTCAGAATAGCACACTAGCATAATATTCTCATTATTTTTGGAAGAAATACTGTAATAGACTAATATGCTACTGTAGTATGCTATTCCGAAGCTACCAGTTCGAATTATTGTGACGTTTTTTGTTTTTTTTTGTCTGAATTAACTCGGCAGTTCATGGTTACTGAATCAACATCTGTCTTACTATTATTACTTTCATTCATGTTCGTTTAAAAAAAAATGTTTTGGATGGATGAAAAGATGGATGGATGAATGTATGGATACATAGACAGATACACAGACGGACAGGCACGTCCTGATTTTGCAGAGTTAGACGCGTTCCTGGGTCAACATATTTTGTTGATCCTGGAACAACATTTCTGTATGAAAATTTAATCCTAACCATATCCCTAACCCTCAACCTAATCCTACCCATAAGTTATCCCTAAAATCAGACACTTATGTAGGAGCACCTAACCCTGATTGTAAGACTAAACTTGACATAAACTGTAAACTTGTCATTGAAATCTGATTGGTTGATTTGAATGTTGTTCCAGGATCAATAAAGATGTTGATCCAGGAACATGTTGTACTTGGCGAAATCAGGTTCTGTGATATACAGATAGACAGAGCTATCACAAACACACACTAAACTCCTTTGTACCTAATTATCCTCATTATCACCTAATTTTGGCACCTACACCAGGTCAATCCCTAGAGTCAACAAACATAAAGGAAACAAAGAAGAACTGTATCCACAACCATCTAACTCTGTGATTTACAAGCGCTTCTTACACCTGCAAATGTGATATTTTTATTCTTTTTCATCGAGCCACTGGAGCAGTAAGGTTGAACATTGATCTATGAAAGCTTCTCCATGGAGAATCAAAAACTAAAAGGCCACATATTGATTGTATGTGCAGGTTTGTGTGATAGCACAGCAGGGGTGTTTCTAGGTTCAGGGAGGTGGAAAAACATGGAGCGCAGATGGAGATTCATGAGATCTTATCTAGGGGAGTCATATGAGTACATTGGGAGGGAAAAAGAAAATGTTGAATGTGCATGTCTGTGCAGAATGTAGATTAGCTTTAGTTAAAATGGTGATGGTCTACACAGTAAATGTGGGTAACACGCTAGAGCTAAGTAGCCATTCTCGGATTAGTACCTGGCGGTTTCTCCTAATCCATCTGATCCTGCAGAAAGCCGATATACGGGAAAGATCAGGAAAGTCCACATGCTATTGATCATGGCTGCTTATCTCCCATATCTTGCAGTAAGTGGACTAAAGGCTATCTTTACGGACAAATTATCTGTATTAGGGTTTATAGTGTAAATCCAAAAAATTAATGAACTTGTAATATATGATTTGGGAGAGTAAATGTTATCATTAGAGTCTCTAGATATCTTTTCTATCAATTTGTAAAACATGTAAAATGACCCCAGAATGTTTTTGACCACCTAAGTTACACAAAATCAGTTTTATTGTATAAATAATACAATGTAAAATGTGGCATCCTCAAACAAGTTTTACTACGTCATATATATAAGAATATATAATATATATGAAGACTTCAGATGCAAAAGCCTCTAAGTGCCATCTGAAATTTTCTTCTAGAATGATCATTTTTATCAAGCTTGTATGTTTATGTTCAGTTATTTCACTTTAATGGCAATGAAAATGACCAATTAATTGTTATTAAAGTGAAATTACTGGAAAAAATTTCAGATGGCACTTAGAGGCTTTTGCATCTGAAGTCTTCATATATATATTCTTATTCAGTTTCTTTTTACCTATAGTGGAATGACATTCATACAATTTAAGTGTCCAAACACTTTTTTGGACCTCTTGAAAGCATGAATAACCTTTCATAGCATTGCTTCAGCATCTGTTTCTCAGGCAGGTGAAGTAGTCATGGAGGTGAGGTAGTTACAGTAAGAGCGAGTGCTGTATAATCAGATGCAGAACTGAAGAGCTTTTCTATTACCTGTCAGCAGAGCACCGCACTCATTCTGACAAGAGCAGCCGAGACAGAGCTGGGTTACGGGCTCTTCAAAGTAAGAGGAGACGGCATCAAAACATGTTAGAGTGAGACTCAGGAGAGGTGAAGACTCAAGTACCAGCATACCTTAGTTAATTAGGATTCAACTCTGCCATGAGTTCATTGCATTCAACGTTGCACCAAACTAAGTCTGTTGTCTACCATATCTGCAACAAAGTCTGCTGTCTAGCCAAATGAAATAAAACAGTTTGTCACATATACTGTAGTAATTAAATGTATCATGCATGGTATCCAAGGTGAACACTGTACATCATGAAGATTAAAAAAAACCTTGACAGATAAACTATAGGGTGTCTTTTCCTGTAGCTCAAAATTGTTTAGTGAATATTTTATGCTTGTGAAGTGTTAACTGAGTTGATGAATAATGCATTAGGTAGATTAGGTGAGAGAAGCATTGTTAGTGCACAAGTTTTTCCATAAACATTAGTCTACATACAGTACTATTCTTAGCCGAGTTGCCCTTTGATAAAAGACTGCAGGTTTGAAGCACTAGTACTTGGTACACATTACAAAGCTGTACTGAAGTTATTGCTATCACTAATTGGTGCACAAAGATGTGACGATCTTGCTGTAAATCATTATATCTGGCAGAGTATAGACATTGCCTCAAATTACTAGCTCAGATCATGTCATTCTAGCCAGCAACAACAAAAGGCAATTTACAGAGCTTGCATTTCCAAGAGACGCACACATCAATTTGGCCATGGATCAATGTCTGCCGGTCGTCATGTTGGTGGATGTGTTTAATTAATGACCAAGCTGCCACATGCAATATCATTAGTGCATGATTTCACCCAGAAAATTAGAGTATTATAGAAATAGTATTTATTGAAGAGCCAGTGTAACCCAATTCATCAGTAAATTTGCCTCCATACCACAAAGTCTTCCAAGCATTAAATGCTGAATACGAGGGCAAAAAATAGTAGGCTAAGTCTTTCATACAGATATCCTCATTCTAATAAGACAGACCACTACTTACATAATGCATAGCGAGACATGGGTGAGGATACAAATCTTTTCCATGAAATGAATATACATTGAAGCCCTGTGTGATAAAACACAGTCATTAGCTGATTTCTGCCTTGAAAAGCAGAGGGAAATGAAGCAAGATGATAATTGCCTTTCAGACTGATGAATCAATGCACTGCAGCTCCCCACAAGGATTTTTTTTCCTCAATTAGATAAGTCACATGAACATGATACGCTGCTCTGAAAGATAAAGCCGGTAGTTACGGGCAAAGTGTCAACAGAAGTCGGTACTGCCTTCAGAAACAGTGTGTGTCAGGGAAAAATAAAGGAAAAATTATCTATTGCTGCAAAATCATACAAACTATAAAGGAAAATTATAAAGTATTGGAAACATTCCAATCTCCTTCTCAGAAGCAGGCTGACAATACATAAATGCTTTTTATTATTACATCTGAATAAAATTGCTGTTCCAAGTATATTTCTAAAGTACTACCATACATTTTGGACACAGTACCATGTAAATACCACGATGCATTATCAATAAGTATAGTTGACGTAAAATGTGTCCTTGGACTCATTATCAAGATTATGTGTTAAACTGTCACTGTATACATGAAACTTTAACCTATACTGTTCAGAAGTTTGGGGTTGGTCAGATTTTTTTATGCTTTTGGAAGAAGTCTTACGCTTTCCAAGGCTGCATTTATTTGATCAAAAATACAGTAAACAGTAATATTGTGGAATATTATTACAATTCAAAGTAAATGTTTTCTATTGTAATATATTTTACATAGGCTTCTAGGCAATTTCATTCTGCCGGTCCAGAAAAGTTAGTAAAAACATCGTTAAAATAGTCCAAGTGACTACAGTGGGTCAACCTTAAGTTTATCAAATGACGAGAATACTTTTTGTGTGCAAAACAAAAACAACGACTTTATTCGGCTATTCATTTTCTTCCATGTGCATGGGCCTCTGACGTGAGTTCACGAGAGCGCCACGACGCATGTGCGAGAACTGAGAAGACGACGTCCACAGTACAATTTTTTTTTGGCCATATCAGCTTTTGACATCACTAGTTAATTTTAAATAGTCTTGCAGCCTGACAAATGAATTTATAAATATAATTTAACATGAGATCATAAAATAAACATGCATAATAAAAAGAATAGGCAAAATGCTATTTCATGCATTTTGAGTAAAGCTTGTTACACCACCGAACATCCCACATTATTTATGTCAACTATCCACATACCAAAATACCATAGTAAATTCATCAGATGCCATCAATGCACCATGATACCACCCCAGTGCTTTTGTAAGGCTTTAATGATTTGTGGAACATTTAGGCTACAGCTGAACCAACAAACCTCAATTTTACTCATACGAGAACTATTACAATTACTGTATGTTATATGTATAACAGAGTAAATCATTTATTTTTTGTTTTTAAAAGCAGATAGACTCATCGGTTGTCATATAGTCAGCCCAGGGCTCTTTCCTCTTCATCCTAAGTGTGTCTCTGTTTGTGTTTTCATTGGATAATGAAACCAGCAGCTTTGGCAACAGTAACAATAACAAAAACAGCCTACGAACCAGCAGACTTCACACTTATCAACCAGAGAGAAAGAGAGAGTGCTATGGATTCAGTGTGAAATACTGTGAATATAACACGAGAAAACTGTGCCAAGGACAAAGAGGGATGGGATAGGACAGGACAGGAAAAAGTGATTGATAGGTGAGAGCAGACAGCCTGATAAAAGAGTTAGCTGTGGAGAGCAGGAGACACGAGCGATGAGAGATGAGCGGTGAAGAGAGGAGACAGAGGTAGAGAGAGAGAACATCCCTGGAGCTCCGCTGATAGGCAACAGCGCTTGTAATAAGGCAGGATTGCTGTAAGAAGCAAATGGCCCTGTGGCAGAGAGAGACAGATATGGGCTAAACAGAAAATGATGCTATCACTGAATCACTGACAGCTCTCATTTCTCTCTCATTTACACTGTCCTGAACTTCACAATCCTGAAGCAAAGCTCTAACCAGTCCAGACCATAGCTTTAAACCAAATAAGTTGTTATTTGCTAAAATCTTTACCCAATTCATTTTACCCTGTGAGAGAAATACAAATAAAAATCCAAGAACCTGCACCACAGGGTTCATAGATTACTAAAACAACGAAGAATGAAGAAAGCTAACTTTTGGCTTTTCAAATATAATGTTTACGTGACTGAGTTTAAAAACAAAACGTACTTTCTCCAAATCTACATTTCTGTCAGGACCACTACCGTCAAATACGATTGACAATTAGCATACAGTTTGGATTGGCGGTATGGTTCCGTTCTGGGCGAGAACTCCCTGCGCATCCATGCAGCCTAGCATGGATAAGAGCAGGGAGAGCAGCAATAACCCCCCTTGGGGTAAACAGAACAGAACCAACATGAAAGTTATAAAAAAAAAAAATGAAAATATATTTAATTCAAGATTTTAAAGTACAACATAATCGAGAATTTATTCTGATTCAAGGGGAATCAGAATGCCAAATCCTGACTGGGCAAGAGGAGGAGCTGGGGATGGAGGAGGGTAATTAGCTCCTGAGAAACGCGATAGCTGCTGATAATACTGAAGGAGCTTATATACGGTGATCGGCGTCGTATTCCTAAAGGTAGACGTGGATCAGCTGATGCGAGCTTGACTAACGTGACCTGCCAGAACTAACGCTATGCTTGATTTGTACACAACCTTTGTACCCCAAAAGTTTGGGGATTAAGATGTTTTTGAAAGAAGTGTCTTCTGTTCAATAAGGCAGCATTTATTTGATCAAATATACAGTAAAAACTGTAATATTGTAAAATATTATAATGATTTCATTTTAAATGTAATATATTTTAAAATGTAATTTATTCCTGTGATGGAAAAGCTGAATTTTCAGTGTCACATGACCCTTCAGAAATCATTCTAATATAATGATTTGCTGCTCAAGAAACATTTCTTATTATCAATGTTGAAAAGAGTTGTGCTGCTTAATATTTTTGTGGAAACAGTGAAACATGTTTTCAGGCTTCTTTGATGAACAGAATGTTCAAAAGGATAGCATTTATTTGAAATAGCACCTTTTTTTGTAACGATTCAAAGGTCTTTAATATATTTTGATCAGTTTAATGAATCCTTTCTCAATAAAAAAATCTTACGGACCCCAAACATTTGAACGGTAGTGGGTTAGCCAAGGTCAGCCGAGATTTTAGTCCAATAGATCTTATCTTACTGTATTATTTATACATAAAACATGACACATAATTTTCAAAGTGACAGACAATAAGTATTGGTAACACAGCCATACATAACTCAGTCAATATAGCAATCTATACTACATTACGGGCTGTGGAATTAAATGGATGATAGAGATGAACAGCATCACACTTCTCTTTCAGTAGAGCAGGGCTGTTCGATGTCCTCAGGAGCTGCCTGTGGCTGTCATATTTCAACAGCTCCATATGAGCCCTAATCACCATCCACTGGGAGAACATCACAAGACCCACACAACCCTGTCTTTAGGGGCCCTCCCACACACACACATCAGCTCCTTTGTTGTTCTTTGTGAATGAAGAAGGGATCAAAGCAGCGGATCTCTACGTGAAGGTGCCCCAATCTCCGTCAGAGCCACTTGGCCGGTAATGGGCTTTCATCGGGGGGTGATGAGGTGAGAGCAGTATAGGACAGACGGGGGGAGAAAGGGGGATTAGGAATTAGAACAGGAGGGGGACAGCAATTGATCAGCTGTCATCTCCGCTTACAGTAGGCTGGCGCAACTTTCACAGGAAAATATCCAATCCAACTGGGTAAGATGAACACTGGGCAGAATCATCTCCATTTCAAAGTGGATTCATTTGAATGAGACCGTGGCCCACAAATGCAGCAACAGAATACAGTTCAGCAAGATTACAAAAGCCTCCATTTAGAAAACCCAACATGGATAAAAAATTTTTTTATGATGACATTACTATTAATGAATTATGAACGATAAACATAAACATTAAAATACATGGTAACACTTGAAAAAATGTCCCATTAGGTGACATTAGTCACCTAATAGTTTGTGTTAGCTCAGGTCAAGTAAATATGTTAGTAAATTAGTAAATGTTAGTATTAGTAAATGTTAGTATTAACATTAAGTAAGATTAATAAATGCTTTAGAAGTATTTGTCATTGTTAGTTAATGCAGTTAACAAATGGAACCTTATTGTAAAGTGTTACCAAATATATAAACAAAACCATAATGTGAACCTATATCACATTTTGATTCGACTCCATAATGAGATGGTTTACTGCTGGTTTACTGGCATTCTCTGATGCAGTATAATTATTCCAAACATTCATCACACATGAACAATGGCAGTTCAATGCCAATGCCCCACATACTTGCACCATAACCGTCTCCTCTTCCAGATAACAAAACCAAGCTCTGGCAGTTCACATAGCAGACCTTTTATTTCTCCAAAAACATGCTTAGCATTCTGCATTGACATAATGTGAACCTTGCCTCAAACTATTTAGGTACAGATTACAGACAGTCTGAGACAAATATGAAGGGTATCTTACAAGTCAAATGATTTACATGGATTCATTTCTATGGGAGAGTTCACTGAGAAATTAAGGAATTCTGCCATCATTTACTCACAGCCATTCTAAAACGGAACTGTCAGAAAAAAAAAAAGTGCAAACATTTTTAGTGGTACAACACTGAGGCAATATCCTTAAAGGGACAACTTTGTACTTTATATCTAAAATGTGTATTTAGTACCTTAATAGTAGTAATGTGTACCCATAAGGTAAAAGGGGTAAATAAGGTACAAAGATCTACGTCAGTTGCTGCCTTCTATTTTTAATTATAATCAAATTGGCTGTACAAGTCATTTCAACTTAAATTATATTAAACTGACTTTTGAATCTCACAACTTAAAAATAAGTTGAGTTATTTTAGTTAGTTAACTACATTAGTTAACATGAACTAATAATGAACTGCACTTCTACAGCATTTATTAATCTTTGTTAATATTAATTTCAACATTTACTAATACATTTTTTAAATCAAAAGTTGTATTTGTTAACATTGGTTAATGCACTGAACTAACATGAACAAATAATGAACAGCTGTATTTTTATTAACTAATACAGTAACAAATATATTGCTCATGATTAGTTTATGTTAGTTAATACATTAACTAATGTTAACAAATGAAACCTTATTGTAAAGTGATACCAGTTAAAGTAATGTAAAAACACTTATTGATCATATTTTTTCACAGTGCAGTGACTAGGGCAGTATCCAAATATGCATATTTCCTTACTATACAAAGGCAAAAAGAGAGAATTGTGTCTGAATTATAAGTATCCATAAAACGGTAAGCAAAAAGTAGCCGGATGACCTACTACTTCCAGGAAGATTTTGAATTGTGCATCCACCATCAAATGGACACTATACTAACCCATGAGGCCACGCGGGTTTTGAACGGCAGTGAAGCAATGCAACGGAAGCTGGTAGGTCATGTGACAGTGACAACATGAAGAATATTGTACGTTCGAATTTCTACACACATTAGTATTATAGAACACACGTTTTTAATGGTTGCAAAGTAATTACTAATTCAAAGTATTTAGAGAGTATAAGATTTTAGCCAAGCTGGTGTACCCCTAAAAGCACAATTCTTGCACATCTTTTCCAAAAGTGTGACTGTATTTTTTTCCATAAAACACAAAAGGAAGCTGCTCTTTTCCATACAATGACTGTGGGTGGTAACCGGGTGCTGTCAAACTCCAAAAAGAAATAAAAAAACAACAACAGAAAAGTGGTTCATCGAACTTGCCTACTACACTCCTAGTCTTCCGAACTCACATGATAGCTTTTCAAGTTCTTTGTTTGGAAAAGAGAAGCTTGGAAACACTGAAATAACTCATTTTCAGTTCCACAGACACAGGTTTCAAAAAACATGAGGTAGCGTAAATGATGCCAGAGTTTTTATTTTACTTCTTTAAATTACAAGACAGCTCAGTGAAAACCCTTTAGTCAGAAAGCAAATTGATTATCAGATGCCCACCCAACCTTTCAGCTCCACAGAGAAGGCGTGATCCCCTGATGGATATGCAAACCTGCAAGTGTCACTTCAATTTATTTTCCAATTTCCTGTCCACTGAGATACCCTCGCTCTTTCTATCTATCGCTCTACTGTCCGACTAGATGAAATATTGAGGGGCTGAGGAGCAACCTAGCCCATTTTTATCCCATGTGCGCCAGACACTAAGCTGATGGTGTTGAGCATCCCGGCTCAAGTTCTGTATAGCGCTCAGTGCCCACACAACAACACACAATAAATCAACGAAGCATTTCATTAGGGTAGACGGCTACATCTCCAGCGAGCCTGTGCTCTGTGTATTGTTAAGGTGCACGGTGGTAGACCAGGTCAGGCTCAAAACTAGAATTCCGGTGTTGTCACAACGAAACAGCCTGACCCCTTACTCCCATCGTCACGACGACACGTCAAGGGGTCAGTGAGGCATGACAACTCCACACAACAGAGGGATCGTGTGACAGAGCAGCGAGTATAAATGTATTCAGCTCTTCTCTCTCTCTCTCTCCCTCCAGAGGTCTATCCTCCGCTTCAGATCTGTCCAATGTCATAAGCAGAAGTATGCAAATGACATTCACACTGCTCTCTTGTACTGTTCAGCAAGTCTGCTCTGCATATTCGAAAATGGAAATCTCCTCGGGTGGCATTTCACTCAAAAACCATGAGAAATCACATAAATAAACTGCATATGTTTACTGAAATATTAATTTAAAAAAAAGGTGAATACACTAGATTAAATTCCGGCACAAAAACATATGTTCCTTCATTCATTCCTAACAAATCATCCAATTCAACAAGCACAAAATAAAAAGCTTTTTAAAAGCATAAACCAGTTGTAAAATTAGTCAAAATCCTCCCCACTCTCCATCTAGAGTTACATACCTCTTTCTCATGCAGAAACGACAGGTAGGAGACGAGAAGGCAGACCATGTCAGCAGAATGAGGAGTGCGCACGCAGCGGTCTATTCCAGTCTGATGAGATACAGCATGTGAGCTGCTTTAGCTCTCTCAGCTATTGTTACAGCCGCCAGCTCCTCACTGAGCATGCTCCAAACACCACTCCACTCACTGTTGGCATGGGAACCACTCAAGCACAGACCTCACTATAAAGGACCTCCCTGAGATACACTCTCTCGTTCCCCCCCCCACCTGTCCCCCTCAAGGGGGTTTTCCTTGTTTTTGCGTCTGTGTAACCCTGTGAACCCAAAGCAAAGCTCTACAGGCGATAAATTGACGTATACAACATCCACTCATGAAGTTTAACTGAGCTAAGATGGAAAGGCAGGAGTGATCTAACATCCTTTTCTTTGTCTTAATCTTAAATTAATTGCAGCTTAATCCAAACTGTGATGTTATGAAAAAAATAAGATTTAAATTACACAATCACAATTTGACCTTAAGCAGTGTAGAATTAAATAATATATATATATATATATATATATATATATATATATATATATATATATATATATATATATATAAATTAATAAATAAATAAATATCTGAATAAATTAATAAGACTAATAAATTAGTTTATTTAGGTAGTTAAATTTAATTAAAATAACTTTAAATAAATAAATACAAATATATTACCTGGTTAGGTTTCTGGTTTTATATTTATTTAAAATAAATAAATAAATAAATATCGACATAAATACATACATACATTAATAACAACTAGTTTATCTAGATTTATATATATATATATTGTTTTTAAATAAATAAATATCTATAAATAAATAATAAAGTAGTTTATCTAGGATGTTATATTTCATTTAAAATTAAATAAATATTTAACAATAAATAAATAAAATAAGATTACCTAGGTTTTTGGTTTTATATTTATTAAAAATAAATAAATGTCAACATAAATACATACATAAATATAAATGAACTAGTTTATCTATATTTTCTAGTTATATTTGTTTTTAAATAAATTAATATCTAAAAATAAATAGATCTAAAAAAAACAAAATCTAAATAAATCAACTAGTTTTTCAAGATTTTTTTATATTTGTTTTTTCAAATAATTAAACACCTATAAATAATCTAAATTAAAAAAGGTTATATAGGTATATATAGGTTTTTAATATTTATTTATTTATTTATTTAAAAATGACAAACAAATAAATAAATAAATAAATATCTAAAATCTAAATAAATAACTCACAATTCCAAAGCACGGGATGTAGTCTCTACTGGAACGCAGTGCAGGATTTTGCAGCATTTCTCCGAATTCCCATGAGAGGGCTTTCAGAGCATATTAGCTGTGCTCTGTAATTACAGTATGTTGTGTGGGGCTGAGGTGGCCAGGCCATATGGAGAGAGCTAATCCTCTACATAACCACACATGCTCCTCGGCTCCTCCAGTGAACAGACATCAGCTGAGCCTGTCAAGCACGCACACTGGATCTCTGGGCTCAGGCATGGAGCGGCCAGGTCAAAGGAAGGGATTTCCTCTTTGTCTCTGCCATATACCTCGGTGATCTATTGGGCCCAAGGCAAGCGCAGGAGGCCGGCAGCCGATGCATTATCCACATTTGATACCAAGCTCCCTGGAGAGAGAGTCAAATGTACTATTAGCTTTTGTTTCAAGGCTTCTAGTGTTACATTAGCCAAGTGGCACTTTTATCAGTGAATCTAACAGCTTATTTTGTTTTTTTATTGAGAAATTTATCTTTATAACTTATTAATCACGATATGTAGCTGTATTTGGCACTTTAATGGCTAACCGCAGTCGTGGTGAGATCGAAATAAAATCACAGGTCCCTGTGGTTCAGTTGGGGTTGGTTTAATACACTACAGCCAGTAAATGCTTCATCCATTAGCTTGAATGCTTCTCCAGAGGGACAGATTTATAGTCTTTATAGAGCAGTGGCACACAGTGCAAATAGAAGAAACATGGCGAGTAAAAAATCACAAATATCATCAGATTAACAGTAAAACGTGACTAAATGATCAAATGACTTAAATTAAAAAAACGTACCAAAAAGTACGATGGTAATACCATGTTTTTGGATGTAGGCCCTATTTGCATAGTGGTAGGCAGCGTGGTATGGGTTTCTTCAACTAGGCAATTTTGACCCTGTGTAGACAAATAAAAACAAACTCTCTTAAAAGTCCCCATGTAGTCAATAATTTTATCCCTTAAAACTCATATTTGATCACCAAAATGAAATATTTAAATGTTTTTTCCTGTGAAAAAAAAAAGAAAAGAAAAATCTTCATTCCTTAAATTAGCTTGAATGCAACTTCTACACCCTTGCTTCAGTACACGCAGCTCCTTGAATATGCTAATTAGCCCCGCCTCAACTCACGCAAGCTCACAGATTCACTCGGCCAACTTACTGAGGTAAACGCTGCACAATGGTATCGCTCTTTACAACGTAATGGCAATTAATATGATTAGCCTTTTTGCTTGACTATGTTATCAGATAGCTATGTGTTGCTAATGTTACACAAACCATGTTCCTGTTAAATCTACCTGAATTTTCATATCAACAGAAAAATATACCTGGATAACCTGGCATCTCTCTGAGACTCCCCTGCTTGTTCGCTCGCTGTTAAATGTTATGCTAAAGCCCGCCAGCACGTTGACATGATTGGTTACAAGATAGTTTGTGACGTCAGAAACACCACCGATTTCAAACCGCGTTTTTTTAGAATCTATGGTTTAGAGTCTAATTGTTCACTGCAGTTAAGAGAAAATACTCAGCAATGGTTGTTGACTTCTGAATCTGCACATGGTTTGTCTTAAAGCACAATAAAAACACCACAAAGATATAGGCTAGTCAACATTAAAAAACTTTATTTTCACCACAGGGGGACTTAAATTTCACACTCTCAGTAATTTATGTAATTTTTTACTGTGAAATATGATTACAATTTAAAATAACTGTTTTCTATTTTACGTCATACTGTAATTTATTCCTGTGATGGCAAAGCTGGATTTCAGCATCATTACTCCAATCTTCAGTGATCCTTCAAAAAATAATATGCTGATTTGCTGCTCAATAAACATTTATTATTATTATTAAAGCAGTTGAAAACAATTGTTGCTTAATATTTTTGTGGAAACCATGATAGTTTTTTCAGGATTATCTGATGAATAGAAAGCTGAAAAGAAAAGCATTTATTTGAAATAGAAATATTTACTACTGTCACAGCAGAATAAAATGATGAATTTCTTTAAAAAAGTAAAAGTTTTGATGTGACCTTCATTTAACAGTTGCAGACATACAAATCAACCCACTGGACATAAAAGTGCCTTCAGTTGAAGAAACATCAATTTAGAGCCAAGTGAATTAAGCTTTTTTTTTTTTTTTTTTACAACTGCACAAATTAGATCCAGATTTCGAATACACAGTGTTGGTAGCTATGACTGGGAGAGTGGAACCATTAAAGAGATTGAAGAGCCTCAGGGCTTAGAGAGAGAGAGAGAGAGAGTCTCTAGCTGGTGGCCGTGACACTCAAGATGCAGAGCGGCCACAGAGCAGCGGCCGTCACCCTGCCCAAAGACTCCACCATTACTAATTTATGAGGGCTCTACCAAGCCTCAATAATTCATTCACCCAGCTCCACACAGTGATCACTGAAGCACAGACCGCCTTTCACACAAGACAAAAAAAAAAAATGAATAAATAAACACAATTCTCTTTCAGACAAGGTTCGCCTCTCCATTATGAGATTTTTTTTTCTGCAGCGGAGGGACTATATTTGGTACTGCATATGAATCAGCATCTGACGCACAAAAAAAGCTGATGCAGCATTCACAAAACCAAGTGAACAACTGTTCATATGACAGAATAAAAAGGGGTTATTGAAAACCTCTGTTGAATTATGAGAAGAATCAAAGCAAAAAGATTAAAGATTAAATACATGAAATCTACAAAAATGTATTTATTATTGTTTTATGGTGTCAAAAAAACACCACAATGAATTAACTAAGAATACACTGACACATAATGCTTGTTAGTGATGTCCCTAAAACCTAATCTGATGTCATAAAAATGTATTACTTTAGCTAAAGGACTCTATATCCTATATTTGGCACCATTATGGGACACAATATTGGTATTGAAAAGTGGAAGGATGTGGGACAATCGATTGTATTGTACCATGAGAAAAGGGATCACATAACACACTGACACAAATACAGAGAGAGGGCAGCTCGGTCTAACACACTGACACGCATATGGTGCATGTGAGCATCTCCAACTAACTAAACAAAGAAACTGTATGGGATGTGCATATATAATGTATCAGATGTAGGTCAGTGCTCGGCTATGCTCCTGTGTGCGGTACTCATATAAATGCATATGTTGAATATGCTGAGGTGGTGGCTGGTGCTGGCATCACTTCCTGTGTTACTCTGAGCCTGGGAAACGACATGGGAACTGTCCCACATTCCTCAGATGAGTCACGACTGGGGACTGCAAACGTGTATAGCAGGAATGTATTGTCATTTGTGCATGGGACCATGTCAATGAGACTAAGGTATTGACCCAACTGTATTCAATGAAGCTGCAACAGATACCAATGTTATATGTGTGCAGTGTGTGAGTGGAAAGTTTGATTAGTCCATTGGGGCAGACAGTCGATGTCAATGTTTATATAATAACTAACCCACATTCTTACAGTCAGGTTCTGATGGTTCTCCCTGTTTGTTAACAGATCTCTGGTTAAATGCTTTAAACATGGAGAAAGTCAAAACGCAATCAAATTTCTGAGAAGCATTGAATCCAAGTGTCTCCTATAATTATACCACAAATCCATATTTGCCCACGTGATCATGCCATACAATGTTTCCCAGATTCCCACAGCTTTCTAACCTTACATTAGCTTCGCTATTCCTAATACTCATACAGGATAACATACTTTCACATAACTTGTCCCACACAATATAAGCTAAACCCTTGAATGACACCTCAATATTCTAATTATGCAGCTTTTAGAGGTGTGCTATAATGTTTCTAATGAATGGACATACAGTATAAAACTGACAAAATACATGGTCTGAATAGTGGATCTAAGCCACCAGAATATAATGCAGACTTGATAGGGCTTTTCACACTGCGCATAACCCCGGGTTATCACGTTCTAAACCGATTTTAACCCTGGGTAAAGGAACGTTTAACACTTGTAATTTAGTAGCGGGGTTAGCACCGCTTTTTTACCCGGGGTTAGCCGCACATTGCATTAGAATGTTATAGCTAGACTTTTAGCAACAGACAACCAATCGCATACTCATATTTGCGTGCTTTGGACAGTCACGGAAACACTGTGCATTGTATAAACAGCAAATTCAGCGTTTGAGAGGAAAGCGGTCAAATGCTGACAGAAAACACAACATTTGAGTGAAGAAGAGACCATTTCATTCTTACCTTTATAGTCCGAAATGTCCATTCAGTATAAACTCGATGGTACAGTCGGCAATACGAGGATGTGCAGTGCTATGTTATGTTTACAGGTCGCATGCTGCGTTCATCCAATCAATGACACTACTACTGACACCTACTACATATATGCAAAAAAGAACGTTATGGATTAATTGTAAATTATGAGCAGTGTGAAACGTGAAGCAAGATAACCCAGGATTCCGTTTAGCCAGGGTTTAGAATAACCCAGGGTTAACTATTTCAAGTGTGAAAAGCCCTGATGAGTGCTTAACCTTCTAGAACAACAGAGCAGAGCAACATAACACCCTAGATACGACCCAGAACACCCTAGCAATGACCCATAACACCCTATCAACCACCCAGAAAAACCTAGTAATGCCCTAGCAACCACATATAACACTCTAGCAATGACCCAGCCCAGAACACCCTATCAACCACCCAGAAAACCCTAGCAATGCCCTAGCAACCATCCATCACACTCTAGCAATGACCCAGCCAAGAACACCCTATCAACCACCCAGAAAACCCTAGCAATGCCCTAGCAACCATCCATCACACTCTAGCAATGACCCAGGCCAGAACACCCTATCAACCACCCAGAAAACCTTAGCAATGCCCTAGCAGCCACCCACATCACTTTAGCAACACCCTAGCAACCACCCATAACACTCTAGCAATGACCCAGGCCAGAACACCCTATCAACCACCCAGAAAACCCAAGCAATGCTCTAGCAACCACCAATCACACTCTAGCAATGCCCTAGCAACCACCCATGACACTCTAGCAATGCCCTAGCAACCACCCATAACACCTAGCAATGACCCAGGCCAGAACACCCTATCAACCACCTAGAAAACCCTAGCAATGCCCTAGCAACCACCCATAACACTCTAGCAATGCCCTAGCAACCACCCGTAACACCCTAGCAATGACCCAGGCCAGAACACCCTATCAACCACCCAGAAAACCCTAGCAATGCCCTAGCAACCACCCATAACACTATAGCAATGCCCTAGCAACCACCCACAACACTAGCAATGACCCAGGCCAGAACACCCTATTAACCACCTAGAAAACCCTAGCGACCACCCATAACACTCTAGCAATGCCCTAGCAACCACCCATAACACCCTAGCAATGACCCAGGCCAGAACACCCTATCAACCACCCAGAAAACCCTAGTAATTCCCTAGCAACCACCCACAACACTAGCAATGACCCAGGCCAGCACACCCTATCAACCACCCAGAACACCATAGAAATGACCCAGAACACTCTTGCAGTGCCCTAGAATCCAGAGCACCATGACATCATGACGGTGAGTTTTACATGGACAACACTATTTGTATTTTCTTCTGAAAAGGTACAAATATGCTCAAACATTGTTACATGCTATACAAAAGGATATTATAAGAAAATAACCAATAATGTAGGCTAATCTGCACATTCCACTAAATGTCATCACTTTCAGATTTACCAACTTAAATACCCGAATTACATTTTTATAGTCTATTCGCAATCAAAGTTTTTTATGCATGGGAAAACTGCACAGTCAACACATAAAATCCTTGTACACTGTCCAAACAAAACATCACAGCTCACATTAATTTTCCACAGCATAAACAGTGTTTCCCCCTCCTAATATATGTATGTTTGTCCTCCGGGACTCTGTACAATGTAGTAAACTCATTTCACAATGCTGCTTTTTTACTTCAAGTAAATTGTTTTAATATTAATGCCTTATTTAGATTTTATAGTTTAGAAAAAACTGTAGACTCAAAATCTTTGTATTTAAGTCTCTTTAAATCCTTTTTTAATGACGATGATATTGTCATCTGCCTGCCTTGAAAGAGTCAAGATCTTCAATAGCATTGTAATGACTTATAATCATCTGCTTACAATTGCTTTTTGTAAATTGTTTCATCCATCCTCAGGAAGTGGGTGGTACCTGGAAATGGCCCATATTTGGTCAGAATTGTTCTTATTAATTGATTTAATTGAATGAATAGGGCGTTATTCAAAGTCAACTTTATGTAAAACATGAGGAAGAGCTGAACTCCTCAATGGCATCAGTATTTACACAACAAAAGGGGTCTTAAGCCCTTTCAGCATATATCAAGCTCCGGGACTATTATGATGCAGAATATTCAATGCATTTGATGCTGAACGCTATGCAGATGAAGCCCGGCAACAGCCATGGATGATTTTGCGACCAACAATGTGGTCATTTCATGTCACCATTTCAATGGGGGTTTCCATCAGCCTTGATGTAGAGAGAATATAAAACTGCACATTGAATGCATTACTAGCCCCTTGATGGCCTTTAGTTCATCAAAACAACTATGAAAAAACAGAGAAATGATTGAAGGCATCCAGGTGACTTTGATAATGTAAAACAAGTAACTAAAAGAAACCACAGTCTGTCTAAATTAAGTGTATGCATTGATGCCTCCGCTGATACATTAAACATACATAATATGAAAGGTTTCACAGTATTCTATTAAATGTTTTTGATCTTATTGTGTGATTTTTGAAAAAAAATTAACCTTGTCATTTTTCAATAAAAGTCATAACGACTTCTCTCCAAACTTCTCCAATCATTTAGTCTGCTTAAACCCACCCCTGCAAGCTTGTGGTGGTCATCTGCCTCCATTTTTGAATGCCACGCTCACATCTCATCCAATTGACAACCGATGCATACTGTAGAACTAAGGTCCACCATACATTTTTTTTTTTTTTCAATATGGAAGAAAGATCAGACACTACTTCTGTTTCGTCGCAACTGTAACATCAGCAATGTATACAGTAAAAGCAGGAGGCCTATTAAGTGCTGATATTATCATACAGTTATATATTCTGAGCAGAGCAGTTGTGCATAATGTACTTTAGTCAAGACTCAACAGTTAATAAAGCCTATTACACAGACATTTTGCAAATTTAAATTTTAATTTTGCCTCAAGGTCATTCAAATTTTTGAATTACAACAAGCAAATTACATTTTCAAAATCAAATAAAACATCTTTATCCACCGACACATATTGGTCCATGTGATAAGGTGACCTACTTTAACAAAACGATCCAAACACACCAAAGGGGACATTCATAATGCTGCACAATGATATGTGTTGTGTCAGAGCTATACAGCACAAGAGGAGTACCAAATTGGCACATTTTGTTCCTTTGCTTTATTCCCAAACTTGACTAATTTGTCATGAGCCTCAGATTAAAAACTGTAAAACTAATTATGCTTTAGTCATCTGCATGCTCTTCATAAAATCCATCATCATAACAATGTCATGTGGTATTCTAGTTGTGAAACTGTTTTAGTAGCATTTCTGATTATTCTGTCTCTTGAGATAAAGCGACATGCCTCGTATCAAGGGCAAGGCCAGACTGATATAATATTGTTCTTTCGGCAGTGGTAAATCTTCCAGAGGAGATCCACACTTGACTTTAGGCAAAACAAACAGTAGCTATAAAATGTAATTTGCATCTAAGCCATGTTCAATAATGGAACATTAATAGTTTGTTGAAATAAAACACTCAAAGTATATGTAATCTACAGGAGATATGCAAATGAGCTCTGAGTGACTCATACTGAGCAGTTCTGAGCTCATCTGTCCTTGCAGCTCTCCTGCCACGTTTTCTGCCAGTGAACATGATGCATGTCAAGGTCTTTTCATGTGTGTTTTATAGCTAAACACAATTTATATACAAAACTGACATAGGTAAATGTGCTTTCATTATTATTTGGACCTTATTTGTCTTTCTACCCTCATTTGGGGGAGCTGGATTTTTGTTTAAAGCCAAATGATGTATACTGACACGACCAAACAATCTTTTTAACCTTGCTAAATTGTAGTAATGCCCCAAAATTTCAGCAACTGAAAATATTCCATCGTAATGGCAGAAAAAAATATTTATTTAGGCATTTGGCCAAAATAGTTTTGGAGGGTCAAAATTATTGACCGAAACAGTAAGCGCTTCTCCGGTGATGTGTTTTGACCGTGTCAGTGTCTATTTCTTAAAGCAACACTAAGGAACTTTTCCTCTTCGGTCGCCCTACAGGTTGGAAGCGGAATTGTCCATTACCGCTGTCGTAAATAATTTCTCCGCCCGCAGCCTACTGTCACACGCACACTCGCTGTTTATCTAGCACCGGCATTGGAATGAACTATGTCCACTGACAAGGTAGAGTATGTTGCATGATTTCATGAAAGTATGATGTATTGCGACATCAGAAACGAAGGAAAACTAAATAATGACTATTGTAACGCTTGACGTAAAGCAAGTCAAATTTGTAGTTTTCTTATGTCTCATTCGAACTACAGAAATGCGACCCGGTTTGGTAAACTTGCATGGTGTGGTTATAGCAGATATAGGGCTGCAAAGCGAATCCAGAAGTGTCTTTCACCCTGTTACGACTTCATGAACCACTGATACGATTTTGGAAACATTATTTTAAGGTAAAAAATGTTCCTTAGTGTTGCTTTAAAGACAATGTGGATATGCTACAACAGGTAAAGACACACTTCACCGTGCCCTAAAGAAATAGATTCTAGAGTAGGTATATAAAATTTGTTTGGCCTAAATATTGAGTGGTGGTTCATTGCCAAAAAAACGTTACGACTGGTTTATCACCTGTGAACACGACACCGTGTTCGTGGGTGAACAGAACAGAATTAACCGAGACTTGATTTTCGGCTAAATTAAAACTTTAATTTTAGTTCCAGTGTTTCTTTAAAAACATAATTTTGCTGCATCACTACTATAGCAAATGTTTCTTAAAGGGTTAGTTAATAATTACTCACCCTCGGAACTCAAATTAAGATCTTTTTGATGAAATCCGAGAGCTTTCTGATCCCCTTTAGACTGCAACGTTATTACCACTTTCAAGGACCAGAAAGGTAGTGAAGACATCGTTAAAATAGTCCATGTGACTGTTGCGTGTGATGCTGACACAAGAGCCGGCCAATACTGAGCCGGCGTTCTGATGTAGAATCCGGAAATGCATCATTGTTTACAGAGTGAGACTGACAACGGAAGAGAAGAAACTGTTGAATAAAATTGTTTTTTTGCGCACAAAAAGTATTCTCGTCACATCAAGGTTGAGCCACTGTAGTCACGTGGACTATTTTAACAATGTCTTTACTACCTTTCTGGGCCTTGAAAGTGGTAATAACGTTGCAGTCTATGGGGGGTCAGAAAGCTCTCAGATTTCATAAAAATATCTTAATTTGTGCGACATGTTATCTTAATATAACGACATGAGGGTGAGCAATTAATGACAGAAATCTTATTTTTGGGTGAACTAACCCTTTAAACTTTCTCTTCAAGCAAAGCTGTCAGCTCTCATTAAAATTAAAGACAACGTTATTTGTCCAGTAAGCAATTGAGGAAAGAACAGCAATTCTGTAATGACTCCCCTAATGACCATTACTTGGATAAATCAGTCTGTGTGGCCAGGAGTCCTGATCTCAGCCAATCATTTAATGGAGAAAAATCATGATCTGTCCACCATTGCTGAGTCTACAATGGCTGTGTATATTACCTGGCAGTGGCCACCAATTGCAAAGAAAATTATTTTATTTAGCATTTTTCTAACACAATTTTCTCTCATTAAGAATTATGCATTTCAAGAATTTGGACGAGTTTCAAAGAGCTGTAAAAAAACAATCTGAGCTTTTGTATAATGGAGTTTGCATGATCAATGTCATGTGCCATGAGCTGCAGAATTTAAAGTATTTCTTCTTAATTTTACATCATAATTTCTTGATAAAAATAAAATAAAATCTTTGTTTCAAAATCAGTAGCCTATATTTCCAGGTTTAAATAAACTAAATACCATATTTTTAATGTGTTCTCAAACTTTTGGATCATCCGACTATACAAGTTAAATTAATGTGTAGTGCACTCTCAGAAATATAGCCTATCGATCAGAACAATCATCAGGTCATGATCTAATAATGGCAGATTTCCAAGTCACCCAAAACAGTTACCCAGCAAACTGCTAATTACCACCAATCACATCTCAATCTCTATTGATTTTTAATGATCATACAACATATGATTTCAGTAGGCTATTCAGAAATCATGGACTTTAGTGGGTAACTTACTTTGCGTAACCTTATAAATGGCACCCTAAACTCAAGGATGCTTGTTGGATTAAAAAAACTCGCTCAAAAATATTAAGTGAAAACGCGACAGTCCGTTCATCTAGCTTGCGCTGTTATTAAAATAAACGCTGTGCTTTGAGTCATATTCACAACCGACTCATTAATATCCAGGTCCAATGCCAGTTCAATGGATGCTCATACTTACATTACGCGCGAGTAAGTAATTTTCCCTAGAGATCTCTTTGTAGAATTCTGTGTAAAATTCTGCCGATTCTACAGACGCTACTGGGAAAAGAACCGACTAGTGTCGACCTCCAAATAAACTACGACCCCATATTCTGTGTAAAACGGAAATAAAATAACAAAATATTAAAGCACGTAAATGACGTAATCGCACCTTTATGCTGCATGATCAAAGGGAAGTCTATTCTGCAGTCATAATTATTATTTAATATAGGCTAATGCAAAATAATTCATGTCATTAGAAATGTATTATATGTTTATATTATATATAATATGGTAACATACGTTAAAATATTTATTTTGGACTTAAACTACGGTTCAATATGTCATACTTATTCATAAAAATCTTTTTTGTTACTATTGCAAATTTTCTGTTCTGAATCTGTGAGACAAAAAAAGACAATTTTCTTATAAAGCACTAGAGGGCACCATGCGGTGGGGTACAAAAGGATACTTCCGTCTGACGTTGCGTAAGCGTTGACTGACAGTTTTCTTAACCAATTACATTGATGTTAAGCTCCAATGAGGCGTAACCAAGAGCACAAACGCAGCCAATCACAGTGTAGTAAGCGCAAGCAACGGGTCCAGAAGTGAGGTGTCTATTTCTGCCGTAGATGGTATCGAATCAAGTAGAAAGTTGAAAACTGCTAATATATGGTTGAACATTGTGATTAGAATGAATGGAACAGCATATTCAAACTTTGACAATCAAGAGCATGTTCTCAAACTAGGCGAAACCTTTGAGAAACAACCTAAAAGTGCATTCCACACGGTACGATGTAAGTGGTATCTTTTACATTATTATCTGTATATTAGAATATTCATATACACTCATTAATATAAAACATATTTTGAAAAAGAAAAGGAGCTGTTTTGTACGTTGATACTGAAACCATGCGTTGTTTTTAAACAAAACGGACAGGCATATGAGAAGGCAGCTATGTGCTTTTCCACCTTGCTGGATAAACATATGGCTGGATAAAGATCAGATTTGTAATGTTGTTTGGAAATGATTAAAAAAAAGCATCTGTCTTTGTGCTTATAATTGAAACATCCTAAACGAACTGTGGTTTAAAATGAAACATTAAATTCACGAGGAATTAATGACTATATATTATAATAGGACACGTGCGCCCTCTGTAGGTTCTAGAGTAGTACTACACTACTTAAGTCAGCAATTGCTCATCTGATTATGAAATATGAATGTTTTCTTCCTGTTCATAGATGATTTTAAACCAGCCTCCATAGACACAACATGTGAGGGGGATCTGGAAGTGGGCAAAGGAGAGCAAGTTACAATCACACTACCGAACTTGGAGGTAGGTTTGATAACCTTATTCTACAAAACAGTTATTTTATGTAGCACAGATAATTCAGCTGAATCTTTTTCTCACCCCTCAACCTTCATAGGGATCCACAGCACCTGTTACTGTGTTTAAAGGTTCCAAAAGGCCTTATATGAAAGAATGTATTCTCATTGTTAACCATGACACAGGAGAGTATCGTCTGGAGAAACTCAGCAGTAACATTGCGGTCAAGAAGACCAGGTAATATAGCTTTTGTGTCCCAATTCATATGGATTTATAATTTATTTCATGATATATTTCTTTAAAGCTTGTATTAAGTAAATAAACTGTTAAATCCTGCTTTCTTTACAGGGCTGAAGGAAGCAGTAAGGTTCAGTCACGGCTGGAGCAGCAAACCAGCAGGCTCAGTCAGCAGATGAAGACAGGCAGTGGAAGCAAGGCTCCCTCCAGCACCAAGAGCTCTCCTCCTAAGGAGAAAATGTCTCCATCATCTCCCATGGATGATATTGAGCGAGGTAATGTGTGTGTCTTGCTAAAAGCTGGAAGGAAAGAGTAGCAAACAAGGTTTTTGACTAGTTCAGTTAGTACAATTAGCAGGACACCAGCTTGATGAACCAAAAACATTAAAAAAAATACACTACCGTTGAAAAGTTTGGGGTAATTAAGATTTTTTTAAATAAATGCAATTAACACTATTATTCAGCAAGCTGCTCTTTTAAATTTTCTATTAAAGGAGCTCTAAGCGATGTCACGCGTTTTTTAGGCCGACATTTTTTTTTGTCACATACAGCAAACATCTCCTCACTATTCGCTAGCTGCCTGTCCCCCGAACACACTGTAATAAAACTCTGTAGACAGCCCAAGCTCCACAAATGGCAACAAAAACAAACTGGCCCAGCCTGGATCACGAAACATAACAAACAATGTTCCAGCCAATAACCAACAAGAATGATTTGGGGCTGGGGGTTGGGGGGGTTAGTGCGCGTGCACATGAAGGGGGGTGTGGGGAGTGGAGGAGAGAGAAGCATGAAGAGGGAAGTTAGCTAGAGGAGAGATGTCCTAGACAACGACTAACGTTAAAAATGTATATTCTTGAGAATTTTGATATGGCCGACACACGACCAAAGAGACGACGTTCCGATGAACAAATAACAAAGAATAGGGAAAAGGAGAAGGAACGAGCGAACGGTGGCGCAAAAGCGTTCAAACGGTGGCGAAAACTCCGCCGGCAGAAGGGCTTCCAATCTGAAATTCAGGTGGCTCTGTTTTTCCTGGACAGGTGGGTAAATCCAGTTTGGTTTTTCAGGAAGCACGGAAGGGAGGGGGAGGGGACGGGATGAGGAGGAGGGAGGGTCGAGCTAGCCTCCGTTTTGTTTGACGAACGTCAACAAGAATTGACGTCACCCAACATCGCTTAGAGCACCTTTAATCAAACTGGCAAATTGTATTATGATTTCCACAAAAATATTATGCAGCACAACTGTTTTTTACATTGATGATAATAAGAAATGTTTCTTGAACAGAAAATCAGCATATTAGAATGATTTCATGTAATAATGCTGAAAATTCAGCTTTGCCATCATCGGAATAATTTACTCTTAAAATTAAGATAAGCCGGGTGCAGGGTTTTACAAGACTGTCCTGGGATTTACATCATCAATCCGTGACCCATTCGGTGACTGTGAGCTGCATTTACATGCGGGATAAAAATTGTGGCTAGCAAACAAAAACAATCTCTAGCGTTAATTTTGATCGTGGCTTTTCTTAGAAAAGAAAACGGGGGTAAAAGATGTGTTGTTGTCTCACTAATTGCGTCATCTGGTTCTGCGCTACTATTGGTTTTTAATTTGCCTGTAGTCGTAGTAGAAGCCACACTACAGGACTGTGCGTCAAATCTTCTGACACTGCCAAAATTTTGTTGGATCTTGGTCATTATTACTCTGCTGTCGGTGAACATGTCAAACTTTTGGCCTAGGAATTGTAATCGCACGTTGTGTACCCGGCTATATTAGAAACAGTCATTTTAAATAGTAATGACAAATTGTAATATTTTCAAATATGTTCAAAGCAGACCCTAAACTTTCAGTGTAAATGCTAGTGTAAAATAATTCTTGAATAGTACTTGAATTCTTTTGTGAATCCTTCTAGTTTTCATGTGTTTGTGCAGAGCTCATGGCCGAGGCGCGTGACATGGAGCAGATGAGCAGTGGAGACAGCTCCTCAGATTCCCACAGTTCCTCCTCATCCAGTAGTGGGGACAGTTCCAGCAGCGACTCCGAGGACGAGAGTCGCCCTCCGCATAATGCGCCCCCAGCCCCCCCACAGAGCACCTCTGCCCTCAACACATCTCAAAGCCGCGTGGAAGAGAGCAGCGGGCATTTCATCAACACGCTCAGTGAGTTTCAGGGCTGCTGGGGGATTTTAGTTGGTCTGGCGTTATCTTTTGTGTGTCTAATATGCTAATGTTTGATTTATTCCAGAAAACGATCTCCAGTTGAGTGAGTCTGGGAGTGAAAGTGACGATGACTGATTGCAAAGACTTGTTGGACATCTGATGCTGAAAGAGTCATGTTTTCAGGAAGTACAGTATCTGTTATCACTATCCCTATCAACTTTTTAGTTATGAAATCTTTTCTTTCCCCTAGTTTCTTAGTAATACTTGCATCAGCACAAGCTGTCATTGGACACAAAGCTGGGGGGTTTGCTTTATTAGTAAATTAAGAAAAAGTATTTATTTTGTTAAGAATGCTACTGCATAGATGTTAGTTTTATAGGAATGTCCTATAGTTGCTTCCTCAAAGGTTATAGAATATATCTATTTCTGAGATAACTGTTTAGAAAGATCACCATGGACATGTTATAATATATATATTTTTTGAAGCTTAACATTCTCAAGCACATGTGAATCGGCAGAATATTATTAGGAATCTTAAGGAGCATGAGTGCATTAATGTGCCAAGCTCAGTCTCAGCAATCTCAGATATTTACACATTACCCGACCTGCAATACTTGAATTTTTTTCTTTGATGATTCAGAGACATTTGTTCATAACAAACTGTGCCTTGTACATAAGGTGTATTTTGAATATCCATCCCATTCTCTTGCATTGAAGTTTACCCATTGTTTTAAATTCCTGCTTGGATTCCTTAAGATGTAATCTCCATTTAGATGTAGAAGCCTATGTGTCGTGTGTGTCTTACTGTACGCCTCTGGCAGGCCCAAAAGCAACACTCTTCACTCTTAAAGGATGTCTTTATCCAGCCCTTCTTGAGCACTAATTGCAAAATATGACGTGCCATCCTATGTATTCTACTATAGTAAGGTTGACTGATGTGGTAAATGTTGTTCTGTGGGAGGTGTTTGATCATTCAAATTGTGTATAGACAAATAAAGACTTGTTTTGCAATGTTTATTTGTTGATCATTTTCAAAGTTTTAACCTACAGTAGCTTCATGCAAGAATAACTACTTCAAATAATTACTTCAATTATGCTGAGGGTTTCAATATGCAGTACATCTTTTTGAACATTATGCAATAATTTTATGTATTTTTTGATAGACTTTTTAGAGGCACAGACTTTAAAAACAGGCATTGGTTTATTTCTGAAGCAAAGATCATCTTCTACTATGGAAATATTTCGTTTTTTGTGTGTGTGCATTCAACCGTCTCTCCTTCCCTCGCACTTTGTAACACATCTTTCCCTCACGGGTCAAAATGACCCGAAGCCATTTTTGTTCAGAAAGCTTATTTTATTTCATTTTGATAATATTTTTTCAATTTTTTTATGCAATTTTTTGGGAGATTTATTTTACATTTTATTTACCTTTAAATTAATAGATTTGATAAATAAATAAATAGCAATTTAAGCACATTCCTCACATTCTTTCAACTTCACTTCAAAATAACTCTTAATTTCATGCCCTTTTAATTCAGCTCAAAATATCTTACATTGGGTGTCTTTGCCGACTTCTTGTGGAAAAAAAATATTATAACATGATATTTCATGACTCTTGCCACTAGATGGCATTATAGCTCTATTTGGAGCAAATCAGCTGTTCCGCTGGGTGCTAAAGTCATTTTTCTTGAATTTTGAGCATTTTTAGGTTGTTCTTTGTGTACTGAAGCATTCCATTCATTCCTAAGGGGGTCAAAAATAAAATTTTAAAAAATGACCCGAGGGAAGGATGTATATAAACATGAACTTACTAATTTTCAATTTGGCAGGGAAACAAGTTTCTAAATACCTACATTTGCCACATTTATTATTACTACTTCAATAAAACCATGGCTACTTGATAGTAGTTGTCACTACCATCAAAATATAAAGATTCCCATATAGCTTCTTTTTTTTCTTTTTTTTTTACATTGTCAGATTTTCATTAGAACATTTATAAAACCAGGTAAATTATTTCCACGTTTCATTTGCTACGAGTTTATCTTTTGTACTTTCATTTTCAGTGCCAACCATCATTTGATTTGCAAAGAAATTGTCCGGGATTTTTAGATATATTGACTTGCATTAAAAGGTCTTTTTGTAGCAACAACAAGAATGTTTATTGCTTGCCTAACATATGAACAATGTTTTCATTTGTTTGTTTTTGTCAACACAGTAGCCTAAGATATCCAGTCTGACCATGGTGACAAATTGATAGTCGAAGTTGTAATACTTGATACTTGTATTAAGCAAGGATGCGTTCAATTGATTAAAAGTGACAGTAAAACTTTTACATTGTAACTTTTCAGCTTTGCCATCACAGGAATAGATAAAAATGTAAACAATAAAATAGAAAGCTGTTATTTACATTTTTAATTATATTATTTTGCAATATTACTGATTTACTGTCATTTTGATTATATAAATGTAGCCTTTGTGTTGTGAGCATAAGAGACACTTATCTTTCAAAATCATTAAAAACTCTTACCAACTGCAAGCTTTGGAAAGGTATAGGATACTATACATTCGCTTGAAATTACAGTAACACTCAGCAAGCTTCTTACATCGTTGTTTATTAAGTAGCAACAGTATTTTGTCGGAAACAATGGTTGCCTTGGAGGTAAGACTGACACTGGCGGCTTTTACAGAATCACGACGATGACTAGCGAGTTTACTCAAGTTCATGCGCAGGGGAAGAATAGCTGCTTCTGGCACAGACTGCCATTACAGGGCAGACCATTGCTGTAGCAGGACTCTTGTACATCCTCTGTGTTGTGGACTGCGAGATTAAATATGTTTTCCAATTCCTTTCTTAGAACTGGATTATTTTTATGTAAGCAGGACAGCAGTGGGATAAAATGCTTGTCATCGATATTCCTCAACGTTGGGACTCGGACAACCAGTACACTGATAGGTGGTGATAAACAAAAAACCATGGACGACTTGGATGGTCCTAGCTTTCTGACATCATTATACTGGCTTTTTGGAAAAGGTTATTTTCAAACGACACATCAAATGCAGGTAAAGATTCATAAAAACGTAGTCTACTGGGTTTAGTGTTGCACTGATATATTAGTTTAAACTCAAAATCGTCATGTTTGCTTTTTAATGAATGAGATGGTACTTTCCATGAAAATGTCAATAGCTATCACATTATGATATAAATGTTTTTTTCCAAAACACGGTCATATACTAACGTGCCTAAGACTTTTGCACAGTACTGTGCGTGTGTGTGTGTGTGTATTTTTTTTCAGAGCTGTATATATATATATATATATATATATATATATATACAGCTCTGAAAAAAAAATTATATATATATATACAGCTCTGAAAAAAATTAAGAGACCACTGCAAACCACTGACAACATTTCTTCCAAATTTCAAATAAAGTCATTTGATAGCTGGTCAAAATAAAGAAAAAAAGTTGCCATGTTTTCAGACCTCGAATAATGCAAAGAAAACAATTCTGTATTAATTTTTAACCAACAGAAGTTTTAACTTGGGAAGAGTTCAGAAACCAATATTTGGTGGAATAACCCTGACTTCCAGTCTCAGCTTTCATGCGTCTTTGGCATGCTCCCTATCAGTCTGTCACATTGCTGTTGGGCGACTTTATGCCACTCCTGACTGGCTCTCCACTCTCTCTATTTTTAGGCCTATATAAACATGAAAACAAATGATGATAAGAAACTTTTAAGAATTTATAAGAATTTTGTTTCATGTTGGTCGTGTGAGGTTAAAATGTTTTACTGAATCTTTTTTGTTTATTTACTTTAAAATTTGTAATTAATGCAGATAGAGCACAGCAAAATCTACGGCCCACTCTGGAAGTCCAAATATGGACCATTGGTTATTGTTAATGTGGCCAGTGCAGACCTCATAGAACAGGTTTTGCGGCAAGAGGGTCGTCATCCCATCCGCACTGACATGCCCCACTGGAGAGGCTACCGGAAACTCCGGAATCATGCCTATGGACCCCTCACAGAGTGAGTATCACTGGAGACTGGCACAAGCATTCATCTGTCACTTATGCATTCATTGCAAAGATAATGTAAAGCCATAAAGATGTGAGCTATGCTGCAAAAGTATACACAAAAAGACACCTGCAGATGTTATGAAGCCACAAATAGATTGTGCATGTCTAAACATGTATTGAATAGCAGCTTGCAGTTGATGTACAAAATGGAAACATTTCTGAGGGCACTGTGCGTCAGACAGTAAAGTTCTTGTAATTTTTATGCTTCATAACCCTGAGGAAAATAGGGAATTGTTTTTGAGATCTTACATTGAACAATTAAAGTATAGTGAAACTCCTCTGTAAAGGAGGACAACAGAAGCAATCAATAGATGCAAGTGTAAGTGGGAAAACTGGTTTTGAGGAACCCTATCCACCAAACCTAAAGCAAAAATAGAGGGCTACACTCTTAAAAAGTTTGAAAATGAACATCCATGTAACCTTTCCATTTTACACAAGGTTCTTTATAGTATAAAATGCTCTTTACGCTAAGAAACTAATGGTTCTTTTAAGAACTGTTCACTGAAAGATTCTTTAGGGAACCCAAAATGGTTCTTCTATGGCATTGCTGCGAAAACCTGCTTTTGTGATCTTTATTTTTAAGAGTGTATCTTTCACTGTTCAGAAGTCAATCATAGAATGACCATGAGGACACTGCATGAATTTGATCAAAATTACCTCATACTCAATGTTCTGAACTTATTTTAAATATAAAATACTATATCATTGCAAATGATCATGTGTGACAGTCATTATGCTTACAGAAATGGCAGTACTACTCATAATATATGTGTTGTCCTGTTACAGAATGGGAGCGGAGTGGCAGCGCATCAGAAGCATACTAAATCCTCGCATGCTGAAGCCCAAACACGTGTCCTCCTACACTAATGCCATTAACAGCGTGGTGAACGACTTTATTGAGAAGGTGGCTAAGCTTAAGACAACAAAAGGCAATGACGTTATGGTGTATGACTTGGCAGGAGAATTGTACAAGTTCGCTTTTGAAGGTAATACTGGGTAATTTCAAGGTCAAGATAATTAGGGTGTGCCATAAAGACATGAATTTAAATGAATTGCTGATTTACAGGAGTGAATCATGTGAGTACAAAGGGTCAATGCCACACATGAGATAACAAAGGCCACTGGTTACCATAGCTTCTAGTCATGTGCAGCAGACTTTATCTTAATTTCTCTTCCTTTCAAATAGATCAATGTCAAAAGAAGACCTGGAAAGCAATTGTGCTCTCAAATATCTTGGGCTTACAGATAAACTCAAATAGCCTACTAGTATTGCAGAGGTGGATAAAGTACACAACTTCCTTACTTGAGTTAAAGTACAGATACTACTTGTCAAATATTACTCTGTTACAAGTAAAAGTTGTAAAGACCGATTTTTATTTAAGTAAAAGTACAGAAGTACTCGTTTTTAAAAGTGCTTAAGTATCAGAAGTACAAAGTAAATGTCAATGCATTGTTTTATTATTGTTGCATTGTTGTATGTAACACGTACAGTACCTTATGCCTCTGAATCTATGCCTGCCTAGCTACCCTCATATCAATATCAAATTTATTTCTAGAACACAGATCCAGTAGTGGGAGTGAATGTGAGATTGAATAAGTGCACTCAATAACGTCCACAATGGTTTCAGACACCCAAATGGCTGTTCCCTCAAATAGTGCCTTATTTAAAGTTTTTGGACTTTTAGTATGAATATGTTAGCCTTACTGTTATCTATAAGCCAGTGTGTTCCAAAACAATGACAACATTCGCATTTAGAAGACCAAACCCAACGTTGAAAATGAAAATCAGGTTGATGTCAGAATCCAACGCCAGATTGACATTAATCTCCAACGTTGGACAGACGTTGTGTTGTGGTTGAAAATGAAAATCGCGTTGACGTCAGAAACCAACATCAGTCGGGTTCTGACGTCAACCCAACTTTTATTTTCAATCAATATCCAACGTCAATCTGACGTCGGGTTCTGATGTCAATCAGATGCAGGGTTCTGACGTCAACCCGACTTTCATTTCCAACCAAAATGGAACCCCTGCAACCAAAATCATCCCCTGACTGACATTACTACTTTCTACTCAAGGACCTTGACAGAAATGTAGTGGAGTAAAAAGTACAATATTTGCCTTTCAAATGTAGTGAAGTTAAAGTAAAAAGTTTCCAGAAAAAAAAATACTCAAGTAAATGTACGTTGTTACTGTCCACCTCTGAGTTTTAGATTCATTGTTTTGTTGTACTTTGTTATATTTGATATATATTTGGTAACATGCACTGTGTCCATCACAGTAATATTGTTATTCTCTTTCTCATCAGGAATTTGCTCAGTGTTATTTGAAACTCGTATGGGGTGTCTTAATGATGTGGTTCCTGAAGAAACACAGAAGTTTATCTTCTCTGTGGGGGAGATGTTCCGTCTTTCACCCATCGTGATCCTGTTTCCCAAATCTATCTGGCCCTACATGCCTTTTTGGAAGCATTTTGTGGCTGTTTGGGACCATTTGTTCAAAGTTGGTTAGTTTTTTAAAACTTTTTTATTATTGTCCTGTTTAAAAAATAGTAAAATTAATACAATTATTATTAATAATAAAAGTTTTTGTATTGCCATGTTTATATATACACTACTGTTCAAAAGTTTGAGGTTGGTAAGATTTTTTGGTTACACTTCATTTTAAGGTGTCCTTCTTACAGTGTAATTATACATTTAAGTACTGAGTAATATTAATTGACTACATGTACTTACTATAAGGTCAGGATTAGGGTTTGGTTTGTTTTAGGGTTATTTGCATGTAATTATGCATAATTTATAGTTATTATAGTAACTACATGTAACATGTAACAATGACACTGTAAAATAAAGTGTTACCGATAAAAAAAAGGTAAATTAATACTATTATTTAGTGATGAATTAAACTAATCAATAATGACAGTAAAGATATTTATAATGTTACAAAAGATTTATATTACAAATAAATGCTGTTCTATTCCTGAAAGAATCCTGAAAAAAATGTATCACTGTTTCCACTAAAACATTAAGCAGCACAACTATTTCAACATTGATAATAATAAGAAATGTTTTTTGAGCAGCAAAGTCAGCATATTCGAATTTCTGAAGGATCATGTGACACTGAAGACTGGAGTAATGAGGCTGAAAATTCAGCTTTGCCATCACAGGAATAAATTACATTTTAAATTATATTAAAATAGAGTACCAGTTATTTTAAATAATAATAATATTTCACAGTATTCTTGTTTGACTGTATTTTTACAGATCCAATAAAAGCAGCCTTGATGAGAATAAGAGACTTCTTTCAAAAACATTAACAAATCTTACCAACTCCAAACTTTTGAATGGTGGTGTAGTAGAGCACCTATATTCAAACTATAGTAATGAGTTGTCAGCATGGAAGTCATCCTTAAATATGCTGTTTTTTTGCACAGC
Source organism: Abramis brama (assembly GCF_963993115.1). Classification (NCBI taxonomy): domain Eukaryota; kingdom Metazoa; phylum Chordata; class Actinopteri; order Cypriniformes; family Leuciscidae; genus Abramis; species Abramis brama. The sequence continues at coordinate 25,477,992 of NC_139970.1, forward strand.
GGATGAACTGGTGCAGAAGAAGATGACAGAGATTGAGGAAATGGTGAAACTTGGACAGCCAGTGGAGGGTGAGTATCTCACACACCTCCTGACCAGTGAACAGATGTCCTTCACGGAGGTTTTGGGAAGCATTACAGAGCTTCTGCTGGCTGGAGTCGACACTGTAAGTGTCTTCACTCTTTACAGAGGCAATGCACTGTTTTGCAACATTTGATTTAAAATGAAAGAAAATAGTGTCACTAGTATTTGTAAAGTGTTTTCAATTGAAAGTTTTCAATGTGTGCTCAATTTAGACTTCAAACACTATTTCCTGGGCGCTGTATCACTTGGCACGGGAGCCAGAGATCCAGCAGAAGCTGCATGAGGAGGTGATCAGCGTCTGCCCGGGGGACAAGGTGCCCTGCAGTGATGACATCATCAGGATGCCATTGCTAAAGGCCATCGTTAAAGAGACTCTTCGGTACAGCATATACCGTATCTCTCCATAATACTGTCAGAAACATATTTAATAAGAGCAAAAAGAGCTGTCTAATATGCTAGTTCAGCGTCAGAGAGAAAACAGACCCTTTGTGATTTTGTGAATGTCAGTGAGTCAACATGATAATGACCTCATGCCGAATGTAGTACATCCAAATTTCATTCATACTACACACATTCATACTATATAGAACTTACTTTTTTAACGTTTTCGAAGCAAGTCAAACCTGATGTAGTACCTACTATACAGTATGCGATTTCAGGTGTTGTGTTAGCCTGCTAAATTACCTTCAAAACATGTTCTCTGACATTCTCAGGTTATATCCAGTGGTTCCTGGAAATGCTCGTGTTGTCGCTGAAAGTGAAATAGTGGTTGGTGACCATCTGTTCCCTAAAAATGTAAGCTGAACTACAAACCTCCATTCCATAAACACACCTGTAAATGGACGTCCAAACTAATCAGCGCTGTGTATTCTGTGTTTTCCAGACTCTGTTCCACCTCTGCCACTTTGCGGTGTCCTATGATGAGAAGGTGTTCCCCAATCCTTCTGCGTTTCTCCCCCAGCGATGGATCCGGGGGCAGAAGCAGTTAAACCAGCACCCCTTTGGGTCTGTGCCGTTTGGCTTCGGCATTCGCGCCTGCCTGGGCCGCAGAGTGGCTGAACTGGAGATGTACCTCCTTTTGTCCCGGGTAAGAGCATATGTGTAAGCACAGTCACTGTCTGCACCCTTCCATAGCTGTGCAGATGTTTGTGTTATTATATTAGTAGAAACATGTTCTGTTTAACCTCGCCATCAGATGATTCAATTTGATGGCATATTCACATTTTTGGAATAATGTGGAGTACTGAAGATAGGAATGTGCTGAAACGTTTGCTCCTGTTCATTTGTTTTTAATTCACTTTGCACTTTTTGCATTATGCAATCCAGAAAAATAAAAAAAAATGTTTTGATAGACTTCTGTAGTCTGTACTGAATTCAGTGTGCAGCCAGTCACCTTCTTGCTCATATTCACATTTTTGCCATTACCCAGAAAAACAAAGAAATGCAGTTTTAGGTCATTCCGTGAATTTTTAACCCATCCTTATCACCAATGATTGTCCCAGTTTAGCTGATCATATTGTGTGTTAGTTTTAGATCTTTGACTAGTCTGCAGTCCTTCACCTTTGATTCAACCTTCTCTGCTATTACAGAGATAATTCTGCTTGTCAATGAGTAACTAAGACTTCTCTAAACTTCAGTGAACTGTCAATGTTCAGTATGGTTTTATTTATTTATTAAATTGTTTTTGCAGTTAATTAAACATTATGAAGTGCGCCCAGACCCTTCAGGAAAGACAGTGAAGCCAATCACACGAACTCTGCTGGTCCCTGCCACATCTATGGACCTTCAGTTTATTGACAGGTAAAAAGAGCAAGAGGAACCAGTCAATGCAAAATGCTTCTATATAAAGAACTGTGCACTTATCAAAGCAGTGTGCTTCTAGATGATGATGTTTACAAATTTGATATGAAATGTAACTACAATACGTAGTGCTGACTAAATTTAACGGCTTTACTGTTGCCTTTTTATTTATAATAAACAAAGACTTACTTTTACTGTTATAAATACTTATATACTGTAAATATAATATAATTTTTGACATTACATTGTATAAATAGTTTTGTTTAAATAGAATTGTATGTGGATTATTTTGTCAAATGTAAGTTTTTTAGATCCTTTACAAATAATGTCAAATTGTTTTGTTTTTTGTGAACACCTTAATTTTTGCAATTATATTTTTATAATTTTAGAGGAAAAGAATATCACAGTTTAACATATAATTTTGAATTACATTTGTCTTTACTGGTAAGAATAATATTCATATTAAACACATGTTGCAACCCCTGTCCACTGTTTGCATGAAATCCTTCTCTCACTGTTAAGGCCTCCACACACTACAAGATAATCGGGGCGATTTTGAGCCCAATTCTTACCTTCTGACAATCCAAGTGCTTCCTCCTCATTAACTTTGAAACAGGAAAAAGCATTGAAAAGACTTAACCCTCATACCTAATTCTTTTTCATTTACTTCTTATATTTCTTCTTATATTTCTGTTTTTATGACAGACCGCACTGTCTGAAACCCACTCAAAACCTATCATTGCGCTTAAAAAACCCTTTTAATCTGGAACCTACATACTGAAACCCACCTAAAATCTACCTTTCCTGACAACCACTCAAATCCTACCCTTACGCCTAAAAACCCTTTCAATCGGAAACCTGCATACAACAATCAGGTTTCCAGGGGCAGAACGGGGACGTATTGGACACGGGCGTGGCTTCTGACGTCACACTTGGATGTGGGTGGGGTTGGATGTCCAGAGCAGGATGCAACGAGCCCTTCTTGTGTAGTGTGATGTGGTAAGGGTGATTGAATCTGCTCAGAAGAACGTCGGGGCTGCATCGATGTCAAATCGATGGTGGTGGTTGAGGAGATTCCCCCCTTCTATGTAAAGCGCTTTGAGTGCAGAGAAAAGCGCTATATAAATGTAATGAATTATTATTATTATTAAATCTGAAATCCTGTTGTGTGTGGAAACCCTGAGGACAAACGCGCACACACACTGTGGATTGTCACGTGGAACTAACCGATATAAGAAAGCAAGCTGACGGAAGAATAACATGGCTTCATCCAAACCTTTTTCTTTTTTCAGTGAATTTTATGTAAAAAGCAGTACTAACACTATTTATGTTACATTGTCAGTCTGTTCTGATTTCTGTCTTTGTCTGTGTTCTGTCTATTAGTTCAGTTTAGTCTTCCTCCGCCCTGCCTGTTTGTTTCCATAGTTACTTATTGATTAGTTAGTTCAGTTCAGGTGTGTCTTGTTAATTTGTCTCTTTTGTTCTGTCTATTTATACACTGTGTTCTGTCTTGTTCTTTGTCAGTTATTTTACGTTGCAAGTGTAGGTTGTTCTGGTTTTTGTTCTGAGTTTATTTTGTTTAGTTTGAGACTATTTATTAAATATTACTGCTGCACTTAGATCTTGCTTCTGCCTCTGCTTCAACCGAAATTGTAACAATTATTGCCATTTCTTCTTACCCGTCGTTTGCCGTGTTTGTTTAGGCTACTGTAGAGTCACGTTTGATTGCGAGAGATTTGCGAGATTTCCCGTGTTCAAAACTTTTACATCTACAGTATGATTTTTTTTTTACCATCATGTTTGTGGTATCTTACATTTTGAAAATATGATCAAATTTAAAAAAGTCTGTTTAGATATGAAAGGAGACGCTAAACTGAATAGGCTCGTTTGAGAAGAGCAAAATCTGCGCAGAACTGACCCTCATCCGGAATGCAGAATCCCTGACAACATTCAAAAGACAACTGAAAACCCATCTCTTCCGTGAGCACATAACCTCATAAAAAAAAAAAAAAAAAAAAAAAACTTCCCTTTCCCTTTAAAACCTTGCTTATCGGGCTTATGCTACTCTGAATAATGCCTGAACTTCGTATTTTGAGCACTTCTTGCGTTGTTTTTGCCTCTTCATGATGACCCGCTTAATTTAGTCCTAATTTGTAAGTCGCTTTGGATAAAAGCGTCTGCTAAATGACTAAATGTAAATGTAATGTAAACTGATCACCGGTGATCAATGCGAGATGCATGCCGGTTAGAAATATGCTCGTTTAAGATGAGCAAAATATGCGCAGAAACGATTACCGGTTATCACCGGTGTGGTCCGCCTTGCTCTGATGTCATGCTGACGTAGCCTATATCGCCTCGGTTACTAATGTAACCCTCGTTCCCTCATAATTGTGATCACTTCAGGGAGCCCTATCAACTTCAAGTGTCTACAGAACGAGCCAATTACCGTTGGCGTGCGTGAATCGCGTCACACGCCCCTCCCCCGCAACGCGGGTATAAACAGGAAGCGGGCGCACGCACACATTATTTTTCGCTTAGGAGCCGAGATTGTGACGGCTGTACAACGATGGTCAGCAACGATGGTCAGCAACGGTGGCGACGGGACGTTACGTCTCCCGTTCCCTCCTTCAGGGAACGAGGGTTACATTAGTAACCGAGATGTTCCCTATCAGTCGCTCACGTTCGACGTAACGTCGACGTGACGACGTAATTGGGATCCCATGGAAAACGCTATGGTTGCTGCCACATCCAGCACTCTATGCAAGACTCACAGACCCCCAACTGGCTGGGGCGGAAAGCCTGCATAGAGGAGTTCAAACTGCTGTTCCGTTATACCCCACACAGTGGAACTCTCGGATAACACTGGGAAAGCGTGCCTTTCCGGGGGAGAGGGACGCTGCGGAAGCCATATCCTGCCCAAAGGAAGGTAACGTGGAGAATACCCATATGGACAGGCCGGTTAGGGGCAGTGCAACATATGGAATGTCACTGGGGTGGCTCCAGCCTAAGAAGGGGGAGGCAACACCAGACAGTGATGGCAGAGCAGACTCTGCCAAGGGAAAGACACAAGGAGCTGATTGTGGAAGAATACGCATATGGGCTTCGTAAGCCAAGGCGATGGCATCCACTATCCACTGGGCAATCCACTGCTTGGAGACAGCCTTTCCCTTCTGCTAGCCTCCGTAACAGTTGAAGAACTGATCTGAGGTCCTGAGGCTTTGCGTTCTGTCCACGTACAGACGCAAAGCGCGAACGGGACAGAGAAAAGCCAGGGCTGGGTCTGCCTCCTCCGAAGGCAGCGCTTCCAGGTTCACTACCTGGTCCCGGAAGGGAGTGGTCTCAGACTTATCCGGGTCGTGGTCTCAGGATCACGTGAGAGTTAGCCGGGCCAAATTCTAGGCACGATTCGTCGACTAAAAATGCATGCAGGTCCCCTACCCTCTTGATGAAGGCCAATGCAACCAGGAGTACTGTCTTACAGGACAGAATATTTAACTCTAGCTGATTGCAAGGGCTCAAAGGGTGGTCTCTGAAGTGCTGAAAGGACCAGAGACAAATGCCAAGAGGGTATAGAGAGCGGGCGACGTGGATTTAGTCTCCTTGCCCCCCTCAGGATCCTGGCTTTCCCAGCAACTTACCTTCAACTGCATCGTGATGTGCGGCGATAATGGCAACATTACTTTAAGGGTGGAGGGAGACAGACTTCGCTCCAACCCATCTTGCAGGATGGAAAGCACAGCTCTGATCGAGCAAGTTCGGGGGTTCTCCTCATGAGAAGAACACCACTCAACGAACGGGTTCCACTTCAACGCATAGAGGCGCCTCATAGAGGGGGCTCTAGCGGAAGTGATGGTGTCAACTACCGCTTGAGGTAGGTCACCTAGAACCTCCACATCCCGTCCAGGGACCAGACATGGATTTTCCAGAGGTCTGGATGCGGGTGCCATTGGGTGCCCCGTCTCTGAGAGAGCAGGTCCTCCCTCAAAGGAATGGGCCAGAGAGGGGCTGTCGCGAGGAGCACTAGTTCTGGGAACCAGGTCCGGTTGGGCGAATACGGCGCAACGAGCAAGACCTGCTCCTCTTCCTCCCTGACTTTGCCCAGGGTCTGTGCAAGAAGGCTCACTGGGGGAAACGCATATTTGCGTAGACCCTGCTGCCAGCTGTGTGCCAGTGCAGAATAGACACTAGATCGGGGCATAGGCAAGGGGACTGCACCTCCCTTGAGGTAAGCGAGTCTCGATCTTAACGCGGCCATAGTAATATTCCCGCAATGGGAACATGAACTATTCACAAAAGCTGCCTCAGCATGCTGAATGCCCAAACATGAGAGGCAACTATTGTGGCCATCTGCTGGCGCCAGGGAACGACCGCACCCAGAAACGCACAAGCGAAATGACATCCTGAAAAGGACGCAGGGTAAGGCTTGTGTTTAAGGCTCTTTTAGTTGAAAGTAAAAAAGAGAAAATAAAAACTCTTCCCACGCTGAGGCACCCAGGGGTAGCCGCGGCTATAATAAGTTAAAAAACTCAAGGAACGCCCACCGATACAGAGTCTCTTCTTGCAGCACTGAAGTAACAACCTCTCGGTTCCAAAGTGAAAGACAATGTGTGCGTGCGCTCGCTTCCTGTTTGCCCGCTCTGCGGGCACGTGACACATGACGCCATTCACCTACGCCAACGGTCATTGGCTCGGTCTGTAGACACTCGAAGTTAATAGGGCTCCCTGAAGTGATCCCAATTACGTCGTCACATCGACGTTATGTTGAATGTGAGCGACTGATAGGGAACAAAAAACCCTCGCAACGGTGAGGCGGACGTGTCGGATTCTGCAGTTAAACACAGTTGCTCTCCACCGACTGCGCTGATCACAAGCACGATGGAAAACGACTTGCTGACGACACAGCTTAATGTTCATTGGTTTAAACAACTGTGATGTATTGTTCTCTTTTAAAATGTTTGATTTTAAAACTCTTATATAATTTTTTTTATGTGTATAAATTATGTGTGAATCTTCCTAATCTGTTTGACAGTGATATCTCTCTATGGATGTGATTGTTTTCATATTTCAAAAAATATTTAAAAACATGTCTGTATTAAAGCAAAAATGATAAACACGTCTGGAATTAAATAACAAGTATGGTGTCTTTTTGATCATATTCATCTTCATATAAAAGCAATAACTTAAATTCATCTAGTTTATTAGCAACACCGTACATGTGCGTGAATCCCGCGAGATCCGCCTTTGAGGTAGTTGAGGTTTGAGGTATCCGCCTTGTAGGTGTCTGATCCACTACGATAAGAGAGAACTTGTCCAGCTTGCTTGCACTTTTTTCACTCCTCCCCTCACTGCAGCCACCTACTCTCGCATACATTTCAGGCGAGGCCAGGCACATCTTAAACTTACCGTCATGCTTGTGGTATCTTACATTTTGAAATCATTTTGAAAAGTTTGGGCCAACCTTTAGTCTGTTTAGATATGAAAGGAGACTCCACTGATGCCCTTAACTGAAACATTCCTTCCTATTTGTCATTTCCTGCTCCACTTTTATCATGACAAGTAAAACTAGATTTTCATGTTCAGTCTGACACTAGATCTTCACAGTGCACGTCTAAGAGCTGATAAAGTTAACGGCATGAAAACCATCTGGAAGAGAGTTCAAAAGGAATGTGTGAGTTTGAATTCTATGATTATGATTTTTAACATGTTTTCCTTTTTTCTATCCCAACATAAAAATAAATTTATCATAAAGCTAATTTTGCAAGCTCTGAACAAGCATTGCATTCGGTTGCATTCCCCCTCCTTGCTAAAATTATTCTAGAGGATTTACAGTTTGACTCCTTAATCTGCATTCTCAACTGGATACATGTGAGGGATAGATTCCAGTATAGGCTACTTAAAAAAATAAAATATATATTTTTATATATTAATATATATATATATTTTTAGCATACAGTATTTTTTATGTTTTTTCCAATTTACCAGAATTTTCAATTATGCCCAGCAGATGGTAGTGTTGGACCAAACTGAATGCGCTAGAATAGTGTAGGAATCACTCATTTTGCCAGACAATGGACCTTTTGGGTATCTTACATTTAAATAAATAAATCACAGCGCGTTATTTATTTCACAATTGTGATTTAAATGAACCATTGATACATATATCAGTAAATACATTATAAACTTGCTTTTGGTCACAAAAATAAGTAAAGATAATGGAAATAATATAGAATGCTTTATAGGAAATTGTGGATTAATTTACATAAATGCCGTTACAAACCTTTTTTATAACATTTTAAAATGTTAAAAAGTCAAAAAATTCATACAGACACTTTTTATTTATTTATTTTAGTGTAAATAGTGTATCATTTGTGTATGAGGCTGTTTTGGGATAAGATCCATAAGTTTTGTAAACTAAAAGTTTTTAAGCTTTTTAAATAGTATTTGGAATGTGTTTGCATATGACATAAATTGTCACTGACACAACTGCTTGCGGCAGGTATGCTTAATTTATTGCCTCATTAATATCTCATATAGAAAAAACTACTTACAATGTATATCTGTGACATTATTTGACACTTTTTGGTGATGTCAGATCTAATAGGACAGTGCTGAGGTTAGCAGCACTGACCACATGTTAATCCAACAAGTTAGTTACGTGCATAAACTGGGGATCATTGCACTGAAGTATGACACAACAAAATCCAGAGGAAATTCTTCTTTGGACGGCTTCTACAAAGTCATAAGTGCTCATCTGGCAGTATAGGAACAGATGTTTTCCCTGCTTTAGGTTTATTATGATGGCTAAAATGTTCTGAGGTGCTTTTAAATAGGGGAGAATAGAATGCATCATCATTAATACGTGTCGCTCACTCAGCTCACCGGTACATATTGTGAATAGTAGTGAAGTGCAAAATAACTCCCTTCAGTTAATTCCCAAATGGACTTCTAGAAGGAATCCCGATAAGAGAATGAATGCATGCAGATGAAATGGCTTTTGAAATCACATGACTGTACAGGTTTTTGTCTTGGTCTTGTGTAGACATGACACTGATCCCAGCTCAGGCCTAGATACGTGCGAGCTCCTCTTGGTGGCTCTGCTGGACTTCATGCGTTTCACATTCTTGTTGCTTTTACTGATGCAGGCCAGTGTGGCTATGTGAAAAATGTCCCTCACGCTGTTCTCAGACTGCTGCGCTGAGCACTCGATGTAAGGGGCCGAGATCTGCTTGGCCATGTTTGAACCCTAAAAGCCACAAGAAGTCCAAAATTAAAGCTGATAGACAGTTTAATGCTAAAATAATTTCTGATCATCTAATTCAGGGGTAAAATTACAATATAAAGTTTAAGCTAAAGTTTAGCCAAATGTATCATTGTCAATGTTTCAAGTGTAATATGGGCCTCAATAATGATTATTTTAGTGGTTTTGCAAGCTGATTAAGCATCATAACAAAGTCTGTAAATACATTAATATGAAACTGTATGCATTTTGTTATATAGCCCAGGTTAAAAATGCAACATGTTTCACTATCCACCACCTAGGGGTCTTTGGTTGAAGATACGTAATTGCATTATTTGTAGTACAAGCTTTTGAAATTGAATGCTAATTTTCATTTGTTCTATTTTGATTATAGCTATAATTTTTTTTTAAAACTCACCTGGTCATAAGATGAAGGAATGTCATTGGACAGCTGCACAAATGTGGCCAGATCTGCACGTAGGTCTGACTTACATCCAACCAAAAGTACTTTAGTATTGGGACAGAACTCCTCAATTTCCCCTTTCCACTAAAGGGTTTAAAAAACATGGTGTTAGACTTTCGACAAACATAAATCATATAAATATTAAATGAAAAACCTAAACGAAAATCAGAAATGTTGGCAACTAACTTAAATAAAATAAGTTGAAGTACTAAAAGTACTAAAACTGAAATAAATAAATACTAATAAAAGCACATAACAAAATGACTAGAATAAAAAATGAAAAATATATGAAATATTTTAATATTTATTGTAATATGATTTATATAACTATTATCATAATATCCGTAAAACTACAAAAACTAAGATTAGAAAAACGAAGAAAACAAAACCTAAAATTAGACAAGAATATAATATTATTAATTTTAAGTAATCTTTTATCTGTCTAATATGATTCGGCTGTTTATTTTGAAAATGAGAGCACCACAAATTCCTTTCCACATTGTTTATAAACCCTCCAGCGATTTTGTTATCCCAGGATGTCTACAAATCTGTGATTGCATGATCTTCATGACCCAGTTATTAAAACACTTTTGTTTTAAGTGTCATCCCTACTTCTAGTGAAATGGCCATTTGTCTAGAGCGTAATGTTCTCTAGTAGTTCACCTAGAATCACCCGATGACATCAGTGTAGAGTTGCACAGACCACCTCGCTCAGAGAGAGTCAGTGGGAACACCAATGAAGCCCCAAAACGGGTGGCTAATTCTTGCTCTCTTAAAACCTCTTGTCTCCCAATGACATCAGAGGTTACAAGGCATTCTGCGGCACAAAGGCTCTATGATTCCGAGGCCCAACGTAAACAACTCTTATTGGTTGTCGTTCTCCCCCTCATGTGATAGTCAAAGGATCAAAGCCCTCCCACACATTCCCTCTCTCATTCATTGGACTCTTGTCTCAGATGTCTGGACTTTTGTTCTCATCACCACAAAGACAGGGCTTGTGAGAATATCCCAGAAAAACAGTTCAGGAGAGCTACAACAGTTTATAAACCATCCGCACCGATGAACAAATGTCTTGAAAATCAGCGTACCTTCCTTAGCACATTCTCCAGAGTCTCTGGTCGACCGATATCAAAACAGATGAGAACTGCATCGGCGTCCGGATAAGAGAGGGGGCGCACGTTGTCATAGTACGGAGACCCTGCAAATAGACACCAAAACACTGTACTAATAAATAAATTATTACTTATTATAACATAAATGAATAAGTAATAATCTGAACAATAACCTGACAGTGCAATGGAAAAGCTGGTAAGTTAAACAATGAACACAGCACGTTAGCATGATATTTATGCAACTGAATTGTTTTAAGATGGTATGTTGCTATTAGATTTATTCCATATGTATCGCAATGACATGTTATTTATATCACAGTCTTTCAAAGTTCAACAGTATACAAATCAGTGTTATTTTAGTATGATGTATATACTATTATAGTATTTGTAGTTTTAGTAATGTTATGTTTTGTCACTTCTGTTAGTTAAATTAAAATATTTTTATTTAGCTTTAATTTATTTTTATTTCAGTTTTAGTAATTTTCAGCTAGTTGCCAAAGACAACATTTCTCATTTTTGTTTTAATTTATGTTTTTCTCTCTTTACAATGCAGTGTCAGAAACCATGCACATCTGTCCTAGAAAAACATAATTTAGGAGTAATCTTTTCTTTTATATATCTTCATTTATAGCATCCAGTTTGAAGAACAACGTCCCCATAAACTACAAACACTATATTACTACTGTCATTGAACAGTAAAAAAGTATATAATTCAATTCAAATAATCAAAAGTCAAAAGCGAATAATTCTCTATCCATTTATTTATTCAGTGTCGCTGTGAGTAAAGTCTTCTTAGGACATTCTGAACTGGTTGGACTGATACTGGTTGGTTTTCTATGGGGGTCCCTGTGCAAGTCACTGTCCCTCTACATAGGAACACAGCACATGTACTGTATCCATGTTTCAAGACCAGCAAATTAGGTTACAGTGCTATTCTGGGAGGTAAGTGTTGAATCTGTTCTAGAAAGTTTGTAGAGCTTGAAATGAGTTCAAACCTCAGATCATCATTAGCCATCATTACTGAAATATTTAAAGGTCTCATTTTGAAATGTCTGTTCATGGCGAGTCATGGGTTGCTCGCAAAAAAACATGAGGAAGGAAAAGATGATAACTGTCAGTTCAGATTTGATAAATATATATATACAACTGTTTAAAGAAAGCATTATTTGCAAACAAACTATGCTATACCACATATGTGTAGTTTATTTTGTGATAGTATTACCTAACATTAACAACATTCATCTGAGTCATTCTAGAAGTGTGGGAGACAAGAGTGAGTCTGCTGTGAGAACATCATGGGCAAAAATAAAGCTTACACTTAAAACCAAACACAGTTTTACAGCTTGATTCCATTGAAGAACCTTTTTAAGCTCCACACCACTTTTTATTTTTCATTTCTTCAGAAAACCAGGGCTTTTAAGAGAGAATCAATCTAATATGCAGGCAGTGCAACATGAAGAGCTTTTAAACTGGACTACATAGATAACCCAAGATATCAAACGTTGTTTTTGATAAGAAAAACCTGAACCAAATCCAAAACCAAACCCTAAAAGTGTTCATTAATAAAATATAAAAGTGCTCATAGCACTCACTTTTCTTCTTCAACCTCATCATCACATATTCAAATTGTTTATTAATGAATTATATCATAAGTGATGAATCATACATCAGTCTGACAAGAATATCTGTGGTCCTCGTCCAGTCTCCAGTCCACCAAAAATAGAGGGTGTCATATCATCATATCCCACAACGCCCAAAATCTCAAAAACTGCATTACAGCTTCTATGAAGACCAATAAATTCATAGGCTATGTGCATGTGTGTGGATCGAGGCTTGGATAAAAACAACATCAAATTGATTTTCCTTCTCTTACCTGAAGTATCCCAAAGACTGAGCTCAACTCTCAATGTGTCCACCTCAAAACTGGCTGTGTAGTTCTCAAACACTGTAGGAACATAGTTCTGCAAGAGAAAGATCCAAAGTTTAATATTTAACCAAACAAAATGACCAACTCATGGCTAAAACGTTCAATAAATGTTACACTCATGACACAAATGACATTAAAGATCAAATTAACATTAATATTTATTGGCGAGTTTTCTCTACAAACCTCTGGAAACGAGTCTTTGGCAAACACATTTAACAAAGACGTCTTCCCACACTGAGTGTCCCCGACCACAACTATTTTACATTTCATATCGTGATGGTGATCCATCATGGACTATCGTTAACTGAACCTCATCTTCATTCACCGTCGCTGAACATCAACCGGGTGACCTCGAGACTGCAGTCTGTCCATGATGTTACAGTAAGAGAGAAAGATTCCAGTTCTCTGTGCAAAGTGTTTAAGTTGTCTTCGGTGCTCCTCGGGTTGTGATAAAGATGAGTTATTTGTAAAGCTGAAGGCGAGAGGTGCATCCTCTGCTCGCAGCGCTGAGGAATAAACCGCTCGAACCGTTTCGCTTTGGAGTCTGTGAAACATCCACATACTTGTGTGATGAGCGCAGCGCGAGACCGCCCCGAGCATCAGCTCGCATTCCAGCGCGCGAGGACGCGCCGCGCGCTCCAACGCTCAAAGAGACAAATGCTGCTAAGGAAACAGGATTTTCTGCAGAGCTATGACAAAAGCCTAAAGAAACGCAGATGTAGTCAAATCCCAGGACTGTGATGTGATCAATTTAACAGTCTGGTTGTAACATGAAACTGTTTTAACTAACACTGCCGTTTGTTGCTCACAAAGGCTGCACTTATTCGAACAAAAATAAAGTAAAAACAGTTGGCTATTGTGAACTATTATCTATTGTAATATATTTTAAAGTCTAATGTATTCCTGTCTAAATCATTTCTGCAGCCATTTCTCCAGTCTTCGTTGTCACATGATCCTTCAGAAATCATTCTAATATGCTGATTTAGTGTTCAAGAAACATTCCTTATTATTGTCAATATTGAAAACAGTTGTGCTGCTTAATAGTTTAGTGGAAACTGTGATAGGCCTACATTTTATTCAGGATTATTTGATGAAAATAAAGAAATTAAAATAGAAATAGAAATTGTATATATAATAATGCTACTTTTGATCATGCAACCTAAAAGTAGGCTATCTGTAGGGGAGAGTGGGGTGATTTGTGCCAGGGGGGAAGTAGTTCCACCCTTGTTTCTGGAAAACCATAGAAGAAATTGGTCATGTGACCACATAATTTTGAAAAGCAATCACTTTTACTCGTCCTCCAAAGAAGAGAGACACATGGCATGAGAGTTAAGCACATTTTAGTGCAAAAAACTGTTTTTTCCCTTTCAAAGTAAAATTTCTATGATTAAGGTTTTCTGATTGTAGTGTCTGAACAATTATAGACAAGTTTGAAAACATTTCACACGTTTTAGTGCTTTAGTAGGCTACACAATGAGTCCATACAGTTAGCATGATGTTAGCTCTTAACTGCTGGATCATGCTAGTTTTTCAAACTTGTAGGTCTGGGGTGATTTGTGCCAAAGGGCCTGGGTTAAGTTGTGCCAGTTCCAGACCACCTAGACCTACATACTCACAGGGGATAATCTTGAGAAGTGAGGAGATGGGCATGCCTCATCATTGTTTGACTTAGGCCTGCCTGCTATTTGTTTAATTTAGCTAACACTGATTTCAGTTTTGAGTTTGCACTATGTTATTAAAAAGAAGTTTTATTCCGTTTTTAAGTGGCCTATGTCACAATAGGATGTTTAGAAATTAGCCTAGTCACTTTATTCTTATATGTTACATAATTGACAGACAGCGCTATGTCAACAGGCATCTATTGCCAAAGCCTTTTTGCCTGAAATGATTCACAAATATCATATATTGTGTTGCTATGGTGCTCTAAATGGTTGCTAGGGCGTAGTTTGATAGCTTCACAATGATCCTGAGAGACTGATTGGTCGTCTGAGTAAAATGAGCCCACCCCCTTGTCTCTATGACACTGTGATCCAGAGTTATGTTCAATACAAAATCCCTATGCAATTGACCATAGTAGGAAAAACACATGCTATGGTATTCCAGGGTGACAATATCTAAATAAACCTTAAATTAGTCATTTTGTATTGAATTTATCTTGCTTTCATATAGCATTACGGTTCATAACATTAAAATGTTCTGTTTTACTTCAGAAATCACTGGCACAATTTACCCCCAATGTATTCCCCCAAAGGCACAACTTCCCCCGCACCAGGGGCAAGTTGTGCCATGAGACCACTTTTTTCCCAAGAGCTATATTTCGGAAACAATTTATTTCAGATCCAAAGTTATTGTTCTCAGGGATGCACCACATCCTGAAATATATGTACATCCTTAAGTTGAAGGCATTACTGCCATGGCCTCACTTTAAAGTCACTTTGAGTAAAAACTGGCACAACTCACCCCACTCTCCCCTAATGCAATTTCATTAAAAAAATGATTTTTTTTTTCTTTACAAATAAGACTTCTTTGCATTATTTCTCTGATTAACTTTCTAAATTCAAATGAAATCATAATTTATTATGACTCAACACTAAAATCTCAGTAACTGTCTTTATTTTTACTAACCAAATTATGGGATGATGCAGGTTAAAAAAAAGAAAAGAAAATAGGACCTATAGCCTAGTTCATAATGATTTCGCACTCATTGGCCCATTTTGAACCCACTCATTTTGACTCATTAC
Organism: Abramis brama; assembly: GCF_963993115.1. Classification (NCBI taxonomy): domain Eukaryota; kingdom Metazoa; phylum Chordata; class Actinopteri; order Cypriniformes; family Leuciscidae; genus Abramis; species Abramis brama. The sequence goes on from NC_139970.1 coordinate 25,493,353, forward strand.
ATAAAACGATAAAAGAGACCTGACATAACACAAATACGAGTAGACACTTTAATACTTTTCTAGATTATTTAACAAAATGTGTCCAATTTTGCCTGAATTAACCCTAGTCAATCAAGATATCTATAGATATAGTGCCTGAGAAAACGCTCAAATATCATTGAAAGCGTGATTCAGGGAGCAGACTGTAAGGATACAAGATAGAAAAAATGACCATGAGGAGGAATTTAAGTCCTTTTACAACAGTTAATATGGTAAATCGCAGTCATATGCGTTTACATGTGGATTTTATGTAATAACAAAATCCTCAGTCCAGCTTTGCAACAATGCACTATAAGTTTAAAATGGGTTGAATGTCCTGATCTTATGTTCTTGAGTCTTCCTAAAGACAGTGCCATTTGTCCCGAAGAGCACTCACTGTGAGGTCAATATACAAGATATTTTAAGAGAAAACAGCCATGAAGGGACTTTTCAACCTTATAGGGAGGGCTAGTTTTTGATGAAATGTGAAAAGAATGTCCTGTGGTTGGTTTTTCCTCTTTTCCCAACAGTTTCGCAACATTGCTGGCTCCACATGCCTGTGTCTCAACACAAAAATCACATGAATCATATGTTTTGCTTTTCGCTCTGTGAGGGTGTAAAACATGATCATCATAAGCAGTATTAATGAAACCATATGTCCTTTTAACAGAGTAATGTGCAGACATTGGTATATACTGTTCATTTTGTAAACAAAATATTTCAGTAATAATTTAATCAAATGTTGTGTAATCTGATATACTGCAAAAAAAAAATTGATTAAATGTTTTCATTATTATTTATATATGCTGAAAATATTAGTGAACGCCCTCCTGTGTCAGCAGCAGTTTAAGAGCACAACCCAGAGCAGGAATGTTCTCAGAATTGGAGGACAGCCAGAGCAAGAAGCTGCTCCATGACTGAATGAATACCACATCTTCACAGTCAAACAAGAACTGTCTCCGGATCATTTACAAATCATGATAGAAAAGCTTTTAAGAATACTGATCACATATGGAAACACTTAAGTGATGCTGATTTTCCCTAAAAAATCCAGCATTGCTGGTCACCAGCATACGGTTTGTTTTGCATGGGATGCCGGTTGCTGGTCAACACCAGCATGGGAAACAGGAGTGCTGATTGACCAGCTCAGTTTTGCTTGAGAACTTCATATGATGGTCCATAGCACTATACCAGCTCTAAACATGGAATTCATGCTGGTTAATACTGGATTTTTCAGCAGGGTTTGCACTTTTCAAATGTACTAATCACGTCTTTACTAATACTAATTCATGTCTCTCACCATCACCGCGCATGTTTGTGTCATTTCCTTTTCTGTCCCTAGAAACCCTATTGGCTTCAGTGTAGCTTTGTGCTGAGTGAGCAGAAAGACCACATGTGCATACGCAGAACTCAACAATTTGAGAGGTGGCGGTCACTCGTTGTGTGTGGAAACATATGGATCTGATAACACAATTTTCGAAAACGTTATTCACCAACCCCCGCTGGACCACCAGAATATAGAATAACAAACTGTGTGAGTCTGTGGAATGTGAAAGTTAAACATCAGTCATGGGCCTCTTCTGTTACAAGGCAGCTCTTCACCTGATAAAAAAGCTCACTGATTTTAGATTGAACCATAAGGAGGGAAAGACTCTGAGGTGGAGGCAATTTGCCAGAATCTGCTGTTCCCACAACCGAGACATGAAACAAACTAAAATAACTACAGCATACTAAATGCAAGGACAGTCTAGAAGGAGGGGGTATATTTATATTGTGTCAATTTCATGAGAGCATATGAGTGATTGAAAGTTTGTGGCAAACCCAGGGTCATCATTCTTTTTTCTTTTAGGGTGCACCAGTGGCTGTCCCAGGTTTGTGCTACAGGCAAGATAAAACATGACCAAAAAAATATATATATATACACTTCCAGTACTAAACAACGTAATAGTTCATGTAAGTGTAAAATGTGTTAGGCTTGGTACATACTTTTTCGTTTTGCATGCAAGGGGACTTAAATATCTTACAATTATCAAAGACTATAGAGAATGAATGTTAAAACATGCTGTGACACACACACACACACACACACATAATGCATTTTCAAAAATGTATTTAATCTCACTGACAAAGTATCGAATTTTCCTCAAGGTACTGTCACCATTAGTTATAATAATAAGGCCAGGGGGTTAAACAGAAACACTGAAAATATTCTGATCTGTCTCACATATCAAGTGAGTGAACAAGTCATATCAACTAAAATTACACCACAACAAGCAACTTTTTCATGTTCTAGTAAATGGTTTGTGCCTCTGGCTAGTACATATATGTGTTGCAATGCACAGAAAACATGTATCTCTGTTTCGACCGGTTCATCTGGTGCTATATGGGAAACCAAAGCATGTGGTGGCTTGTCGTAAGTCAGGATGTTTTGTCTTTGAAACCCCAGAGAGAAACAATTTCTCATTATTTATGCCTGTTGCCTCTGTCTTTCCTACTATCTGACTCTTTTTCCTCCGTAAAAAGAGCAAATGTCTGAACGGCTGAATGTGTTTGGTAATCCTGCAGTGGCATCATTCTGGAATCTCTCAGGCATTCCAGTCCTTCAGTTACACATTCTTGGGGAACGGCAACTTGGATGATTACTTGGTGTCTACAAAACACAACTAAAATCCATCCAGTGAGTAATGAAATGACATTAAATAACTTTACATTATCATTATCAGTTATACGTTTACCTCTATTGGCTGATCCATAATGAAATGCGCAGTTCCACTAAACACGTCTTGCTGCCTCATCTTATAAGGCAGCATATTTTTCATTAGAAGTTTTCCTGTGCGTACTGTAAGTATGATTAATCCACACAGTTATTTGTGAATGAGACCCATTGTCATGCTGGAATTGAAAAGCCCTCCAACTCCCCAAACTGATGCAAAAAAGTTGAACTCAAACAGTTCTCTAGTACTCTAGTGTTACTGGACTGTGCATGAAGATAAGAATAGTCTTCATTGGAATTGAGGGGCCTAGCCAAAGCACTTATAAGAAAAGGATGATCACAGGAAATCCTGCCACTGTGCAGAATGGTCTGTCTATTTCTCACTTGATATCTAACAGAAACTGCTTAACAATAAGGAACAATTCCTAACAAGCTTTAGGTATCATGAACTAATACATTTGATTTATTTAAGGTTAATGTTCATTTACAGCATTTCATCAGTACACACATTTGACATTGAAAGAACAAGACATCTAGGACATCTTTTGTCTTTTCATCTTTTTTTTATCATGAGAAAAATAAGGCAGCCAAGTGGCTAGTGCCACTAAAAGAACATTAGGGGAAAACCTGAAGCTATTTAATTCCATTACACTTCATTTGAGTAAGTACAGTGCTGCAGTTTTTAACTGTGTCTTTGTTGAGGAGAAACCCTTTGGCTTTGGTACAGCTTTTAGATATTGAGTTGCCACATAGGACTGACAAACAGCGCCTGGTAATGCAATTCACTGCTTCAGGGTGACCTGGAATGTCCTCCGAGTTTCAGAAGAGCATGCGAGGCAGTGAAAGCCTTAATAGGCCCTGACAAAAGCCTTCCGTCCTTTACAGAAATGGGCTCTGTTGCTGTTTTTAGTATTGGTGCATATCACACCTGACCCATAATGTAGGAAAAAATAGGCCAAAAAAAAAAAAAAAAAGGACAGAACGAAATACCCAGTGGGACACTATTATGCTTGTATTTGCATTATATTTTTCATATTGTAAAACTAATCATAAACTCATGTAATGCAGTGCTTCAAATGTGCTGATTATTTGGGTTTTACTTATGTAGAGTGAACTTGGGTACAAATACATTTGTCTGTCAGTATCTTCTCATTATTCCGTTGTTGTTTGTTTAGGATGAACAATCTTTAACAGACCAATACATTATTAAGCCTTTGAGGATTCTTTAATGTATTTGGCTTTTATTAAAGTCAAAAGCATTTGGTGCAATTTACATTTGCTAAAAATACAGTGCAATAAATCACTGTTTTCTTATTGTCATTTAGTGTGTACTTTGAAAGCATGCTGTACTGCAGAAAAGCCATGCTTTCATGTATTTTAAGCTGGCTTTAGCAGAATAAAGGAAGAAATGCCAAGACAATTTTTAATAGACTATATAAATCACATTCTCTGGCTGGTCTTACACGCTTGGAAGAAATGGAAAAATCTATATAAATTTGTTTGGTTTTCAAATGCCAAGTTTTCTTCATGGCTGAAATTAATAAGGTTTGTTACCCGTTCTGGTGCAAGGCAGAAAATAACATAAATTATTATAGGCTAACATTGATGCTTTTATTTAATGCGAAGGTGATTCCATCACCAGAACAGCACCGAAGCATATTCACAGTAGAATGGCAAGCCATTTTGACTTTTATTCATTCCCTGGATATTAATTCTTGATTTCAACAATTCAATTTTATCTATAGTTAAAATGCGAATTATTGATATCAGGAATTCGATTTCTACAAAAAAAAAAAAAAAAAAGGCAACTTTGGATGCCAGGAATTACATTTCCACTAGTGAAATTGTTCATTCTTGAACAATGACATCATCATTGAATTCTTGATATCAGAATTAAATTTCAACTAAAAACTATAATTCTTGATAATTGTTATTTTCAGTAGTTAAATGTCACCATATAGGCTGCCATTCAAATTCAGTTGTTGATATCAAGAATTGATTTCTTACTAGCTGAAATTCCAATTTCACATTATCAGAAATACAAATCTTGCTAGTGAAAATTTTGCTAGCAATAATTACGTGGTTACTAGTGCAAATGTCTATTCTTAATATCAACAACTGAACTGCTATGTTCATTTTTGACATCAATCATTTGATTGTCACCAGTGACAATGTTAATTTCTGATATCATGAATGTGATTGTTACTTGTAAGAAAGCCATTTTAGATATCTGAAATTACTCTCCTAATTATTGATACATAACAAATGTAACCTGTTGAAACACATTTACAGATATCAAGAAGTAACATTACAACTAGTGAAAATTGACTTCATGATATCAGGAATATATTTTCTACTAGTAGCCTATGTAATTATTCATTGATATATATATAAAAATGATTTTTTATGATTTTTTGCATTTCTGATATGTGAAACTGGAATTTCAACTATAAGAAAACTATTTTTTTGATATCAACAATTGAATCTAAATCTAAATCAACAATTGAATCTAAATGATATGGTGACATTTAACTAGTGAAAATTGAATTGTTGATCACAAATTCATATCCAATGAATAAAAGTCAAAACGGCTTGCCATATAGTTCCTCTTAGTTACACCTCCAAGTTTATCACACTGCAATGCTTTCCCCTCTCAGTAAAACAAATTCAAACACCTAATAAGTTATAATTAGCTATTTCATTATTTTTTTACTCAAGGATCCTAATGAAAGACTTCCCTTTTATAGCCCCTTTCACACAGCACGTTGATCCCGGGACATTGCCGTAAAATTGCTATCTAGCGTCTTCTGTGTTAACGCAAACACGTCCCAATCACTGGATCGATGCCGGGATGGGGACCTAGTAGCATTGCCGGGATCAGTCCCGGAACGCGCTCTTTTGAACAAAAGCCAGGACCAATGCCGTAAGAGGTGTGTCGTAGTGATGACGCACAGGCCTCTCTACAACCTATGTGAATGAACCAAAATCAAACATTATCCGTGTATTTTCCGGAATCTCTGTGTGAAAGGGATTGTGAAAGAGTTTTTTTTTCTAAGCCATATCTTTCCTGTGTTTTTGTTGTGTGCTTTTATCCTGCCAGACATGTTTGTGAGTCAACAATGTCAATGGAAACAAGTCAATGGCAACAAGCTTTTCCGGTTTCATTCTATTAAAGCAACCCAAGAGCAAAATAATTAAATTATGTAGGCCTATAGTTTAAAGAGGTGAAATAGCCTACTTTATTTTTTATTAATTAGCATATTGTTGGAGAGTGTGAACTAGGCTAAATACAGTAGTTAAAAATGTCTGTTATATGCTTGAATAGAACCCAAGTCGGAGTCTCAAGAACGAGCAAGAGAAACATTTTCTATTATGTTCTGCGGACGTCATCTAGTGGAGCTGTAAGAAATTTCAGGGACACTCTTGTGTTTGTCCTTCACACGCTTCCGTTGTTACGTAATCATAAGGTTAAACCAGAGTAGCTGTTAGCTTGCTAACAGCTAACATACATCATACACAATTCAGGTAAGAACGTATAAATTTGCTTACTTTGAATATTGTTATTGCGCATCTACAAAGAGAGTACCAAATAATACAGAACACAGGATATGTTTTATTTTTATTGGAGTGATTGTTATTAAATTGAACTTTTCAACAAAGTTTTAGCCAATGGGCTAATGAGACATGAGTAAATAACAAATGTGTCATTAACTGTTTACTTATAGTTCATCTGTTACATTTGTGAGAATTGGTTGAAGGCCGAAAATGTTAGGTTTTTTTATAGTGGTACGTTGTATTATTTATTTCTCCTTTATGACCTCTCTGTAAGTTGCACAACAGACAGCAGCTGGTTTATTACATATTGCAGATTAGTATTGTTTAGTTCTTAGTTATAAGAGGAAATATTGCAACTCCGGGTGATTTTAACAAAATGATCCGTTTCTTTACTGGGCTGTAACGTTACAGATCTTCTGTAAATTATGAGGTCTTGGACCCACTGCTCTCATCCATGTTTTATCCAGCTCAAAATAATTATTGTTTTGTCAGGTACCTAATGAAGAGCTACATTTGTTGTGTGTGTGTGTGTGTGTGTGTGTTTTATTTTAATAAGTATTGTTATGTGACTATATTATTTTTTCCCCACCCACAGGTGAACTGTAAACAAGAGAAGCCCAACAGGATGACCAGTGTAAGTGTACTACTGTAAACCCTAGTCATTGCAAGGTGGATCCAAGTAAACACAACAAAATCTAACATCATGACTACATGTTTGTCATTGTTCTCCTATGGTAGAGATGTTTATAAGCGCTACATAACTGCTTGCTGTGTTTTCTCAGGTGCTCTGCAGCAGAGCTCGGCTGGTGACGTACCTGCCAGGGCTTCACGTTCTAGTTCATCGTGTTGTTGGAGCCAGAACTTTCTCTGGGGCATCCGGCTCAGATGAGCCACACTTGAACAACACAACCCCTAACATTGGTAAATGAGTGTATTCCTCTCTAGAATATTTAAAAAGCAGTTGTCCTCCAATAAAACAGAATTTAGTAATTGCCTTTTCAGGTAGACTTACCGTAATTACAAAATATTTAACATACAGATTAAATAACAACATTTGCTGTTGTATCATTAGATTGGTGTAATGTAACTTTTAAAGGGTGTTTTCTAATGGTTTGTGTTGGTTATTTCCTGTGAATAGCACCCAGGACAGTGTGGCCGGATGAGAACATGGGCCCGTTTGGGCCTCAGGATAAGCGCTTCCAGTTGCCGGGTAACGTGGGCTTTGACTGTCATTTGGAGGGTCCAGCGGAGCAGAGGAGCACACCGATCCACAGTGTGATGCCGGACTTGCTCACTGCTCAGTCCAGCAGCGAGAGGCACAACTTCATCCTGGCCCATTTCATCAATGAGCTACATGTATGATGCTTTCAGGAAAAAAGATTTGTATTTGGAATGACAGAATAAACAAATAACTAGTAAAAATAACATTATTAATGGTTGTGAAGTTAATGCTTAATGCATTAATGGTTAAAGATCATAATTAACAACATGAATTTGAAAAACAAAAGAGTTCACTATCATTAATAAAGTTATTATTTTGCTATTGCTTATAATAAGGGTTATCTAAATGTTACCTCATAATGTTAATATAATGTAAAATATTATGTTAGGTTTTATATCGTTCAAAAGTTTAGGGTCTGTAAACATTTTTGAAAGTCTTTCCTGCTCACCAAGGATGCATGTATTTGATCAAAATACTGTAAATTGTGAAATCTTACTACAATTTAAAATAACTATATTATCTTTTGAATATTTTCTGAAATGAAATTTATTCCTGTGATTGAAAGCTGAATTTTCAGCATCATTACTCCAGTGTTCAGTGTCACACGATCCTTCTGAAATCATTCTAAAATGATGATTTGCTGCTCAAGAAACATTTCTTATTATCAATGCTGAAAACAGCTGTGCTGCTCAATATTTTTTTAGGAAACTTACTTTTTTTTTTTAGGTTTCTTTGATGAATAGAAAGTTCAAAAGAACAGCATTTATTTGAAATATAATTGATTTTGTTTGTAATATAAAAGTCTTTACTGTCACTTTTGATCAATTTGATGCATCTTTGCTAAATAAAAGTATTATTTTCTTTAAAAAGATCTTGACACCAAACTTTTCAAACTTTTATTTATACAAAGAGAGAGAGAGAGAATACAATACTGTGTGTATATATATATGTACATATACATGTATTTGTTTTGTTTTTTAGGAAATTGACCAGACTTCTTCAGCACAGAACGTAGATAAAGCAGAGCAGTTTTTTGATAATTCCAGTGTGGAGTGTGCCATTCAGTCTTGCCCTGAATTGTTAAAGAAAGGTCAGTATGCTGCTGTTTTAGAGTATTTGAATTCATCAGATTTAGCATGGACCTGTTATATTGCGCTGTGACTTTCTGATGAGGTTTGTTGGCAGTAGGGGTGGTCTCGGTTTGAATGGTGTAAATGTAAAATGACCACAAGAGGGTAGCATTTCCATATGTATTTTAGGCACTGAATTTTGTGGTTGTTCTAAATCTCAAAATGTAACTGTGTATGTAATTACTGTACAGATATTTATTACTTAGTACTGTAATGTGTCGCTTTCGTGTGGTTAATGTTTATTTATATGCGTGTACCCTATTTATTATCTAATTCAGATTTTGAGTCCATGTTCCCTGAGGCACCGTCAACTGGCTTGATAGTGGTCACTGTGACTCAGAGGACACAGAACGACATGACGGCCTGGACTGAGCAAGTGGACAAAGAAAGGGAAGAGCTGCTGGCTAAAGTGAGTTGATCTAGTTGCTTGATATGATTAACATATATATAAGTGCATAAATCATGTTATTTGCAATTAACAAGATGCATATTTCAACATCCTAAAGAGATGTGCCAGAGATATCAAGCACTCAACATTGCGATAGATAGATAGATAGATAGATAGATAGATAGATAGATAGATAGATAGATAGATAGATAGATAGATAGATAGATAGATAGATAGATAGTCAGATAGATAGATAGATAGTCTACCTATTTATCTGTCTATCTATAGATAAATCTATACTGTATATACAGATAGATATTTTGTCATATACTTGAAGTTATATATATTAAAATAATATATTAACGAAATTAGTATATGATATGTATTTGATTATTATATTATATATTAATATTATAATATTTACATTATATATCATATATAATATTATATTATTACTGTACACACATAATGCCTAACTGAAGGTGCTGTCACTTCATATCAGAGTTGCTCATGATTCAGTTATCATATTTTAGCCCCTCTCTGTGACTTTGTATTGTCCTTGAGCAAAGTTATTTGGCTTTAGTACAAAAAAGTTCTTCAGAACATGTGTGAATGAGAGTGAGAGCTTTGGCAGGCTGTGTTATTTACTGTTATTGTCTGGTTCACATCACTGTGGGGCCATGCTGTAGGAATGCTGCAGGGACTGTATTATTTTCATGCCGTTGATTGTTTATGAGCAGCTTTGTTCAAAGGAAAGATTTAGAACTGAACGTGTGCCAAAACCATGTAAGCTAAACTGAATGGAAGCTCCATGGTTAAAGCAATTCATTAGAGTTGAATCAGTGTTGATAATTGTGTTCTATGCAGTTTATTGCAGGTGCCACGGAGATATGTAATGCTCTCCGAACAGAAGGATTCTGGGCCGATTTCATAGACCCGTCATCTGGACTTGCAGTAAGTCATATAAACGTGTACAGAACTTTTGATACAATCCACAAGCTGCTGTTTAAATGTTCTTAATCTTCTCTGTCCTCAGTTCTTTGGACCGTACACAAACAACTCGCTCTTTGAAACAGATGAAAGGTATCGGCATTTAGGTTTTCAGATTGAAGACCTGGGCTGTTGTAAAGTGATTCGGCACGGAATGTGGGGGACGCACGCTTTTGTGGGCACACTTTTCACCACAGCGCCGCCCAACAGCCAGATCATGAAGAAGCTACAAGGAGACGAAAGTTAATTAGTTAAAGATGCTGTGTGTATCGCCATGTGAACACTATCAATATCAAAAACACACTTGCATCCCTTAAAGCACTTAATGAAGTTTCCCAATGACTGCTGCTGGAAATGTGTATTTATTTTTGTAGAACAAAGAGCAGTTTTGGTGTCATTTTTATTTTTGGATATTTGTTTTACAGAGGGAAGTTCTGTGTCAAATGTCTAACATCTCTCTCTCTCTCTCTCTCTATGCTGCCTTTCTTGTAATACAGACCTTAAAGGAACTGAAATGTAACAGTTGTAGAGCTGAAATTGTTTCTTCACCATTGCTCATTCTGAATCTGCATTTGGTAATTGTACATTTGTTGTTGATGGTGGTTAATTTTGTGTCATAAATTATACATAAAAGGTTTGGGTAGTGATCAAGAGTAATCCGTTTAATTCAGTATTGTAAGCTTTAGTCATAGCGCCATGACAGGCACAATAAATAATAATAAATAAGGAGTATCACTGGCTATAATGTTGGCATATTTTTGTGTTATTTTGATGCCTTTTAAGTAAATATAACTACAGTTAGACTGATAATTGGAATGACTGAATTGATTTTTATTTGACCAATGTTCATACATTTGTACATGAATTATTGGTTCTTAAAAATCAGGTGGTTTTCATAACTGGCTTAGTTTAGACTCTAAACACTCAGCAGAACCATTAAATTACTGTATTCAGTCAAAAACAACGGTGTGTACAGAGGTCAAGTCATTAATTTATTAATGTATATTATGGAGCCCAAAACATCAGAGCCCAAAACATTGTTGAAAATTAATTTGCAAACATTAAAAGAAAAAGTAATGTAATGACAACAATAATAATAATTAATATATATATATATATATATACACTAGGGTTGGTCAGATTTTAAATTGTTTTTGAAAGAAAAACAAAAATATTTGTAAAATAATGTTTGTGATATTAAAATTTAAAATGTTCTCTCTAAATGTCTTCAGTGTCATATGATCCTTCAGAAATCATTCTAATATGATAATTTGGTGTTTAAGACACATTTCTTATAATTATCAATGTTGAAAACAGTTGTGCTGCTTAATATTTTTGAGGAGACAAAGATACAAATCCTTTGTAACACTATAAATGGCTTTACTGTCACTTTTGATCAATTGAATGCATCCTGAAAAAAAAGAAGCACACTGACCCCGAACTTTTGAACTGTAGAGTATGTGCAGTGTAAATATAAGTAGAAATGTAGATGTTGGCTATTGATAATTGATTTGCTTGAAGCGATCATAGCCAGCAGCTGCTGAGCTCAGTGTCTCAATGGTGTCATTCGGTTTCATTCAGAAGCACAACAGATGGACTATAATCATTCTTCTTTAAACTCTGACATGATACCATTATTTAGATAGCTCTTCAGTCTCCATTAGCACGTGTGTCGGTGAATTGTGTTTAAATCATGTGGATAACATAAGGATTATATAAATAGCCTACTTTCATGGTAATATATGCTCATAGATTTAAGTGTAACGATTTCATTTATTCTATAATTAAAATGCAAATGTTACTTCACCTATTATTTTATTTATCTTAATATTTTGCATTATTATATCAGATATGGTCATTTGCTTACATCGTTTTCAGTCCTTTGTAGAAAATTAAAAAGCAAATAATTTTATGCCGAGTGCATTGAATCATTATTATGGTTTGCTTCTTCTGTAACCAGTATCTGAAGATTTCATTAAAGGTAATTAACACAAAAAAAACCTGTCATGATGTGTGGTGAAATCAAAGTGTGCGGCTGATCAAAGACAGACTGTGTGTGTGTGATTTTAAGAACAGCAGTCATCATCACCCCATGTCTGATGGATTGACATGGCTATCAATTAGATGTAATTGTCCTGCTAAAACTTGGTTCCTACCCTTTGTTCATTGGAAAGTTCACTAACTGTTTACTGGATAACTCATCAACAATATGATTATAATGTCATCTGGTCCTTTTATTATCCTGAAGAAACACAGTGTTTAGCCTAAATTTATAAATTACCTTTATGTAACTAGTCTTCAGGCAATTGTTGAGTAACAAGTCATAAAGAATTTTCATGTGAAAAAACCTAATAAGCTACATGCACACTTTTATTAGATTTTTTTTTTAAAGCAGGGTAGAATAAGGAGCTGTGTACAACACTGTTTTCATCTAAAAACAGATTTTTTAATATGCGTTTTGGCCGTTTATTTACACAACAACCGCGTTTTGGGGGCCCAAGGTTTCAAAGTGCAAGTTTTTTTTTAAACAATACCATTATCATATCCGTGTACAAACTACAAAAATGCGAATTTGTGAAAACGGTGACGTACGTACTCAATAGGCGCTGTTTCTTGTTAAAAGCTTTTTAGTGATTGTTTCTGAAAATGTGAAATGTTTCTTTTCAAAGTGATATCGCCAACTACTGGCCTGGCATGCATAATACAGCATTTTAATTGTTTTCGTTGATCCGTGTGAATGGGGATCGTTTTGACAACGTTGTTGTCTGTAAAGGAAAAACTTTTCTATTTTTAGTAGCCTACGTTGTTGTCATGTAGCCTAAATGTAACCTATCCCAAATAATTATGTTTTTGTGGCATGAATATGAAATATGTATCTATAAACTTTATTTTTGACTAAAGCATTTGCAATGGTGGAATAATTCAAATCACATGAGAATGACAGAATCATACATTTTTAATCGGGGTTAGATATCTAGGTCAGACAGCCATCTTGTTGATCATGAGAAATGAATTATTCAAACAAATCCCCACCCTCACAACCCCACGTCCTCTAAGAACATTTTTGTATTAATGTTTTATTTAATTTAATTTTTTTATGACTTTTAATGATTTTTAAGAAATGTTGACATGGATTTTTGGTAAATAATCAGCCTACATACATTCGTGATTACATAAATAAATAATAATAATAATAGTTGTCAGATTGATGGACGTAGGAATGTCTACTGGAATGATTAAGAATATACCTAGGCCTATATTTATTGAGACAAATGACAATTCAAATTGATTCAAAGCAAAGAAGTCAGACACAAGAGCTGAAAACACACAAGAAATTGACTATCTGCATAAATGAAAAACAATGTGAGATTGGGGTGCACTTCTGTCTCCTGTTAGTATAGTGACAGGCAACGCCAGGTCTGCAGAGAAAGGAAAACCTGGTGTCAGAGGTCTGTTCTGACAATGGAACGTTCCCACTCGTTATCTGCCAACACTTTCCTGTTTTTCAGAGAGCAGCTAAGATTTACATTGGCCAGGCAATGCGGAGAACCAAACCGTCATGCTCTCTGTTTATGATTTTTCTCTGCACTGGGCAAAAAAAAAATTGAAGGTATTTGACTTAATTTAGTTAAATTAAGGACAGAATTTCTGGTGGTCATTCAAGTTGACCTAATAGGAAACCCTTTAGATTTGTGTTTTTAACTTCTGTTGTGATGCCATGTTTCTTTTTGTGTTGCCAGGATCAAGTTCTGTTGACTGCTGCAAAAGCTCAGAGTCTGTGTATTTGGACTCATGGTGATCATGAACCGAACAGCAGCCGGTGTAATACCGGACACAATGTGATCTGTGTGCTTGTTCATTCAGCTCTGTGTTCTGACTGGTAATCCTTTTAGGGTTTCTCTGCTGGAATTTCATTGAATTAGACTCAGATTAGAGTTAGAATTGAGTAGCTTGAATTAGAAAACTCAGACAGAATGAGTGAGAGCTGCAGATATAGACACATAAGACCTGGATCTTCAGAATCAACTTTTTTTTTTACTCATATGGCTCACATGCTAATGCAATTTTACCTTTTTTTAAAAGCAAATAATCCGGTAATTATAATTTCAATATTCTGTAATATTTAGATCTGTTGTTTTGTTTTTGTCCTGCTCATTCTTTTTACTGCCTGCATTGCTGTTCAAATTCAGGTTTTTGCTTAAATTTCAGAACATCAGATGCTATTTTTAGGATTCATCATTCATATTTTGGTGTATCCTGAGCCTTCATTCCCCCAGGATCTGCCATCATGGTGTAATTCAGTCATCATAATGCTGAAGCTGTGATGGTGCACTTCTCTCAGTCCAGTCCAGTCCTTCCTCAAGTCTTCCCATCACACTCCAGCAGACTTCCAGTCTGTCCTGTGACAATTTCCCACTGTCTCCATCTTCCTCTGAAGACAGATTTCACACTTACATCACTATCTGTTGTTGTCTCCACCCTGTCCTGGAAACTGAGCATATTCACACACTTAAAAAGCAGTTACATTTTGTCCAGTATACATGATTTATTCAGTCACAGTAAAAAAAGAAAAGAAAAGTGAATACATGAAAGTCTGATTACATACATTTAATATCTGTAATTATTGTTATGAGCAGAAGTCCTACTAAAGATACAAGTTTTATCTTGTGCAATATTAAACCTACAGTGAGGAAAATAAGTATTTGAACACCCTGCTATTTTGCAAGTTCTCCCACTTAGAAATCATGGAGGGGTCTGAAATTGTCATCGTAGGTGCATGTCCACTGTGAGAGACATAATCTAAAAAAAAAAATCCAGAAATCACAATGTATGATTTTTTAACTATTTATTTGTATGATACAGCTGCAAATAAGTATTTGAACACCTGAGAAAATCAATGTTAATATTTGGTACAGTAGCCTTTGTTTGCAATTACAGAGGTCAAACGTTTCCTGTAGTTTTTCACCAGGTTTGCACACACTGCAGGAGGGATTTTGGCCCACTCCTCCACACAGATCTTCTCTAGATCAGTCAGGTTTCTGGGCTGTCACTGAGAAACACGGAGTTTGAGCTCCCTCCAAAGATTCTCTATTGGGTTTAGGTCTGGAGACTGGCTAGGCCACGCCAGAACCTTGATATGCTTCTTACAGAGCCACTCCTTGGTTATCCTGGCTGTGTGCTTCGGGTCATTGTCATGTTGGAAGACCCAGCCTCGACCCATCTTCAATGCTCTAACTGAGGGAAGGAGATTGTTCCCCAAAATCTCGCAATACATGGCCCCGGTCATCCTCTCCTTAATACAGTGCAGTCGCCCTGTCCCATGTGCAGAAAAACACCCCCAAAGCATGATGCTACCACCCCCATGCTTCACAGTAGGGATGGTGTTCTTGGGATGGTACTCATCATTCTTCTTCCTCCAAACACGTTTAGTGGAATTATGACCAAAAAGTTCTATTTTGGTCTCATCTGACCACATGACTTTCTCCCATGACTCCTCTGGATCATCCAAATGGTCATTGGCAAACTTAAGACGGGCCTTGACATGTGCTGGTTTAAGCAGGGGAACCTTCGTGCCATGCATGATTTCAAACCATGACGTCTTAGTGTATTACCAACAGTAACCTTGGAAACGGTGGTCCCAGCTCTTTTCAGGTCATTAACCAGCTCGTCCCGTGTAGTTCTGGGCTGATTTCTCACCTTTCTTAGGATCATTGAGACCCCACGAGGTGGAGCCCCAGTCCGAGGGAGATTGACAGTCATGTTTAGCTTCTTCCATTTTCTAATGATTGCTCCAACAGTGGACCTTTTTTCACCAAGCTGCTTGGCAATTTCCCCGTAGCCCTTTCCAGCCTTGTGGAGGTGTACAATTTTGTCTCTAGTGTCTTTGGACAGCTCTTTGGTCTTGGCCATGTTAGTAGTTGGATTCTTACTGATTGTATGGGGTGGACAGGTGTCTTTATGCAGCTAACGACCTCAAACAGGTGCATCTAATTTAGGATAATAAATGGAGTGGAGGTGGACATTTTAAAGGCAGACTAACAGGTCTTTGAGGGTCAGAATTCTAGCTGATAGACAGGTGTTCAAATACTTATTTGCAGATGTATCATACAAATAAATAGTTAAAAAATCATACATTGTGATTTCTGGATTTTTTTTTTTTTAGATTATGTCTCTCACAGTGGACATGCACCTACGATGACAATTTCAGACCCCTCCATGATTTCCAAGTGGGAAAACTTGCAAAATAGCAGGGTGTTCAAATACTTTTTATTTATAATTTTCCTCACTGTATATATTTTATGCATGGCTCAGTCATGCTGAACGCAGACACTTGGCATTTTCCCACAGTAAAGAAGGGCTGCGTTTGTTTCCATTGCTGCTCAATCTATCCCAAAGCTCCACGGCAGAGTAATTAAAATCTCAGCATGGCCGTACTGAACAGGATATGCTGCCATGCCCTCCAACAATGAGGGTCATTCTTTGGACTTCAGACCAGGTACTTGAAACCCAGCCTGCAACAGCTCTTGATCATTAAAAACATGTTCCTGCTCATCTGGAAAGTCAGCTCTAGAGCGGAAATTTGACTTGTATCGGCAGGGAATGAGCCGAGAAACTGGATTACTAAAGCAAGAAGATGAAGGGAGCTTTTGTTTTTGACTTTGGAACTTATCTGAATGTTTGTCAAAATTCCTATTTTTTTTTTTTTTAATTCCTTTATTTGAGACCCTTCAGCTGCTCTGCTGTACTTTGTACAAACATTTTCTCTTATAAATTAGATTTATTTTTCTACTGTCACAACAGCAGTTACTAAATGCCACTATGAGCAAAGCCAACTTCATTTTTAACCTGTAGTCCATTTGTGAAACAAGAAGTGACCAAAGGGTCACTGGGTGTTCACCTTTGACCTCTGGCATTGGGCTTAATGAGAGTTGTGTTTCCTCTTCTCTGCTACCATAAATCTGAAGACCCAATAAAATGAGACCTAAATCTGTCTAGATAAATTAAGTTGAAATTTGAGTAATATAAACCATTGGAACCAGTTAATGCTACAAATATGTTTGTAGGCTACTCTACGGACAATGGGCTCTTAAAAAGCACAAAGCTTTTCATGTTTTAGGAATAAAGCAAATACAATGTGGTAATTTATTCTTAAAAAATATTACCAACTTTAATATCAACTATATTTACAAAATACCATGTAGTCTAATTTTTTTTTTTTTTTTTTACAAAAATTCTTCATGCCTTAGCTTGAATGTAACTATACACCCTTGCTTCATTTAGTTTAGTGGAACCATGGATATGGATGCGAAGCAGAGTGCCTAAAACCCCCTTAGCTGTTCTAAATCCACTGTAAAACATGGCTTCAAGGGGCTTATTGCTTTTATAAAACGGTTACTCCATAAAAATATTAATTTTAATATTAATTTTATTCATAAAATAAACACCAGCAACAAAAAAATATAACGTTATAACACATTTATTCCTCCGCCAACTAAGCAATGTAGTTCCAAAGAGGTTGTTAAGCAACAAAGAATCACAAACGGCAGTTGCGCAGTAATACTAATGTAAGGGCCTGTTCACATATCGCTTCTTTTGCGCGCTCAAGTTCGTTATTTCAAATGTAGACGCGCGGTTTGCGCGCTCATAATGGAAGCGACGCGGTCGCGGTGCGACGCGCTCGTTTTTTCCAAGCGCGTCCGCGCCGCATCGAGATAAAAACATCTCAACTTTTTCAGAATGCCGCAAGCGCTCGGGTGGTTGCGCTCCGGAGGCGTCTGTCGTTGCTAAGCGTGGTTCTTGTCACGTGACCTGCGGTGCGCTTGCGGCATTCTGAAAAGTTGAGATGTTTTTATCTCGATGCGGCGCGGACGCGCTTGGAAAAAACGAGCGCGTCGCACCGCGACCGCGTCGCTTCCATTATGAGCGCGCATACCGCGCGCCTACATTTGAAATAACGAACTTGCGCGCGCAAAAGACGCGATATGTGAACAGGCCCTAATGCGGTCAGTGTATGTTTGTTGAGCGCGACTCAACCAATCAGAATCAAGGAGTAGAACTATTAGCCCCGCCTCCACTCACTCACGCCAGCTCAGAGACACACTCGGTAAACTTTCGCTCAAGTTACTGTAGTAAACGCTGCTTAATGGTATCGCTCTTACAACGTCGGACACATAACGGTAATTAATATGATTAGCCTTTTGCTTGACTATGTTATCAAACAGCTAATAATTTGCTGCTAATGATACACAAACCATTGTTCTCGTTTAGCATCTCCAGCATGTTTACCTGATTGTTTACAAGTTAGTTTGTGACGCAAGAAACACCAGCGATTTCAAACCGCGTTTTTGAGACAGTCTTTGGTTCAGTGGCGTTTTAAGGAGGAAATATTCAGCAATGGTGTTGATTTATGACTTTGCACATGGCTTGTCTTAAAGCATATTAAAAACACAACATAGACATATAAACAACATTAAAAACCTGATTTTCTTTAAGTAAATGTGTTTTTAAGAATTTTTTTTGTCCTGTTTTTAAGGATTTGGGATTTGTTTTTTGATGTTTGCAGTTCGTACACCTGCATCATCCTGATATAGTTTAGCCCTGTTAGCAGTTATAAATGTAAAATTGTTGACCATAGGCATGAAATTAAACGGGGAAAAATGTGCCAGATTTAGAAAGTAGAAAGAGTGGAAAATCAACAGTAAAGGGTTGAGTGGAAAATGGAACGAACCAGAAATATATTTTGTGTGAATAGCCAGTAAGCCTCATTTGAAGAGAACATTCACAAACTCATTTGATTTTCATGTTGAATTATGCTGTCCGTAATTTAGCCGAAGCAAACTTAATTTTTAGAATATTATTTGTATTAACAGTAAACAAAACATCAGTAAACGTTCTGAATTTAATACATTACAACACAAGATACCACAGAAGTGTTACAAATGTACTCCAAAGGCGTGATTTAAAAACACATCTAAAATTATGTACACAAGAATATACAGGGATATTACAAACCAGTGTAGAAAAAAATATCTACATTTATAACAAGCCTTGGCACACGATGGCATGCAGCATTCACAATTTTGTAAGTATAAAAAGTTCATGCAACCCTATTACAAATCTGTATTTTTGTATTATAGTTAAGATGAGAGTAGAAACTGACGAAAGACCTTTTTATACACAATGTTATAAATTTCAGCTGATTTATATCAGCACATTCAGAGACATGTTTAAAGCACATGACCTTCAGATAGTTAAGCTGGGTCCACTCAGGTTAAAGGTGTTTTGTGCATTACTAATCTGGCACTAACTGCTCCATAATTACCTGAGTAAATGGTTTGAGCCCTTCTGTGATCACCATGCCCTTTATATATAGTACTGAAGTGAACAAATTGATTTTAGTGAATGTTACAATACTTTTCATAACTTGACAAAAGACAGAGAAGAAACAGGAAATAGCTTCATTTACAGCCAGGCAGATCACCTAAACAAATCATAAAGCCTGAACAAATAACACTGTCGCCGCAGACTCAACATTTTTAGCTGATCGCACAGTCAGCCAGGAATCATGATTAGGAAATATTAAAGTACACAACAATGGACCGACGAATGTATAGGAACATGTATGTATATAATAATAATAATAAAGCCTTTCACTGTAGGCTATATGGAGGTTCAATGCTAGTCACAACACTTTCACATGACAATCTGTACACAAGTGCTTACGAATACATGTTGCATTATGACACAAATACACAGTGCAAAACAAAATGTTCTTTTTATAGGATTGACAAAGTTGCTGGATGACATGTTGAACTTTTTTTCTATAGGTTTCAAGCCCTTTTCCGTGATGACAAAATGATGAAAGAGGGGTGGGTGGAAAATTCATGAACCCTTGACCCCTAAAGTTATGCTCATACCTACAGCCAACAGCACACAGTTCAACATCCTACAAAAATGGATAAAAAAATAAATATATCTATACAAATGTATAAAACACAACTTATTAATTCAAGACAAAAAATGTGCAGGTTTGTGTCAGTTTTGCTATAAATATCCTCTTCCCATGTACAGTACCGGTCAAAAGTTTGGAAACATTATTTTTTTTTAATGTTTTTGAAAGAAGTCTCTTATGCTCACCAAGCCTGCATTTATTTGATCAAAAAGAAATGCAGAACAGAAACAACAGTAATATTGTGAGTAATATTGTGAAACAATATTATAATTTAAAATAATGGTTTTGTATTTTAATATACTTTAAAATGTAATTTATTTCTGTGATGTAAAGCTGAATTTTCATCAGCCATTACTCCAGTCTTCAGTGTCATATGATCATTTATTAGTAATGCTGAAACAGTTGTGCTGCTTAATATTTTTTTAAACCTGAGATATTTTTTCAGGATTCATTGATGAATGAAAAGTTAAAAAGAACAGCGCAGGCTATAAAAAAATATTAAGCAGCACAACTGTTTCCAACATTGACAACAAATCAGCATATTAGAATGATTTCTGAAGGATCATGTGACACTAAAGACTGGAGTAATGGCTGATAAAAAAATTCAGCTTTGCATCACAGAAATAAATTAAATTATAAAGAATATAATTCTTTAAAACCATTATTTTAAATTGTAATATTATTTCACAATATTACAGTTTTTTTCTGTATTTTTGATCAAATAAAAGCAGGCTTGATGATATTAAAAATAGTAATGTTTCCAAACTTTTGACCAGTACTGTACATCATGAAAAACTTTTTTTATATTTTTATAGAGAATATTAGTATAGGATTCACAAAAATGTATTCATAGGAAAGAAGAAGTCCAACAACTAACACTTCATTTTGAAGAAGGTAAAGCCCACAGCTGACTGGCACATGCCAATGGTTTAGTTATTGCCATAAAGGTTCATTCTACTCTCAGTTAATACTGTGGAGCATCAGGCTGACGATACAGACAGAAAGCAGCAGCGTGGGACTCTGTGCTGGTTGCATGCTCTCGTTAATGGGAGAAGTGGTGGCAAAGATGGCATTAGTCTCGTTTCGAGGGAGAGACATGTTACAGATGTTCCCCTCGCAACAGGCTGTACACTCCTGCAAAGAGAAAACCAAACAATAAACAGTTGAAGAAAAAAAATGAGAGAGATTTACACTTTCTGAAGTAATGCCAGTGCTTGAAATGCAAGACAGCACTGATGAATAGTCAAAAAGCACAGCGCAGTATGAAAGGTTTTCGAGGCACGCTTCTACAAAATAACAAAAATAAACAAACACAGAAAATGCTGAACTGCAGATTCATGAGTTACTGTTTTTTATATAAAATAAAACAAAAGCAATAAAGCAATCACCTTGCCTATAAAGCTACTGAGCATGACTTGTGGAAAAATTAAGAATTCATTCCCAAAACTTAACCCTTTCACGCATAGTGGTCACTACAGTGGACAGCTATTAAAAAAGCATTTTCTTGAATTTGCATGGGTTTTTATGGCAAAGTTGCACATCAACCTCTTCATTGGACCCTGGTGCATCATCCTATAAATTGCAACCAAGTGGCAAGCCGTTTTGTTTCGATTTTTTCCCCCTCCAAACCAAGATGGCCAAGGGTCAGTCAGGTTCCTTCTATCCTATGAGACTCTTGTAGGTAAAAAAAAAATATTGCAGCATCAAGCAATATCTAATGAGTCATATCACAGTAAAATTTTCCAAGTTTTGATTTTAGATTGAGAGAAAACTTGATTAATCACATGTCCACTGTAGTGGACGTCATGCATCAATTGCTATATTTCAGCTACAATTCATAATTACAATGTGAATATTGTTTTTGAAATTTAAAACTTAATCTGCAGTGACTTTTTTTTACTGTAAATAAATGTACTTGTATTATTAGAATGTAATTTTCATTGACATCGGAAAAAGTCATGTGATTACATAATGTATGACACTTGTAATGCATTACTTTACTTGTTAGATCAAAAAGTAATCTGATTTCGTAATGCACGTTATTGTAATGCTTTTTTTTACTCATAACATCAAAAAGTAATCTGATAACGTAATGCATGTTACTTGTAATGCGTTTCTTTACTCATAACATCAAAAAGTAATCTGATTACGTAATGCATGTTACTAGTAATGCGTTTCCTTACTCATAACATCAAAAAGTAATTGATTATGTAATGTGCATTATTGTAATGCGTTTCTTTACTCATAACATCAAAAAGTAATCTGATTAGGTAATGCACATTACTTGTAGTTAATTACTTGTTAGATCAAAAAGTAATCTGATTAGGTAATGCATGTTACTTGTAACACATTACTTGTAACATCAAAAAAGTAATCTGAATGCGTTATGCATGTTACTTGTAGTGCGTTACCCCCAACACTGATCATTTCAGATGAGATTGAAAAAACGTATTGCTAGGTTTTCTCAGAGGAGGGCTATGATAGAAATGTGCATGTCCATCTTGAACATAATCAGAATTATCAGCTAATAAGGGTAAATCTCCATACTCTGGTGCACTGGAGGGAGCATCTGAGTGGTTTCCACAGTTGTACCTTGACAGACTGTAGAAAATTCGGATGGAATCACGTCCTCATGTTCTGATATCAAAGATACGCGAAGTGCAACTTGTATGAAGTTGTATGAAGCCTTTGCAATATTTTGCATTTATATTTTTTCTATATATTTTATAGTTTTCACATGATTTGATATAATTGTATTGATTAGTTTGTTAAATTCACATACTTTATCTGTTTGATTATTGTCTTATATTTAATATAGTATATCTTAAGTTTAAACCATAACCGCATGCTGTCCACTCAAGTGGACATCTGAAGATCTCTTTGAAAAATTTGTAAAAAAATAAAATAAAAATCAATTCTTGTTTTTCATGCCCTAAGAGCAATAAAAACACATCAATCCTGACTGAGGTTATCATAATTCATGCATGAAAGGGTTAATGTTGCCACAATTTAAGTAAATTAAATCAAGGGGACAAATTAGTTCAATGTGGCCACAAATTTGAACAAAACAAGTCCAATAACTTGTGGAAACAAATTCTTAATTTGTGGCCACAATATATATTGTTTCTTCCTCATGTCTTGTGCCAGACAGTATAAGCATTTCCTCTGAAATTTAGTTGATAATGCTACTATAAACACACACTTATGATGCTTATCCTGCCCCCCCCCCGGCTTCTACTGATCGGTCCCACTGTTTTAAAACTGACATTAACACAGAATCTTAAAAAAAGAGCAGTGGGAAGCTGCCCTAAAAACAGTTGTAGAAGATTAACAGCACCAATCACAGTTCAATATGCAAATAGACATAAGAAAGAAGACCAGTACATATTATGATGATGTATGTAACTGCTTTTGGCAACATTCTGAATGCTGACCATTCTATCAATACGAGTCAATTGGAGAACTTTAATCAAACTTTAATCTTAATTTGTGACCCGTGCTGGCAAAATGAGTCGCAATGAGCAAATTTTCAAAAATGAGTAATTGTTATTTTTACATTTTTTATTAAAAAGCCTTCAAAAATAATGATTTGTTGGAATCAGACAAAAAAATTATGAGCTACACCTGTTTGAAGTAGAATCAGCAAAGTCAATTTTGAGAAAAATCAAGTTGAATTTTTCAGAAATTTCCAAAACAAAATCACCTAGTAAGCAACCATACCTTAAAATCCCTGGTAATACAAGCACATTTGGCACAAAGTCAATACCCATATCTATAGGAAAATATATATATATATATATATATATTCAACTTTTATTTCCCATGATACCACAATTGTTTGATTAACATTAATGAGACAGACAGCCTATAGGCTATATTAGACCTACTGTACTGCACTGATCTAATATAATGTTAGACATCAGATGTTTTCTTTTGTTTATATTAGCACGAGTTTAAAAATTATCATTAGTTCAGACTCATGCCATCGTGAATTCGCTATGAATATTCTCAATGTCAGAATGCCGCGCTTTAAAACGATACCAAACTTGTGCAGAGGGGAAGCGCCAGTCGTCGAGAAGTGAGCAGAGAATTTTTTTTTTTCATGGACAAAGGAAAGGTACTCCTCTCAGAAAACGCACAAATAAAGTACAAAATAAAATACTTTTAGATGTTTAATTTCTATTTGGAGCATTGAGATCGCTAGACTAGGGCTTAATGAACTCCTTTTTGTGAAAATCTCAAATTCTACCAAAAGTGACATTTTTTCACTTGTTTTGCCTGTAGATTGTAATCAGCCTCATTTTGCCAGCATGAGTCACTTTTAAAAAAAAAATTTTTGTATACAAGGCTTACAATGAACAGCACAGAACAGAAAGTTTGTGTTAAAGTCAACATAAAATAAAAAACTAAAAAATTTTATGGAATATTGCTGTATTTATTATAAATGACTTATCTGTGCAAACAACAACCATCCAACTCAATTCCCCATAGACAAAATCAAGTCCCGCCTTACATAATTGTTTGAGTTAACTGTTTCATTCGGATATACGTCACCACAGGGAAGAAAAGATTATCTTAACTTCCGTTTCATGCCAACTTTAAATTGTTTAGGGCTTAATTAAGTGCCGAAGTTTCATAGATTGGGATTAGGCCAGAATGTATTTGTGTTTATCTGAACTGTTTTTTTTTTTCTTTCTAGGTAATCTGTTTTTTAACCTTAGAATGAACCTTCAACTTCTAAATTTTCTCTTTTAGTGTTGCTGTGGCATCTTTACACCGCATTTATCTCTCAATCTGGCCTTCTCACATCTGCCCCCTGCCCTCTGCATAACTCCTGTCCTGTGCTGGAGGTAAAAGGTAAGTTACAAAGAGTTCAGGGAGTGACCAGGCGCACCTTTCAGCAAGGATTACTCAGAGAAGGATTACTGAGAGACGGCAGCATAACTCACAACTTTATCTCATCTGCAGTGAAATCACTTGAAAGGATAAATGGATTAACTAAAGAGCAGAGTTTAGTGTTGCTGACTGAGCCATATCCTATAAGCAGCAGAAATGTTTATTGTCCACTCAACATGTTTAAGATCACTTCAAGTGGACTGTGTAAAGTGAGATGAGATGGATTTCAGTAGGACGAGCATGACACAAACTGGATGCAAGTTACTTGATATGTGAGTTGTATTTAGTTGTTCTCACCCTGTTTCCTTCATGGTCCATGTCCGAGCACCCCGTTTCAAGACAGTCTTCCAGCGCCACGCAACGCTTTTGCACCGACACTGTGTTTCCATCCCAGTTCATCTTATGACGTGTGTAGCAATATCTGCTCTCTAAAAGTTACAAAGAAACTTCACTTAGTTTTCTCTAGGGCACACTGTATACATCACATAAGACAACATTAGGATTTGACCAATGGAGTCAGATTCCAGTAGAAAAGCAATATTCCTCCAGGGATTTTTCTATGGATATTGCAGCACTTGCCCTCAGACGATCTTTAATAAGTGCCCATGAAATAACAAAATATTGCACAAGAACTTCATGGAAACACACAACACAACCATATCTGAGCATTCCAGGAAATGTATACATTCCCTGCAAAACTGCAGATGATCTGTAGCAGCATGTGCTTACTGAAGGAATGAGTGTCTGTAAGGGGTTACAGCTCTTGAGTCATTAACACAGTGCTGTAAATCAGACCCAACACAGCACCAGCCTCCTTATATGGGAGGCTATTCATGGCAAAAGCATGTACTGAATATATATCTTAAACAACTCATAGGCAAAGCAGAGCCTGAAAAATACTGAACCTGCATCTTATTCACTTATTCACTAAGCATTCGCTAAATGCACTTAACCCTCGTGTTGTATTGCATTTTGACCCAGAGAGGATCTTCTTTTCCCAAAAAATGCTAGTTATTGTTATCGCATTAGACTGCAACTTACTGACTTTGCTCACTTTTGTTCTTTTTTGGGGTTATTTTCCACCTGGTTACACTTGTGTTCCCAGTCAAAAATGACCAACCCTCAAAAAATAGCTTATAAATCTCCTGTTATGGGACAAGTATTGGATTCTAATCTTGTTTCCTTTCAATTAGCAAAGGTTTTGCATTTCTTTTATGAACTGATTGATCGTAGGCCGCTAGGCCTCATTGATCTGAGCTTATGCACCTGTTTTTTTAGTTGAATAAGCTTTATTGAACTATTTTCACTCATAAACTGAGGTGAATAAGCTCAGATCAATGAGGCCTACCATCAATCAGCTCCAAAAAGACATACAAAACCTGTGGTAAGTGAAAGAAAATTAATCTTTAAGGTGATAATATAGCATAATGAAAAATTTACAAGCAATGTAAAAGATTGGTTGTTTTTAACCGGGAACACCAAATTAGGTTTTTTTTTAGCAAAGCGCAATTAAATAGCACTGCGCTGTCACCATTTAAATGAAGTCAATGTCATTCTTTTCAGCCCAAACATGCCTCCTTTGTATATAAATTGGATTAATTATAAATTGCGCCTTGTTTTGCAGAACGACATAAATACTGTACTTTAGTTTTAATAGGCACCCTGCTTCAAACTGCTCTGTAATAAGAGAGAGAGGTTATGGAGATGTTGCACCTCGTGGACAGTAGAGATCTGGAGCCCAGCGATTGCATTCATAGTTGTCAAGTGCATCTTCACAGGTAAAACATTTAAATCCTCCTGGATATGGAGTTGCTGGGAAAACAAAGGACAAAAGAATAATAATCAATGTAAATGGAATGATTTAGATCATCATTTAGTGATTGCAAATCTGTTGGTGAAACTGATTAGATGATTATTATTATGTTGAACAAAAGGACGGGTATAAATATTATATTGTATGATATGATATTGTATATACATATAACATCTTATCTGCCAATACAATCTTATATTTATACTACCGTTCAAAAGTTTGGGGTCAGGAGGAAATATTTTATGTTTTTAAATATTTTTTAATAAGACAGTAAAAACTGAAATATTACTACAATTTAAAATAGTTGTTTTGTATTTTAATATATTTCAAAATGTAATTTGTTTTTGTGATGGAAAAGCTGAATTTGATCCTTCAGATATCATTCTAATATGCTGATTTGGTGCACAAGAAAAATTCCTTATTATTATCAATGTTGAAAACAGTAGTATTTCTGAGGAAACCATGATATATTTTTTTTCAGGATTCTTTGATGAATAGAAAGTTCAATAGAACAATTATGTAAGGATAACAACAACAACAACAAAAAAAACCTTTTCTCTCTCTTTCATCTGCATATTCATCTGTTATATTCGAAGCATGTTATAAATGTGGTCAAATAGAAATAAATGATTGTGTTGTCATCATGCCACCATGCTTTCCCCTCAGACTAGCTCTGAATGGTAATCGATTTTATTTTTCCCCCAAAAAAAAGCAAACAGTAAAAAAAAAAAGGTTTCTCCTATTTATTTTTAGTCATTTTTATCTGACATTATGATTTACACACAGTGTTAACAGAATAGATAACATGCCAGACACTCATTTCATTTTTAAATAAACTGCATGTAATTATGTAGGCTACCTGTATCAATTTCCTAATCAATAGAACCACTTGTGAAAGACTGAGACAGAATCTTTTCAAATGCTCTTTGCTGTTAATCCTTAGATGAAAAAAGTCCTTGTGAAAACAGTGTGCTTTTTCTCTTCCTGAAGCTCCACAATCAGATTACGCGGCTCACACAGAATATAAACATCAGCCTCGTTTTTGTTTTAAAGTTTTAAAGAGAAAAACACTTCTTGACCTCACCCAGCAAATGCTTCAAGAATCTGATCAAGTGACCATTTTAAACAGGCCATTCATTCATCCAAACAACCCAATATGTTATTACGTCTGAAGTCTCTAAATAGCTCAAACAGAACTTAGTTAGAAGTTAATTTATGACCTGCAGATTTTACTGTTAACCCCACCAGATTCCTGTGAGCCTCCTTATGAGAAAGTGGTCACTAATTACATTGATACAACTGACTGTAACATCTCTTATATATTTATAGCACAGACTTAAAGAGATGAGAGAAACATATGAGTTAATACAACAGCAAAATATGAAGTCTGAGGCACATTTACGACCCTTGTGTGTCTGTCAACATTATACATTTTCTTTCTTTCCTTCCTTTCCAATTCAATGTGCATGTCTTGTGTGGATATCTGTTTCATATTTGATGTCAAAAAAGGAGAAAACAAAACAATTTGTAATATAATCCAATGTAAACATGCTTTGAGTTTTTATAATGAGCTGATTTTTGATAGCCACCAACAATTTGTTGCACATGTAAACACACTCATTGTGAAGTAGTGCTAAGTATGCTAAATGCGTGGAGTGTGTTTTGTTTTCTGAATCCACACTTGCCATCTGGAGTGATGAAACAAAATCAGCTCCATCATCACAGTAAATCCTCTACATCAATGTGCAACAGCCGGATATCAGAAGGTCACACATACGGTGGTGGTGCACAAACTATTTTGAGATCTCATAAGAACTGATTTGTTTTAAGCTCACGCACACACACTCAATCCCCGCTGGGCCATTGAGCAGATACGGATATCTCCAGCTGTACACCGGAGAGCCACCACACAGCTAAAGGGATTTTGGGAGGTCCTGCTCACTGTGATGAAAGAGTTTGGGATTTCACAGATTAATTCTCTCAACAGAACTGAGACCAACATCTACTCTCTTTCATTATGGATAATTGTACTTGCCATATGTTACCAACTCACTAAGATATTTACATATCAAAAACATGGTTAGTATTGGTTACAAGTGATCAAAACTTTTATGGTAAGTCATGGAACAACATGTAATGCAACATGTTTTGGCATAAAAGAAAAATCTATAATTTTGACCCATACAATGTATTGTTGGCTATTGCCACAAATATACCTGTGCGACTTGACTGGTTTTGTGATCCAGGGTCACAAATGCACTAATATTACATAATATTACTGTATTTTTGATCAAATAAATGCTGCCATGGTGAGGATAAGAGATTTCTTTCAAAAACATAAAACAAATCTTACCGACCCCCAAACTATAGTGCAAGTATGTGTTTGAATGTATATTAACAAACGATATTGTTAAAAATTATATAATGTAATTTTGTTTGTTGATGACATAAAGAATGTTATCAGAAAAGGTTACCAATATATTTGACAAATGTAAAAGCCATTTCCCCATAAAGAATTTCAAGATGCAAATCAAACAGGGATTAAAGGAGAAAAGGTATCAGGCAGAAAAGGCTACACTGACCTATAACGCCTCGGCCATTGCCACATGCTCTTAACAATTGATTTCACATCAGCAGGCCTAGTGGGCAATCTATGAGTTTTAGGGTGGGGGGTCTTAACACAGCTGGTGTGTCAGCTGAGACGCTGAGTTTAGCTACGCGTCACTGGCCCGCTGCTCAACCACTGATACAGCCTGGAAGGCCAATTAGGTCACAGTATAAAATCTAGAACCCCATATTTGGAATGAATTTGCATTCAGAGCCTGAAGGTCTAACAGCTCCATACCAGCCCTTAAAAGATCTATAGAAGCCAGGATTGACAACTGATGTCTGAACCTTTTGTTCTTCCAGATGAGATGACCCAGGAACTCAAGGATTATATCAGTTTCATTTTCAAAGCTTTGGCAGGATCTAAGAGGAAAGAAGGCTAAAGAAGAAATACTTACTTGAGGGATGGAGAAAAACAATGTCTTTTTCTGTGAATTCCCTAGATTGAACCGCTTTGATCCAGCCGGTGATGGCGGTCAGCATTAAGCCCCAGGCCATGATAGGCCAGGGTTCCATAGCTGGAGGAAAACTCACATGAGCAGGTACCCAGATCCAACACGGCACCTGTTAAACAACACAGCCATGGTCACACAAAACAACTTAAATATTAGGCGCCAAATAAATTAAGTTTAACAAGGGATTAAAGAAACATATGAAGAAAGAAGGGAACTCTATAGGATTAAAGCAGTTCAAAGCAGTGTTATCCCTCTCCAAAACACCGGACACAAAGAGGCATGCTTGTTATTCCAGCAAGTGCTTCATTATATCAGTGACAATGTCAGCAGTCTGCCAATGTCCTGACCCTCAGCGATAGTGGCCCTCTTAGCTGTTTGCTTTGGTTGTTGGCAGCAGAACAAACACTCATCTATTGTTTTCAATTACTGAATGCCATGCTCACAATGCAACATCTTTGACGAACACCATAAAATGGATACTTATATATTTACAGTCCACGAAACAGGATCAAATTTAATGGAACAAAATGTGCTTCATGTGGCTTTTTTTGTTGTCGATAATATTCTATTAACAAAATAATGGCCATTGAACTAAAAATTTATGTTTTTTTCCGGTCACACTTTATATTAGGGTCAAATTCTATTAACTATTAAATTAAATTAGTAGCCCTTTAACTTTAACTACGACTTTTGCCTCAAACTCCTAATTATGGCTTATTAATAGTTAGTAAGTCGTTAAGGGCTGTAGAATATGTTCATGCAGATCAATATGTGCTTTATAAGTACTAATAAGTCAATGTCTTAGTAATATGCATGCTAATAAGTAAGTTAATAGTGAGAATTGGACCCTAAACTAAAGTGTTACTGTTTTTTTCTTTATAAAAAAGAATAAAAGTAAATTTTTATTTTTTACCATGCACATTTACTTTGTACTAAACCCAATTAAAAAGCATAACAAAGGTTGAAAAATGAGAAGGATCTGTGCTTTTTTTTTGACGCGATATACAAAAAATCCCCCTGAAAGACTAAAATCAGCCTGGAGAAAAGCACATGGCTTAAACACAGAGCTCTGCGGTTTACATTACTGAAACGAAAGCTGGGGCAGATTACACATTTTTCAGAAGTGCTTGACTAAACCGCTTTGTGTTCTTTCTTCAGCGAGTCAGATGGAGGGCCAGCCAGAAATCAATCCATTCATTTTGGTGAATCAATTGCTCTTACTTTGTTTACAACTCTCAAATTGAATTCCCCTCTACAAAAAGCTGACTCATAATAAGAGAGAGCAGAGAGAGCTAATAAATATAACAGAGCAACCTTCAGACTGTATTAAACCTTTTACAAAAAGACTGGTTGAAATGTATACCATTTTTGCTGCATTTCCCCTTTAAAGTATATGAGTTTGAGGATATTTCAGTCATCAGGTATGACAGAGAATCAGAGTGCTTCCTTTATTAGATATTTGCTTTATTTTTGCTAATACTTTTATTATTTAATGATGGCAACAAGCATCCACTTAAAATTTTGAGATGGTTAAGTACTGCAGTATTGTGTATTTGTTCTTCTCCATCACTTCATTCACATACCAATCTTAACCTGGAAGGAAAAAAATCACATCTTCATAGTATCACCACCTTTTTGTTCTTTCTGTAGATCTTATTAGATCTCATAGCAAACAGTTCCCATTTAAACATGAGCAATAATCCCAGCACATCTCTGTGAAAGCAGATGCGTGAGAACCAATCACACTAGAACTGAAAAACAAAATGAAAAATCTAAAATAATAATAATGGTCAATTTAAAAATATATATATTTTTATCAATTCAAAGACAATAAGAGCCCTTAAAGTTATACATGTCCAATAGGATTATAATGGCTTTCCCGTCTGAGGATGTAAAATAGATTTCTATTCCTCCTGTTAATGTGTTAGCCATGCTACTCTCAGAAAAATGATTAAATAGCCCGACACCGGGCGACCCTGAGCTCCTGTTGCTGTGTAGCTCCTGACCTCTCAGACAATGTAGAGTGGCACAGCACAGCCGTGTTACAGAGCATCAGGTTTCCTCAAAGCAATCCTTTTCTCAACTGAAGGTCTAAGGTGCCATTGAAAAGGAGCACAGAAGTACATATCAGTTTTCCTTTTTAGCTGATTGGTCCCACAAGCTGTTGCTCGACTGGGAATGTCAACAAACAATTTAAGTATGTTTTGACACACCTTTGATAAATGCGCTGACCTCTATAATACGTTAAGTCTGGAGGTAATGAATTAGATTTTCCCCTTGGGCTTTCAGCATTATATTAGTAAGAATTGAACCCGTGTACAGTACATGTGTTTCACGTGGATGCTGAACAGATACAGAGAAAACCGGAGAGTTCTACAGTGAAAGAGCCAGGTGTTATGATGAATTAAGTTATTTAGTTAATGACGTATATTTCTGCCATCATAGTTTCTACAAGAGAAAACATTAAAGGGATAGTTCACCCAAAAATGGAAATTCTGTCATCATTTATTTGCCCACACGTTGTTTTGTATGATTTTCTATCTTCAGTAGAAAGTATATTGTCAAGTATATTGTGGCCAACTCACAGTCAAATAGTGTGATTAAGCCTAATTCTTAAACTAGATTACTTGCAGTGAAATGAGTTCAGATAGAAGCTCAGCTTAGATAAAATCAGCCTTTGTATGAGACTGACATGAAGAGGGAATGAGTTAAGTAAGCAACGTCTTGAGTAACAAAAATACATCCTACTGATAAGAAAACATGGATTCAGTTTCAACACAGGTGTCCTCACACTGACACATCTTATTCAGCTTTATCTGTCATTGGAGAGTCTAATGTCCAAGACCATCAAACACCAGCTGTCCAGGCCACAATATGAGAACATGGGTGATAAGAGATCTTCAAAAATAGTGAAATACAGAGACATAACAACTATATGCTAATACACATACCGTCTTGTGAACTTTCTATTTATCAAAGCATCCTGAAAGAAAACAAATCATGATTTCAACCAAAATATTAAGCAGCAAAACTGTTTTCAAGATTGATGTAATAATATGTTTCTTGAACAGCAAATCAGCATGTTAGAATGATTTCTGAAGGATCACGTGACACTGAACACTGGAGTAATGATGCTGAAAATTCAGCTTAGCCATCACAGGAATAAATTACATTTTAAAATATATTACAATAGAAAATAGTTATTTTAAACTGTGATAATATTTCACAGTATAACTGTTTTTACTGTATTTTTTTGTTCAAAACAATGCAGCCTTGGTGAGCATAAAATAAATATTGAAACTAATGCCAGCAGACCTTTTCTTTATAATTATATTAATAATTTCACTTGAAGTGTTGACATACTAATCATAATAATGACGAGTGTAACTCATGCCAGTCAAACAAGGGAAATTTTTAATTTAAATACTTTCCAAACAAGGCACATAATAATTACTGTGACATTCAAAGGAAACCTTCCAGACCAATCAGGAAGTGCCTCAGGTTGAACTTCGGTGCCCAATCTCCTCTAAAGCTGTGCCAGGTGCCTGCCATGAGCAATACCTGTCATCAAAGCCTAAACGCCTGCAAGTCGCTCTGGAAAATGGAAACTGCGGTTGTCGGTTTGTTTAAGCAGACTATTCTGTTGTTTGGAGAGTGTCGATGAGGATCAGGATGCAATAAAGCATAACTGGAGAGTAAACACTTTAGCACAACATGAACCTGGCTCCGAAGCAAAACAACCTTTTGCACTCGCTTGATTGTAGTTCTGTACTGCTTTTATGCAGTCTCTGAGCCTTGTAATGCAAAAGTGTTTGAGGCAAGTTAAGGAGGGATGACTATGTGTCCATATAAAACCACTGGCGCATTTAAACATCTTTATGCTCTTTCAATAACATTGCACATCAACTGTGTCTTCAATTTCTGTCTCTACAATATCCATGTGCATTATGTATGCTATTACCACATCACATATGTACACTGATGTACTACATTAATTTACTATACTTCTCTGTTATACTTCATTTTCATTTACTGTACATTTAATAATTTAGAAAACAATGGAAGCAATCAAACCAACAACAGGGCCACAATATGCAAGTGCTGTGACAAGTCTGTTAGTTTAGCACAGTACATGTAGCAATTTAATAAATGGCCAAAGACTAAAGAAGTTAGGCAGGTCATTTCACCAGCAGGGAACAGTTTAAGTATCAATTTTCAGTCGCATTAACTTTGTATTAATTATTATCTTTGTCTCAGATGTTTCTGCTAAAAATAAATAAAAATAGACATTGTCTAAACATTTGTGACCCTGGACAACAAAACCAGTCACATGGGTCATTTTTTTGAAATTGAGATTCATACATCAACTGAAAGCTGAACAAATAAGCGTTCAATTGATGTATGGTTTGTTATGATAGGATAATATTTGGCTGAGATACAACTATTTGAACATCTGGAATCTGAGGGTTGAAAAAAATCAAAACATTGAGAAAATCACCTTTAAAGTTGTCCGTTTATGTTCGCTATTGTGCTGCATTCACTCACAAAAATAAATGTTTTATATATTTACGGTAGGGAATTTACCAAATATCTTCATGGAACATGATCTTTACTTAATATTCTAATGATTCTTGGCAAAAAAGAAAAATCGATCATTTTGACCCATACAATGTTGGCAATTGCCACAAATATACCCGTGCGACTTGTGGCTGGTTTTCTGATCCAGGGTCACATTTTTTGCCATACCATTCAAAGGTTTGGGGTTGGTAAGATATATATATATTTTTATTATTTAAGTCTATTATCACCAAGATATACAATAAAAACTTGTATATATCAAGATATTTTAAAATTAAATTTATGGCAAAGCTGAATTTTCATCAGTGTCACATGATCCTTCAGAAATCATTCTAATATGCTAATTTGCTGCTCAAGAAACATAACATAAATATGTTACATAAATGTTGAAAACAGTTGTGCTGCTTATAATTTTTGTGGAAATGCATACACTTTTTAGTTTTCCTTGATGAAAGGTTAAAAGAACAGCATTTATTTTAAACAAAAATAATTAGTAACATTATAAATATCCTCACTCTCATTTTGGATCATTTTAATGCATTCTAGCTGAATAAAAATTATTTTAAACAAAATCTCACTGACCTCAAACTTTTGCACAGTAATGTATACCGGTAGTAGTAAAAAAGTGTATACTATAGTATAATCTATACTAATGTAGATAGTATAGTTAGATCATTCGGTCTTGGAATAATTTTATAAGAAATGTTTGAGTTTGTACTGAAAAACACCCCTCCCCCTCCCCCTCCCCTTATAAGAAAGAAAGAAAGAAAGAAAGAAAGAAGCATTAGCCATTTGACTGCATGTGTTACACAGCTTTTTTTAATACAAAACAGTGCTGATTTGAGTTTTTTTGCACCTGTGATACACCATGTAAGAATGACTGCGGGAACTCTGAAAGCCTGCCTTCCTCTGTACAGCGTGATACATCCAGTCACACTCATGTCATCTCATTCCTGCAGGTCACTGGCTGACTCAGACCCAGCAGGGTGGAGGAAAGAGACAGCATGGAGAGGAGTCTCCCCGCAGGTCAAGGGCCCTGGAGTTCCTGCCTGAGCCACTGCCAGGTGAAAAAGACTAACTCAGGTCAGAAACATGATATTCTGGGTTGTGAATTGGCCTGTGAATGGCAGTCGCTCCCATTAATGGAGGGAAAGAAATGCAAATCCTCTCCTGTGACTTCCAAAACTTGTTAGACCAGATTTTGCACAGGTTTGAGAACTTAAAAGAGAAGAGTGGCAAGAAAGCTGCAAGTTGTGGCTCTTTTCCAGTCTGTCACAAACACCCGAATGTCAGCATTTCGAAGTAAAACATTATACTAGAAACTGTACAAAACATAAAAAAGAGGTTATTATTACTTACTGTAGGACAATAGCACACAATTCTCTTCTATTCCATGAATAGAATTAAACAAAAATATAGCACAACACCTTCAAAACCGTATAGCAAAATTCCTTGGAAAGCCTAAATACAGCAAGAATGGGCAATAATGCAGATGCTCATTTGAGAGAGGGCACAATGCAATCCCAACAGAGCCCTGCATGTTGTCACAAGTCAAATGGCACCGAGCAATACCTCTGCCCTATAGTGCACCCGGTCAAAACTAAAGGAGTCACATTGGATCAGAATCACAGACCAGCTAATTGAAATCCTACATGCACACACACACTAATCCGGCACTATTCGTTTGAAGTGGTCCGATTCAGCTGCATAATTTTTAATCCCCTCTTCAGACTCTTGACACATTCAAAGATCCAAGGAATCAGTCATGTAGCTCAGAATAACACAATGAAAAATAAACTTCAAATGCCCCAGATAACGCAGAAAAGATTATCTGCCTTAAATGAGCTCTGTTGGAACAATATTAATGATAATGCGCCATATGCTACATGAAAACATTTGGAGGGAAAATATTGATATTTTGATTGATTGCTTGCTTTAATATTTTTTTGGGTCAAAATAAGGTCAAAATGTTAGGGTCATAAAACAACTGTCCTGATGTAACAATCAAGAGGAAAAAAAAACAACAAGCCTCATTGAATAAAATTCTTGAAAAAACTATATATATATATATATATATATATATATATATATATATATATATATATATATATATATATATATATTCTCCTCAAAAAATATGTATAAATATAAATTCTCCTAAAAAAATTAAGTAGTTTGACATCATTTTTTATAATTATTTTTTTTAAAACCCTCTGAGGTCGACAAACGCGCCGACGCGTTTTGCCGGATTTTCTCCACATTGTAGCACTATAAACTTAAATTACTCCATCATTTATGGTCATACAGAAAAAAGAAATATAAAAAAAGAATCTGTGATATTTCTCCTTTTGTATGTGTCCACTTACAATCAAATCAAAACATTGTGCTTTTGTAAAATAAAGAAAATAAACAGGGTGTGCTTTCTGCCTCTCCGTCGCGGTGAACTTTTTTTTCTTGAGCACGTCTATAAACTGAAACAAAACTCAGCGAATACTTGTCACACATTTATGAGCCATATACCTTTATAAACATTTAAGTGTGTACTTTTAAATGATCGGATTCAAAACGAAAACAAATATTCTCTGTTTAAGTAATTTGTATAAAACCATCAAGATGTCCAGCTTCTCAAACGCTTGCTCATTACAGTTAATTTGGCCACGCCTACTCGCGCAAAAGATATTCACATGCAAATCTCCACATGGAACGCGAACGCGCTCGTTACCTCAACAACAAAACACTTCACTTCACTTTTCGTCGAGTTTGAAAGACGTGCCTGACCTTACATTGGATTTAGGCTACCTCAGAAGAAGAAGAACGCGATTTGAAGACAAGAAAGATAAGGTAAGAAATTCTTACATAGCCTAGTTTGTTATTGTTGCATAAATGTCACGTTGCAGCTGAACTGTTGCTAGATATATGGGGAATATTATAATATTTAGACCCGTGTTTACTGTGTTTGTGGATATCTGCTCAAACATAGATATGTTTATGGTAACCATAATGTTTTATATTTGAGAGTGATCGCGTTTGAATGTATCATATTTTGCAAGCGATCGCGTTTGAATGTATCATATTTTGCAAGCGATCGCGTTTGAATGTATCATATTTTGGATGAAAGCAAAACGCACCAAACGGCTTCATGTTTTTATTATTATCTCATTTCATATCATCATAACGGATGGAAACATTTGAAGTAACATGATAATCAATATATTTTTCTCTAGCTTCTTTTGGAAGATTTATAGGCTGCTATAGGTTATTTATTGTTATTATTATTTTATCCGCACTGCGCATATACCTTATGCCTACAAGGCACAACAAACCTGGTGTTCATTATATTATATATCGTTGGAAACGTGTGTGTGTGTGTGTGTATTCTGTGAATTTTAAAAAGGAATTTTAAAAAGCAATTTTAACCAGAAAAATCTAATATTTATTTCCAAAATCGTGCAGGCCTTTCTCTTGATATCAGTATGTTCACTTTTTTTTTTTTCAGGTCCCAGATGCCACTGAGGACTTCAACATTCACATGAGTCTCAGTACGTGAACATGGTAAAGTGAAAATCTTGGAAATGAAAGGTATGTACAATGTTTTTAGGAATGGCACAAAGGTCTCTGTCTTTGAAGTGCTTTTTTGGCATTTGTTGTGTATCTTTGGATTATGTTGTGTTGTAAATAAATCCAAACAATTTAAAAGCCATTATTTTTTAAATCTCCTCATTTACAGTATTGTGCAAGGTTGCTCAGAATGATAGGGGCCTGATAGCTCCTAATAGGGCCGTTAGGGGAGGTTCTTTGTCTTTCTCAGGTGAGAAAAGCTTACATATTAATGAGCTCTCGCATAAGGCTTTTTCACACAAAACACGTCGTAAAATTTTTAAATCAATATATTGTCTTATCTGAATGAGCAGTCAGGGTGATTTTCACATAGTTTTGCAGCAAATATTCTAGGCTACGTCATACAATTTTCAAAAGTCTTGTGAAGAAATAATCAGTATGGGTTTCATGGCCTTATTTCAGTGAGAATTTTTTTTTGTATTTTCAAAAACCACGCATAAATGTCATTATCTCAAAACTACAAACTTTTACATACATGCTGCTGATATATTATTGTAGCAGAGTTTGTGCTGAATACAGTGTAATTAGACTTTAGCCATGAAAATGTCACAAGTAACAGAAATAACCAGAAATGTCAGAGCATGTCAGAACACCTCCAGGGCCCAGAAAACAGCTCAGACCTCAGAGGGTTAAACAAAATGCTTATTAATATTTAAAAAGCTCATACATGCAATACAACCAACAACACAGAAACATGCAGTAAAAAAACATTAGAGGGATAATTTTATGCTGATTACATATACTCCAGTAGAATTGGGTTTCACTGATTAAGTTAGATCATAATGACCTCTGCAATAGCATCTCTTCTCTCCCTCTTGTTTGGTGACCCCACTTCTTCAAACTATATGGGAAAGACTTGAGCTCTATTGTATCTGTCCTACCATACAAAATGTCTTACATGTGGGGTGGGTCAAGCCGAGGAGGGATAAAATATCTGTGTGGCAGCTGTAGAACACTAAGTGGGTGGGGCATAGGGTAAGTTTGATTCCCTTGAACTTTGGGCCAGCATAACCATAACAGGATAAGGCGGCAAAGAGGGCTAATTAGGAATGTTCATGAAAGGATTTGCTCCCTCTTTTGTCTTTGGGGCTCAGATGGCAAAACCTCACATTCTCCCAACAAGACATTTACACTCGGTGATCACGGACAGAGTGTGACTGAGTTCAATCAGATGGGGGAAAACACACCCCTCACTCTCTCTGAACTATGAGGCTTTTGTTCATATTTACATATAAACATCTGCAGTTCAGACATCGTGGGTATATTTGAAGATCACCTGACACCGGAGGAGCTTGTGATCCTGTCAACATACCATGCCAAAGAACATCATTGTTAGCATAAATTGCCTAAACATAAGAGCACTATGTCTGTTCAAGGTCTAAATGTTAGAATGATATGGTTGTGAATAAAATATCTCGTCATCATTTCAATAAAAACAAGAAAATCCAC
Organism: Abramis brama; assembly: GCF_963993115.1. Lineage (NCBI taxonomy): Eukaryota > Metazoa > Chordata > Actinopteri > Cypriniformes > Leuciscidae > Abramis > Abramis brama. The sequence continues at coordinate 25,532,737 of NC_139970.1, forward strand.
CAAACAGCCAACTTATGGAAAGCCTCCAGCTGTAAAGAAAAAAAATTCCCACTTAATATAATTTTGTAAACACGAAACGTTTAAGACGGCAGTTCATCAAAAACATGCCATTGAAAATCCTCTACAATTAGGTATGGGGATTTAAAGCAATGAAAGTGGGACAACAAGGAACAGCAATAAGGACATTTGCGTCAATCTTAGTCTCTCACAGACCACCCAAATGTGGAACCTATTTCACCTCAACTTTCAGATTGTAATTCCGTAATATCAAAGAATTTCAATTAAATATACAGCATATACAAATCAACATATTTTTTTTCTTTCAGAAAACAATCCAACTGTCCGGTCAAAAAGCAAGCAGGTTAAAAGCGCAGGATATGCAATGTGAATTATCCTGAAGAATCCATTCAAGCATTCTCATGGAATGAAAAACATCAAAGGAAATGAAAAGCCTCTGGAGGCTTCTGAAGTACTGTATCTGCTGCTGATGCTGAGGGAGACACGGACCACACTAGACAACATCAAGATTGACTGCATACATATGGGGTTCAAAGCAGAATGGCAAAAAGAGCAGTCCAGGCATGTGGATTTTATGGCTTTTTTACAAAAAATCACGGACGCACCTGATTTCGCAGAGTTAGACGCATTCCTGGGTTAACATATTTTGTTGATCCTCTTGGAACAACATTCCAGTCTGAAATTGTAATCCTTAACGTATCCCTAACCCTAAACCTAACCCTACCCATAAGTTATCCCTAAAATCAGAGGGAAATAGGTGAATAACACTGATGTAGGAGCACCTAACCCTGATTGTAAGGCTAAACTTGACAACAATTGTAAACATGTTCTTCAAATCTGATTGGTTGATTGGAATGTTGTTCCAGGATGAACAAAGTTGTTGATCCAGGAACATGTTGCAGTTGGTGAAATCAGGTTCTGCATAACGGATAGAGAGGAGACTTGTAACACTGTACATTTCTTCAAAATCACAAACAAGGGTTTGTTGAAACTCATTCAACATATACAGTCCTCAGGGATGTAAGATTCCCTAAGAAAAAGAACTACAATTACTTTGTGAGGAAGTAAAAAAATATCCTTTCCTGTCTAAATCTAAAATCATGTCTTTGTATGGGAACTTACATTTATTTTATCTATAGGTTGCTGAAAATAAACATAAGCATATATTTTTTTAAAAAATTCTTCAAAGTTTTGGGGTCGGTAATATTTTTTAATGTTTATGTAAGAACCTTCATGAAACCCTCATGAACCCTCATGAACCCTCATGGACCCTTATGAAATACCCTGTATTTATTTGATAAAAAATAAATAAATAGATAAATAAAAAAATACAGCAAAACAATTATGTTGTGAAATTTTGATTTGCTGCTAATGAAAAATTTCTAACCATTATCAATGTTGAAAACTTGTGCTGCTTAATAAGTTTTTCAGGATTTTTTGATGAATAGATATTTAAAAAAAAAAAAGAAAAGAAAATTGAAATACTGTTAAAGTCGTTGCAGAATAATCAATGAATGAAATGCTGAATAAAATGCTTAATTTTATTATATAATATATATTATTACATTGATACTGAACTACACAGTGGCTGAAGTGAATAAACCTTTCAAATCCTCTGGTTCAGGGTATATTAACAGACTCCATATACATTTTTATACACTGACAAAGGATGCAGCAGTTTCACTCCAGGGTGCAAAAAGGCCCCCGTAAGACAAATCGGATACATCTGTTCAGTAAAGCATTCATATGGGGTGCGAGAGCAGCTAATTAGCATCTAAATCTGCCAAAAGCTTCCTAACACCATTCACACAGATTTACACATGCCTATCTGAGCAAAATCCTCTCCATATTGAAACATGTACATATAGAAAAAAAATACATAGTATATCATGTTGTAAAGCAAACGTGCCAAAAAATAATGAAAATAATGGAATAATGGGGCGTAACGTGCAAAAATAACAGACGCATTAAGAGCGCTGGATGCCTCAGGCGGACTAGCACTGACCCAGTGACAGTGATCTTTGCCTGGTCACTCATGCAGTTAACGCAAAACAAACTTTGCTAAATAATTCAAAAAGAGCATAAGTAATGCACAGCGTTGAGGGATCCTCTCATACGCTCCGATGCACAGCGTTTGTTATGTGCTCAGTCCAACGAGAAGTGTCATTATCCAAAGACCATCAGCCTTTGTCAAGTTCCTCGACATGGTGAGGGGAAACAAAGGGGTCAGATGAAGCCATTGCTCTGTCTTCTGCCTCACCGTCCCCATTGAGAAGGCACTCTGGGTAATGGAGAGTCTGATCTGCACATGGAGCACTGAACCCCCTCCCCCACTACGACACGGGATGCTTTATAAACCACTGATGGTCACGCAATGGCAAAAAGGTGGCATGTTCCATGACAGTTTACATTATGGGTATTACAGTGTTATTTAAAGAAAAAAACATCAAGACTGAATGCAAACCAATAATATAGCATGTTTTTAACTTTTCTAAAAGTACCACAGAATAAACAAAAAGATAAATCGAGCGACAAGATCTAACGTTCCCGTGACATTCCTCCAGCCAGCGTCATAACGTCAGATAATGACCCTCATCATACGTCAGCAATAATGACCCATATAACTCTAAATGCCTACATGCCCTTGTCATTAGAAGGTCTTAAATAACACCTTTCGGTTTCTTGGCTGGCCCATCTGGAGAAACACCTGCCCCAGCTCTAACATGTGCTCATAGAGGTGTTCAACTGTTTCATGGGGTCAGAGGATATGTAAATATGCGGGCCTTCCTGTCACAAGTTTCTTCAAGGGTAAGTATTCACTCAAAGCCGTTGTCAGGTGAAGCTAATCCATCAAATGCTATTCCTCCATCACACAAACAAAGCAGAGGTATTAGCAGGGCTCAATTTTTATTACATTTATTTATAATATAATTACATTATATATTTTAAATATTTTATTATAAAGCATTTTTAAAACATATAAATTATATATTGACCCATACAGATACTGTATGTCAAAACAACAACAACAAAAAACGAAATATATTTTTTATTGTGAGGTTACAGTGGAAATGACAAGGGCAAGTATAATAATAATAATATTGTATTTTGCGACAATGACTCGGTATAATGACTATTTAGCAAACAACGACTCTATATAAGCGCTTGTTGCCCTGACTGGGTCAGTCACTATGGCGCTGTAAATGTTTCAGTAAAGTCTTGATTTTTTATTAGGTAGCACTTTTAATTAATCATAAAAAATTCTTGCTCTTTGCTGAAAATAAAATCAAGTTTGAACAAAATCTACTACAACTACATTCTGTATCTCACATTTACTAATATTAACCACTTTGTTTTACGCAAACAGCTCATGATGCAAATCTCTTCAGTTTAGATGAAGAGCAAATAACATATAAGCCTACATATCTGACCCAACTCAGATAAAGTGAACCCAATAGAGGCCTAATGGACGATTAGTCTTGTGCGTGGGCACTACGATTTTCAAAACTTAGACAAATGCATTTTTCACGCTGGTGAGGACCCTTTCATCTCTTAAACATTTTCTTCTTGAATTCATTGTTCTGACCGTGTCCCTTCAACCAAGACTGCAGCCCCACCACAAAATCAGACAGTCTACAGATGGGCTTTAGACACACATCACTGTATAATTCCATTCTTCCTATGCATGTTTGCAGGAGACAATGCATTTCCTTTGCCCCAGACTGGACGAGACTATGGGCTTTAGTTTCATTTAACACTGAAATTTGCTTTACAAATGTACTATATGAATTTGAACCAATATTGGGAACACTTTAAGGTTATATACATTAACTTTATGCAATAGTCAATTTAATTCTTTATTCTTTATGTTTTATTACTTAAACACTTCTGTTCAATCTTTTACTTTGTTTTATTCTACTGAGCTGGCAAGTATGCCGCCTTTTTCACTTTATTGTAAATAGTGTAAATATTACCCTGGGTAAATATTACCAGGGTCGTAACATTAACAATTTACAATCCTTTTATATCATATGTCAATCTTGGTTAAGTTATCAACAAACATACTACATGTATTTAAATTATAAATGTTAATATTATTTCAAGCATTACGATATAATATTAACTATCAATATTAGCTATCAATGATATATATTATATAAATGATACATTAAAAATAATTAAATTATACATAATAATATAAATAATAATAATTATTAGTATTATTAGTAGTAGTAGTAGTAGTATGAACAACAATAATAAATGTGATTAAATAAACATTTACACCTATAGATTAATAAATGCTATAAATATCGTTGATTAGTTCATGTTACCTATGCATCAACAAATGCTAATGTACAGAATATTACTGCAAAGCATTCCCATGATATATATATATATATATATACAGTGCTATGCATAAGTTTAGACACCCATGCTAAAGTTGACTAAAAAGAGGAATAAAACATAGCCAAAACAAATCACATAGCCTTCACCATACCTAGAGATTGGCATGGAGTACTTTCCATAAGATCATCTCTCAATGCAAATCAAACCAGCTATTAGGCTAACTGAAATAAAACCATGCCAATCTCTAGGTATGGTGAAGGCTATGTGATGATGTGGTGCTATTTTAATTCCAAAGGCCAAGGGAACTTTATCAGGATGCATAGTATCCTGGACCCATGAAGTAACTGGCCTTTAAAAATAAAAATCTGCCTGCCTCTATGGGAATTTAACATAGGGGTGTCCAGACTTATGCACCCTGTATTTTAAGGAAGAACATTTATTTATTTACGATACATTATTCATTCACAAAGAAAATTGGTGTCCTTAAAGGTTGGATTTTTCCTATTTTTTTTTTTAATTAAGGCATTAAGTTCAATTTCCAAAAGATGATTTTTTATTCCTCTTTTTAGTCAACTTTAGCATGGGTGTCTAAACTTATGCATAGCACTGTATATATATATATATATATATATATATATATATGAATGAAGAAAATGACGGTACGAGTCTATTTTCTTTCACTTTGCTTTTTTTTTTTTTTTTTTTTTTTACTTTGCATTGTCTGAAATGGTCTCAGTCGCTGTGATGTCATCAGGGCTTTCCCGAGAAAGCGCATTCCACTTCAGTGGAAATGTTTTCTCCTATCTGATATCAAAGGAAGCTCGGCTCATAAGTAACCCAATGGATTTCCTCTCACTGCTAAGTGAGAATATTTCGCACTGTGCCTTCCTCTCGTGTCCTTGGCTGCCTGTGTTGAGTCTGTACTCGCACACCCCCTACGCAGACTACAGATAAAATGCGGTTCACACAAATCTTTTGCACTGAAAAAAAAAAAAAAACTGACTGTGGAAATGAGCATGGAGTAATTTGTCTTCTCCACCACAACGCAGGTGCATTACAGCTGAGTGAGATTAAGCATCTTCCTCATAAAGAGAAAAACAGCAGTCGGGGCTACATTGTCATAAAAAGGTCATTGGAATGAGAAGACGTGATTTGCCTAGTCAGTCAGCATTAGTCATTGGCTCTAAGCCAAAAAACATTTTTACATTACATACTGTATGCTAATACCAAGGATTACAGTGACCTACATATTGCATATCCAATAAAAAGCTACATTAAGATCTACAGAAAACAAATGGGAAGAACCAATGTATCTATACATGAATGAACCACTCCTACAAGCACGGCAAACACAAAGCAGCACACAAAGCTCTATCAAGGCAGGGATCATATCAAATTCAGAAAATCACTGCACATGCACTGCTGTATCCATGCACCTGCTGCATATTTTAATATGAAATATAATAGATCCATTGCTGTGCATGCATTCATACTAGTGGATGCAAAAGTGCTTTAATCCTGATTAGTTCCATATAATATAATACAAATGCACGACACTGAAGAGCGTGGGCAGGGAGGATAATTCCTGACCTTTCATGAATGCAGTGCATGACAGGTCGCCATAGCATTTGACAGAATGTCAAAATACACACATTTAACGGGCATGGAAGATAACTCGCTTATTTGGCCAGCACTGTGTTTAAGACATGCACAGTGTAATTTACAGAGATTAATTTGTATGTCAATGTAAAAAGGCATTGTCTTACTTTTGCACACCTTACTAGTTTAGGCTAAGGTTAACACCATATTTACACTATTATTCAGCATTATGTCAAAAACATTTATTTAAACGGTAAACTTTAGATAATAAAAAGCCAGAACTTTACTGTAAAAAATACAGTGATGATATACAAGAATTATGCCATAGTATTTTGCTGACTGTAACCTATAATTTATAGTTCCTATTTGTTCACTAAACTATATAATGCAAATACACAAACATATTTAGCTAGTCTGTCTGTGCATGTAAAATGTACTGATAATAACACAGAAAGATAATATAATAAAAGGCCACATGATCATTTACAGTTAATCAAAATGCCTCTTCAGCAACAGTAGTCAATAGTAATATGAATACATAGCAGTGTTGGTTACCCACACAAAGACAAAAACATCAGGCTATCATACAACACTAAAATAATGCAATAAACGTGAACTAAATAACCTAAAACGCAACATAAACTCTACAATATAATGTATATAAATGATTACATAAGAAGAAACTAACTTCTTAAATAAAATCTAAAGAAATGTGAAGGGAATCATGGGAATGTCTCATCCCCCATAAATAATAAACTAATTAAAACTAACTAATAAAAAGCATATTTTAAAATAAAAACATTGCCTTTTTAATATCCATGCATTTTTACTTCTAAAACATTTTTTACAGTAAAATTACACATTTTAAAATGAATGATTTTGTCGTTTATGGTAAGGTAACTTACAATTCATAAATAAGTAGCCTATAACTAGCCTTTTTTTTTTTACATTCTTCTCTCCCGTTGAAATTCCTAACATTGTGTAGCCAAAATCTTCTTTACTGTGACCAATGGAAGCGTTTAGCTCGTGAGTGCGTTTCAGGCTACTACTGATTATAATGCAAGCGTTCTGGTTTTGACGCAACGCTGTCAAACAGTCTGCGGCTGTTATTTACTAATGTTTACTATCTTTCGTATGTGGTTTGGATCAGAGAGGTACAGTAAATTAAAAGCATTTCACACCAAAAAAATGTAAAAAGCACTCTTATAGGGATGAAAACAGGTCATTTGGGTGTGCTCTGTCATTAATCCAATCGCAGCAGGTCAAATGAAAAGGTTGCGGGCTACTTACCGAAAATGATTCAAACGACCGTAGTCAAACTTTTATCACGGCAGAATTATCCTCGTATGGCAAGATTCGAAGAAAGTCATGTATATCAATAGTGTCCTTTCAGTTGTCTGTACTCATGACACGTCCGAGCTGAATCTCTGTGAACTCAAAGGTTCCTAAAAGGCGGATGAGACGCTCGGCTGCACCTATCAGAGGTCGAGAGGAGGCGCGTCCCGATGGATCCACACACACACACACACACACACACACACTGTAGCTACTGAGTTTTATTCACGCTGCCTGAAGCCATTACTAAAATGTCTGGTATTGCTGATTGGTTATAAGCCCATGTCCACTGTATCAATATATTTTTATTTTACTTTAGTGTAAATCCACATTTGACTATCAGAAAAACGTTCAATCGATGGTTCTGTTTTAAAAGTATTTTTGTGCATAATGGGCGCGTGAATTGACTTCAATCGCATCTCGTGCTAAAAACGCTGTGTGCATTTATGATGGCCAAAAATGCTGTATACATTGTCAGTTCACTAGCTTTTGAAACAGAATCTTTTTAGTTGGCCCTCTGCTGGTGATTAAAACAGTAAATGTCAAATCAAACACTTCCTCTCAATGTACCACAACCACCAAATAGCTTAATTTTTGACAAAACAGACTAATAAATGGTTATAATCTAGCATTCATATAGGCTATCACGGCAGAAATATATATATATACATAGCCTATGTTACCGGCAAAGTCTGTAATCCGGCATTCTATAGAATGCCTAGGTAATGTATAGAATTAGGTAATGTATTTTTTGCAAAAAACATCAGGAATTCTATACATTGCCTAGGCATTCTATACAATACCGGGATTTCACACTTTGCCGGTAACATATATACATTGAATGTATATGTAATTAATTTTTTACCTGAAACAATTTGATTAATCTCAAGGGTACAGTACAGAGCTAAAAGCCTTCCTTCAAGGGACTTTATGGTGGGTCTTAAAGTATGTGACAGTTGAAAATATATTACTTGTTGGTTTGTTGCTATTTAGTGTTGTGGGAGAAACAAAAACCAAGAAAGCCTTTTAGAGCAAAAACTAAAGTAACCTAAATCTAGGAAGATAACAGATCTGTGACCAGATAATTCACATTTACAGCCATTATGATGTATATTCAAAGCAAAAAGAATATACCTACCTTTTTTTTTACCTGCTTAACAATTTCAGTAAGCATATACCAACCAGATCAGGTCTGAAGGACTTTGTGTTTGGTGTTCAAGTAGGTGAGGACTCTATGGGGCTTAGGGGGTGGGGGGGTTGACCGTAAACCAGGGAGCATCACAGACCCCCCTGTCGTCACCGTTGTGCCTTTGAGCAAGGCCCTAAACCCTGCAGGTAGCTTCAAGAGGACTGTCTCTGTAATTTGTGCACAGTGATCACTTTGATTAAAAGAGTCAACCTCACACACTATATCAAGTATTCTCGCAGTAAATGTGCCTTGCTTAACTTGTTATTAACTAACTGTGTGCTAAACCTCCAAATATTATTCACTGATGTCATGAATCGGTTGTAATATCATGCCACAAAAATCCAAAATGTTTCCCCAAGGGCAACAATTACCAACTCAAAGACAGAAAGCCTGATGAAATGTGACATGTGTGGCATGCATGCAGCAAGACAAGCTGTTACAAGAATTGATAATAAATGAAATTATCATTTTAAATATCTTTGAATATTTTTATTTTAAATAATATAAATAAATAATAATATCAATAAATTAAATAGGTAAAGGATTTGTCAGCAATTGGCTCTCATTTTCTGTGTGCAAAATATTGATGATTAAATATGAAATTAAAGATTGGGTGTTTTGAAGACAACTGACGTCCCTTGGAAAATCTATGGGGCCCTAAATACATTAACATAAAGTGTGAATAAATCCATCATATAGCTACTTAAAAGCCTGTGTCTAAAGATCAACTTCAAAGCCAAGAACCTTTGCACAGGATGAGAGTTTGATTTGTAGTGAGCGGATTTCGACTGCAGTGAGGGAAGCCTCTGTCGTTTTAGGGAAGTGCAGAGAGATTGATGGCAGGAGTAGACCATGAGCTGAGATCAGCCATGTAAATACAGTGTTTTCATATAGTTTACTCACTATACATCTCTCATTTTGAATGGAAGTACCATAGGACACTATACAAAAATCTAGTTAGCTAAATAGACAGACCCAAATTAAAACAGATAGTAGTCAGAAATGGATGTTCAAAGTTTGCTTAGTATACTTATGCTTCTGCAAAAGTAACATACATCTCCATACATGAATTTCCTTTCTGACAGGGGAGGCTGAGATAGTGTCCACACAGCATGTCAGATATATCACTGGAGCAGCCTGACATGATGGAGAAAAGAGCATCAGCACTATGTACAAATTTTGCGCATGACTGGATTCCGCTTGAAGTTTAAATCTAAAATCAGCAGTTCAGCCATAATTACAACCTCCTCCTGTAGGGTCAGATTTCATGTAATGGAGGTGCAGCGTCTCGCTGGTATGCAGAGCCACGAGATAAGGATAATTTTACTACAGGTTGAAATGAACAGTGAATAGCAGAGAAAGAGGAGTTCACAAAGACACTGGAGAAACAGGGAAGGCAAATAGTTGGATCTCAGTTACTTGTACGCTTTTGGCATCATAACATGTATATATATATATTGACAAAAATATAATTTAAATGAACGAGGAACACGTTCTGTAATGCACATTGCATGAAAAGTCTGACCTTTTCTTGTTTAGACAGAAGTGTCTATAATCGCTTTACGGCGGCTGTGAAAATTTAAAGCGGTAACAAAATGAACGTGTGGTATTAAGTGAGGCCCTGCTCTAGGGCAGTGGTTCTCAATTCCAGTCCTCGTGACCCACTGCTCTGCACATTTTGTATGTCTCTCTTATCTGACACACTCAGTTCAGTTCATGGAGTCTCTCCTAAAGAGCTGATGATCTGGTTCAGGTGTGTTAAATAAGGGAGACATACAAAATGTGCAGAGCAGTGGGTCACGAGGACTGGAATTGAGAACCACTGCTCTAGGGAACAGATTTGAAGCTGTATTATGCTAATACTCTCTTTAGAAAGACCACACACTGTAAATAAATCTAGGATCCGCTCTAGAACTTCTACATTCCTCAAGCTCGTCTGAAAATAGAGCTGCCATAAACACACTGGAGAAGGTAACAAACAGATTAAACAGCCATTGTCATTTGTGCCTCGGGCTGTACAGCTGCAAACCAACACCGGCAGTCATTATAGCCCTGAACGCTCTCTTAGGAACAATATTAGGAATTTGTGTTGAGGTTTGTGATGGAGATGATTCCAATTCAGGATTTATTCTACTTTAAAATCTAAATTCAGCATTGTCCCATGTGCCAAGTCAAAAACACATTGAAGAGCTGACAAGTCATTACTATTACTCATCATAGCTAATGCTATTTACCTCCAGAGGGGAATAACACACCTGGTATGTCCTCTTACCTGTCACCAGACATCTAGTTGAGTTGGTTGGCATGCGAGAGGCGCATAATCATCTCAAACTGAATGAACGGATGGGCTTTGATGATGTGTACTATTGGGACGGTGGTGAAGGCATTAGTGCCTCCGGCATGTTTCAATCATTCACGCTGGTCCCTTCAAGGAGCAACCATCCTTCCTCAACACATCAGTCATTTCTACCGAATGAGACAAATGCCCATCTGCAAAAGAGGATTAGCCATGAAATGCTGGTAGCAATTCTGCATTCCTACTTCTAACATTTGCCACTTCTCTTCCCTCTGCTTTCATCTACAGTCATATCTCTGACATTCGCTTTAGGTGATTTTTGTTGTTCTGGGGTCATTTACTCATTCATTACATTGTAATTTCAGTTAAAATGGTTAGTTCACCCAAAACTGAAAATTCTGTCATCATTTACTCAGCCTCATGTAATTCCAGTCTAGACTTTCATTTGTCTGCAAACAAAAATGAAGATATTTTTTAATATTCTCTCTTTTTGGTCATCAATGGAAAGTCTTTGTACAGTAATTACCATTTTCAAGCTTTAGAAAGTAAATAAACAGATTGTTAAAGTATTCCATATGTATTTTGTGGTTTAATCCAAGTCTTCTGAAGAGAAATATATATGCTTTATATGATGAACAGATTTAATTTAGGCTTTTATTCATATATAAACATTGATCAATGCACATAGAGCACATCAAATAACGGACCTCAAATGTGCTTGCTTGACCACGAGAACCAAAGAGGTTTCATTTCTGGAATTTTGGAGAACCAAAATTTAAAACTGTATTACTATAAATTAAATTTAAATTATAACTATAAGTCTTTAACACATTGAATGTGGGAGGGACAATGACACATTTAGCTGAATTTTAGGTTCTTAGGCTTAAGCTGTCCTTTTTCCCCCCTCAAAAATTAATTTGAGACTAAATACGCTAAAATTCCATTATGTCACGCAGAAACAATCTGCATTCAAATTCTATTCCTGGTCTTTAAATGTTTGGTGAGGGTCAAAAGGGGCAAAGTATGTACTTTCCATCAGCCCTAAGTTATTTTTTCTTCATGTTGAAAGGTTTGTTGGCAATGCAGGGGGTGTTAGATCTCAGCAAGTCTTCAGACTTTACAGAAACTGCTCTTCACATGTGCTTAAAGATCACAGAGTCCTACACCTGTCCTCTTTTGTCAGCTGCACGTCAGCATTGTCAGAGGTTAGAATCTTTCAGTTTTTGCACACATTTTGTTATCGTTTATAATGTTGGTTAGTCTCATTCTGTCCGCCATCTTGAAGTTATTTTTTTCACTGAACTCAACTTAATGCATTCTGAAATTGACTTCTTCATAAAGGATAATGCATGCTTATACAATAATATGGCTAACGCTAGGTGTCTTATAGGTGCAGTCACATTAGGCAAAATTTCAACCAATTATTTGGGCAAAAAAGCCCATTGTCTGTTGTCAACAGTGTGGTGATGTATGAAGCACCACTCACACAGAAGTCGCTTTCAAACCAAACAGCTTTCTGCTGGTCAACACTGTCAACTTGCATGACCAACTTAATCATTGCAAAATCTGCAGATCGCTAGGATTCCTATTGAAATTTGCTAGGCATCTAAATGTCACAACACTTTTAGAAGACAATTTATTGAAGTTGCCTACCTTTTGTAATAATCTTAAAATCGGGAATATGCCTTTGATGACCAAAAATGCCGCCTCTGCAAGCAACTCCCTAAATTTTGGAAGAAAGCAATTGTTTGTTGTCTTTTTCTTCTTCTTTCTTACATGTTATACAACTGATTGCATGTTTACAATCAGTTTAAGAATGTACACTTTATAAATGAATAAACACCTGTGCTAATTCCCTGTATTCTTAGTGTTCATTTAAAAGGTTGCAAGCAATAAACTCCGAGGGCCACTGCTCTGCATTCCATCAAAATAACTTCTCGGCCATTGGTATTTTTATCCTCCCATGACTAAGTGACACCGAGGGTATACATAGGGCCGTCTGAGGTCTGGTTCAACCAGGTTTCTGAGAGGTCAGATCCTCATGGAGAACAAAATCTCTCTGGAAACACTGTCGGCTGCCAATTAGTGCAGTGATCTCTGCCCCTTCAGTGGAATGTTAAGCTCCGCTGGCCGTCACACAGCATATACACAAGAGGACAATACAGCCGGCTGACTCGTTCGGATTACAGGACAGGTCCGATCCAATGATCAAATGCAGCCAGTGTTGTTTTGGGATTACCACAGAAGGGTTGTCCAATGAGGGAATTTGCGTTCAATGGAACTTTCTGGTTTATCAAGAGTTCTTGCAAGTAGAGAAAGCCTTTTCATTTCTTTTTTTTTATTTCATTCTCAACAACTAAAGACGTAGAGCAGCTGCCAAGTGGTAATGGCCGGATACTTGCAATATCAGAGCTATACTTCCAGATTTATGCCAAACCCTTTCAGAAAATACAATGCCAAATACACTTTGTATTAAAAAAAAGTACAATGATTATAAAAGCTCTATGTTCTTATCTTAAGATAAGGTTTTATTGATTGCTTTTATTTCGTTTTCTCAAGATCATGTGCACACTGCTGCCAATCACGAGTCGACTTCCTTAACTAAGAACACGATTATTGAAGACGCCTTTGAGGAGACATCATCAATCGCCAGACTTCAATGGAACACAAATTTACGTGGCGCCACCATAAGCAGAGCAGGAATGAAGGTTGTTCATTGTTTGAGCGTATGAAATGCCATTCAGTAAATGAATGTTTTTGTACTATTTTTATGACGTAAAACTTTACAGTCACTCTTATGACCATACGCATCACTGGATAATCCAGTAATTCATTAATCAAATCACTTCAATTTTTTTTTTGATTAATAAGAATGTATGAGGGGACTTTCCAATGAGTTCTAAATGTCTTCCTTTAAAATCTAGTGACAAAATATAGGAAATACAATGTTATGCAATGATCAGCACCAAAATTGAGTGAATATCTATCTATCTATCTATCTATCTATCTATCTATCTATCTATCTATCTATCTATCTATCTATCTTTATTTATTTATATAGTATTCTAAAAACCGGATGATCATGTTCTCCAGCATGATTTAAAAATGTTTGAATTTTGGAAGCAAGAAAATCTGTTTAAAGGAGTTAACATAATCAAAGTAGGTTAAAAACTTGCTTATTGGCTTAATGACCTAAAATATTGCATTATAACATTTTAAATACTTCTTAATCACTTAAAATATTTTTTACTCATATTACATCTTTCAAAAAATCATAACTTTTTGTGTTGACATTTGAACAATTACATCATAATTTGCATGCTTGATTTTGAAAAGATTTCCAATAAACCACTGGATAATAAAGCATGCTATGCTAATATATTTTCACTTAATCATGAAGTCTTTCGGTTGGCTAACATGCTCACAGTAATGCATCTGGATGGATAAGAGCCATGAGTTCTGCGCCGCCTTGTTTTCACAGATTGAGCTCTGAATACTAAAGACACAGGCGGTGCAGATGAGAGCAGCAGCACTGACACTGTTTTTCTCAATGGGAGATCAACGACTCTTCAAAGCCTGAAAGTGACAGACTCCAACTCTACGCCTAATAAAACCAGAACAAAGACAGTCAGCAGCCAGAGCAAACAGCACACACAGCGAGACAGTCAGCAGAGCAGGAACACACACACACACACACTCGCACACTTTAACTTCATAAGTCAGTGAAGCAGCTACACAGAAACCAAATCTCATTTCCTCTGCAACCAGTTTAGAGGAAGAGCCATATGTCATGTTTGGTTTGGAGAATGAAAACCCCTCATTATTCCGGACAGCAATGATATTAATGGTCCACGGCTTTGTGTCCCACACTGAGATCCTCTTGGGAATGTTTTTATTGTTCTCAGAGCTCTTGGGGGGGGGGTTGCTCTTTTGTACTGTTCGAGGTTCAGCTCGCTCCTCCAAATTGAAACCTGGGCCGTCTCATGTGAAAAGACAGAACTGTTCTCAGATCACCGTTTAAGGAATTTTAAAAACGTAGCCCTGCTGCTCTCATACAAAAAGCACAGCGGTATGTTATAGATTAAAGAAATGAGTAGCTGTTTACACACTCAATCAATCCAGTGAAAGCAAACAAGACTATTTATCATAACTGACCGTCATGGAAAGCAACACGGTCTCACGGTAAGGTTTTACAGAAACAATAAATTGGTTACAAGTCTCCAGCTCTAGTTTGTATTCATTTCTTAATATAAATAAATATATGTTTACTGTATATTTCATCTCGTTTGTAGTCCAAATTAAATAAACAGAAGTCGCAACAAATTTATCCTCCATTATTGAAAAAAGAAATGTACAGCAGGACTTGGTTCTATCTAATGGTTGTTGACTGAATGGTGGCAGATCTGAATGTGAGCTTGCAGTCGATCGTAAGAAAAGGTTTAAGTGGACTAAATGTTTGGAGAATTACGGTTTGGAGAATCTATGTCACCAGAGAGAAGCCTGACATTTCACTGGAAGATCGAGTTATGACATTTTGATTAAAAAATAAAATTGAAACATGAATCATTCACAATAAGATCAAGCATTTCGAGAAAAGTGTAAGGGAAAGGTCAGTAGCATAATAACTGAACATTAGTTAAATAAGGTCGAATTTTTATTTCTTTAAGGTTTTTGGGACAAAAAAAGCTGAGAAAAATTATGACAGAGTTTGCAATAGTAAAATCAGAATAACCCAAAATATACTTAATTAATTAGTGCTTTTACTGTATGTGATGCAGGTGCATGTTCTCAAAGCTTTGCCAAATTTATGCAGTAATCAAAATCTCTTTTAGAGACATTTGCATTGTTTAGAAAACTAGAACAGCACATCCAGCGTCCTCTCATTGCTGTGCTTGGCCATTGTGACAGAATCTGGGAACGGAGCCACAGGACCATCCCACATTGAGACATCCAATGCTCGGTGTGAGCCTCAATTTGCTCAATACAAATCCAGTGAGGCAGCATAAGTGAAATCCACTGCTTTAGCTGCTAAATGCTACTTTGCTAATAGCCGTCTGTTATTCGGTCCGACAACTGGCTGTCTTCTCACTGAATCCATTAAAGAGTTAGGTTTTGCTGGTTAGCACTTTCCAGTTAGTTAACCCCTACTGGTTGATGCGGTAACTACAACATATGGCTGCAAAATGCATTTACTGATGGACATTCAAATGTATTTGTGTTTTCTGACAGAATAAAAATGTTTACGAGCAACATATAAGTCACAAATATTTAATTATATTACAATAGATTTATCAATGTCCAACTGTTTTTGAAGGGAGTCTAAAAGCATAAAAATGGACTCCAAATAAGTCACAAGTGCTCATCTTCTTCTTGTGGTGCCACTCCAGGCTGATGAGTCACAGATCAATCATGAGCTCATCAGTGAGCACATGAACAAGGACGGCATATTTCAAATCATGTTCTTCCAGGGAGTCCTGCAACATCCTGCCATTGAGATGGATGGGAATGCCAACAGATAGCTTTATCCAGCATGATATTACTGTGACCTTAATGAAAACATCCATCTAACTGTATTAATGTTCCAGTGTGGATGACGTCTCCTGGGCCTCATTCACTTGTAGTGTTGTTCATCATCAAACAAGTTCTCATGACTGAGGATCACAACGGTAACAGTCCAGTGAGAGCCGGGATCAGCAGGATCACAGTATCCCAGGTCCTGAAAGTGTGTGCTGCCGAGCGGTGGGTTTGTCTCGGAGAAAACACTGCATTACTGTGATTGGTCGGCAGCTCTACGTTACAAACCATCCCTTCACAGCAAGATACACACTCCTGCAACACAGAATCACATTTTATAAGTGAATACAATTTTTGTACAAGAGATTACTGTATGTATGTACTATGTTGCCATGTATTCAGTACAATGAAGAGTGGATAAGTGGATACTCACATGGTGTGTATTTTTGTGATGTCTACAGCCGGCTAACTGGCATTCTTCATGGACTGCACATCTTTTGGTAACAAACTTTGTCTTCCCATGATGGTAGAAGTGATGTATTGTCATACAGTACTGGGTATCTATAAATGAAGGAACGGGATATCAGGAATTTATAATCTTTATCTAGAGACAAGGTCTGAGAGCGGTGGGTTTGTGTTTTGTAAACTCACCCTGAGGGCACCACACATCTTCTGCCCAGCGGTTACAGCTGTAGTTGTCTGAGGCCTGTTCACAGGTGAAGCACTTGAAACTCTTGGGATACGGGGTGGCTGTACAGACATGAACACTGCGTTATTGCTATAACGTCAGTTATGGTAATGCTTCATCATATGATAACATTCATGTCAACAAACATGATTACATTATTGCTTAACACGTCACTGGTTAATGTTTGGGGTTGGTAAGATTTTTTTATGTTTTTGAAAGAAGTCTCTTATGGTCACCAAGGCTGCATCAAAAATACAGTAAAACAGTAATATTGTGAAATATTAATCACAATAGTTAACTGATTCAAGATAACAGTTTTCTATTTTAATATGTAATTTATTCTTGTGATGGCAAAGCTGAATTTTCAGCACCATTACTCACATGATCCTTCAGAAATCATTCTAATATGCTGATTTGCTGCTTAAGAAACATTTCTTAATATTATCAATGTTAAAAACAGTTGTGCTGCTTAATAATTTTGTGGAAACTGTGATACTTTTTCCAGGGTTCCTTGATGAATAGAAGTTCAAAAGAAAAGCAAAATATTATAAATGTCTTTACTGTCACTTGATATATTTAATATGTCCTTGTTAATTTCTTTAAAAAAAATCTTACTCATCCCAAACTTTTGAACAGACACACTCACCTTCTACAGCAGGCATGAGATTGTAGAAGTCAATGTTGTCACTTGCCACCAAATCAACAAGAAGCTGAACAAGAACAGTGACTAAAGCCAGACCTGCTGCCATGTTTAAAACACTGATAGTGACACCTAAAATAAAAGGTAAAAGATATGGTAAAGTCTCTGAACTTTTGACTTCCCGTAATTGTCCTCATTTATATTTTGTTAAGCACCTCAATATTATAACTATTAGCATATATGGGGCAAATACACATTAGCTTCTAGAGCTTAAGCATGATAAACAGAAACCATATCTCCATGGTTAGAGGCCAATGAATTTTGACTGGAATATGATGAGCATAAAAAGAACACTGAAATTATTTTATTCAGATTATGCATGTAGATTGATCATCTACAATCATCTTGTTTTGTTCAAAAAGTAATCTATAAAAAGATCTAAGATTGATGCCTACTACAACTATAAGATAACCTACCTATTCATTCATAATAATCATAATTTCTTTTAACAGAATAATGACAAAGCACAAATGCCTGACCAACAGGACAGAATTGTAGGTGATGGATGGTTTAACACATTAGTCCATTGATTATAGCAAAGGCTCATATTCTGGAGAACTACAACCTATGAATTCTAATCATCCAAACTGCATTTATTTCATGCATTATTCAGTTTAGTGAATGCACCAGAGTCACTAATATCCATTTGCATAAAGCCCTCTGGTACTTCAGTTGCAAGTACCTACATTTTTTTTTTTACCATCCAAAATCCAGCGTAAGGCCTTATAACTGATGACTAGGGACTTAAGTCTAATGTCGCCCACATTTTTGAAATGTCTTGCACCTGCCCCTGGCATTTTAAGAAGCAGTAAGACACATTGACCTCAGAGGTTAATCATTAAGGCTGAACACATTCTCTGAGGACATTAACATGCTCTAGCGCTTGTTTCCATCAGTGTTTAGTTACGTAGCATTGACAATTTCACTCTGCGACGGACATTAGACTAGTGTTTTCACAAGTAACTTATTTCCATTCTGAATTAACATGACACTTAATCTGTGAAACATGTGGTTAACAAATTCTTTAAATAGAATTACAATCTGGAATATAAAAGCCTGGTTTCACAGACAGGGCTTAGATTAAACCAGGATTAGGCTTTAGTAAAATTAGCACATTTAAGTAGCTTTTCTAAATGTACCTTAAAAAAATTACTGGTGTGCATCTTGAGACAAAACAATGGTACTGACATATTTTAAGATATGTCAGTGCAAGTTGCTTTCAGACAGCTCAAACTTGCATTTTAGTCTGTGAAATTAAATAGAAATGTTGTATTTAACATGATTTAAGTTCTCCGCATTAAATCACACATCTTAGTACACAGAAATCCACAGGCTCTATTTCATCTTTAGACAGCATATGGGTTTAAAGCAAACAGATGAGTGTCATTAATCTTGTGGCAGTGACAATCTACTCCTGAGGGTCTCTAGCAGAGTAAAGAGAGATCACACATATATAATGACTGACAGCACAACAGCAATCAGCTATACTGACCCAGAGGTTAAAACACACAACGGGACCTGCGGTCTGAAGCCTTTCAGCTCCTGACGGACATGCTCTTAGGTCATAGACCAGCCACCGGACATGTAGGGACTTAAAAGCAGTTCATTAAGAATGAAGAGCGTAAAATGGACATTTGCATGCATCTTTATGTTGGCATATTTATGCCGACTATAAACCCACACAAACACACACTCATTAGCCAAAGATTGCTTTCTGAAACATGCTAGTGTTTTAGATCAAAACTGTTGTCTGCTTTGATATTTAAACTCATTCTTCGAAAGTAAATGTCTTGAAGTGAACGTGATGTAAATGAGCTCTGGAGTGCAGTGCTGTCTGACTGGTTCAAGAACCTCAGAGGCCTGTTGATTGCTTCAGTGATCTGTGAAGATCCCTGAATAATCACAACTTTTAACATAGTGACTTCTTCTAAAAAACATTTGTGAGAGACTAACTGCTGATTAATATTTATAATTTACAGTGACTGATGCTAACTAAAACACTTGTTAATTAATCCAAATTTAAAGGCCAGGACTTGTACATAATACAAATATAATGCAAGCAAAATACACTTAAGTCACACAAAACATGAAATTTAAAAGACAAGAAACAAAAGCTTACCTTTTGTCTGTAAAGTGGAAAGCTTATACACAACGTTACATGGCAGGCAGACAGATTCCCTGAGTCATTGTGCGGATACTGCTGTCCTGACTGAGACTTTCAAAAGGAAAAGGAAAGAGAAAGCTTAGAAGTCATTTTCCATTTCAGCTCTCTCACACACAACAACAGAAAAGAGACCACCGACCCCAACCTCCTGACAACCCCCGCTTCTGATTGGACAGCAGGTGCATTGTGGGGGCGGGGCCTGTAGCCATTGTGTGAAGTCAACAGTGTAGTGTCAAGCCAGTCTAGCCCATGTAATTAGCATTCACACAAACGGACTTAGCACACACCCGATCCTCATAACCTCTGGAAGACCAAGAGCCACAACGAAAAACACGACACGAGAGTTAGATTAACTATACTTTCCTCAATACACTACATGAGTGAATGCACAGATCAATACTAATATCACTAAAGATATTAGGAGCTTTATGGCCTTGGGGGGGTTCTTATGCACACCAAAGCTGCATTTATTTGATGAAAAATACAGTAAAACAGTAATATTCTGAAATATTAAATTACCTTTTTTATTTTAATATATTTAAAAAAGTAATTTATTCCTGTGATGGCAAAGCTGAATTTTCAGAAAACATGATTCTTCAGAAATCATTCTAACATGCTGATTTGGTGCTCAAGAAACATGTATTATTATTATCAATGTTTAAAATAGATGTGCTGCTTTATATTTTTGTGAAAACTGTGATGCTTTTTTCAAAGACTGTTTAATGAATATAGAAACTTCAACAAAGAACAGCTTTTATTTAAGAGACATCTTTTGTAACATTATAAATGTTTTAATGTCACTTTTGATTAATTTAATGCGTCCCAAACTTTTGTACTTGTATTATACGCCGCCTACTTAGACAGGCAGTCATTTATCATATCATGAATAAAGCTGTTTATTTCGGAAACTATACAAGCATCACCATGTTTAAACCTTATGTCATGCACAGGGTTGGGTGGGGAAGATAAATGTTTGCATTTAATCCAGGACTGCTAATACGTGAAAATGAGCACATTCTCATTATTCTCATAAATGATTTTTTAAACTATTTTTAAACCTCAAGGGGGATTTACCTACTGTAACATACTTTGATTGAATTATATAGAGTTTTAAGTTGCAAAAAAAAAAAAAAGTAATATGTAATGCATCCCAATCAAATTATGTTTGCAACATACTGTAAGTGAATCTACAATCTGACCTAGCCTATATAACTGATAGCAGCACCAAAAGTTAGCAGTATGTGGTATTCCTCTATGAAGAGCTGCATTGGCCAGGGAAATGAGGAAAAGACAGCTGAGAGTGAACAAATCACATCTATACCACAGTAACTCAAGATATAGGAGGCTTCATATGTCACCACTGATTCTCTCGTGCAATATGCTGAATAAAAAGGAAGTATGACCAGTAAAATCAGATACACTTTTCTTTGTAAAATATATTATGGCTGTCTGCCAGTCCCCATAAAATAGCTGCACGTGAAATATCAATGAAATATGATACAGTATTGCTCATTTGATATCTTGAGTTCTAGCTGTCCCTCACGGCTGTCACAGTAAATATACAGCTGTGAAATCTTCAAGTCTTGTGTAAATATCACAACACAGTGAGTTTTAGTGCATCCTTTGAGCTTTATATAAGCCTGATGTGCTGACAGGGTTAGAATTACATGTTCCCAGACTAACCAAAGCTTTTAAAAATTCCTCAAATTAATGGTGGATCATCCTTTGAATATCCAAATAAAACACTTGTGACAGTCTCAAACACATTCTTTAATATTTCACAACTGCCTTTTGGAAATGAAAAGTTTTTATGTCTTTTAGTGAAGATTTGGCGCTTTTTGTCATGGCATTCTTTCTATCATGCGTGTAAAAAAAAATGAAAAGCTCTTTAAAACACATTTAGGTGGAGAACGCAAACTACCCACTGTCTCGCCTCCAGGGAAACTGTCTTCCACAGTGACGATTTTGAAAAAAAGAGGCTCAACAGGATTTGAAGGAACGAATCAGGGACAAATTGTCCTGACTTCAGGGTCTTTGTTCAGTTAGTCTTAGAACTAGTAAATTCACTATTTTTCATGAGCCAGAAAATATGTAATAATATTTATAAAGTAAATAATTAGCTTTGAATGGAGATGTATATTATCTTAAAATACTGAATGAGACAAAGCCCTGTTTACACCTGGTATTAAGACTGGCGGTTTGGTCGATCGGATCACAAATGAGACACATTCTCATTAAAAAATCATTAAAAAGAAAAAGCCAAAAAAAATCCCCGCCAATTATTATTATTTTTGTATCTTTACGTTCGGTGTTAAAAAATGACGGTGTGAACGCTAAACGAACTAGGACTAAATGTATCATTATCTTTTTTGGTCAAGACCAAAAGAACCAAGAGAACCGAACAACAAGTCTCGCTAACGTGCTTCCCATTATGTTCATGCGTTAAGTCAGTAGGTGGAGAGTAGGCGGTCTTTTGTGGCTGTTCAAACACATTCGATCATATGAGCATCTACACTATGAAAGCAATCAGGTCGAATGCGTTTTCGACTACCTCTGGAAGTGGTCGAAAGTGGACAAGCTCAAAACATTTTAGACCCCGTTTACACGTGTATTTAGCGTCGTCCACTTGTGATCGGATTGACGAAAATGCTTAATAGGCTACCGGGTGTAAACAGGCCCGATAATAGTAAAACTACCAGTGGCTGGTGATGATAAATAAATCATTTTCAGAGGTTGTGATCAAGGCTTTTCAGAGAAACAGACTCCATAACTCTTAAGACTTGCTTACAGTCATATGCTTACAGTCAACGAACAAAGGATAAAATATAAATTAATGTTTTATCCTTTGTTCGTTAGGTCAGGTTAAAGTCAGACTGAGTTCATAATCAAAGGAGCTTCAATTATTGCATGACCACTAACATTAATACTAAAACAAGATATGTCCAGGCATAGTATATTGCTCTGTCAGCAATTTTACTGGAGGACATTGTTGATAGATTTACTACTTTGTTTTGAAACCGGCAGATCGTCTTTTGACACAGAAAAACTGAACACATGACTATATGTGATGGTCCCGCCTTTCTCAAAAGCCGGAGGGCCTTTTCTGATGGCCTGAGGGCCAGTGGATCCATTTCATTATATTATGCTCTATTTTTGCTTCTTTGAGGTTACAGTTGAGAAAAAGAGGAATGTGAAGAAATGTGCTCTGGGGAGGAAAAAAAGAGGCCAAAAGTACACTTCATGTCAAGATGAAATCTAATCTGAAAGGCCAATCTTCAGATGTACCATCTCAGAAATCATTTAGTAGCTTTTCGTTTAACGAATGGCATGATTTAATGCTCCTCAACAACCTTCTTGTGTATGTGATCCTAAGTCTAGCAATTTAAAAACAATTTGTCTGAACATGAAGAGAACCAGAAGAAAACATTCCCACAGTTGACTTGGAAGCACCTGCATAGGTACGACCCAGATCCTGACCATTCGAGTGAAAAACACTTAAACCCACATGTCATGTCTCTTGAAAAATGTCAGCACTGAAAGCTTAGCATGAATTAGAAAAATAAGCTCTAAAGACCTAAACGCCCTGGTTCCAAGACACTTTCATCAAATGAAAGATTTGAGGAATCAAATTTCTGTTGGCATATGGGTAGAAAGTGACATCAAAGCAAAATTTATCAGACCTCCATGTTGCACAGTACACAGTAACACTGGCAGGATTTCAAGTGCGCCACACTCAAGTGTGTGCGTATTTACCAAAACATGAATCACCACAGCATAGCAACAGTGACACAACAATACAAACATTCAAATGTTACCTGAGATTTCCTGTTGAGATCCTTAAAAGGGTAAAAAAAACATCCTCTCTTAAACCACTTTCGTCCTTAAGAAACAGCTGATAAAAAAAGGACAAAATTGTGAAGTAACCGCACAAATAAAACACATCCAGGGGCTGATTACTGAACAAGCGTCTACATTTCCTCGTTGAACTGAAAGAGTCCAGGAATTTTCCTACACAATCTCACCACATTTATATCTCCTTTGTCTTACAGATTTGTCACTGACTGGTTAGGTATGTGAGTCCACCTTCACAGGAAGACAGGCCGTCATAAACACACCAGGTCAAGGATATAAACTCAGGGGGGCTTTGTGTGACTCCTTTTATTGCTCATTTGAGATGGGTGTCTTTCCAGCTCATTTATCAATGCTGACCAAGTCAGCACACAGACATGTAGGTTGTAAAACACAAAAGCCCTGAGGACAATATACAACTGAAAATAGGGGCTTTTAGTACTCTTATGGAATTACAGGCTTACAAACTATATGTGCTTCATGGAATTTAATTAATATTTGAAGGTTACTTACTGTATTGTATTGTGTGAAATTTTTAAATCTTTGAAAATATTCTTAAGTAACAATAAATCTATCTCACAACTACAATTCAACAAAACAAATAAAGGGTCTTCTAAAATAATTAGAACTGAGAAGGAAGAAAATGAGCAGATCATGATAATTTATTGTTTACTTATCGAATGAGTCATCAGGGAAGGATGTAGGCTATAAAAAGCTTAAATCTGTTCATTCTGTAAATCTGTTACTGACTTACATAATCTTTTCCATTCACAGACTAACATCAGACTGGCAATTGTTCATTATTATATAAAACTGCCATATAAAGATTCCATTATATCCTTCAGGCTATGTCATGTGGATAACGGAGGTGACGTACAGTAATAAATTCAGTATAATGCCTTTCTGTTACCCGATCAGGTCTAGTCGTGCCTAAGTGAGATTTGTGTGGAAAATCCCTGAGGTGTGTATTTATGTGTAGCCTATGTGAAGACGAGGGTCACGGTGAGTTAGGATAAAAAAGCAGCTTGCAGTGGATCATTTTCACTTGTGTCAAGGCATTTCAGCTGAACTGAGAACAGTAGGGAAGACTGGGACTAGTTGTCAAACATTTAGTGAAGATTTTAGTTTAAATTTTTAAAGTCAAATTCTGTTTAGGCTCATATATTGACATATAATATATTGACAAAAAGCCATTGAACATTTCTACTGATGCTTGCCTAGGGGAAAAAGATACTTTTAGACAGTAATTAAACAACCTAGGCTTTCCAGCAAAATATAAACAGTAAAACAATTAATGAATCCACAAAATGAAAACTATACGAAAATAACAATCCATTATTTTTTGCCTCCAAAAATATTTTAATTGATAAATTGTATACATTTGTAAAAGGTGGCAAATTACCATAAAATGAAAGTATATATTTTCAAGACATATTTTTTATATAAACAAATTCAAAGCGTATGGTCTCTGACAGTTTATAAACTAACATTTAATGGTTTGGGGTCAACAAAATGTAAACATTTAATGTTTTTGAAATGCTCACTGATCAAAAATGCAATAAAAACAATATGTAAATAATATTGTATGTAATAACAATAATTAAATTGTGAAATATTATTACAATTTAAAACAGCCATTTTTTATTTTAATATATTTTAAAATGTAATGTATTCCTTTGATGGCAAAGCTGAATTTTCAGCATCATTACTCTAGTCTCCAGTGTCACATGATCCTTCAGAAATAAGTTGAAAACAGTTGTGTAGCTTAATATTTCTGAGGAAACTGTGAATATTTTTTTTTCCAGGATTCTTTGATGAATAGAAAGTTCTATTTCATTTATTTGAAATTGAAACATTTTGTAACAATGTGAAAGTCTTTAACGTCACATTAATTTTAACTTAGTTAATTTAATATGTCCTTGCTGAATAAATGTAATTTCTTAAAAAAATCAAATTAAAAAAATCTTACTGACCCTAAACTTTTGAATTTTAGTGCATATTGGAACGGCAACACAGAAAACACCTTTTCTGTAAATGATCACTGGAGTGACCCACACCGTTTGGCATCTGCACTGAACCGAGAAAAGGGTTTCAGAGAGGGAAACTGAACGTCTCCTTCCATAGTCATTTTAAGGGCTCAACAGCCACCCAGGTAAAATTACATGTCTTATATTTCACTTGTGATTTCTTTGTGGGCCCTGTCCCATGTATTGATTACTTTTTGGTACGTAACACCTAAAAGCAGCTTAGAAAGCCTTTAAGAAATTCCAAGAACGTGCATATGGAGTCTCAAATAATTCTAGAAGACCTAGTCCATCATTTGTCAACCCAAATAGTTCAAATTACCGAAGGAGGGTCTTTCTAAAAGCTTATATTCAAAAGTCCATTATGAACTGAGTCGTAAATTGGTCTTCTGTCCCAAAAGCTTTTAGACCATTGTTCAAGATTTTAGAAGTGCCATCTTCTTCAAAATTTAGCATACTTTTTTAATCCTCGCTTTCAAATCAATTTTATGGTAACCAGCTTAACAAGCATGTGTAGCTTATCTGTGCATGCGTACCGAAGCAGAAGTATTCCTTCCCAAGGTTCATATGTTGAGAAAGGAACCCTTGAGTGTCAGCCTCTCTCATTACATGGGGGTGAGAGACCAGGGTCTGTTTAATTGGCCAACTGATTACAGCACATACGCTCTTTCGCTCCCCTCGTCCTCCTGCAGACTCTCAGAAGCCTTCCTGTTCTCTGGCCTGCAGGTTCAGAGAGATCAGAGCCCCGCAACAAGGGCTTCCTTTGTGTGCTTCACTGGGCTGGGAAATGGAGATGAGTTTGTCCATTTGCCTCTGAGGCCACAGCAAGGGCTGAATGGGGCCCTGGGAGAAATGTGGGCTCAGGTATCGCTAACAGCAGGTGAAGCATATGACTCTGAACTGATATCTAACTCGACGAGATCTGGAAAACTCCAGCATTCGTATCATGATTGGAGTGCTGTGATGTTCTGCAATTGATTTGGCGTTCTGGAGCCAAATGATGGCATCATTACTTTAGGTTTTGCTCATGATTAACCTTGAAAAAGAAGAGCTGTTTCAAAGCCAGTCCAAATTGCATTCTCTAATATTCAGGCTTGGCTCTCAGGATATTGATTGACCCTAAAAATAACAAAGCTTTAAAAAAAATCTGCAATCATTTTATAAAATTATTGCAGTTATCGGTGAGTTTTTACAGCAGAACATAAAGGAAATTTATGAATGCACATATATTGAGCACATCAATTATGATCAACATGCTTGCTTCACGCATGACAACAAACCTCATTGGTTCTTGTGCATCAGGCAAGGATGTTTGAGCTTCTGTTTATCATATTTAATGTGCTCTATTTATTTGTGTAGATCACTATTTATATGTGAATAATTTGTTCATCATGCAATCATGTCTCTTCAGAAAACTTGATACAACAGCTCGATTCAAATGGATTACTTTTACAATCTCTTTAGAAACTTTTTGAAGCTTGAAAATGTTAATTATAAAATTTTAATGGATGGAGAAAATATGATGAGAGAATATAAAAATATCTTCATTTGTGTTCTGAAAATTAACTTCTTATGGATTTGGAACAACATGAGGAATAACAATCACACTTTTAACAATCACAGTTAAAGAAAATGTTAATGTATTCAACTTATTCTCTTCTAAACACTTCTTTATGTTACACCCAGTGTTGGGGAAAGTTACTTTTAAAAGTAATGCTTTACAATATTGCGTTACTCCATAAAAAAAGTATTAGTTTTATTTCTCATTTAGTATTAGTTAGCAATTAGTTACTTTTTTATGGAAAGTAATATGATATGCTACTTTTGCGTTACTTTTTTCTCACCTGAGCTTGGCTTGCTTGTTTGTTTGTTTGTTTAAAACAAAAGTTCTATTTTTGGCAAATGTCACACCAAAAGTGAAATTAATAAGCAAATTTACGCAAATACAAATTCACATTTGTACAGTATAGAGCTGTGCTGCCATTCTGGAGAGAAGAACAAAGAAGTTGAATTAAAAAAATGAAACACATGTAATGTTTATCTAATCATTTTTGTGTGTATGGTTGAATTGGATCATCAAAGGTCAGCGGCAAAGACGTTGGTTAATAAAGTGAGATTAAATGTAAAGTGTATTTGTGTTAACAGGTTTGTGTATTGCAGGTTTGTGTAATATTCTGAGTTTGCATTTCATGGTTTTTATTAACTTTGAGGAATACTGAATCCGTTTGTGCAAGTGAAATGAGTAAATGCCTGCTCACATTTAGTCTAGATAACCATCATGTTTGCAGAGCGCACACAATGCCTCTGAAGAAGAAAAATAATAATACGTTTTATTCATATAGAGCCTTTCCGTAGCTCAAGGTCGTTTTACATTGTACATTACAATACATTAGCACACCCACATACACATGGCAAACACATAAAACCACATATAGCCACATTATCCAAAATATATTAAATAGATATGTTTTCAGCTGAGTCTTGAAAGTAGACAAAGTTGATATATATTACGAAGTGTAAGGGGAAGTGAATTCCATAATTTAGGAGCATTAACACTAAATGACCTTTCAGTGGACAACCAAAAACGAGGAATGGACAAAAGATCAAGTTCAGATGATCTAAGGGGCTGGGCAGGGCAGCAGGGGTGGAGTAGATCTGACCGATATGGATGAGCAAGACCATTTAATGCCTTAAATGTTAGAAGTAATATCTTAAAGTGAATACGTGATGCCATGGGTAGCCAGTGAAGATCATGCAGGAGTAGAGGAGTAATGTGAGCAGAAGCCTGGTGGAGGTGAGAACTCTTGCTGCTGAGTTTTGAACATACTGTAATCTTGCAATAAGTTTTTGGACATACCAAGAAATAGAGCATTGCAATAATCCAGACGTGATGTGATTAACGCATGCATTAAGATTTCAGCATCAGCTAGAGTGAGAGAAGATCGAAGACCTGCAATATTACGAAAATGAAAAAAAAAAAAAGTTGGCCTATCAGAGTGGTAAGGTAAATTTGAATGTCATCAGCATATCAATGAAATTGAAGTCCATGTATGCGTATGATGTCACCAAGTGGTTATTCAATAAATGATGAACAATAGTGGACCAAGAATTGAACCTTGAGGAACACCCTGAGGAACACACCGTGGAGCAGTGGCAGATTTATTTCCTTGTATAGTGATATAACCACCTGTCACTGATGTAGGAAATGAGCCAGGAAAGAGCTGAACCAGTGATGCCGATAGCAGAAAGGCGTAGGGCTGTAGTCAAGACCACCTTTGTCGAGTCCAAGACAAGTCCAAGACCAGGACTAGTCGAGTCCAAGTCAAGACCGAGTCCAAAGAGGTTCGAGTCCGAGTCAAGACCGAGTCCAAAAAGGTTCGAGTCCGAGTCAAGACCGAGTCCAGGACAGGAAAAAAAAAAAGCAGTCTGCTAAAAAAATATAGGCTAGCCTATAGAAATTAAATCATGTAATAATGAAATAATGAATAATTTTAATTTTATTTAAAATAATTGACTAATTCAAAAAAATAATAATTATATAGGCCTAAAGGAGCACACACATTCGTTTCGACTGTCTGATCAGCCTTACATTCTGTTCCTGTCAATCATACACGCGATGTCAACCAATTAAACTGCATGAGGGAGGGCCGAGCCAACTCACAGACACACACACATTAGAGATGCAGATAAACCGCGGATCGGGCGGATGACGTGACGAAAAATAATATTTTAGCCTACCACTCGTGGAATAGGCAAAGAAAGAAAGGTAAGAAAAAAAGTCGGAAAACTTTGCCCATTAATTAGATGTGCATGGCAAGCAGGCTAGTTTTCGGGGTGTTATGGACAATTAAAAATGTGAATATTCACGTTGCACTAGCGGTGGACTTTCAGCGAGTTTATTTAAACATTTATTTTTTATAGAGCCGTTTATGAGTCAAAAGAGCCGGCTCTTTTCATTGAGCTGAGTGAAACGAACCGGCTCACGAAAAAGAGCCGAAATGCCCATAGTTGTTAGGTGGCCAGTGTTTCACTTTCCCTCCAATAATATTTTGTTTTAATATCGCGGCGACGTATGTGTGATTACTGGGAACATAATAAAGACACCTGGACTCGGTCGAGACCAAAAGCCATATTTGGCAAGACCAGTGGCCGAGACCGAGACAAGTCCGAGTCCGAATACCAGCGAGTCCGAGACAAGTCCGAGACCATAGAAAAGCGGTCTCAAGTCCGGACTCGAGTCCAAGACCGGACTCGAGTACTACAGCCCTAGAAAGGCGAGAGATAAGTATTTCATGGCAGACCGTGTCAAATGCAGAGCTTAGACCGAGAAGCATCAAGATGTTTATTAACCCTGAATCCATGGACAGAAGAATGTCATTTACCACACGAAGAAGAGCAGTTTCAGTGGTATAAGATGGGTGAAATCCTGACTGAAAAGGTTCAAAAAGTCCATTAACATCTAAGTAAGATCTCAATTGTGAAGCCACAACTTTTTCAAGTATTTTACTTAAAAATGGTAAATTTGAGATTGGCCTGTAACAATTCATGTTTAGATGGTCAAGGCCCGATTTCTTAAGAATGGGGGTCACCACAGCCATTTTTAATTCTGCTGGAACAATGGCAGATGCTAAACTACAGTTTTTCATATGTGCAACCTCTGGAACACACATCTTAAGCAAAACAGTAGGTGTAGGATCAAGCTGGCAAGATGTGGAATTAGACTTCACAATTAGGTCACTTATGGCATCAAAAATAGTAAGAGTGAAAAGCAGAGAGAGAGAGAGAGAGAGTTTGGTGAGTGAGCCGAGTCAGCTGACATCAAATGAACACGAGTTGCTTACATCAGGGGTGTCTTTTGCAATGGATTCAGTGAAAGACTTCAATTTGTCTGAAAATACTTGATAAAAGCTATTCACAAGCACCTCAGAGCCAGAAATAATATGTTGTTGAGGGTTAGTGAGATTGACCAAAGCAAACAGTGATCTGCACTTCCTCCCTATTTATCTCAACATGTGGTGTCAGTCAATAAAGAGTCTTGAAAAAGTGTCTGTTAGTCTTGAGGTCCATGGGTTTGTAAAAGTTTTAAACCCCTAGTCTAGGGTTTATGGCACAAAATGGCACAAACATAAACTGTAAAACAAATGAGGATTTCAAACAGCCCAGTAATATAAGCTCAGGTTCTACCATAGAGGTCTTGATGTTAAAGGAGTTGCTGTACATGGTGATTGTGCCTATTTACAAGTGACTTAAAGGGGTCATGAATTGGGAAATCAAATTTTCCTTGAGCTTTTGACATATAAGAGGTCATCATACTATAAGAATATCCTGTAAGTTTCAGAACTGAAAACTTCCTTGTTAGTCCAAAAACAGCTTTTATTGAAACCAAGCTCAGAAAACAACTTGTTTTGGAATGTGCCTATTTATGACGTCATAGATAGGTGAAAGACTGCCTCATCAGAAGAAGATCAACACCTACATCTACATCGTTACCACTGTAGCCCCGATAAACATGCCTTTGAAGAGTGCAAAATGTTGTGTAGTGCCAGGTTTTGGAAAAACACAGTAGCTGCATAACCTTCCTTCTGACGCTGGATTTGAAGAAAGACTGGAATTAAAAAACGATGCTGTGACTTCTATACTAGATCCAAAAGGAATGGCGCAACACACTTAACTGAGAAAAAAGTTTTTACTGTGTCAATCGAGTTGCAAGATCACTGCATTCATGCACTCAACATGTCTACAATCGGTTACATGCACATCACTGCAACCTTTCATGCCACAAACTATATATAATGCTATAATCAACACTTTTCATAATTAGTTAACCTTGAGAGCTGTAATAGTAAAAATGTGCTAAAGGTTTTTGAGAGAGTTCCACATGTACTAATATTAGCCAATCACAGCAGTGGGCGTTAGGAAAAATGCCTTTTATTTCTAAATTATGACAATGTTTTTATGTAAAAATCATACTAACATTATAAGTGCACCCCAGGAAAAATAGTATAATAAAATAATGCAGTTCATGACCCATTTAATGATTAAACAAAAGGGGGAACAGGAGCAGAAGTAATGCCAAAGACATTCGAGAAAAATGAAGCTGCTGAAATAGTCACAACTCAAGTTGACCATACAGAAGACAGCATCTACTGACAGCCTATGTAGCCTAAACTCCTAGAGTGATCAAAAGTAGATGAGTCTATGAGCTGCACAATGTGATGGGTCCCTTATCTATTCACATCACAACACACAAACTGATACACACAGTAGGCTATCAGTTTCAGAAAGCAGTGGGCCAAGCCTCCACACAATAGTACATTTTAAACTCACAAAATAGACTGTAAACAAAACTTGCAAGCACAAGGATGTAACACGTATGTTCTTAGTCTCCATATCTTAAAAAAATGTTGCAGGTACATGTGTATGGTTATCATGATTGAATAGTTGGCAATTGTTAGCAACCAGGAGATTAGCAAAGAAACAGATAACACTTCACTTTCCTTGAATGCAATCACTAAGAAATGAATGTACTTCTTTTTGCATTTGCTATCATAAACCTACACAACAACTCTATCTTCAAACGTTGTGAAATTTATTTATAATCTGAGAAGTTAAATTCAACAGAAGAACTATTAATTGGATGTAAATGAGTAACAATAATTTACATTTCAATTTTCATTTAATTTTGTCAGAAGCTTCTCATTACTCTTCCAGAACATTTCTATTCATGTTTAATTAACTGGTCAGAGTGCTTCATCTAAAGACACACAGGGATCAGAAGCTCAGACCTAAGTGCCTATTACTCTGGCCACTGCTTTCGACGCATCTGATTCGTGGGTGTGCGGATCTAATCTCCTGAGATGATGAGAGATTGGGTTCTTTTCCAAAGTGCTCTCTTCAAGTTAAGATTAAATAGAGCCTTTAGCTGTCTCACCTGGGACTGTGGCCAAGGTAACTGAATAGAGATGCCTGGACATTTATTCTGTGTGAGAGAGTCTCCCTGCATTCTCAGGATCTAATGAGGATTACAGTGCTCTTATTGAAGAAAGCACTGAGATGGAATGCAGCCTGTGCCATAATACTGCAGAGGTCATGCGCAGTTTACCTAAAGTGAATGAGGAAAAGGTGGAAATAAATACAACTGCATTATGTGGGCTGCCCTGCAGATTGTTTGCTTTAAGCCAGATCCTGTTATAAATGACAATTTGTGCTCAAACTACAAAATGTTTTTCAAAGAAATCTCTTAGGCTGCATTTATTTGATCAAATATAGAGTAAAAACAGTAATATTGTGAAATATTATAACAATTAAAAAAAAATGTTTTCTATTTTAATATATTTTAAAATGTAATTTATTCCTGTGATGGCAAAGCTGGATTTTCAGCATCATTACTCCAGTCTTCAGTGTCACATGATCCTTCAGAAATCATTCTAATATGCTGATTTGCTGCTCAAGAAAAATATCTTATTGTTAAAAACAGTTATGCTGCTTTTTTTGTGGAAACCGTGATACATTTTTTCTTCAGAATTCTTTGATGAATAAAGTTTAAAAGAACAGCATTTGAAACAGAGATCT
Organism: Abramis brama; assembly: GCF_963993115.1. Taxonomy (NCBI): domain Eukaryota; kingdom Metazoa; phylum Chordata; class Actinopteri; order Cypriniformes; family Leuciscidae; genus Abramis; species Abramis brama. The sequence continues at coordinate 25,566,032 of NC_139970.1, forward strand.
TTTGTAACATTAAAAATGTCTTTACTGTTACTTTTGATCAATTTAATGCATCCTTGCTAAACATATTCATTTAAAAAAATCTTACAGTCCCCAAATACTACAATGGATGGACCAAATTCACACATTTGAAAATGGGAATTGCAGCCACAAAGTTGTAATGTACACAATATACAAGTAATTTAATTTCTTGTAAGTTGCATTCAAAATATATCTGGCTCAAAAAACCTTGCCCTCTAAATTTGAATAGGCATGATTTCCTGAGGATACCTGATCCTTTTTATTATGACGTGAACCACCAAGACGCCAAGATGTACGGGAGGACCTATTCTTCAACTATATAAAGAGTGGATTCTAGATACTCTAGTAATGCTTCCTCTCACTTTTGGAGATAAAAGAGTATGCGTCTCTTATCGATGACCCTGGGGACCTCTATTGTTTCCATGACCTTGAGGGCAAGGACAGGTGACCCTCCCCAGTCAGTTTACTTGGTGACATTGTGATAGTTCTGACACACAGGGCCTCAGGTCAGGCTTATCTCCACGCTTGACCATCCCCAGTCATTCTAGAGGGGGACACGACTTCACGTTTCTACTTTTTGGTATCTTCAGGATCTAATCATTCTGCAAAATAGCAACTACTACAAACGGCCTCTTTAAACCTGAACGCATTGGTCTAAACATGCCCACAGTGAGGCAGAGCCTGTCGAGGTAGTTTTTAAAAACTGGGACAAAAAAATACAAGTCAGAACCTTGCCATGAACTGAAACGGCATCTTTACATCATTCCTTGAGTTGAACATGACATAACTAGAGTCATGTGATACCAGTCAAGATAGGAATGTACATTGTGGTTTGATGAAGACCAACTTGTGAGCTCTGAGCTCCCTCTCAAGTTATCTGTAAAGAGCTGATACTCATGACTCACTCTAATGATAGAGTGCAGTGAAATAGCTGAGCTCTTAGCTATCGTAAGCAGCACTTCAGCGAGTAAAACAACCCTGTGTTTAAAGTACAAACACCTATTAAGCAAAAAGATCTCCTCGCGTCATTCATAAAGGAACAAACCTGCTCAAAAATGAGGAAAAACATGAGAATCCAAAACAAAAAGGGATACATCTTCCTCCTGATTATAAACATGAAGGATTTGGAAGTTGAAATGCTGTGCAAACATGAAAAGAACACAAGAAGTTTCGGCATCGAGCACAATGCTGTTTAGGTCAGTCAACAGCAGCTGCAACCTCCAAAACCACCAAGCCCTCGTGCCATCTGTCTCCCTTCATCTGTCCACAGCAACAACGGTCCTTCTGAATCAAAGAGGGCAAGCAAACAAGGCTCTTACTCTCTAAGCAAGTGATAAAAACGTAATTGGTGTGTTATGGCCACTCTTGAAATTCCACAGTAATTGCAAAGGTTTGAATCAGGACCAAAACAGCCGAGTCATGTGGCTTTGATCTAAACAGTTTTATGCAGAACGTCCTAAGCTAAGTATTGACCAACAATTAGAGACAATGATCACATTGTATTATTGCTGCAAGAAGACTATGCTTACAATTACACTGAATCTCTTTAAATTATAATTGCGGTCAATGACATCAAGCAAATTTTTTAAAATACAAAAATAAAAATGAATTAACGTACATAAGTCTAATATTCCTCTTCTGCGATGAGCAAGTTTTTCCATTTCTGAATTATAATAATCTTTTGCTGGGTGGATGATGTCGGGACTTGGGATAGTACAACAGTCCTGATAACAAAATGAAGAAATAGGCCTCATTAAAAGGAATGAATTTCGTGGGGCAAATTTCTTCCTGCATGGTTTATAAATACTTAAAAGCTTTTGCCAAAGTCATGAGATCGACGTGACTAGCATGCAGAAACAAACAATTGAATGAAATTTTTAATGCAAATAAATAATATAAAAATAAAAAGCCAATTCGAAATATTAATAAATACTATAAGAGTATATAAATAATATTACAATATTCAAGGTATTCAAGACATAAGGAAACTATATTACTGCTTTTTCCAGTCTACACAAAGTAACACCAAAATGTATTAAAAACAGCTAAATGACACAGAGTTTTTACAAAGTTTAAATGGGTGAGGGAGAACCCTTCAGTCGTTGGGTTTAGTGAGGCGTACAGCACACCAAGGTTTGAATGGCAGGACGTGACCAGCTCATCTCTATCTTGTGGGCTCCTCAACACACTCTTAATGACAGTCTGACTCTCGATTGCACTGATACATGGCAGCTGACAGCAGAATCTGATCCCCGGGTACGACTGAGCTTTCACTGACAGACTAATGGAAGCTTTCTCGTAGCCAGAGACGGAGCCTCAATGATATCTAGAGGAGCTGAGGGCCACATCAAAGAGAACAATCCTGCCTGTGATCTGCTAGTGTCCTCCAGTTCTACATGAGAGCAGAGATGAGTGACAGCCGAGGTAAGAAGAGAGGAGGGGCTCTCGATCACTCCTCAACCCCATGACAAATTACAAATGGAGGAAGATATGCAGAGGGCAACATGAGAGCCACTGATCACAAAAACAAGTTGGACCTTCTGTAATATCTAAATGAGGTAGAGCATATTTGTCCTGAGGTATATTAAAGATATAGGCTATATTATTGATTCTGTTTTGTGAACAGCCACACAACAGCTGTGTAACCACTACACAGTTACGCACCAACTGCTTCCAGAACAGGTGCCTCACCACTGGTCTTACAAGTTAGACATCTTTTTTCTTCAAGATGGGTCATAATTTTATTTAAGTCAATTACATAAAAAGGTAAACTGGTCTAATTTGAATCTGAAAAGTAAGACTGATTAGCCCTAGTGGCTATAGTTCTTAAGACACAGTCTTAAATTGCGGCTAATGTTTATGCAACTAGTTCTTACAGTTGGTTTATGTAAGGTTTTAAAGGGTTAGTTCACCCAAAAATGAAAATTCTGTCATTAATTATTCACCCTCATGTCGTTCCAAACCCGTAAGACCTTCATTCATCTACGGAACACATTGACAGCAACGTCATTGCAACTTTCAAGGCCCAGAAATGTGGTAAAGACATAGTTAAAATAGTCCATGTGACTATTAACAGTGGTTCAACCTTAACATTTTCTATCTCCCCTTTTAACATTTTTTATCTTTTTAATGCTGTTAGATACTGTTTCAAACTGAAAAAATAAAATAAAAAATAAGAACTAATCTGAAGAACTTTTTTCTCATCTAAGGAAGTTAATGTTATTGTACTTCCATGGCAAGAATAGCATGCATGTCAGCATCTTTATTAAAGTGAATTAGTGTGAATCTCTTTCACGCATAAATCTTACGGCAACAATAACCTTTTAAGCATGATCATAAACATAGTATTGCATAGTATAGTATTTTTTTTGTATATAAAAATAATTTTCTGGTGTTTTTTTCGATTACAGCCAACACCATGACTGCTTCTTTCTTCTTCCATTCATAGAAATAAGGAAATGAACCCACTTCTTTGAATATGGCGGGGAGGGGAAATGGATATCTAAAATAGAGCAATGTCATGCACAATAATTTGCACTAGTCATAATGACGTTTGAGATATCTTTAACTTTCATTCTGCCTAGTCAAAACTGAATTACAGATATCTGCAAATCATGTCATTTAAGATGTGTGACGAGTTGAATGTCATTTTCAATGACGTCATTGCAGATATCTGTAATTCAGTTTTGCCTAGTTAAAACTGAATTACAGATATCTCTATCTGTCGATTCGACTAGTCACAATTACGTTACAGATATCTTGAATGACAATTCCAACTATCCAAAATGTAATTACGACTAGTCAGAAAGACATTGTTGATATCTACAATGTTAATTCCGGATAGTCAAAATTAGCTTTTAAATGTTAAAATGGCTTACCATAAGCGCTTCTGGGTTCTACGTCAGAACGTAGGCTAGCATCACACGCATCACAGACATTACCAGCGTCAGCCAATAGTGAGCCGACGTTCTGACGTAGAACCCAGAAGCGCTTCACTGTTTACACTATGTCATCAGCGTAGGAGAATGACATGGAAGAGAAGAGATTGTTGAATAAATCATTATTTAAAAAAAATATTGCGCACAAAAAGGATTCTCATCGCTTCATAATATTAAGGTTGAACCACTTAAGTCACATGGACTATTTTAACTATTTTTTAATTACCTTTCTGGGCCTTGAAAGTTGCAATGACGTTGCTGTCAATGGAGGGACAGAAAGCTCTCAGATTTCATAAAAATATCTTCATTTGTGTTCCGAAGATGAACGAAGGTCTTACGGGTTTGGAACGACATGAGGGAGAGTAATTAATTACATCATTTTCATTTTTGGGTGAACTAACCCTTTAAGTCACAAGTCACAAATTGTGGTTTTCTCAAGCAATGCTCATGAATGGTGGTCACAGTGACTAAAAACTATCAATAAGGACAATTTTTGCTTATTCTGTCACTCAAACTAAAATTCCAGTCATTTTTATAATGATTTAATAATGTAATACATAATGTCCTTTAAAGGACAAGATTATTTTTTATAAAGCTCAGTTTGGGTATATCACGTGTGTTGTTTATGTTGTAATCTAATACAAATTCATAAATTACCATTGGCCTAAACAATTGTTTTAAATATTCCCTTTGAATACATTTTTTGTTTTATTAATTTGCTTCATAATTGAAAAGTTCAATCCATTAACTAGTCTACATACTTTTTAAATACAGGCATGTTGTGGAAGATGACATTTTTAAGATAGCAATTCATATTGTAATATTTTTTATTACTGCAAATAAACGGCGGATTCCTATTGTGACAACTTACCCCATACAGTGGCAACATATAGGCTAAGCATCATGAAATGTTCAATTACTTTTTGCACACAATATTTAATGGTGTGTCTAAATACTAACAGTTATATTCAGTGGAATGAAGACAGGGAACTCAAATTTAAGTTTATTCTCAGTGAACGAAGGTTAAAGGATTGGGAAAAAGATTTAGCTGACACTTAAAGTATCTAAACGTAAATAAGAAGTCACACTAACTGTATTGGCGGTCTGTGTGGCGTTCCGTTCATGGGTTTGGTGAAGACAGAGAAGACCTCGAGCGTTTGTTTGTCGCAGAGTTTAACTGTCCAACTTCAAAGCAGAGCTCGAAGCAACCTTTCCGTTGAGTGAATTCTCTCCCCAGCAGCACTGCAGCAGACACACCACTGAAACGCGGAACGACTAGAACGCCCATTCGCTTCGGACCGGCGCTCTCAAACAAAGTCTCTGATTGGTCGACTGGTTGCCGACGTCAGGATTCCTCATCTTCTTTTGCGTCGAATCTTTTAATAAATCAGTTGCAGTGGTTCACAATCTAAATGATTCGTTAAATTGGTCCAAGTGGGTTTTATTTTTAAAACTCATTTGTAAACAAAATATTTTTTTTATAGTGATATAAAAAGTATGTTTCACAAACTATAGCTATAAAAGTAAAATTGTTTGCCAAGAGAAAAATACAAAACTGATGAAAGATACATTTAGTAACCTTTTATTGATTCCACATCAATATCTGATAAATGAGTGTCAGTGTAGCTGAAACCCTGTTATGTTATCCATAAGTTTAAGCTTGATATCTTGGAACAAACATTAGCAACCATTTCATATCCATGTTGTGGCACTTCCTTCAAAGCAACTGAAGTTCATTCATTGTCCTCTGATCTCATTTTCAGATGCTCCATACACTGCTGAGGTAAAGTTCATAGCACTTTTCAGAAACACTTATGAACAAGAACCTGAAGACAAACACGATTTTAAGAGGTCACTGTGTGCATTACAGTAACTCACCACCATAGAGCTACATGGAAAAACAACATCCAAGGACATACAAAAACACTAGACCTTGTTAAGTTATGGGCTTTGAATACTTTACATTAGTAGATCTTCTAAAGAGGAAAAACTAATTATTTCAATGACAAGCAAAGTTCATTTGCCAGGGGAAATACACATATGGAACCTAAGATGAATTTCTGTGAATGTATTTGTGTTTTTAATTTGTCAGTTACACAATCCTACAAGAGAGTGCAATAAAGTGCTCACAACACTTATTATCGAGTTGGTCAGCCTTTACAGTAAACTGAACAAGATTTACATTTTCATGTACTGGTGATTACAAGTGATAAGAAACCAAGCTGCGCACACAGACTCAAAATCTTACCAGAGACAATTAACACCGGACAGTAGGCAACGTTTTATATTAGCAAATGATTGTAAATAGCTATGGCATGATAGCATAGTTTACATGGTTTAATATTCGTTGAAACAATATTTGTGATATCTCTGATATCTCTCAAGGAGGTTTTTTTAAAAATCCTTCATCATATTTTAATGATATCAATAAATAATGATAAAATTATATAAAAATAAACAAAATTAAATTATGCAGTATAATTGAGCACATAAATATCTAATTAAAAATCAGCTGTAAAATCTCTCCACATTTTCTTAAACGCATCTGATCTTTTCATATGTGAAGCTCTTTTGTCTCTGACTTTGGCTTTCTTTAAATGATTGCATTTCATGCCCTTTAAAACAGGTCAGTTTAAGTAACAATAATATTACCTACAACAACAAAGATATCTTCAAATGATTCCTGGTTTTACCACTAATGTGGTATTACTACTGATATTTTACAGTTGTTGTTTGCTCCAGAGCACCTTACGGTATAAATTACAGTAAAGAATATGTTCAAAGCACCGATATCTGTATAAAAACATGTACACATAATGACCTGGCTCTAATGTGAGGAAATGAAAATAATCTAAAAAAGACAATTATGCAAATAAAATAAACTCAATTCCAATACTTAATGTATACAAAAATAAATTAAATATAAAAATTAACATCCATTAATATCAGTTATTATAAATCATGCCGAATTAAGCTTGAAGCAACGTGTGTGTTCCTAAACTACATTCCAGTCATGTCACTGCATGTTCTCAATGGCCATTAAGACTGAAAGAATTAGTGCCAATTAAAAGAACCGCACAGGCTCTGTCACTCCTGAGGTTGTAAAAACTTCCAATGCTGATTTTTGTGACAGCTTTTCATCTTTCAAGTCTTCCTACTACGGAAACTATCCTGGCATCTGTGATAAAAGATGAGCTGAATTACTAAATCAGAATGTAATTCCCACACTGAAGACTGAAGCGGGCAGAAAATAGCCAAAGAAAAGAGAAAAAGTCACAATGAAATAGCACTTTATATCTGTTCAAAAGACAATATCCTTTTGTCTTAGTGTGTGGGTCTGGGTTTGTTTATTCATTGATGAGTCCACAGATCTCCATTCAGGGCTGATGAATAAACGGAGTTGACTTAAACAGGATGAATGCGTGGAGGTCATGGTAAGGACAGTAAGTAAACTTGAAAAGTCTTTGTAAAAGATGACAGTAGCTGTTTTCCCCCCTCAGCGAATAGAAAAGACTGCATTGGAAAAAGACGTCTTGTTGCCGGAATGAAAAGATGTGCAGACAGGTATCCAACTGGTCTTTTTTTGTCCCCTGTTGGAAGTGTGAAAAGTTAGACACACCATGTTGCAAGGAATTCTGTCAGGAAAAATATAAAAGTAAACATTTCAGCACCCTAAACATTATATTGCCAACAAACAGCTTTTCTTGCCACTCAGAACATGAAGAAAGTTATCTTCATGACTATAGGTAAAAAAAAAGTGGCCTACCCTGAAATAGATGCATAAACTCTGACAACATTTCAGTGAATGCCAGATGGCACTAGAGTCTGTCCACTGTTCACTGACTTTCCCAAGCATTCGGGCGCAGATCTTTTGTAGCTATTATATCCATGTCGCTCCATCTTAGTCAAACAGTTGGCACAGTAACTAATGTTACACCACAACTTTCCAACTAGTCACTAGCACTTCCCAGATGCATCACATGCTGCTGAAACCTAATTAGCAGCATTTTTCTGCACCGACCCATTCATTTCAACATTAAGCCAAGCAGAATCACACCAGCTTGTGCCAAAGTCAAATTAAGAAGAGAAAACATTCATCTGAAGGAACATGACATGACTCCATAACTGAAATGAAGCAAAACATATTGTTGTAGCAGGAAAAGCAACAAAAGACTGTTTAAAACAAACATACGTGGTGTGTTTTTCACTTGTTCCTGTGATGGTACTGCAGCAGCTGCTGCTGGTGCTGCTGCTGGTGTTGGTGGTGTCGTCGTGGGCTTGGGACGCCTCCTCTGACACTGTGGCCCGATGTGGCAGAAGCCACTGGGTGATGATGTCCAGCACGAATAGGCTTAGCTACAAGAAACAGTGTGGTTCAAAATTAGATGCGTTTAAAATACTTTTAACTTACAGAAAATCTCAAGTAAAGTGAATGAATTTACTTCATAATATATGAGAGACATATACAGCAATGCATGAGAGTATTTGGTCATCATGTAACAGGACACATTGTGGTACTATTGAGTATGTGGCGCTCTCTACTGGATATAATGCAACATTGAAATCTTGGGTCTGACCGATCTGTGCGGTGTGGTTCCTCCTGGCCTGATTCTTGGCTTGGATGACCTCCTTGATGCGGTCCACCTCCAGCTGGTACTTCTTACGGTCTCTCATGGCACTTTCTTTGGCCTCTCTCAGAGCAGACTCCAGGATCTTCACACGCTCAGCAGTTGCACGCAGGCGTTTCTCCAGTTTGGGCAGCTCACATCTTAAGTCTGCATTATCACGTACCAGCTACAGACACATAGAAATTAAAGAATATAGATAACTATATACAGAACTACTAATTATATTATATTAAAGTTCAATATACCTGCTTGTGGACTTTAGTGAGCTGTTCCAGGTTGTTCTCCAGGAAAATTATTTTCTGTTTTTGTGCCAGACTTCCCCCAGATTCATCAGCGTCCAACTCCATACTCTACAAAAAAAAAAGTGTTTTTTGATACAGTGGCCAGTTACACTTTATTCATTTGAACCACAGGTAAATTGGGCAAAAATTGTAACTAATACTGTAGATATCACCATACTTCCCAAGTTGATTTAATCACAGTACATTAAGAAAATGGTTTTGTATTGCAATTTTTCTGAGAGGTTATGTTTCAGTGAGTCATTAGCATAGATACATTTCTTGAACAAAAAACTGAACTTTTGACAGTCAAGTTTAGAATTCTTTTTTTATTTTGTTGACTTTTTTGGATCACTCCAATTATCAAAAACAACTTATTTTCACCATGTTTTGAAGAATAAAATGTTGTACAAATCATTGTAAATCACAGAAATTAAAGTGCAAAGTTTGTTGTATGTAATTGGATGGCGATTTCTGGCTCAATGCATGAGAAAAAATAATTTAAAGATATGTATTGTGTAAACATTTGTTTTTATTAAATGTATTTTGGATAAGTCTGAAATAACATGTTTTGGAAGCAAAATCTCAAAATTGGCCAGTGCATAAAAAAACAATGATTTTGCCTTCATGTTTTTCCTTGATATTGTCTAGTTGCAGCTGTTGGTCAGAGAATACTATCACAAAGTCAAGATGAAAAAAGAAAATTCATAAATGAAGGGAACAATATTTGGATTGAATAGTTTGGATACTCACTCGTCCAATGCGACTATTGATGTCCTGGATGAACAGCTTACGCAGGTTTTGGAGAGTCTGGAGCTCTTTGACCTTGTGGAAGAGAGAACAGCATGAACGGTGATCTAAAATAACTACTCCATATAAGAAAAACAGCTATGCGTGTTCAAAGTGAACTACTTGGACTGGAGAGACAAACTCAGGGAATGCTGGGTATTTAAATCTTACCACAGTCTCTTCCAGACCTTTGAGATCTTCTTTGACTTGCTCTCTCTTCTCATTCAGCATGCTAAAACAAAAACAAAAGTGATGACAAATTTGAATAAAATGCATCTTTTCTAAATTGCACAGAGCTACAAATGCCTGACAAACATACACTGAAGTATTTGTCATTTTAACTGCTCAGAGATTGGTTAAAGGTGCAGTAAGCAATTTCTGAGGAATTCTGTTGAAAGTGGATCACACCGAGCAGCACAACAAACTTGCAGCCAATCAGGAAGAAAGACTGTAGAAAGAGAGATGGCTGAGAGACATTACAAAAGAGAAAAGGTCAGAGGACTATCACTGGGAAAATAAGGGTTATGACCAGGCAAGAGCTTTAGGACCCAAATTAATATTAGAAAAGCTTTCCAGCATGAAGAGACTGTAGAAGATTTTATTATTTAGAAAATAAGTAATTTAATATAATATAGCTATATGTTTGTACACTATTATTATTATCTTTGGTTTGACTTTCTAAAGCCTGCAGAAAGCCTGGAATGTTACTCACAGCAGACAATTCTATTCTAGTGTGTCACATGGTGAAAAACCTTTACCTAAGAATATCTATAGTGTGTGTTACCATTTTTGGAAAAGGATGTATGGTATATATTTGTGAATGGGGCAAAAATGTGGAGCTGTCTTTTGAAGAAGATGCTCGGCTTTGTCCTAAAATAAAGTAAAAAAATTATGGCATCAACGATCTCTGAGAAGTGATTTTTTACAAAAGAGAGAAACCACAACAAGACCTAAGCCGGAAGGCCTGAAAACGGATACAGAGGTTGCGTTGTTTCTGCTCCATATGCGAGTAACAGTTTTGAGTGTGTGCTGCTGGTGACTAACAACAAACAACTAATTTTGGGGGCGGATCAAGGAAGGGAGGGGTGTGTTTGTTTGGGTTGATTCCGCTTACTGCACCTTTAATCTCTCCTAAACAATATGAGCAGTTGACTCACACAAGCTTCTGCAGTCTCTCGTCCTTCTTCAGTTCCTCCAGTTTGAGCTTTTCATAGTCAGACAGGAGCTGCTTCTTTTCAAGTTGAAGAGCCTGGTTCACACTGACATCAGATAACAGGATATTACTGAATAATCTGAGCAATTTTCAATTTTTGATGAGTGTTAGACCAATGCCAGTCACAATAATATGAATTGAAAAAAAGCTTTTTTCACAAAAAGTATTTTAATATTAATAATATTCAACTATTGAAGTGACCACGAGTAGTCAGAAAATAAAGTGAGATTAAGTTCTTACTCCTTAAACTCATCCAAGATCCTCTGTTTCTCTTCAATTTCATCTCGCAGACGCGAGAGCTGCTTCTGATGAGCCTCTCTGTGACTTTCCATCTGCTGTTCTAGGGCTTGCTACACGCAGATACAGAGAATATACATATTTCTGCTCATATGAATGTAAATGGCACTTATATGGCACTGTCTATGTGAATCTTCTAGGGCAATTTTGTGTAGAGTGTTATTCATTTAACAATGATAATTTCAATAATAAAATATTTTCTTATTCTATGCATCAAAATTGGCCTTTTCTATATAGCTAAATAGTATCTATATAGCTTAAAATATCCTTCAATACTTTCTTCTATCCTATCCCATTCATTGTTTGGTTCCTAAATGACACTGCTCTGCTTGTTTGAGCCTGACAAACAATGGTGCGATTTTAGGCGCCTAAGTCTATCTGACAAATGTGTTTTTGTACATCACCTTCATCTCCTCAGCGTCCTGCATCCTGCTCATGTGTTCCTTTTCCTTATCCAGGACTGAAACCTCATGCATCATTTCTGTATGACAAAAAAAAGATTATTTTAAACATACAGTGAAATCACTGTCAAAGGCACAAGTGCTTTTTCTGGATCTAAATGAAACAATTTTACTTTGTAAAACAATGCATTGTTTAGTATTAACTACACACAGACCCTGTGCGTGGAGTTTAGCGAGCTCCTCCGATAGTGAGTCGTGGCTTTCCTCCAGCTGTCTCTTCTTCTGTTCCATGTTCTGCATGTAGTCTGTGAGGGATTTGATCTTTGCCTGATGCTAAGTGCATTAAAAGCAAGCACACACTCAGAAATGACACATAGCCTACATACCAATTAAACGTATACACATACAATTAAAGCAATAATAATGTATCCTTTAAAACTTTGTAATGAGTTCATCCAAAGGGACATTATACAAGATAAAAGTTCAAAGGGAGGAATTACATATACAGGGTTCTGATCTAGAACCCCCACTAGATGGAGCCGTGCGTACCTGAGAGATCAGGAGCTGGCAGGAAGCGAGCTCCTTCTCGTTGGCCTGCATTTTGCGCACAGTGTCGGTCTGTGTGCTCTCAAGCTGTTTACTGCGGTTGACCAGAGACTTCACTTCTGACTTCATCTTACTGATGTAGAGCCGTGCCATGGTGAATTCCTCCTCCATTCCTCCGTTCATCTCTGTCATCTTAATAAAGAGAGAGAAACCAAACAAGCGGCATAGATTTCAGTCTGTTTCCATTCATTTGTTATTTGAATTAGCTTTGTCATGAAAAGACACTTAAACCTTTATCTGAACCTCTCACCGTCAGTCGCGCATATCCGCAATGTTTTGTAGTTTTTTAACACTTTTTTACTTGTGTTTGTAGTTCCTCCTTCAAAGCGCAATGGGTTGTGGGCAATATTAGCCTTTAGAGTGTGTACGGATCTACACTTCGAAAATCCACCACAAACAGTAGACCATCCGGGGACTTCTGGCATGCTCTTTTTAACATACTATGCTTTGGAACACACTTATTTTAATCTCACATACTGTTTAGGATGGATAGTATGGATGGACAATGAACATTAAGACGCAGAGTAAGAAAATTTTTTAATTTCAAATCAATGCTGTTCTTTTGAACTTTCTATTCATCAAGTAATCTCAAAAAAATATAATGGTATTTTTTTTATATCGTTCAAATAAATGCAGCCTTGGTGAGCATGAGACTTCTTTCAGAAACATAAAAAATCATAATAAATGCTTTTTGTAAATATCCACATATTCACATGTGTTTGTTGTACTGTATGTTTTAGTGAGGTGTGTATTCTTGACGACAGGGACGTCACTAGGTTTGGAGGACAGGGGGGGCTTAGCCCCCAGGGTATTTGTAACTTGCGTTTATAGAAAATCTTACAGTGAATTTGAGTAAAAAAACAACCATGTATATATGTCGCTGTATTTGTCTCTTCAACCCCGTTACCATTTTCAACCCTGTTACCCTAGTCTCAATTTTTATTAATTATTTTTTTTAAGTTTATGAATAAGTAATTTAATGTTTGTTGAACTTAGTCAGAAATGTTCAGAGCAATCATAAGAATACTGATTTTAGTTCAAATTCTGAAGTTAAGCCACATCTTTGATCAAAAATGTTGCTGTCACAAAAAGTGCACATTTCAGGTTTAAGGTTCAAGTGTAAAATGATATGTTAATGTTATGGTGCATGGTACAATTTCTGGTAAGCTACACTTTTTTATTATTTCAATTCAATTAAATTATTGTGATTTGATTTAATATTGACTCATTTGGATAAATATTAGGTAGGCTACTCGAGACAGGCGTTAATTATTCTCAAGAAAAAAACAACTCACCTAATGTTGTAAACATAGACAGCCCTATCAGATGGTAGTATTATTTAAGGTTAAAAATAACTCAAATTAAATATAATGTTTTTTATTATAATAACAACTTTATTTAATGATATAAGTAAAAATATAATAAATAGGCCTATGTAATATAGAACACATATTTAGCAAAATACTTTTTTTCTTGCCAGCTAGGCTACGTGCTATTTCCTATATTATGTTCATTAAATGGCTTTCCTGAGGTAAATGTAACATATTGTTCTCCAGCTTGACCTCTTCACGCTGATAAAAAACACTGATTGATCGATATTATGTAGGCCTATGAGGAATATACATTTCGGTAAGTTGTAGCGTACTACTGTATCTTTCCACAGTGTTCGTGTTTTTGTACTATTAGAGATGATTGGTTCACGTGCGCTAGGGATCTGTCACGTCACATTTACAAGCGCCAAAACGGTATTTATTGTTTGAATTTCGTAATAAAATTGACAGAATCTGAGAGTTAAGATTCTTTTATATCATAAAGTAACCTGCTCTGTCTAGTCTGTTGGTCTCCGTGTTCTCTTTGCTTCGCGATTTTTCTGTGCGTGAGAAAATGGATGTGTGGCGTGAGAGCGTGTGAAAAGTGTCAATTGCGCGAGTCTCACGGTGAATGCGTAAGAGTTGGCAGCTCTCCAACTTCCGACTTTTCGGCAATTTTTTGTAGCTGGATATATATCATTTGTTGCGTCTAAATATGAATGAGGATACGGTTATTGATAAATCGAATTGTTATTGTTGTTCTTATTATCATTTAGGGGGGCTTAGGAACATTTTGGGGTAGCTTCAGCCCCCCTAAAATAGGCCTAACGACGTCCCTGCTTGACGATGATGAAAATTGAGGTGTAATTTACAAATGATATAAAAAAGGAAGTATAATGCACTCAGAATACAAAAAAAAGTAAAAAAAAACAATAATAATAATAATAATAATAAAAAATTAAAATATGAATAAAAATATATATTTTTTGTAAGTAAATAAGCCCATTATTCTTGGGCTTTTGTGTTGTGCAGTTCAACTTTCTTTATGAAGGAGTGTATTCTTACCTTGTGGTCATTCAAGGCAATAACACTTCCAATCTCATTGAGGTCCCGGAGCAGTAGACTGAGGATCTCTGCTGATCTCTTCTTGTGATGTCCACTGAGTTCCTGCAGGGCAGACAGATCCCTCTCCACACTAATCAGTGCGGCCTAGAAGACAATAACAGCATAAAATCAATGAATTCTTCAGTTACATGAGCTTTTCGTGATATTTATTTTCTCTCTTTCCCTTCTCTTCATTGTACTTACGCTCTTTTGCACAAGCTCCTCTGAGATCTGCTGGTTTGTCTTGCCTCTCTCCTCCACCTCATGGCTTTTCTGGTCGTAATTCACCGCTAGCTCCTCTAAGGCCTGGAGCACCTCCTTCACCTCCCCTTTTGCTGCCTCGTTCTCATGCTGCAAACGGCTCAGATCTTCCTGGATCTTCTCATAGTCACGCCGTGTGGATGCCATTAACTGTGTGGATGCAGAATGAGGAAGTCAGAGTCAGAGGACTGTCGAATTCCTGCTTCTTTGTGGATGTCATTAATATATACACTACCATTAAAAAAGTAAGTCTTAATTAATACTTTTATTCAACAAGGATGCATTAAACTGATCAAAGGTGACAGAAACATTTGTAACAATCCAACATCTTTACGATTTCAGTAAAGTAATAGTCATTATAGAATCCTGAAAAAATGTATCACAGTTTCCACAAAAATATTAAGCAGCACAACTTTTTCAACATTGATAATAATAAGAAATGTTTCTTGAGCACTAAATCTGCATATTAGAATGATTTTTGAAGGATCATGTGACTGAAGACTGGAGTAATGATGCTGAAAATTCATCTTTGCCATCACAGGAATACATTACATTTAAAATATGTTCAAATATAGAACAGTTATGTTTTATAATATTAATGTTTTACTGTATTTGATCAAATAAATGCAGCATTGGTGAGCAGAATAGATTCCAATAGACTGACCCCAAACTTTTGAATGGTACATAATCAGTGATAGCAAAACTATCATGTTGAAAAATGTAATTATTTCCTCACATGGAAGTAAAAGGTATCAGTTGACAGTTCATTAGAAGAACATGTGAGGTCACTGCTATGCTGTTCAGTAAGATTTCATTATCATCAGCAAAACTGATACAGAAGCGGAAATATGGGAATACAAAGATATGTCCAAATGTTTCAAAAGAGGAGAAAACCCCAACAGAGATGCTGCAGAACTGTTTCCATGGGAACAACATTTATTTCCACCTGAATAATTAGGAGCTGCTCTTTGTACCGGACGGGAATTTCTAAGTATAGACAGTGAGATGATATATTTTCAACTAATAATTACCTCAAGCACTTGTTTTGATAAACATTTAAATAAGTAAAGCTGTTCCATGGTTCCTTCAGACCCATTGCAGGCAAGGCATCATGGGAAGACATGTGTGACATCATAAATTGTAGAGGGCATGAGTGTTCATCTCTATATTGAGCCGGACTCACCTCATCCTGATCCACCATCTGCTGCTTCAGGTTCTCTGCCAGCTGACTGTGCTGGTTGATCTCATCATCCTGTGGTGAAAGAGGGAAAGAGAGAGGAAGGGCTGAATTGTGAGGCTTGCACTTCCTGATGCACATTTCTAACAGCGTGTGAGAGGTATTTATCACCTTGTCGTCTAGCTGCTGATATAGGTCATTGATCAGCTCCTCATATCGGGTTTTCTCTGAATCAGGAAGAGGCTCAGGAGGCGGAGCCGAAGTGTCGATTACGGGAGCGGCTTCAGAATTCTTCGATTCTTTACTGCTGTGCTGTTCATTAACAGGTACACTCTCACCTGAAGATAAAGGAGTGAAATATGTCAAAATTAAATTAATAAAATAAAATAAAAACAGGCTCTGGTTCCTTAACTAATAAAATGAACAAGGCTTTCAGGAAACAGTCCCGCAGACCTGATGATAAAAAACACTGATGGACGTAAATGAAAAAACAGCTGCACAAAGAGTCAGAGCCACATTCATTCTCTGGGCTTTATAAGTCTGAGATGGGAGAGAAATCTTGAACTCAGAATCTGTGTGTTTTATTGGGCAGTAGAGGTGGAGGGGAGCTGATAACACTGACAGAGAGAAGAAAAACCTATTCATGGGGATGCATGAGAGAGAAAGTGAGACATAGTGAGAGAATGACAAAACCATCTCAGGATTCAGAGAAGGAGAAAGAAAGCTTTGGACTGAGGTCTGAGGATGAATATGTAACTGAAAATACTAAAGGAAAGTGAATATATTTAGCAATATACATTAGTGCTTTGTAGCAAACATACATTCACTTAATGACAGGCCTTCTGTTTAGAGTCATTACGTGTTTACCCTTCCACAATCTGAGTAATTAGTGATAATTGGTATTTATCATTGTCAATTATTGTGGATGTTTGTCATCAGTACACACATGGTTTACATGAAAGCCAATTTGTGTCAAGCTCTCATCAATATAACAATATATTAACATATACTATTGAACATATACTATCCTCTTTGGAAACATCATTATTTTACTCAAAAACAATGACCTTAATAAGTCTTAAGCAAACAGAGCAGGAAGAAATAACTGGCTCCCCTCATTGTGGGGTCCATTTCAGAACTCAAATCGGAAAAAAACAAAGCTTTTGTTAAGACAATTACATCAAAAATCGACTGGCCTCTGCAGAAAACCAAATGATACGCATCTTCTCAACCATTGCATTATTTTCAAATAAACTGCTTCAAATGTCAAACATCATTCCAATGAAATGATAGGACATTTCTCATTGTCTTAATTAACAATAAAATATAATAATAAAACTATTAAACATTAAACTGAATAAAAATATCTTTCTAATCAGTTAAATATTTGTCAGTCTGTAACAGCAAAGTGATGTTTTATCATTTGCAGTGGCTGTGTGCGTTCTCCGATTTCTCTATTTACCTTTTCGCCATCGTTTGAGCTCATTTTCTAGCCGCTGGATGATGATTTTCAGACCTCTGGTCTTCTCTTTCTCTTTCTCATATTTCTTCTTCCATTCCTCAGCTGTGAGCTCCATGTTAACAGAAACTGTGTTTTTGATGGTTTTGGCCCTACGTGAAAGAGAGTCCAGTGGAAATTATTTGTATATGTGCATGTTTGTTTCATATTTACCGCAGCACTGAATTTCAGACTTTCTTAATTTTAGGATAAATATTATAGGGCATAAAATGGCTTCACCTCTGGCCGAACATGAGAGTGGATTTGGTCTCAGCCTCATTAAATACAGAAGGAGAGCAACAGATGACAATGGTTGTTCTGCAGTTCCCACCCAAAGAGTCCTGAAGGATCCTGGTCATTTTACTATCTCTGTAGGGCACATGGGTTTTCTGTAATGAGAAAGATAAGGCAAGACATAAATAATATTATAATATTGCTTTGTACTGTGAGAGGTGTATACATGGCCTAGATTATGTACACACGATGTACACAAATAGCATTTCAGAGAAAAGAGAGGAAGAGGAAGGGGAAAAAAAGAAAGCGTCTGGGTAGATGAGACCGGTTGAGCACTTACGGTTCCTTCGGCCAGGGCTGAGATGACGTTCCCCAGAGCAGAGAGAGACTTATTGATATTTTTAGCCTCGTCCAACACAGATCCTTCTGCTCCAGTTTTACTGACCTGTGTGTGTGTGGGAGAGAGAGAGACACACACAGAGAGAGTATGGAGATATTATATCGTTCTCAAACCTATTTGTAGGTATTATGACTCTGTCAGGATTTTTGAATTATAATTCTAAGACTGAGATAATATTGAAAATATGAGATTCCTACTCTAATTTAAAAGCTGGAAATAAATGTATATAATAATAATTTATAAAAAACATCATGACAAAGTGATTAAGGAATATTTACTATTCTTCATTATTATTATTTTTACAGTGGACATAAAATGTCTACACATCCTAGTTAAAACAGCTGGTTATTATGATGTAAAAAATGAAACAAAGATAAATAATATCAGAACTTTTGCACCTTTAATGTAAAAATTACAACCTATGCAAAACCACTTTCCTAGATACAGCTAGAGATACTAGATTTTGCCAAACAAAAACAAAGGCAAAAACAGAAAGAAAAAATAAATCAATAAAAACATGCCTTTTCACTTCCTGCAAGATCCACCAGGTAGAGTTTTCCACACAATTTCTTCTCTGTCTCCACATTCTCCTGCTTAATATTAATGAGGAAAATGCTGTGACTGCGGGAGCTGTGCTCATTCATGTCTGTAACATCAGAGGACCATGTGTTAGGGTAAAAAAAGTGTAACAAGGTCAAGATAACAGTGTATATTAGTTATGTTTGATTCAGAATTTGATGTATTATATTCAGGTAAATAAGGTTAAATAGTCACTCACTTGTGACAGCCACATGACGATTGGATTTACCCTCGTCGATCACATCCATGACATCCTCTGGACTGGACACAAAACGCTCTGTGCAACCCTGGCAACAGAACAGCATCAAAAGACACAACACATCAAGGAAATGTTCGCTTCACGCCTGTGACTGAAAAACACTGTATTGTGCATCTGTCCTACCTTGACAAAGGGCACCCTGTTCTTATCCTCATGTACAGCCAGGTTGGTTTTGGAAACTTTAGGATTAGACAACAAAAAATTAATTTACACCATGAAAAAACATTAATATTATTTTTAAAAGAATGTGATTGTTTTTATCTCACCATCAAGCAAGTCTCTGATTTTGTCCAGGTAGATTTCAAAATAAGAGACCTGTGATAAAGGGGTGGCTGTTAATTATTTTGTAAATATTAAAATTTAAAAAGTGGCTTCGTACTTTGAAACTAATGATTCAGTTCTACATTAATGGAAATGATATCAAACAACAGTCCAATACTTTATTAACATACCCTATAACTGAATATACTGTATATCACTTTATGTCAGAGATACATTCCACTATTATATATTTTTTCTAAACAACTAAGCTAAATATATATTTTTCTAATCATTAATATGTGCATTTTATTAAAAACTATTTAATAGTTGATGGTTTCACATATGAACATACACAAGCAGACTTAATGTTGAATAATTTCAGCTCCCTAATGGACCCTTTCCGTATTTCAGGGGTTCTCAGAAGCAGAAGTCATCATAGTTGGGTAAACTTCTATAATGGTAAATGGAAATTTCAATTTCTGCAGTCCCATTTGATCCAATAGCAAATGATAAAATCCATGATAGCGTTTCTATGACTTTTTCAAAGAGGAAAAAAATATAGAGACAGTCACTCATTTGCCATCACTCCCTCAGCCGTTGTGTTAGAAACACTCACACAGCAGCGCTAACTACATTTCTGAAATGTAATGCCAAAGTAATACAACATAGTATAGTCTTATAACTGTACATAAATTTTTTTTACAAATGAAAATATAATAAACAATGTTAATAACCATAGAACCGCGTCATCACAGTCTGTGGAAAGGGTCCTTACCTTGATATGGAACTCCAGGTTCTCATCCATAGAGTAGATGTGGTCAAAGATGTCCTGGGAAATGCGAGGGATGATGCCCATCAGCTGGGGGTTGTGGAGCTGTCCCTGTGTGCATGTTGTAGAGGACAATCAGAGCAAATATTTGACAAGATGGCACTTATTTCTGCCAGCTAGTGTAACTTATGAAAGAACGAAGCACTGCATTGAAGAATTTCCTTCTCCATCTACTTTACTATAGAGGGTATGCGCATCAATCTACCTTTGTATTTGTATAAAGTGTTCACAGTCAAATTTGCTTCATGTATTTCCCCGGCATCGAAATCAGGCACATATAAATGTCAGGAAACACGATTCCTGACTGCATGTCAATATCCATGGATCATTGGATCTTTGGAAAGTTGTAAGGAACACAATATATCGAGTCCAACCTTTAGTTTAAACATATAATCGTTCGTTTTAATCGCATTTTCGTAGTTTCCCCTATTTAATCCAGTCACGCAGCAGCTCTTTTGCCACTCAGTCCGGTTGAGGGGGCGTGTTCCGGTGGGAAAGTGATGTCAATGCATACCCTCTGTAGAAGTTATGTAGCCCCGCCCCTTTTCAGCGCTGCGCCCGTTGTGTTCTGTCTTCCGATTTGTATTTCCATTTTCCACAGCATGAAGGTAAGATCTTACGGATTTATGAATGAACTGCTCGTTTGAACATCTTCTTCCCGGTCTACTGACATTTGTCATCCGCTTCAAACATTACAATGCTCATGATAACTTTCGTTAGTAAATCCACTTCACCAGCTAATTACTCTTCGACAGCGATGCCATAGGTATATACTGTACAGAGCTACCGCAAAAATGGAAGTTCAAACACAATATTCTAAAGGTGGCTGCGTGTTTGTTTCACTGGTGCAGAAGGTCTATAAGTGTGCAATGTGATTTTTAAATAAGGATATCAGTATTCCCTCTGAGGGATGTATGAGGTCATCCTGTTTGGCATGCTAATTTGCACCTTTCAGTGGTTACAAAGTGATTCATTTTCAGAAACATTTTTCACATAACTGAATTTATTGACTTTATATTCAAAACATTTGCTGAAGGCACAGGCTGTTTCCAAGGCAACACCTTCAGTTAAATGGCATTTTGCCGCTGTTGCAGCAGTTTGGCATTTCAGTCATTTCATGAAAGATGCTGAGAGATATTCATCAATCTAGAGCATTTTGTGACTGAGCATAGTGACACTTTCTCATCGTACATGTGCTGAAAGGTTACTTTATTATTGAAAAATTAGAAATGTGTGAACTTGATACCAATCGTTATATGATATATTATTTCTGCCTTACCTCCATAGTGTGAGTCTTCCCTGATGCGGTTTGGCCATAAGCAAAGATAGTCCCATTATAGCCATCCAGCACATCTGAAATGCAAGATTCATGTTTCAACTTTCAAACATTTTCATTTCTTTCCAGGTCTGTATAATTTAACATTTCAAACTTGTTCATGCAACTATACGCATTTACAACCTTTAACAATCTGTTTGGCACAGGCATCATATACTTGTTCTTGTGACGTGTTCGGAGGAAGGACTCGGTCAAAGATATAAGGCTTGCCCTAAAAAGACAAACAGATTAGTCAAGATGCAAGTAATGGACAGGAACAAGTAAAAAGGTTCAAAAGGTATCTCTGAGAGAAAATATCTTTAATATTGTGTTTTAAAGATATCAAACATGTAGATTAAATGTACTGTATGTGTTTGTGAATGTGGAGTAAATCAGACCCCCTTTTTTGCTGATATGACAATTGCTACAAAATGTTTCATAACACACAGTATGGAGGAACGATGGTTTGAATAGAAAATAGGGCTATTACATTCACACAGTTTACGAATAATAACTCTATTAGATGGCTAATGATAAAAGCTGGATGTTTAAGACTTAAATTGCAAAGTTTCTCAATTAAGTTTCTATTATTTTAGTCAAATGCAGATAAATAAGTTTGATTTCATTATATATAATATTAATTTATGCATTATCGTATTATTGAATCGAGAGGTCAGTCAGCCTCTTTCTTTTGCTGACGCTGCACAGATTCTACTAATGGCTATTTATGAAGTTCCCCAGAGGATTTCAGTGGTATACACTGTTAAAGAGAAAATAAGAAGGACCTTGTGATGAATACAGCCCATCCCCCAACTGCCAGTCAATCTTATTGAGCCCCAACAAATCCCTCTCTTTTGTTTTGATTCTGAACCTGTTGGTAAGAAGATCTGGAGACTTTGAAACTGCTGTGCAATAAGAAATAATTATCCAAAGAAAGAACTATCTGCAGTGGAATATTTTTCATAATTATGTAAACTAAGTTAAAGGTGCTCTAAGCGATGTTGGGTGACGTCACAGCTTGTTGATGTTCAAATTTCTGTTAAACAAAACGGAGGCTAGCTAGCATTCTCCTTTTCCCTCTTTTTTGCTATTTGTTCATCGGAACGTCGTCTCTTTGGTCGTGTGTCGGCCATATCAAAATTCAAGAGAATATAATTCTAATGTTAGTCGTTGTCTAGGACATCTCTCCTTTAGCTAACTTCCCTCTTCATGCTTCTCTCTCCACCACTCCCCACACCCCCCTTCATGTGCACGCGCACTAACCCCCCCAACCCCCACCCCCCACCCCCAAATCATTATTGTCGGTTATTGGCTGGAACACTGTTTGTTATGTTTCGTGGTCCAGGCTGGCCCAGTTTGTTTTTGTTGCCGTTTGTGGAGCCTGGGCTGTCTACAGAGACCGCATTTTTTTACAGTGTGTTCAGGGGACAGGCAGCTAGCGGATAGTGAGGAGAGGTTTGCTGTATGTGGCAAAAAAAAAATTCAGCCTAAAAAACGCGTGACATCGCTTAGAGCACCTTTAATAATGCTAAGCTAGAAAAATGGAAAGTGTTGGAAATGTGTTTGCAACTATTCATTACTACAAAAGCTGGTAACACTTTAGTTCAGCGTTCAATTCTCACTATTAACTAGTTGCTTATTAGCATGCATAACTAGGATATTGGCTGTTTATTAGTACTTATAAAGCACATATTAATGCCTTATTCTGCATGACCTTCTATATCTATATCCCCAATCATAATTCCTACCCAATACCTAAACGCAACAACTACCTCACTAACTATTAATAAGCAGTAATTATGAGTTTCTTGAGGCAAAAGTCAAATTCATAGTGAGAATTGGACCCTAATCATAAGTGTGACCCAAAAGTTACCTGTTCGAATTGTAGTACATACATTCTTTCTCCTCTGCCATTCTTTTTTCCATATGTTTTTGTGCATTTTTTTTTTTGATAATCTATCTTTTTTTGTCTAACCATTATGGTTAAACTTATGTATAAATAAGTAATATAAAAAATAATTGTACTGTACATATAGTGCAAAATTAGCTAACCAAGATATATTTTTAGCATTCTGAGTCCCACTTTATATTAAGTGTCTTTAACTACTAACATTTAAATTAATCATTTGATCCATTGCATTCACTGAGCACATATTACATTGTACAAAAATACCTGCTTGTAATTACAGCTGTAATTAACATCTGTAATTGCACTGTTGACTCTTCCCTCAGACTTGAACCCACCCTTAAACCTAACCACACCACCAAACCTGTCCTAACCTTACCAGTATCACACCTCAATAGCAGCGTTTTGCAATACAACATGAACACAATAAACACACTGTACCTAACATTTAAGTACCTAACACATTTAAGACCCCCTAATATTAAAGTGTGACTGTGTTATTTTTACATATGCACACAGATATCATGGGGAGCTCATGTACCGCTGACAGCAGTTTTTCCACATCCTCCTCCGCCCATATGCACACAAATACACTCTCATATGGGAAGAGAGAGAGAGAGAGAGAGAGAGAGAGAGAGAGAGAGAGAGAGAGAGAGAGAGAGAGAGAGAGCGCTATGCCTTACTAAAACATCAATAAATCTAACATACGGTCCAGCTGACCTAAAACAGATGAAATGAAATATCCCTGGCATGCATTTACCCTGTTGATTATCTAAGACATCACATGCAGACACCAGTTCTGAAGCGTTCACACAGACACATGATTTCTCTGTCTGTCTGTTTGATTAAGCAGGTAGGGGTCAAGAATCCCCACTGAGACTGTTGCTCAAACCCAGACCGTCACCACGGAAACTACATCCCACTCAGAAAGAAAAGCACTGATTGGCTGACAGTCAGCACCTGTCTCCTGGCCAATAGTGGAGGAGAATAAAATGACTGCTATACAATCATCTCTTCCTTCCATCTCTCTCCTTTCTTTCAGCACATAGGCAATCTTTTCTGAGACAAATACTCTTATGCTAATTTAATTCCTCTTTGTAATACAGAATAATTGTAATAAAAAATAATTTCCAGAAAACTGCTATCAAAAGGCAGGTGTGGTTTTAAAAGTATTTTATATTTAGTGAATAGCAAATATCTCAGATGAAACTCTGCAGAAAGGACATGTACGCTAAATCTTGCATTTGACTTTCATATGTGCCATATCTGAACACTATATCTATCCTTTATAAAAACAAACACAGACTGTATATAAAAGCACATGTGTTCAGGACAATGCATTCTTTAAGTCAATAATTTATGCACACTATCTAGGGACCATCAAGGCTTTTCCAAGAGTGCTCAGGGTTTTACCAGCTTCAATCAAAAACCTATATCATGAACAAATGCTTGAAAGGATAATGCATCTTTTCCTGTCCATTTCAGATGGGTTTGTAGAATAGAAATAGCAGACTATGCAGTATTCAAATAAATGATGTGCATCACAAATAAATCTAATAATGCAGTAAATGTAAGGGTGGTGATGTCAAAATATAAAAGAGAAATAGAAATACAGGCAACTAGAAGGATTTATACAAGCAACATGAATGTGACTATGTGCGTGACAAATAAGATTGTCCCAATCCTCAGTGGACTTGCTTAAATATTCAACTAAATCATCCTAAACGTTCCCTGCCAGCCCTGGCCCCTCAAATGGCACCTCTGTCACTACGGCAACGTAAATTACTCAGGAGCCCTGGGCCTCTTTGTGGCCTTGCACATATGATAAGATGTTTCCACCCACATTAAACACAGCTGACCAGACAACCCTCATAATGCAAAAACATCAAATCCAGCCTGATACTGACATGCTGCAAATGATTCGTGATTTCTCACTGTCACAAACTGTCCTATAAATCTCCCTGCAATTGTTTTGTGGTGGACAGTCATTTAAAGAGTTTATACGCAAACACAAACCATGCAATCTCTTTACTTTCTTTTGTTTATTTTAAATAATTAATACATATTTAAAGAAATAATTATACTGTAAGATAAATTATTTTCTTCAAAATAGTTGCAAAGTTGCTGAATTTTTTTATGAATTAGTGAGTTAAAAACAATACATTTTAGTAACAAATAATAATAATATTACGCCATCGATAACTAATTATTATAAATACTCAATTATTCTTCACATTTTAAGTCCATATTATATCAATACATTTTAATCAATAATTCAGAGGTGGATTAAAAATGTAATTTTTCGATTTCATTTCACATATTTAAGACTTTTATTGACCAAATTTTCTTTTGCATCATATAAAGTTATTTAGCAGAATTAGTTTCATAAATTAATTTTTATTTCCAGTTCATCAAGAGATAGATAGATAGATAGATAGATAGATAGATAGATAGATAGATAGTTCTTTTTATTTCCAGTTCATCCGAACTGTTGGGGGAGGAGGTGTGAAATTCACCCTTCCCCCACAAATGAATTTGATTTTATTGACCGTTTACAATCTGTTGCGTTAAAGCTAAGATTAGACTTTCTGTGACACCACACAGACAGGTTCACGACTAAACAACAGTCACTAATGAGATGCAGGTAGTTAAACGTTGACAGTAATAAATGTACATATATTAACCAGATCTCCATTCAAAACCACACTTGTATCCTAAAGCTGAAAGTCTGGCATTAGGACCATCAGGCTGTGCATAGTCTGCAGGGCACCATTAAAGAGAATTTACATCAGAAGCAGAAGTCTAATACCTGCTACGCTCGATTTTCTGTGCAGATTAGGCATGGTAATGCTGATTACCATTTCAATGGGTCGGATAATATGGGCTATTGTGTTTGCACAAGGGATTTCTGGAGGTTTACTGTAAAACATAAAAACCATCAGTATCTTACTGCGTCGACACTCCAGCTTATTTATAGCATGTCACACACCCACACAAACACAGTCCTTCGGACTCTGCATTCCATATCAATTGCTCTTTAATTTAATCACTACCATATTGTGTTATTAAAAAATAAATGAAGCTAGGCTCTGACCCATAATAATCATCTTCCAAAGAAACCACAAATACTTCCAAGTCCTATAGTGAAAAAGCATTGCACATGGCTGACAAGCACTCTACCTCTCCATTCAAAACAAAGTAGAATGCAATAAGTTTAATCAACAAACAACTTGCCATTCTAAATTGTTATTACAAAAACCTGTCACATCTGGTGGCCATTAAGAAAATCATGATATCAAAGTAAACAAAGTTATTGTGGTGAGACATGAAAACAATGAGTGTGAGAATATTTTTTTTTTGAGTTCTGTCCTATAAACTAAAATTTCACACTGTTACATCTATTGAGTGAATTGTAATTTAAAGTACATTCAGACGAGTTAACTAATGAAGATAGATTGAAATTGAAAAGATGAATTGTGATCTCTGGACAATGTTTTTTTGGCAAATTGCCACGTGGTATTTTATATAATGTGCAATTTATTAAATATATTATTTGTTATATTTGTTAATAATATTTGACATTTTTGTACATTACCTTTCAAATGTTTGTTTTGTGTTTCATACTGTATGTTTTCGTACTAAAACAATTTTGCTAAAGTAAAACAAAAGAAAGCATGTCCGATGCTATAATGCTTATAAAGCACTGTATAAATAACTTAAATGCAACAATTTAAAAAAAGAGTTTGCTTTTCAAATGAAATTTTTGACTGTCTAAAAAAAATTAGTCCTGAATTCAGGACTTACCTTTTGAAATATAAGAGCCATCGGATGATTCACCCAGACAGATATGAAATGATCACACAAATGAGTCACAATAGAGTGATAGGCTATATTTATCTAAAGTTACATCACATAGCTATCTCCTGCACAAATAAAGAAAATGAAATCGTGAGAAAAAGAAATAGGGACTTTCTGTCCGCATTAATAACATCTGTAGACTGACATCTTACCGATATCACCACAGTGTCTTCTCCTTTGAATTTCGGTATGTATTTGTCACCTCTGGTGATTTCCGATTCGTTAAGTGGCCTGAATCGGCACATCACCTTCACACAACATTCAGCTGCATCCACCATCGTGTATGATACCGATTTTATCTAACGAAACTTTCTCTCCGGTCAGCAGATCTAGTCGTCCACCCAACAGTCTGCAGAGGAATGCATCAATCAAACAATCAAAATGTCTCGATGCTTGCCAGCCGTTCAGCCCGTACGGTCCCTTCCTATTGGCCAAGCGAAAGAAGCGTTGAAACTGAAAACAATCTCAGATAAAACTCCTGGACACCGTTTTAAATATCGCGTAACATATCATATAATCGCTTAACAACAGTGTTGTTGTCGTCGGCTGTAAGTAGCTGAAGTCGAGTGCACCTTGGTCGTTGGAAGAGCATCAGCACTGGACAGTTCCACCTCCTGCGGCTCCACGCGCTCTGACTGACGCCGCGGCGAGCCGCTCCTTCCACGCGCGCTTCTGCTGTCCAACAGCGCCTCTCAGCAGAGCTGCCCGTGACTGCAACAGCGACAGGGAGAGTTCGTTAAAAGTGCTAGTACTCTTTTGCTAATTAAAAAGTGCCAAAAATAAAGAAGTCAAGAGCAGGGGAATTATCATATAAATTATAGCTACACTCATTTATGCATCATCACAAGTTGTTTTTTTTGTTGTTTTTTTTAAATACCGTAACATAACCAAGGAAATCACATCTGCATTTGGTAATGTTCACTTGAATTGTAATTTCTGTAAATTCAGTTCTGAGTCAGTTGATCATATTTTCTTTAAATGTCCCCTTTTGGTCTGATCTTTCAAAATTCCTTGCCTCAAAATCAAAATTGGACTTTGATGTAACATTGTGTGACATAATCTGTTATTTAACTCACTGTAATCATAATATAGAATACATAGGAAATGTAATTATTTTATTGGCAAAATATTTTATTCATAAATGTACATGTTCTTTAGCAACCCCAATTAAATAATTTCCTTTGTGACTTTAATTACCCAATTATGACACTAACAACAATTAGGCTAACAACAAAAAAGTGTCAAAACTGTATGTTAAATAACTTGATCTACTGCCTCACATTGAATTGTGTATTATTGTATTTATATATTATTTACCTCCTATTTCTTTTTTCTTTTTTGTTCTATTTTGCTGTCATCCATTGTTGCTGTATTTAAGTGTTCAAGAAACTTTTGTTTATATCTGTATTATCTGATTCGTTCATCAATCATTAAAAAAAGTAACATTACATGTTGTCACAGTTATGTTCATTTTGTCTTTGTTATCATGGACTTTTAGTTTGTTTTCATTCACATCATGTGTTCCTTTCACTGATCTATATAGAATGACTTCATTATAGACTAGTCATTATATAGATCAGTGGTTCCTTTATTTGATTTTCCAGACAATCCTTTGTTTCTATAGTTACTGTTATTAGTTCATTCTGTTAAGGTGCACGTCATTAACTATCTTGTTTGAGTCACTACTGAAGTTCTTCCCTCACAGTCCTTCAGTGCTCGGTCTACGTTACATTTAGTGCGTGTTGCCTTGCCTGTCTGATTATTATTTGTATTATCCTCATTAAACTTAGTATTGGGATTGTATTCTTCATCTTCTTCTGCCTTCCTGCAACCACCCATGACACATGTAAACAAAACAAGCAAGCCAAACAATGCAACAGTAAAAACAATATACATCGACCGATCCAAAAAAAAATGCATATAAGTGGAAAAATCAATTATCCAAACAAGTATTTCCTGCTGGAATGATAAAAATATATATACATTTTTTTTTTTTTTTTGCATTCAATAATAGTGTGTGAAATTGAGAAATCATCCGCAGTGACCACTAGAGGTCGTTGGGTTCTGTGTGGCTGTTCAAGTCTTGTATGTTATGTGATGTTTGATACTTAATGTTAAACCTAAAAATGTTCCCACTAAATCTAAAATGTGATGGTGTTCCAGTAAGTACTGTAAAAGGTATAGCAACGATTCAGTTAGATCATGATCAGTGAAGTGGATCACAGTATATGATCCTTTAATGCAGTAGAATTAAAGAGCGGTGTAATTCTGCCTATAAAGGCTGTTGGTCTCAGTGAAGGTCAATCAGTGCAACTGTATCTCCCCAGAATGATTCCTAGGACAGCTTCTGCTTAACACACAGGCAAATAGGCTACAAGAGCTGACTGGGAAATAGCCTACGGTTTTTTGGAACAGGTGTAAAATATTGGAATAATACAATATGTCTTTAAGAATTATGAAATACAAATACAAAATGCACACTTCCCCTTAGAAACCAAAACAAAGGTCTCACGGTGAGTTCATTGTTTTCATGCCAAAGCTCTCCTTGGCAGAGTCTCCTTGACAACAGGCTGTAAACTCAAATCTGCTTCAGGCAAAGACGCAATGAAGACAAAGGACTGACCCTTAAAACGCAAGGACGTAAACATTGGAACTAATTTAACTTCATTTAACTCAAACATTTCAATCTAGAGAGGCACGGATGAGTGACACTGGTGAGTCTTGCTGGTTTTAATGTACCTAAGCAACAACAAGACATTTTTTTATTTAATAAGTACTAATTTAACATAAAATAATTTGTCTTGGGAAGTTCTATGATGCATAACTTTATGCATTATAAATTGTTCTTTTAGGCTCACAAGAGCTTCTCTTTTTCTTATGCATAAATACATGAAAATTCATTTTTGTTTATTAGTCAGTTATGAGCTGCGTTGGGGTGTTATTAAGTAAGCAAGAAAAAAAACTATTTGGAATGTATTGTATAGGTTCAAAAATACTTAAAATAGTATTGCACATGTTGTGAATACTGAGGAAGGTATTCATTACAGCGAGTGCACCAGAACTGCAGCTAATTTCTGTGTTTGTGCGTCTGCCAGAACACTAGAGCATGAATAAACATGAAAGCAGCAGCTTTGTGGAGCAGCTGTTGAAGGAAGAGCTTGAGGCTGTGGCTCTGGGGCTGGAGCAGGGGATCTACTCCTGGGAAGAAATTGACCTGCCTCATGATCCACAAGGTTGCACTCCCCTTATCAGTGCCTGCAGGAGGGGTCTTACTAGGGTGAGACATTAGTGTGATATGATGAAAACTTGGCAGAAACTATAGCTGACTTCTGTGTAGTAAATCTATTGTAGTGTAATAGGGTGTATTGCATTGATTGTAATATAATGGACATTATATTTCACTTAGTAGCCTTTCTACTACTTCCTGTTTTCTTTATTTAATAGCTGTATTAAAGATTACACAATTAGTTTTAAAGATACTAATACAGTCCAGCATCATTGGGGCACTGAATTATTTGTATGGTTCCTTTTGTTTGTGTCTGTGCATTGGTTATGAGGATTTTGCAGTGACTCTTTCTGCAGGTTACATCGTTACACCAAATATTCATTGACTGAGTGAATAATTCACTCAATCAATTCATTCTAAACGTTCATTCAGGAATGAAAAAAGACTGTATGATTTCACCCTCTACTCTATACCTGTATTTATTTGAGGGGACAGCCATGTAGCAGTGTTCAAAACAATTGGAAGTTATCGAGTGCACTCTCATAATGTACCTCAATAACGAGTGTACAACCAGGGGTCAGCAACCTATAAGGGATAATCACTGGAATGCGACAATAGCTAAATAGCTATGTGGGCCTATTTCATTTAGTTAAATAAAAGTCCCTCGAATTTGCATTCAGATGTACATTTTTGAGGTAACTATTCATCATAGTCACACAGGCTTTTTTTAATTAAGTTAGGTGATATAACTATTAAAGTGTGAGATTTTAACCTGTGCTGGTGCGCAGATTCGACAAACCATTCGTGTGACCAGGGGTGCTCAAACTGCGCACTTCAGCAAAGAGTATAGAAGTACTCTTTGACTTCAGTATAAGGTTGTCGACCGCTGCGCTAGAGCATACCCATGAACTGTGAGAGTCAAGGTGAATGAATTCCCACATCTTGCCAGAAGAGCACTTCCACTGCACTCATGGTACGTTTACACGACAACAATGTAGCCTACTAAAAAACTCAAAAGTTTTTCTTTGCGTTTTTCGCGTACAGACGCCGTTTTCAGAGCGATCCCCATTCACGTGGATCCGTGAAAATGACTAAAAATGCTGTATTATGCATGCCAGGGCAGTAGTTGGTGATGTCACTTTGTAAAAAAACACTACACAGCTACTGAACACGTAATAAGCATGTGTATGACGTCACTTTTTTCACAAACTCGCGTTTTTGTAGTTTACACAGACGATATTGGTATCGTTTTCAATCGTTTGGCCTCCAAAAAGCTGTTGTCGTGTAAATGAAAGGCCAAAACGAATAAAAAGTTTTCAATTATCAATCGCTCGTTTTCATTCACTCATTTAGTGGGCTATATTAGTGGAATAATGTAGGTAATGGTGCAATGGGGGCAATTTCGAATAGCCAAGTGTTTATGAGTGTGTCATTGAATCATTTACTCAACCAATTAGTTCAAAATTACTGACTCATACACAGCGCAATGGCAACATGATTTTCACTAGTGGAACAAAAATATTAAAGTAACCACTAATGCTGTGTCAAAAATGTAGTTTACTCAATATTAACTTATTGTTTATTTAATTGTTGTAATATTACACTTGCAATCGTGATGTTGGTCTTAATATCACCACCAACATATGTGCATTGCTCAAAACTACATGCATACATTCTGAACACAGGTGATGCATTTCCTTCTGGAAAGAGGAGCTGATGCTACACTGTGTAACCATAGCAACCAGACAACTCTTCATGTTAGTCAACCAGCACTCCAGGGGGAGCTGTTGATGGCTATGATGAGAGATGTACCGCACCAGAGGCAGCTCTCACTAGCAGCCTGGTGGGGAGATCTCTACTGTCTACAGGACCTGGTGGTGAGCAGCTCAGACTTTAACTTACACTTGCCATTTGACTGTTTGAAATGTGATATCAACCCTAGGTTCAGACAAAGCAGGCCAGACTCCACAGGGAGATCTCTGATGGATCAGTATTGGCCATCTGTCACGAGATATATTTACACTCACCTCAAGCAATGGCTGGAAGGAATTACAACAAACGAGTCTTATATTGTTTATGTGTTGGAGGCCCGGACAGACTTGATGGACTTAAATAAACAGAACAGAGATGGTCTGACCCCACTGATGCTGGCTGTAAGGGATGTGGATCTGTTTGAAGGACTGGAGATGCCGTGGGACTATCAACCCGTGGAAGTGGTGAAAGAACTTGTGTCTCTTCAGGTGTAAGGAATCCAATTTCAATTTTATTTAATTTTACAGTTAATTTTACTTCTTGGATCTGTCATATATAAAAATCAAATACATAGGTAAGGTATTTGATTTCGTAGGCCTCTCTCATGAAAAATCACCAATGATCCACATGTTCTGATTTCCAGTGACACAAGGATCCTTGATGGGAGAGGTCACACTGCTCTGTGGTACGTCTCTCAGATCAAGAGCACCAAGATGGAAGATCTCTTTAGAATAATAGAGTCTTCAATGCAAACAGGTAAAACGCTGCATGCTTTAACACTTTTCTTTTCATGAATTGTGGAAGAGATCTACATGGTGCATAATAGTCCTATCAATGTTTTACTGAAGTTCTTTCAAGCATGTGAATATAAGGGTCCCAGCAATGCCAACTATAACTAATGTAATACATGCACTAATGTTCTCAAATTACTGTTTTATTCATGAGCATTTTGCTTATACAGTGTTATTTTTATTTATTTGTAGTGCAATTATTTAGAAACCTGTTTATGTTCTCAATGCGTTTACTCATTTTAGTGTTTGTATTGTATTTTGGAGATACAATATTCACGTGTCTGGACGTGTCTTATTGGTCAACGAGTCCTGCTGTACACTCCAGCTGCCCTCCTACACGTGGCTGTTGCACACCAGTTTCAGATAAGATGAAGGTCAGGTGCTTTAACACGACTTACTCATTAATGCAGTGAATACTGGCAGTGTCTCCCACAGAAATCCATGTGGCCTGTGTGGATAAAAGCGGACAAATGTAATTACAGCTTAAACTTCATAAAACAATAAATGTGTCTCAGTGGGACTGTAAAGGCAAAACCAATTAAATGTAGTTTATTTGCTCTGAAATGTTTTAATTAAGCCCTTCATGGCGTTCCATTCGGCTGAGCCTTGGTCACAGGCATCACAGCTGGCTAATGATGGTGTTTGTTAGTTGATTGAACGGACCACCTCCAGATGGTCAGTAGTCAACAGGTGCATTAGTCATGTGTGATTCTGTGAGAGGTTATTGTATCGGACAGTCAACCTCACAGCTTTTATGCAGTTTTGTTTCTTGCTGCATACCAGCTGTGTCATTGAAAACCTTTACTTTACTGAACTTTAAAGTCACCATGAAATCAAAATTGACAATTCTAATTTTATAAAATATTGCTGTATTTATTATAAATCATTTATCCATGCTTTTTTTTTTTTTTATTCATGTGCCTAAACTAACTC
Organism: Abramis brama; assembly: GCF_963993115.1. Classification (NCBI taxonomy): domain Eukaryota; kingdom Metazoa; phylum Chordata; class Actinopteri; order Cypriniformes; family Leuciscidae; genus Abramis; species Abramis brama. The sequence continues at coordinate 25,599,893 of NC_139970.1, forward strand.
TTTTCCTGCCAGTCACCACCAGCATTTTTTATCATTTTCACAAAACTTTCATGGCCCCCAGAATATTTTGTTATATGAATATTTGAACATGCAATATATTCAAAATAATTCACAGAGCCTTCTGCTTTAAAAACAATCTAAAATAACTTCCCCTCCTGCAATGATATCTCTTCCCTGATGATGTTTTTCGGCTTGAGGGCGGGACAACCTGTCACTCACATAAGATCACAGCAGAAAACCACGACGATACAACGATCCAATCAATTCCCGATAGACAAAATTGAATTCTTGTTAAAGAAGCCGTTTCACTCAGACATACATCAGAATAGGAAAGAAAAGACTATTGCAACTTTTGTTTAATGCCGACTTTAATTTTTTGCAGAAAGAATCAGTTGAGATTATCATTGCACAAAAGAACAATGCAGACATCCACCAAGGTGAGTTGCTAGAATAGACTTAAGAAACATTAATTATGCTCATCCTAGAAGACAGAATACAGAATGTCTGAGGTACTGTACACCTGCTGAATCATCCAGAAGGACAGTGATTCTCTGTGTTCACCAGGCTTTTGAACACCCCCTTTGGCAGCAACCACCACCCTGAAACACACACTCACACACGCAGCCTCAGACTCAGCCCATCCCTCAGAGAATCCATGACAATGGGAGGGGTGTGTCTGACTCTGCTTTTTGGGCTCCTCTGTTTCAAATGACTCAGACTACACAGAGTCATCAGCAGAGAACCTCTGACACTCGCAGATAAGGATTATGTAAGACTCAGAGGAACTGTAAAACATTTGGTTTCAGTGAGGCTTGGGCTACTTTAGAGAGGACAGACTTTATGAAAGGTAATTTTTTGTATACAAACACACACACACACACAGTTTGGGGTCAGTAAGATGTTTTAAATGATTTTGACAGAAGTGCTCACAAGGTTGCATTTATTTGGTCCAAAATACAGTATACACAGTAATATTAGGAAACGTATTACAATTTTAAATAGCTGTTTTCAATTTAATATATTTAAAATGTAATTTGTTCCTGTGATGTCAAAGCTAAATTTTCTGTAGCCATTATTCCAAACTATTCTTATTGTATGTATGTATGTATGTATGCATGCATGCATGTATATATATATATATATATATATATATATATATATATATATATATATATATATATATATATATATATATATATATATATATATATATATATATATATATATATATATATATGTGTGTGTGTGTGTGTGTGTGTGTGTGTGTATAATAGTTTTCTGATAACTACATGAAAAGTGATGTCTGTGTGTATATGGTAAAAGGATTAATGCTTCTAGGGACATTTTGACAAACATTTAATTTAATAATATTCATGTACGATGATATATAGATCTTAAAATGTTGGTGGATTTAATTTGAATGAATTTGTATTGGTTTTATTGTTGCCTGTGGATAGTGGATCTACTTTTTTGTGAGTTTTTATACTAGCTCTGCAGTATAACCATAGGGAATGTTTCACATGACCCTTTTCGTGTATTTGGATGTCTCTGCAGATAACAGGATTTGCTTTGAGGACTGTATGGAGCCAAAGATGGACATCAGACAAGACAAAGATGAGAGGAAACGAAGCAGGTTAGCCATCTGACTGCATACACATTCATTCATCACTTCCTCAAACTAAATTAGCATTCAGATAAACAAGAGAGCCAATCATAAATCAACAAATCAGACTTAAAACACCAACACCAGCAGCTGTGTATACATAAACTGCACAAACAAACTACCCTCACAAACAATCTGCCTGCATGAAACCCCATGTCCGTTCAGTGGCTCCCTGTCATTTCTACACAAAGACCGTACAGAGGAGTACGGTTACAGGATCATACCGTCATCAACATAAGACTATGGTTCCAGGGTGTGCCATTATCCACAGAGAGAAAGAGAGAGAGAGAGAGAGAGAGAGAGAGAGAGAGAGAGAGAGAGAGAGAGAGAGAGAGAGAGAGAGAGAGAGAACAAGATAGAGAGAGGGTGGTGGTGGTGGGGGTGTGCAGATTTAGCTCTGCCCTTACTTTTCAGAATCATTCAGCACATTTCTAAAGAGGATATAGCTAATTTTTAAATGCTTTGAAACATATGAACAAACTAATGTAAATTTTTCACTCAGTCGGACTTCATCCTTACCCAGCCTATGGAACAGTAGAAAAGACTGGGGCAAAATAAGGCCCTTGCATCCTTCACTCAGTTTGACTTCCTCCTCAATACCCGTTCTCCCTGCTGCTCATGCCACTCAGCTCAGCAAATCTGCACCAATGCTGATGAACCCTCTTCTTGATGCAAGTGTGCTGCTGAAAGCACGGGCTAACATTCATAACAGTAAGTATAGACAGTTGTTGATTGCGAAAAAAAAAAAATCTTGTATTAAAAAATTACAGAAGCAGATAAATACAGAAAGACACATACATAATGCATAAATGCACTTCCTGGAATGCAGTTTGACAGATTACATTGGAAAAAACAAGCACAGTAAAACATTAAAACTGTACTTACATGCATCAGCTGAAATGTAAGTTGGTCCATGAGTTAAGGCTAATAGCTTGTTTGCAGTCATGTGATTCTGATGACGAGCGAAATTCAGATGGAGGGCAGTAAGTGAAAAGCAGAATAGATAAGATGGATGAAAGTCCGTACTGTGCTGGTTAAGAAAGATATAAACAAAGTCACAACGTATGTTGGACGTGATCCTTATGTTATGAAGAGGAGCAATTTTTCTACTGAATTGAAAGACTTGTCTGTCATCAAGGCAATTGGTATAAAGAATGTGAAGCTGCCGTCACGCTGTTTTGAATTCTGGGTCTGATTTGTTTATATAGCGTTGCCTTTCTGCTAGTGAGTTTAGGGCAGTATTTTGATTTTCTGTCGTGATTGTGAAAAAAGTCGCCATTGTAGGTCATCCACGCTGAATCGAGAATTGCCAGTGGTACTCATATCATTGCTCCGGGAGAAAACTGAACAATGTAATGTGCTTTTTTCCACCTTTAAAAACACTAAAGGAAGCAGGTTGAGGAGGTGACGGGAAGACGCCGGATAGTGTTTTTGAAAGTTTTGTATTTTGTTTGGTTTAATGATTAACATTACATTTGCGAGTGTTACTGTCAACTCGGCTTGTGAATTAACTTGCACGCAGCCACTTCAAAACGGTTCACAAGCTTCTGTGGATTTGATTTTGGTTGTCTTTGGTTGAAATGAATGTAACCCTCTCCGATTATCCTCCGTGGCCATACGAGAAAGTTAATTTTTATAATGACAGCAATTAAACTTCAGTTACATTTCACCTTTCCAACAAAGAAATGGATCGACTTCTGTCAGCTTGTTGAACACATTTATAAGCAGCAGCGCATGACATTTTTCACAGATCAACACTGTGAATGGAATTCTACAGAACTTCAGTGAAAACATCAAATGATAATGCAATGGAATAAAATAGCTTCTCTTCCTTTCAAACGATACCATGAAGATTGTGAATATTTAACCAAGTCAATAACAAAACAAAAGGTAAGCAGGTATCCATATTAATTTCAGTATCAGCAAATGAAAAACGGCATTAAAAGGTGACAACTTTTAAAGTTAAAAAACGATAAAAGTTAAGTAAACGATAAAAGCTCCTTGTGGTTTCTCGGTTTGAGAAACCATAAACAATGCAAAACAGGCATTTTGAGTTTGCGATAGTGCTTCCTATGTAGAAAATCGCTTCCTGCCCTCCATCTGCATTTAATGCCACAGCAACGCAGTGACAATGTCATGTGCAAACAAGCTATACACAGCACCGACAGATGTCAACCAACACCAACAGACACATTCATCAAATTTAGTCGGTTACTCCTGTCGGCGTCTGTTGCAGTTTGTTCTCATTGACTGTGCATTTTCAATCAGCATTTGTTGGTAGGTCGTAGAATGTCTGAGCAGTGATGATTTGAGCAGTAAACTGATAATTTTGCCAGTGTCTGCCTTTAGTAAAACTGCATGCAATCCAGAAGGTAGCTACAGATCATGGAGCACTATGGAGTTCACAATGGAGATGTGTTCATAGCCAGAATCAATAGAGCCCTGGTGTAGCTCCCCAAACAGTCCAGATTACCTTGAATGTTACATAGTTTCACTGCTTTCCCATTGCTCAAGAAATTCTACATTGCTCTCTATATTGCTGATAAGACTGGAGGAGTTTCCAAAGAACATCTGCAGATAGCACAAACTAGAATTGCACTGCGTACATGGTGAACAAGAAGGGAAGTAGTGCCAGTGTTAGTCATTTCTGTATTATTAGGGTAGTCCAGGAGACATTTACTTGTATTGCCTGGAGATTGTCCTACAGTTAGAAAAACAGAATGAATTGAAAGAAGCTGGAGAAGTCACAATCTCAGAGAACAGAATCCTGACAGAGATACCTTCATCCAGGTAGGAGTAGGTAAAGCATGAAAAACAGCCTCTCCATAATTTTCATCATAAGTGAGAGCAACTGGTTTGTAGTCTTTGTGGTTCTGGGGCAGCCCATCTTTTGCAAAACATCCTTCAGACTTTGTGACGGAATGATCCAGCTGCTGTGCATTTTCAACCCCTGATTTCAGCAGACCCCAGAATCTTGATCAGCTGCAAAGATAGCCTGAGAAGAATGAGTGAGGGAATTTTTTCGTCAGGCGACAGTATTGGTGTAGATGAGGAGTAGAATTATAGCATGCTAGTGCTGGGGTAATGTTATGGACATTACCACTGAGCTGCTCTGAAACTACTCCTCGTCTGCACTAATACTTTATGATCTATAAGGGGGAGGCTTACAAGATGTTCAAGAAGTATTTTTCAAACAAAATGTATGTTGCCTACCTTGTGGTTGGTGTGTGACCAAAAATGAGGACATGTACTTGCTTAGTTAATGGGGCTGAAGGCAACTATACTTTGAAGTTGTGTCTGTGTGCAAATTTTATTGCCATGAATGAAAAATACTGTTTAGAAGGTTGTCACATGAAGGGAAAGCATATAATAAAACTTCTAAAACTTCTTAATTAACTACAGGGCTTAGAGCTGTTGACACAGGGGATGACAATACCAGGCAAAAGGTGAGGGAAATCTTATAAAAATAAATACAAATAATAAAAGTGAAAAAATCTTGGCTTTAATAGAATGTGATGTGATTACCAGACGCCACCTACTCTATGTTCAAGGACACCCAAACATCTCACTCCTCTGGACAATAGATACAAAGATGTTTCTGCACGTTCAAGTCTCAAGCACCCACTGATCTTAAAACAAAGCAGCATCTTGCCCATCTCATCACAATCTGGACGAAGATTGGAAAGGATCTCTAGCCAGTCTTCCCGAAGATCCAGAGGCACCATATCAGGCAGTGAAGAGAGCAACTCCTGCAGCAGTAGTAGCCAAGAGGAGGATGAGACTGTGCCTCAAGATGCACACAATACACATGTGGGATTAGAGAAGTCACTGAATTTGGAATTAGGGACCTATTTGGATTTTCAGGATTTAGTCAGTTCTGTAATTAGCAATACCACAAAAGATAAAAACAGTATAATTTCAGACAACAATAAAGGCTATACAACTATCAAATCATTGACTGTTAGGGAGATCGAGGCTAATACGAGATCTTCCAAGTCTTCCAAAACAATTGAAAACTCAAAGGATCTTCACAAAAAGTGTCCAACTTTGGACTGCTGCTCTGTTTCTGAAGGACACAAAAGCATAGTCAGGGAAATACAACCTTTAGTCAGAGAATCCTGTTTTATCGCAGATGAAAAGCACTTTACCACTGTGGATATTACTGAAGTAGAACAAACTACAGATGAAAAGAACAAACCAGTTAAGACAACTAAAGGAAATGACAGGAAAGGCAAAACATCTATTCAGACAAACCAGTCATTCAATGTTCTGGCACACAGAAATCAAAGTACTGTTAAAAGTACAAGGAACAGGATACATTCACCAATTCAATCAAAGCTGCAACTTAGAGAAAGTAAACCCACAAGCCTAGTAACTGCAGGAGAGACTACTAACAAATATTTGCCAAGAGCACCTACAATAGCTCGCAAAAAAACAGCAGATGAAGGCCCAACAACAAGAAGGATCTCTGAACCTTTTCAGCACATGAGGTCAAGTGATGACAAGAAAGTAAACAATAACAGTCAAAAGCAAATTCACAGAGATCCGAGAAGTGCAAGAGCATCCAAAAAGCCTGCATCAGGAGTAGCACAGCGAGCAAGATCTGCTGTCGATTATGTCACTTACAATGACATGTTTCTGAAGATCAGTCAGGGAGATGAAGGTCCAGCAATCTATGAAATGTTTGCAACTCCAATTTATGAAAATCTCAGAGTAGATTGTTCTGCGGAGAAAGCAAAACAGGTTCATACAGCGCTTCAAGTTAAAAGACAGATAAATGGAAAACCGAGGGGCCAAAAAACAGTGGAGGTTAATCGAAGGAAACAAGCACAATCTGAGAGATCCAGTCGAGCTAAGTGCAGGCATCTCAAGCGGAGGGATAATGTTACCAAAGGGATGAAGAAACACCCTCCTCCTTCAGAGAATAAATGCCATGTCATTATAACTTCTACTTGTGGAACTGTCCAGAAGAAATCTGAAATGCCCATCATTACTGGTGACGGGAGGGAAATTTCAGGTGTAGAAAGACAATGTACCTCCATACTGTCAGTGATTGAAGAAGTACTTTCCAACACTGTGCACAAAACAAATCTCATTAAGGACATAATACATCAAGAACAGACTCTAATGGATGCAGGTGTTAAAAGTGAACCTGAAATATGTGTGAACAGATTGCCCACGCAGCCACTGATCAATACATGGACAAGTGACGGAACGGTATCACCTGTGCACCAGAGGTTTTTAGATGAGGCCAGTGATGGACCTCTCACTGATGACCTGCTGCGGTCTTTGGTAGAGGAGTTGATCTCACTTGAGAAAAGAGATGTTGAAACACTCAAGACTGAAAATGGAGATGGCACAGAGTTTAAACATAACTTGCCTTCAAAATTTAAGACATTTCTAAATGAGGTAACATTCTAACATATTTCACTTGTACATAGAGTCAGGGTAGCCAGCAATGCTCCTGGAGAGCTACTTTCCTGCTGACTTCAGCTCTAACCCGCTTCAATACACCTGCCTGCAATTTCCAGTAACCCTGAACACCTTGATTTGCTGGTGTGGGTGCATTTTATTGGGGTTAAACTCTGCAGGATGATAGCTCTCCAAAAGCAGGGATGACTACCCCATTCCTTAAGTCAATATTCTATGGCTCATCAACTTGAGTTTCTTTCATCCATCAGGGTGTTTCCTCAGGTGAACTACACAACACTCTCGGATCTTGCTCACATGAAGCTATTACATGGACAAAAGGAGAGGTTCTGGGTAAAGGAGCTTATGGGACAGTAGGTGTTTAAATGATAAACATTTCAAAGCACCATTTTTAGATTTAAAATAAAATTTTCAAAATGTTCTCCAAGCACAATCTGATATAAAGGTTTTATGTTTCTCATTTTGTTCTATATCTTAATTTATAGGTGTATTGTGGGCTAACCAGTCAAGGTCAGCTGATTGCAGTAAAACAAGTGGCACTGGATGCTTCAACTTCAGAGATGGCAGAAAAAGAGTATGATCGCCTGGAGAGAGAAGTGGAGCTTCTTAAGAACCTTCATCACACTAACATAATTGGTTTCTTGGGAACAGCTCTCTGTGAGAATACTGTAAGCATATTCATGGAGTATGTTCCAGGTGGCTCCATCTCAAATATCCTGAGCCGGTTTGGACCATTGCCAGAGAAGGTCTTTGTTCTATACACTCAACAGATTCTGGAAGGTGTTGCCTATCTTCATGCCAACAGGGTCATCCATAGGGATCTGAAGGGGAACAACATCATGCTTATGCCCACCGGAGTGATCAAGTTAATCGACTTTGGTTGTGCTCGTCGTCTTAGCTGTCTTCAGACTTCAAATGGAAGTAAGAGTGACCTTTTGAAGTCTGTGCATGGTACTCCATACTGGATGGCACCAGAGGTGATAAGTGAGACAGGTCATGGACGGAAATCAGACATCTGGAGCATTGGCTGCACTGTGTTCGAAATGGCCACAGGAAAACCACCCCTTGCACACATGAACAAGATGGCAGCCCTTTTTTACATTGGAGCTAGAAAGGGCTTAATGCCTTCTCTGTCTGATGACTACTCTACACAAGCAAAGCACTTTGTCCAGGCTTGCCTAACCAGGTACATTGCTCTTTTAGAAATATTTGCTCTGGTTCTTTTTGTGAAGTTTTTAAATCCACTGTATATATTCAGCCTATGTTTTCCACACATTTCTTGTGTGCTTTGTAACAGTGGGAAATTGTTTCTGTTTGCAGAGATCCAAGGCAACGACCGTCAGCAGAGGAACTGTTAAGACATCCATTCATCTCTCATCACAGCCAAACCTGCAATAGACCAGTGAACTGAAAACTTATTCACCAAATCAAAAAGTACATTTTTAAAACAATGATACAAAGCAAATTGACCATGTGACCCAACATTTGACATGGGGACAATATAATTTACTAAAACACATTAAAGAACTGTAAATAGTCATTTGACTAAAGTGGCAATAAGCTTTTAACACAAATGATCAAAGACTGAGGTTAAGGTAGTGGAAACCATGTAATTTATTAAATCTAAATAAAATTGGGGAGGGGGAGGGAGGGGGGGTGCCAGGGTTTGCACTTGCCTTATCCAACTGCAATTCAGTGATCAAAAGTAAAATGATGGTTTGTACAATGCTGGCCTCGTTTACCAATAGCCTCACACCGAAAAAAAAACTAAATCAAAAGATCAAAACCATTCATCCGTATTCAGAAATAATGTTGAGGGCCTGTGAAAGCCCATATCTCTTTGGGTCAGCACTGTGATAATGAAATCAATCTCTTTTTACCCACCTGTTTCTTGTAATTTGTTATTGACTTACAGAGTTGCACAAATAGGCTACTGCTTCAAGCCAAGAAATATATAAAAATGCACTTCACAGCGAAGGTTATGTAAACTTCATAGAACTACACTTTTTGAGGCACAACCTTTGGCATCCAGCTTAAGGTCATCTTGAAGGTCAAAAAAGGTACAAATTGCATGGCCTCTGACAACATGCCAGGTAATTGGCAGGGTGTAGATTGCCTGCTAGTTCACCCTCTTCTGGAACATGGAACACCAGTCCAAACATCACTGGAAGGCTGTGCTAGAAATGCCAACGATAGATTCTAACACTGAGTCACAAAATCCCCCCCATATATTTATATATATATATATATATATATATATATATATACACACATTTTACAAGCAGCTCCAAACCTGAGAAGTTATGGTACAGCTTTTAACATACAAGAATGTATGTAAATTTTTCTCCACATTCTGTAAACAACTCGTCCCTTTCATTTTAAACATGCAGCTCATATAGAGGGAATCAGATGAGGGGAAGGTAACAAAAAAACATTCAAGGTACTATGGAACTTAAATCTTGATTCTGCATTCCTTCTAACTAACAAATGAGAGGAGCGTCAGTCGTTTTAGAGGCTGCTTTCAGTCTTATAAATGTTCACTGTAGCAAAACTTTCATTACTTATTTTTATCACGTAAAGATTTTTTTTAAACTATAATGGCCCTGAATTTCACATACTGGCTTAAGCATTCATACTGACTGTTCATGAGGGTATACTGAGAAAAAAGCAGCAGTTACACAGAGATGGCTAGACTTAACCGAACTGCCAGAAGATCGGGAAGCATTTTTATTTTCTTTCTCTTACTCTTCACATTCCTGTTTTTTCTCTTCTTCTTAAAGAAATCTATGCTTGATTTTTCTTTTATATTTTATCCTCTTTTCCAATCAGTTCAAGAGTCCATTCCATGGGCACTAAACAGCGAATCAAGCATGTCAAAAGTATCTTTGTAGTCTGTGTGTTGGCCATTAGCTAGACCGACGCCCTCAGGGCCATGGCTCTCCACTGGTTTCCTGTCCAGTTTCACTAGGGTGTTGAGATGTCCGTAGCCCACCTGGTATGTGACAGGGGGAGGGGGGAAGGGAAGGTTAAGAACAGAGTTGTGAGATGACACACACAGCTGAACAGATGAACAATGAGAGGAACTACCTGCACCGCCTTTGGAGCTTTTGTTCTTTTTGGAGTGGTGATTGTGGCTGGCGTCGGGGTTCACCCTCTTGCGTGAGGAACTGGAAGCTGAGCTCGAACCATCGGCAACAGGACCTAATGGGCTCCTAAGGGCCGAACTAGCTGCGGGTGCCTCGAGGACGCTCCTGCCATTGCCGCTATGTGTGTGTGTGTGCGAGTGGCCGTGTTTGTGATGGTGACGATGGGCTGAGTGGTCTCTGTGTTTCTCCTTGCTCACAAGCGGGCTGGAATGTTTGCTCTTTGCAGCACCCTCGTCTGAGGAGCTGTGCCGCTCAGAGGACACCTTTATTTTCATTTTTAGCTCCTCCTTACTTGATCCGCCTTTCTCGGTTTGGGAGGGGACTGGAAGACGTAGTTTTAAAGAGCTGCCTTTCTCGCGTTTGTCCAGGAGCTTGTCCTGCCCAGGGACAGGCAGTTTCATCTTCAGGGGCGAGGCAGTGGTGACTCCTGCTCCCTGCTGCCCGTGAGACAGTTGGGGTAAATGTTTGCGGTAATCTGTCTGTGTTGGAGCAACATAGACCTCAGTCTCCACACTCTGCTGCTCTTGCCTGCGTTTCTGCACCGCCAGTTCAGCAGCGTGTTTTTCCCTGTACTTGTCCAGAGACATTTTCTGTGTGGGTGCTGCAGGTGGAGGATAGGTTGTTGCCTGGTGCTTGGCACCACCACTGGCCTTGTGTTCATGTTTGGCAGGGTTGATCTCTGTACTTTTGTCAGGCCGATGTGGGTGCATAGATGTGTGTGGAGGAAGTTGTTTGACAGAATACAGGTCTGAGCGTACTTGGTCCTGAGGCCAGTCACTGGGGGCGGTGTAAGTATAAGAGGTTCCCTGCATGCTGGCAATAGAATCAAGAGAAAGACTGCTGCTTGAGTTGCCTGGCAGGGTCACTGGGAAAGACGTGGAGGCTTTGGAGAATGCTGTATTTGTAGAGACCCCAGGAAGGGCATCCATCAAGGACAGGTCCTGTGTTAACGAGGGTCCCGCTAAAGAGCTGCTATCTGAGCCCTGACCATCTGATTTGGGCTTCTTAGCTGCTTGTGTAGCCTAGAAATAAATATAGCAACTGTGTGTAATTTAACCACATATAACAATGTAAAGACACCAAATGGATGATTTAGTCTAACTGCTCACCCTCCAGTTACGAATCCTCTTTAACCTGCTAGGTGTCTTCTCCAGTATCTGCAGAAACTCGTGGGTCAGTTCTACAACAAAATTCAAATGACTATAAATGATGGGTGACTTACAAATAGGACAAAATGAGCCTTGTGTGGAAATTTAGGGGAATGTCCATTTACCATCAAGAAGTTCAAGTGTAACTAAGTTGTCCACATACTCCCACCAGTGCTTTCCATCAGTGGAAACGGGGATCTCCCAGTTGGACCACTTGCAAGCCAGGTGAATGCAAACACAGGCGATGACTGTGGGCTTGTACTGCAAGCAGAAGGTGGTGAGGTGCAGACTGCAAGAGCAGCACGTCATGGAGGAAGAAAAAAAGACAACAAAGAAAGAGCACAAAATGATCAATTGCTGAAGAGATGGAATGCAATGTTGAACATCTAGAAAGTATTATTAAGGTTAAGAAAGCATTATAGGCACTAAGATGTTCCCCAATTCTGAGCAACATACTTCCAAAATTTGCTTGCACAGTTCGGAAACTACTTGATATAGCGGCATGCAATTTAATCACATTTTACAATTTAGACATTAAAATAAAAGCATTTTTTCTCCAAATCTACTGTTCATATTTTGTGCCCTACAAAAAAGTACAATCTGAATGGCAAAAGACAACATGAGTAGGGATGCTCTGATCAAGATTTGTTTTACATCCAATACTGATTGTAAGTTGAAAAAACAAAAACAAGTAGGCTTACTCAACATATCCATACAAGAATACACAGAAAGGCTTATGAGGAAATGTCTACAAGGCCTACTGTCAGACTGCAGTCAGCCAATTCTGATCAGCAGTTGATCGATTGTAGCATACCTACATTTGAAGTTTAGAATAGCAGTAAAAAGTCTAAAAAAGATTCCATAAAATAAATTCTATTGAGGAATTAAAACTGTGCTAGCAAAAAAATAATAGGTTTGTTACTCATAATCAAGGGTAAACTTGATACTACTGACATAAAACAGTACATTCAATAACAGGTGAAAAGGCCTGCAGTCAACAGAATTGTAGGGAACAGTGAAGCAAACAAGCATATGGTTACCATCCATATTTACCATAAGAAATGTAAACCCGTGTAATGAAAGGCATAAAGCTGTTTGGCCTCATTAAGTGCTTATTCTTTAATCTCTGTGAATTTGCCTAGTCACTTTTTCTGCTATACTGATGCCAGAAGAAAAACTGCATCAATAGTCCCTAAAGAAGCCATGAAGAATCGTACATTTCTCAACCAATATGCTAACAATCTTTTCAAAAAAATGTGTTTTACTGTCTTTTGAAAATGAATAACAATAAACTGAAGCCTCAGTCAAAGCTGGATGGTAACCTTGTGCTACAGAACAGAATCAATGTTTGGACATGGGGTGAGAGGAGCTTTTAAATCCTAATGCAACAAAGACAAACAAATTATGACTGCAACATTCATAAAATGCATTAGCTATCTGTGATAAAAACAATACAGCCTCTACTTTTATCTTAACAGAATAAAAAATTGAAGGAAAAACACACAAGGGAATAAAAATGATCGGATCATCCATCAACTGTCATTGGCCATATGAAACTGGGGCTGATTTATCAATTCAGTTAAAGTCCTCGTCCTTTGGGTAACATGCTCTTGTTTGAGATTGTCCCTTTTATATGCAAACCACGTGTTAAGCATATGCTGCTCTAGTCCCATGTTCAGACATCGCATATAGTGCTGCAGTATCCCTTTGCAAAAAATGGGAAAATACTAATGACAACTAACCTAACTTAATGAAGACAATAAATAAACAATGAGGGGGAACACACACAAAATCAAATTTGATTAAATTACAAGGAAGACTACACCCTTTAAGGACCTTGTGTTACACACCTAATATAGACAATTTTTTTTACAGATTATAGGGTGTATACAAATACATAGCCACTGAAACAATTATTTCAATTTACAAATTCAAACAGGTCCTTAATGGGTTTGCTTGCGTTAAAACAGGTACATCACAATGGAAGCACAACAGATGTCTTTATCTCACAAATCAATTCAGGCATTGAATGACAAAAAATAAAATAAAAAATACTTCTAAATAGTTTGAATACGAAAGACCAAAACATGGTTTAATTATCACTTTGAGAATAACAAAATCATAAGAAAAAAACAAAGGGGTCTGGGTACTTACCGTGAGAACTTCTATGTAATGTTTACATCTGTGTAATCTTTAGCTGCTATTCAGGCTACCAAAGTGTCTTTTTTAGACAAATGCACTTCTGTAACCGAGCAAACGTGAGGTTCAAGAGCACCACTACACTTCACATTGTGCATTCAACCCCTCTGTGCCAACAATGATCCCTCGTACAATACACCGCACTGCAACCGGGGCCGGTGCCGCCGGACCCCCTCCCCACCCCGATCTGAGGGCATGTTTGAGAGGGGGGGCGTCCCAGTAGCCACCGGTGCAAGGAGGGTGTTGGACACTGGTAGGGTAACCTGCAGTAAAGGAAGCTATAGTGTGCAGTCACAGTGCAACAAATGAGGTTCTGGATAACAACCTGTTGGTAGCCATGAAATAGGAAGTCTGTGCCAGATCCTTGCTTGCTGTGAAAGTAAACAGAGAGAAAGAGAAAGGCAAAAGAGTGAGTAAAACTCTATATGCAAGTAAAAATGAGACCTAATTACACTCAAATCAGTGAGGTTTACCTCTCCATGAACTGCATGCTTAACCATAGTTCAAAAGCCAATAGTTCAGATTAATAGATTAAGTCAGCACTGTTTTATTTCTAATGGTGTTTGCAGAGAGCATATGAAGTAAAGTCTATACCTCGGACTAGCTGGGAACATTTCACAACATCAGTGTGTGGATGTTCAATTGTTATTTCAAAGCCTGCAATATAAAGCACATGAATTTAATTCCTAACTGAATCACACAATTTTCAACACCTGTGGATCATGAAAGAATCATGCATTATTTAGAACAAAGCCTTTAAAACAATGCAGAATCATTGATACCCATGTGTCCTGTTGCAAAATAATCAGAATCAGAAGATCCAAGATTAACTGAAAATCAATTTGACTTCATTGAAACAAAGCTTAAGATCATCATTCTGTCTTTAAATTTAGCCATGATGATACCACTTTTCAGTCAAAAACTGAGTGGAAATGCTTTTTTTAAAATTCAAACTTTTTTTCAAAGGTGAACCACTGTCAGCAAGCCTCTATGTTCACTCTAATATTCAGTTCAAAGGAACCTCCTTCCATAGACTTACCTAAAGTCTGCAGCACTATGGTTTCAAGTATCACCAGCTCTTGAGCTTGCTGGAGGTATGCCTGAAGTTCAATAGACAATCATTACATGAGGCTTGTAATGTGTCTTTCTGTATCTTCATCCAATAAACAGAATTCTCTGCACTCTTCCAATTACAGGCAACACTAATTTTTTGCCGCACAATTTAACACTTTTTATAAATTAAGACCCTCAAGACAATATTTTCCTCATTCAAGGGAGATTTATGTCCTAGCACTGACACACTGGATGTCTAATGTCAGTGTCTCACTAGTCCATTTTCAGTTGTAAGCCTCATTTACATCACTGCTGGAGAATCAAAGGGAGTCTGTGAGTTTCACATGAATGGGAACATAGAGAAATATCAGAGGCATTTGTCCTCCTTAAATGGCTAGTTAGAGTAGTTAAAGGTATAGTTCACCCAAAAATTTTAATTGTGTCATAATTTACCCTATGTCGCTCCAAGCTTGTAAATATGGTCAAAAGAAAGCTCAAAAGTGCTTGCATGACAGGCAAGACCAAACCTCATTAATTATCATGCATCAAGCAAACACGTTTGGGCTTCTCTTGACCATATTTGATGTGGTCTATTTATGTGTGCTTACCAAACTCATATAAAAGTAGGGCTGGGCGATAAAACGGTATCAGTATTTATCGACAGTACACCATTGTCGGTAACGATATAGCGCTCGATATTTTCATTAAAATGCGCGCATCGCCCGTAGTCGCGCGACCACCACAAGCATTCAAATTTCTCCGTTATTAACCGTAGATCTCTATTCTCTATTGATCTCTAGAATCAAACAGAGCTGGCATGGAAACCAGGAGAAACATTGTGCCATGAATGAACTAGTTACAGGCTTTAAGTCCACAGATCAGCAACATTCACCATGGATTTAATGTAGTAACACTAACTGTAACCATGAAAGTTTGGCAGGAATAGTAAAATGCTTTCAAGCACATCATACATCTTTTTCCAGCACTCCAAAACTCAAATATTATAATATTTAAATGTTATTTTTAGTGATGAAACATTATTTGTTTATCCTTCAAAGATTACCCCCATTTGTAAAACTAAAAGTTTCAAGATAAAAACTCACACTTATTTAAAAATATTTTTTCTTTTAATACATTTTTTATTTATTTATTTAATCAAGGAAATTTCTCTGGCATTTCTTTCTTTTTGCTGTATTGAAAACATACCGAACCGTGAAACCACTGTGTCCTATAAAACCGAACCGAGAATTTTGTGAACCATTACACCCCTACTTTTTAAAGATGTTGATCTACCTCAAAGTTTGCCTTGATTGTTCTACGTTTACACTTTTACATTGCACACATTTTGTAACATTGTATTTAAGTTCAAGAGTTTCTTTAACACTTACTTTATCTTAATATAAAGAAGTATATATGTTCTATATAACATAAAGAAGATATTTTTGTTTACATTTTATTTTTGACTGCTAAAACTAATATAATTTGTTGTTTGCCTTAATAATGTGGATAATAATTTGGCAGATGAGAAACCCATGATCAAAGTCGAGTTGTTTAGAGTTGACTAGTGAGACGCCTGATTCTGTAGCGACAGAATCTAAACACTCTTATGGAGGCAAGTGAACCGGAAATTATTCAGTATGATGAAAAGGTGGAGGAAATAAAATCAATAATATTACCCACTACTTACATTACTCTTTGTATCCAGTGGAGGCTCTTGTGGGTTTAAACACGCATGCGCTACTTTAATGACATGTTCGAGTTTCCGTGGTTGCTCTTCAACTTTTGCAGCCAGAAATAAAGTTGTTGGGGAGATGGTCTGTAGAGGAAAGAAAAGATTACATGGTCACGTTGAAAGATGCAAGTCTACTTTAAAGGGTTATTTCCCCCTAAAATGAAAATGATATCATCAATTACTCACCCTCATTTTATTCCAAGCCTATAAAACTTTTGTTAATTTCAAAACCCAAATGAAGACACTTTTAATAAAACCTGAGAGATTTCAGTCTCACCATTAAAAGTCCATTCACTCAAAATGTAGATGCTTTAAAAAGTTCATAAAGATATTGTAAAAGAAATCCATATGAATCGAGCGGATTAGTTTTCTGAAGAAACACAAATGCTTTATATGAACCGATTTAATTAGGCTTTTATTCATAAAAACACTGATCAACGCACATAAAGCACATCAAATATGGTAAACGGAAGCTCAAACATGTTTGCAACCAATGAGGCTGGTGCTCGCATGTTTTAGATGAATGGACTCAATGGAGGGACAGAAATCTCAACAGGTTTCATTATAATGATCTTTATTTGTGTTTTAAAGATGAATGAAAGACTTACGGATTTGGACCGACATGATCAACATGAGTGTGAGTGACTGATGACAAAATGTTCATTTTAGGGTGCACTAATCCTTCAAGAACGATAAAAAAATGTCATCACAGCTGGGTAGACCAGATATTACCAGTGTCTCTCACATGTTCAATTTTAAAATCTGCATTAACAGTTGCAATGCCAGCACTGTGGAAACATTCTTACACTCCAGATGAAATGAAACACAGAAGCTAATGAATATTCAAATGGTTAAAAAGGCTACATGCAATGGATGCAGGCAGTGTGGATGGAAACACTTACATTTCTGTGGAATTTGGTGAAAGAGTGGTACATATAAAATCTGTGCATGTAAACAATGGCAGTATTTATTGTGAGTTGAGAACTGATTTTTAGGGTTAAGGAAAACGTAGGATTATGTAACTTCAGCCATTTACTTACAACTACGTATTCGTGTTTCGTATCGATACAAGGTGGTCGCAAAGCCAATATATATATTTTTAACAAACACCGAAACAATCACATAGTTCATATTTTGACAGGTTTAACGTTAGTAGTGCAGAGCGGCTTTAATATTTACGGTAACCGGCCTGCTCGCGTGCCATTGCCATACGCGTGAGATGCGTGCTGTCGCGCGCATTAGCAACTAGAACATAAACACAAATCGAGTTACAACTAGCTTATTATCATGTTACGATTAGACAGACGTAGTTATAGCAAACTGGCCAACATGTAAATATACAAAATTGTACGTCAGTTATTTGTAGAACATTAACATTAATTAGCAACAACCTGCGCAAGACATTTTCGCGAGCTGCGAACATAACGAGGATAAACTGACAATCTCTAACGTTAATCATTTCAGCCGAGGTCACAACTATTACATATATTCACGATAGCCTGAAATGACAGATATTACAGGTGTGAAAGTAAAACAAACAGTCGCAGCGAGAGACACAAATGGGCCTTGCTGTTGAACAACGCGTATGAAGGATACACATTTAGTCTCTGGCCCATGTCCTGAATAAGATTCGCGGCTTGCTGTCGATAGGACAGCTCTCTGTCTGGCTCCACTCCGCAGCGACGGGACGGGGTGGTTTCGAGCTGCTCCCGGGTGAAAAACCATTTGGACGATGATCCCCGGCACGCCGCCATTACCATCCAGCAAACGAACAGAGAGCGAGCGTCACGTATTTTCACATACGTCACGTCCTTGACGTACGTCTCAGAAAGCGTTGCTGCTGGGAACTGTAGTTTATTAGGCACAGCAACGTCATTAATAGTTATATAGTTATATATTTTATAATATGAAGAATGATGATGTCATGACTCATAGGTGTACACAAACTGGCTGGTTAAAGAAATACTTTGAAAGACAAAAATGTTTTATCAAAAGCCTTTTTAGATATTTATTCAAAGCAAACACCAGACTCCCTTTTTAAATGGTATCATCCAGGCGCGTAGCCAGTAATGGGCCAGGGCGGCACTGGCCCGCCCACATTACTCACTGGCCCGCCCAGGCAAGTTTGATCAAAATACATTTTTAGTTTATTTTTATTATTCAAATGTATTTAAGAAAATATATTAATATAAACTTGATTTATTGTTGACTGGTGTGTGTGTGTTCAATTTGTTTTCCGAATAAAATGGAACTGTTGAAGCAAGTTGTAGAAAGCCTCTCTCCAGAACGTAATTGGTTGCTATGGTTGCTAGGGGTTCCGACAGGAAGACACTCTGGGCGGCGGGCTCTGGCGGCCTTTAGCCAGCTAGCTGCTTTTTAGCCAAAAAGTTATTTGAAAAAGAACTCTGTGACTGTTTGGACTATGATGAGATCATTTCTGTTTTCAACACTAAACCCAGGCACTTGCGTCTTGTTTTGTAGAATGAAAACAACAAAGGTAGGCCTGTTGTTTAACTAATTTCCTTAATTTTTGCCCGTGAAGTGATTTAAGGCAAGACACGGCAGGCAAAAACATCGGGGTTTTTTTTTCACTGGTCAATTTTGAGATTTTGGGCTATTTGTCTTCAATGCCTTCTTTCAGACTTGTGGTGAAAAAAAGTCCAAAATACACATTTAGGTCTTTATTTTACTACATTTTGTCTATTTGCGTCTGTAGATTTCTCCTAAATTCAACAAAAGTTGGCGTTCTAAATCAATATGCTGCTCCGCGATCGCTGTCTGCACCTGCCAAACACCGTTGAAAAGCTCTCTCTCTCTCTCTCTCTCTCTCTCTCCTGTACAATGCTGTCGGATCCAAATATGGTCATTTCCTTTAATCAGCAACCAATGGTTGAACATGATGATTAGACAGTGTTTTGTTATTGCCTATGCCGAATATTGCAAAATAAAGGTGTAACTGTTTTTGCAGTTTGTCTATTCTTTTTTCTACTCTCTAAGGCTTAATTATTATTTAAGTAATTTTTTTTCTAGGAAAAACTATAGGCCCACTCACTTTTTCACTGGCCCGCCCAAAATACAATTTCTGCCTACGCCACTGGTATCATCCTTTTGCATTTTGTAGCAGGCATAGCTGCCTAATTAATTTTAGAAACAACCTGAGTACTAACTGAATGGTAATCACCTAATTAGATCCAGGTGCGCTATAGGTGCGTGAGTGTGTGTATAAGGAAGGTTTCTGCGTGGTTGGGAATTGTGTAGACTGCTGCAAACTTTGACACCGTCTTTTTCGAGCTGTTCCCGTATGGGGATCCTTGAGCTGAGCCGCATATCATTTGGGTACGTTACCATAGATAGAGGAATATTTAATTTGGGGTGAGCTGTTGGCTGTATGCGTTCTGTTTGTTTTAGTATGCATCCCGGGCTGTGTTTATCCTTCGTGGTTTGACGTTGGGAGGGCTGATTTGCTAATAATCAGGTGGGTAAACTATTGATTTAATGGGGGAATATCCGCGAAAAGACATTGTTTATATCGTGACATTGTTTACATCCTCCTCTGTTTTAGTTGAAGAGGCCAAGAGCTGGTAATGTCGGCATGATTACAGCGAGCTGATTGGGACCGTGACCTGGCTTCCCCTTCCTTTTTTGGTCTTTATCTTCGTTGTCTTGAGTAACCTACTCTTGTTGCGCGTTGTCGCGACGTTCCGTCTTGCCTCGCCTCATTTGCGCCTGCTTGACCAGCCCACATCAAGTGAACTTGACGCCGGGAGATTGTGAGACCCGAGTATTAATCTGTGTGGCCGTTTGGCCACCTCCGCACTGTTTCAACTGGAAGACTGTGTTTGTGTGTTTTTGGGGTTTGTATGGTATAATTGGATTGTTGTGTGAATGAGTTGTTTGAGTGCGTTCGGTTATTATTGGAAGCGTGTGTGTATGTGCGAGTGTGTTCGCGTGAGAAGTATTAATGGTTGTGAGTTTGCGTGATCTTAAATGCATCTTTTGTGTGTGTGTATATTGTTAATGGACCAGGTGTAATGTGATTTGCATCTGTTACTTTTTTATTTTTTATTTTGTTGATCAACTTTGTATTTGTATTTTTCTTTTTCCTCTTGTTTGATTTATTTTTTGCTTTGTATTTTGTTGATCAACTTTGTATTTTTCTTTTTCTCTTGTTTATTGATT
Organism: Abramis brama; assembly: GCF_963993115.1. Lineage (NCBI taxonomy): Eukaryota > Metazoa > Chordata > Actinopteri > Cypriniformes > Leuciscidae > Abramis > Abramis brama. The sequence continues at coordinate 25,620,443 of NC_139970.1, forward strand.
TAATTTATGATAATTTGCTTGTATTTCTCTTTTTTTTTCTTGTTTATTGATTTGTGACAATTTGACGTCGATTTTTGTTAACTTTGTTGGACTGGCTGAGAAGGAGTGCTGACCACTCTAGGTCCAAGTTAATGGGTACCCTTGTTCACTGAGTGATTTGATTATTTTGAATTCCCTGTCACTTGAATGCACGTGTGCTTGTGGTGAAGGGAGTACATTACTGTACGTTTGAAGTGTTTGTAGTGAAGTGGAATTGGGTAGGTTTGTTATTTCTCCTTGCCATCTGACATGTTATCTTTGATCGATTTTTGTTATCTTCCTTTAGTTTTGATTTTGAAGCCATATTAACCCCTCGTGTACTGAATTGTGTGTTTAGTTATAATAAAGTATTGTTGTCTTTCTATATTCACGTCTCTGCTCTATCCTCGTGGTAATGAACCTGTGTGTCCTTATTGGACCATTATTTCCCTGGGTGAAATTCAGGGTGGCGTAGTCGGTGTTGTAATTATAATGTGCCACACACAGTATCAGTTTTTCTTAATCTCTTTGGCACACTTTTTTAAACAATTTCAACAATCTGTAAACTGTAATTGCAATTGTTACAACTGTTGGCTGGAATATCACAACTCACTATCACAATATTTTGTCCTGTCAGCAAACTCCATATATACAAACTTGGTTGGTTGAGAAGATTGTGATTCCATTTTATTGCAACGGCAGGCCATTTGCCAATTTAGCAAACATTACAAACATTATGTTATAAATATTTTTGGAATATAACATATCTGACAGATTACTATCACTGAATGAATTATTTTGCATGTAATGGCTCACACGATGAAAGAATGTTAAGTTGTGAGGAGTTTGACAATTTCACTGAGAATCAACTCATCAGTTTTGATCAAGGAAAGAAAACAAGAAACTATATTTTTCTAGAGAACTGTACTATGTAGGCTATATACATCCTATACTGTAAATGTATTCTCAAGACTAGAATCTGTAAACATAAAAAAGACAGAAGGGTGTCATAGCCTAAACACAAATCAATAAAAAATAAAGCAAATCAAGTAAAATTTTATGTGGAGTTTCACTTTTGTGCTGGGGGATTTATTATTTAATAAATAATAATAGGCCTAAAATAATGGAATTAAAGGATTAAGGGGATTTAAGGGAATAAATAAGCAAGAATGGTAAAAGTTCTAGGTCTAATTCGTTAAGTAATCAATTTAAACTATTTGAAAATATTTTATTTTAAAATGTGCACACATTCATTCTTATTCGTATGTCTATGTCTTTCCAGCAACTCTTGTTGCGTTGTGACAGTAAGACAGACCCGCCTTCTTTGATTTGATTGGCCATCTTTATCACTTTGACATTGATGTGCGCTGTTAGACACTGAGGAAGACCAGCCTAACAAATTTATTCAGCTTAAAATTTTAACTTTAAAAACTGTCATCCTAACAACAAACAGCTTTACTCATTCTACACTAACGTGATAAGACAAATAAAATGAGAAATTTTTCATAGCTCAGACAAAATCATTTGCACTCCCAAACTCTACCTATGGTTTAATTCTCATTTTCCAGCTCTTTGGTCTAATCACTTCTGTTCTGATAGACATCAATACAACTGATCAGTCACTCAAACTGTTTTCTTGACAGTCCTAAAAATTCCAGAGCATTCCCAGCAAGCAGTTTATCCTAAACAAAAGAGTGAAATAAAGATAAGCTGTAAAATGACAAGCACTTGGATATTAGTATGCTACATGCACTTAATATTTTTTAACTTCATCACAGTATTATTACCCAAACTGAATATTTTAGCAGCAACATAGAAGATCAATGTATTTGAAATTTGAAATAAAACCTAGTGTGTCCAGATAGATAGATAGAAGTTTCTTATACCTTTAGCAAACTATCAAACTCATCCATGGATTCAATCAATGCGCCTGGCTCCAGTTCCCCCAGTGGAAATGGGTAATCTGTTCCTAACATCACTTTATCCTGCAAAAAGCAGAAACCTTTATTAAAAACTAAAATAGCACATAAAAGAGTTCACTAACTTCACTTAGCCCATTGTTGTAACTCAACAGTATGGTGGTTGCTGGCGGATTTAGCATTACTGCTGGTATAAGAATTAAAATGACTACCTTTCCTATGACTTCCATGAGTAACTTCAGTGAAAGTGGGTCATGCACTAGAGAGTCAGTGTAGAAAGATCCTATGTATTTGCGTGGGTTGATTTTGTTGTCGACGGCACAAAGATCAGGGCGCACATTAAAGCCATGCTCAATTCGGCCAATGGTGTATGGAAAAGCACCACCTGGAACACAAAGTATGAACTATAACACCACATCCCACAAAAAACACACCTGTCTTTATAGCTCAAGGTTATCATTGTACATAAAAATCATGATTATCCAAACATAGCATGAATATTTTTACCTCCGTGAGCAAAGCAGACCTTAAGTTTGGGAAATCTTTCAAAAACACCTCCAAAAATCATGGAACAAACTGCCATTGTAGTTTCTGCTGGCATGCCTGTCAGAAAGAAATCAAGTGGGGTCAAACAATGACTGGGATATATACTAGTCTTCAATAAAAATGATCACAATCTGCTATTACAGTAAATATAAAAAACGTAGAATGCCCCATGTCAAGACACTCAATCGAACCCACCAACTAACCAAGGCAGCCAGTATTTTGCCATTCTGCCATCTGTCTGCATGTCCCACGGATGCACAAATATCGAGCAGTTGAGTTCCTCAGCGGCCTGTTGTAAGGTGCAAAATACTTTTAAAATGCCCTACACACACTGAGACACAACTGAATGACTACTTGACAAAAAAAGACACCAAATACTTTAGTGTGAATGTGGCATGTTCTACTAAAGGCAAATGCACTTACAGCATAGACAGGATATAGCTCTGGGGCATTGAGGTCCCATGTGTTTATATGGGAGCCAATTTGCACTCCAGGAAAGCCTAGCTGTTTCACACACCGTCTCATCTCTTGTACAGCTAGATCAGGGGCCTGCATGGGCAGAGTGCCCAGCCCAACAAAACGCTTTGGGTATCGCTTCACTGTGGCAGCCAGATCATCGTTCAGAATCCCACACAGGTCTAGTGTGTCATGGGGTTTGGCCTTAAGAAATGCAGAGGAACATTGGACTGAAATAATCGACAAGCATCAAAAAGAATTTATAGTAGTACTGTAAAATAGGTAAATATGGGATTTTATGTAATCTAAGAGAAAAGTGTAATTGAAGCCGAGTGTTTGGTTAATTTTTACACTGATTCTTACCCAGTAGCTGAACATCACAGGCACAGTGGATAGGGCCTGTACTGTCACTCCTGAAAAAAATAAATAAAACAAATCTCTGTAATAAATAAAACAATGAACTAAAGTTGAACTGTTCTGTAGATAAAGTAGAAATAAACGTGAATAAGAATTAAAATATATTTCTACACACACACGCACAGACAGACAGACAGACAGACAGACAGACAGATAGATAGATAGATAGATAGATAGATAGATAGATAGATAGATAGATAGATAGAACCGAAGTTGAACACTGCTTCACTCTTTACCATGTTTGTCCATATCCAGAATCCGAGCATCTGCATCCCAGCAGTTCTCCTGGATCACTCTGAACAATGTTCCATCCTTCATCATTTTAGCTTCTCCCTGGTACACAATAACCCATGGTGTTTCTTTTATGAAGAAATTTTCCGCATCTGACATTTCTGTGAATTTCTGACACATTGCTACATGACAGTTAGTATTTTCAGCCACTTGGTGGCAGTGGAGAGCAAAGTCAAATTCACACAGTAATACAATGCAAAGGACTTTGGAATGAGAGGAGGTGCAAAGTTTCAAGCACAAGCACATTTTACATCAGGAATCAATGTTTATTTGCAGATCAAAGAATATGGATTTTCTTTGAATATGAAGTGTCATTCATTCAACCAAATACATGTTAATTTCAAAAGTTTTATTTTTGTTTTATTATCATTATTGCAGTCATTCACTCTATATTGTTGTATGTTTATTAGTTTATAAGGCACAGTTGAAATGGTAAGATTTATTAAAGTCTATGTGTGTGTTTATGTGCAGAAGCCGCATTGTTGTGCTCAAGATGATCGGGTTTTATTCTGCTACTTTACTGAAGCTAAACCCCATGTGGAGCTCTACAGCTGCTCTTACAGGGAGCCCAGGGAAGGCCTGATGTCCTCTTTTTCCACACACACACACACACACACACACACACACACACACACACACACACCTGACTGATAATCTAAAAAAATACGTATTTTTTTAAAGAAAAGGTTTAAAAAGAAAAGCAGTATTGCCTGATAAGGAATTCAAGCAAAAAAACTGGACTGCTTAATGAGCATTTTTTCCCCATTATGTCTGTTTATTCAGTTTTAAAATAGTTCTTCCTACTGCAACGTAGAACAGAATAAGTCTGAGTCGACCAGAAACCACCAGAGACACCAGCAGAAACGCAGTACAGAACAATCCAATTACTCTAAAGGCCTGCAGGTATGAGGCTGGCAGAAGTTTTAACATCCTCCTGCTCTGAGTGGAGGATCAGATCCGTCTCTGCTGCCCACTCATTCCTCATGGGGGTCGTAACATACTCTCACACTTTCTCTCAGGAAGAGCTCATGCCAGCTGGATCTATGGCCAAGCATGCAGAACCTTTTCCATCCAGCTGGTGTTCTTCCACTATCATCAGTGCAGGAAAACATTTTGTTTCATGTTCCAGTGCAGATTTTAAACTTACTTTGCAGTGATGGTGGAGTTGAATGAATCCATCATATCCATACCTCTGTGAAACATGAAATGTCAATTTTGAATAATTTTATAATGTAATTTTATGCTATAAAAATATTACACTTTTGCTATGGCAATAAATGATTGAATAAATAAATAAACTTGGCTTTAATTTGCTTGTTAAGACATGAGAAATGATTAATAGAATTCTTTCTTAGCTCGGCCAGATAAACAAGCAATAAAGGTCAGGGTTAGTGATCAAACCCTTGCATTAATGTTTAACAGATGCATACATATTATGAGTAAATCTGTGGCCGTGTCTTGTCGTGTCACTTTTAGTATTGAAAAAAACATTTTTAACATTAACATATAATCTAAAAATTGAAAAGCAGATGTCCTTTATATTTGGACAGGCACACTTTAGGCCTATATTAAATAAACTTTAATGTACAGCTGACCGAAACATATCAAAATCCAACAGGGGCAATATAGAGGCTTGTCTAAAGACGCAAGGCAACTGGCAAGTGAAATAATTGAAAAAATGACAAATATGTTATAAGCCACTTAATCCTGGTTAACCCATTATGACCCATAACTAAAGATAACTTTCACACCTTACGCAACCTACCTGTTTCAGGTCGGGCCATTCCTTTGGTAAAATATGATTATGAATATCGATCTTCATTCTGCTGACATTAAGAGCTCAATTCTTAAGTCAGAAGTTTTGACAGGCTTGCAAACTGAATGTTCACTCCTCGTGCATTTGTGAATGTTCAGCAGTGTGTGAAGCAGAAAACAAACATTCCCACCCCCGAGTCCAGTCTTTTGAAATGGCCCAATGAAAACCCCTGGAAGAGAGACACCAACCAGCACCATTAGCTTTTTATAACTTGTGAATACATACTGTACCTGTATATACATGTTATTTATTGTCTGAACAAATTCATGTTTGTAACTTATGCAATATATGGCAAACTTTTACATAAAATAAAAAAGGTTAAGACAAATTAACAAACATTAAAAATAAGGTTTAAACATTTATAAGAAGAGGCTGCTGTCTGCAATAACAATTTCATGTCTGTTTTGAAAAATTTAGGAAATATTGTTTTATCTAATAACTTTACATCCTGCACAACAGTGTCCTCTAGCGGTTACTGGAGGTAGTACGGCAGAAGCGACTGGGCTGGCATTTATCTCGTATTCTTGCTGTTGAAAAAACAGCGCCTTTACCTGTTTTAGGGAAGAAGAAGAAGAAAATCCCGCATCCACTACGTATTGGATTTAATCCAGTACATGTTCGCTCTACAAACTGCAGCGAGGACATCCTGAGAGGTTTGGGCCAAGAGTCTGTAAAAAAGGTGGGCAGGGAGGGAAAGTTATAGTAATGTTGCTCAGGTCCACTATTTGCGACCTTTGGTTACGTGCACATCCGGGCGCTTTAACATTCTTTATTCGTTCGCGGGAAAAATGTCCATTGTCAATAGTGTAGAGATGTATGACGCACAGCTCACACAAAAGTCACTTTCAAACCAAACAGATTTCTGTTGGTGACCTTGGCAAATCCGACAACACGAAATTGAAAACGGCATGGGGAAAATCGGACGCGAAACACACAGACGCGAAATTCCAGATCGCGTGGATCTCGCAAAAACATGCCAAACAACGGCAATGTGACCAGCTATTTTTGTCCGAAACTTAAGTTTAAATGATTTTTTACTAATTCTTTTCTACCAGGCCTATAGCCTACTATTCTTTTTTTTTATTTACTCACCCAGGTTCCAAACCCGTATTAACGTATTTATTCTGTTGAACACAAAAGAAGATATTTTGAAGAATGTTCGTTGATAACCAGACAGTTGAAGCCAGGCAACCATTGACTTCCATAGTAGGAGAAAAAAAAAATATATAGCCTACTATGGAAGTCAATGGGTTCCGTCAACTGTCTGGTTATCTTCTTTTGTGTTCACCAGAAGAAAGCAACTCATAGGTTTGGAACAACATAGGAGTGAGTAAATAATGACAGAATATTCTATCAGAATATTTTTTTAATAATTCAAATTAAATGGTCTCTTATATGTAGACATAAAGCAATTGCCTAGGCTACTAAATATCAGATTGAATCACATTTAAAACAAGTGCTTGTGTGATTTCTTAGCCTACAAACACAACTAGTACAAACAAACATTCCAGACTTGAATGAATAGAATAACAAAACTTAAAAAAGACAAGATTATATGAAGTTTTTCATTATCATGGATGTGTGGCAGCAACTGACTTTGTATAAAACAATAATTTGTTTTAAAAAACGCTTCTCAAATCTGTGTCAATCGAAGGAGGAACTAACTGAACTGTATACAACTACGATCAGATGACGTGCAAAATAAGAAAAGTCAATGTTGAATCTAGAGAGCGAGGCAGCATCTTAACCAAACTATCCCCATGTCAAATGACAGTTGGGTGGCTGCAGTTCTTGCGCTCGGATTGGAGTTGTTCTCGGTGGGAGGGTGGGGTGGGGGTCCGTTGCTGATGCTGGGCAGATTGCGTTTATCTCCGCATCTCTGCTCCGTTACCCTTAATGCTCCCACTGGATGGCTGCGCGTCGCAGTTCGACGTGAGATCATTTATTGAGGGCTTCATCTGATTTCAAAAAAGCTAACAAACATGACAGACAGTACGACTTCTGATCCATGCCCTGTTCCCAATCCGACTATTGTGGACCCGTCGGCTGTGCGAAACGGACAATGCGCCGCTGCCCAGGATCCGAACCTACCCAAAAGAGGGAGCCAGGGCGATCCTTTCAATATGGACCGGGACCAGGAGATGAAAATCACAGATAGCGTTGAGGGACAAGGTAAACACACATAATCTCTCTAACAGATCAGGCTGTACTTTTGCAGAGTTGTTTCAGAAATGTATTTAAAAAAGACAATGGTATTCTTTAAAGTATAGGCTAATCTATTTGGGATGTGATGTGAATAAGACTAAGGAGGCTCGCAAAGGTTGCGGTCAAAAGCAGCACGCAGGCGCTCTTGAAGCTATTAATAATTCAGGTGAGCACAAAAAAAAATAAAAAAAAAATAAAAAAATAATTCACAGTAGCCTAGCCTATAAGTTAAAAAACGGACACGAGATTAAACATCTTTTCTGGGTTTGCACGTTCAAGAGTTGGATAGGCTATAGTTTAACAACATATATTTAAACTAAATAGCTTTTAAATGAATAGATGGACATGTTCTGAATTTCAATGGAGCAGCAATGCGATTTTAAGTTATTGCAATTCGAAATTTGACATTTACAACAGAATGTGTCATTTAGCACTTTATGTGAAGTTTATTTGATGTCCTCACACCTGTTTTGTAACTTCATTTTTGTGCGTTTTGACAGTAAAGTGGTTATATAATTTGAATGGTTGTTTGGGTCAAAACATAAAATTCAAGGTGATTCAAATGAATGAATTAATTATATTTGTATTTTTTTGTATTAAATCTCCATTCTAGTTTTCTTTTAGCAGTTTCTAGAATTCTAGACTAGAATTAGTTGACTTTAGCAGTGGACTAATGAGGTGCTTTTGTTAACCTGCATGTTATTGCTACAGACTCAAACCACTTTTTCATGATTTGGGTGGAACAAATGTTATAGTTTATGACCTGGCCATTATGGTCCTGCTATAGGCTAAAGACTGGAAACTTTGTTTCTACTTCTGCTCAGACCAAATCTACAGCTGACTCACACCTCAATGGAGATGTTCAGACAGGGGTGCATCTTATCTCATATCAGCACTTCCACTCTTAAGCAGCATACTCTGCACCTGCAGGATCTGAGTGTTGCTGTATGCTGTAGCACCCCCCCTGTGCAATCAGTTTGAGCCACTGAATTATGCATAAGACCCTTCAGTTCTCCACTGGTGAAATTGTGAGGGCATTAGAAGAAGTCTTAGAAAATCTAAGAAGTCTAAGAAAAAGACTGATGGGGATGGAATTCATGGATGGACTCTATAGGGAATTCATGCTGGTCTACTATTTTGGTGATCTATTTCATATTTCATAATACAACAACCTGCGGTTGTTCACTTTACATGCCGCTCGAACACTCTCTTCCTGTCTAAGCTGCAATGCAGACCGAGCTTTTGTCATTTAGTCAAATATCTGTTTGCTCATGACTTGCAGTTACTTGAACTGGCAGTGGCAGCCATCAGGATGGACAGCTTTAGGATAGAGCTTGCATTGGCTGCCTTCAGAAATTCTTCACGCACATAAAGCAAGTATAGACTTCAAGCCACCGTGCCAGTTGGCATTCAGAATTGTTGGCACTACTGTCTTATACTTTTGAAGAAAATATTAAAAACATTTCTACTTAACTGCAGTTACATACAATGGGGTCACAGTTGTATTAAAACAGTTTCTTCATATTTATTCATTGAATCTGAACATGAAGCCCAGTTGTCAGAAATTATGCATGTTGTTAAGGGAAGCATATCCTGTTTTTCTAAGTTACATCATAAAATTCTGAAATGGCTTAATTCCACTTAGAGATTTTCCTAAAAGTTTAACAAAAAGCAAATCTTTTAGTCGATGTCCTTTAAGCCATTGAGAGGAATGTTTCTCTCTCTTTCATGTAAACCCTATTAAGCATGGAAGAATTGCTGGGTCATGTGGATGTCCTGCTTCCACATGATTAGCAGAGGGATGGAGTGGGGGCAGGCCCTTTACATTGAGTTTCCACTCATTTTATGTGCCTAGTCTAGAGTTTGCATGGGAAAGTACAAACTGAACAAATGTACTGTGTGTAAAGGTTTGTGTGGTAATAGATCTGGACAAACTTTGGAAATGAAATAGTTTGGAACTTATGGGTTACATTTGTGTGAGTGCAACACATGCTCCCGATCCTTACTGATGAAATAAATCATGTGAGCGGCCACATTCCCCAGCTCTGTTTTTCAGCTTTTACAATCACACTGACTGACCACCTATTGACTCTGTGCTCATTACCCTCAGCATGTGACTTCCACAGGCCTGACAGATCAGTTCGGTGTACATGGGGGAAGATACACACAGCCTCCCACTGTCACGATGACATAGCTGCCATTCATTTTGAACAGATGACAAAGGCATATTTGAGTTTTACCTCTTTGGCAAACACAGCACAATATAAACATTGCTTGGACGCTTAACAATAGACAGTCAACAGGTTCTGCGGCTTCTGTTCACTTAGTCTTATTCATAATTACACTCACGGATTAAATTTGTGACCTGTGGTGTTGTATATATCTCTAATAATGACCTGATAAAGACTCTGTTGAGGGACACAGATGTATTGTCTCGCACATACTGTGGAGTATCTCAGCTAAACATTTAACTATCAGCTTGTAAGGTATGCTGTTGTTTGTGGAAGTCTGTTTCTGCCTTGGAGCAAAAAAAAAAAAGAAAAAAGGTAATTGTGAGTTTAAAAATTAAGAAATAATGTCACTTTCTTTCTCTTAATTGTGACTTTATGTTTCACAGTGTGACTTTATCTCACAAAGTCATATTGAGAGATATAAAAGTTACATTACCGTTCAGAAGTTTGTGTTGTTTTTTAAAGATATTAATAATTTCATTCATCAAAGATGCAGTAAATTGATCAAAAGTGAGAGTAAAGACATGAAGGCCCGGTTTCACAGACAATTGATTTCGCCAGGATTTGGCCAGGATTAGGCCTTAGTTCAATTAGGGCATTTAAGTAGCTTTTATAAACATGCCTTAGGGAAAAAAAGCATTACTGGTGTGCAACTTGAGACAAAAAAAGTTGCTTTCAGTTAAAACAGTGCAAACATTCATTTAAGTCTGGGACTATAGGCATATAGAAACTACTGTATATTACAAAAGATTTTACAAAAGATAAACTTCCTTATTCACCAAAAAATGCACAACTGTTTTTGACAATAAAAGAATAAATGATTCTTGAGCAGCAAATCATCATATTAGTCATACAATCATACAAATATTATACTATTTTTACTGTAGTTTTGATCAAATAAGCAAAATATGAGGTCATAAGTACCTTTTCATATTTTACTCAGAGGTGGAAACAGGCTTTCATCGCTCGCTGTCTCATCTTCCAGTAGCTAAAGATCTCGCAGGGCTGCTAGCAAACAGCAATTAAAGTCGTATCATTTGTGACTTGATACATGATAAACTGAATTTATTAGTGGTATCTAAATGTTGTTGAAACCATTTTGCTCTGCTAATTAAACACAGAGTCATTGCCCCACAGTGCAGATTCATTTCTGCTCTTTAATATGTCTCTACCCTCTCCCTCTCAACGCCTGTCATGGTCCAGTGAGTAAATAATCAGCCCCTGTTGTTTGCTTCCCTATAGAGCACTTAATGTAATTGTATAATGGCCTTTAACCAGTGTTTTATTTACTTTTTTGACAGGTCTCTTGGAGAGCAGCATGCGCCTGAAGCCTCATGAAGCTCAGAGTTACAGGAAGAAAGCTCTGTGGGTGTCCTGGATCTCCATTGTGGTGACGCTCATCCTGGCTGTGGCCGCTTTCAGTAAGTTCATGGTGATGCTTTTCCTGGCTGTGGCAGGCAGTCTTCAGGATGTTCGGCTAGTTTTGGTTAGAACTAGTCTTAATCGCCCACAGACCGCCCACAGTCTGTTCACCGACTGTCTGATGCATATTTCACACAATACTGGAAGATACTACTTCCTCAGTCTGGCAAGTTCCAGGCTGATTGGCTGACGGAATTATGATTACTCTGATTACACATTTTCTGTACAGCTGTTCGCAGTTATGGCCCAAAATTCTTATTAAAAAAATTGTGGTGTGATAAATTTCAGATAAACCTGGCCCTAAACGGAGGAGTACATGAAAATCCTCCTGTCTAAGTGGGCCGTTTTTGGCCAAAATAAGCTGCAATGTGGACCGGACCTTATGCTGTTGAGTCAAAGCCCTGGCTATGTCAGACTAGCTTGAACTGGCAGTGGCATCCATCAGGATGGGCAGCTAGTTGAGGATAGAATTTGCCAACTGCACATTTTTGGCATTGCTGAGTTATAGTTCTTAAATCCTTTAGGCTTAGTAGTTGGGATGTGTGTTTTAAGTGTTTGTCATAGTGCTAAACATTAATTTCTATTTTTCTGGTTAGGTAGAAAACAGACACAGAGTTACATCTATATATATATATATATATTTTTTTTTATATCTGAAGTAAACAAACAAACAAATAAATAATATAAAATAGTAAATACTAAAACAATTCTATAATATAAAATAAAGTAACTGAGCAACTGTATTGATACAGCACACAAAGTTTCTGGTAAACCTACCTTATTAAATTCACCATAAATTATTCAGAACTGTATCAAATGTATGAACAAATTTTATTTTGCCAATATAGACTGTTTTGCCAGCTAATCAGCGGTCTTGCAGTTGACTTTATGCTGCTTTGAAACTATTTATTATGAAACATTAAAAATTAAAAATGTGAAAATATTGAAAAGGTTTCTCATATTCTGATATTCGATTAAAAAAAAACTAATATTTTTATGAATACAAAAAAAACCCCATTTGTTTGGGGGATTTAGTGCAATGAAAGCCTTTAATAATTAATGCTTTATTTAATTATTAAAGGGTTAGTTCACTCAAAAATGAAAATTCTGTCATCATTTACTCATGGTGTTCCAAACCTGTATGATTTTTATTGTCTCTGTTGAACAAAACAGAAGATATTTGGAAGAATGTTGGTAGTTGACTGTAGCCATTGACTTCCATAGTACTTATTTTTCCTACTATGGATATCAATGGCTACCTTCAACTTTCTGGTTACCAACATTGTTCAATGTATCTGCTTTTTAGTTCAACATCAGGGGAAAGAAACTCATACAGGTTCGGAACACCATAAGGGTGAGTAAATTATGACATAATTTTCCTTTTTGGGTGAACTAACCCTTTAATGATTTAATTATAATATCATGTATACTATTTAACACACACTAGCTGCCTTTGTAATTTAGGTCCGTCTCAGTGGGTTTAACATATTTGGGGCCCCTTGGCATTTCTTGACATTAGCCTCTTAACTGCTCATATGATTGAGGCAACATGCTCATTTTAAAGGAGGTGTAACATAATTCAGACATCTATACAGTCTGAAGATTTACAAGCAACCTTGTTTCTTTGATGCTTTTTCTGTCTTCACACCCTTGATTTAGAGAGCACTAGGATGTATTTTCCATGCATTTTATCATTAGAATGAATGTGCTTTATACATCATATTCATGCAATGCTTTTAGAAACACAATATAGCGTGTATGGAGATAAAGCACATGCACAAAGAGGAAGCGAAGAAGAAATGTAAAAGGTTGACAGGATGTTTCAGGGTTTGCTTGCCAGATGACGATGACTCCCCCATCTGAGTCTTGGTTTCTGCCAAGGTCTCTTCCTCATTCTACCTAACCATCTTAGTTCATTCTTTCTTGCCATTTTTGCCTTTGTCTGAAGTCTTGTGAAAAGCTTAGGTCAAATTTAATTTAAAAGGAACAATTGTCAGAAGACATGAGCTCAGGGAAATGAAGATTAATGCTACGGCCCTGAAATGAAGAGAAAAGCAATTTCTCATCCCCATATATGGCTTTTGTAATGTATACGCTTTGTAATGCAGTCATCTACATTCACCTACACCTTACAAACAGACACACATGACACCCTACTGACACCATTATGTTATCCCTGTCTATATTGTAATCTTTATTTCATAATATGATGTTTAACGGAGAAGAGGAAGTTGGCATTTGGCCCATACCAAGCAGACAGTCTGTATCACGAGTTGCCCATAGTGATAAAGCGTATGGTTGTTGGACATTTAACATGACAATAGTCACTGTGTTGTCGGAGACTGTGAACTTTCCAAAAGCTCCAAAAGCTGTTTTAAATTCAATATCGACTGTGTCTACAGTTTGTACCAGTTGATTTTTTCTGCCTCCGTAGCCTTAATTTGCGCAAAACCCATGGCTCATCTGATCACGTGCAGTCTGAATTTCTCATGCTGAAACAGCATGTTTAACTTGTCCTCTGTGTTTTGTAAGACATAATAATATGGCTTGTGGCAGAAGTCACTACTGTCACTCTTATATCGCACAGTCACACTCTGTCTCACTGTAAAAAATCGTTCTTCACTGAACAGACATCATGACTCTTGTGATGCCAGTGGTGTGGGGCTTGTGACCGCCTTTGGATTCTCAGGAGAAGAACACCCAGCTTTGTTTTTGCGGTTTGGCCTGAATACATCAATTTTTCCAGATATTTCATGCAAGTGAATTGGGAAATCATATGATATGCTGAATATCTTAACTCAGTCATGGGGAATTATAAAACCTATGTTCAGGCAATGCATCTTATTTGAAAGCTCAGAGATTTATTGTGGCTCACAGCAGGAACTGTTGGCTCGCTCTACTAACTTTACATTCAGTGCTAGTCAGGATATCCTCTAGTGGAATGGTAAAGCAAATGGTAAAGTGATAGTCAATTCAGAAATAAAAAATTGTGTCATTTACTCACCCTCATGTATTTTCTTCCGTATAGGTTCTATAAAGTACCTTAAGGGTTTTTTATTAGATTGAACCTTTTAGGGGTACCCAACATGGGATCATTTTATAGATTTCATTTTAATTAATTAATTAATTTTGATCAAATATTATGAATTAAACAGCTTGTGAACATACTTTATCACTAGAAAGAAAAGGAAATAACCCATTAAACATACAAGTATTATGTAATAATATCATATAATCAAATACCAAAGATGTCCACTATATTCAAGGTCTTCTGAAACCATACAATAGCTTTGTGTGATGAACAGACTGAAATTTCAAAGTTGTTATTCACTGAAAATCTTCTAGTCTAGTGAGCCGTATTGACCGTTGTGGATCATTGTGTTAATGAATTGACCTTGAGAACTGGATCTGTCTGATTTGTAAAGAAATCATTCTAAATGTTTTAGTGAATTGGATCAATAATTCATTAAAACATTAAACAATTTCATATTGCAACTTCTCTTATGAACATCCCAAAGAGAGTGGGAGGGCGAGTAAATGATGACAGGTTTTAATTTTTGGGTAAACCTTTTAAGGAAAGGATTAGGTAAAAGAAAAGTTTCTCTTAAATCATCAATTACACGTCCTCTGTAATTAACACTATTTGAAATGACTTTTTGACTTTTCAAAGGTCATTACTTTTCATGACTGTTTTAATTGATCCTTTAAGTTAAAAACATCTACACTACAGAAACATAAAGCCCCTTGTTCTGCTTAAATGTCTAATTTGTTCTCATTTATTTTAATGAGAGCTGGAAAAACTCTTATCTAGGGCAGTATTTCTGTGAAAAAGATTTAAGTCTTCCTTTGTACTTATTTTAGATTCAGAGTAATTATATATATTGTTTCCCAAAAGGAAACTAGTCTCTACTTTAGTCTTGTTCAGTAGTTAAGCTGAATTGACTAGCAGGAAAATACATTGATAACATGTCTGCCAGCCTTTACTTGTCTGTATATTTGACATATAAAAATGATTAAAGCTAAACAATGCTTTTCATTGGAACTTAGATAGAAATGATCAACCTGCAGCAGATGTCACCCCTTTAGAGATGTGCGTTTTTTAATATTTGCGCAGTTGTTTTGATCAGATGCTTTGTAAAAGATTTGCGTCGTCAATGAAACGCTTCTGCCTACAGAATTGGCCAGGTAGCTTTAGTTCCATAAGATGGATGTTATTTCAATGTTAAGCCAGATTTACCTATAATTCCATGTCTTATTAGTTCCACCACCTAATTACTTTTTTTCAATTTAACGCACCGTCATCAACAGAGCTTGATATTTTGTCCTGCTTCATCAGTCATTGTCATGTAGTAATGGTTTGGTATCTCTCTCCAGCAGTGACTCGTTGGTCCATCCTGGTGGACATGATTTTCTAACTCTAGATTTTTTCCCTCTTATATTCAATGTCACTTTTATATGATTTCTATAATATTAAATATTTGACAACATTTACTAGAGATGTTGTCTTGTTGCTTGAGAGGTTTGATTAAAAAAATCGATCTTAAAAAAGCCTTAAGATTTTTTAATATTTTTTTTATAATTTATTATCATTCTTATTATTCTCTTATGTTATTACTGTCCTAAAGCAATAAGCTTGGGTAATCCTTACTGATTGATTCCTGAGTTAATTCACGAACAATGCAGAGAGTGGAACAAGTGCTTGCTGAAAAGCTTGATACGAGTTAGTGAAAGTAAATAAAGGTGGGTGAAGCTTAATGAAGGGTTAGTGTTGTTATTATGCTGGTGATGAAATACAATCTTTGTGTTTTAGAAAACTATTAGCATTTAGCAATTGTTAAGGGCATAGCAACATTTAGCAGTATCTAGTAAATAATTTAAATATGAATGTATTCACTGGCTGAATGCCAAATGAGCTCAGAGAATATTTGCCTTTTATGCAAATTATCGTCTCTCTTGTTCTTTCAGTGTCACCTTCCTCATATTGCAGTAGCTCACTACATTCACACATTACATTAGCTGTAAAAACAGAAAGCAATTTTTAAAGGAATAGATCACTCAAAATCAATGTTGTTACAAACTAGTATTTTGCTTCTATTGAAATAGACATTTTTAAAGCATCGTTATAAGCAAAGATATAAGGACAAAAAATAAAAAATAAATAAATACACCATAAATGCATCATAATATCAAAAAAGCAGTCTATACAATTCTTACGGTAAATTCCAAGTCTTCTAAAAATTCTTTAATTTTTTTTAATTTTGGGTTCCCTGGGAAAAATAACAACACACAAGGTTGCTATTCTTATGAATAAATTTGTATTAATATAAATGTCTAGGTTAAGCAGCAAACATATATTCAGATGTATTATAATGATATGTGTCACCTTGAATTGACACCTAAACTGGGTTTATAGTAAAAAATTAGACATTAAACATTGGTGTCACAGGATCAATGTGGCACTCATGGGAATTCAGTATTCTAGTATAAGTCATGATATGTGGAATAATAACTAGACAGTTTCATTTTAATTAAGCCCTTCCAATGTGAACCCATGCTGCTTGGTACCAAAATAATACTGAATGTGAGAAAAGATAATGGTGAGTCATTAGCTTGCAATTTCAGCCTTTTTAATGAACTAATGTGTTGTGCTGTATCACCGTGCTTTTCAACATGAGGTGCAGTGTCTTATTCCATTTCAATGTTGTTACCTACAGAGATCAAATAATATGATAACTTTACATTACAAATGGGATTGTTTAATTGAACTGTCATTTAGCCAGCTGAGTCCAAGTTCTCCGGATACATACAGCGCTGGTCAGAGTTAATTATGGGTTATGAAAATAGTGTGTGTGTGAAATATAATACCGCCCATTAGAACAACTTCAATAAGAGCTTGTTGGGTCTTGATTGAGTGCTGTATCTTTACACTGCTGTCTTCATCAGCCTCGTCCTGACATGCACTACAGCTATTAGTTTCACAGTATAATGGATTATACAAGCACACGGTGCCACAAGACAGAGAAGATTTATTCACTGCAGTTGAACTTTATTCCCAGCTGTCTGTCTTTATTCCTGTCCTGCTGACAGGCATCTTACTGTATATCAAATTCAACCAAGCATTCAGGAGAACGTTTTCACCTCAGATACATTGCGAGTACTTTAATGCTATCCATGTTGGACTCTTCAGTTCCTCACATATAAGCCCAGTTCTTTGTAAATCATTAGACACTCCTCTTCACTTGTGAATCATCAATGAGATGTGACATTACCTTTAAAAGGACCGTGGCTGGTGACATTTTCAGTGCAGCAACACATTTCACCTAAAGTCACACCCCATTTTCTGCACGTACTGAATGTTCTTCTCACCTTATCAACATCTTGTGCTGCCTGAAACTATTGTGACCATGTTGATAATAATGATGAAACACAAGATGATGATGATGATTTATTGTTTTGTCCTGGTTTTGTCATCCCCGATGTTGTAAGCTGAGTATATAATGGTATTGTCCCTCTGCAGGACCTGCTTAAAGCATCAAGAAAGGGTTGGCTAAATGAGATACATTTGTAGCCCTGTAACCCGAGCAGAGCACTGCAGATGTCTGCCATTCTGCTCCATTAGGAACCTGTCTAAACACATTAAGTCTCGGTGTTGAGTTCTCCTTCCAGTCCATTTAGGCGGGACCAGCATCACAAAATTGTTTTCTGATAATGGAACCAGTCTCCTGATAGCAGATATGCTGCTGGTGTTTATGGGACAGATCATTAGTCACTGTAAAACTGTACCTGAATGACTCGGGAAGCTTTTTCTTTCTTCCTTCCTTTCCTCCTTTGTGTCTATTTGTCTCACAAATATAATTTGTCTCCTGAATTTATTTACAAAAATTGCTATACATATTTGTTTGTTCGATTTGTTCATTTATTTAATTATGTTAAAAAACATTTTTATTTAATCATTTGGACGGAATGGCAAATCATTGCTGGAGACACATGGGAACTTCTTTCCCTAGAGAATGTCAATGTCTATTGAATGATGATGGAATCCAGAGACTGGTGGTCCATTTGGGAAATGTTTATAATATCTTGGCTTTTTAATTAATTTCTCTGCCTGCTGTTATGATGCTTTTTTTTTTTTAGAGTTGTTTTACTTGTGCACATGCACTACAGCAATAACGTTGAGTTATGCATATAAATACTGTTCCCAGAAGGAGGGAAACGAGGTACAACACATGACTATGGGATATCGCACTCTTGCACCATCTGCTGAAGACACCTTTATTCACGCCTGAAAGGCCGATGACGCATGACGACGTGGGCAGGGCCCACAGCATATAGATACAGTCGAATGCATCATTCCCTTTGTTCAGTCCAGCTCCGACTGTGCGGGGTTCAGAGGTGTTTTACCTCCTTTCCAGGGGTGCACATAACTGGTGCGCAGGTGTGGTAAAAATAAATGATGCGCACCAGAAAACGTGGAGGGAAGCGCTTTTAAGTGGCAACATTTTTGGGGACAGGGACACGTTTACTTACTGGAGTAGGATCATCAATCATGATGATAAGTGTGTTCATTAATTATTACGGGTGCAGTGCGATCAATCGCAGTTGATCTGTCATCCGTACAGACCAGGCCCCACAGTTCAGCATGCATGTGATTCGCAGATTAACTGCTAAGTTTAACCATCATAGAGTGAAAGTTTATCATTTGGACGTGTTTTGTCTTGCCAATTTACACATTCAAACGATTTTAAACGTGGAAAAAGAGGCGAAAATCGGGACTCACGTGCTGTTATCTGTGCGCACAGCCTCACACACACTAATTGATTTCTCTTTCGCGTTTACTTGCGCTTGAACGGACACATGGACAAGTATACTTTCGGTTATGTCATAAGTGAAACCGGATGTGTGTCAGTATATTCCGTCTGTGCATTCGGTCTTAAAGTGACAGCAGCCTAATATTCCTGCTGTTGTCTGTGTCATTAATGTTGACACTGAGCCTGATAGCTGTGAAAGCTCTTAAGCTCTGATGACACAGCAGAGCCGACACCTCTTCTGCACATCTTTCAGATATGTGTGGCGCTATAGGGGCCTAAAACTTGTGGGCAATCCCTTCGACAGATACCTCTGAAAAATGTTTGTGCCCCGGGTGGATTGTGGCAATATGCATCAGGCAAATCCACTGATGTATGCCAACCCCGATGATGCAGAGGGCATAACAGGTGGCATACTGCAAGCATGTTTGAACTTGTAATACCTTAAAGTGTTTGTTCAACAGCCGCAAAGCCACGATAGGGCGGCTGCCCCTCTTTTTTTGGAAGGATGAAGTAACGGCTGAAAAACTTCTTCCCTTGTGGCACCACCTGAATTGCCTCTTTGCTGAGGAGAACATTCATTTCCCCTCTAAGTACTGGAAAAGCCCTCTCAGACAACAAAGTTGCAATTACTCCACCATAACAGAGAGGGGCGTGGAAGAAACCGCAGCCAATAGGCCCATTGGAATCGTGCGAAGAAGCCACGGTGATAGTGCTCATGCTCGCCACCGATCGAGACAGACAGCATGGATCCCTAGGCATTACCTAGGGAACCCCGGCGTCTATTTGCAAGCATCGTTGTATATTGCATATCAGTGCATTTTCCTCCTCTGTCAGCATATGGCCCGACTGTGAGGTTAACGGTTCTAATGCATTTGGATTGTTTCGACAAATTAACACACGAGAGCAGGCCAATCAACCGACAAACTTTGTTGTCGCTCTCAAATTCTGATCCATGCAAGGGCCATCACTTTACTTCCACCCACCACCTCGGGGAAGCCGTGATCTGTCCTGCTTGAAAAAAAATGAAATCGTCAGAGCATTCCTCGTCCGCATCCAATCATCCCCCTAAAGTCAAAGTTTCGCTCAGACTCAGGGTAGCTAGAGGAACTCTGTCGTGAACAAATTCTCCGTGGCCTCCAAAAACAGCGATCACTGCATTTGGATCTGCACCCGAAGACAGGAGTGTTTGGCCACTGCCCTGGCGAAACACACTGCATGTCGCTCGAGTGTGGAACGATAGTGCTGTCAACAGCGCACACATTGCACTGGTTGGAGAGATCTAGCCTAGCGCCAAACACAATTCCAAACACACCGGACAGTGCTCGTGAGTATACCATAAACACCCACATGGCATAGGACAGGGGCGAGAACTTATGTTCAGATATTTCTCATGAAAAAGTCTGTTAGTTGTGCTGAACTGGAGCTAAAAACTTTTCTTTTATGCCTTTTCCTTCTATAAGAGTCACCAACGTGGGTTTTCATGTGAATGTGGAGAGTTTGGACATTTTGTTTGAGAAAAACGTTTTAGCCCTTCGTTAGCAAAACTAAACTTGTGCTAAAAGCTTTTTTCTTTTCTGCCTTAGTTTCGACAAGAATCACCACCGTGGGCTTTTCTTCTTGCGAAAATGAGCCGTGATGAAATAGCTCTTTTTCCACCGACGGTATTACTGGTATTGTCAGCATTCAGTTCCATCAATCAGCGCATATACAGTGAGGAAAAGAAGTATTTGAACACCCTGCTATTTTGCAAGTTCTCCCACTTAGTGCTCCCACTCAAATAAGTATTTGAACACCTGAGAAAATCAATGTTAATATTTGGTACAGTAGCCTTTGTTTGCAATTACAGAGGTCAAACGTTTCCTGTAGTTTTTCACCAGGTTTGCACACACTGCAGGAGGGATTTTGGCCCACTCCTCCACACAGATCTTCTCTAGATCAGTCAGGTTTCTGGGCTGTCGCTGAGAAACACGGAGTTTGAGCTCCCTCCAAAGATTCTCTATTGGGTTTAGGTCTGGAGACTGGCTAGGCCACGCCAGAACCTTGATATGCTTCTTACAGAGCCACTCCTTGGTTATCCTGGCTGTGTGCTTCGGGTCATTGTCATGTTGGAAGACCCAGCCTCGACCCATCTTCAATGCTCTAACTGAGGGAAGGAGGTTGTTCCCCAAAATCTCGCAATACATGGCCCCGGTCATCCTCTCCTTAATACAGTGCAGTCGCCCTGTCCCATGTGCAGAAAAACCCCCCCAAAGCATGATGCTACCACCCCCATGCTTCACAGTAGGGATGGTGTTCTTGGGATGGTACTCACCATTATTCTTCCTCCAAACACGTTTAGTGGAATTATGACCAAAAAGTTCTATTTTGGTCTCATCTGACCACATGACTTTCTCCCATGACTCCTCTGGATCATCCAAATGGTCATTGGCAAACTTAAGACGGGCCTTGACATGTGCTGGTTTAAGCAGGGGAACCTTCGGTGCCATGCATGATTTCAAACCATTATGTCTTAGTGTATTACCAACAGTAACCTTGGAAACGGTGGTCCCAGCTCTTTTCAGGTCATTGACCAGCTCCTCCCGTGTAGTTCTGGGCTGATTTCTCACCTTTCTTAGGATCATTGAGACCCCACGAGGTGAGATCTTGCATGGAGCCCCAGTCCGAGGGAGATTGACAGTCATGTTTAGCTTCTTCCATTTTCTAATGATTGCTCCAACAGTGGACCTTTTTTCACCAAGCTGCTTGGCAATTTCCCCGTAGCCCTTTCCAGCCTTGTGGAGGTGTACAATTTTGTCTCTAGTGTCTTTGGACAGCTCTTTGGTCTTGGCCATGTTAGTAGTTGGATTCTTACTGATTGTATGGGTTGGACAGGTGTCTTTATGCAGCTAACGACCTCAAACAGGTGCATCTAATTTAGGATAATAAATGGAGTGGAGGTGGACATTTTAAAGGCAGACTAACAGGTCTTTGAGGGTCAGAATTCTAGCTGATAGACAGGTGTTCAAATACTTATTTGCAGCTGTATCATACAAATAAATAGTTATATCATATATTGTGATTTCTGGATTTTTTTTTTTAGATTATGTCTCTCACAGTGGACATGCACCTACGACGACAATTTCAGACCCCTCCATGATTTCCAAGTGGGAGAACTTGCAAAATAGCAGGGTGTTCAAATACTTATTTTCCTCACTGTATATTCCTGCTGTATATTTGTCCGGTCTATGTGTTCTCATTGTCTAGCTCAAAGGTAGGAAACATCACCTAGTGGACTCCTGCTGTCCATGGTCCTGAATTCCCTCTGGCTAGTACAGTTTAGTAAGCCTAGACTGAGCTTCAATAATTTTGTTTCAAGTAATGCTTCACATAGAAATGTATGCAGCTGAAAAACTGTTTTTTTTTTTTTATTATAGTAGCCTATAAAAAAAACCTTGTTGCCCTAAAAAAAAGTGGTTAAATATAACTAAATACGTACATGATTTAGGAATGCATGAAAGGACACCATATTTAACACTAGGACATCACAGTCTATTTCACCTGAACTCCTGTACTGCTAATGTTAAAATATGGACAGGAACAGCTGCTCCTCTGGAAGCCTGTTGTCATGGCCTCAGACATGTGTTCATGTAGCCTACAGCACATTCACGTGCTGAGCAGGTGCTCCTAAAGCATGTCAGCTCATCAGGTCAGCTTTCAACCTTCAATGTTAAAATACTTTTTTTCTGTCTTTAATATATTGGTAAGCTAATTATAAAATGATTCCCTAGAAAAGTGCGTTGTCAACTTTACTCGTTTTAGCATTCCTTTCAGATTTACTCAACCAATTACATTAGTTTGGTTGACCAAATGCAGACATGTTCATGTAATCTGCAATTTTTACAATTGTATTTGATGTTTTTTGGTTTATTACACACTTCAGTGTAGAGCCCTAAAGCCCTTAAAATTCACTATAAAGAATTACGTTAAAATGTTTCACTGTTTAAAAAAAAAAAAAAAAAAGTACTTTTAGTCATTAAATATTCATCTACCAATATAGTTATAGTTTCCACTGTGCCATAGTCTAATAGGCTGCTTTTTAAAATACACCATAGAAGCTTTCGAGTAATATGAAGTCATTATACCAACAAGCAGATCCTATTGTTACATGATCTGTGTTTCCCCCCTTCATTGTGTTTTTGGTTCAGTCCTGTTTCCTAGTGTTCCATGATTGTTCTAATTAGTCATGTCTATCACCTGTGCATTGTCAATCACCTCATTAGTTATCTTGTTAGTCCCTGTATTTATACCTTGTGTTCTCCTTCAGTATTTGTCTGTTATCGTCAATGTAAGTGTGAGTGTTTGGTGGTTCCCCTGAGAGTTTGGTTGTTAAATGTTATTTATAAGTATTCCTCGTCTCCATGAGCTTTGTCCTACACGTTATGTGACACCTGTTTAAACAAGGTAGTTATACGAATCTTGTTTTTGACATCCGGAGACTGAAACTTTAATCAGAAACCATTAGTGTCTAAGAGTGTATCAGTTGTCTGCCATCCAAAAATGTAATTGCAAAAATGATTTCAGTACAGTTAGATGTTTTGTCTGCTCTCTCAGTATCTCTCAGTTAGCAGCAGTGACCATTAAATTCATTTGTTCATTCTTATTTCAGACACGCTTCAACTGTCAAGCATTTAGCAATTAAACAATATTTTCATCTTTCTTTTTTCCAAAAATATTTAACTTCTATTATAATTAATATTTACTGTGTGTATTAAGTGACGTTGATTATTCTTTTCAGTCCTGCAGAATTCATTCAGTTATGCAGTCAGTCACACACTGTCTATCGGTGTGTTTACGTGAGTGTGACAACTGACTGGGGATCAGATATGTCTGTGGACATGCCAATCCTGTCACATGATTCACACACACGGCATTAAATCTAAATGCCTTGAAACACACATACAAGCCATAAAATTTCCTTAGAAACACCCTCAGTCTGGCATATATAAGCCTATATCAGTATACATTTCATAGCGTTCTGCAGCAGAAAGCAGGTGCGGTGTTAATAAACGGCAGCCAAGCAAATCTGCTCGACCGGCCATATTGGCTGGGAGTCTCAGGTCTCAAGGGGCTCCTGGAAGCCGAGCTCAGACGTGAGCTGCATGTGCTGTGAGTGTGACCTCAATAAATCAACCTAGATTAGGGCTCTGGAGCCTGGATGCGGTACCACAGAGGAGTCGGGTCGGGCGTGTGGCGGGTCCCACAAGAGGGAATACCTGGAGTCTGTGAATAATGCTGAGAATAAGGGGAATACTTTCTTGATAAAAGGTTTAAAAGAGATTTATCTCCAACTTGTTCAAATAACCAATAATCAGTAATCATAGAAAAAGTAGCATTTTCATCGAAATGTCACATTTTATACTATTACACAAAATTATTTAAATGTTAATCTAATAATATCAATCTTAATATTGTCAAGAGTTTTATATGCAATGGAAAAACAATTAACTAAAGCTTTTGTTTTTATTTAAAAACATTTTATTTAATAACATTATAATTATTAATTGAGATTAAATTATTTTGAGATTAACATATATCAGTTCATAATTATTCCCATTGATTAATGACTTGAAGCAAATCTAAAGTGTCATGTAAAATTCAAATTTGGCAAGCTAAAGTGCAGTGGTTTGTAGTTTTGTGAAATGCAGACAGATACACTTGAATTTTTTTTTCATGTTTGATGCTAAATGAATGTGTGTAAGGCACAGTGTAAATTCTTACTGTGTTTAAAGTCACACTTTTCCTCCAGCTCCCAGATGAACACTAAACTAAATATACACAGTCAAGTCACTGGGGCAATAAGTCACTGACATACTGCTTCACTATATTCGCTCTGTTTATTTGTCCTTTGACTAAAGGTCTTAGCAGTACAACCATTCTACTGAAGATTACAGCTTACTTTATGAATGTGCAAAGTCCCTTAATCCTTCTTGAACAATATTGCTAATACTGCAAATGTGTTTGCAAATGCTGTTTTCCCCTTTGATTCAATTAGTACTTTTTTCTTTCTAATAAGAGAGTGGAGATCTGTGATTGGTTGGTTATTTTTGTTTGTGGTAAGAGAGTTTCCAGAAATCAGGTTATAAGAAACATAATTCAAATAATAGCAAGATGTTAGACCCTCAGTGTACACTTTACACTTCAATGCTAGTCTCACCCACAGAGCGCATGACTTAAACTCGCTTTTAAGGCCTTTTAAGGCACCATAATGATCATGTTTCATATAAAGCCTAAACTCCACCGTTTTTCAAATCAAATTCTCTTAATTTGATGTCAGTGCCGGTGAATCGTGGGAGTGCAGTAAGCTCCACTCTGCATGTGGCAAATTGTCCAGCACTGTAGGTTGTGAATTATTAAAGACAACATATTGCTTCAGAGCTGAGGAAGAGCATTGTTGTGATAGCCAGTGTCCCCGAACGTGGCTGCTACATGAGGTCGAGGAATTTGGATTCATTTGCATTGGAATTGGTAATTATGTTCTTTGCAGAAATTACCAGACTGAGGTAAATGTTGATTATTCAGGTAGGCTGTGTGGGATGGCTCAGTCACTATCCTGACTCAAAGTGGAGCATGTTCTATATTGATATTCCTTTAAGTCCATTGATTCTTTCAAAGTGACGCTTTCTCTGGCGCTCCTAAAATTGCTTTCAAATAGATTACAGTCGAATTAGTGAGACACTGGCTATTGATTTATCCAGTCTGTTAGAAATGTACTGGATTTCCACTCAGAAAATCCCCTTCACGACAAATTAGCTGCGCTGCACCACAAATAAATAATTAAAAAGGGAATCACACGATTACCTGTGACATCTTAAGTCACAAACTACAGTAAACAATGAAGCTATTAGCAATATATTTGCTAATAGTGACAGCTTTTAAACAGTTCTGCCTTTTGAAATCTGATCAGAAACGCAGGAAATCCTACTTTCTGTTTCACTGACGTCTCTGCCTTCATTTGAAATTCATAGCACACAGTCTTACAAGAGGAATGACATCCTCAGTCAGCTCCGGTCCTCTGAGACGGGGATTAGTGTGATGAAAAGCAGGAGTGGTGGCCATTATCAGCCCGGAGCACTGAGAGAGGGGTTCTCCCACCATTCCTCGTTCATTAAAGAAGGACATTTAAAATCTCATTGCCATTCTGTTGTCAGGAGTATATTCATTGTGTTTTGGTTTAGCTTTTATTCTGTTCCCTGTTATGGTTTGCTTGAGTTCATTCTGCTAGTCTGTTTCCATGGTTAATCATTAGTTCCACTCCTGTTCTTAGTTCGGTTAATTACTCTGTGCATTTAAGCCATTAGTTTCCTCAGTTCATGGTTTACTTGTTTACTTGACAACGATGTACAAAAAAACATAAAGGTTTTTTCTTTGTACAGATGTACAACATTATCAAAACAATCCCCGTTGACGCGGATCCGCGAAAATGACTAAAAACACAAAACACTGTATTATTCATGCAGTAGTGATGTCACTTTGTAAAGAAAAACTATGTGCTTGCGCACATATGCATTCTTTTACGCGCATGCCTAAACACGTAATACACGTGCATTTCATCACCATTTTCACAGAGTCGTGTTTTTGTAGTTTACACGGAGACGTTATCGGTAGCCTATCATTTTCAACAACTTTGAAACCCGTTTTCAAACGTTTGCATTTTCAAGCAAACATTTGACGCTGTTGTCATGTAAATGAACGGCCAAAACGCATAAAACGTTTTGCCCCTCAGTCTCGTTTATGTTGAAGTGGTTGTGCTATTCCATTTTCCAAGTGACCTGTGTGTTACGTTTTTTTGGATTTATTCATTAAAGACTGTTTTTGTTGATATCTCCTTCATCGTGCGCTTTACTACAGCCACACGTTATAGAAGACTGAAACCAGATAAGATTTGTTGCATAATCTTTTTTTTCTTTCTTCTTTCAATATGGACTTACCTGCCATCTAGTTCCTCAAAGGTTGACTTGGATCAACCTTTTCTTTGAAAAGATTCAAAAGAATGATGTGACTGACTGAATGAATTGAATTTACTGAATTTTTTTTTCCCATACAAAGTTATTATATGACCTCAGAAGACATTTTAACATCACGTTGTATGGACCACTTTTGAAAAGAGTGGCCAGGATTTTTTCCAAAAATTCACATTTTGTGTTCCATGATAGAAAGAAAGTCATACAGGTTTGTTGTTACATGAAGGTAAGTGATGACAGAATTAAATTTTTTAGCTGAACTCTCAAATCAACTGACTAATCTTTGCTGATTTTAAATATGTTATTTAAATGTGAGTTTGGCAAGCATTTTTGGAGATTTTGATGTTCTCCGTTCAAGTAAACTGGAGTTGGTCTTGCATGCCTGAAATAGCTGCCCGGAGGCGTTGTAAATATGGCCTCTGAGTGAACTGAGTTTCCTTGAAAGGGACTTTGGAGCATATACACCTGAGTCTGGAAGAGATTGAATGTGAAATAGTGATTGAGTGCAAATCAGAGATGTGCCAGCCATCTCCCTCTCTCTCCTCTGTCTCATCCTCTACAGCGTTTCTCCTGTTAATAGATGTCTTGTATCTTGTTAGCAAACCCCCTACAGGGAGTTTTCGTTTTGTGTTCTGACTTAGAATCTTAAGTCAAACCTGCATTTGTCTAAGATCTGGACAAACCTTTATAAGATACGCTAAACAAATGTATAAAGGCCAGAGTATACTTCAATTTTTATGCACACGTGAGGGTCCTCTTACAGTGAATGTGACGCAAATTTCATCACCAGAATAACATGTGCCACTGGATTTTTTTTTTAATGCCAATGCGCATTGAATTAGTTTTGCACTAATCAGTTCCACAAGGTGGAAACACTGGCCTGGACTATTGTTTCACAGTAGAAAACGAAACTATAGAAACAGAACAAAATACTGCAACAACAGACGCCAGCATTGACAAGTGCTTGTGTGAGGGGGTTATGAGATTGCTGCAACTTCAGTTTAAAAGAATGCAAAGACATATTTATCGGTCATAACTTCTGGAGAAAAATAGTGCAGACACTGGACAAAGATGAAACTTTCTAGAGCGCATGTGTCGGCGCCTGTGTGCGTGCATGCTATCAAATGGAGTATACTTTGATAGGCTAGGCGTTTGACTGTGCGCATAAGCTAGCGTACACATAAAAAACAAAGTATACTTTGGGCTTAAAGGACAAATCCAGTGAAAAATGAACCTGGGGTTAATTAACACATGGTTACCGAGTCGATCGTTCCCTGCGATGCGTTTTCATGAAAATCGAATGTAAAGAGTTTTATCTTTAAAAACAGATTAGCTCATAACACAAGTATATGGGGCACAGAGTAAGTAAAAGTAAATCGCTAGTTAATACCACTAACAAGGCTCAAAATAGCCTCTCGACTAATCGAGCCACGAACGCCGTGCTAAGTGAGCTTGTTGATAGGAATTACGTTTGTGAAATCTAACGTAGCACGGCGTTCGTGGCTCGATTAGTCGAGACTGTTTTCCAAGATGGCTCCTGCATGTAAACGCGTAATGTACTGTCTTTATAAAGTCTCTTCTTATTAAACTGTCTGTACACTTACAAAGTTCTCAATGCTTCGGTTTGCATGTAGGGACCCTCATTATGCTACCGTGTTAGTGTGAGGCTATTTTGAGCCTTGTTAGTGGTATTAACTAGCGATTTACTTTTACTTACTCTGTGCCCCATATACTACTGTTATGAGCTAATCTGTTTTTAAAGATAAAACTCTTTACATTCGATTTTCATGAAAACGCATCGCAGGGAACGATCGACTCGGTAACCATGTGTTAATTAACCCCAGGTTCATTTTTCACTGGATTTGTCCTTTAATGACACCTGAACACCTACTCATCAGCAAAAAAAGACATAATTCTGTGATTTTTTTTTTCTCTCTTGTTAATACTAATACTATTATTGATGTAATGCAGTACTAGAGACATTTACACTTATTTTGACCTACTTCCTCAGGCATATTTCTTCTGCTGCAACTACTACACTCACTGGGTTCTTTGATCATCACATTCCTGCTTATGTGCTCAGTTTTGGGGGAATATTTCATATGCAAATAGGCCAGTAAGAATGTGTATGTTATATCTTTTCCAGATCCTGTACTTTTTTTGTCTGCTCATATTGGCAATTTCACAGATGCCAACAGCAAACAATTGCACATGTTTGGAATTAAGCTTGTAAGCTTGTTGTTCTTTCTAGTATTATGACACTTCAGCCATAGTTTTGGGCCCTTTGCTGATCAGCTAAATGCAAAAATTCAAGGAATCTAAAGCTACTTAAAGCTTGTAGTTTTGCTGTACAACTACATTCATATAAATAAAGGTTCCAAAAGGGGGGAGGGTGAAGGGGGTTTACAGCGATGCCATGTATCCAACCATTTTTGCTTCCCCAAACATCCTTTCAATGAACAGTTCTTAAAGGAACCATTTTTTCCCTAGTGTAAAGAACTCCACTCCACCAAAACATTTCCACTGTGGAATGGAAAGGTTTCATGGATTGTTATGGTTCTTCATTGAACCAGTAGATGCCAATAAATAACCTCTATTTTTAAGAGTGTTTTTTCTTGCTTCTGCCACATTTTTATTGATCGAGAGTTAGGAAAGGAAGAGAAAGAATGGGATGGGAGCATATATCTGGGCCAAACTATTGAGTGGTGAGCGACCCGGTCTCATGTACTGACCACAATGCCACCACTCTGATGTTGTTGGTGTTGGATATTATATATTATAATACACTGACTACATCAACATCTGTTATGGGCTCTGAAAAAGTCCCCAGTTGTTTTTATCAGTTGTTTTAATGAACCAAAAATCTCTACATGTTTTCCATACCATACATAACAACAGATCTGAGCAGAATTGTTGTTTTGTTTCAAGGTTAGTGTAAGATATCATGCGGTGAGCAGCCCCTCTGTTGCTATGACACGTGGTGGTCGAGTCTGTCTTCAAAGTTAGAGATCAATAGAACAGTGAGAGTTCTTCACTCAAGAGGGGGGCAGCAAATAGAGCCTCTCAAATGCAAGCTCACGGTTGATAAAATGGAGAGCCTCACATCTCTGCAGTCAGAGAGCTTTGTCAAAAAAGTCAAAACACAGCGGGCAGCCTTTTTCCATTCGCATTTTAATAGATGCAAATAGTGGGATGACTTGGCTCTGCATTATTATACCGATAAATCTAACAAGGGATTTTACAAGAACACTTTCAACTGATAACAACAGCAGACACTGTACAACAGATCTGTACTGCGAATGAGCCGTCAGTTTGGGCTCAGAGCTGAACATGTACAGAAGGCATTTTCCCTTTTTGTAAAATTTACTGATGTTACACAAAAGTAAACTAACAATCCCCTCACCAGCCTTTCCAAAAGCAATTTGTCTGTTGTATTCTAGCTTATTATATTATATTATATTATATTATATTATATTATATTATATTATATTATATTATATTATATTATATTATATTATATTATATTATATTATGATGTTATGTTGTATTACTATTTTATTATTATTTAGGTTACACTTTATTTTAAGGTGTCCTTGTTACAGTGTAATTATACATTTAAGTACGGAGAAATATGAATTAACTACTTGTACTTACTATAGGTTTAAGATTTGGTTTAGGGTTAATTGCATGTAATTATGCATGGTTTAGAGTTATTACTATAGTAACTATACATAACATGTAACAAATACACTGTAAAATACAATTTTGTTGCCATTATGTTACCATTATTTATTTATTTATTTATCTATTTATTTATTTTTGAGTGATATACTTTTTGTGGGACTCATTATTTTCCTTTACAAAAAAATACTGTGGTGGTACCATGGTATAGAATAGAACTAAATTGTGTTACACTCTATTTTAAGATGACGTAGATTGTACTTAACTCAAATAAAAGGTTAGGGTTTGGTTTAGTGTTAGTTACTTGTAATTATGCATCATTTACTGTTATTACTAGTAAGTACATGTAGTAACGTGTAATCGCCTTAAAATTATTTACCAAATTGTTACTAAATTGAATAGAATGGATAATTCCATGTAATGGTAAGTAATAGCCTACCATGCTACTTTTTAATTTTAATGTGGTGTTGCCAAAAATGAGTTCAGAATAAGCTAAAGTTCAGAAACAACATCAGCTCCTTTACACTAGTTAAAATGTACTGTGTAATCTTTATGGTTTGATTTACAGATATATCTTTCTCTCTTCTTCTTCTCTGTTCTTTTGTTCTTCCCATAGCTGTATCCTTCATGAGACACAGTGCATCAGCTTTTGGATTTGCTGTAAGTATAATTTTCAGTGTTATTGCATATATGCATATATTTGCCATCAAAAATAATTACTCCTACATCTCAGGGGATCATATTAGAGTTACATCAATGTCAATGCAGGAATGAATTACATTTTATTATTTAGGCAAAGATGTCTGGAAGTGTGTGTTATTGTCTTGTGGTATATAATGTTCAGTTACCATTCTATGTGTAAATATTATTAAATAGTGTTAACATGCTTGTGCTAAAGGCAGCTCTGGGAATGTTTTATAAGACTAAATATATCACTGGATTTCAGTTTGTGACATAGTGAGATGCTTTGAGCATCATTTCTATAGCACTGAAGAATCACTGTTGTTTTTCAGTTTGATGCGACGTTAGATGTTCTTTCCTCCATTATAGTGCTGTGGCGCTATAGCAACGCTGCAGCAGTGCACTCTGCCCATAGAGAATACATGTAAGTAAACAAAAGATGAGCTGTCTGTGGTATGTAGGGCACTGCATGGTACAGAAGACCTGCAGCAAATAACAAAAAAAAATTAAATAATACTTCCTCTGTGACCAACATTCATAAAATATATTCCAAACATATTACAATATAAGTCAGCAATTCACTGGCAGGGCTGTTCCTTGCAAAGCTAGTACATTTAGAATTGTGGTGGAACATCTTAAAACACAATGTCCTTAGATTCAATTCTACCAACATTCAATGCAATATTTTTGAAGTCTGAACATGATTGCTTGTCAAGTCTGTTGAGTGATCTGCCTTGTTTCTGGCTTTCACCTTGACTGTCTCAATTTGAGACGTATTATGTTGATAAAGGTGTATGCTGCTGGTTTCATCCTAGGTCTGTTCAGAGCTTGTGAATCTCATTTTTCTGGTCGATGTGTCAGAGTGGGAGATTTATATCGCAATACTAGAGAAGAATTGCAGGTCTCTGTAGGTGTACCAGTTGCCGCTTGTCACACAGGGAATATGAACATGCATTGTGGACAGTTTTCATATTTTTCAGAATGGATTAGGTTCTATAGGTTTATTACAAAAATCACAAAAAGTCAATGTTTTTGCTTCAACCTTGAACCAACATTAGCTACACATATATACAACGAATAGGTTTAATATATACTGCCGTTCAAACAATAAGATTTTATGTTTCTGAAAGAAGTCTCTTTTGCTCACCAAAGCTGTATTGTGAGATGTTATTACAATTTAAAAGAACTGTTATATAACTTATCAATTAGATATATTATCTAACTGTTATCTATGATGGCAAAGCTGAATTTTCAGCATCATTACTCCAATCTTCAGTGTCACATGACCCTTCAGAAATCATTCTAAAATGCTGATTTGGCGCTTAACTAACATTTCTTCTTATTATCAATGTTGAAAACAGTTGTGCTGCTTAATATTTTTGTGAAAACTGTGACACATTTTTTTGCAGGATTCTTTGATAAATAGAAAGTTCAAAAGCACAACATTTATTTGAAACAGAATGTTTTGCAACCTTATTTCTATACTGTCACTTTTGATCAATTTAATGTATCTTTGCTAAATAATTTCTTTAAAAACAATCTTACTGACTGGTGAACAGTTAAATTCTAAATATTATTCTTAATATAGACATTTTATGCATCATATCAGTTATATACTCAAAACATATAAAATAATAAAATTTGATTAATTGAATAATTTTATCGACATATCTTTTCTGCTTTTCTCCATCCACAGAGCATGTGTGATCCTGGGAGTGATTTTCATCTTGTCGTCTATGTGTATTTTGGGGAAGGCCATCCATGATCTGGCCACCAAACTTCTTCCTGAAGTGGTGAGTTCAGTGCCAGGGTGTCATATTTATATGCGCACGCAGGAGCCATTGTACGTCCACAAGACCGAAAGGGCATATGAAATGTGACATTTGGGACAGGGCCATTATTTCATCTCAAAGGTCAGATGTGACTTTTCCCAGCAGTCACAGCTAACACGGGTCTTTGTCCGTTAATTAATCAAAGACTGGCACCATTCCAAAGAGTTGTGGGATAATAATTTCAGAGGTGGTGATTAATGGTATTGTGAGTTTATCTCTATCCCTATTTTCATCTCTTTTACACCACTGATAAATCTCTGAGCACTGATACATCCTAATGTGACATTACTGAACAAGATTTTCTTGATCTTCTACCAACAAAATTTTAATTAATGTCCAGGTCTAGAGACTTTTCTACTTATCTCTGCATCACAAAATACTCTCTGTTTATGTTGAATTAGGAAACATGTAAGGGAGGGAGAAAAAATTATGAAATGATGTTGAGTGAAAAAAATGTCTATACTGCTTGAAGCTAAAAACTATTCATTTTTAATGACAGTCAATCACTGTTGTCCATTGATGGCCTAAAGCTATCCCCTCTCTTATCAAAGAAAATCTAAATGCAAATGAGTATTTTCACTCAGTGTTTATTTCTCTGGCTGGGAAATTGCAGTTCCCACCCTTTTCATCTTCCCAGACTATGAAATGCTAATGAGTGTGAGGAAACGGCAGTAATCTGGTGTCAGACATAGACAGAGACGACAAGAATAATAGGTATAAGGGATCTGTTATGGTTCACTCCAGCAGCACAGCATGAGGGTCAAGATAAAGTTTTATCACTGTCCTCTGCAGTTTACTTGATGAATCTGTAATGTGTGAAAAATCATATTAAATGCGTCTATTTTTAGAGGACAAATGTTGCCAATTTCCTGGCTGGCAGTAAATCAAATCTGGAGTGGAATGAGTGACTTACACCCAAGGTTGCTATTGTTATCTACATTTTTGCTAATTAAAATAAATCTAAAAAAATAAAAGTATAAATATTTGATGAAAAACTTAAACTTGAAATTTTTTAATAAAGATTAGGAATGCGGGCACCTAACTCAAATAAAATAAGTTTAAGTTCTAAAATTACAAAAAATAAAACTGAAATAAAATAAATGAAAGCCAATAATAGTAAAATAACAGTGCTTCCACTGAATGTAAATTCTAACTTACTAACATAGACAATTTCCATTATGTCTAGTAAAAAAGATAATAATTTGTCATTGCCATTGCACTTATTTAAATGGCTACATCAGTTCTAGTTTGATCAAATTGTAGACTTTAGTAATGTAAGAATGTACAAATAATAATAATAGTAGATTATTTATATTGATGTGTATGTGTGCGTGTGTGTGTGTAGTTCAATCATGAAACTCTAGATGGCGCAGGCTGATAGGTGTTTTACATGCAATCTGCAAGCGACCACATTATTACCGCATGGTACAAGCTGATTGGCCTTTGCTGAATCTGGAGCCAATGAAATTGCTTACTCAACATTTAAATTCTCTGTGAACCGGAAGTAACAACTGATTTTACTTCAGTGTTGTCATATTTCCAAGTGAAACGGAATATTGAATAGAGGGCAGGGTTTTATTTTATTGCACCTCTTCTCCATTTCTCGCTCATAGCAGACTAAAGGTCCTTGCACACTGAGTCCGAAATTTTCGTATACGTTTTTTCGTATTCGTCATTCTGTGGCTCTGAATTGTCAAAACACCTCTCAATTGCTATGGATGCTGAAAACGCAGAAAATCTAACCCGATCCGAATTTTTTAATGACGGACGAAAGTTTTGGAGGCAGTGTGTAAACGTGATTAACACAACGTGAGGTCATATTTGCATGCAAAAAAAAAAAAAAACATGCAAAAATTTCAGATGAGAATTTCGGACTCAGTGTGCAAGGACCTTAACGGTTGGAGGGGAGTGGTTAAGCGTTTTCAACCCAAGTCGTCAAACTAACGTTTTTTTGGAAAATTCAGGACCGGAAGTAACTTTTCAGATTTTGATTAAAGATTACCATGACAAACTATTTTTATTAAATGAGTATTAATTTTGCACAGATTAATTGTTCACCTCAAGACCAGTAATGTGTGTCAATTTTGATTTCATGAGGACTTTAAATTGTGTGGTTCAGGGGTTTGCTGTAGGGTAGTCCTGCAGACCAAATACATTAGCATTGCCATATTCAATAACATGCTAAAATTGTCATAAAGTCACTACTGAATGTGTGAATGCCACCTCTTCCCTGAAAAGCTGAGCTTTCAAGCCTTTGCCCCATAAGTGCTAATGAAACATCACCGCTGCAGCTTTAGTGATGGATTTGTGCTGGCCTTAAGCCATCTTTTCTTTTGGTTCTCTCATTGCATTAGGATGGATGATTCGGAAATGAGCTTCCACCTTCTTAAATGTGCCGTCCTTTTTTCATGCTATCAGCCCTCAGCTACTTTCTCAAATTCGATAGACTTGGCCTCTCCATGTCGGCACCCTTCACTGGCAAATAGCCATCACACTGAATCTCTGAGGTGGCCTTATTGAAATCTGTGTGGTCCAGTTCATCCAAATTGCCAGTCTTAACTAGCCGGTCTACAGCTTAAAATATGAAAGTCTGAATTTAAACACATTCATTGTCTCTCAGCTGTTACTCAGAGATGAAGGTCTTTGAACAAACTGTCATATTAGAAATGTAGGAGAAGTGCTTCTGCATGTTGTGTGGGTGGAAAGCTGACATTCTTACTTTGGAGAGAAAAGAGAAAAAACAAGAGAGACAAAAACAGCTGTAATTCAGACGATACTTCAGGCATTGCACCTGAAAATGTCCCAAGGACTGATAAGAGACATTTTATTATTTATTATAGCTATTTTTACCTTTTGTTTTCCTTTTTCTTGATGCTTTCCCTTATGAAAAGAAAATATATTTCCCATATACTGTATGAATGATCAATATATTAAATGGTTTAACAGTATATTTAAAAAAAAATAAAGATTGTTTTTACAGTATATTGAATAATACATAAGGAATTGCTGCTTTTCATATTGAAAAATATGTGACAATATATTTACTAATATATCATAATGTATGTAATTTTATATTCATTAATAATCTTAATAATCTAATATATAGTAAATAAATAATCTAATATATAGTATTATCATATATATGTGTGATCAGATATGGTGCATGTGTAATATATTGCAGATATAGTTACTCATGCAACATAAACACACATAGAGAAATATATAATGTAATATATTTCTTATATTTTTTGAATTATTTACATTATAAATGTTTTATATTTTCAAGCTAGTTAACAAAAGCACAAACACACCTGCTTACATTAAAGTAATTAGTCAAGAGACTATCACTGTGCTGAGGAGTGCATAGCCATTCCTTTTAAAATATAGTAATTACAACTTGAATAATAAAATAAAATAAAACTTGAATATTACATGTAATGCTATTTTTGTCTTCATTTATAAATATTTTATATGTATTAATATAAAGCCACACTGTACATGGTCAATGCGTATATTGCAGAATATTGAAAAATATAAGCACTAGTTTCCCATAAATGGAAATGTACTAAATAATATATCGCATTACATTTTGCAGTATATTCCCATATATTCTTGTTCCGTAAGAGTTAATGGGTTTGGAGATCTTCACCTAATGTCTGTAATCTACATATACACATACACACATATATATATATATTCTGGTTTAGCTTTGTGTAATTATAGCCTTCATGTTTAAATCAGTTTTTGTGAGTCTTCATGGTATGTAGTCCAGTCTAATCCTTGTCATGTCATGCTTTTTCAATTCCTTATTAAATATTAAGTTGGCTACTTTTCGCTTGTGCTTAAAACGAACTGCACTTCATCTCTACGTCGCCTCAAGAGCCCCATGTTACAGATGCACAACTGAAAGACCCATTTATATTGTTATACTTTTATTCCACTGGCCTTTAAGAGTTCTAGTTTTAACATCTCCATATTGGCATTGCCTGTGCATTCACTTTCAGTTCATAATTCAGCCATAATGGACCCTGTATCATTTCTACTGTGAACACTTCTTTTTTTCTGTCTCTTTTACTGTCTGTCTCTCTGCCAGGATGACTTCCTGTTCAGCGTTTCCATCGTCAGTGGCTTCATGTGTACCATTCTTGCAGTTGCCAAGTTCATGCTGGGAAGGGTTTTGACCAGCAGAGCCCTAATCACTGATGGTACGACACACACACACACACACACACACACACACACACACACACACACACACACACACACACACACACACACACACACACATATCATGTCAGGTTATTAGCTCATGGTGCCTCCTTGTCTCTGTCTATGAACATAGTAAATAGCCCAGTGTCTATCAACGTTATTTATATACAATTACACTACTTTGAACTGATTAGCTTTTAGTTTTATATTTTCAGATTTCATTTTCTTTTAAGTTTTAGTCATTTTGTTATGCGTTTTTGTCATTTTTATTCGATTATGGTTAACTTTATTTTTATTTCAGTTTTAGTATTAATAATTTTAGTACATAAACTTATTTATTTTGGTTAGTTGGCAAGGTAACATTTCTAATTTGCTTATTTTTTTATATGAATGTGTCATGAAGATAACATTCATAATAACATAAATTGTTTCTTCTTTCTATTTTTTTCTGAAGGCTTCAATTCCATGGTTGGAGGTGTCATGGGCTTTTCCATCCTCATTAGTGCTGAGGTGTTTAGGCATTATCCCAACATTTGGTACCTCGATGGGACCATTGGGGTCCTGATTGGACTCATCATTCTAGCTTATGGAGTAAAGTAAGTGTATTTATTGCGATCATCTATTTATATACAGAACATACCGATAGTTTTCTCCATAACTTTAAGACATTAGTCATCCACACTATAATGTCTCTAATGAGGATATTTCCATTGTTCCTTTCTCCTGCAGGCTGTTGATTGACATGGTACCACGAGTAAGACAAACTCGAAACTATGAGCGCTTTGAGTAAAGCTGGTTCAGAGAGAAAAAGGCATTGTATGGATCCATCCATTCCTCTCTGCTCCTGCTGCTCTCTCAACACACACAATACTCAAATACATCCAGGAATAAAGTCTGCTGGCAGCCATTTCAGCATCACGTACTTGTAGAGCCATCACTCCGACCAGCTCCTGATGTCCTCTTTCACTCAGCACAACATTTAAGAAGGAAAGAGGGAGGACAACGAGCTGGTCAATGTGCACTCCAGGCACTCCAAGATATCATCCTGGATAGTCATTGGTTTTAAATATAGACTGTAAAAAACAAAAGGACAGCGTGTCTCCGCTTCCTTCCACAGTAGAAAAATGAAGCCAAAATATCCCAGTAATGGTCGTTGCCGATTACGTCGTTCGGTGCCCGAGTCTGCGCAGGATCTAGTGATCCTGAGGTGGAGCCGCGGCATCAAGGTCCCGCCAACACTCCCACTCCCGCAGACTCAATCGCAATGGTACACCCTGATTTCAAAAACGAACTAAAATCAAACTTATTGGGAAAACAAACACTTGGACATACGTCTGCGTGATGACAACTTTCTAAAATGACAGAGACCATCTTTGCAAAAAAAAACATATTTTAAATGTAATTGGATTTTTAAATTTGGTTTGCGTCCCATTAGATTAGGTTAGATTAAGACCTATACTGCAGCCAGCCACCAGGGGGCGATCGAAATGCTTTGGCTTCACTTTTCAGGACTTGCACACTTGGTTTTCACTTGGTTGGTTTCAGGACACACTTGGTTTTAAACAGAGATCAGCATTTATAGTATCATCATGCTTTGATCACATCCATGAAATTCTTTTATGTCACATTTTATGTTCTTCGTTTCTTTCTATAACCATTAGTTTTTAAATTATGAAGGAAAAATATTCATTTATACTAAAAATTGTGAATGTGTATTTGAAACCACGCAACTCTTATAATGCATTTTAGCTCCGTTTTAGATGTCATCTTTCTGTTACATCTCATCATCCCACCTGTTACCCCGAAACTATTTAATTATGAGTCACACTTTGTTAGGTGTGTTTATATTTTACTGTACACTTTTGTAAATAACATCTCAGGCTAGAGATCAGCCACATTTCCAGTGTAGAGGTAAAACACATTTCAGTGAAGAAAGCACACAGGAATTTCCAATGGTACGCACAAATATACTGTAGGCTAAAAACCTCTCAGAACCACAGTTCAGGGTCAGCAAGATAATTATATGAAATATTGATATTGGAAAAAATAGCTTCAATGTTAACAGGAAAAGTCACAATGCATTAGTGATCTTTCACAGACATCGAATCCTTATGAGTCAACAGTCAAGGTTGTAGCAGCTTGAACATCCTGACCGTTGAACCATTTCTACCGCTAAAAACAATAAAAAAGACAGACTAAATTACAAAAATATTCCTAAATCAATCTACTTGTCTTACTGTAACTTTTTCGCTTGATATTGCGTGCTTTGCAATTCAGTGCAAAAAAAAATCTTCGTTCATGTATTTAGCAACACTTCTCTCATTATAATTAAATCAATTAATCTGACCTTTGCTGTGTGACGATTCACACTAAGTTTAACCAGTGATTTTCTTGGCTTGCACTGCTGTGTCTGTTTGCCACTTACAATAGAATTCATCAGATGTTCCTTTTTTGCCAAGACAGAATTAGATTAGAATGGCCTGAAGTATCGTCTGATGTAGAAATGATTGATTTGGACTCCGGTAGACAGAATGAATGATTGTTGAATTATGGAGGGTTTGTGAGGGAGGGCTTATTCTGCAATGGAGAGCAAATCATTGGAAAAACAAAGCACATTTTAGTTTCTTACTGCACTGTTTGACAATACTAATGTATAATATAATGGGTTTTCACCTTTCATTTATTTTTTCTCCACAGAGACTGAAGCATAAATACAAATGTTTGTTATGTGTGATCTACTACAATACCATTCAAAAGTTTGGGCTCAGTAACAATTTTTAGTAGGCTACATTTTTATTCAGCAAGAATGCATTAAATTAATCAACAGTGACAGTAAAGACTGTTATAATGTTACAAAAAAATTCTGTACAAACAGCATAACTGTTTACAACATTGATAAGAAATGTTTCTTGAGCAGCAAATCTGCATTAGAATGATTTCTGAAGGATCATGTCACTCTGAAGACTGGAGTGATCACACGTATAAGTGATATTTTTAAACGTATTTAAATATATAAAAAAGTTATTTTAACTTGCAATAAAATTTCACAACATTACTGTTTTTATTGTAGTTTGATCAAACAAATGCAGCCTTGGTGAGCATAAGAGACTTCTTTCAAAACCATAAAAACGTTTATCAAACCTCAACTATTTGAATGTTAGTGTATTTTAAAGTCTTTTTATTTTATTCATATATAAACACATCAGCAAATATAAAAATGCCCACTAATCTGAATTAACATCATTTTTTTCATTCACACATTTTACATGACCTGCTTTCTAAGCACAGCAATTGTTTTTGTTTTTTTTAAATCTAATGTTACAATGCAGTTTGTCACTGACCATCCCAAGTAACTCAAATTCATGTTACAGATGAACAAAGTATTTGACATGTTTAAGCAAATGAGCTTCTGTGGGAGATGTTTTGACTTTTACTTAATTAATATTGAGCATCAGCATTTTTTTGCTTTTATAATTTTTTTGTCTCATATAGTTGGGATGTAAATGTAACTGAATGTAAATGACTGATCGGTTGGTTCGGTTCACAGCTCACCTACTGCACACCTAACTGATGTATCGTACCAATATTACCAGACAATCACGAGTCAACAAATAACTGAAGCACAGACTCCAAAAGCCTTTTGTGTACTGCTCAATGTGATCTCATCTGAAGAGGGAAACTTTAAAGCAGAACGTCTCATATTTGTGTTCTTTTTATCATCATGACAAAGTTATTGTTTTTATTTATTACTGATTTTTACTCAAGTGGCATGTTTGTGCCATAATGCAATAGCATTATGCTCATTCCATATACGTATCGATGGAAATCCTTGTGTTACAACTTGAATTTTTTTCTTCTCCATAATCCTATATAAACTGTACTGACTTGACTGTATATGTGTATAAACTGCCCATGGTAACCGATTTTTCAATGTGCCAAATTAATGCTGTATTATGTTTACAAAATTTGGTATTGAGTATTTATAATATTCAGATGTCAGGTCACAACTGCCAGAATAGGCAGGCCGTTTATTATGAGTCATTTGCTTTATTCGTTCATTCTCATCAGGTATATTGTGCTAGTTTGTAAATCTAAGCATGTGTTAGGCTGTAACGTACCATCAGCTGACACATA
This sequence comes from Abramis brama, assembly GCF_963993115.1. NCBI lineage: Eukaryota > Metazoa > Chordata > Actinopteri > Cypriniformes > Leuciscidae > Abramis > Abramis brama. The sequence goes on from NC_139970.1 coordinate 25,662,109, forward strand.
TAGGAGAACAGCGCTGTCTGTTCATAGACTTCAGTGGCTGTAGTCGCTTGTGCATCACTATAAATATCATCAGGGTCACACAATGCATCAATTATTACATTTGCTTAGTATAGGTTGTGATGGTTGTTCAAATCATAAATCAGTCTATATTCCAAAGACAAACTGACAGCTAGACCCTGTTTTAGTTTGGCTGAGGCCTTCTTTGTACTAATGCTGTAGTTTAGTCTTAAGCAATAGGCTCACTGCTCAGTTAATACTGCAACGCTTTGCATGAAAAAACACCACACACCCACAAAATGCTGCACAAACTCACACTGACACACAAGCACACGCATGCACAAGCAAACGCACACACAACACATTTATAATGTCTGCACATAGATGAGAGGTTCTGAATGTATTTATTCCAATAGTAATACTGATCTATATTTCTGGAGAAGATGTGAAATAGCTTGACCTATTATGTTGTACAAAAATAAAAACTTACCAACCAGATTTTGTGTATTCAGTTTTTGGATTGTGTACTACTGATTAATGTCACTCGTTACAAATAGGCTACATGACAAATCGACTCAAACTCAGAGTAGTAGGCTAACTGTTGTGCTTTCAAAAACGTTAATGTGTAGCCTGTATGGAAAACCTTCATGAATTCAATCTTATAGACACGTATGATGAAGCAAAGACATGCTTAAAGTTACAGTATACATACAGATTACCAGTCAAACTTTTTGAATAATTAAGATTTTTTTATGTTTTTGAAAGTGTTTTTTCCTCACCAAGCTGCATTTGTATGACCAAATATACAGTGAAAACAGAAGGCCTATAATTGTGAAATATTATTACAATTTAAAATAACTGTTTTAATAGGCCTTTGTTGTTGTTTTGTTTTTCTTGGTCCTGTGGCAGCTTTCCTGTGAAGTATTCTTTGCCCAAACTTTTGAAATCATCATATTAGAATGATTTCTGAATGATCATGTGACACTGAAGACTGGTGTAATGATGCTGAAAATTCAGCTTTGACATGATGACATCACAGCAATAAATTAAATTTTAAAATAGAAAGCCGTTCTTATAAATTGTAGCCTGATAATATTTCACAATATTACTGTTTTAATGTAGGCTATATTTGCTGAAATAAAATGGAGTAAACTGGAGTAAAAAAGAAAGTGACAAGCCCGTGTTTCCCCTATCACAACAACGCAATCAATGCTGAAATGTTTATTTCTCTCTTTCTATGAATGCAGTCTTGATTTATTTCAGTATGAGGTGTTTTGCACTTTTCATTTATGACCACTAGATGGGGAGATGTTAACACGTAGTTACATAGCCTACATGACAATTCAACAGGAGTCAGGACACAACACACAACTCTTATTTGTGTCCGGTTTTCTGACCAGATTTTATACAGACAAACATATCTTAAAGATTTCCAAAAAAATAAAACGTTGTTATAAACGTTGTTCTTTCACTTAAACAAAAGCTACATGTAGGCCTAGCTTACCAATTACAAATGGCACAGGTAATTGCACAACTCTATTTTGAATGAAGTAAGAAGTACCTACACATTGTAGGTTTTGTAAATAAGGACTTGTTTGTGGCGATTTGATGTTTAGTAGGCATCTTTTAAGTTGTATTATACGTGCTGGTGAAGTGAATGTGTGTAATACTTCATACAACCAGTAGGAGGCAGAACTAGAAAGATGACAGATTTGTTTCTCACATGTGACCTCTGCAGGAAAACAATGGTAATACCATGGTACATTTTTGATGGTGAAAGATAGTCAGGTGAAGCAGGGATGTTTACAAAAGCTTGACTGTTCATGTAAGTTTGCACTGTAACTACATTAAGTTGCTTAACATTACATCTATCAATAATACTTCACTGGTGGATCTGTTGTTTATGTCAGTCACATGTAGGCCTATAAGCAGTTCTACCAGAAAGACTCGGGAGGCAAAATACCGTTACAAGTATACATTTATTAACAGCCCAGCAAGCAAATATTATGATATAAAGTTATTTGGCGTAGGCCCCGTCCGTAGCTCGTAATCCGAGGGGACGGAATCTGCATTTCCTGCCTGAAGACGAAGGCAGGGGCGCAGCCGACCCCCTGGGAGGTATGGGAAGGGACCATCCTGGTGGTGGTGGGGAGGATGGAGGTGAATGAAAGCGTCAGCATCTGCGAACTCAGACGTGTGTAAGTATTGAGTCTTCCCGGCAGAACTTACGCTAAAGCTTTCATTTCTTAGTAATGCTTTAATTACAGAATCTGTGTAATTTCAGCTTTATCTAATAATCAGAACTTGTGGAAACTACCATAAGACTCTTGGATTTCAGAGCACTTCCACAAGAAATTCTTGACTGTGAGACACTGAAATCTGTGTCAGACTGTGCTGAATGAACAGATTTCACACTGGATGCAGGCGTAGAGTCAAACTCAAGCTTGGAGCCATGGTGACAGACAGTCCACAACAGCCGAATCTCATGGGCAATTGGAAGTTGTGTTCAGAGAGGAGTCGAGCTTTCAAATGTTGCCCCAAAGCCAGAGGGAATGTTTGGAATCTCCTGATCCATTCCACCCCCACAAGACCCGCCTCAAGTGTAAATCCCAGACTGACATGTTTGAGATGACGGTTACAGCTGTTCAGTGTTGTTTTTGGACTCTGGGTCTATATATGCAAAATCGAGTTGGACTAGCAGATTCCATCACTCTCACATGTCAAAGACACGTATACACTTACTTTAGAATCTAAAGTTTAGATAGATAGATAGATAGATAGATAGATAGATAGATAGATAGACATTTTTAATGTCTGTGACAAAAAAAAACAAAAAACATAATATTGTGACTATAATATATTGATATTGCTCTTCAATATGAGCCAAAATCTTGAATTTTTTAAAACGTAAAAAGAAAAAAACGTTCTTAAAATAACATTCTCAGAACTATTTTCATAAAAAGTACAACATTCATGCAACATCCTTATGATGTTGCTTTTACTTGATGAATGTTCATAACATTTAGAGAAAACGTTATTAGATCAATATTTGTGAATTGGGTTTGTCCAACTTAAAAAAAGTGAGTTGGACCAACTTAAATAAATTGGATCAATTTAGATAAATTAAGTTGGATCAACTCAATTAAATTGGCCAAAATTAATAAAAAATGAATTGGCCCATCTCATTTTTTTTTTAAGACAGTCCAACTCAATTTTAAAAATAAAAAATAAATTGGTCCAACTCAATTTGATCAATCTGAGTTTAAATGAAACTGATATATTTATAGAATTACTTTTTATGCTTGTCAAACTTAAATTAAAACATTTAATTGGAAAATCAATTGTTTCATTCATCATTATACACAATGTATATAATGAACAAATAAGAAAAGACTGGTGTCACTCCTGACATTAGCATAGATCACATATTGCCCACAGCCTGAACATAACTGGGCATTAAACACTAACATTAACTAACAACATCTTTCCCTTTACTGAAAAACACATACAAAAACACTTTAATCCCTAAATTTACTCTAATGCAGTCCCTTGCAAAGCATGCTGGAAAATACAGATCCACTGCCCAGTTAATTATGTCAAAACAAAATAGTTTTCACACAAATTAATTAAGTATACTTCAGTTTTAACCTTCTGGGGTCTAAGGTGTTTTTGGGGTCCTTGAGATGTTTTGACATGCCCTGATATTTGTGCTTTTTTCAGTTGCTTATAAACATATTAATGGCACAGGTATATAATGTTTATGCATGGTTATTGAAAAAAATAAAAATTAAAGTTTCTGAAATAAGGCTACAAAACACATACTAAATATGTGTCCACAAGACTTTTGACTAATGGATGTTGTCGCCTGGAGTTTTTGCTTCAAAATGATCTGAAAATCATCCTGCCTAATCATTCACATAAAACAATACATTGATTTAAACTTTGTAAGACACGTTTTGTTTGGAAAGGCAATTATGCATGGGGGCGTGAATGATCATGAATAATGCTGTGGTTCACACCTGAGAAGACAATGAACTGCATAAGTAAAAAATGCGAGGACTTATTTTGTAGTCATGCAAATTGCATAATATCCAAGGTAAACATTTCTAGTAACTATGCAGTTAAATAGATTAGGTTAATTGAAGACAATTAATTTAAGTTGTGACAAAATGTTAAAAAATCGTGTTACTTTAGCTCATTATAATTACTTAAACTGAACAAGACAATATTTTTTTGAGTGAATGCACAGAAGGCGCTCCTCTTTCCTAAATCTAACTTGAGTTGATCAAACTTAAAGCTGCAGTCCGTAACTTTTGGCGCTCTAGCGTTTAATAAACAGAACTGCATGTGTCTTGCAGAAGAACATTGTAGCAGGTGTGGTGAAGAGATGAGTCCCAGCGAAGAGATGAGCCTGATCTAAAGCTGTTCTCGCAATACCTTGTTGTAGCTAACGTGAGCTGTTTTAGCTCTATGTGGTAGCTTTTTGTAGAATGCAGTTTGTAAAAACATTTTAAGCAGGTATAGCAGTTTTCATGCCATCAAGTAATACATGTATTTGTATAGCGCTTTTCACAGTAGGTACACACAGCTTTACAGAAAGACAGACAGCTATTGTATTGAATTGTATTGTACTAATATTTCAAATCTCAAGTTGTTGAATGTTTTATTTTGATACAAGCAAAATATAATTTAATTTGACATGCCAAGGCTTTTTTAATTTATTATTATATATATTATTATATCACTGAACAATATTCACTGGTGTTTGTCTTTTTCTTTCATCCATATATCCAATATCCAGGTAAATCAGTTACACATATAAATCAGAAAGATCTCTCTATCTCTTAAAAGGATTGGTATAGTAAGGGTCTTGTGGAATAGGATTCGGCTTGCTACATTATCGGATAGCTGTATGCTATGCTACTATGTAAGGTAACTAAAAAATCAAACAACATATAATAAAGTGATTTTGTCTTATTTGTAACCAGGCACTCAAGCGATTACCCATAAAACGTGCTTTGAACCAATCAGATTGCTTGTTAGAACACTTATTATAGGTGTACCGTAGTGAATAAGACTACTAATAAGACTCTTTAGGATAAGACACAAACAAAATGTATTGTTTGGAAAATGGATTCATGATGTTCTCGCTCATTATATAATTTTTTATACATTTTTTAACACAAAAAAAGTTATGGACTACAGCTTTAAATAAATTTCATAGATGACACTATTTAAAGATTTTATGTTAGACTCATTAAATATAAATACGTTCACTAGAAAAACGTTCTTAATACGTAAAAAAACCCCGAATGTTTTAACGTTCAGAAAACTTTCAGAAATAACGTTTTCATAACATTTTCACATAAACTAAGAAAAAAAAAACTTTATTAATACATAAAAAATCTGGCCATTTTGAACGTTTAAAAAACATTCAATAATAACGTTTTCATAACTTGACAGGAATGTTAGAAAAACATTCAAAGAGCATATTTTTGTTAGGTGGGATGTTCGTCACCAACTGTACATATGTAAGATGACCTACGTAAGTTCGGGGCGGGTGTGTTAAATGCATTAAATCTTTTTTACAGTACATGCCTTAGGATCTGACTAATGAGAAGGCAGTTCACATTTCTCAGTCCAACATGTTCCCAGGCTGGTCAGGGTGCTCCAGTAACTCAGAACATGTTCAATACTCTCCTCCCCTCTGAGGTGGATGAACCTGAAAGCAGGGGTGAAGCTTTGTTCACTGAATGGAACAGCATTCCAGAGGTGATGTGAGCATACCACAACACACGATCATGTGAGCTACAGCTCACAGCTGCAGACCTTCATCTTCTCTGGCCTTGGTTTGGCCTCCATGGCCAGAGAGCCACATGAGTGTTAACTTCTAAATGCAGGGTCTTTTATGAATTACAACTCTGTACTTTACTTGAGTATTATTTTTGGTGGAAACTTTTTACTTTAACTTCACTACATTTGAAAGACAAACATCGTACTTTTTACTCCACTACAATTCTGTCAAGGTCCTTGAGTAGAAAGTAGTAACGTCAGTCAGGGGAGGATTTTGGTTGCAGGGGTTGCATTTTGGTTGGAAATGAAAATCGGGTTGACGTCAGAACCCGACTGATGTTGAACCCGACCCAACAGTTCTGAAACTTGTCAGATTATTTGATTATAATAAATATTCCCCCTGTTTCACAGGCAAGGCTTAAGCTAGTCCCTGACTAAAATGCATGTTTGAGCTGTTTTAACGGAAAGCAACTTGCACTGACATAATTTTTTTTCTCTCAAGACCACACCAGTAGCCTAATGTTTTGGATGTTTATAACAGCTACTTAAATGTCCTAATTGAACTAAGGCCATAATCCTGGCTTAATCTAAGCCCTGTCTGTGAAACTAGGCCATAGAGTGAAAAATAATATTTAATTGGTCAATATGATTGTACATTACATTTGCAGGTCTTCACAGCTTCTTGTGTTTTGGAAGAATATTCAGTAAGCATTTGTGTTTCTGTTTTACCATAGTGACATGCATAGATTCTTTGCAGCCACATGCTCTGTTATTAGGTGTTGTGTACTTTGTCAGAAGTAGGTCAACTTGTCCATCTTCCACCAAACAATCAAATGATGCAGTTTCCTTGATGAAAGTCAGGTATCATGGGGCTAGACCCCAGACAAAAGACAGCATTGTATTGCTTCAAAGGCCCAGAGGATCAACACTAATGGAAACTGATGTTGCACTGTACCAGATTTATACATTTGAATGTATACAGTGGGTCAAACACATGAAAAAAAAACAAAAAAAACCCCACAAATGTTTCCATCAGCACACACAAACTGACACTGACTGATTGAGACCTCAGGATTTGCTGCTTATGCAATGTCTGTATCAGCCAATGGGGAGGGGGGGTCTGTTGCCATGACAACAGCCATAAGCTTGACATATGGAGGGGGAGGGTGAAAACAGGCATCTAATAAATTCCAATGAGTGGTGGATGGAGACGTCTGCAACATGTTGGCAGATGGACTCAATTTACCATAGGGAACATTCACATATATAAACTTGTGAAATTATTTGACTAGAAGATATTAAAAGCTTTTTTCAGAATTATCAGAATTGTTTTTGGAGATTTCTGTTCAACTTTACTGACAAATAAATTAACCTGAAAGCAGGGGAAACCACTACTGATGTTAAAAAAACAACATAAAAAAAACATCAGTTGCATCCGAATATGCATACTTCCATACTATACACTATACAGTATGTAAAAAGAATAGAATGTCTGAATTCACTGTATTTATAAAACAGTTGCCAAAAGGGATGACCTAATACATCTGACAAGATTCTGAATGCATCTAATGGACACTTTACTATCCCATGAGGCCATGGGAGAGGAGTTGTGAATGGCAGTGAAATGACGCAAATAAAAGTGTCACATTCATACGGAACACATTCATAATATGTAAAACATCATTTTTATGAAGCAATTACTTTTTTAATGGAAGAACCTACTCAGAGCCCTTTTCACCTTATTTGCAACCTTATTTTTTAACATAATTAGTCAATTGAATGTGCCTGGCTTCTGATGTCATCTGCTTCCGGTTATTTTTAGCTGTACAAAACAGCTTGTTATTCTGCTTGATATTGCAAAGTTATGCAAACTAGAATTTCCTACCATATTATTTTAATATATTGTCATAATTATAAACACATAGTCGAAATAGTTTTACCGTTCACTTCACTCTGATATTCTTCTAGTTATTTACATAGCTGCTAATGAATCGGAAGTCTTGCACATTCACAGAAAATAGCTTACATCTGCTTTTCAAAATAAGATGGATATTCTATTATTCAACATTAGTTCCAGTGGCAGGGATTTTTCAATGACTCATTCTGCAGGGTATAATGTTCCACCAGTCTGTGGTGACAAGGTGGTCATTGAATCTTTTGATTCTTTGCGAATGATTAATTCGAACTGGAATAAAGGCACGAGAGATGGGGTGGTCATGAACATAGGTCTACAGACCTCACCGTACGCACACAGCACCTCTGGGAATGTTAAAGTGCCCCTATTATGCTATTTTAAAGTTTCCTAATGTTGTTTTGGAGTCTCCTACAACAGGTTTAATTTTATCATACATTTGCACATCACCACATTTTCAATGATTCTCAAACGACTCGTCAGATGAATCAGTCTCTCTAAATCCCTCCTTTCCGCAAGCTGCTCTGCTCTGATTGGCCAGACAGCTCAGTCTGTTATGATTGGTTTACCACGTACAGCGCGCGTCAAAAACAAAAACGCCCATTACCATAACAACGTCAGCTCTGCTAGCTTGTCCTGAGGCTTCCTAAGTTCCTACACTGTAAACGAAACACAGTAACGAACAATGACGTAGATTTTATCATATCAATCCGAGCGTGAGTCCGATGATGAGACATTGGAAAACTAGTTATTCAACCCGAACCTCCATCGCAAGGATGGCTTGAGCAGGACGTTTCTCAGTGATACGCTACTCAGTTTGAGGTACATTATGAGATGTTGCAACTGTAATTCCTCACCATCAGCATTAACAAGTGCATGTCCATCAACAAACCGATTATTTTACTTATAAGTTACTTATTTATTTACAGAGTATGTTTCTAATTTATTGCGGTGAACGTGTGGAAACTGTATCAATAACAGTGCATACATTAGCCGAGCTCAAGCGTGAATGACTGATGAAACATAAACGTTGGTAAAACAAATCTTGCTCCATGCTTAATCTTTCCTCAAAGTAGTGAGAATGACAGACAATCTGCATTAATAGACACAGTTTTAGGTAATAGTGGCCCACAACTGATTAGCAGAAGTATTTCAGTAAGACAGTAATAATGTGAGTTAACCAGTTAGCAGGAGACCTACACAATATAAAACTCAAAACAAAGTATTTTGAACACCATCTTTCAAGAGCAAGAGGTTTACGAATCCTGCATTGAACTCCGAGATTTGAGAAGCAGTCGTCAGTAAAATAAAGGGAACACAGCAAAAGTTTAGGATTATACTGCTGTGATATCGTGGTAAAGATTAATTTTTACCACTGATTCTTCACATGCTCGTCCTTGGGCAGTGGGAAAAAACTGGCTTTACCTTCACATTATAGAGCACAGCGTCTTCTCGACATGATTCTATCCAGTATCCACAGGAATCAGCAGCAGTATTTGAGGTTCAAGTTTTCCCTGGTGTCTGCGAGCGCAATAAGTGGGCGGGCAATATGCTAATGTTTCGTCTTGACGTCACAACGAAATGGCTTTTGGCTCATTTGAAAAACGATTAATTTCATTGACTCATAGTCGACTCTTACTTTTGAAAGACAGTAATTTTATATACGGTGCAATTTCAGATTTAAAACTTAGAGTTATGTTACACACTACATGAAAGGTCATTTTCAAAAATCCATAATAAGGGCACTTTAATGTGTAAAATTTATCATTGAGTAAATGTTTCAGAGCAAGACGCTGAAAGAGGCAAGATGCGAGGGCAATGGTGAAACACGCCAGTCTAGCACGTTTACATAAAAAACTATGGAAAAGCAGCGCTGTGGAATACAAAAACGCATTCTTTGTGAATGGACCTTAGAGTGTTTGGTTTCCAAAGCACTGTTTACAAACAAAAGAGATTCAAGCTATTAAATCTATGGCAAACACCTAAAGATTCCAGTCTGACCTCAACAGACATAATTCCTTGAACATAATGAATGAACAGAGAACAGGAGTGGTAGGTCTGGATTTGTGCCTAGATTATACGCAATAATTACACAACACACTTATGTGTGTTACGACATGCCATTGAAATAACTACGTCAATGGTGCTATTGACAGAGAAAATAATTGACTAGAAAGGATTAGCTCTGCAAACGTTTTCATATTTATATTAGACCAACCAGTTGGCACCATCTTTCCATCAGGGCTGGACTGGGACAAAAAATCAGCCCGGGCATTTTGGCCCAGACCGGCCCACTATATGATCATAAACACCATCCATCTTTGCACGCCCTTAATTATATGCATACCAGCTCCTATTCATTAAAACCACTAATGCCATGTAATGAGTGAGTATAGGAACGAGTGAGAGTTAAAGGGTTAGTTCACCCAAAAATGAAAATTATGTCATTAATGACTCACCCTCATGTCACTCCAAACCCGTAAGACCTCAGTTTCTCTTCTGAAGACATCTTAAGATATTTTAGATTTATTCCGAGAGCTTTCTGTTCCTCCATTGTAAGTCAATGGACGTGTCAATGTTCACGTCCATAAAGGTAATAAAGACATCATCAAAGTAGTCCATTTGACATCAGTGGGTTATTTAGAATGTTTTGAAGCATCGAAAATACATTTTGGTCCAAAATTAACAAAAACTACGACTTTATTCAACGTATTCTCTTCCGGTCTGTTTTCCATCCGCGTTCACGAGTCCACATCATAGGTCCACATTGACGCACCAGATAACACGTCAGCAGCGTCTTACGTCAGCAGCGTCAATGTGGACTCGTGAACACGGATGGAGCGTCAATGTGGACTCGTGAACACGGATGGAAAACAGACCGGAAGAGAATACAATGTTGAATAAAGTCGTAGTTTTTGTTAATTTTGGACCAAAATGTATTTTCGATGCTTCAAAACATTCTAAATAACCCACTGATGTCAAATGGACTACTTTGATGATGTCTTTATTACCTTTATGGACGTGAACAGTGACACGTCCATTGACTTACAATGGAGGAACAGAAAGCTCTCGGAATAAATCTAAAATATCTTAAGATGTCTTCAGAAGAGAAACGGAGGTCTTACGGGTTTGGAGTGACATGAGGGTGAGTAATTAATGACATAATTTTCATTTTTGGGTGAACTAACCCTTTAACACATGAAATAAGTAAAAATTTGACATTTATTAATACAGTCGAACTATACTTCACAGTGGTGAATCCTAAAACAAGCTATAATCTGCATTGGCATAGCAATACAAGTGTTTCTTACCGGATTTTTGGTAAAACTGTGGTGGGTGGACCTCGGTCCTTCTAGGGGGGTTCGGGGGCATGCCCCCCCGTGAGAAAATTGTGTGCATTTTAATGTTAAATTCATCAATCTGGTGCACTTTGAGAGTTCAAAATTAAAAGCTCCAACCCATATTCAGTGTGCAAATTAAACAAAGAAAAATTCAAACTTTTAGTTACAGTGTCTATTTACATTACACCTACTACATAATAATAGTTAATAATATTAATCCAATGACAGTAATTGCCATATTTTGTAAAACAAATGCACTAAAAAATAAAGGAAACTTTCATAATTAGTTTTGTACCAATTTCTATACTTGAAAGAGATAAGCACATGATCTTTTATTTTGACGCAAACTGCATCAAGCTTTTATTTTGGCGGAAAACATGGTTTACAAACGCCTCTCATTAGATTTCTAGTGAATTGCGGTAATCGTCAACTATGCAGATGTGGAAATGATCTGTAACTCGGTTATGGGTTCCTTCCTACACTCATGACATAGCCTAAGTGTTTTGAAAGTAGTTCTGCTTACCGCAGGCTCTACACTTTCTCATCTCTCTCCTGATCCTCCTCACTATCATCATCTGCCACAGGAGCTGATGAAGGTCAGAAAACATATATTTTGACACATAAAGCGTCTGCTTTAAGGGCCTGGTTCTATTTTTTCACGCTATTTCTCTGCACATTCCTTGCGTTTCTTCTCCATCTCGCTGACTATTTTGACAGATACACACTGACGCTGCTGCGCGCTCGCTCACTCGTTTAAAGTTGTGATTGGGCCAGCCCAGTGTCAATCAAGAAAAGAACCAATGGGCCGCTGATCTACGTGTTTCATGGGCTGGTCTGTCAGAAAAAAAACACTGACTTTTTTGGACCAATGCATTACACCGCACAAACCCAGCGCCGCCAATTAAGCAAAACGAAACCAAACGAATGGGCCGCCGATGTACAAATTTTATGGGCCGTAAAAAAAAATAAAAAAAATAATTATGTAAAAGTATGATGTATCGGCCCAAAAAGCACGTCGGCCCACCGGGAAAATGCCCGGTACTCCCAATGGCCAGTCCAGCCATGCCTTCCATATAACCATGTTTTCTGTTCAGTTCACTCATGAGAATTTAAGTTCTATGAGTTCAAGCTAACAATAACATATCTGGAATGGAGGAATACAAAGAGGTCAAATAATAGTTTATCAACTCTGCTGGGGATTTGTAGAACAGCTTGTGTGGATCTATTAGTTAGTATTACTCAGTTTAACTTTAAAGTTTGTCTGTAATCTTTTCCATCTCCTTCAAAACATTGTTGACTTTAAAATGCAATGTTGGGCTTTTCAGGTTTATCAGATAAGCTTATCTGTAAATATACCTGCTATTTTTGGATAGTCAGCAGGTTGTGGTAAATCAGACATTGTCTTTCATCCTTTGCTTTAGAGCGGTTTGCAGTAAAAGAGAAGCTGCGGGGTTGATGTGATTATGGTTGGATCTCCTGCTGCAACGTGATCTCATAAACCACATTCTCATAAACATGTGATTTACAAATCCCTATACTTATCTTTCATGTAAATCTGACTACATATTTAAAATATAAAGCCATATTTTTTAATGAATACATATTTTTAACAAAAGAAGACGTTGCGATTTCTAATAAATATGCATACATATTTCTAAAGACAGCAATAATGGTGTAGTAGAAGCAGTGCAATGTTACAATAGGCAAGTTTCCATCTAATATTTTTTATTTTTTTTTTATTTTTTTTATTTGATTTGATTAAATAAATGTATGTGCTGCGAGTTTCAGAGTGAAGCACGATGCTTTGATTATTCACATGCGTGCAGGTTTACGTGTTTCTTCCAGCATCTCAGAGTGACTCCGTTCACAGTCAATGCTGCTACACATCAACTTTGTCTCTCTAAGTTTAATGATTTTTTTTTTTTTGTCAAGAAAAAATACTTTAATGCAAATAAATGTGGTGTCACTTGACAAAATTACATAATATGCATCCGAATGTTGTTTTAGTTAAAGCAATGAGCCAAGCACAAATGTTCAACAGTTAAATGTTTGGTTTTTGACACTTTTCTGTTAATTGTTCAGTTTTACCCTCAATCTGTGAATCCTTTGTATATAAACATGTTCCCTAACAAAAATCTTAATTTTTCTGTCCCTCTTATGTGTAACAATCAGTTATCCATTTATGTTGACTATATATCTTATTAGCAAACCTCATTTCTGTAACTTAAAATTACATTGAAAATAACTGTAAAATAAACATTCTTGTTAGTTGATAAGCTGTTATCTGATTTAAAATGGTTGATAAGCTGTTATCTTTTCAGAGATCACACCGGCAAGATAACGGACATCATAAATCCCGATAATGCGCTTAGTTACTGTTTTTTGCTATAAATGAAATGCCAACTGCAGGTGTGTTTACCTTGCAGGTTTGTTTGTCGAATGTAAACAACACATGTGTTCGTGAAAGTCAAGCTCTTATTATTGCTACACCCTGTAATTGAGAAACACCCAGAGTGCTTGTTCAGACTGGATAATGTTTGACTCAGAACACAAACACTACATGAGCAAGCACAGACATGTCTGAGTGCTCTCCCTATCTCTGTATACTGAGGACACAATACCCCACAAATAATATTTCATGTGGTTAAAGTATGTAATGTGCTCTATATAGCCTGCAATTTAAGCTATATTTAGTGCCGTTTCATTGAGAAAATGTAGCCCAATGCAAACCAAAACAGAGAAAAGCTAATTAACCAAGCAGCCCATGAAGACTGGCAGTCAAAGCTTGTCTGGATTTACGTTCTCCAGCTGGGGACCCCTTTATGACCACCTCTGACCCTCCTGTCCCACAAAGACCGAGGCTGTAGTCTCAGTTAGGCTGTCCATGTGTGGGAATTGCTTCCTTAGAGGGAGTGGTTGAAAAAAAGAAGAGAACAAAGAGAAGAACAAAGAACTCTTTGTTGTAGTTCCCAAAACTGCCCATCATTTAATCTAATGTAGCAAGATAATGTTTCTCCGATGTCTAATGTGTTTTTTTTTTCAGGAGTAATGGTGTAGATTTTAGTTTATAGGATGAGCATTTCCTGATTTTTCCTAGCTTAGTCATTACAAGTGCTCCCTATCATTATAAGGACAAAAATATTACATAACTCTTCAGTCTTCAAGTTATTAGGTTGTTCATACAAGCTTTCTACTATACTACAGTTGTGAGACTTTATAAAAAGGACATAAAGATGAGTTCCTGTTGCATTACCTGGCATAATGTCCCGTCTTCCTCATTGCTTCCACCCCCACCACCTCCCAGCTTTCATCAGGGTGAAGTTGTTCTTCTATTACTGACTAATAATGTCTCAGCCATGAATCAACCTTTGTACAAGGAGTCTCTGGCTACTCTTCTTGTTTTTGTAGTGCAAAGAAAGACCATTCTACCTGCTTTCGTAGGAACAATGAATGACTTGGTCTCTTCCTCCATGAGGAATGTTTGCCCGTAAGGGCCAGTAAAGGTAACTTAAATTTAAGGCTTCAGTAGGCTACTTAGTCAGCAGCTTTAGATTTAGATTTATGATGCTGGATAAATGTTTTTCAGCCATTTGATCATGCATTGAATTTAAATGTTCTTCCATAATATTAATTTTCATTCATTTTTGTATATCATCTGTCTGAATATGTATAAATTCACTGTTAAACAATTTAACACTTACATGTCCAAATCTTTAAAGTACAAAGATGAGTCACAATACTTGCTCCAGTGATGAACCAGTGACTCATGCTATTGATTTAGCAATGCTAGCCGCCTATAGCGCTCTCACGATTTTCCACAGAATTTGCTAAATAGATTTCAGAGTCATCAAAAAGTGTGGATGAATGGTCAGCATTTGACTAATGGCATTTATGGTGCCAAATGAATCACATTCCCACCCACAATTCTGTCACAGCTAAATATAACAAATGATGTTCAATGCTCAAATGTTGGAAAAGCCTTTAGAAATCATTGTTTTTGAGCCAAATTCGTTATTTAAATGAACCACCTACAAAAATATTGTTCATTCAAGGTCAAAGGTACAATGTATGTAAAATATGCTTGTTCTAACATGTTTGGATCTTAACACACTGTAAATTGTCAGTCTGCTATATGATTGTGATGTTGTATAAACTGTGTCTTTATTGGTCTGAAACATAATCTTTGATGCAGAATGATACATTGTTAATCTTTACAGTGAAAAAATGCAATCTGTCCAGCTTGAAGCAGAGGACCAACTGCAGACTGTGACCAACAAAAACAGGGGAAACCACAAGAGAGCCAATAGATCCCTGTAAAGATATAATCTGCATGTGCTCATGGAAGCAAGATGGCATGGCAGATGTTGACCACAGAAGACCTTTCCTGGCAGGATAGTCACCAGAAGCATGGCAGACAACGGTAGCAAACATTTTTGGAGAAGAAAGTAGTCAGTGTTAACAGAAGCATATGGTGTTGTATTATACAAAAAAAGTTCTGTATGAAGCGAGCCTGAAAGATTCAAATAGGAATTTAATGTTGACATCACACAAAGATGTCCAAAGAAGCCATTGAGTCACATGAAAGACAATGGAAATGTTATTTATTGTAAGCTGTTATTTAGTTTGTAATACAAAGTTATTTTTGTAACAAGATTACAGTGAAATAGATTTTTTTTCTAAAGTTGTACATGGACAAAGTGTTATCTGTGGCTTCAGAGGAAGTACAGAGTTTCGCATTCAAGGCGTTCTTGTGAATAGTTTCCCCCACTGAAACCCTACGATTCTCTCAAGACAGCTGGAGTGTGACCAGATGGACCGGTTGCCATGTCAACCTCTTGATTCCCTCTCACTCTTGTGAAAGTGGGCTGATCATAAACAAAGCTGAATGTCATTACGAGATCCTTCTGCCTCTCTCTCACATTTCAGTAGATGGGAATCATGTTGGGCAATATGAATGAGTGCCACTCATGGATCAATCACTTGCATGGGACACATATTTGAAAACTGATTATTTTTTTAAATAATCATTTATACCGTTTAAAAGTTTGGGGTCAGTAAGATTGAAATTAATACTTTTATTCAGCAAGGATGCATTAGTCAACATTCATAATGTTAAAAAATGTTCCATTTCAAATAAATGCTTTTAAACTTTCTGAATCCTGATTTATTTTATTTTTATCACACAGCTTCCACAAAATATTAAGCAACACAACTGTTTTCAACATTGATAATAAGAAATGTTTCTTAAGTAAATGATCATTTTAGAAGGATCATGTGACACTGAAGACTGGAGTAATAATGCTGAAAATCCAGTTTTGCCAGCACAAAGCATCGGTGATAAATGCAGCATTGGTTAGCATTTAAGTCTTTAAAAAACATTTGTAGTATTTGTATGTAAACAGTATGTTTCAGCTAAGAATTCGTAGCCAGGAGCAGCTTTTAAAGGTGTGAGTGCTGACTTCACACCTTCACACGCAAGTCACTCATATTGAGAAATGTTAGCACATCCTGTAGGTGCAATGAGCTGATCATTTATTTTGAATGGTGTTACAAAGAAAGAGGTGAGAGTTATGTGGAGGATACAATTTCCACAGATAGTGTTCTTATGTTCTAGTGGATGAAGAAATCATCAGATCATCTTTATACTTACAACATCTCCCATCCCCTTTAAAACAATCAAAGGTTTCTGTATCAAAATGCCTTGCTCTGCTTTTCACTCAGTTGTCACCATGCTGTGGGGTCATGTGGAAGAGATAATGAGACTGATCCAGCGCAGTCATTAATCATGTATTTATTATAACTGAGTTTATGGAGATGTGATGCTTTATGGCTCAATGCCAGTCTAGGACTGGTCACCAAACCAGTCGTGTTTAAGTTTTAACCAGGAATAATCATCATCATCATCATCATCATCATCATCATCATCATCATCATCATCAATTAGTTAATTGCTATATATATATATATATATATATATATATATATATATATATATATATATATAGCCTATATATATATGGGTGATTCTTAGACTATGGGCACTTTTATGTACTTTGGTCATATTTTTAAAAATACATACAATTTTGGACAAAATCCTCTTTCTTTTTCAAACTAACAATAAAACCTACTTAAAAACTTTTTACAACCTTTCTATTATGATTTTTTCATACTTTTCAACCTCCTAATAGGTGTCAAAATCACTGTTTTATCCTTGTCGCACACCCAGACTTTTTAACTTCAACAATGAAAATACAGTTTAAAAGTATGACTTATCTGGTAACTATTAATATACCTAAATTAAGCACTAGTAAAATCATTAAAATACATTATAGTATTTAATGTGAGACCACCATCAATATTACTTTTTATACAAAATATAGCTGTCACACAGTATTGGTGTCATTTCCACCACAACACTGTAATGTCCCTTTAAAAAGTTTGTGTGAAAGATTGTTTAGGTGGTTTCTATGGAAATGTTCAGAGACATCAGAGCACATGTTGGACATGGAGGCAATTTTAAATTTTCATCAAGAACAAAATAAGAAAAATCAAGGTAAATATTGCTTGATCAGTTAATATATGTATTCTACATCATTTCCAAACATGCTGTACCTTCAAGGGTGTTTTTAAAAAGTTAAAAATTTTAAGTTAAATAAGAGTATTTTACATACATGAAATGCTAAGTATTAATTCAAAGCTAATCAGTGAAGCTATCTTCCATTTTTTCACAAAAAACTACAGAAATGTCATTTCCACCACAGTCATTTCCACCACACTGCCCTCTGTGGTGGAAATGACAGCATGTGGTGGAAACATGCTGTACCTTCAAGGGTGTTTTTAAAAAGTAAAAAAAAAAAAAAGTTAAATAAGATTATTTTGCATGCGTGAAATGCTGAGTATTAATTCAAAGCTGATCAGTGAAGCTATCTTCCATTTTTTTCACAAAAAACTAGAGAAATGTCATTTCCACCACACTGCCCTCTGTGGTGGAAATGACAGCATGTGGTGGAAATGACATTTATGATTACAAAGTACAATTGATATAGATCGCAAGAGTAGATTGACTTTGTGAATTGAGTTTACTGAGTGTGATGAGTTTAAGAGTTTTTCAAATAAATATTTCTCTAAATATTACTGTTTCTCTACATTCACGTTAATTCATTGTCATTTCCACCACCACCCTGTCATTTCCATCACCACACACATTTTTTAAAAACATTTAAAAAGTTCTCATCACACATTAAAAATGTATCCACAATTTACGAGATCATGCTCTACTTAATATAAAAATTCAAGTTATTTATTTTCTAATAAGCTCTTGCCCAAACCAATATTAAATTTCAGAGTGTGACAGGTGTACAGTTCACCATTTGGTCCTTAGGGCAGTTAATTTATCTCATTGACAAATGTATAATTATTGTACATTGTGGAAAAACTGATAAAACTAGTTACAAAAATTATCTTAGACAATTCTTGAGTGGCATAAGTTATTCTGTTTTTAAATAACAGCTGTATATAGAGATGTGGTGGAAATGACATTTGTTCATTGCAGGTCGGAAAAAATGTAAAATATTAACAATTTCTCTTGTAATCTAAGTTTGTCCTCTTATAGACCTTAAAACTAGACAAATTATTTAAACTTATGAGACTGTGTTACGTGATTTTTGAACAAGTTTTTTTTATTCAACTTCACAAGCCTAAAAGTGCCCCTAGTTGAAGAAACGCCCACATATATATATATATATATATATATATATTATGGATCATAGTATAAGCATCAGTCAGCTAATGCAAAAAAAAAAAAAAAAAAAAAAAAAAAAATGTTCTAAGAACATTTTGCTAATGTTCTTGTTAAGTTATGAAAATGGCATTACTGAATGTACACTAAACATTCAAAACGTCCAGTTTAAAAAAAAGTTTAAGTTACTGTTAAAGTTTTAAGTTACTGTTCTGTTAAAGTTACTGGGAAAATGTTTGTTCATATGAGAGAACCTTGCCAGAATGTTAGCCAAAGTTCTGAGAACAGTCCCTGTTTACTGGGATTTACATTTATTTGGTGTGATAGTGAACAGGTTTTAAAATCTTTTGCATCGCGCCTGTTAAGAAAAGGGAGACAGAACTGTGAGCAGATAGTGTTAGTCTAACACAAGCTCTTCTCAGAAGGACACTGTGCTCAGCAGTTCAGCCCACACACTATCAAGCATGGAGTCAGCACTTTTGTAGGAGAAAAAGCAGTGACTATAATAGGGACGCCGTTGTAACATCCTACAAGGTAAAAAAAAAAGAAAAAAAAAAAGGATGACATCTACAGTCGAGAAGACTAATAATAATACTAATATTCACATTAATCAGATATTGTGTCTGAAATCGTCCCCATACCCTTTATATCAATATCAAATTTATTTCTAGAACAAAGTTCCAGTAGTGGGATTGAATGTGAGATTGAATAAGTGCACTCAATAACATCCACAATGGTTTCGGACATCCAAATGGCTGTTCCCTCAAATAGTGCCCTATTTAAAGTCTCTATGAAAAGTTTTTTGGCTTTTATGAATATGTTAGCCTTACTGTTATCTATAAGCCAGTGTGCTCCAAAACAATGACAAAATTCGCATTTAGAAGACCAAACCCAACACTGAAAATGAAAATCAGGTTGATGTCAGAATCCAATGCCAGATTGACGTCAGTCTCCAATGTTGGACAGACGTTGTATTGTGGTTGAACATGAAAATCGTGTTGACGTCAGAAACCAACATCAGTCGGGTAGAAATGTAGTGGAGTAAAAAGTACGATATTTGCCTTTCAAGTGTAGTGAAGATAAGTAAAAAGTTTCCAGAAAAAAATACTACTAAAAAAGTAAAGTACAGATACTCAAAAAAATTACTTAAGTACAGCACTCAAGTAAATGTACTTTATTACTGTCCACCTCTGCCTATAATGCTTATGGTCATTTATGACGTTTGTATTACTCTTTTCTAATAAATAGTCACTCTCTGATTTCATCTTGATTTCTGCTTGGTAAGGACCGATAATAAACTGTGTTTAAAACTGTGTTCTTGCCTTACCCGAGTAACTATGGTAAATCTGCAGCAATTATTAATATTTATAGTTGTTGAGTTTGTTTTTGCAGGAAAATTTCAGCTTCTATCATTCATTCTTGTGTGTTCACATCATGTCCGTAAACGAAGAAATTAACTCCTGGCTACTATGGAGGCAGTTATACTTTTTCCCCCTTTTAGATATATTTTTTATATATATATGTTTTTTTCTATCTATTTCATACTATCAGTGATCTTTGTTTAGCTAGCCAAAAAACCCTGCAATTTTCTGTTTTAGCCACAGATGGCGACAGAGAGCAAAATCTCAATCAGCTCTAGTTCAGTGACCACCATAGACGGTATATAAACTGGACACAGCGACCCCATAGGTTTCAACGGAGAAAAGTGAAGCAAATTAGAAGCACTCACTTCCTGATGGCTTAGCGTAGTGCGCAGACTCAAACTGAGCTTGACGACGTGGATGTGACGTGAGCAACCCGTTTGACCGTTGTAAGTCTTCTAGTAGCTGTGCCAAGAGAAATCTGAATCATTCCCTTCCGAATCTTGCAGAGACGGAGAGCGTGAGCTGTCCATGAGCTAGGAGAAGGAGCAACTTTATTACTCTCTATGGGCTTCTCCCTTGACTTTATCGGACTTTATGCCTCCACGTCCCCCCGATTGACTGCGAGCTTCTCCTCCTGTCTATACGGTAATTTCCAGAGAGTCGCGTGGTTATGACGCAATCGTTAGCCTACTTTTACAAAAACTGCTTCTATGGGGCCATAACGTAAGATACAAGGTAATGGAGCCTTTTATACATTGTCGTGTTTCTTTAGAAATAAACAATGGACAAATGGAGTCTTTAAACGCCTCAGATGTAAAGTTATTCGCTGTCAAAGTGACGCCAAAATGAATGGGAGTCAATGGAATGCTAACAGCAGGTGATGGCTTGTTAGCCAATGGCGGCCCCCGGGGGTGGTACGCTATTCGAGAGCTTGATTACCCCCCTGGTGACCACTGATCAGGGAGTCGGCCATTTTGGGGGCTGTCTCAATCGCAAAATCCTTCCAGTGCACTGAAACGTTCACTCCTTAAATAGTCTCTCAATGCACCGTGAAACCAGGGAGCACTGATGCTCTCTGCTCACTTAACGGAAGTTCTGAAGTGAGAAATATAAATCAAGTGAGCCAACTCGCCTCATATAATGACACACAATGTTTTTAAAAATAAAAACCATTATAACCTTTCAGGTAATGAACATAATCTAGCTAACATTTATAATTTATTTAAGGCTGAAATGTTGCTCATATGTAAGCAAAGTATTTATCATAATGCACTTTAAATAACATAAAAAATAACATCAGAAAGATATCAGTTCTGTTGTTCATAAATAGTAGTGATGTTGTTCAATGAGGATGTTGAAATAGAGTCATCATCAGTGACACAATGTGTAGTGAGCCAGGGTCCTTACTGTCCTTACCAGTGCCCGAATTCGTGCACACGATATACTGGTTCACAACCTCGAAAGCTAGGGAGCTGACTGAGATGCTCATCTGTTTGAACTTGGCAGGAAGGTAGATCTCCAGTATGTGCTGGTATATGCTTATTCACACTGCAGACCAACGCCGACAGTCACCAGATTATAGCACGTCACTTCTCAGACATTCTAATTCTGATTCAGTTGGCAAAAACAAGCTCTGACAGAAGGCCAACAGACTCCTACACACTGATCCGACAAAAGTGTCTGTGAATTGGCCTTTAGTCAGTATTGAACCCTGAAGTTTTAAAATATATAGCTGAATGCAAACATACATTCCATTTCTGTTGTGAAAACAGACCAAGAAAAATATACAGTACTACTGTTTTTTTATTCTGTCTTAAATTAAAACTTAATGTCAAACCTTTTAACCACTCATTACAAAATAAATGTATTTTCCCTGACTGACTCTCTAATTTGTCTTTCGTTTTTGTATTTCTTTAAAGCTTAAGCTTAACAAATCATTATTTTTGTCCCCCCGGAATGCCATGGCTCTATCTTTCTCTCAAGCATTAGTGTGACTGCTGCACCCAAAGCCGGTTTGTTTACTCAGCCATGCATGGAGTCGTAGAACTTTAACCTTTGACCTGTGACACTTCTCACAAAAAGCCTCCTCCGAGCAAATAGAGCTGCTTGGCCTACAACCCCCAAGTAAGTGGCATTTTTGTGCAGATCTCTGACCACCCCCCTCTCCAATCCAAATCCACATTTTATAGTTCCTAGAAGAAGTTAAAAACTGGCACTGAACACTTTGTACATCACTAGGCATGTTGCTCTGAATGGCTGCGGTGAGTTTAACATGTTAAACTGGTCTACTCAAAATATGATACCATATACAGCCTCAGCTATAAACCAGAGAAAGACAGGTTTTTATTTTAAATATATGAAAGAATCTTGTACACGTCAAGGAGATTTAACAGGCAGGCAAACAGGTGTGCCCCACCTAAACGTAAAAAAAAAAACCTTAAAAAATGTAACAGTGGTGTTTGCGAAGCTGCATGAACCTCACAGTAGGGGTTTGACTGCCTGTCATATTGGAGGTGAGCCAGAATAAATTGGCAAAGTTGAACTTATTTATAGGCTATTATTATTATTATTATATATAGGCTATATATATATATATATATATATATATATATATATATAGAAAACCTTCAGTTGAGAGATTTTCCGGTGCAAAATGTAGTGCTGACGTGTTAGAGAGATGTTACAATAACCCACACTTCTTGAGGCACAACCTCTAAAATAACTTTCTAATGTTCTCACATCAAGTCTGTCAAATGGTGTATGTTAGGTCAAGTCTGTTTCCCTATTTCAAACACAGTCATGTACAGAGAATTTGGTTGCAACACGTTATTGTATGTGTCATCATTACCAATTTTGCAATTTCCTTTGCATTTCAATAAAACAGACAGAATGAATGAACTAGTAACATTATACCTGAGATTTTGAATGATCTGTGACTATATAATATTTAACACCTTTTAAGCAAGCAATTCAAATATACACTTTACTGTTAAAAAGTCTGGGTTAAGATATATATATTTTTTTTTTATAAATTAATATTTTTATTCAGCACGGATGCATTAAATTGATCAAAAGTGTCATTAAAGACTTTTACATTGTTAATAAATTAAAATCAATGCTTTTATTTCAACTCTCCATTTATCAAATAATCCTTAAAAAAAAAAAAATGTTTGCACAAAAATATTAAGCAGCACAACTGTTTTAATATTGATAATAATAAGAAATGTTTCTTGAGCACCAAATCAGCATTAGAATGATTTCTGAGGATCATGTGACATTTTTTTCATGACAAAAATACATTACATTTTAAAATGTATTTGAATAGAAAACAGTTGATTACATTATAATATTCCACAATATTACAGTTTTTACTGTATTTGTTTTTTTTTTTTTATAAAATAAATGCAGCTTTAGTGAGCATAATACTTCTTTCAAAAAACATTTAAAAAATGATGGCACCAAACCTTTGAACGGTAGTGTATGCTGTTAAAGATCTAGCTGTTAAAGAGAAATATGCTAAATATATTATTTGAGTAAGTGGAAGTTAGTGATTAGTGACATTTTATTTATATGCAAGGCATTTAATAACTAAAACAGTACAATACAGTAAAATATAACAGGGTAAACATAAGGAAAAGCAGGACCTTATGTGTCTGGGGCTTTCCACGGTTATTGTGTAAAATAAATAAATTAGTTTATATTGTTGAATAAAAGAGAGGTAAAAGACAGGAAGTTCTTGTTGCACAATGACAATTCAATTCAGGAACATATATACACATTTGTGTAGCCTATATGAGTTCAGAAAAAACTGAGAAATACAGACATCTATTTTAGTTTCAGTGTAGGAAATATTCAGCAAGTGTGCTTCAAAAATATGAACACTATTCTGGAAAGCATTGTAAAACATTGTGTTGCTGAGTTTGATTCATTAGAACAGGGGCACATGAGGAACAAGAATCAGATAGGGTGGGACAGAGAAAGAGAAAGAGGGAACAATAGAGAGCAGGGCAACAAAAAGTCACTCCATTTCCATCTGAAAGGATTTCCCCAGCTTGGGCCGCTGAGAATTGAAGACGGAAATAATTTTCACTTCAGCGGCCGTCTCACGTCCTCAAGGAAAGTAGAGGTGGCATTGAAATATCTGCATAAAGTAGCAGCACAAAACAAGTGTCTGTTGCATGTCTGCATTCAGTGTAAATCTACCGGCGATCAGTTCGTTTATGATGATGTTTTTTTTTTTGGTTTCATAATTTTTTTGCTCAATTTATGGTTTTAGCCATTATACTTCATGGCAAAATCGTAGCATCAAAATTTTGGGTAAAGCTGTAGACAGAAAATGTTAGAAAGTGTATTTTTTCACACTGATATATATTAACCAGTATATTGTCTATATCTTATGGCTATACTACAGTATTTTAATGTTGACTGATTGGCCCCATTGACTTCCATTGTAAGTGCTTCACAGTAACCCAGATTTTTGCTATTTTTCTTTTAAAGAAAAGGGGAGACATATCAAAAATTAGTTTTGCAGTAATCAACATTATGTCACAAGTAATGCCGATTTAGCTTGAAGCTGAAATTTTCCTTTTACAATTTCCAATGTCATTATCACAAGTGTTTGATACGCAATGTTATCAAATGAATATATCATTTCAGCTTAATCATCTGATTCTCTAATGTCCCAAAGTTATAGTTTAGACATCCTTCTAAGCACAAACAATTCAATGATTGTATAATGACCTAAAAACATAAAATAGTAGAAGAGGTGGGTGTGAGATGTGACCCAGATTTCTCCCCAGAACAAAAAGTCTGTTGGGTGTAGCTGCTGTTTCACACTTATCAAACATCCATTTGTGGTTTCTGTTACGATGATACAAAGTCAAGGCTTAAGAGAGGGAAACCTTTCAAAAGCCTTTTATGCCTGAAGGTATAAGCTAATATTTAATTTCCAGCTCTCTGAATAAAGAATAAAGTCATGTATCATGGATCTTTTCTTCATTGCTCTATTTTCCTGAAGGCCGTGTGGATCTTCAGTAGTTCAGTTCTGCTCATGAGTGCAGTGGACTGGTGATGTCAAACGCCTGTTTGTTTATTCTGAGTCTGACAGGCACCCTTAGATTAAAGACCTAATTAATTTGTCTCCTCATGACTGCTGGTGCAATGTGTTTTAGATTGTTTTCACACTTTGTTTCTCATAGAGTAATTATGCTGTATTTTGTGCTGGGGTGTTCCAGAGGTCTCTTTCTCTGAAGCCTACAGTAAGCATAATAGCAAGTAGCCTATATATAGTTTTTGAAAGAAGTCTCATGCTCATCAAAGCTGCATTTATTAGATCATCAAAAATACAGTAAAATCAGAAAAGGAAATCTACAATTTAACATAATTAATATTTTCAATTTTAATAGCCTATATTTTAAAATGTAATTCATTCCTGTATCCTAAACTGAATTTTCAGCATCATTAGTCTTTAGCATCAAGATCCTTCATAAATCATTATGTTGCTGTATGCTGATTTGCTGATTTGTTGAAAACAACTGATTCTTTGATGTAAAAGAAAAGCATTTACTTGAAATTTGAGATTTACTTTTGTAACATTATACATGTCTTTACTCTCTTTACTTTTGATCAAGATGAGAGGAGTCATAGCACTCAGGTTTTTCACTTCAGATATTCTGATAAATGTCTCTATCAAGCTGTTTGATCATAAATAAGCACAACTGCCCAAAGCAAAGTCTGCATGTGCAGCCAAGAATGCTGGGAAAGGAGGGTGACCTGACTCTAGATCCAATGGGAGAGTCCAATCCACAGGGCTGGATCAGGTAGGCCTAATAGGCAAAATAAGAGGTTTGAAATCTGCTGTTGTTTTACTTGGATTACTTGTTGATACTGTTTTCTCTACTGACACTACACTTACATTCAGGAAAAACCATGGTAAAACGTCATTATGAGACTGTTAGAGTGTATTTGCACATACATGCAAGTTTATGCATTGGGAATGTAAATGCTAAATGCTTTTTGATACTTGTTTTGTGGCAGAATAGCCTGATGGTCATAGAGGGGGGTTGTGGGTCTCATGCTGTACTTCTCTCTCCTGAGAGAGCGAGGTCACAGGCATTGATTTGCAGCCATTTACTGAAGGTTTCTTCTTTCTGTTGTGCTATTCCCTCAAGGAACCTGGAGATATCCACCCACCCACCCTTGCCCCCGAAACAGACACACACCCATTATGTGTCTCAGTCCCCATCCCCCTCTCAAGGGAAATGTAAACAGCTTTCCCCTCCTCCGTAGATTTCTCACTCACATCTCACATCTTTCTTTCAGGCACCTTCAGTCTCTTGCACAATTTACACATATAAGGCCAGAGGTGTGCATTTGATTGACAGGAGGGCAACATTTGGTTCCAAGATGGGCCGCCTAATAGCTTCATGGATTTATATGCACATACTAACCTAGTAAGACTTCAAAACAATAAAAGCCAACAGCCCAAAACGCAGCGGAGAAAACAGACCATCGCATGTTCCACAAGAGAAGGAACACACACAATTTAAAACATACACACATTCACAACATCTTAAATGTTCTTAAACAATCTTTAGGTTTCTTCTGATTTGGACAGAGTTTGACATTCATATTATCAATTTTTTTTTGCCTCAAATCATAACCAACAATTAACTTTTCTGTCAACAGTTTTAGTTTTAATAGCAATGCAATAATGTGAGGACTGCAGAGTGGAAACATTAAAATGCTCTGTTGCAGTTTTTAACAAGTTTTTTTTCTGACTCAACAGTTGCTTATTTTTGTCACCATTTCTATCATTGTAAGAGGAAATTCCTCTGCGGTTTAATCATGTGAGACATCTCGGCTGAAACAGTTACTGACAGAAGATTGAGAGAGATTTCTGGAGTTTTTGCTGACCTGTCCATCTTTACGAAGGTGTGTTGAATTGACTTGAATGTAAACAATTATAAATTCAAGATTTTATATTTTCGAGTCAGTATTCCTCACGTCCACATCATGCATTCTGTTGCTGGATACTGGGCTAGTAAAACAACTATTGCTCTATAACATGGTACAGTTAAATATATAGTCTTCATAAGACAAGACAAAATGTAAAGATCGCCTTCATGACCTCATTATGGCATCATCTTCTGCTGTCCATTTGGAGGAGCACAGGGAATTGCCTTCTGTCTCCACAAAAGCCTCATGTGAAACCTGATCTTCATAAAAGTTTCATGTATAGTGAGTCTCTTATCATATCGCCTATCAAATCAAGACAAATCTTAAACCCTTAAAAGGAAAAAAAATGTCTTATTTTTTCAGTTTGTACACTGAAAAAAACTACTTGTAAGATTTACTTAATAAAATCCTCGTAACAATTTGCACAAGTATATTTTAAGTAAATTTTACTGCCATAATATCAAGTACAACTTACGTGTCATTATCAAGTAAAATCTACTTAGTATTGAACGTAACGCTCATGAAGAAATTAAGTAAAAATTACCTATTTACATTTCATTTAGAAGCTATATTTATTTAAAGTAATTAAGTAAAGTTTATTTATTGTTTTATAATTAGGAAGCTTGCTTTTATGAAATTATGAAGTAAATCTTACCATTTAATGAAGTAAATAAGTAGATTTTATTTAAGTTTTTTTGTTTTCATTTACTTAGTTTTATGAAATTATAATACTCCCTACAATTATGTAAACATTGCTAATTTCTTTTTTATAAATAATCATGAACATAAATTAACATTTTCTCTATATTTTTCACAAATCACACAATTAAAATACAATTAAACAGTTTATTTATTTTTCAGTCATCAAAAAATTCTTCATACAAAAATGGACATTCACAGTCATCTCTTGACACAGGTGCATTCAGTAAAACTTCAGAATTATACTGTAACCCTTGTTTTAAACATAAAAATGTATTTTAAAAAAATTCACGCAAAACATTCAACATTCAAAACAGCACTCTGAAATAGTGAACTTTAAAGAATACCATTACAACTTTAATGTATTAAAACATCAACAAATGAAAGTTTAAACAGTTCTATCATACCATAGCATTTAATACAACTTCATCTTCAATCTTTGAACTTTTGGGGAGAGTTTAAAGGACGAGTTTGATATTTTACACATAAAGCCCTGTTTTCAGATCGTTTCTGATTAACATTTCCGTTGGCGGAGTAATACTGTACCTCACAGCACATCCAATACAAGTCAATGGAGTTAGACAAAAACTATGATAAAACCTGTTGGAAAGCATATTTTACAGCAATTTTTGTGTGAGCACATCAGTGAACACCCCTGACCACTCGGTGAGTTTCACGTCTTTGTAAACAAAAGTTTAATGCGTTTTAGGAAGGATTGTTCCAGTGCACCTATGCATTCATCTTCGGAACACAAATTAAGATATTTTTGATTAAATCTGAGTGCTGGATCACTCCTCCATAGGCTTCTAAGACACTATAACTTGCTGGCCCAGAAAATGTATTAAAGACATCGTTAATATAGTCCAAGTGACTACAGTGGCTCAATCTTAAGTTTATAAAGCGACGAGAATACTTTTTGTGCGCAAAAACAAACAAAAATAAAGACTTTATTCCACTTTTCATTTCCTTCTCTCTGGGCCTCGGGTCTTTTCACGTAGTGTTTAAGCGCAGTGCGTCTGTGTTGTACGTCACACGTAGGCTCACTATTGGGCGACGCTGGTCATGTGTGTGATACGTGGTGACGAAAAAAGTATTCTTGTCGCTTTATAAACTTAAGATTGAGCCACTGTAGTCACTTGGACTATATTAACGATGTCTTTAATACATTTTCTGGGCCAGCAAGTTATAGTGTCTTAGAAGCCTATGGAGGAGTGATCCAGCTCTCAGATTTAATCAAAAATATCTTAATTTGTGTTCCGAAGATGAGCGAATGTCTTATGGGGTTGGAACAACATGAGGGTGAGTAATTACTGACAGAATTTTCATTTTTGGGTGAACTAACTCTTTAAGTGTAAAATACCGAACTTGTCCTTTAAGAAGGCTGGATACATCGATTGGATTTTCCCCATCAGCACCATGGACAACCAGTATTTTAATGATGTGCTGAGTGATGTCACTGCAGCTGTCCTCCTGCATACAGTTTAGAAAAAGAAAAAATATAATTATTTTGAGAAACAAAAATATAAAGTGACTTCATTATCATAACAGAATGAACACATACATAATCGAAACCATATGGTCTTTTTTAGTATGTTAACCCTTTGATGCGTACGATTAAACCGGTGTGATTATATAGTGCATTTCAGGCATTTAAATACACCTAAGTATAGTTACCACACACATTGTGTAGGTAACTATAAAGTTTACTCTCTTTTTTTCTCCCACTTCACCGTATTCAGTAAGAAAATTCAAACTTTTCCATACAACAGTCAACGGTAACTTATAACATTAACTTAACGTAACGTTAGGCCTACTTCAGCAGGAAAGCGGTTAAAATTCTAAGGCCTAACGTTAATCATGTTAGCAAGCTACTAGCAGTTACAACGGTATCCAATCAGTTTGAAATTTTTACACGAAAAACAGTGTTTTATCTATAAAACTATTGAAAACTTTTCCGATTAAATATACGTTAACTAATGTAACGTTAACTTAGGAAGTGAAATGTAAGGGTTAGCTATAACGTTAATGTACTGTGGATAACCCAGACCCGTTACACTAATATGAGGTCATGTTATAAGATGAGCATTAATGTTTATTGAGTCACGTAAACAAGAATCATCAATCAAAATCCATACAGACCCATGTTTTATTAAATGTAAAACAGAAAGACAAACTTACCTCAAACACGACAAAAAGCAGCCACGCAGCAGCTCACCAATCCGTCTGACCCAAAGTGGCAGTTAGACTGTCTTGTCCAAACACGCATGTGCGGATTCAAACGCGCTATACTTTTCGATTAAAATTTACTTAAAATTACTATGTTTATGTGAAGTGACTATAAAATGTTTAAATATTACAAGCAAATATATAATAAGATTTACTCTTTCCAACCAGTTAATTTATTACATGAATTAAATGTGTAGATATTTAAAATTTTACTTAGAAAATTCTAGTTCTCATTGAATTTTAATTTTATAAAGTAAAAATTATGATGGTTAATTTAATATATATTACTATACCAAAAAGTTCGTTTTTACAGTGTAACCACAAAAATGCTTTATTATACTTGTATGTTTATTTAGTGTGCATTTATGGGAAATTTGATGAGTGAAGACCACGCTCAAAAAGAAAACACACATTATTGCATAATTACTAGTAGACTATTTAAAATGTAATCTAATCCTGAGTTTTTAGGTAAGACCGTGGTATTTCGGTATAACTGTGGCTGTACGTGACCAGCCAGTTTTCTTAAATGGGATTTCTGTATAGACTGACCATCTCTTCCCTCTTGGGATGAAACCTTAGAGTTATATGGGATAGAAAGACACCATTGTCAGCATGGCATGACTGGAAAGGGGGCTTATTCTCTTGAGCTAATATAACAAAGAGCATGGGTATCCAAATACACACTATTTGTGAAAGACATATTAAATTCAATGTGTGTGTGTGTTTGTAGAAAACTGTCAAATATAATATCGAAGGATAACAATTCACCTATCAATAAAAGTTTTGTGAATTTTGTTCAATTCAAGTGTGATGAAGTTAAATATTTTCCAAGCTCAGAGTCCTGAGAGTGGAATTGTGATTTCAAACTTAGCCGTCCATAGATAAGTTTAGGTAATAGGCTAAGCTATCATTTCTGCATTGAAGTTATCAGTGTGGCTTCTTTAAATGTTTCTACAGCTTGGTAGCTCTTATAACTCCACTTTAAGAGACTGAAAAAGCCCAAAAGTTTCATACTAGTGAAATTTCCAATGAATATAGGCTATTTAATATCTAACATATTGGTACAAAAAACAATCTAATCACTATTTCTTTGAACAACATAAAATCTGAGGTGCGATTCATCCATACATCTGAACTGACCTCACCTTTTACCCTCAGATCGACATGATAAAGAACATGAGAGAAGATGTTTGCTTTAACACATTTTAATTGAAAAATACTTCAGGTTTCATTTAGACTCTGTAATACACTGACAGTCTAATATCTGATCTACAGTGTTGTACACTACTATCTTGGTAAGAAAAAAAGTGCTTAGAGGTGGACCGTGTTGCAGGCAATGCCCTGTCCATCACTTGAGTTCTTCAGAGTTCCTGTATCTTCATGAGGTCTCATATACTCACTGCAGGCTCTGTGAAGTTACAGTAATTTTGTGAATTACAAGGTCCTCAAACCCCAATTTCCTTCTGGGATTTTGAAGCTAAAGTTCTCGATAATGTTCTAAGAAGTTCACTCTCTTCCATAAGAGTCAAATATCAAGCATTCCATGAAATGTTACAGCGTTTTTCACAGTGCTTCAGAGAACTCCTTCAAATTGATGACCAGGCTATGCAAATAAATGGCAGCTTAATCAGGACCAGCCCTTAACAAATCATTTCCATTTTTTTGGTTCACCTGCGCCATCACAATCACATGCAACATAAATCCAGCTCGAGAACAACCAACCATTCAGATGAATGTCAACAGTGCAATGTTGTAATGGCAAACCCAATGACTCAGGCCATCAGCAATGGAAAAAAGGCAGGTTCAGGCTAACAGAGTTATCGCTTCTTTTTCTGTTTGAGGCTTTTTCGTCGTTTGACTATCATTTCATACAGTTTGTCCATGCCTTCGTGAAGTCCCTCACCGATGATGGCACAGGCCGGTTGGATGTGGTATGTAGTGGCAGGCGTGAGCTCCTGGAGCGCGAGCTGCTTCTCTATGTCAGCCACAGACAGAGATTTCGGCAGATCCTGTTTATTAGCTATGACTAAAAGCGGTGTTCCTTGGTTTTCAGCAAATTTGGTCACTTTATGGAGCTCTGTCTTG
Organism: Abramis brama; assembly: GCF_963993115.1. Classification (NCBI taxonomy): domain Eukaryota; kingdom Metazoa; phylum Chordata; class Actinopteri; order Cypriniformes; family Leuciscidae; genus Abramis; species Abramis brama. Next base: position 25,694,221 of record NC_139970.1, read on the forward strand.
GCCTCCTCCAGTCGATCCACGTCTACTGAGTCCACCACATAAATAATGCCATCAGTGCACCTACTGTAAGATTTCCACAAGGGCCGGAGTTTCTCCTGCCCACCAACATCCCAAAAATGACAGCTTATTCCTTTGGCCGTGCCATTACTAAGCTTGATCTTTTCCGTGTTGAACCCTATTGTGGGTACAGTGTTGACAAACTCGTTGAATTTCAGTCTGTAAAGGACCGTGGTTTTCCCTGCGGAATCCAAGCCAAGCATCACTATATGGAGGGACTGAAACGCTGATATATTGGAGAAACTGTTCCCCATTTTGATCTCCTCGTTAGCAGGGGTAAAACCAAAGCAGACACCCTCGGCACCAGCGATTCGACTAAATTCAGACTGGATGTGATGGAGTGATCATTGCAGTGCGCGTGAGATCATCTCGTGCTCGGTAAACACTCCTCTGTGAGCGGAGAGTCTCCGCAGTAACAGCTCACATCAACATTCCCCCCACAAACTGCTTCAAATTCCTCCAGACGTCTCGGCGTTCAGTCTCTGCCGGTGGTCGTCCACATTAGCGATGAATGAATGTGATCAGAAATGTGTTTTAGACATAACACGAACGTGTCTACTCACGAGATGATGGACACAAGCGAATGTATGATAATGAATGAAAGCCAGCAGTGGCCCTGCAGCAGCTGCTCCTCACACTGGAGAAACTCCGCCCGCATTTCATGTGGAAACTGAAAAACAAACCCCTTTTATGGCAAGCCATTTATTCCTTTAAACTAATTAGTATACGTTTTTGTTACTAGCAATTATTTTTTTAAACACTTGGTAGTCCACGAATGACTATCTTTTTCACTAATAAATATTAGACTTTTAGATAGGACTTAGTCTATTTAATCGGTAGCCTTCTTTGTTTTTATAGTAGGCTAAAACACATTACATGGACAATTTGAGTCTACATAAAGAAAGCCTAATTTTTGCTTTATTATTATTATTTTTATTAGCTATCATTTTAAAATGTGTGATGTTACTTATAAACTGCAACCTAAATGTATTTTGCCATGTAAAACATTTTGTGCTTAAATAATTATGGAATAGGCTAATTGACGAGGGGGGTCAATGAATTATTTAAAAACAATGCACACCCAGAATGTACATTATTTTTCAATATTCAATGGTCCCTCATTAATTATTAATTACGTCCATATCTAATGAATAATAGGCTAGTTAGTGATTTCGAAAATACACTCTGAAAAATAAAGGTTCCACGTTGTTTTTCACAGCGATGCCATAGAATAACAATTTTGGGTTACCCAAAGAACCTTTTAGTAAAAAGTTCTTAAAAGAACAATGTTCTTCTTATTGTGGAAAAACATTTTAATAGCCTAATCTAAATAACCCTTACTCTATAAAGAACCTTTTGTGCAATGGAAAGGTTCCGTTTCTTCATGGAACCATCGATGCCAATAAAGAACCTTCATTTTTAAGAGTGTATGGCCAGTAATAAAATTTAAGTAAATAAGTTATAGGAACAAAAATAGTTCACTACTAGTTGGTTCTAAGGATTAAATGTTAAAACGGTTTTCCACACAACCTTCCTCAGCAGTAGGCTATGTGCACAGGACACAGGTTATACCTAGTTTTCATGGAAGATGTATTGCATTCGAAACCAGGGTGCGTCAACAGGGTTGTACCGATTTGTTCAGAAACACATTAGGAACAAATGCTACATTTTAGACACGTATTTCAACATTCCCTGAAATAATTTAAATAAGATGCCGTCTACTCAGGCCTATATTTCACAACAAATCATTAGTATATAACCTACTACCTCTTCAAAGTGATTCAATTTGTAATTCGTCTGACCAAAATCTTTTCCTAAAACGAGCATTATCTCACGGTCTTATTTCAGTTACATAAAAGTTACATTGCGGATATTGTTATTGTTGGTATGTAGCGCCACCTGCCGTTCATAGTAGGTACAGGGTTTTTGTAAAAACCCAGCCTTTCAAATTGACCCCAGAAAAGTGTATCTCTATGTGTGCACCGGTCAGAGACTGGTTGTTAAACTTCATTGCATTTGGTAACACTGTAGCTGTGGCCTCTGAGACCAAAAACGTAAGCAATGATGTAACACTTTTCATGGATGAGTGTTGTGGCATGCTATCAAATAAAAATTTTGTCTAAAACCAGTCCTCATAAAATTAAGAAAAGAGGCGGGTAATTAAAATTGTTGACAAATCCATAGGCCAAAGTATTTATCAACAGATTGGTGCAATAGGCTATTAAGAAAAGGAGCACTGAATTGGCAAACTATCATAGACTGAAAAGTTAAAAGCACTTTCAGAATTTTAATCAGACTTACTAAGAAAGATCTAATAACAGTGGCGGAGCCAGGATTTTTTCATAGGGGTGGCCAGGCAAGGGCCAGCAACCAGTCTGGGGTGGCACAGAAATCTTAATTATTTTATCATAAAAATAATTTGACTAATGTATTGGACTGTTTTAGTGCCTACAAAACTGAATAAAGTTCATTTGTACTTAATTGTAATTGAGATAGTAGTGAATTAGGAATCATGGAATACTGAGTGAACTTTATATTTTTTTATTATTACCCACCACCTCATATTAAAATTAATTAAATAGTAATAAAAGGGCACACACTATAGCTAAAGTTCAACTTGCTCTGTTAGCTTGGTTCTGGTTCTCAAAATCTCCAATAGCTTGTTCTACATTGTTGCATCTTCATGATGAGATAACATGCAGATAATACTGTAGTCCAAAGATTATTCAACCTTCAATGCGTTTTATATAATCATGATATATGTTATATGAACTCTTCAACCAATTCTGAGTATGTCAAAAAAAAGTTTAACTTTCTAGTTGTCAAAATAAATAATTGCAACAGTTCTATCATACCTAAATTAAAAAGGAAAACAAAAGTTCTCTTTTGAATCCCCATGTGCAAGAATGTGAACAAGGCGGAAGTCAACAGCACATAATGTAAAATGTTATGTTTTTCATAATGTAATGTTGCCAGAATGTAAAATTAGTTATTTTATGGATTTAAAAATTATCCATTTTTGTTTGTCCTTTACAAATTAACGCAAAATGAATGCCTATCGTCTAGTACAAATGCACAGTGCTCACATTTATTTGAACATTAAAATTTTGTGCCTTATATTGTGATCTCACATAGCAGAATATTTTAATCCAGACACATGTGACGCATATATAACAAATACATGCATGCAGTTTTGACAGCTTTAATCGCCTTTTTGATTCTTGCATGAGTTAATTGACGACAGAACTACGGCTACAGCACGCCGCGTTTGCACGTGATGTGTGTACCGCAAGCACAACGGCTGTCAGCCGTATGACAGGAAAGTTGGTTAGTTTTACTGACATTTGGCCTGACATCTCATCTTACCGAAGACAGCCAACTGAATAAGGACAACGCCCTTTTCTCAGCATCTGACAGAAGTGTCACAAGCTTTCACACACTGCACTCTATTCGACTTACTCAAAACGGTCTTACAAACCACCAGTTGAGAAAGATTGACTCTATACTATGTGCATATCACACTGTCTGATGTTCTGCTGAAGCTCATTCGGCACTTGCACATTTCCGCACTCAGCCTGATCTCATGAAAATGCGTCTCTATTGCACGCATTGTGTTTATCGTGCAATTTATACGCGAAAATGAGTTTTTACGTGCATATGATACGCAGTTTTCGCGTGCATTTGATACGCACTTTATTGCGTGTAATGCACACGCACCCCACACACGACTAATCCTACCCATGCGTATAATATGCACGTAAAAACTCATTTTGGCGTATAAATTGCACGATAAACACAATGCGTGCTATAGAGACGCATTTAGTGTGATCGGGTACCCGCACTCGTTTGACTTGCGCTGAGGTGAAGTTGGAGCGTGCGTCTTGAAAAGTCTCACGTTTTTTGTGGTCTTAAAGAGACGGTTCAGCGTTTTAAAAAAACGAATTTTTTGTCAATAAAAAAAGAGACAGAAACAGCAGTTGTCAAAGGGGTGGCCAAGCTTAGACCAAGGGTGGCCGCGGCCACATGGCCACCCCCTAGCTCCGCCAGTGTCTAATAACCCAAAGGAACCAGCATCAACAACACAACAATGACAAAAGTTTATTTTACATATGATAATCATTAATGTCATCAGTTTAATTAGGGTATCATACAATTATTGCTCATTGAACACAACTCAGATACGGTTTACTGGGCAACAATCTGGGTGTCAAGAGATTGTCTTTACTGAGTAAACCTTAGGCTTACAACTGTTTGTCCACTAGATGGTAGATATGTGATGGAAATGTAGGAGAAATTATTGGGAATGAGAACTGGCCTTATTTTGTAATTACCCATTTGCAGTAAGAAAATTACTCAGGATGTAACATTCAATCATGGACTATTTCAAAACACCATTCTTTTTTAGCATTAGCATAAAGAGAAAGAAAAATGAAGCAATGTACAGAGGAAAGTAATTTGTCTTTGTCTTCCTGAAACGAGGAGAAAAAAAAAAAAAAAACTCAAGTGCGCACTGACCCAAGGAGGAACACAGTTTATTTATGGCATATCCCAGCAAATGCAGACACATTCAAAAACAGACAACTTGCTTGACTGTATTTTTGGAATAGCAGGTACAACTGTATAAAATCTTCACAGTTGATTCTACATGTACATTACACACACAGAGCTGTCGCAAGCAGGGCAAAAGGTGGTGATTATAGGGGACCCCGGCTTTAGGCCCCGCGATTTCAATGGAGGGGACCCCGAACGCTCCGGAAAGCCGATTTCAAGGGGGCCCACAGCAACAACCTGCACCGGGGCCCCTGATACCCCAGCTACACACACACACACACACGCACGCACGCACGCACGCACACACACACACACACACACACACACACACACACACACACACACACACACACACACAGTGTGTCTGTCAGATTTTTGTCAGAAGCATGGTTCCCCCCCAGAGAGTGAGAGAGGGCCCAGATGAAAGGCTTGTGACGTGAACTATGCTGTCTGCATGCCTGTGTCTACTGAATGGGCAGATGTACGCACATTTTTGTTAGACCCACAGTGATGACTGTTTACATTTGTCAAAATTTCTCTAGGGAGAGCCTGTCAAGCAGAGAGAAAAATTATGCTGGAGTGATAAGACTTTAATTTGCACATAATACTTGATGTTTGTAAAACTCTCAGTAGCCACAGTAAGAAGTAAGAACAGTAAGTAAGAACTTTGAATGCTGTTCAAGTTAACACTTAATGAATATATTTGAGTGAATATATATATATATATATATATATGGCTTTGTGGCTCACAAAGCCATTATATGAAGGACCTGCAAATACAGACATATCAGTTTAACATTAAACATTTAACCTTTACAAATGAGGCTATTCAAGCCAACTTGATGCCACATAAGCTCTTTGGAGAACAGGTCGACCGAAAACGAAAGAAACATTATTTTCAGCATGTCAGATGCTGGTTAATGTATAATATAATTTACATCAGAACAGTATCCTCTCAGAATGTGCACAGTAAATGTGTAACCAAATCTACTGTGACATGTTGTACAAGGCATGGTAAAAATATGCAAACTGGATACAGAGATGTAGATTAGCAGTCATCATGTGTAGATGCTAGCATTTATTTTCCACAGAATAAAGAAATAAATCATTTAATACAATTTTATTTTATTAATGCATTTAAACTTTGAATGAACAAAGTGATCATTTTTTACATTGATAAAATAATTAATAAAACTACTATATTATTAAAAATCTATATGTGCTGTTTGGAATGACAGCATAAACCGTCCATTGGACTGGAACGAAATACAGAGGCCGCATAATAAATAGGCTAATATGCTAGGCTACTGGCTACATTGACATCAAACAATGATAACTGGTCATTTTGTTAGAAAATTTTGAACTTTCTCATTAGGGACATTTTACTTAGAGCTAGACATATACTTCTAGCTCCACACAATTTAATTCGTAGCTATACTCACCTCTTGAACGCAAGCTTCTCTCAGGCGAAAAAGTTTCGACTTCCGCTACGCACCAAAGTTGAAATTTCGTGAGCTGTGAATTTCAGTTTGAGCAGATTCAGCGGAATAAATGAAAATTACATTACAATTGCAGTACAAATGATTGCCTCCAGCCAGAACCCTTTAAGATTAATTTCGTTTATCAGAGGAAACTATTAACAAAAGGAAAACACGCTGAAATAAAGTAGGCATAACAGCACAAAAAATTGCAAAGGAAAAGTTCTCATCACCTTCAGCGCACCAATGGTAAGTAAACATTTTTATTTGTCAGTTGATGATCAGAAGCTTTTTTCTTTCTTTTTTTTTTTTACATGTGCTGATGTGTGTTTAAGTTTATATTTACTTTCCCTTATAACATTACTTAAAATTGAAGTAGGCCTTCATAAACAATATAGCAAAGTGAAACAGGCAGTTTAGCATACAATGCAGTTAGTATTATAAAAGAACACAAAACAAAAGAGAAAAATTGTTACAGGGCTGTTCGATTATTTTTGGTCAATACTGAAGATTATTGCTGGGCGATATGATCAAAGTCTTATTTCACGATCGAGTAATTTTAAACATCAGTAGCTGCGTTTCCATTACAGATTTACGCAAAACTTTTGCGAACTCTGTCTCGTCTTCTGTCCAAACATACCGCACCATCTACGTCAGGTGACCTGTAAATGCGCAAAAACTCCTATCATTGCAGTTTTGCGAAATATTCCTTTTTTGAATTGGCTGCAAAAACCACCGCATTCGAGCGTGTAAACTTTTTCTGTGATATTGACATATTCCGTATTTTCAATTCGCAATATCAATTTGCGCAATTTGAAGGGTAGTGGAAACGCGGCTAGTGAAATGTCACAATTATCGATACTTCAGGAAAAACTAATAGCCTACTAACTAATATAAGAAAAAGGCCTCAAAACAATCACATAAGACAAGTAAAGAGTCAACAATACAATAAGAACAACGAAACCATTACAAACGAAACGGACAAATAAATACAACAGAACGAAAATACAAATTAAATAAACAGTGTTTTACATTTTCAGAAAGATGTAGCCTACTAACAGTTGTATTCAGATACGTAATATTCTACAAAAAATAATAATTATGAAATGTAAAATGACACTGCATATGATATGACACTGCTGTACACATTAAATATAGATTAATCCCTATTAAAGCTACTTAAGTTATTCAGTCAAGATCAGCGTGTGATTTGCCTTTATCATTTGTTGTTTGATTATCATTAATGACAGACTGCAGCATGTTTATTAGGCTGCTGTCACTTTAAAAGATAATGCACAAATCCAATATACTGTTACACACACATTTCCTTCCTCAACTCTGTACGTTTACTTAAGACATAACCCACTGTGTTTACGTAAATACTCTCCAAAAAGGCATTTTGACTTTTTTTTTTGTGTGTGTGTGTGTGTGTGTGTGTGTGTACGCGTTTAAGGTGCGTATCTGAAGCCCATTTTTTTTTATATTTGTTTGTGCACACAGAAAGCCACTTGGGGAACAGCGGCATACTGTGCTTTTAATAACACAGTTTATTATCAAACACTTCCCGTAGTTTAGCAACAGTAGACTGCAGTTTACAATACTTGCGGATATGGCTGTTTTGGATGTTAAGTTTGGGTTGATTAGGGAGGAACAAAAGTGTTCTGTGAAGGAAAGGAAGGTGCCCTGGACTGAATGTGGCAGCGGCACAATAATTGTTTTACCTCGATTATGTTGTTTTCATAATAGTTGGAAGCCAAAATTGAAAATCAATTACAATTAATCGCACAGCCCTATATTACAGTATTAAATTTACAAGTATGTAAAAGCATATCTTTTGTAAAAAATTTACAAGTATAAAATCATGAATCTGAACAATCATATCTTATTTTACATTTGAAGTTTTACATATCCATGAGATAGAGGCCTTTGTTTTGTATTAAAACATCAGAAATACACATTTGGTCCAATGTACAATTTTTTATTGTACAAACAAAAGGGTCTTTAAGGGGGACCTATTACCCATTATAAATGTGTGTGCATGTAAACTGGAGTTTATCTTTTTTTTTTTTTACTGCGTGCGAGGGAAAAACATCATTACATGGACTTACAAAAGCATAAAAATGGAAAGAATCAGTATTTAAACACTATTTCTCAGCAGTATAACCACAAACTTTTGTTGTGTTCTCATCATTTTTTTAACGACTCCTTCCTGAACTATGCAGTTAATATCTTAATGGAGAAAGTTGTATCATATCTGAAATGGAAGAGAGGTTTTTAAAAAACGACCTGCACAAGTTATGCTTGCAATGGTGGTTCGGGTCGATCAGATTGTTGTTCTTGACTGTCATTATCAGACGCAGGCTCGAACTGATACAGCAAAACTGACGCCATAGTGTAGTTACAGTAGTCTTTACAGTGCCTGCACACAGCACCGGAAGCTAAAACGCACCGGTTATGGTAAGGGGCATTATATTTGTGACACACGCTCCAAGCGGTAGACCAATCACAGCAGACTGGGCTTTCCGGAAGGCTGGTTAAAAAAAACTAAAAAACTAAAAAAACTAAACTAAAAGAGAGCGTTCAGACAGAGGGTGAAAACAGGTGCCGTAACAATGTAAAAGAAAAATTAGTTTTTTGAACATTTAATCATGTAATTTTCTTCTAGACCCCTAAACAAAATTTGAACCTGTAAATGAGCATAATAGGGGCCCTTTAGGAATATAAATTGAAATCAGGTGTATCTGGGTCTCGTAAAAGCCAGTTGGTGTAGGCAGTCCTTATATGGCACAGTCATCTTGAGGGGAGGGGCTAAAGGCGGAGCTCCGTAGGAGATCCAGACAGTTGACAAGGACGAGGGAGCCAGTGATGTGTCTCCAGCGCTTGGTGATGGGGTTCTTCATTTTGTCCAATCCAGTGTGAAGTTCCTGAATCACATCCCTGTAACTGTCTCCAATCTGGGCTGCCCATGTGACCAGGAAGTCATATGCAGGTTTCCACATAGCCTTAGTGAGAGGAAAAAAAATGTAAATATTCATTTTAATTTGACATGTAAACCTGCATGCACATGATATCCAGGGGTCTATACCCAATCTGTATACTCTCCATTAAAGTGAATGTGTGCAAATTCCCCAAGCCAGTGAAACAAAGAGTAAGAGGAAGCTCATAATCTCATCAATTGTTGGTAGAACATTTTGGTTCCTTTTCTGAGCTAGATGCAAACACTTTAATCAGGTTTCCTGCAATCGCTGCTCAAACCCAGTTCTGTCAGGACCACTGTCGTCAAATATGATTGACAATTAGCATACAGTTTGGATTGGTGGTATGGTTCCGTTCTGGGCAAGAACTCCCTGCGCATCCATGCAGCCTAGCATGGATAAGCCCCCCTTAGGGTAAACAGAACAGAACCAACATGGTTGTATTGCAGATAATCATTAATAAAAAAATGTAGGGGCTGTTTACACGACACTATTTTCAACTAAAAACGTAAAACTTTTTATGCGCTTTGGCTCTTCGTTTACATGACAATGGCGTTTTGGGTGCCTGAAAACGCAAAGGGTTTCAAAGTGCAAGTTTTTGAAAACGGTCTCTGTGTAAACAGCAAAAACGTGAATCTCTGAAGATGATGACGTCATGCAAAAGCATATTACGTGTTTCATCACCATCTAATGGGCTGGCAGCAGAATACAGCGTTTTTGGTCGTTTTCGCGGATCCGTGTGAATGGGAATCGTTTTTGCAATGTTGTTGTCTGTACGCGGAAAACTGAAATGAAAAACTTCTCCGTTTTAAGCACATCATTGTCGTGTAAACGTACCCTTAATGTACAACATAATTCGAGAATTTAGTTCTATTCAAAGGGGAATCAGAATGCCAATCCTGACTGGACGAGAGGAGGAGCTGGGAATGGAGGAGGGTAATTAGCTCCTGAGAAGTGCGACAGCTGCTGATAATACTGAAGAAGCTTATATAAGAATGCTGTGCTGGGTGTCGTATTCCTAATGGTAGACGTGGATCAGCTGAGAGTCAGCTGATGCGAGCTTGAATAACGTGACCTGCCAGAACTGACGCTCTGCTTGATTTTTATACTTTTCATATCAGCTACTGTCTCTCGCACCAATCTCATTAGGACATTGTTCTTTATCCATTTGTGACAATTTAGAATATTCAACATTCTATACACTGTAAAAAAAAAGTTGCTGCCTTAATTTTTTAAGTACAATCAGCTTGGAAGTCATTTCAACTTAAATTACATTAAACCGACTTAAAAAAAATAGTTGAATCTAGTATAACTTGCATAATTAAAAAAGTTAAAATTGCTTAACTTATTTTGATGAGTTAAAGCAATGTAAAAAAAAAATGCTGTCTTGTTGCAGTGTACTTCAGATATTATTATTTTTTCTTAACTTTGTGTTTACATAATCTATGTCTATGTTTTGTTTGCACAGTTGTCTGTAATGTCAATATTATACAATCTGAGCCACGTCCTTAGCATTTCTGTGTAAACTGTGCAAACAAACTCTTTTTTACAATCCAATCTCATAAGAATATATATGCATTTTACAAGGTGGTGATTTGGCAGGCTGAGAGGCTGAGAGTCTATCAGCACCAGCACAGAATAACAGAGCTTCCACATTCCAAAATCATCATTCATGACTTGTCATTAATCAAACATGCTCTTAAGTTAAATTCCTGGAGGAGTATAGCCTTGTCTTTTAGTTGATATATAGCCAGTCAGTTTTAAAAGAATATTTCACCCAAAAATGTACTCGTCCTCATGTAAAGCTTAAAAGGGTGGTATAATGCCCCTTTTTACAATATGAAAAATAAGTATCTGTTGTCCCCAGAGTGTGTATGTGAAGTTTTAGCTCAAAATACCCCACAGATAATTGTTTACAGCATGTAAAAGTTGTCCCTTTTTCAGGGTCAGTAAAAACGCATAGTTGCGTGTGTGTCCCTTTAAATGCAAATGAGCTGCTGCTACCGGCACAGAGGGCGGAGCTTCAAGTTGTGTGTATTAACAGCTCCGATTACCTCACACAGACAAGCACTAAAATGTCAGAAACCGTTCTGCCTATATGTTGAAACTGGAGTCGGACAATGATGGAGAGACTCAAGAATAAGTGACAAAATGTAGAATGCAACAGGACATTTCTGAATGGTTAGTTGATGAATTTATGTTGCTGATGTGGAGTTAACTATCTTCAAGTCTTTGATTAGCATATTCTGTCATGATAATCTATAAAATCGCTCGTGTGGAAACTGTTGTAAGATGCCTACAGAGTGACATGCTATTGCATTTGTGTTACGTACTGTACTGCAGGTGAAAAGACGGATGCAGACTCACACATGTGCTGTACTACAACAACTCCTATCCTCAGCACTGCTTGTGTGTTCCCGGGGGCGGGGTTTATGTCAATTTTAGGAATGTCGTGTAGTCCCTACCAGCCGTTTGTATCAGTCCTTAAAAAACTATTTCTTTAAAAGCAAACATCCTCCTTGCTTTGAACTTTGAGCGTTGTAACTTTGCAGATGTTGCTTATGCTCAAACATCAACATTACACACTAACTAAAGTAAATGATGGTGAGTAAATGATGACAGAATGTTCAGGTTTGGGTGCGTTGTGAGTTTGTTTTACCTCGCTGTCCAGTTGTCCTCTGGTGTCCCTGTGTGGAGCTTCATATGCTTCCATCTGCTGCCGGGACACTTTAGCCAGTCTCTCAGCAAGCTCCCTCCAGCGTCCCGCAACCTCCACCGCTGTGGTCAACAGCACAAAGTCCATGACCAGTCGTGCCACCAGGCCCTGACAGTCCATCTTCAGAAGAGCCTGAAAGAAAGATACAGAAATGCATACCAATTTTTTTTTTTCTCTATTGGTATATATTGGCATATAATGGAAATTTAATTGTGCAATTCTTTTTCAATTGTCTATCACTTGCTTAGAGTTATAATTTCATAAAGGTGTTAGGGGGATCACTCAAAAATGAATATACTGTCATAATTTATTCACCCTCATGTTGTTCTAAACCTGTATGAGTTTTTTCTTCTGTGGAACACAAAATAAGTTATTTTGAAGAACTGTTTTTATCTATACAGTTAAAGTCGGCATGAAACGGAAGTTGAGATTGTCATTTTTTCCTTGTTGTGACGTATATCCGAGTGAAACGGCTTCTGAAATTAGAAAAAAAATGTAGGGCGGGGCTTGATTTCGTCCTTTGGGAATTGATTGGATCGTTGGAGGTTGGGCGTTGCATACAAAATGGAGGCAGATTTGAATGCCAGTTTACATTAAGTTGTGGAGGATTTCTCTCCACCGGACTCCCCACCGTTACCCTCCCATGAAGGATTTTTTATTTTATTTTATTATTCCCACGAACCAAGATGAGTCAAGTCAAGTTATCATCCTTATTAGACATTCTCTGTTATCAGTCAAGTTCACCCTCGAGAGCATCTCGATAGCCGCACCCTCATCAGCTCTGGCCGCACCCTTTCGCCATGGCACGTGACCGAAAGAGAAGAGAGGTCGTTTCGAGGGGGGAGGGAAGGGTAATGTATTTGATTAAAGATTATAAGGGTACATGAATTTTAAAAAAAATAATGAAGTGCACTGATAAATCATTTATAATAAACACTACAATATTACATATAAAAAGAAGATTTGTCAAATTTGATTTCATGCCGACTTTAAAGTCAGTGGGGTCCAAAACTGCACCCCTTGACTTTCCCTGCATGCCAAAAAAGATTGATATTTTTTTCAAAATATGTTCTTTTAGTCATACTGGTTTGGAACGACATGAGGGTAAATGATAACCAAAATGTAACTGTCCATCTAGATGCAATCTTTAGCAAAGGAACAGTACATTTTAATATTGTATGCCTAAACACTATTGTAACATTTAAAATGGTTTATTTTAGTTTTCATTTTAACAAATTTTAACATTGACCATTTATTGGTTATCAGCTTTAACATATAAAAAATAATGGTAGGTCAGTAAAGGCCATAATTTTATTACCAGTGCATCCCTTACAATGCATTACCCCAATCTTAAAATATCATGCCCAAAATTGTAAATGACGTTGAATCTATTTGCAAATATTTGAGACAGTAAAATAGTTCAAATCAAACTGAAATTTATAGTTTGTGTAGTTGTGTACTATTGTTTATCTGCTTTCATAATCTCACACCATGTCATCTGCTATTTAAAAAAGTGTTTTCTTTTTCCCCTAGTTGTTGCTAAATAAAGCCTGTTCTAATAAGTAACCTTCACCAAAAGTACACAGCAACACAAACTACAAAACTGAGATAGTGTTAGTGGCTTTCTAAGCACCGCCTCAGAAGATCTGGACCAATCAAGAGCTCAAGTCATCATCCAGGGGTCCTTTGATAAATGTGGCGATATGCAGGAAGCGACGTGCATGCTCCTGTGAGCACAATATAATGAGAGTGACTCCGGGCCCCTTGGACAAGGGAAATGTTAGGGTGGAATATCCGGCCGTTCTTTTGCCAAGTGTTCTGTCTTATTAATGTGACCTTCTTTTCTCCCTTAGAGTTTGTTCTGACATTTAAAAAACTGAATAAGGACTTATATTCCACTGTGCCTTTTGAATATATGACATTCACCGATCTACAAAACTGTTATCTGGTGATGATGCCATGTGACATTTATTCTTTGTTAGTGCTTTTTTATACAATATAGAAAAGAATCAGTCTTTCTACTAGTGCCATCAGTGAATGCAATTCAGCATTTGTCAAAAGTGCAGGTGTTCTTCATGCACTCAAATATGGTCTCACAACAGCAGCAAGTGTTTAAAAGTTACACGCCCTGAACCCTCTAATCTCTGATTCCAATTCCGTGTCTTGGAATGTTTGGAATGACAGGAAGTCTGCTCAGAGGGGGAGGAACACAGCGCTGATGCCCCAGAAGACCTGTTTGGTTCCAAACAGAGCAATGAGATAGCAGGAGTCTTGGATGCTTTCCATCTTATCAAAGATGTTAGTTCTACAAACACACAGGACGGTATGTTTTTGACTTGTACATTCAGTCAGTGCTAAAAGGAAGATACATTTTTGTGTTCGGTACAATCTTCACTCCTCTCCTGTAGCACAAGCAGTGAATTTGCCACTCACTGTCTGGATGCAAGTGAAATAGAAAGCATATTGTGTGTGAAAGTATCACACTCTGTACACATTGATTGTGTGTATTAGCTAAAGAGAGATAAGGCCTTTCATGTGCACCTGTTTCCTGAGGTGTCTCACCTCTGACCCCTGTCACAGTCAGGAACTTATTAAGTAAACCCTCCAGAGACACAGTAGTAACAGAAAGTAAAACAAAATCTGCTGCTCAGGATTTTGACTGTCACAGAATCCAGAACCAGATGTTAATTCCTCAGAAATGACAAGAATGTCAAGTAAACGTAACTAGAAAACAGAATATCCATATGTGTTATCATTTAAACAATATATTGAGAAAATTATCCAGGGCAAATTGTTTTTATAATGATTTTAATTCCTAATAATTTCACTGTTTTGCACACAAATATACCAAAGCTGGTTTCATTGTTTTGTTATCTTGTTCTCTCCTAAATTTCTCTTAATATGCTGGAATCCACACATAAAATAATAATAATAATAAAACAATAAACAAGCAATTAATGGCAGACAAGAGGCTTTTGTGGTGCACAAAAAAAGAAAAGTAAAAAATGTTTCAGTCCATTGGACTTTCCCATAAGAACTCTGAGCCTCTTATCTCCATGATTTATTTGTTTATTTTTTGGTGTGCAGATTCTTTCTTACTGATGATACATTGATTCAAAGTATACCCAGTGAACCTAGCTGGCTAATCTTTTTGAAAAAGTTTAATATTCTGGAAAATGTAAACAGTTCCAAAAGAAGTGTTGTTAATTTGACCTATAAAAAGTCTGTAAATACACACATTGAGAATTGAGTAGCGCATCGGAGTATTTTTACTCAGTAAAGTGACTTGGAGTGAAATCAAGCTATAAAAAAAAGTGAATCAGTATGTTCAGTCGGAATCCAGTTGACCGGTATTGTTAGCGTCATGATCTACCAGTTGACCTACTACAGGAATTTAATTATATTACACACAAAGCCTGTCTGAGCAAATCGAGATGTTTTCAACACGTGAAAACGTGATTACATAACACGTGAATTAGTTAGCATGCTCGTACATTTGCTTAGCCTTGATTTAACACTGCATGTGCACTAGACAATGCAGCTTTCATTAATAAGACAGCTGAACACACGATTACTTGAATGCTTTCAGTACGTTTCTCTCTTAAATTCATCTTCTTTAACATCTGATTTTATGATATTACTCATACTTCATTATATTTCCTCTTGCCTGTCTCTTTTGATTTCCTGTTATATAAGCTGACCGTTCTGTCTTCTTTTTTCTGTTTATAAACTATTGTCAGAAATCTCTGACCATTTTACAGAACCACTCTTCTGCTGGAACAATAGGCTAAGGGAAATGGGAGGAGACCGTGGGGAATCAAAGACTCAAAGTTTGGAGACATTCACTCGTTCTTCTGAAGCATGTCTGTAAATTCATCTGACCCTAAATAAAGCCCAGACTGGAGAATATGCCAGGAAAAAGTTTTACAACTGGAACTTTTACTGATTAAAAATGGAATTGCAAAGTTCTATAAAGCTGTTCAGTCAGAATGTCCTTTTTTTTTTAGGTAACCCGAAAGACTAATTCACTACGGCTTCCCTTGGGAATTTCTAATGGGTTTCAAAATTCACATTTGACTGTGTGTAATTTATTTTGTAAAACAAAACAGTAAAGTCTCTTTGTGTAATATTAACTGCAGACCTCATTTTATTCATAAATCAAAAAGCCAGAGGGAATTCAAGAGGGAATTCATTGCTCTAAAATGCAAAGTCTTCTCTATTCAGAATATGCAAGTAGTTTATTAAAACGTGCAGAGAATTACAGTTGCATATCTGTTAGCAATATCTTGGCAATAGATTTGTAGGTGTGGGTGTGGGGGGATTGTGTAGTTTAAGGCGCCTCTCTGTCCATATTTGATGCTTCTGTGTAAATGTTAACAATAAGAAAGGAAACATCTGTACAACTAAGACTCTTCAACACGTTCACATCTTCCGGCATTTTCACTCACGGGTCTGTTGTCACGTTTGAGATGGTCACAGATGACCCTTCCTAATTTTAGGACATGAAGAACATTTCTATGTATCTGACAGTATCTGCTAGCTTCACTTCAGTGATATCAAGCTCTTAAACTGACTTTGTCAAAGGGGTGTGCTATGTGACAATGTATATTGTCAATATCATTTTAATCTCACTACAAATGTGGTGTTTTGAGCAGATGCTGTTTCAGCTCATTGTTATTTCAGGTGAGACCCAGCATTAACTAAACTTAAGCGTGTCTGCGCATGCCCTTTATATGATATGTCTCTGTGTTGATATCAGATACTGAAGATAATCTTTTTAAGTCTTGTACATTTCGACTATATGCTTTTTTTCATCTGGGTGGTTGTTTACTTTTACAGTTGCACATAAGTTGAAAGTTTTAAACCCATATTTTGCTAAATTATTTTTAGGTGATTTGGTGTGTTTCTGACTTTTCAAAATTGGTTTGAGTAATTGAATCACACACACACACACACACACACACACACACACACACACACACACACACACAAAATTGCATACATTATCACAGCCAAAAATAAACGTTAAAGGAAAAAGTGTGTAATTTCTGACAGTGTTTACACTTTTCAGGAAGTCAACCTACAGATATTTAACACATTGACCTTGAATATTTAACATTAAAATGGTTTCATTCTGTGCTGCTTTGTAAAGACTTGTCAGAATAAGCATTGGAATTTTCATTGAAGCTCATATGAAATGAAATATTTGAGCAAAACACTGCATTAATGAGAAGGCCACTGGTGGACTGTTGTAGGCAAGGCAAGTTTTTATATTGATATATTTAATTTAATCACAATTGCTTTTTTTAATTTGACATTAAAATATGTATTAAAATATTTTTATTTAGAGAGTCTTCAGTGAACTGACATAGAGAGGTTTGTTTTAGGTCATTACTGCAGATTGACTGATGCATTATAGAGCAGATTTATATTTAAAAGTGTGTTTGTAATACAAGCTAAAATGCAACTTGATATTTCCTTAGGAAACATCCTGCTTCAGGTTCCTGTTGACATAAGTTTTCACATCAAGCTTTATTGACACAGTTATATGAAGAGTGCTCCGAGTATGTTATGAAATATTTATTTGACTGGCTCTGGTATGAACTACAGAAATAATCTATTATTCATAGTTTAATTAATACAAATCTATTCATTTGCAAAACCGAAAAGTGTAGAATAAATCCTTCAATCACATCTGTGAGGTCGTTTTTAATGACATTTTTCGATTTCAGGCTGGATCTATTGCTATCATAGTTGACTTTCAGACTTTTGACTTGTTAACTTTCAAAAACGTCACTCTTCTCCCGATTCTCTTTGCAGTTGCTAATCTTATAAATAATAAATTAATGTATGACTAAAGAAAAAATAAATTGATAATTTTTTTTATTTATTTTGACCATAATTGATATAATTTTATACAATTATTATGTTTAGTTTCTACGAAGGTGCTCTCAGTACACACTCAAGTTTAGCTGAAAGATCTACATCCATATCAACGCTTACCTTCATGAGTTCCTTCTGGAAAGACTTCCTCTCCTTGCCCTCAGCTGCGTTGCAGTCTTCCTTAAGCTTCTCGAGAACACAAGCCACTTTTTCAGGCTCGCTGTCCGGCTCTGTCCGACAGAAATGTGCCAGAGGCAGATTGACGTAGCCCAAAGCATCAGCAAATGCTCTCCAACTCGCCACGTTCTCCATCAATATCGTTCGCACTGATGCGTAGATGTATGTCAGGCACATGCAGGGCTTCAGGATCTGTTCTAAAAGGACTGTAGTCATAAGATCAGGCCCTTTGAAATGAACAGGTTTCACTTTTCCCATGATTAGAATGTTTTTTGCATGCACCAACCCAATTCTTCCATGGTAATATCCGATGTACCACTCTTTGGTCCATAGATGTCCTTTAAATTTAATTTTTTCCTCACTCAAAAGAGCCATCACATCTCCTTTAAGATACTCTAGCAAATACAGGCTTTTGGACTGTCGTATAACAGTTTTTAGCAACTTAGCAAATTTCATGTTTTTGACTAGTCTGTCCTGAAACACTGGGTACTTTGTGGTCACTGCAAGAGGAGACAGTACAATTTTGTTCACTTCCTTTTTCTTTAGGAAGCGCCTTTGAGCGGAGCTTGTGCTTGTTTTTGGTGGTGGGGTTGGGGTCTGAACGCAAAACTGGGCCAGGATACAGTCCTTATCATCCTTGACTTGAATTCGCAAAGTAAAATCTAAAATGTCAGTAGAATCCCGGGCTGCAATCATGTAGACGAGACGGGCAACTTTGCCGAGTTTGATCTGGAATCCCCTCACTGTTCTTGCCTGTTCATTGGCTTTTACTTCAAAATTAGACATATTCGAATACACGCCAACTTGAAGGTCTTGAGGTTTTGTTAGTACAAACTGATGCTTTCCCCAGAGCTGGAGGACGACAGGTGGAGTAGAGTGTGAGTACTTTTTTACGTCGCTCACTAGCAACGTCTTCGGGGCGCAGTCGTGCCCAAAAATGGCCACCACTGTCTTGAAGGATGGGTGGATGTGTTTCGGCCCGTATACCCCAAGAGTGACCTTTTTTACGACATGTTCCCACACCGTGTTGTATGGGGCCACAGTTTGTGCTTGGGCAACCACAGAGACATACATGCAAGGTTCTAAATTGTCCAGAGTCAATTGAACTGTGTCTCCATACATGTATACATGTGGAATCGAGACATATGGGCCTTCTTTGAAGTCGCTTCTTACGCACACCACCTCTGTGGTTTTGCGGCTCTCTATCTTCACTACAACAGACACCTTCATCTCTAAAGTGACTGGGGTCTTGGTTTCCATGTTACTGAGTTTTACTTCTACCACTGGACTTACAGTAGTACATCTATCATTGTTGAGCTCCAATGGTGGGTCCAGAATGGCCCTCAGCGATATCTGTTGAGTCTCACCAGGTGCAATATGGCCCTCAGGGATATGTATGCTGATACTGGAATCTGGTAGCTGCACGGCACCGCCTGCACTGTCCAGATTGCAAACAATGTTGGTCTCTATTGGCTGGGTTTGCCCCCAACCTGGGTTTTGTCCAATGGAGTCCAGGTCGTGGCAGGATCGCGTAAGTTTACGATGATTTAGCCATGCCGTTTTGAAATCCTCTCTACTTTGATAATGCTCAGGTTTAGGTGACTTCATGCCACCAAAAAAACTCAAGGAACCTTGATTCCCATCAGACAAGGACTGTAGGACAGACAGCTCTGACATGCTGTAGCAGCGCTTGCCCCTAAAAAACGAATTGTTTCGGCGAAGATTTGGACCGATCCCTGAGCCGGGAAAGAGCCCACTTTCAAAGCCATTAATGTTAACAGTGCTGCTGGTGTTAGAGATGGGAAGTGAGAGATCATCAAAACACAAAGCATTTGCTGAATTATGCTTACTGTTTTGATCAGAGGAGCCTTGCACCGTGCCATTTAGGAAAGGGTTAGTTGACATCCGTTTATTAACAAAAGGATTTTCATTTCTAGATTCTGTGGTTTTAGAGGCCCCCGGCCACTCCCCTGAGATGTCCATTTCTTTCACTCCCTCAGAAATATCACCTAGGCTGTCAATCATACCACTATCACTGAACGAGGAGTCTCGATAATTGATTGGGTGGACATAGGCTGCTGGGATGTATCCCATTTCTTTACTGTTGTGTGCATACCACCACTCTCCCCCCGATGTGTCTATAACATAGAGACAGTCTCCCTTTGAGAACTTAAGAGTGGTAAAGCTGGACGGACAGTAATCCTTAATGGCAATGACTTCCTTGACTGCTCCAAATGAGGTAACATCCAGTCGTAAGGCGCTAGGAGAAGGCGCTGGAAAAAAGAAAAAGAAATGGTGCATGAGATTAAACATAAAAGTTAACAATACGTTGATTTCAAGGTAAGAATAAGAAAAGAAACCTTTGACACCTGTAAGGGTGGCCTCTGACACTCCTTCACTGTGATCGATAAGTGCGCCCTCAGATCTGCAGCGAGGGAGCACAGTGTTGTTGTTCGCTGATCGAATGCGATGGGCAGCCATGGTGAGTATCTAACTCCACCTCTTGTCTCAAGTTTTTCTTCCCATGTTTCTGTTTCAGATTGAGAGATCTGTTACAAAGCAATATATATATATATATATGCATTATGAGATTTTTTCTTTAAGGAAATTTGATGTTATTTGCACAATAACACCACCAGAGATAAACTAGGAATTCATGAAAATGAAGAATTTCATAAGAATGTCATGTGGAATTCTTTAAAAAATCTTTATTTCTCAAATATTTTCTAAAGAACAATGATTTTCTTATATTGATTGTGTGACAGTTATTTTCTGACAGTTATTTTCTGATTAAGAAGTGCAATCAGAAAAATGAATCTACAAAGAGAATATATATATATATATATATATATATATATAAATAAAAAAAAAACGCTGTTAACTGTGATTTCTTCAATGTATTTAATTAGTCATTGTAGAGAAAATCCTACAACTATTTTCATATTGGTCTATCAGGCTTGTGTGTATATATATGGGAAATTTTAGTTTCATTTCCTTGTTCCATTTATTATCCTAAACCTAAGAGATGCCACACTTTGCTACTACATGTCTTGCAGATACGGCTAATATAGGCAGAAATATTTGTTCTTGTCCAGACATGTCTACCTTATTCATGACATCCTCCTGAAAACAAACTGAGAATAAAAAGCCCTGTTCTCTATGAAAGTTCACACAGTCAATTGCTTCTATATCCTGAAATCCTTTCCTTTTTTATTTTATTATACTTAGTTTTATTTTTGTGCAATGACTTATGTTGATTGCTTAAAATATTGCGCAAAGTGATTGAATTATTCATAAAAAAAATAGAAGTTCCATCTGAGCTGCTTTAAGTGCGCAATCTGCAAGTGTTAGGATCAAACAACGCTTGCTTTTAGTAATCAAAAGTAGGATAGTGTTTGAGTGGAACTCGGCATCCTCTTAAGTCTGATCATGAACTATAAAGGCTCTCCAGCTGTACACATCAGTGGTTTCCATGGCTACCACCTTGGGGAAGAAAGCACACACAGTGAAGCGCCTTTAGAGAAAATGCCCAGCTGTAGGCTACTAGGAATGTCTCACACACATCAGTCTGACATATTATGAAACTAACTGTTTTGCACTCAGATTATCACTCCAACAAAGCAATCACTATGTGGCTGGACTCAATATTTTTCAATATGTTTAAAACTAGAAGGTCTCCATAAAGCCTCACCGTTAGTGAAAGCAAATTCACTCAGTGAGGGTTACAGTTTTGTAAAATTCAAATGGCAATGTTATACAGTAAGACCATTCGTAAATAGATAACATAAGCAGCAAATTAAGTATCAGCAAATGGAGAGCAGCTGTGTTAAGTTGCATATTGTATGAGACATGACTACAAATGTATCTGTGGTAAACTGCTTATTTAGAGATTAGTTTCTTTAGAATTGGGTCAAAATGTTCCTGAAAACGTGTGTGTGTGTGTGTGTTTAGGATCTGTTCTGTGAAAGACTGTTTGATTGTTCCACCTTTTGTTTCAGAAAAACAGAGGAAATGCCTGTGAAATAAAGATCTGCTGCAATTCCTAAAACTTACATTGTACAACTTATCACATATAACATATTTTAGCGAGTCAACATGGTAGGACATACCAGTCATACCCAATTTAACTATCTCTGTGCTTGTTGAATTAATTGTTACTGTCATGGACATTTATATCATTGGCTTTTTTTCCAAACTGAACTTGTTTTACAAGCCTGCAGAGTTTTGAAGCATACATGGCCACTGCTTTTGGTGACATTGCAATAAACAGTCTAGGCTAGTTCTAGTTCTAGTTCTATTATTTATAAAGCACATTTAAAAACAGTTCCAGGACTGACCGAAGTGGTGTACAAAGTCAAGTAATCAAAACAAAAAGAATTTTAAATTTAAAAGCGAAAGAAAACAAATAAGTTTTCAAGATTTAAAAACTGATATGGAAGCAGCCCTAAGTTGTGATAGGTCCAACCACCGAAAAGGCTATTTCTCCTCTGCGTACCAGCCTTGTACAGGGCAATATTTAAACATGAATTTGTAATGTTTTATCCTGTGAAGATTAAATGAATTAAAAACATTTTTGACAATACATTCCAGGCAGAGCTCAAAACAGTGTCTGGACCATGTTTAATATGTTCCCATTTATCTCAATATCTAGGCTACAGATAACTTTTGAGGAGAAATGGGTGGAAAATCATGTTCAGACTGTTAAATTAAACATTAATGCTGCAGAGAAAGTATATATTATTTAAGAGGAGCTTCTAGTTTGACATGAGAGGATTCCTGAAGGTTTGAGTTCTAATAGCCTACTAATCAAATTTGCATCCGATAGGCTACAGTTACAGGCGAAAGATATGGCGCAAAATAATTTTTTCTGACATTTTCCAGGTTTTTATAACTACATGCAAGTTTAAACTCTAAGTTCAGATTCTTTATGTAAGATAAAAGACGGTTGGTGGGTGTATCTCAGACAAGTTGAGACGGATTGTGAAATCTCAACGGACGAGGACATTCAGTAATTAGACCTACACACTCACACGGGATCCACTTTAATCCACTTCAGTGTCTAACACGACGAAAACAAAAATCATAAACTCGATTTAAACTGAGTTGTCAGAAACCGAAGTTCAGCTAGGAAAGTTGTAACTTGTTGTAACGGAAAAAGCAATGCAACACTAATCTATGAAACCCCGATGAAGAAATAAAGGCAATGTATATGAATTATAGCCTACTTACTTTATTGCAGACGCAGTCCAGTCTCTTGAGTGTGTGGACCGTTATGTGAGGCTGTCGTGAGCGCGCGTCTCAATCCCAAGCGCTTCGCTGTTTAGTGGAGAAGCTGCGTGACGTCATTAGCCAGGAGGAGTCCCTCTGTTGTGCCTAATTTCGACTCCCTGACAAATTATTACCCCCCTTGTTTAAGACGCTAACTGATTGCCTAACCCTAACCCCACCTCCATACCTAATCCTAAACCTACCTATACTGGGGACTTGGAGGGGTAGCCTAATACACCTGGCGGTGGCGGGGGTCCGAATTTGGCACTATGGCTTCACCTAAAACCCTTTAGGCTACACTTTAACTGCCATACAGCTTTCTAACTGATACAAGTTTTATTGAGCTAAGGTAGCCTATATGCCTTATTAGCCTAGGCCTACTCCATATTGTAGCCTAAATGTAAATGTTTTATTGTAGTTTTATGTGCTTTAGGCTATTTCACTCTTGAGGATGAAGTTCCATTTTTTGGATTAAATTACACTGAAAATCTTGCTCATTAGATAATTAATCTGATTTGATTTTAAGAAAGCCTCATGTAGCCTAGTGCCCTAGATAAATTTCCACCTCATTTCTAATAAACTGTGAGTCACAAAAAAAGTTGCGACATAGAAATTACCTCTAATCAGCTCATCAAGTTCAACCCTTTTGGGGAATGTGTCTAAATAATACATGTCTGGCATCACCTGGTGGACATGTAGCATATAGCAAAGCGGTTTGTGCCTTGTAGTCTTATTTCAAATGTAACCTAACCTAAATTTGTGAACGTAGAGAACGTAGATCTTAATTTCCACAGATATGTTATGTCAGTTTAACAAGTCAGAAAAGAGCTGTGGTGATGTCATTATACACTCCCATCTCCCTTTCGAGCTCACATGAGAAGTGGCATGTGATTTTCAGCAACATTGTAGATTTTAAGACCAACAAAATATTTTCAGGAAACAAACATTTTTATCAAGATACATTTTTTTTTTTTTTTTTGCCTAGCAAATTGTTGTATTTGACTTATAACCTAAAGTAGCCGTTTCTCTTCCTCTCAAACCCACATGCTAAAATAGTTAGTCATGTTATGGCTGTTTGGATAGTTGTAATGGTTCATTTAAAATGTTACAACCAACCCCTTATGAGGATCCAGTTATCCCATGTTCTGTTAAGGCAAAGTTTTTTATTGTGCATCAAGGAATTTATGTGGCAGTTTATGCGCGTCTTTTTTTTTATTTTATTTTTTACGTGAAACCAGTTTGTGCACAAATCTTATTTCAGCAAATTACCTCTCATTGCTATCCCCATCTAGTGTTATAATTCACCCCAGAAGTGGAGTAGGTTGTATTTGACATTACTCACATAATCTGTGATTGTACACATCCAAGTGAGTTTTATATTTGTAGTAGACAAATGTGGCTACCATGTATCAAAGTTTGAGAGATCTACAACAATCAACCACTGAGTTACTGATGCTCAAAGAAAAAGTGTTTTGCCCCCCTATTTTGCAATAAAGCTGAGACTGTTGTTTCTGTTCTCAGACAAGATTTTCTTCTATGGATATGTTTATCTCTGTATATGCTGTATGGTGGGCCATAGTCACCAAAACTAGAGCAGTGTAGTCCTGCTTCCAGAGACCCACCTAAAGGCTTCAGGATTGTGGATCTGTACCTTAGCTATCAGCTATGAAGAATTTATAGTTGCACAGATAGGGCACAACCACTAGATGTCATCCAAAAACAGCTGATAGGAAGTTTTTGCTTTTGTTGTTGTTAGCAAACTGTAAAATTATTTTAAAATCATAGTTGTGTGATTGAACAGCCTTTTACATTATGGTTATTAGCAGGGTAATTTAATTAATGATATTAACATACATATGGGTATCAGGTTACGTTCACACTACGAGCCTTAGTGCTCAACTGCGATTAGGCTACTGCTCAGATCTGATTATTATAATTATTTTTTGTATAGTTAGGGATAGGGACTGACCCGTATGCGTAAAAGAAAGATAAAAAGATGTCACGTAGCACGCTGTCATACAGAAACACGGAGAAGCTGAACATATTCAACTGTCATTTTCAGTGTGACATTTTTAAAAGTGTCACCAGCATACAAGTGATAACTCAGAATATAGACTTTCTTTTGTGTTTTTTCCCTACTGCTAGATAAACAACTTCCTCTTACATTTCCCTTTAACCTAAAAAAGGTTTAGGTTTCCCTTTAACCTAAACCTTTTTAACATATCTTATGAAAACAGTGAAAATATGAATAGAACAACATCTCAGCACATGTTATTTCCTCAACAGGACCACTCAACAACAATAAAAAGCAGTCTGATTTGTGTCTGTGGTCTCATTTGTGGAGCCATCATACCACCTGCTGGCAAACTCTGTGTTGGCATTTTGTCAGAAACTGTTTGCTCTGTTTTCTCTGTTCCTGATTTAGCTGGTTTTGTCTCTGATTGGTTTTGCTGTTCAACTGGATTGTCATTTGCATTCTTCTTACTGAAGAATTTCTTCACAAATGTGGTGTTTCTTTTATATTGTGTTCCACCTGAATCTTCAATGGTCACAGAATTTCCCTAGATGGAACTTGGTTGTACGCAGTTGTCAATTTTTTCTATCTTTTCTTGATCTCTCACTTCCAGCTGTCAATATTTTGACCCGCGGTGGTGATAGGCACAAAGCTTTGTTCTACCTTTTCGTTCAGTATCATGATCCCTTATCTTCTGGTTATTTTATGGCATGGTACAATCTGACAGTTTACCCCTGATTTTCCTATTGAAAAGCAATTTTGCAGAGCTCTTCCCAGTAGTGTTGTGGTCACTAACTGTGGTCAATATGGCCACATACCTGCAGAGCTCCTGTTTCCAGTCTAGCCCTCTTCCTGAACAATCCATATGCATTTCAAGATACATTCTGCCTCTCCACCTCGCTGTTTGCCTGTGCCCGTTTTGGCGTTATCTTCACAAGCTGAATACCATTTGTCTCACAGAATCATTGAAATTGAGCAGACATAAACTGTGGAACACAATCTGATCTGATGGTGCAAGCTAAACCATGAAGCCTGAAAACTCCCTCCAAACAGTCAATGACTTTATCAGCCGTAGCAGACTTTAACATTGCATACTTATAATAGCGGCTGTAATAATCAACTAGGCCTACCAGCTGTATGGACCGTCCCATTGGCAGAGGACCTAATATGCCACTGGCTAGATTTTGCCAAGGGCTTTCGGGTAGATGTGTCATTCTCAGTGGCTCTGGTTTATCAGGTCTCATCACCAAGTGGCTTTCACAGCATGATCTGAAATGCCTTTCTGCGTCCTTATCCATGACAGGCCATCACACTTTACTAAGGTTCTGTTTGGTGCCTACTATGCCCAAATGTCCTTCATGAGCTAAATTTAAAGCTCTCACCCGGAGACAGTGACTGTGGTAATACAATGTGCGTACCCATCAAAACGAATTGTCCAATCCCATTTAACTAATTGGAAATGTGAGCATACGACTTGCATTCATCAAAACAACCAGTTTGTATGGCCTGTCTGACTTCATCATCTTTTGATTTAGTTCTTGTTGTAAGTGTGCCTGGAGTGGCATTAACAGCTCCATGCTTTCCACAGACAAGATGTGAAAGTGGGTCTGATATATTTTGCTTGGTGAGAATGTGGACATCCGCCTCTCGATGATTTTGACCGCAGGCCATAGATGGTTTGATTTATGGTCCGTGACTAAGTGGAATCTTTGCCCATGAAGACTTCAGATGCAAAAGCCTCTAAGTGCCATCTGAAATTTTCTTCTAGAATGATAATTTTTTATCAAGCTTGTATGTTTATGTTCAGTTATTTCACTTTAATGGCAATGAAAATTACCTATTAATTGTCATTAAAGTGTATTTACTGAACCTAAATATATGAGCTTGATAAAAATGCTCATTTTAGAAGAAAATTTCAGATGGCACTTAGAGGCTTTTGCATCTGAAGTCTTCGTATATATATATATATATATATATATATATGGATGGAGTCTCTCACATGCCCATACTAAAGGCAATGTTTCGTGTTCAGTCTGGGAATATCTTTGCTCACATTCAGTCAGGCTGCGACTGATATAACATACGGGACAGTTCTCCATTTTGTTCTTGAATCAGCACAGCCCCTATGCCTACACAATGACCTTGGTTGGTGCTCGCTTGTTAAAGTAAGCAAGGGTTCTGGCTTCAGCTAACTTCTTCTTTAAAGCTTGAAACACCCGTCTTTGTTCGGGACCAAATGTGAATGGAGTATCTTTCTTTGTCAGTCTCCTTAGTGGTTCAGTGACTGATGCAAATTGTGAAATGAACAGGCTACTATATCCCACTAATCCCAAGAAGCTTTGTACTTCTGATGAGTTCTCCGGTTCTCTGGCCTCGACCACAGCACAAACTATTTCAGCTGTTGATCCCATTTTCTGAAAGCAGCATTCCCTTAAACACTAACTTGTTTATATTGTATTGTATTTTCCTTGTTGAGTGTCAACCCACGTTCTACAAGCCACCGTAAAACTGCATGCAGTCTCTGATCATGTGTCTCTTGGTTTGGGGCATGTATAATTATGTAGTCAGAGATATTCTCCACTCCCTCAATACCTGCAAGTGCTGATGCAACTTCATGTTGATATTGCTTGCTGGATACTGGATCCAGAACTGGATACGGTTCCTGAATTCGGCTTGCCACGTTTCTGATTGCAGCTAGTTGACTCTGACTTTCATTATCCTAGTTTAGTAGCTGTCTCCTTTTCCTCTGATTACAGTGAATTTGGCCTGGGTGCTCCATTTTACACATTCTATTTCACACATGAAAGCTCCTTTTATGGGCAGGGGCTCTTTAGAAGCATACAGCTTCTTATCAGACTTGAATGAGTGGCACACAATTCTTTTGCTTTTTAGTACCATGTAGCTTTGTCTATGATGTTGCTTGTGGCACCAGAATCAATCAACATGTCTAAATCGACTCCACCAATATCTGTATGAGTCACAGTCTTTCACCATGAATGCATAATATTGATTATTGTAATTTCTCTCAATTCCTCTGCTGACATATTTAGCCGTTTGTGCAGTCACATTTTTCCCGTTTTCATAACATGATACACAATTCCTGTTTCTCTCTCCGGCTGACTGACATGCATGGCAGACATAACTACATTTGCTCAAAACGGCATCACATAACTGATTATCTCAGTCAAATCCAAAGTCACAGTCTTTAGCAGCTTGTCTAAGCCGTGTGACAAATTGTTGTGCATTGTTGTTCGTTGTTTAGTTGCATCACTTGCATTTTGTCCCAAAAGCAGTCCTTTTCCATCTGCGAACAGGGCCGACAGCCATCTCGTCCAGCTTGGTCCTAGCATAGCGGGTTCAATAGCAGTCGAATTCCGGTACTGATGTAGTAGGATCCATCTTTTGAGTTTAAACTAACGATCCGATTTAACTTTATTTTATAATCTACTAACTGTCCTCGTCGCCATTGTTTTGTCTTCGCACAAACCACGTCGAATTGAATCAGAGTTGAGACAGACTGTTTGTGAGGTTAACTTGTGTCTTTACTCGTCTTCCTTCTATACATAATGACGTCCCACGCATTACACTCATAGGCATAATTTGCGGGTGGGACATGTGGGATGTCCCCAGCACTTTTTGCCAGGGGTGATATTGTCCTTATACCACAGTTTGTCTGCATGAATGTACCTAATTCAAATGAAACATCTTCAGTTAACTAGCAGAGCATTCATAATGTTCTTTTGTTAAGATAAGAGGCGATCTGATGCTGGAATGTGTTGTTTTTTAATTCATGCTGAGCGTTCATTGCCACTGTTATCAGTGGCTGAAGACAGCGTTGTTCTCTTGGTGCTCATGCACTTGACACAGATGAGCGATTCAATCTATCACTGAACGCCGTTGCAGAGACTGGTGAAATCACAAAAGAAAATGCACACAGACGTGTCCATGCTCTTGACATACAATCACTGATGAACATCTTTGGTTTTAATGAAGAAAAAGGGTGGATTAGAACCCAGAACCATTCTGACACAAGTTATAACACCAGACCATAAAGGCACACAAGCATTTCAGGTGAAATTGTTGAAATAAAATCACATTTTTGGCTTTTCTTTTTTTTTATTGTTGACTGATAAATATCAAAAACAACAAATGGGTTAATAATGATATTATTATTATTATGTAAATGTTTCAATTCATGTTACTGAATTGGATGATTTTGTGCTAGGTTTAAATGAGAACAGTAAACCAACAATTTAATTACTGTAAATAATTCATTTATTTAAAATGTAAACTAACAAACAAATTCGCGGTGTGTTTATTTAGCCAGTAAAACTTGAAAAGTTTGGGACCTGAAGGTGTCCTGAGCACTGACATCTCTCGGCTGACAACAGACTTCTTTTTAAGAGATCAATTAATGAGCCCATTTATAATTAAACAGCATTGATTTTGTGCAGCTGCTCTGATAATTTGAAACACACTCTGTGAAGCCTTTATTTCACATGCTTACCTTGTCAAGCACTTGGTGTTGCCCTGCAAGACAGAGTATAGAAGAAAACAGATCGATGCTCATTGAATATAAATTATGAAATTTCAAATCATTGCTATCTTAGTCTTTCAAAAAGGGGGTTGCATATAAAAAAGCTTCACAGATGTGATAAACCACTGGGTCTAGCATGAAAACAAGCCACATTTCTTTCTTTCTCTAAAGTAGAAATTTATTGATCTCAATGAGCGATCGCTGAAGCCATCAAAAATCAAATGCGGGTTTGGTTCTTATACCCCCTGACAAGTGTTTTTAGAAGTGCTCTATGAGAGAAAGTCTTTTGATGAACAACAACGATTGTGCGATTATATGGAATTCTGAACCAAAATCTTGAAAAGCACATCAACTGTGACAGAAAAAAAAGACAAAAAAGAAAAAAAGCTTGACATTCAGAGGAACAAAAACATAATCATAACTTCAGAAAAATGTGCTCCCTTTCTGATAACATCGGTTGAAAAGAGAATTTTGTCAAAGTAATGAAAGAAAGATTTTAAATATTTACTGCCTGGACATTTATCAGCTATTTACAGAGACGGTAGTGAAATTACTAATGACATAGTGAGGTGGATAAAATTAATATTGCATTTTACTGTTAACATTCAGGTCAGGGTATATTACTGTATGTCAGAGCATCCGATGTTGTTTGTAGTTGAACTAGAGCCAAGAAGAAGGGCCAGTTGGGTCTGCCTATGGTTTAATAATCATAAAGCTTATTAACTTGATGCATTAACGTATATCTGGTGTCAGTAATACTCGCAGGATTAGATTGCATGTGCCTCTCCTCTCCTATGGGTTTAGAAAGGAAATGATTTTCCTTACCAGCTGCTAGAAATGAATCTAATCCCACTTGCTCCAGTGTCGTTCATCTCTGGGGTTCTATTGTTCTCAGATGTTTGCAGCAACCATAAACTGCACCATCTGATTCAGCCCACTAGGACCAGTTAATTAGATAAATCAAGTGTCCTGCTTAGTTGGAAAAAACACCTGTGGACAAACTGCTATAGAGAAACCGCTCAGTGAGGAACGCATAGAGATTGATCATTACACACTATGGGTTCTGTGAGCAGCTGGATGTATAAAGGCAACTTCAAAAGCAGAATAGGCTTAGTGGCTGTCCCATTTCACATATACAGAGGGGAAAGGGAAAGAAACACCTAAGACATGCAAAGACAATGCTTTTCAAGTGCACTTCCTCCGCCTTTCACTTGGTGTCACCAGCGGTTTGGCCAGTTCGTCGGCAACAACACGGCATAAACTACTGCTTCATACTTTGCACATAAAACCTAAATGTCTCTCAGAATTCTAGTCTGTGATAATTTTTTTATGATATTTGTGGATATACTACAGTGAGAGAAATACTGAAGAAAGTAAGCAAACTTAAATAATTTAGTGGTGCAGTTCCAATTCCACTTCAATGAAGAAAAAAAGAAAAGAAAAAAAAGACAAAGATCATTTTGATTATACAACCATTATTATAGAACACTGTAAAACAAATCTGTAGTTTTTACAGAAATAAGGACAGCTGTAGTTGCCAGAATAATTCAGTAAATATATAGTAAAAATGTAAACATAATTACCGAACAAACTGTAATAAAAATAAATAAATAAATAAATAAAACATTTTAAACTGGTAAATCCAACAGCATTTTTCTGCTGAATTAGCAAGGCCATGTTGCTTTTGTACTTTTAACATATTGACATCAACCATCTAACACAAATCAAAATTCATCATAAGTAGCTTTTTCACAAGCTGAAGTAAATACTAGCAGATTATGCAGGGTAATACAAAACACCATTATGGTAACACACATCACATGACACTAAAATAATGCATAAACATCCAATTAACAACATAGGATGTAACATAAAACCCAATGTACATAACTGATAACAAAAACAGGAGAAGAATGCTTCTTATTTTTTTGTTATCAAAAACCATCAAATGTGAAGTATCACACAGGGAATTCTAGAAATATCAGTTTACGACTTTTCACTGTAAATTATAATATGATTTGTTCTTTTTACTTAAAAAATGTTTTACTGTATACTGTATTTTACGGTAAAATTACATTGTATAGGCCTAGTACAGGAACTTACTGCTAACCAATATTTACTGTCGCAATTTTACTTTTACTGTTAAAATTACAATCATATTTACAGTAAACATTACTAAAACTAATCAATATTGTATTAATATATGTAATGTCTTCTTTATATTTTTTTTTTAATAAACTGACATCTTTAACTGCATGTTTTCACATGAACAACCTCAGAAAAATGTAGGCTACGTGCGCAAACCGTTCACGGAAACGAATGTTAACAGGTTCTGGGATTTTTTTATTTTTTTTATTTATCATAACTTGGTTCTCAGTTATAAGTCTAGTTTTCATATTAAATAGGCCTAGATGTATCCATTACCTGTTAGTACATAACTTTTATAAGTTCAGGGCATGTTGTTATATAAATATAAAGCACCCCTGTATTTTTGCTATTGTAATTTTTTTGCTTGTTTGCTTATTATTGTGCTAAACTAGATTTTTACTGATGCACGTTGAGTGATGCTTACTGTATATCAACAGCTGCTTATATCACCTGCTTTTAATGAAACCCTTAGATACTTAATGGTATTCAAAGCTGACAGTTCATCATTTATTGTTTGTCTCACAGCTGCATAAAGCCCTATAATTTCTACCCATATCCCAGTAATTTCTCCTCGGAACTGAACTCAACTGTAACTCAAGCCTGCCTTATTTTTAGACGTTGACCTCCGCTGTGTGAGGAGTCTGTAGCAAACAGAATGATTCCTGTCCCTGGGGGCGTCTGGGTAAATGTTGCTTCCTCTGAGCTGGAGATCTCAGCTTGATATTTAGCTCTCATCTGCAGCCTTCAGAAGCTGAGTAATAAAGCTCTCCGCCAGACCTGTTTTACACCATAACTCAGGTGCCGGAAGAATGAGGGGGCTGGAATCTTCATACATTTTTGCACAAGAAACTGTAAAACCACTTTCTTTAGCAGCAAAATGCATGCAGGAAGCATTTGTGAGATTTGCGCATGTAATGATATAAAGATATCCCTGCTGTTCCATAAGTGAGTTTTATGGCTAAACAGTTGAATGTAATATGACAGTCATGATTCCTGTTTCAGCTCGGCAATACATCCTCCCACACAAGCACTGCAATCCACCCCTTATATCTTTCGATGAAAATTAAAATCTCCTTTTTGCACACTCTTTTTGCGGTGTTGATGTATTTGGACAGTGCTGCTGTTTTTGGCTCTGAACTCCAGCAGAGTGGATTTGAAATAAATCAATGCTGCATTAACGTTAAAGTGCAGCTTGTCAAATTTACAAGGTATTTTCTGCTACAAACTGTGAACCCTGGAGGACTTGCAGTCAGAGGCCATGTCCTCGGATGCAGTCATTGCTTATGAAGTATAGAACTAAAGGTGTGGAACTTTTCTGTCAGGAGAGTACAGGCCTATTGAGATAAGTGGTGAAATATCACTTTTTTCAAACAGGCTCCTGTGTTATTTATTAATTTATTTATCCAACGCTATAAAGTAAGAGATTTATGACACTTCTTTCAAGTCTCATATTCATTTGTCTCAAGCATTTTATAGTATGGTCATCCTTGACATAATTAGGTATAGAGATTGGTGCAATTTAATGTTGTGAGGTATGTGCAAAGTGGACGCACATTAATTATTCAAATCAAATATGGAGATTTATTTGTGAAATATGCCTGAACTAACATATCATTTACTAAAAGCTTAATAATTTAGAGGTGCTTAATAAATAAATAAATAATTAAAATGATTAAATAAACTGAAAGTTGCTTCAAAAGTGGTTATTTTGAAGTGTTAAATATATGTCTTATGGTATTTTTAATTTTTTTAAAATAAAATAAAAAATCATGACATGTGGTTATTAATAAAAACAAACCACTCACAAATTTACAAAATATCTTAATGGAACATGATGCTTACTTAATATCCTAATGATTTTTGGCATAAAAGAAAAATCATCATTTTGACCCATACAATGTATTTTTGGCTACTGCCACAAATATACCCGTGCGACTTGTGACTGGTTTTGTGATCCAGGGTCACATATCTGTATCTGACCAAGACAGCTGAGGTCACAGGGGTCTCTTCAGCCTGTGGTATATACATGTCCATGTTTTACATTTACATTTATTCATTTAGCAGACACTTTTATCCAAAGCGACTTACAAATGAGAAAAATAGAAGCAGTTAAACTAACAATAGGACAACAATATGCAAGTGCTATGACCCTTCCCAGTTTAATCTAACGCAAATTCTATTTTTGTAAATAGAATATAAGAGAAAGTATTAATCTCTTTATTAAAATTAAAATTAGTATTAATGGATCAAGTGTTGCTGAAAAAGATGGAACTGTGGTGGCAAACAAAATTTAATTATATCACTGAATAAATGACATAACATTAACATTTCCAACTGTCTTTGATGAGGTTTATTTTCTTGCAAGAAAAGGTAAGCAGTCGTACAGTCACACAGAGTGGCTACAGAGTGTGACAGTGAAGGGAGGGCATCCTTCCTCCTTTATAGATTTGACTCCCAGGATGTTATCTTTATAGGCCAATGATGGTATTTCAACCATATGTGGAACAATCTTAGACTTGTTCATTATATTTTATCCTTGAGTGGAGGCCCTCCTGTCACCTACCAACACTCTTTACCATTCCAATACAATTCCATATTAGAATAAGGTTCTTTTACTGTCATATGATGGTCACACACATCTTAAACAAAACATTTCTTCCACAATTCCCCCCTTTTTATCATTAATTGATAACTATAATGCAGCAATTTTAAGTCATTACATCACATTTATACTTTTCAGATTGATTTCATATTTCAGATTCCCTGATTTTCATAAAAATGATCACTCTCTTAAATTTGTGAAAGAAGATTTAAAAAGAAGAAAGTTCAGGCTGGTTTTGGGGGGATAGTCCGTTTAGTGTAAGCAAGCAAGTAAATATTTTTATCTGAAGCCGGGCTGAATGAATAAACACTGTTATTGCACTCCTGACACTATAGTCAGACCCTCAGTCACCTCAGTAAAAACAAGAAATAGTATAGATGTTCAGAATGGGAATATTAATTCTCAATTCATTATTTTCAGTGTAACCTCCGCTGGTCGTATCATCATTAAATTTCTTTGGTTTTCGACATACATCATCAAATTGATTCTCATAATTAGACATTCGAAGCATTTGATATGAGACTGTACTTTTCACAATTCTCTCCACTAAAGCTGGAAAAACATAGTATTACACATGGCAGGCACATCAACACCAAAACTCCTATCACTATCAGCACTGTATGTTATATCCAATATTCCAACCCTCCCCAGTGGTTGGTGAACCATTCAAACCAATAAGTTATCACTTCTGAGTGGTTATTTTACAGCCATTATCATGTTCTCAATAATATTGGTTATGTTGTCATTATAGTCTGAAATGTAAAAACAACATGATGTATCCCAACATTTTACACACTCCTCCTTTCTCAGCAGTTAACATGTCTAAAAGTTATCTATTCTGTATAACAGCATCTCTGATTTGTTTCATTTCATCATTAACCATTGTCAAATCATTCTCAGTGCTGTTTGCTATTTCCAACACAGTATAGCCCACATGAAAAATAAAATAATAGAACATAAAATAAAACATAAATGAACATAAACCTAAGCTTTGTAAAATACTCATTAGCCTTGTTACTACACCAAAATTGTTATAATTTGAACAAGAACTGTCAGATTTTCATAATCCCCTAATAACTTCACAAATCTCCTGGTTTGATGTCATGCAGTGGTGTATCAGCTGCTTTTCCTTGAGCTGCTTTCACCTAACCATAAATGTTAGATAGGAGAGAAGACATTTCTTTACACTCGGTTGATGACCCCTTCCATTCCCATAAATGGGTTTCCCAAACAATGTTCAAAGCAAACCTTTTTTTTTTTTGTAACAAAAGTTATCATCCCCCCTTTTGATGCATGGCCCAACCCGTGCATCATTTATCATAGTGGTTGAAGAAACGTTTCAGTAAACAAGGGTTGCCATCAACACTAAACCAAACGCTTCTTTAATACAGCAGCCAAATTTCCTCCAAACAGACTCGAATGGCGGCAGCCATGTTGTGCCTCCATCTTGAAAATACATTCGCCAAAGAGGGACATACCTGCAAAATTCGTAGGAGTTAAAACGCCCTCGGAATTGAAAGGAACAGAAACTATTCACTGGGTAGTCATATACAATTGCACCGCTAGATGGGGGAAAATATCACACAGTGTAGCTTTAATTAAAAGACTGCATGCTCTGTAAGGAGTCAGAAAAATCAAGGTTACTTTCAGATAACGTTACACATAATCTCCTTCGGTTCGGTGGCAGCAGTTTTTCAGCTGCATCTGCCATGCCATTTCCTATTGAAATAAAATCTTTTTTGTTAGTATGCGCTGCGCATTTACAAATAGAAATTCGATCAGGCAACAAAATAGCATCCAGCAAATTTGATATTAACCCTGCATGAAAGATAGGTCGACCATCTGACCACAGCCCCAAAATCATAAGCAACTGCAAACGAATTACGATAATCTGTGTAAATCATCACACATTTTCCCTTCATTAATTTATAGGCTTCAGTTAAAGCCACTAGATAAGCAGAATAATTAATGCAAACGGCCCTAAGACTAACACTTCAAATTCAGTTGTCACTGCCTATCTTGCCCAATTCAGGCCTTTTGTTTTGTTCAAGCTTTAGCAGATAATAGTCAGACATAGCAGCATCCCTGCCTCCACTCAAACAGTCTCTCTCACTTTACACAGAAATTATCTTTTCAACAACTTCGTAAGACTCTAACTTAGACACAATGTAATATTAAATTCCCTACAATATAGAACTTTCAAATTAAAACCCTTACGACAATCTAAAATACGTTATTCAAGTAACATTTCTAAGGTTATCTTTAGTTTAAATGCTGGATTCACTTAATCTTTGTTATCCAGATTTTCTCCCTATTTTTTTCTCACAGAAGTTCTAAGATTTTCTCTAAGATTTTTCCTCTTTAATCTTTAAAAACAGTCTTCATCTTTAGCCATCACCATGTCTTGGTCATTATCCTATGCCATGTCTAATGACCTGCAGGAGTAAAACTATGATGTAGACATATTAGTTCAATATCAACACTTCTATAAATTTTTCTTCTTGCCCATAAGGCAACCAACATCATGTTCCTCATATAAATTAAGTTTTGTTACTGTCTACACAACAAATAATGACAATCACCTCATGGTCTCAGCTGGCTTTTGAAAGCCCCTTCCCATTAGCTTTTTATCTGTAATCTCCTTTTCTTCAGGGTGTTGTCCCCTGGCATAGTTGCAGACACTTGTTTAATCACTAAAATCCATTAAACATCTCCAAATCAGCAAAATCTCAGTGCTGAGATTATACTCAGTGAATTTAGTTATCACAACCGTCCATTCAATGTACTGTTACATCTGTAACTGGAGCCATCAGCCCTGTATCATGGTGGAGACTAAGACTAGACAGAGGTTACTGGTCCTAAAATAAACTTCACTTCAAAAACGTCACTTCTATCATTTAAGGTCTGTATTATTATTTTAAAGACTTCTTTAAAGTCATTCAGTTTTACTTTTAAAACATTTACAAATTGCCCTCTAAATGTATAAAATCTGAACTGCCTGTAGCATGATTTCTTTTAACATCTCCATGTCTATGATTTTCAACTGAAACACTGTGCTTTACTACAAATAGCTTATTATCACTTGACACAGGCTCAGATAACAGCTTTTAGCTGACTTTGAATGAGAGAGACTCTGAGGCATTCAGGCATAAACTAATATCAGACTTTATCTACCATATTTTAATTCTAGCCCAGCTTAAGGCATCTTTGCCAGAAATTACATGCATTTTCAAATAAACATAATTTTATCCATTCACTTATAAAAATATTATTATAGATCTTTCCTTCAAAAGGAATCCCTTAAGACTTCAATCTTTTGACCTTGTTTTTATCACTTATTCTTTCTCAGATGGAAACGTTAATATCGTTATATTAAACACTGATCTACTTTCAAACCCACATTAACACCAGAAATGTCTGTCACTTTCACATTTTCTCACCTTCTGAGTGCCATTTACAGTAAAACACTCTCTGTCATCTGGTGGCTGTGTGTCAGCCTCAACTACTCTAGCACACACCTTGCCTACATTTTGGTCATTGTGAGCTTGCAAACGGCTCCAACTTATTGCACACCATTGAAGCAGTGTGTCCCAATCAGGAATGTAAACAGAGCCACTGATAAGAAGTTCTCTGTATTCTTTTACAGTCCACCAGTGGCGGATTCAATCACAATAGCCGAATCATAATCTTCATCATTGTCATTGGCAGCACATTCATTTTCACAAGCTGCATGGAAACGCTCAACATATTCTAAGAGGTTTTCACAAAGTTTCTGTTTAACTTTAGTCACACTTGTCCAGGGAAATTATCCGCGACCCATAATTTCCTTTACTTGCTTTTTTTGTAAAGCACAGGTTTTCATAAATAGTTCCATAAAGTCTATCAAAAAAATTATTTTCATAACATTATTACATTATTTCTTCTCTACTATATTTCTTCTCATTTATCAAATTGTTAGTATGCAGATACAAGAAGTATTATAATTATTGCCTCGGTCCCACTTATCTCTACTGTTTTGCAGAAACCAAAATATTATATTACTCATATCTCAATCCCCAAGTCGCACAGACAGCCTTATAGCTGCTTGCTCCTTCAATCCTTATCATATAAATTTAAGTTCTTTAGACATCTAATGTCATGAATCCATTTAATAAACCCACCAGACTAGTATCCCTGTACTAATCTAGACTAGTATCCCCGTACTAGTCACCACAGTGTTCCTTTGACCATCATGAGTCAATTCCCCTCTGGTACCTTTTATAATTTAGACTTTGTCTCTTACCAGTCTCAGCTTACACCACTTCATTTATTTTTGTGATTCTAGTGGTGTCTCTCCTGGACCCTGGCAGTTGGCCCCTCGTCTCTCAAGTTTACGAGGTAGGGCTGGAACTGATCAGTCCAGGTGGCCAAACGCCGTCCGCTCTCTGGTCCAAGAGGCACATACAAGGAATCCTGCCGACAACGCCAAATTGTGGTGGCAAACTAAATTATATCACTGAATAAGAGACAAACATTTCCAATTGTCTTTGATGAGGTTTATTTTCTTGCAAGAAAAGGTCAGCAGTCGTACAGTCACACAGAGTGGCTGCAGAGTGTGACAGTGAAGGAAGGGCATCCTTCCTCCTTTATAGATTTGTCTCCCAGGATGTTATCTTTATAGGCCAATGATGGTATTTCAACCATATGTGGAACAATCTTAGACTTGTTCATTATATTTTATCCTTGAGTGGAGGCCCTCCTGTCACCTACCAACACTCTTTACCATTCCAATACAATTCCATATTAGAGTAAGGTTTGTGTGTGCTCTTTTACTGTCATATGATGGTCACACACATCTTAAACATAATATTTCTTCCAGGAAAAGGTCAGATAAAGAGATTTTGTGCCTCTTTGAGATGGCACCACAAGATGACTTTCACTTGCAGAGCACAAGTTCTGGATGGCACGTAAGTCTGAAGTAATGAGTTTAGGTAAAAGGGAGCAGAGCCAGTGGTTGTTCTGTGGGCAAACGTCAGTGTCTTGAATTTGATGCGAGCGGCAACTGGCAACCTGTGCAATTTTGTGAGGAGAGGAGTGATGTGTGTTCTCTTCGGCTCATTAAAGACAACTTTTGCAGAGGTTTGATAGTGCAAGCTGGAAGACCTGCCAAGATAGCATTATAATAGTCCAGTCTGGATAGAACAAGTGCTTGGACAAGGAGTTGTGTAGCATGCTCTGATAGGAAGGGCCTGATCCTCCTAATGTTGTATAAGGCAAGTCTGCAGGATCTAACAATGTGGTCTGTGAAGTTCAATTGATCATCAATCACAACTCCAAGGTTCATGGCTGACGGAGGAACTGATGGAGTTATGGATGACGAAACTTAGCTGAATGGAGAAGTTGTGGTGTAGTGTTGGGTTGGCCGGGACCACAAGCAGCTCTGTCTTCACAAGGTTTAGTGAAGGTGGTGGTCCTTCATCCAGCCAGAAATGTCTGTCAGGCAGGCTGAGATGCGAGCGGCTACTGTCAGATCATCAGGCTGGAATGAGAGGTAGAGTTGCAGTGATAGGAAAAGCCATGTTTCTGAATCACATATCCTAGTGATGTCATGTAGATGGAGAAGAGAAGTGGTCTAAGCACTGAGCCCTTGGTGAAGGGTATAATTGTGGTGTGAAAATGTAATGTAAGCACTAAGCAGAGTGGCCTATGACGTCCTTGTGAGAAGGACTTGTGAAGCTGACTTCTGCTGATGAAACTGCAAACTATCTTCAGTAAAAAAATTATTAAACTGACTGCACTTCTGACTTCTGGTCTTCATTCATCACATCCGGTCTTTGGTCTTTAATCCCCAACACAGGGCAAACCAAAGGATCATGACAACTACAGTAAAATTAAATTAAAAACAGT
This sequence comes from Abramis brama, assembly GCF_963993115.1. Taxonomy (NCBI): domain Eukaryota; kingdom Metazoa; phylum Chordata; class Actinopteri; order Cypriniformes; family Leuciscidae; genus Abramis; species Abramis brama. The sequence continues at coordinate 25,734,513 of NC_139970.1, forward strand.
AGTTGATAAACTATCCATTCATCCGTCCACCCATTCTCCAAACTGCTTTTCCTATGTAGGCTTGTAAGGATGCTGGAAAAGATAAACATAAATATGGAAAATAATAGACAACATAGATAATTTTCTCATAGTCACCAAGCACTCATCACATGATTTGGTCTTTTGTATTTCAGTCAAGGGTGAAAAAGGATGTTTTTTAAGAATGGATGTTAATGGGCCTCTGTGTTGGAGGATACCCAGTCTGCAGTGCTGCCCTGATCATGATTCAGGACATATTTATAAAGCCAGATTACAATCCGTTCTGTTAAGTACTCCATTGACAAAAATGAAACCTTTTTGTAGCACAGGGCTTTGTTTGCTTTGTGAAGGGATGTTTTATTTCTTAATGGTCTTCTCATTTAACATGGTGGTAATTCTTTAAAATCCAGCAAGACAGCACATTAGTAACAGGCTGAATTCTGTGTAGAATGCTTTTACCCAGGGACTGTGCCTATTTTTCAGTCACACATTTCCTAACAATTAGTTAAAGCATTCTGACTCTCCAAGGAAGGGAGAATTAATTTAAAGCTCTGGCATGATCTCCTTGATTAATTGTTATGAGAGGCAGCAGATGCATGAAAACCCCATATTCATTCTACTGGGCAAATGGGGGTTATTTTTAGACCAGACAGCTGCTGGGACAAAATCAAACACACCAAAGTGTCAGTATTCACAGACACCAAGCAATATATCCTTCAAAATGATAGTTTACACCAAGAGTGTGCAATTGACACCATGTAGATCCATTCTGTTCTTAATATCTGACATAATCCTGCTAAGTAATGTAAGATCTAATTGTCTATTGTGTTTAAATTGTATGGTTGAATAAAACAGGAAGTATTTAGATTAATATAAATAGCCAGTTGACAGGCCTGCATAGCAGCAACAACGATTCTGTATTCTACCTGAGATGACATTTGAATTATTCCTACATCATTTTGTTGAAAAATAATTAGATTTTACAAAAATCAGTTGTCTCAGTGTGCTAATTGGGGATTATTCATGCACATCATGCAAGGCGTTTAAATTTGTGAGGACAGGAATTGTCGTAAGCAACACGCACAGACTAGGAATATTTTAAAGATAATATTTTATCTTTAAGGAAAGCATTAGAAGAACACAAGGAAACAAACAATTACATACAGACAATAACCGACAGATGACTGAACTGAACAGGGAGTAGGCTATGCAGGAGATAACAATGAACTAAATAAGACACAGCAGATAATTATAAGTAACCATAGAAACAATCAGGGACATAATCAGAAACCAAGGAAACCAAAACTAAACAGAACAGGGAAAGGGAAATAAAACAGAACATCAAAATTAGAGTCCATAACCTTGACAGAAGTATACATACACTACTGTACTGCACTTATTTTGGGTTGGTCAGATATTTTACATCGTGTGCTCACCACGGCTGCATTTATTTGATCAAAAATATCCAGTAAAAACTGTCATATTGTAAAAATATTATTATTACATGTTAAAATAACAGTTTTCTATTTTAATATATTTAAAAATGTAAGTTATTCATGTTGTCATGGATGTTTTTGATTTTGTTTCCTTTGCTCCTCATGTGTTGTTTTCATTGTTTTTTCTAGTCATGTGGTTCTCTGTTTTGTTATGTCATTGGTTCATTGTTCATTGCTTTCAGGTGTGTCTTGTTAATTCATTAGTCTTTGTGTGTAAATAGCCCTCATGTTACCATTGTCTGGTGTCTAGTTTTGTTTGTTATTTTAAATTGTAATGTTTCACAATATTCTTTTTACTGTATATATCAAATGCAGCCGTGGTGAGCATAAGAGACTTATTTCAAAAATATATATATATATATATTTTTTTTTTATATAAGATTTAATGTTATACACATCCAAAGCATTGTAAATCAAAAATGGCTTTTAGATTTGGCTTCAAGTTTTTGTTTGAATGTTTATGGTGGCATCCTTACTTTATTACATGAGATCATATTGTGAAATGGAATCATTATTTTTCGGCAGAAGTGTCTTCCACAGAAATCATGTGTGCATGTGTCTGTCTCACAGGGAGAAATGCTACAGAAAGATAAAATGTGTCTGCTGGAATTAAGTCAGCTAAAAATGAAGCCAGGGAAAGCCATGTCTGACCTGTTATATGAAGAGGACAATCGAGTCATTTCAGTCTATTCCCAAGGAAGCCATGACAGATTCAGATACCATTTCTAATCCATCCATTTTATCTCCATTGTTTTGGCCCATGGGGTCAGTCAGTCTGCTTTAGTTCTACATCACTACATCACACGCAAAACATATCTACTGCATTTATTACCCAAACATTACCCAAAACAAGGCAAAGCAGAAAAGATATAGCCTAATGGGGAAACAGGGTAAAACAGAGGGAAATATTATGATGACAAAAGTGCAACTGTCTTTGTTCAAATGTGTATGTTGTCAATATTAAAACTAAAGTAGGCCTGTTAATAACAATCTGTCTCACAGCTTTCTTGGCATTAAAAATTTAACGCAGTCAATCCCATGCTGCAATTGGTTTACTATTCTTTTGCTTTTACAACCCCATTTCCGGAAACATGTTGTAAAATGCAATAAAATCAAGAATCTGTGATTTGTTAATTCTCTTTAACCTTTATTTAACTGACAAAAATACAAAGAAATGCAAACAAATTTAGATTTTGATGGCTACAACACACTGCAAGAACGTTAGGACAACTTTTTTGGACCATGTTGCAACCATCAAAAAAAAAAAAAAAAAAAAAAAAAAAAAAAAAAAAAAAAAAAATATATATATATATATATATATATATATATATATACAAAATACAATTAATTTGGCCAGTGAAAACATTGGACATTCTTTTCTTTGGACTTTTTTCTGTTGAATAAAGATTAATTAAAGAGAATTAACATGTGATTCTTGATTTTATTGTATTTTACTAAATGTCCCAACTTTTCTGGAATTGGGGTTGTAAAAATGCTTGGTATTTAATTTTAATTAATTCTCTTTCACACCATTGTGTTGATATTCAGTCATAAATTGTGCCAAACAAACCCAGTGAATAATATTATTTGGATATGATTTAAAAAAAAGGAATTAGCCTTTAAGAAGGCCTATTCTATTCTATTCTATTCTATTCTATTCTATTCTATTCTATTCTATTCTATTCTATTCTATTCTATTCTATTCTATTCTATTCTATTCTATTCTAATTTCATCATAGCAATCATAGCAGTGTTAAAACATTATTCAAGATAGAAAGCCAGTGGTATAAGGAAGAGAGATGGAAACTTCACATTTAATGCCTCAGCTCCTCTCACAGATGTCTGGTCACATTGAGATCTAATTATTGCCTTTTAATTATTGTTTAATTATTTCCAGACATATGACTTAATTTCTTGTGCATGACACAATGTTTGAATGTTATTTATGGTTAATGGGGTTATTGACAACATGGAAAGTAAGGGAAACATATGTGATATTCATACCTGCACAATAGCATCATATTCTTTATAGTTATGAAGCAGTCGAGTATATTGCTTAAAAACAATAATAAAGAAATCTAATATAATTATAATATATTTTGATAATGGCATATGGGTTTATTAATTAAACAGAGCTGTTTAACTCTCAGTCAGTGAGTGTGTAATGTTGAAGGTCAGTGAAATCTAAATCAGCAGAAATAAGCCTGTCCAGACTGAGAACAACACCACCTGGCAGATCTGTCATCCAAAGAAGTGCTGAGATGGAGGATACAGCTAATAACTGAGGGACAGTGAGCAGCATACATAACCACAGTGTTTACGCACAAAGTTATCTCCAATTTACTCAGACTACTGAGAAAATCTGCTTCAGAGCAGCATTAGTGGATGATATTCCAGAGCTGGGGCAAATGACCTTTTATAGATCATTGAACTGATATACACATTACTCAAATCAGTTGCGGCTGGTGCTTTTCAGGAGGGGGAAGCACATATGTAATTTTGCAAAATGTCTTGGCCTATTCAAATCTTTCTTTTCCCCTTTTTTGATGTGCACATTTTAGAGTGGCCTTTTATTGTGGCCAGCCTAAGGCACACCTGTGCAATAATCATGCTGTCTAATCAGCATCTTGATATGCCACACCTGTGAGGAGGGATGGATTATCTCGGCAAAGGAGAAGTGTTCACTAACACAGATTTGTGAACAATATTTGAGAGAAATAGGCCTTTTGTGTACATAGAAAAAGTCTTAGATCTTTGAGTTCAGCTCATGAAAAATGGGGGCAAAAACAATAGTGTTGTGTTTATAATTTTGTTCAGTGTATTATTACTATTATTATTATTATTACAACTTTCATTTCCAACCAATGTCCAATGTCTGTATGACATCGGATGTTGACGTCAATATGATGTTGGGTTCTGACGTCAACCCAACTTTTGGCACTGACACCTAGAGTGACACCCAATAACCGCTAAGAATAAATAAATGTGTTTCATGTGAAAATTTGCATTCAATTATTATTATTATTATTATTATTCACAAAAGTAATTCATAAATTCATAATTCATAAGTAAAACATGGCCGGCTGCACCATCTCCCCACTGGCCTTCACCCTGGCCATGGAGAACATCATCCGGCCTCTCGATGGACGGTTGGCGGACAGCGAATAAGACCAGGGCTGAGGCTGCCACCGCTCAGAGCCTTTATGGATGACCTGACCACGACTAAGGTTTGCACTGTGCGGCTACTAAGAAAGCTCCAGGAAAACATTGAAGATCAAGCCAGTCCAGAAGCATCTCCATTATCAAGGGGAAGCTGTCAGACCACTGCTTCCACATTGGCGAGGAACCCATTCCAACGGTTTCCGAGAAGCCAGTGAAGAGCCTAGGTCGTTGGTACGATGCCTCCCTCAAAGACAAAGAGCAAGTAGAGCAGCCCAGGAAGGAGGTAGCCAGCTGCCTGGAGAACATCGACAGAACCATGCTTCCTGGCAAGCTGAAGCTCTGGTGCATGCAGTATGGACTACTTCCACATCTCCTGTGGCCGCTAACCCTCTATGAAATCCCGCTCTCAAAGGTGGAGAAGCTGGAGAGACTGGTCAGCTCATATATAAGGAAGTGGCTTGGCCTTCCCAGGTGCCTCAGCAGAATTGGGCTCTACGGCAAAGGGATGTTACACCTGCCCATTTCCAGTCTGACAGAGGAGTATAAGTGGGCCAAAGTCAGACTGGAGATGATGCTGCTGGATTCGAGTGATCCATTTGTAGCCCAAGCTGCCCCCATCCTGGCCACCAGGAGGAAGTGGAACTCATTGGCAGCAACTGAGCAGGCAAAGGCAGCACTCAGACACAAGGACATCGTGGGCCGAGTGCAGGAGGGGAGGAGTGGTCTTGGCCTTGGGGCCTGTACACCAGCGTGGAGCAAGGCCTCTATATCTCAGAGACGCAAGTTGGTGGTCCAGGAGATACGTCGGGAGGAGGAAGCAGGAAGGTGCGCCCAAGCTGTGGTGCAGGCAAAGTAAGGGCAGTGGATGGCATGGAAAGGTGTGGAGAAAAGGAAGATCTCCTGGAATGAGTTGTGGGAGATGGAGGCATTCAGGGCAAGTTTTACCATCAGGGCTGCCTACGATGTCCTGCCTTTCCACGCAAACCTAAGCCTGTGGTATGCCGAAGACCCCACGTGCCCTCTATGTCCAAGTCCAGCAACACTGAAGCACATCTTAGTGGGATGCAAGACCAGCCTCACCCAAGGCCATTATACCTGGCAGCACAACCAGGTGCTAAAGTATCTTGCAGCAGTGCTGGAAAGTCGACGGACAAGTGTGAATGCCCTTCCTCTCCCGTCATCCCGGTGGCAGCCGACACCATTTGTTCGGGAGGGCGGGGGGCAAGCCAGCCTCACCACCACAAGACCAGACACTGGGCAGCTGGGCAGAGCACGGGACTGGAAGCTGCTGGCAGACTTGGACAAGAAACTCGGCTTCCCAGCTGAGATCGCAGCTACCAACTAGTGACCAGACCTTGTTCTGTGGTCAGCCTCACTCAAGTTTGTCTACATCATCGAGCTCACCGACAATTGAAAAATAAATGAAAAATCTCTATAGCTACATGGTTTTGTGAGGTTTTGAACTGAAAATAAAATGTAAAAACTCGTTTACACTCTGCCTCTTTCTGCAACTTTTTTTGCAAAGTAGGCTACTTCACGAGTTCACACTCACATCAAATTAAACAGAGTAAAGATTATGTGTATTTGCCGTGCTGTCCGGGGGCTCCGAGCTCGAAATTTTTGCCTGAACCCAGAGTACTCCCCCGGTTGTAGTAAGAGTAGTTAGGACTAGAAGTGAGGAGATGGTGTGGTGGAGGGATGCTGTTAAACTGTCAACGAACGGAGGTAAGTCTGCTATATACCTCTTAACTTGTTGATTGGGTTGATTAACTGAATCTGCTCCACTCGTGTTTAATTAAATGTATTGATTATCTGAATGTGCTCCACAGGTGTTTAATTATCTGAACATGCTCCTCCTGAACTTTGTTAATAAAACATCATAACGTGAAAGTGCAAGGCTGATGCTCTATAGTGGATTCACACATTATGCTACATGAGCGTTGCGAGGCAGTTTCTGTATGGTGCGTTTCCACTAGCCTAGCGCGGAGCAGTTTTCAGTTCATTTAGAAGATTAGCTTCATGCTCACACACGAGCTTAAAGCTCAACTTCCATTGGAATTAATTGAAAACATTCGCTCTCCTCTGTGCCAGTGGAGTTAGGGCGTTGAAATGAAACAGGCATGCTCACACAGTATTGTGAATCTGGCGGTAGGTCACGTGTCCCAAAATAATAATAATAATCAGGGGGTCGGACTGGGGGTAAAACCAGTACTGATTACCAGGGCCCCAAAGGGAGAGAGGGCCCTTGAAAAGTCTGGAATATATTTTATGTTACCTGGATATTTTCATTTCCAAATTTCATAATGAATGTCAGATGAAATGTAAAGTTGCTGTATTGGCTGAATAACTTCCCCTTGCTAATGCGCCAAATGGTTTAGTCCATCTGCACGCATTTTATGTTAGTTAGTTGAGCATCGGGAGGAGCGCAAACTTCTGCTGTAGAAATGTCTTTCTCAAAGAAAGCCAAATCAGGCCCCCCAAAATTAAAGGAATGACATTAGAAGGAAAGAAAACAAAATGAGGGGAAACAATAATGGTAACTGACTTATTTTCAAAGAAAGGTGAGCACAATCTAGAACATGACATATATAGTGCTAAACTGCTTGAATATCTCCGCGATTGTTAGTACTAAAAATGAACTGAGACGACCCACTGAAAGAGCAGAACATACACTTTCAGATGATAATTTGGTTATACATGTAATCTGAGGTAAAGGCTAAATAAAAAACTGTACACTAACAATGCTGTTTGCATACAACACACCATTATAATAGCCTAAACTGAAACCTGTTTAACTTTAAATTAATAGGCTATAATATCTAAAATTAGCAATAATTAGCAATTATATAGCCTACGTTGAGTGTTATATGCAAAAAAATATTGTAATATCATTTACCTTAAACTTAGTAACCAGTAAAGTAGGCTAGAAATGTGTGTGCACACATGACAAATTATCAGGCTACTCTAAGCATTACAGTTAATAGTTATTACGCTATAAATATCTAGGTCTACAGATTCATGTGTGCAGAGGCCATATTATTATTATTATTATTTATTTTTTTGAGGAACATGGGGGCCCATCAGGACTGCCTATGCATAGGGCCCGGGATCTTGTGCTACGCCCCTGATAATAATAATAATAATAATAATAATAATAATAATAAACATATAATAATGAAAATAATGAACTTTCAACAAAACATGTTTTAAAAGAAAAAATATATATATTTGCATCAATAAAAACACTTGCTATTAATTTTGATCAATTTAATGCATCTTTGCTGAATAAAAGTATTACAATTATTAAATCTTACTGACACCAAATGTTTGAACGGTATGTGTTTGTGTAATATTGATGTTTGTTCAGTTTTAAAATGAAAGTTTTCAGCATTTTCGATCATCTGGGACAGCTGTTCATGAACATTATATGAGACCAACACAACCTGATGAGGCCATACACTAAATTTTTCATTGTAACTTGTGACAAAAATACAGTATTTACAGTTCCAGTTGAAGGACCACTAAAGTAATTTGCAATGGGATTTAAAATAGTTATTATGACCTGGATTTGTATTTAACTGGATTTAATAGATAATCATCATTCCGTTCTCACTTGGTCCACTGAGCAAATCCAATCATCCTGACACAATTCATTTAGGCTTCCTTTGTGGTCTTTGTCCATCCAAAATGACAGTATGAGGAAAGACGTGCGATTAAGTGCTCTGGAAATAGTGTGTGGGGCTGAAGTAGAGATATTTAGGAGCCTTCTCAACAGTTCATAAAGAAAGTTCCTTTACATCTTACCTAGAGTGGACAATGTATGAAAAAGACATCCATCAAAACATGTCTAGAAATATGCACAAACATAATTAGTAAATATTCATAATAGTTAATGACAATTTACATTTTTGAAGCCGTCTTTATGTATAGGCTATATATTTTACTCCGAGTTTGGGCAATTTGATGTTGTGTATATTTGACTAACAGTATTTGAGATGGATGTGAGTGCTTAGAAATATAAATCTTGAAACTGCACACTTTGAGATCCTTCCTTGTGATCTTTAATTGATTTGTTTTGGCTTTTCACGTAAAAATCTTTCATCTACAAAGAGACAGACAAGATTATCATCAACACTTTCAATATATCTTATCTATCATCATCTCATCTTCTAAAAATCTCATCAAAGTGATGCACACTTTCTACTTTAACACATTCGAGTGTTGGCAATTAATTGTCAAGCGAGTGCCATTCATTCAGCTTTTTAAATTTATGCAGTCACTTAGGGAAGTCCAACTCAAAACAGTCACATTAGGAATCCTGAGTGCACACACAACAAAATAACCAATTTAAATCATGGTAGAGTTAAATATGTGAGGTCAGCTACGCACCCGCCACATACATACCATACATACGTATGGTGCGTAGCTGACCTCACATATTTAACTCTACCATGATTTAAATTGTTTTTTTTGAAGTTTAATTTTAACATGGTTTGTTACTTTATTTAAATCCCCTTAGTATAAGAAACAAACACAGGATATGTTAACAAGTTTAGTTTATTAAAGTTTGAATGTACAGAAGGGTGCACACTTCTTAGATTCTTCTTTGCTGTTTAACTCTACCTGAGTCCTAGATATCTCTGGTCCATGGAGTGAACGGCCGCATTCCATGTGTCAGCAAACAAAGGGAGAGGTGGGGATTCAGCCTCCAAACTTATGCTGTTCCAGAGGAAGTTGGACTGTACCATCATGAGCCGATCGGAGGGGGATCTTTTATTTCATTTCATTCAGTTTCATTTTTGGTTTGTTTGTTTGGAGTAGTTTTTGTATTGTGCTTAAAGAATTTGATTGTATTATGTTAGGTACGATACAGTGGATATTTTGTTGTAAATATTATTGTTAATTGGGGAAAGTTTTATTTGATATTTACCTTTATTTTTGTTTGGTAGAGGCTAAAGGAGTATATCTAGCAGTGGTGAATATCAGAGGGGAGTCAGATTTGCCCAGCCATAGTAATGTCATAATCTGCTGACCTTAGTGGTTTTTGGTTTGTTGTTATTTTGTTAACAGGGGAGGTTTATTTATTTTCTAAGCTAATTTTTGTTAGTTTCAGTTTAACTTCCATCTTAAGTCTTTGATTTTTATATGGACTTTATTTTAGAAATTATTTTCATTACATCTGCCCCTGTATATCATTTTTGGAAGAAATAAATCTTCTCATCTGTACACTACCTGTCATGCCTGTTCTTGGCCACACCACCACTATATATATATATACTACACACACTCTCTCTCTCGCTCTCGCTCTCGCTCTCTCTCTCTCTCTCTCTCTCTCTCTCTCTCTCTCTCTCTCTCTCTCTCTCTCTCTCTCTCTCTCTCTCTCTCTCTCTCTCTCTCTCTCTCTCTCTCTCTCTCTCGCTGACTGCATTGACTGCATCATTTGATGACAATGGGGAGACAGAATTCGACTTGTTATCCTCATATTCTTTGTTGACTGATTGGTGTAAGGTGAACATCAGAGGAATAAAATGCATTCAGAATGGAGTCCTTCAAAAGTGTAGACAACAAACAACAAATTAATGAGTAAATAGAAATGGCGTATCAATAGGCAGGGCAGGTTATGTCTCAACACATCAGCATGTTCCTGCTTCTGAACGCAGTTGTCATAACGTGATGGCCTCATAATGTATTGGGCCACTTGTCTGACAACACTTCATCCAAAATAAACTAAGCCCAAGAGGCACAATCCATCTCACTGAAATGGTGCAATGAACTGTCTGTGTAATTTCACTCCAAACTAGCAGGGTTTCTTCATGCTGCAATGACAGAGAGATGAAGTCATACATCATTTCCATCTGATCAGAATGTGTGTGTGTGTGTGTGTGTGTGTGTGTGTATGTGTGTTAAGACCAGCGAGAGATTTCTAGGTAAGTTATGAAACATGTTGTCATAAAAAAGTATGAAAAGAAGTGCTGAAATGTATTAGTATGTGTAGAAATTTACATTAAATAATATTAATAAATGCTGTGAATGTATTGGTCATTGTTCACTATTAATTTACTTTTTCGTTAAAGTGATAGTTCACTCAATAAATGGAAATTGAATTGTGGATAAGTGTAAAGTGCTATTTTTCATATTTCCCTTCCCTTCCCTTCATTCCTTTTCATTCCTTGTCTCAGTCTAAATGAGTTTTTGCTTTCTCCTGACCACTTGAAATATCGTTATTCGCTGTTGCTGTGATTTGTAATTAAAGAACAAATAATGAACGGTTGTCACTTTCCATTCTTGTGTAAGGTGTGTTATTGTACCAGGTAGCCAGAAGACACACTATCATGGCCAGTGTTCAAATTAATGGATATTCGTCACATACTTTGATGCAGTCGTGCCAAGTGACCTTTCAGATTATTGTTACTCCTTCCGGTTGTTCTATTATTGTGTTGTGTTGTGTTGTGCAGTCAGTCAGTCAGTCTATCTATAAAAATCCTAAAAGCACAATTATTCTATATCACTCACTGGCTGTAGGTCCATGAGGGTGATCTCAGTGAGATATACAATATTTTTGCACAGTGAAAACAATCTTTTTTTTCTTTCTTTTAGACTAGTCTTTACATTTAGACATTTAACCTTTAGAAAATTGCCTTGAATTGTTTGCCTGACTCAAAGTGACTCAATGGTTCAGCCTCAAGCTAAAATGGTCTATTTTACCCATAAATTGATCTAAAACAGCCCTCCAATGTCAAAATATAGAGTGAAGTATAAGACCAAAACTGATTTCACAAACTACATGGCAACTTCTACAGGCCCCAAAGTGATTCTGAGAGAGATGAGAGCAGTTTCTGGTTCAGGTGCCAGTGGGATAAATGATGCATGAACAGCTGTCCTCTCTGGCACTTGGAACTTTCACAGCTGTGTTTGAACACCATTTATTGTTGCTTTTTTTTTTTCTGTGTCACACACACAGATTATTGCCGCACAGAACCAAACATGTTGATAAGGCAATCGGAAAGAACAGTACGCGCTCTGGAAGCGGGTTTTCACAGCTTGGAACCGGCTGACCTGATTCAATGTAAGGTCAGATAATAGACATGCCCTAAATTCACTGTATTCAACAGTCCACTGGGAAATATTGATGATACCACTAAAAGATTGTAGCAAACATTCCTCCACCAGTGACGTTTGGTGTTTTCACTTCCTTAGGGTGCTCAAGATCTGCCGAGCTCATGACTGACCGTTTCTTGGTCGCCTCAATCTCGCTGACATTTACACACTTTTAGCATGACTCTCACTTCTTACATTTTAATGTTTTGTTTTGCTGAAAGTCATGGCGAATGCATACTAAGTGGGTTTTTAACATTTACCTTGAATATTGCCTCTATTTTCATCCATTAGCTGGAGACTCTCAGCCTGCAAAGACCACGGAAGTCATGACCCGCTTTAAAGAGCTTTAAAACGCTGTCAGTTATTCATCTCTTTCCAAGGCTCTGGAATACCATTTACAACTGATTCTACTTACAGTATCCTATTTGTCTGCTACAGAAGTACAGCATAGCAGAGCAGAAAACTGACGTGTGAAAATTTGTAACCCGCACGAAATTGACGGGAAAGTTGACTGTCAAAATTTTATAGCCATTATAAAGGAAGTTCTGCAAAAACAGTGGATAGGAAAACTAATATGTATTTTAATTACATTATCACTTAAACTAATAATAGCAAACATTATAATTCCAGATTACCCGAGATAATGGTGCTTTGCAAAAAAAAAGGCTTTTAGATTTGTATCTAGTTTTGAAACTGTACTTCACCAAACAAAACCCTGATGACTCATTCTCTCTCCTCAGTTGTTGAGGTTTGTCCTTGTTCTCTCTGCACATGTGGTTGCTGTTGCTTTTAATCATGAGGGAACTTGTTGTCCAGATGCTGCGTGGTGCACAGTGGTGACACTGCTGGAACTGTTCACTTTCTCCTCTCTATGGACTAAACCACTGAACTGATTTAAAGAAAATCAGTTGAGATAAGAAAAGCAGAAGAGCATAAACCTGAGGGACTGTTCGGAACCAGCATTAGCTGTTTGTTTGGTGCAACCAGGAACATTGTCCTTGGGCTTGAGATATATAGCCGAGTATATGTGTGAGGGGAGGCCAATTAAATGTTTGTTACAGATTCAAGTGAATTCAAGTGAACTGCTGCTCTTTGTTTTAGTATTTAAGTCCTGTGTATTACAGCGATCATTCACATCTGTTTGTCAAAATATTGAATACTGAAATGAGATTTCAGACGTGTTACTTTGTGAGAATGTTTTTCAGATGTGTTTGCTTTCAGTGTTAATGGCAGGGCTAGCAGTGTAGAAATTACACACTTTCCCTTTTAGGCATTATCTGAAAATATAAGGCATATAAATAAATAAAGTGTGTTAATTCTACAGTACTTCTCGAATTTAAAGTCATTAAATTAGGCAATGTGGAAATGTCCGCAGGCCTGTTTATAGGTTAAAAGCCGAGTTCATTTGTAAGTATTTTCTTTACTTTTTATGAGACTGCATCAGATGATTTTTGTAGCTCATAGAAAATAAATGATGATAAACAAATTAGCCTAATGGAAAGAATTTTGCAGGGGGAAAAAAAAGTGACAAACAAAACCATTTCAGTCTGCTAATATCAAACACAAATGAGACATCCGGATGCAGCACCCCACTGACCTCTCTATGTGGTCTGCATTATGAAGAATTAATTACTTTATATTCCACCATTTTGGGTAAACACTACTTTCACCGTAGAAGACATCACAAATGCCCCTGCATTTCTATGTGGCTGTGCTTAACAACAGGTAAACAAATTGATTGATTCATCTCCTAAAGGTCATTTTCCTCCATTTCCTCTTACGCAGAACTAAATATGGTAATTAACCATAACATTAGCGCTGTCTTTCTGATGGCACGCTTTCAAATGTTACATCTCATTTTCTGTGGATCTGAACAGACATTTGAGGTATTACTGTGCTGAGCAAATGAGCAGTAATAGCACTGGAGACCCTCTCATCTGCTAATGGACTATCTCATGGATCCTAATGCTGCTATTATCAGAGTGTTGTATGATGCTCATACTGTTGAATTAGTCTGATCTGTATGATGGCTTCCTTTGAAGTGTCATGATGTTCAAAGATGGTTTATTGCTAGAGGAGATCTTTACTGCTATTGAAGTACTGACGTTAGCAAGGATATCACTGAAACTTTTTCATGCGTGTGAACTTTATAAATTGAGTTAATGTTTAGTGTCTTGGCATGTTCTCCTGTTTGTGGTAATTTATAACATACTGTTTTCCACTGTCACAGATGTTTGGTGACCAACAACATCTGTACTTTACACCAGCATGAGAAAATAGCATTAAAAAAAAAAAAAAAATGAAAACAAAACCACTGAACATGCTGTGAACTCACAAGAGACAGCTCAGCCTTTGTTTTGCCCAAACTTCTCCCTGTGTTCCCTGTCATCAAGGCAGCAGGCAGATGTGTGCTGCAGCTGGGAGATGGTCCGGGGAGCCCCATTACGTTTAGTGTTTCCAAGGGCCAACCTTAATCACAGCTGTTTCCATCCATTCAGAGCAGAGAACACAGCAGAACTCTCACCTCACGGCGCTTAAATGGACACAAGAGAACAACCATTAGCAGTCTGCTGCATACAAATATAGACAATTAGGGCCAGTTCACACAGAACACATTTTTGCTATTCACTAATTTGCACTTACATCTAATCAGATAGGGTATGAAATATGCGTATTTGGTGTGGTGTGCTGTCCGGGGAGAGGGCTCTGAGCTCGGAATTTGGCCTGAACCCATAGGCTACTCCCCCCAACCCTGGCTGGGATAGGAATAATCGAGAGTGAGGAATTTGGGTGGAGGAGGGAGTCGGCTGAGGTGAGGTGATGCTTCCTCTCACATTGATTGATTAGATTATCTGAACGTGCTCCTCCCGAACGTATAATAAAATATCATTTAAAAACGCGAGACGCAGATCAGTAGAACAGAAAAAGCGCAAGGTCTAGAGATGGGTTTTTTAAAAGTTGAACTTCATGTGGGGCTGTTCACACAGAATGCATTTTTACATTCCACTACACTACTTTTCCATAGTTTTTGTATGTAAACATGTGCTAAATGAACGTGTTTGACCGTTGCGCTCGTGTCTTTATCAGCGTCTCGCATGTGACATGTGCTACGTCCGAAATCGAATACAACCCTATTATATAGTATGTGAAAAACAGTTGGCCAACATGTACTATGTCCAAATGCATAGTATTAGAAAAAAAGTAGGTGAAAAGACCCCGGATGACCTAATACTTCCGGCGAGATTCTGAAGTGCGCATTCAATGGACACTTTACTATCCCATGAGGCCACAGGAGAGGATTTATTAATGGCAGTGAAGCGACGCAACAGTTGGTCACGTGACAGTAAAACATGGCGGATGTAGTACTCTCTCTTTTTTTGTTCCAATGACCTGCATCATTCAAGTTTAACTGCAAAAACGAGGTTCTGTGTGATCCGACCTTTTACTAAGCTATTTGATTTAATTTTTGCTTAAGATAAATTGAAAGATATTCTTTAGCATTTAGACCCAGCGTTCTTTTCTATTTCACTGTGCTTCGTCTAGAGTTTTTATTTATTTATTTATTTTAAACATCTAACAGTTCTGTCTTGTGTCTGTCTTTAAGATTTTTAAACTTAGTTGCAATAATGGTAGACTACAACAGTGGGTGAATATAACTGGACACTGATCCAACAGAGTATTTTAGATTCCAAGTAAAAATGTAATTGTAAGCATATTTACACCTTGATTTTGTATTTGCATTTTCGCAGATGGTTCACCGATTGTCTTTGATTATGGAATGGGCCAAAAGGGAAGGGACTAGGTTTGTGGGAGCATTGTTAGAGTGTGCATGTGTATGAATGTGAATGTGAATGTATCTAAATGTTTGTTATAGTCCTGTGTTGTATTTACTTTAATTATGATTTTCTATTATGATGTTGGTTTCTTTGTACTGTAAGGACCCCCTCGAAAATGAGTTGGTTCATCTCAAGGGGCTATCCTTGAAAATAAAGAATAAAGAATAATAGTAAATGCATATCATAAACCTTACTGTTGAGTCCGGTTTATTTTTAAATAAATAAATAAAACAAGATAATGGCGGTGACAGAGAGACATCTGGTGATTTTACCCCCTCTTAAATAACCTTTGCTTATTCACAAATTTCTCCCAGGGTGACTTGAAGCCTCAGGGCAGGAAAAAAAGCATTTATATTCCATACACAAGGACAGAGCAGCTTAACGGGCTGTTGTTTTGCCCAGGGGGGTGCATATGCCAAGACAAGACACTTCGAGCCCTAACAGTATGTGTTGTTCACATATTGCTAAATTAATGGTGAAATTCGTGCACTGCATTGTACAGTCACTCTGAGTGGGGTGACCTCACAAAGCAAGACAAAGTTAATTACAGGAACTCAGAGTTCAACCACCTCTACATTGATGCAGGGGCACCTTTGAGTTTTACTGTTTTCGTTGCTTTTCTGAAGTACTCAAGGTCAAGTAATGCTCATCAAAATCTTCATTAAACTTCTGGATCTGGTAAAAAATAACAAAAACTCAATTCTGTGTGAATTCTTTGACAAATGAAGACAATAAATGCATGACTAAGGTTTCAATTACAGGTTTTATTTGTCATTATGTATTAAATTGAAAGTAAAAAATCATTATGAATGCATAGTCATTTTCGTATAATAGGAGTAGACACCTCTGGTGAGTATCTGCATGTTTGATGCGCCCTGGTTATTGTCCAGTCTCAGCAGTTTTAGTGATGATTGCCAGGCTCTTTGCCCCCTCCGGTTACAAGACTCCCTTTACAGCAGGATCAAACACGCTCAATCTCTACCACACTTACCCTCAGAAATATATAACGTGGTATTTAATGTGAAATCACCTTTTATAACAGAAGTTGTTTCCCCTTCTTTTTACAGCCAACACAGTAAGACAAAATGAATCGAGTGTGCTCTTAAGTGCTCTTAATCTCTTAAGTGAACAACGTCAATCAGCTACATGTGAAACCTTCACAAAGCATGTGGGAAGTTAATTAGGTTTAATGAATCTTATACATGAACAGATGGGCTCAGACTGCATACCACAATTATCCAGTTTCTCATCTAATCCATCTATGGATTCTGTTGACAAGATGTCCATCATATCCCGCTCTGAGCTGTGGTAGGTCTAGAGCAAAGCCTGCGGTCTCTGGGTTTATTAATGACTCACTGAGGTGGGCTTTAGACAGGAACAATAGGAAAAACAGACACAGTGAAAATGCAGAGAATAGCGTGTAGTGAGTAACCGATTATACTTAAAAGTAGTCTGTCATCATTTACTTATGCCGTTCCAAACCTGTAAGACTTTCTCTTTTGCAGCACACGGTTATAGTGGACATTTTTTTCAGTGTGGTCCAGAACAGCATTGGACCCCATTGACTTTCATTGTGTGGCCTAAAAAAAAACTTTTTTTTTTATGTTCTTTTGAGTTCCAAAGAAGAAAGTGAGTTGTACATGTTTTTTTGGACAAACCAGCCATTTCAAATGGGCTTTTTAGACTGAAGGCAGAATTTATTTTGAACATAATACAACAATTTGGTGTTTATACACTTAATGATATGTATTTGAATTTGAGTCTGTTGGTTTACACTTTAGCTGTCAATGAACCACAAATATCTCAGAATATCCTCTAAATTGGAAGAGTTCTGTGTTGGACATCCATATTCAGAAAAGGACAAATGTAATGTCACAGAATATATTCATTTTCTTTGAATTAATAGGCTCAAGCTTAATCACTCCACACGCTGGAACACGTTTTGTTGCTTTAAAAGTGTCTAGCAGGCCTGACAGCTCTGTTGAGAAAGGTGTCTGTGACTTATTGATCCTTCTGTGGCCTCTCAAAGTCATTCAGAGTCACTCTGCTCCAGGCCTGACAAGCCAAGCGAAGGATCGTGAAATTCTCTGTTAATTGAACTCTGTGGTCGGAAACAGAAGAGTGAAAGTGTTGTGGGAAGGTGGTCAGGGCTTTTATTTAGGAGATGACACTTACGGAAGAGAAGGGCACGGTGTCCTTAAGCGACAGTTGTTGGAGCTGTTGAAGATACTGGGTAGTGAACTGGTACTTTATTATGTGATACTTTAAAAACGGAAAACTTTAAAACTTTATAGGTTTCTTTATTTCTTTCCCTTTTGGTACTCTTTTTTCCCAATTAATTATTTTTGCCCTGCATTTGTTTGTTGTGACATGTCACCTTGTATTTTATTTGGACTGAACTGCTGGTTATATTCTCTAATATATCTTCCTTTTCGATGCTGTTTTTCAAATGATTGCACTTTTCATAACATTATGGCAGACATCTTCAATATTCCAACAAGGTCGCATTTTTACAAATTAGCTTATAGCTAACAAGTAGTAAAAAAACGATCAAACAAACAAACAAACAACAAAAAAGCAGTGGTAATGCTGTTGTAAACTGAAAATAATTCAAATAATAATAGGTGTTTAGCTCAATGTTTAGCACAATGTTTTGTTTGCCAAAAATTATTTCTGTAAAGGTTTCTTGACTTAATTTATATTAAGCATTCATGATTTTCTGTACCATTAACGCAGCTGGAAAATAATTGAGCCTATACAATAACAAGTGAAATCTAACTAGTGTTATGTACTGTAAGTTATTTCTGTGCACTTGTATTATCCAGTGAATACTCACACCCTTGAACATACTACCAATTAAGCTAAAACTCAGCTCTTTTTCAGGGCACTTCAAAGGAAGGGCTATTTTCTCTAATGAATGAGCATCATTTTAATGGCAGTTGGTTGAGGTATTGATCAGAAACGGAGGTGATTACTGGAATGCTCTGGAACATCGGACATTATTTAATTTAATAAACCATTGATGCATTGCTCTAGTGAATAATTAATCCCCCTGCTTGGCCATGACTCACTGTGTATTCAGTCTTCTTCTGCCAAGGTACTTCTGACTCTCTGCACAGAATCACTATCATTTTCATTAGCGTCCTTTATTCAGAAGTTTGGTGTTGCTGTGGTACTGTTGACTGTTGTGTTGCCAGTGTAGTCAGAGACTATATTAGATTTAGTCACAATATAATGATTATCAATCAAATGTATTAATTAGTATAATATATTTTGTCAACAAGATTAATGATACTCATCCATCTGTGCTGGTGTGTATAGTTAAATATGATTTTAAAATCATATTTAATTACACACCAGCAATGCATTTTTTATGCCATTGGTTCATGGCATAATTCCAATTCGAAAGTGCCTTATTTGTGGTACTTTATGTTATATTTGAGTAAAACCTATACAGTATATGTCACATGCTGACATTTAGCAACTAGGTCAGTGCAAACTTCTTTAAGACTATATGCAAGGAAATTGAGTTACATGAACATTACTGCAAATATATGCTCTAAGCAAGTGTATTTTTATGAAAACTCCTTTCAGAAAATGTGCCTTTGCATCTTAATCATTGCAAAGGTCAACAGAGTTCAGCTTGCATGAAAATAGATAATAAATGGTTTGAGTAAATTTCTTCGGCCAGCAAAGGAGAAGAGCGATTCTCTAAAAAGAAATGGCCTTTCATACCAGATTTCCTTTTAGCATAACGCCAGTGAAAAAGACCATGATCTTTCTCCTCACTTTGCATGGAAAGAGAATGCTGAACCCCATGACAACAGCCAATTGAACATCTACATTGCATATCAAACCTCATTTTTCAATCTTAAATGATAAAAATGCTATAAAAACGCAGTCAGTCAGATTGAATTATTCAGACGTATTTCCTCAAGTTTAAGTATAATGAACACAAACACAGAGCTATGTACAATCTGCCCATTAAACAGTTCTAAACTTAATGATTCTGTTCTTCTGGGATGGAAGTGTCAGATTCTTCACTTGGCTAGTAAAGACCGAAACCTGCTTACATCTGCACATTGTGCTCTAGACCGCTGAGACATTAGCTGCTGCCTCTGATATGAGAGCAGTCAGTGGATATTTAGTGTCTTTGGCAGGCACTCACATGTTTATGAGCTGTCCTGGGCTCTCAGCATTTTTTTTTTTTTGCCACCATGCAATAATGTCGCAACTTATTAATAAAGGATACAGTTTATTGATGCAAAGACGATTAGTTTTTAGGTATCAGAATTAGGTTGATTACTGAAAATAACTTCTGTCTGTTTTTGTACTGCACACATTACAATAATCTGACATTATTAGTTTCATTTAAAGACATAATTAGAAGAAAGACAATATTTTTTGCATAATATTAAATCATTATCCATATTGTTTCTACCACTGTTTTAAACATAATTTGATCTGATCGTCTATCAAGACATTTTGGATAGTCTCAGGCATTCTCCGAACTTGTCTTCTGGTTTAAACTGCTCGTGAGTAAGACATTCAGTCGTGTATGGAAAACGCCCCATGTGAGGATCAGTTATGTTAATGAAGGGATGTTGTGTAGAATCAAGACAAAAGGCCACCGACAAAATGGAAATAAATCCGGCTCTGGCTGGGTATTATGACAAATCTCCTGGGGAATGGGAGCCAACTGTGCAATACATCAGAGAAGAAGATTAGTGGAATGTTTCAAATTGGAATTCAATTGAAGATACCAAAACTCAGAATCTATCTCTCTTTTTCTTTTTGCTGTCTTTGTAACAGATGAGATGCCAAACAGTTGCAATGGGACCATCAAAGAAGCACTCAGATGATCTCTCATTGTCCTTGTGGGAAGGAATTTGACCATCAGTGGCCTTTCATCAACAATGAGAAATTCACATTTCAAATGTGCCTTGTTTTATATTCCCGCATACAGTGCACAGTTTAGGCAGATTTGCATATATGTAATCCTGCCTACATTTACTATTCTGAGGCTCTACATGTAGGCAGACAGCAGCTGAGTGTCTCTGCTGCATGTGTAACAGCACTAAATCAATAAAGTTGGTTCTCGTGTAATCTTGTATTGGTTCTCATGTAATCTTGTGCGCTCACATCTTCTGGTGATTGACACTTGCCTTTTTAAAATGATAGCAAGGAATCCAGTGGCATTTGGTCAAATGTAGAATTTGCTTTGTTAGATATACATTAAACATTTGTTCCTCTGTCAAGGGTCGGTCACACTATACTTTTCGTTCTATTGACTTTTATTTATACGCATGTGAATGAGGGAGACAGATGCGAATTTCGCACTGTTCCAAAGTTCAAGTTTGGTGAACTCTGCCAAGTGAATTTGTGTCACATGAAGATGTGTGACCAATAGCATATTACGTCAAGGTGAGACCTTTTAGCTGAATTAAAATAAAGCAAACTTTAAATCTGCAGGATTGAAGTGTTGCATCGAAGTGGATTAGATTGCATTTTTTTATTTACATTTTGAATAATGTATAATATGTAGAATAAAAATACGCTCATAAAAAGACGTGTGATGACATATTAAGACTGTTGCAATGTCCGTAGAAATTCTGCATACTCAAAGCCTAGTGTGACTGTGCCTTTAGCACCATTTTATGGACCCCTAATGAAAAAAAATGAAAAAAAGAGAGAGATAGGAGGAAATTTTATATTTCAATGCTTTTGCGTTCACCTCTGAAACTTTGTGTCTGATCGAAAAAGTTTTGCATTCATCCACAAAACTTTACTTGTGAAACTTTTGCATTCCCCTGAGAAACTTTGTGTTCGCTTGCAAAAGTTTTGCGTTCCTCTGAGAAACGTTGTGCTCGCCCCCAAAAACTCAACAGTTTTGTAAGCAAATGCATTGTTTTTTGTTTTTTGCAAGTGAAAACAGTCTTTACTTTTATCATTACTTCCGTTGTTGGTAACACTTTATAATAACTACACGCTATTAATCATTAGTTAAGCATTAGCAAACAGTTAATTTGTCATTTATAAAGCATTAATATACATTAATAAGCAGTTTATAAATACAGTTATAAATGCTTTGTTCTTGATTTATAAGCATATCTATAATGTGTTTAATAATTGTGTCTTCATACTTTATTAATGAACAATTTATCATTTCTAAATGAAGTATAGCATTATTTACAAACCGGTTATTTAGGAGTTGTCAGTGGTTCATAAGATCACTTAGAAAGTGTAAGTAAATGATTAATAAACATATTTACAGATTACAGATTTACATATTATTATTCAGACATATAGTAATAGTTACTTAGTGTGTTAATAAATGCTTTATTAACATGTATTTCTACTGTAATTCATGGTTAATTCAGGGAGTTATAAAGCATTTAGTAGTGGTCAGTTAACTATTTTTGTGAGCTCATCTAAAGTGAGGACTAGTTATGCCTCGTAAAGCATTTATAAAGGAGATTTAAAGGCTGTTAAATATTTTTATGTTCTGTATCACTGTGTGTGTTTGTTTCCTATTTCTGTTTAGAAGATCAATGAGTCTTTAAATCTCCTTTATAAATGATTTACAAAGCATGAATAGTCCTCACTTTAGATGGGCTCACAAAAATAGTTAACTGACCACTACTAAATGCTTTATAACTACCTGAAGTTACTACATTTACTTACACTTTCTAAGTGATCTTATTAATCAATGACAACACCTAGTTTGTAAATAATGTTACTGGTTTGTAAATAATGCTATACTTCATTTAGAAATGATAAATTGATCATTAATAAAGTATGGAATATACAATTATTAAACACATTATAGATATGCTTATAAATCAAGAATAAAGCATTTATAGTTGTATTTATAAACTACTTATTAATGCCTATTCATGCTTTATAAATGATGAATTAACTGTTTAGTAATGCTTAACTAATGATTAATAGTGTGCAGTTATTATAAAGTGTTACCCTGTTGTTTAACAGAAGTAATAATATCTTTCTGCTTCTTTCATGTTTTTGAATGCTGAATAGACTATATTAACAAAAATGTGGGCAGTCATCTGTGCTTATGATGGGTTCAAATGTATTTATGTATGTATTTATCTCTTTATTTTTATCTTGATTTCACTAAATGTTCGGGAGGAACACGTTCAAATAATCTATCCAATCAGCATGGGTGATACTGTATATATACAGGCAGCCGACTCACCTATGTTCCTCGACAGTTTTCAGCATCCCTCTGCCACCCCGACTCCTTACACTTGGCTGGTTCTTATCAGAGCCAGGGGGATACAGGGGGGAGTATGTTCGGGCCAAAATATTGAACTCTGAGCTCTCCCCCGGACAGCACGCCAAATACGTATACTCTTTACTCTGTCTGATTATTTGTAAGTGTGAACATGTGAAACTGTTTTTTTTTTTTTTCCACTGGGGAGGAAGATTGGAGTTCTGAAAGTTACAGCATGTTTTCATAATACACTGAACTCTTTTATCTCAATAGATCAAGGCAGATTTGATTCCTTATGATACGAGCCCTTTAGGAAACAAAATCCGCCAGTGTCATATTCACTGCTCTTGTCATGTAGCATGATAGGTTGTATTAGAGCTTTATTGACCATCTGTCAGTGCCGGCCTCAGATGTCACAGACTGTGTTTGCGTTTGACTGACAGCTCTTCTGTTGTGGTGCTTGTGTGACAGCGGCCTGTCCTAACACTCATCTGTGATCTGAGAATTAAAAAAGATCATGAACCCTCAAAGTACTCCCCGAGATAAATGATAAAGGACAACATTGCTTTACGTAACAGTGCTGCAATTCAGAAACTGGTCATCTGTCATTTTGATTCAAACACACATATACTGAGAAATTAATGATTTGAGATTCTGTACTGCACATATCATAATGTAAATATTGTTTGCATTAGGCATGGTGGTGGAGACTTGGTGGCGACTTTAGGGACATTCCCTTATCAAGGTTCTTTCATTATGCTAGAGTTCACTCGATCTTGCATTGACAAATCAATCATGCAAAGTAAGTATGCGCTTCTGTGTTTTCATTGATGAAATGTAAGTATTGAATTTCCCTTTATAGACGAATACTTAAGTGCAATTTAAAGCCTTGTTTATGCCTGATGGATTCACTCTTGATTCATTGAAGGTGGTGATATTCTCCAAAACTACAGCGGGCAGTACAGAGAAAGTATGAGATCAACCTGTAAGTTTCAGTAGTTTGCAAAAGAGGCTCAAGTTTACATTTTATCATCAAGATGTTTCCTTTAACATATTATATCGTATTAAGAAATGAGCTAGGATTTAAACAAAATGCTATTAAAGTGCCTTTATTTTTACTTTGAATAAGAGCCCTACAAGAACCATTTAGTATATAAAATGTAGTGGACAGATACATGATTATATACATTTTCTTTACAAGAAAAACTTATCAGATATATAAGGCAACTACACCGTGTGAAAACATGGGATCTATACATTTGATTTATTTTAAATTGTTCGAATTAAACTTACGCCCTTGGCATTATGACGTCTTGAAACAATCTGTGCATTTCAGTAAAGATAAATCAACCTTGTCTAAAGCTAAAACTAGGCACTTCCTAATTAAAAAATTGCCCTGCGAGCCCCAGAATTAAGTTACTGTTTATAAACATATGTGCAGAGTCATGCGGAAATATATGATAAGATTGCTAATTGTTTGAGGGCATTTGTTTGCTTTAGCATAACAGCCACACAGTTACAGCAATTAAAGATTACACATGTGTGTATGTCAGTAACAGCTTTTTCCCACTTGACAGTCATTTGAAAACTATATTTGCACAACAAGCCAATTAGAACTTTCGCTTTAAAACCATTTTTATTACCAGTTCTTATTTTACCTAATAATATAATGGAAGTTATATAAAGTTTGAAAAATTAAAGCTTTCTCAGGCAAAGATCTGACCTGAAAAAAAAAAAAAAAACGTTCCTCAGTCAAAATCCACATAAACATGACATCAATTTCAAGGATGAGGTTCAAAGACTTCCAGAACTACAAATCGATTAAAGAATGAAACATAAAATAGACCTTGGACTTTAATTCAGAAATACCCAGATCTGATATACTGTAAACACACAGAGTAAGCCAGAGAGAGTGTGTTTTTATTTTATTTCATCGAGGTTACAATGGAGCGATTCTGTTGTGCAAGTTCAGGCTTTGGTGGTGCTATTTTGAATCCTAGCTCTGTCATTGTGGACAGAAGCAATGAATATTAATTATATTTCCTCATCCAATGATCTGAGGAGGTTTGAAGCCTCCTTTAGACAGGACCATGCCTTGTGAGACCTCGTCAGACTGTTTGTTCAATAGAAATTTACTTAGTGAAGTAATAAAAGTAAATTTGATGAGTGCAGTGCTGAGCTAAACAAAAAGTGGCTGATAAGTTAGCCATAAACCCACTTCGCCATTCTTGGAGAGATGATTTGGTTTACAAATGCTAATGCGGTTATTAAAGGCAGAATGCAGTCATTCCCTTCCACAATTCCACATCTGGATGCACTTAAAAATCCACTCAACAGACTTAGAAAATATCAAGATGCTTAATGAAGTGGGTACTCATCAGAGTTTTTTAACAGACAAATCTGTTGTAGTATTTATAGTGTGTACTGTAGCATATAGAATGAGCTCGGTGTTACCTCAGCTTCAACTTTTAGAAATAAAACATGCTTAAAAACTAATTTTCATACATAACAATGTCCAACAGTGAATACAGTATGTATGCACCACTGGAGAATTCAGTGTCAAGATCACAAATCACTAGTCATTATGTTTTGAATTTTTATAATGATGGAAATTTCTGGAATAAACCAAAGATACAATAAAGACGTTTTATTTTTAAGATTAAAGAAGACATTTATTAATCGATATAAATTAATTGAATACAAGCACTAGACATTTGTAAAATGTGGGATTTATTAGAATTATTTATATTCTTCCAGGAATAAATAGCAGAAATGATTGACTTTGTGATTAAAATATAGCTTTTGTTTTGTTTATTTATTGTTGTTATTTTATGTAACAAATGCAGACAGAAGTAATAATGGAATGTTTGGTATGCAACGAGTTTAGCTTTATTCAACTGTTTCTGGAGCATCTGTCAGTACCATTTAGTGACATGCAGTTATAGTTAACAAAGCTCAATAATAGAGCAGCAACACCTACTGCTCTGATGTACAACACTTATACCCAAAGCACAATCACTATACAGTCAAATGGCTGTCAGCAGCATGATTTATGTCTGCCATCATGTCGAGATAAGAGTTGTTTCACATTGCGCTTGCTACGCTGACATTGTTCAGGTCTATAAAGTCTGAGTTTTCCCTCCAGCCTTCACTTGTGTGGTTTCATTCCCAAAATGTCTCCAGGTACTTTATCCATTAGAGTCGCCCACAACATACACCTGATTCAGCAAATGTCTCCTGACGAACCCAGCTTGCGGCATTTTACGCTTCACATCCAGATCAGCTAATAGTGTCCAGAGAGGTGCTGTCAGGATATCTAAACTGTTGCTCTCTTGGGGTTAAAATGAACTTTCAACTGGTATTTCTAACCAGTCTTTACAGCATCCTCTTGTTAACTTACTGTCCAGAAGAATAACACGAGTGTTACAGCAAGAGGTAAAATCAACATTATTCTAAGGGTCAGACCGAAATGCCATATTGTCACAGTTAAAACAAGGTATGTTAATGGGACACTATGCTGGAGGATGGGAAATGCCCCACATCCTGCCCTTTTCCCAAGTGGAAATGAAACCCAAGAACGAATTGTGATATTAATGTTGTTTGTGAATATGGTTGTTGGTGGGCCCTCAAGCAAAAGACAAATTATGAAGTGCAGAGGGCATCTTGATTCATTTCTGGGCAAAATTGTGGCTAATGAGCAATGATCCTGATAAATGTATAATGATTGTTTTGTTAATGTAATTGTGAACTGTAATTACCCTGGCATAGATCCATTTCACCAAATGAATGTAAAATTGTTCTGAAAAGGCAAAACCACAGAGCAAACCCGAATTAGTTCATCTGAGTAAGGATTCAGAGAATTACCACTTTTTTGGCTCATTTGTTCACTGGTGCTAAATTCTGAATATTCTTTGCAAAGTTTATTATTATTATTATTATTATTATTATTATGTACAGTATTCCTCTCTCTCAATATAATTGTGGTAATTAGATAAGAAATCATTCGCACAAGGCCTGTGAGATCCTGAGGGGGAAGTTCAATCATATTTATCATATTGCATATCCTGATTAAGAGGCGCTTGTGAACTGTGGGTTGTGGGAAGCAAGATAATTTTATAATACATCCTCCGGTCACACACAACAACAATACATTCTGCTGCTGCTGCTTCTGCTGTTTTGGATAACGGCAAATTTGTTTTTCAGTTAGGGCTTAATGGTTTAATAATCTCAAAAGAAACATGGATGCAGTGCACACTTTTGCAATTACGCACGAAAGTGGCTGTCATTCATAGTCACATCTGACTGTAGTTAATACACCAGCAGCACCTTGCTAAAACACTAACACTGTGCTGGATGATGTCGTGGTTGCCTTTAGCGATGGTCTCATCCTCAGCATGGTAAAACTGATCCAATATATTTCTTTTCAGTTTAGCATATAAATAAAGCCATTTGTCACATTGCAGACACGGAGAGCCCTTCACGTTCAAAGGGGAGCCCTCTCTCTGAGGTGTTTAGATTTCCCATCTGGCTCTTCTGGGTGATGGCTGTGTACTGCAGGAACAGCTGGCGGCCCACCTGTCCCCCCGCACCCAACTCAACTTCTGTGAGAGATGAAAATAGAGGAATCAACAATGCTTTGACTTATAAAATGTTGTCCTATTTCATAATGTTTTTAAAACACTTGGAAGCCTTTCACAGATGTATGTGAGCAGGTGGCTGAAGAGATGGATGCTGCATTTAAGAATAGCAGTTCGGTTTTGTTGAGTCATAATGCAAACAAAACAAGCATGTGTATTCAGATAATTCCACGTTTAGAAGTGTTCAAATTATTCCAGGGTGTTTGAAAAGAGCAAACCATTTTTACGTTTTGGCGGGTCTTGTGAGCAATCCTCTTCTCTTTAATGTAACAGTTCCATTAGATTGAATTAACTTATTTTACAAGTAAAAAATATGCTAAATAAAGTCTTCTGCAAACATACATTCAAACACTTCTGCAAACATTGATGTGTGATTGCTCATGGTGTCTTGTTTCTGATTTGCTGGTGTGTTTACAGTGGGCTGTGTGTTCAATTTATATGTTTATTCTTTTTGTATATTCTATATTCTTTAAGTGCAAAATAAAGTTGTGCTTTTCATAAAAACTTTTGCAAACTTTTGTTTTTAAAGATTTTCTTTTACATTATGTCTAACAAGTATATTTTTCTGACTATAATTATCAATATGTCAGGCTTTACAGGGTTAAACGCTCACGTTTCAAGCCGTGATGAGGAGAGGTGTTGTTTTGTCTGTATTAATAATATCGAGTCATTGATTCCTTTATTTAACCGATTCCATAAAAACACTGATTCATTCGGAGACCAAACACACGCCACTATTGTGTGCTGTTCGGAAGATGCGCAAAGCATTCAATCGTGTTATTATTTACTATTAACTAGTAGTAACCCAGCAAACACAGAGCGATCCCCTATCGTTAGTATATGGTTTCCGTTTGGTTATATTTTGAGAACCAAATAATAACGTTCTAGGAACATTCTCTAATGACATAATGACAGAATGACTCTAGTTCCATAATGATAGAATTTGTATCACTGTGGGATCATCATTTGGGAAACAAGTTCATGGAGAGCATAGAAGGACCAAAAGGGCCAAATTCACATGTGCTGTATATGAGTATAATGTAAAACATTGTTAGTTAGTTGTGCTGTTGACCGATTACTGGCCTCACTGTGGTTGAATCAAAGTCGTAGTGATATTTGGAACAACAGCAATCTTTATTATGTGATGTTTTTGATATTGCTCAATTATCATATCATTTACTTTTTCTGCTGTGCAAGCAATGAAGAGCTTTAATTTCATCTAGAAACGTTATGGTACATTTGTCATTTAATGGCAGCATTAGTCAGTGCATATTAGCCAGGGTCATTCTTTTCTAGAGATAATTACATCAGAAAATAAGCAATAAGACACAGTGATGATTGTGGTTTGTCAGGTTTCCATGGAGTTTTTCTTTTGTTGGTGAAGACAAAGATTGGATATTTTCTTTAATTTGAGGACAGCAGGAGGGAGAGAGAGACAATTCAAAGACATCTCTTTTATTAGTTATTTTTGCAATGAGATAAGTGCTGGCAACTTTTTAAAGCTGCAGTCCGTAGCTTTTTTGGGTTAAAAATGATCCAAAATATATTTTTTTATTTTTGTTTATCTATCTGCTTGCCTTAGCTCGATTCAAAACGGTAAGCTTGTAATAATGTTTTTAATTCCAGTGGTACTGGTGGATTTCCGTGGGAAATTCGAGCATGTCTTTGTGTCATTACGTCACATCTGTGTACATAAAGAAGGAGTCTCGGCTAGTAGGCTATGAGTGTGAGGATGTTGGAGGTGGAGATTTATAGCCTTTTCTCACAGAACTTGATATAATTAAACTTATCAATTTGATGGCGGATCCAGAAAGGTTCAAACGACATCACCAGTGACGACTGGAGATTCACCCGTTGTAAAACGCAAAAGACTTCGGACTTCGGAGAAAAAAAGAGACTGCAACCGGGCCCATGCGAAAACAAGGACAAATATCGGAAGGGCATTCAATGTAGTCACGCAATGCTGATGTTGTTAACATTAACAATTTGAGAACCAAGTTTAATTTGCACGGTTCGACGTGATATAAGCGATCGTTAGATTTAATCGGCGTGATTTACTGCAATGCTTTTTTCCCCTTAGTTGGTCAGAACAAAAGTGGATGTTACTTACTTCATGTTCAGATTACATTTTCCGTATGTTCCGTACATGGTCCATACTTCCAAAAAGTAGAATCTGTGATTCCGAATGCCAGTATCCACACCATCAGAGCGGTGATTGACAGCCGCACATTCTCCTCAAAACATTGGATTCATCCGCGCTGAGTTTTGCCGAGGCACAACGCACGTAAAGTTGATAATTCCGCTAATAACTGCAATTGCAGATTTCAAACAGAGATGGCGACAAAGAGGAAAAACCGTGGACTGCAGCTTTAAATACTGATTTATGATTTTTGATGACAGAAAAGACAGAAAATGGGCTTGTAGACAAAGATATTAAAAGGGCCAATCTGGAGTTTTTCTTGCTTTCTTGTATTAATTACCATAGCATATGGCAAATGTTGCATGATTCAGTATATTCAGTGTATTCACCTTTAAATTAGTTCACCTTTAAATGTTACCACAGACATATAATTCACATATCCAAGTGAACTCTGCACCAGAAGTATCTCTGAAACCCCTGAGAATGCCACGATCTCCTGCCTGACCATTCATAATATTTAGTGTCAGCCTGTAACAAATGTGTCTCCGCTCTGAA
Organism: Abramis brama; assembly: GCF_963993115.1. Classification (NCBI taxonomy): domain Eukaryota; kingdom Metazoa; phylum Chordata; class Actinopteri; order Cypriniformes; family Leuciscidae; genus Abramis; species Abramis brama. The sequence continues at coordinate 25,764,689 of NC_139970.1, forward strand.
ATAGCAAATGCATTGTTTGAGCATTACTTCTTTCTCACCCTGACATCGGCCGTCTCGTGTGATGCTATCTGTCAGTAACTGCTATTACAGAAATGATGGGTGTCACTGGCGTTTCTATAAATCAAACTGATGAGTCCTTGCCTGAAATTTGCCAGTGAGAGTTTGATTTCTCTCCTATTTTTTTAACCTAGAGTCACAAGTGAAGAATGACTGGATTACGTTAGTCAACAAACTCATCCTCTCCTAATGGATTCAGTTTGTTTATTATGTAGTGGGAATATATGTCCTTACACAGAGCCATATGGACTCCGATCTAGAGCACAAGAGCCTGAGGTGACTTGTGATGAAAGTAATTTTAGGCAAAAGGTCTGTTTTTTCCCCATCATTACCACATGGAAATATAATTGCAGTATATCAAACACGATTCTAAATCCAATGCTACTATTACTACTACTACTACTACTACTACTACTACTACTACTACTAATAATAATAATACATATGTAGTTAATAAATGTGACCCTGGACAACAAAACCAGTCACATGGGTAAATTTGTTGAAATTGAGCTTTATACAGCATCTGAAAGCTGAATAAATAAGCTTTCCATTGATGTATGGTTTGTTAGGATAGGACAATATTGGTTGAGATACAACTATTGTAAATCTGGAATCTGAGGGTGCAAAAAAATCGAAACTGAGAAAATCTCCTTTAAAGTTGTTCATTTATGTTCGCGATTGTGCTGCATTCACTCACACAAATAAATGTTTTAAATATTTACAGTAGGAAATTTACAAAATATCTTCATGGAACATGATCTTTACTTAATATCCTAATGATTTTTGGCATAAAAGAAAAATCGATAATTTTGACCCATACAATGATTGTTGGTAATTGCCACAAATAAACCCGTGCGACATGTGACTGGTTTTGTGATCCAGGGTCACAAATAACTTGACAAATTTATAAATGTATTGGCTTTGCCTTCATAAATGCTTCATTGTTATTTTAGTAGTGAACACTTTATTTTATAGTGTTCATGTTACATGTTACATGTACTTACCATAGTAAATTATGCATAACTACATTCAACTAACCCTTAACCAAACCCTAACCCTTTAGTAAGTACATGTTGTTAATATAAAATTACTCAGTACTTAAATATATAATCACACTGTAAATGACACCTTACAATAAATAAACCTTTTAGTATAATTTATTTATTACTAATTTGAATGAGCTTTTTTTATATTTTCAGATTTCATCTCAATTTTAGTTTTAGTAATTATGTTTATGGACTTTATGAGTAATTATGATGTGTTTTTCACATTTGTATTACTTTTTTAAATATTTGTTTGTAGCTTTAATTTGTTTTTTTTTTATTAAAATTTTTACTACTTAAATGTATTTATTTCAGTTAGCTGCCAAGGGAAAATTTCAAATTTTTATTTAAGATTTTAAGTCTAAGTCTGTCATCTAATATGTATTTCTTATTTGATTTTTTTTTTTTAAAAATTAAATAGTTTTAGTTAACAATATCAGCACTGGTTTGAATATGCTAAAATGTTTTATTCAGAATCCACACTGTGACTCATTTAAGCGGGAGAGAAAACTGAGTTGTGTGGGACTTTTCAGATCGTCATGCCCAGAATAAATGTATCTATATTTAGGCCCTCTATTGGAGGATATCTCTTGAATTGTGTTTCATAAAATCCACTAGTTTTATATAAAGATACCAAGTTTGATTAAAGACTTTGTAGTTTATATTTTCATATTTCCTGTTAAATTTAAATTGAACAAAACAAATTCTAAGACCTGAAGCACTCTGTAACAAATGTTCACTCTTTAAAGGTAGATAGACACAGACAGCTGTCTCATGAAGGAAATCTACCATTTGGAGTACTGTCGTTCCGAGCCTCACACATATCTGACTCAGTGCTGATAGGGCCAGTGAAGGTGAAGACTCTTCTGGAGAGGTGTGAGTAATGAAGCAGCGCGAATGAAGGAGACCAGAACAGACAAAATCCATCCCTCCAAACAGTTATAGGAGAATCTTTCCATTTCACTCCAGGTCTGCTTACAATAAGAACATTGTGGTCAGAGTATAAAAAAATATAATAAAAAAAAACAGTTTATGAATCAAATGTTAGTTTTGACTGTGGATATCAGTGAATGCTCAGGATGATCTAAGTGTAAAATGTATTCATATATATTTTAGAGTTTGGTGCAGAGAAAAAACATAAACATTTTAAATGCAATAATGCTGAGCCATAGTACACCAAATAAATCTATCAAACCAGAATCTCAACCTCTGAATTCTGTATTCCCAGGATGAAAGACCATATGGAAATTACCTAAGAGCTGAAGCATCATTGGACATTGGATAAGATTGGTATACAGCCTTAAGCAGACATATTCTTCATTGGTGTGAGGTTGTATCCGTTTCTGAGTAGCGATGTAAGAGATCTTGAAATATTTAACATCCAGCAACCTTTGAGAATTTAGAATAAATAATACATTTTTCATGGTTCTCAATCTTTAGGAAGGCGATGTTCAACCAGAATCGGATTTGTATGGGTGGAAGAAAGTGTCAAAAGCGGCCTTGTAATTTAATGGCGATTCGGTACAGACTCATAACTTGACATCCAACAAGAAAAAGCTCAGGCTAAGACCTTAAGGGGGAGTCTATTGAGCTACTAGATAAATGAGAACTGAATGCATTTATGCAGATGGTGGAAATAGTGCCGTCAGTAGAAGGCAGGCACATGAATCATTTTTTTTCCCCATTATGCGCATTAATAAATAGTCCAATGCAACTTCTACTACTAAAGCATTAAAGTGGTTTTACACAGACTATTTTAAATATCAATTAAATAGTGTATAATGATTCTATAATTGGACAGTCTATCAAACAATAACTTCAGCAATATATTCTCTAGAGACTCTTGTCACATTGAAAATCTAATTCCATCACAACCACTGGAGAAGAAAACAGGAACTAGCATGCACAGTTGAAGAGTCCTCATATGGAGATTAGATATAGAGTGCGTAATTCTAGCATCTTTGTGGCATTGAGATCATGAATCTTTTTGCACTAATCAGACCACAAGCATATTTATTGCACACAATTGATGATCTACAAAGCATTCAGTATTGATCCATGTAATATGAAGTAGTGCAAATATAGAAAAAACTGTTACAGCTCATGAATAAGATCAATTCATTGCAAACTGCAAGCGTGGTCATGCATTTGTTTAAGCAAACCGTTTCATGAGCAATACGATCTATACGCATTATCTGACATATCACCATGCATGGTTTTCAGTTAATAAATAATTGATAAAGAGATATTGAAGTGCTGGCTTTGACTTCACTTCTTCCTTAATATTTAAATCTTTCGTATTTTGACCCACGAGAAACAGACATCTGAACTGAGAGGGTAAAACTTTAAATATTAATGTTATTGCCTCTTCATTCTGTCCCATGTGAAGCCTGTCTATACTCTCTTATGTGATAACATGCTTATCACTCTTCCCAGTGGGAGTCTTGACCGCAACATTAAGCCACTGTTGCACAAACACACTTATCATTCAACTGTCCACACCAGTTTGAACCTCCATTGCAATGTCTGTCTCTATCTATCTATCTATCTATCTATCTATCTATCTATCTATCTATCTATCTATCTATCTATCTATCTATCTATCTATCTATCTATCTATCTATCTATCTATCTATCGTATAACCATTTAATATCTCTTAATTCCACTATTTGGTATTAGTTTGAATGCTTAAATATGCTGTAGAATTGTACATAATAAAAATAAATGTCACTCAACAGCATCTGTTTACTGCACTTGGAAAAAATGTGACCGCTATATTTAGAGCAAGACTCTTTCACATCACCTGTGATGATTTAGTTTCAGTCACTGGGTTAGATTAAGGTTGTTTAACTCACCTGCTGTTGATCTGGCCAGTGATGCAGTCAGGATAATGTGAGCAGATGAGAATAACCTCCAAATGAAGATGAAAAGGCGACCAAAAATGTGATAATGAAGCCGGTTTTATTGAGTTTGGTTCTTGACTTTAAAAGCATCAGGTGCCAAACTAAAGCTTTTTATGTATTTTTTCATGGCATTTGAACATAATTAATTGATTTTCACTCCACTTCCTGTTTATTCTTTCCATGTGAATCATTTAGTCCTCACAAAGGGAAATGGAGGAGCAGTTGTCTGAGTCAGTAGGCAGGTGTTGTCATCCCATTTAAAGCCTATGGGTGTCACCAGCTGTCTAGTAAAGTAAGATGGATGAGATCCAAAAGTGTTTACAACCACCAGCCCAAGAATAAATAAATAAATAAATAAATAAATAAATAAATAAATAAATAAATAAATAGTGCACATGACTAAATGGATAGGCTCACAGGATGGCAAACACTTTGAAAATATGTTGAGCATCCATCTTTATTCACAATTTTGAGTGGTCATTGGCACTGATGGCCAACTTCTTTACTGTATATTGTTAAGTTACATAGATTTCCCTTTCATGAAATTCAGGTTTGACATTCATAATCTAATGATGAGTAATGTGGCCACTACTAATACTAATAGTCATTAGCATTAATAAATTATATTTTCACAAAAATGTCTTGATTTTTTTTAAATTCTTGTTGCTATAATTACACAGACAACAGAGAAAGGGTGGGAAATATTCAGATCCACCTTTATAGACCACCTGGAACACTATAGAACACTAACTAGGCTTAATTAACTCACTGGCTGTTGATGTCAATCGGAATTCAACCTGCTGGACAGCTGGTAGCTTTGTGTTGAAACATCTGGTTTCTAGCTAAAATATTCTAAGTTAGACATTAACTGGTGCTGGTCAACCAACTAATGACTCACTTGCACCAGCTAAGTGGATTGGTTATCTTAGACCAGCTAGAAACCAGCTAGCATCTTCCTGAACATCTCCAGCAGGGAAAGCAGCTGCGGAGCTGTCCATGGTGCTGAAAGCGTACCGCTCACCATTCACTGATGAAATCACTATGCCCTGATGAATATGCCACATACACTTTTCCACATCGTTCGCCTCTATTTCTCCAAAACAAATTTATACGTCATATGGGACTGACTTATGATGCATTTGGAGCTCAACCAGTGTTTGTTTTGGAAAATGAGGGACGCGTGGTAAAAGAGAGAGCGCGATGTGTAAGTGTGTGCGCGTTAGAGGGATGACGATGACGGTGTTTGGGGAGCTGTGGGTGTCTTTAAGAGCTTCTTTCAGCTGCTCACTAGTGTCAGGATAGAGAGGCACGAGCCACTGAAATACTCACGAGAACAGAGAGTCACGCATCGTACTGGAAATACGTTTATTTTCATACACATTTAGGATATACTGCCATCGGGAAACCCGGACAAGATGCAGTCGCCAAAGTCACAGGCTTTTGCTGTCAGTTTGACGCTGTTCTCCGTTCTCAGCTCGGCAATGTGCGCCAGTCACTGTAAGTACATGCAGTGCCGTTGAGCACTGTATCCCATTAAAAGTTGCTTTGGTTTGTGATTTTTTTTTATTTTTTTTTTTTTATGCGTCTTTATTAGACCCAATGATTTCATACTGATACTATACAATCGGAGATCCTTAAATTAATTAAATTATTGAAAGAATGCAGGGGATTTAAAGACTATTCCTGCAAATGTGAACTTTTACTGGATCTGGTGAACCTGTAACAATGTTGGATGACTGCATTCGCGTTTCACGATGCGACTTCTCATAAGCATCTGCCAAAAGATAGTGGAGCAGGTGTGAGACATCGTGCATTTCAAATGTTATCACGGAAAATGAGGCGTAAAAAGCAGTTATTTGCAGGTTATATCATTTCTCGATAAAGTAGGAGATGGGCAATGTTGTAACATTTTGTTTCAACGTCTGCAACTCATTGTTTATTTGTGTATTAACTTTTATATGATATTCCCATTTGTGTCTGCTACCAAATAAAGTAGTTTAAAAAACCTACTACTTATTACTAAACTGTCTAAATTAATATAAAGTACAGAGACCGCTTAAATACTGTATATGCAATACCGGATGGGTTGTAACACTAATAAAGCACATTTTACATTTTGTGCATTAATTGATTGTGGCAAGTTCCCCATGGATTACCAGTAAACATTGTATATGAAGCATTTTCAGTCACAGCAGCTAGGAACAAAATAACAAATTTAAAAATGAGAAAAAAAAGCTCTAAAAACAACAGTTCTGTTAATCAGACATGTAGGAACATATACTGTACCATTTTGTTTTAATTTGTGTTCTTCCAGTTGAAGTACATTGAAAAGTGTTACAACCTCTCCCGTCTGCTCAAACATGATATTTCAAGTTATTCTAGTTATAACATGTATATCAGATTAAACAAGATAACCTTCTGATCCAAATGATTCCAGTCCTGTCATGTAACATCCATTTTGCAGTGACATCCCAAAATTAAATTACCGGTATATACCTAGCGTGAAATTATTCAATTTCACAATTAACAATTACCTGTTCTATGCTCTCCTCTATGCTATTTCAGTGTTGTAGCTGAGTTATGTGTCCCAAACGGGATGATTTCCAGTGTCATCCCAACACACTTTATTTTATTTTCATTACTGTGAATGATCACCATATGTGTGAAGCTCGATGTGTTTAAAGCGTTCTCACAGTGCCTTCTCAGATAAATGCATGAATCAGGAGAGCACATTGTTCCCCTCATATATCCATAGATACACCTTTTCCTGTATTATTAAGATGAGAAACACTATGCTACTGGAAGTATCTGTAGATTTCACTAGGCAATGATATCTGTCATTTCTATGTATTCAGAGTCTGTTTGCATCGTGACCATGATATGAAACAAAAACTTCCTTAGTCATTCATGGCTCTGCTCAGCATGAGATGTGCTCTGTGGATCTGGATCAGATGAAGTGAATCCTTACTGAGGACATGCAAAAGGATATTCTCATATTTACCACAGGGGTACCAGAATAAAGCTGGAGATCCATCATGCCCTTGTCATCTGTGTCAGGTAACAGAGATAATGGTTGGTTCTGTCTCTCCCAGGAGCCCCTGGCTCGGTTCTCAAAGAGGGATAACAAGGGGATGTCCTTTCAGATCTGGTGTCCCTGGAAGAACAACTACATCCCTTTTACTGTGACCACTGGGACAGTGGATGGTCTCAACATGACACAAGATAAAAGCCTTGTTTCACCTGGCTAGGGCAAACTGAGGCAAGACCTAGAGGCTCAGTGTTTTTTGACATTGTCTGTGGACATGATTGTAGTAAAAATATCCAGCATTTTTTTTTTTTACCTCAAAAAATGAACAGAAGTAGAGATAATGCAGAATAGTTGATCTAAGTCATTGGGTCTTCTGAGTGTGAGACATGCAAACATGTTTTAATAGCATCTCTAGAACATACTGTGCTGCCATATATTTACTATTACTCCATTAAGAAATAATGGTACCTTTTTTTGCACTATAATAACCATTCTTGGTTCCACAAAGAAAGGTCCATATTTTTTTATTATTAGTATGGCAAACATTTTCTAATTTATGGAACATTTTTCTGTTATAAAGAACTTTTGTGCAATGTGAAGGTTCCATACACTCTTAAAATAACAGATCCATTTTGGGTTCCCCAAAGAACCTTCCAGTAAGCATTTCTTAAAAAACTGCTTTTCTTTGTGTGAAGAACTTTTTAATAATCTAAGGAACTGTTTTCCACTATAAAGAACCTTTTGTGCAATGCAAAGATTCCATGGTTGTTGAAGGTTCCTTATGGACCCATATAGATGCCGAACTTTTATTTAGTAAAAGGTTCTTCATGGAACTCTCACAAATAATTGATTTATTTTGAATGGAGAATTCTGGGTTAAATAGTATTAGACCCATACTATTTCTTTAAAGTTGCGATGAAATGGACGGAGTGACAGATGGTTTTTTTTGCATATTGTGATGCACATCAGAACGTCAATGAAACGCATTATCAAAATTGAAGAAAAACAACAACAACAACAAAAAACAACTGGCGACCTGGTTGTATTCAGGTCTAATCAATGGAGGCAGATCTGAGAGCTTGCAGTCGATTTTAAGCATGGTTGGCAGGTCTCTGCAACAAAAGCAGCCCAAAAATAGCTCAATGCGATTTTCTCCATCGGGCGACCAAATTCTCCACTGAATTTGGTGTTGGAGCGCCGAAATAGTACTTAAATAGTACTGAAATAGTACAGGTGGAAATCAACCTGTAGATTTTTTTTTTATCCGCGGCAACAACTTAAAAGTAGCTCAATTCTGCGGGAAAACCGCGGACTTGGCAGCACTGATTGTAAAAAAAAAGGTTGGGATTCAAGAAGACTCAATGATTGGAGAAGTTCGACATACTGTACGTCACCAGAGAGAAGTCTGTCGTTTGACCAGAAGAATGACATTTTGATAAAAAATCATGCATGAATAAATTGTTCACAATAAGATTAATGGCATACAGTAAATTTAGAAAACAGTTGAATTTTCATGTAATTCCGACTTTAAGATCGCTTGCTGTTGTTGTTAGAACAAGACTGTGAATAAATCATGCAGTGTTGTCAATCAACCCATCTATAACTGACAGAAAGCTAAAAGTTGTCTAAATTCTCTCTTTGAAGTTTGACTCCAAGTTTGAAGAGCAAAATGTGTGCATTGACCCAAACAGGACACAGATATTTATTCAGCTTGAACGCATGTCAGAGTGCTGTTGTGGTGCAGGCGGATTGATTTAACATTCTAAATACAACTCCCCTCTCAGTGGGGGAGAGCCGAGACTTGTCAGGCATTAGCATGATAGAGTCGTTTATTTCAACTTTCTTATGAGGTCAAAAGCGGGAGGCTTTTTAAAGGGAGCTCTCCTGTGGAGCTGACCAGATTCCCTGTGGGCTTTGTAGGGGAGGGAATCTTTAGAGGATTTTCCTCCCCGTTTCCTGTATAATAGTTTGGCACTAGGGTTTGCGTAAATGAGAAAGCACCTGTTCAGATTTTCTTTGAAATTTTGATGCACAACTAACTTGCTTCTGTTTTAACTTATGTAAAAAGATAATAAATTGCACTGACTCATCTTGGAAAGTCATACAAGAGACAATGGAGAGAATGTCATTATGATTATAGCACATAAATCACCTTGAAAGGGTAGAGGCGGCAAAGAGCATTGACAGTGTTGTCTATATTGTAAACTTGACTTCATTCTCCATGCTGATTTATGCTGTGTGGGTGTCAGAGCATGAAAATATTGATTAATCAAGGCTTTATTCAGCCTAAATCACTGCATCCCCTGCTTCACACCTGTAAAAGGAGATACACGTACCAGAATGAGACAGATTTTGCTGAATTTCTGATGCTGACAAACTAGTTATGATTTTTTTTTTTGGTACTGCAGGTTAGTGGATAGTCAGCAGATATATTCTGCTCGCAATCTTATAAAGATACATTTTTTATTAACCCGTGCTTGTCCTGAAACGCTGACATTGACACACATGTGCTCTGTCTGCAATTATTGTAGCTTAGTAGTTTTTCTGTGCCTACATCATATGGATAGTTGTAGACTGCCTTACTGTGGATCATGCATCTATAATCTATCTATGATCTGAGATATAGCTATACCCAGTGGGGCTGTGACCTCTTAGGAGGATTGTGGTCAACATATTAATCATTCAGCCATTAAATAAGAGTCATTGTAAAGGCTGTCTGAATCACTCATTTGTTATGATTAGATGAAAAAAAAATTTGGATCATGAATCTTTTTAGTCATTGTGGCTTTTTGGTACAAGAATGAATTGCTCTTGCAGATATTACAGATCATTTACAGTTACTAGCACACATATGGCTCTCCTTTTGTTCTCTGTGTGATAATCCATCACACTGTTCCTATAACTTTCTTCCCTCAGTGCAAATGCACAAAAAATATATATAACGGATAGTTTCCCAGGAGTTCGACCAGAGCCTGTTCTCTTGTTCTTTTTAGAGTATGGCGAAATATTTCTCTTGAAATGTTTACAGTATTGGCATGTGTAAAATTTCTTCTGGGAAAGTTAATCAATATATTTAAAGAAATGTAAATCCAAGCTAGAAAAAGAGGTTCAAATGTTATTTTGTATTTTTATTCTTCTGTTTGGTTCTGGAAATTTAATTAAACTGAATTAACTGGCGCAATGCAGTGCAAAATATTACTTAAATGTAAAGCTTGAAATAGCTACTTTAATACGAAAGAAACTCTTTTAGAGCGATGCTTTGAAAACTGTCTGAACTGTCCGTTTGAGAAGAGCACAAACAAGGAACTAGAACATGACTGTGGCCTCTCATTATATCTCGTTTGCCTTCATCTGATATCTTTTGATGATAGAATCTGGAAAATAATCAGTCCTAAATGAATGAGGCTTTTGCACTCAGGCTTTACGAGAGCTATTGGCAGGATGGCACTGTTGCTGGTCTAGTTTCATTTATTTGAAGATCATTGATGAGAAATGCACATTAAATGGTGGTTTGCAATGCTTTACATCTTGCGTTCTCTATTCTTTTATCCATTATTTGTCTCTAGTGAGCTCCCGGTATTAATCTATCTCAAATCTTCATACAGTCAGCACTCTGGTAAATGTTGTTGAATTATATCAGCTATATTATATCAGCATGATAACGCATGCAATCAACCTTCCTTCAAGTGCATTCTGTATCCCTCTCCAATTAAAACATGATTCACATGCAGATAAGACATGTACACATGAATGTGGAACTTGTCAGTAACGTTAGATACTGTTTCATTTGCCTTTTGATTACAGTGCCTCGGTATGTTTGCAGTACTAAGATGTTCACAGGAATAATAGAACAAAAATGTAACATTACAACAATGGCTCCATCTGAATGTTAATCCCAAAGCTTTCCTCTGAACATTTTAAAATCCCCCCAACATTTGGCTATTTCCCCAATCACATACCTTGAGATACCAGCTTTAAAAAGTACTGTTTTTATCTTTAAACTTAAATTGGGTTTAATTGTGATACAGCTACATTTATGTATTTATCCAAATCGGCTTACATTCAAGGACTATATATATTTTTTTCTCAGTTCATGCATTCTTTGGGAATCAAATCCATGACCTGCTTTCTGTTTTTGTTCTCTTTATTTTAAAATGCAATTTAATTGCATTACTCCAGTCTTCAGTGTCACATGATCCTTCAGAAATCATTCTAATATGCTAATTTGATGCTTAAGAAACATTTCTTATTATCAATGCTGAAAACAGCGATAATACAATATTTTTGACATGATACATTGACAATACAATATTTTTTTTGTAACATTATAAGTGTATTTACTGTAACTTTTAATCAATTTAATGCATCCTTGCGGAATAGAAGCATTTTTTCTTTAAAACAATCTTACTGACCCCAAATGTTTAAACAGTATGTAATTATTTGTATATAACTATATTCACATTTAAGTGATTGTATTAAGTGATTGTATTGAAGTGTGGTATGATTAAGTGTGTTGTAACTCACTGTGGGCGTTTGAAGAGAGTCAGATACTGTTTTAAACAGTATGCTTACGCAATGTCAAAAGCATTTAGCATATGCCACTTCAGTGCTTCTCTCTCTCTCTCTCTCTCTCTCTCTCTCTCTCTCTCTCTCTCTCTCTCTCTCTCTCTCTCTCTCTCTCTGTCTCACCAAACGCCCAGTGGAATGATTTTCAAAAGACTTGTTTCACTCCATTTGTAAAGCTGAAGAACCTGATGAGAGTTAAAAAATAAAATAAAAACATTTTCACGATGGGAAACACCACATCAAAGAACATTCTTCCCATTGTTAAGATTACCAAAACATGCTTTGAAACTTTTTTTTTTTTTTTTTTAAGAAGAGCGTATCGTGTCCCATTCCAAATGATTTAACCTCTCCCTGTTAAAACCTTATTTCGTTCTAGAATCCAAAGTATGTCACGCTGAAGAACTGTGATGTGGTAACATTGTCATGTTCTATAAAGGTATATAACACAGAGATTGAAAGAAAGAACATCAGCAAAAGTAAAACTTACACCTTTGCTCCTGTATTTTTGCTCCCCCCCCCCCATAATGAACTAAATGCTAGCCAATCTTGTGACATTTCCATGAGCCAGCTGGGGGGCAAAGCATGTGCCCCACCATCTGGGCTGATGGGATGGAAGCGGACACATGTGCTATTCACCAGAAGCTCACAGGACAGTAACCTCAGGCATTCCCTCACTCTGTCCAGCATACCGGTTAACAATGATCTAGCACTGCATGAAGTCAAGACTCCCAATTTCAGACTAGGAATCAATAGCAGAAGAGGATTTAAGTCACTTAGCCAATGTGTGGCACCGTCTAAATAACCTTTGACTAAATTTGATATATCTTTTAACTATTTTTTCCACATGTGTTCAATCTGGTATTGTGTGCCAAGGGGACATTTTTACTACCCATCATTCTTACAAAATATCATAGATATACAATCATGATCTCTGGTCTGGTGGTTCATGTCTTTTCTTCATGCTCCTCTGTATCTTTATTTTCTTCCTTGTGCTATGATGCTTGATGTTGCCTTCTAGCTGTGATTTTCATTCCTATAGGTTTTCATGCTCAGTGTTTATTGGAGAAAAGGCTGATCTTGCCATAAAAAGGTCTGTGCTTCATAATAGAAGAGCGGATTGCATTCTGCCATGTACCCTTGAGCTACTTGATCTTCCTGTGTTGCAAGCCTCCTCAATTCATTCATTTCTCTTCAGAGCTTCTATAGAAGCATGTCAGTATACTCATTTAATCTCATATACCAAAACCATCAGCTCTGTTTCAAAAAACCCATCTTTCAACATCCAGTTCATCATGTTCTGCATTAGAGCAAAGTTATAATTTCTAATAATCTTTTCTCTTTTAGGTTTCAAACACAACACACCTACCTGAGGCATTTGATTTTATTCTGGCACAGACAGAGACGTGAGGCAGAAAACATTTTTGCTGGGAGACAGAAAGCAATTTGTTGGCATTATTAAGTCGGATCTCTTTGTAGAGCAATGTTTGTTTTGGTGAAGTGCAGGCTGCCTAATTAGGGACCGAGTGATGCCAATCTCCCGTACATGCAGAGGCCACCGAATAACAGCTGTTCAAAAGCTATTAGGAGGAAATGCTGACCAATAATGCTGAAAAATGATAGCTGGCAGAGCAGCCAAAACGAAACTCATCTCACAGGCGTGGAAAGTGGGAAAATGACAATAGACATTCATCATAATCAATTCACGTTACAAAAATATCATGCTTTAATTCGTTTAGCAATGTACTGCAGTATGTTCAGCGATAACAAAAAAATATGGGCAGGTGAGAGTCTAATTGAAGACATTTCATTTAGTAATGAATTGTTCTGAGATTATCACATTAAGGCCAGGCATATTCAGTCGTCATGCCCATTCAAATCAAGGGAATCAAGGTTTCGAATGCAACTTCCAAAAGACCAAAAATAAATATATATTTTTTTTACATTTGATAATTAAGTTCAACGATTACTGACAAAATTCATAGTGGCCCAAAGTTGTCACCTTTTGGAGAATGTTGCTGTTTTGATGCCAAAAATGACATTTAACCTATGTGTATCTTGCAAGATGAGTTTTGCATGCAGGTGGTTGGGAGAATCTATCCAAAAATTTTACAAAATATTAATTTGTCAACACAACACAACCAAAGAGTTTCAGCATTTAATGAGATATGTATTTTATATCCATTTAATTTGTGCTATATATCCATATCCAGGTGCAGCGCGTTAAGGACTAGAGAAAGACCTTTGATTCACAATATGCATTTCCAAATGCAGACATAAGGTGCAGTTTAGCCTTGCGGTGTCCAGTGCTAACGTTGTTATATATATATATATGGAGACTGAATCGATGCAGCACTTATAATATTTGTAACATTATGTAATAGCAACAATAAAGGTGTTAATAATCTATGTTCTTCAGGCTTCGGTTCATAATTCAATATATAACTGAGTCTGAAAACACTGCAGAAATGATTACAGTGAAAACTTAGTGTATATAAAATAACAAGTTATTTTTAATTTAATTTTTTTTCTTTTTTCTATGCAACACAGAGTTATCAAAAAGCCAAATCTGCTGTCTTCCATAGATGAAAATCCAGGGCGATCACTGGCAGGCGAGTTTAGTTTGTTATCAAAATTGGCCACTCTTTAGTTTAAGGAAAAAAGATTCACTATTAACTATGGCTTTTGCCTCAATAAACACCTAATTTACTGCTTATTTATAGTTTGTAAGGTAATTGTTGTAGTGGTTAAGTTTAGGTATTGGGTAGGATTAAGGGATGTAGAATATGGTAATGCAGAATAAGGCATTAATATGTGCTTTATAAGTACTAATATACAGCCAATATGCTAAATGCAAGCTAATAAGCAACTAGTTAATAGTGAGAATTGGTCCCCAAACTAATGTGTTATCTAAAAATTGACTATATTATATCAGGATTTGTACCCAACCCCCATGCACACTATAATATTACACTACTGGACTCTGATGTCTTTTAGGAAGATGTGTCAGAACTGTCACTGAAAAAAAGCTCCTGGGCATATTCCAGAAAACCATTAGATGAAAAATTGCACTAAAGATGTTAAAAAAGCTTTTTGCAATATATTGTATTGCACTTAGGGGTTCCTCTTGTGTAAAATACTGGGTCTTGTCTGGCTGCCTTTAATTATGAGCAATGGTGCACTCAGGGTGTAACATGCTGTTTTACATCCTTAGCTTGAGTCTCATCAACAGCTTGGGTGATGTTAAAAATTAACTTGGCTAGGTTTCCTGCTGGGTGACCTTCTCTTGATCAGTTTAGCAGTTGTCTTGGCAATAAGGTCCCTATAGTTTTCTGGCAAATATGCACAGAATTAGCATGAACCTCTTTTATTTTAAGTGAAGGCAGCAGTATTGTCACTATCAAGGTTTTTCACATAATAAGCAATGCATTTTTTTGCAGCTGTGTATTAAAGGGATGATTAAAAAAAATCTGCAGAGCATAAATGGATAGTAGTTATCATTGACTTTGAAAGAAGGGTTAATGTTTCATAGGCCTGGCTACAATTTCTACTTAAAGTCATTGGAGAGAATAACGTATCAAGGCATTGAGTAATGTTCCTATTAGGCTTCATGATGCATGTCTGTCACAAAAAAAAGTATTCCTGCCCAATCTGCATGGGAAGGTCAAGTTCTCATATGGTTTGTCTGTGGAACAGTATTCTCTTGCTTACTGCTGGGCCAGCAAATCCCTGGGTCGGTGTGCATGCAGAGCTACTGCTTTAGGATATTACTCACGTTTTCAAAAAGAGACCACACGCACCACTAACGGCAGTCCCCACACTACTGCTGACAAGAAAAAGGGAAGAAAAAACAGTTTGGACCTTTTTTTCAGATGGGCGATGCTGTTCTGTTTCTGGCACAAGCTTGCACAAGCTGTTACTGGAATAAGACAATGTATGGTACTGGCACAGGCTGGTTACGCTGGCTATTGTTGCAGGTAGACCATTTCAACCTGTGTAGCCATGCCAAAACCAGCATGAATGTTGCCAAAACATAAGGCCATCTCAGGGCCTTTTCACTCCCAGACAGAGAGAACCGAAAGACTGTTTTCATCCAATTAAAAAAAAAACCTGACTGACCAATTGTCAGGGTTGGTTGCAGCAGAGATGAAACAGGATCTAAGTGCAGCAGTCTTTATTTAGAAATAAACTCAACTTCACAAAACAGAATCTCAGGACCAGGAACAGAACAACCAACATAAACCAACGTATAACTGACAACTGAACTGAACTGAACCAAACACAGGTGACAGGAATACAGACACACACAGGGAAACATGAACTGAACACATGCAGTGAAAACTAATCTAGAAACAGACATGAACAGAACAGATCGAAAACAAACTGTAAATCTGAACACAAAAATCACAATCTGTGACACCAATGAGATATAAGCTTTTGGCCACATTTCCCAAGCCACTGTGGCTGCACAATTCACCTCACTGGTGACACTAAAGCTATTTTGCCGACACCAGCAATGCAGTCCCTTCCCTGGTCACTGCTAATAATAAATGCGCATATAAAATATGCATAAAGATATTCCTGCAATGGTGCTCTTTTACTTGTATGATGCAATATATTGTGTATATTGTATATATATATATATATATATATATATATATATATATGTGTGTGTGTGTGTGTGTGTGTGTGTGTGTGTTTGTATGTATACATATACACACACACACACACACACACACACACACACACACACACACAAACATCTTTTGTTTAACCTGCGTTTCAGTGCTGAGACTGTGGGAAAAAAACACTGAGCTCAGATAGTCTGTCAGCTTTTCCTTTCTCTAATCAGCTCACCTGCCAGCAGTGTAAGTCTCAGTTGTACGCTAGAACTAAACAAGAATTTAGTTTTTAGTTTTTTTACTGTATACTTTCTCACTTTATTTTTTTAAGCCTTACCATTGTGTGTTGACCTTTTGGCTACATTGAATGCTTACAAAGGTCAAAAGATTGTTACAGTTTGACGGAGTCAAGACACTTTATGACATGCTGGCGAACACAAGTGTCCTCGTTAATCTGCTGACAATTGTGAATTATAATTAATGCAGCCAGCATCTGTTTGGGCTGCAGTCTGTGACAGTGGGAGTCAATGATGTTAAAGATGGATGGCTCGCTCTAGACGGATGCGGATAGAATCAGGCTTTCATTTCCCAGCAAGTGTAGGAGTGAGAAAGCATCTTATGCTTATCATTGAGAGCAGGATAATACAATTACATTGATACTAAATACATATTATCACAAAGGGACTGTTTTTGACAATTAATATTTTGCTAACACAAATACACTGATTGCAGAACAAAAACAAATGCCACTTGAGTTTAACGAAAATGGTCATCCTGTGGTGATTAGAAGAGAAATGATGAGAAATGAGAGCAGAGTTCAAGAGAGACCCTGAATTACCAGCTAACATGTAAATGAAGACCAGATCTAAGCACAAGTACTAGCTGAAAGGGACTGATTTGAATTACAGAGTGTAATTCACACATGAATTTACAATGTTTACATAAAAATTGGAAGTCGATGTGTTTTTCTCTGGTTTTAATGTCAAAACACAAACACACATGGATTCAAGACATGGAGACACTGAATAAACCATCAGAAAGCTGTTAAAGGTGTGCACATGTGGAGTGAAATTGGTGTAATATGGAAAATTCTTGGAGTGAAACATGTTCAGCACACAGATTTTTGCCCATTACACATATTTCAGTCTGCACGTAAACATCTTTATTGCTGTGTAAACACCTTTATTGTCAGACGTTGTTCTCTTTTTTTTCCCGTTTTTTATTTTATTTTATGTGCGCATGTCTGTTTGCATCTACAAGTCAAAACCTTAGAGAAATCTGCCTATTTCCAGCAACAACAAAAAACAAAGCTTCCACCAAGCTGCGGCGTAGTGCTCCCCTCTCAGTCTTTCTATTGAACCAGTTTGTTTGTGAGTTTTTTTCAAATGAACAGATAAACAAAAATGATTCAACTGATTTGACTCACTGTACTATCTTTAAAGTTTGACTGTGTAAATTGGGGTATTTTGTTTTATTTAGAAATGTGTCCCTTTTTGATATAAAAAAACAGCAAAAATACAGCTTTGATTCATTTATAAATTACACTACTGTTCAAAACCAAAATGAATGCTTTTATTCAGCAAATACACATTAAACTGAACAAAAGTAACAGTAAAGACATTTACTGTAGAATTTTCCAAAATATTTATTTTCAAATAAACAGTACTGGGTAGATTACTTACAAACTGTAGTCAGTTACTGATTCCAAATTACATGTTACATGAAAATAATAATTTTAGGTAATGTATTCGGACTACTTTTTGATTCCCACTGAGCAAAGGTACGTCCAAAAGACGTCTTTTAGACGTCTTTGCCACGTGTTGAAAAGATATACATGAAGAGCCAGAATGAAAGTTTTTATTACATCTTATTATGACGTCTTCTGAACATCCGATATTAACATCCATATGACCTTTGTACAATGTTAAAAAACTAGTTTAAATGTGGACTTTGTTGACATATTTTGGCTCTTCAGGGGACGTCTTTTGAGTGTGTGACAAAGATGTCGAAAAGACGTCTTTTGTACATACCTTTGCTCAGTGGGTTACTTTTTATACTTTTGACAACTCGTTTATTACATAAATTTGAATAGGATTTTCTTGTACCATATTGATATAAAAAAAAAAAACAACAAAGAGAAAGAGAAAGAAAATATATCCCACTCTCAACATGAAGTGCATTAAATATTATTAGGCTGCGTCAGCGTTTCCTAGACTGGCATTCGTGATGGAACTGCAGGGGTTCGTGAGTTTAATGAGAAGCAAATAAGTAATTAAATCATAAAATAAAATACAATTTTAAAATAAAAACAATCAAAATAAAACATTTAATAAAAAATATAGTTTCTGATTCTGATTTCAAATGCTTAAAGTGTAGTGGTATAATATGAATTACATTTCTCACAGCTAATGAGACTGTATGGTGTAGATAGAAATTAGAGGAATAGAGATCGTTGTCAGGAAGAATGAAAAGGTTAAATCATAAAGGGCTTGAATTATGCCATTAAAGCGTGTGACAGTGTCATCGGCATAATCCCTAAGGAGTTCTGATGTATTACGGCTGATGTGTAATGGCCGAATAAGACTCAGATGTATGAAAACAGCTTGATCCTCTTCATTTGGCTGTTAAATCAGTATTACAGACATCTGTTTCACATACATGATATGAGTGCAGTCAAGCCAGGTCACACAGAGGGGTTTTACCGCAATGAAATGATATTTTACCTCATCTGCACTCAATCCTTTTTTTTCTCCATCGAGCTGAAAACATTGTTCAGCTCCCTCTAGCCTGTCGTGGACACTATTTGAAACCAAATGGATTCGCTAAATGAACACAACTCTCGACCCACAGATGGCTGGAATGCAGTGATTATTGTAATCGCTTGGCGGACAGTTTTCACTGTGTCCTCGCTTGCTCTACGGCAGATTAGAGTGTCTTGCTGTGCACTGGCGTGGAGACGTGGAACAATGGGGAGAGAGTTGGAGTCCAGGCAGATCTGCTCCCCTGCCTTATCCCGGATCAGCGGCCTGTGAGTGCTGACACACTCAGATCGCTGTACTCATAATCTGCCACTCCACGCTGGAGGCACAGTAATCCTAAACGCTCAACGAGCACACAGGGAGAGCCGGGGCCGCCATAGGCTTTCTCGAAAAGGTTCTTGTCATCGCACTTAGTAGCCTAGCCTACTATACGTGGTGTCTTGTAACTTATACGTTTTTATTCCTTTCATCAAAAGGTGCATATTTGTTCAATAATTTGCACTACATGCCATCTATCAATGATCACTATCAACATGATGACTGTTTCTGACTTTTATGGACATTACATTACATTTCATTCCCTTACTTGGGAATTCATTATTGCTATTATTATTTACACAAATCCTCACAACTTTATACATGCTTGGGCAAAAATAAATAAATAGAACAGCCTTATTTATACAAAATAGGTATATTATTTATATAATAAATACACAATTAATGAATATAACTTTATTAATTAAATACAATAATAATAACTTGTATCCACATCCTATTAAATTTGCATAGCAGCAGTTGCAGTAAATTTGCATTGATGAATAGACAAAATCCAAATATGCCAAGGCTAATTAGCCTTGTGCATATGATTGTATAATATCATTATACATTTCTGTTAGAGGTAGCTACTTTTTCAAAAGGGTACCTTTTGAAAAACCTTATATGAATCTTATATTTACCTTATATGAATCTTATAAAAACAGTTTAGAATAGCTTAATTAGTCCAGTGTTATTTTAGTATTATTTATTTATACAGTATATAAGCTATTATAAATTTTAGTAATATTTTATTTACGTTGCTATTTATATTTATGTTTTTTATTTGAGAATGTTTCTGGATGTCATGACGTTTTGTCACTAACTTCTTTTAAGTCTATCTTCATAGAAAACATATACATTATACGCACTAAATTTAATTTGAGACTCCTGTTGTTCACTTTGCTTGACACAAAATTCAAGAAATTAGCCAGATTGTGCCACACTACATTGCAAAACTACAAGATATTTGACACCATCTATTTTATGTGTCAGACAGTAAGAAAACTCAACATCAAATATCTTCATAATCTATAGATATTATGAGAAATTATCCATAAGAGACAGTTACATAATAAATAATACATAATAAAGTTACAAATCCATAAGAGATAAGTTACATGCAAATTGTGCATACACCAAAATTATTTTTATGAATATGGTCCATTTTAAAGTGTTTAAATCCAAACAAACAATATGCGTAGATTCTCCTCTACTCCTGTATTGTCCTCTACTCTACTGCAGAATTGGGTCTGGCTGCAGACTTGCACTTGCACTCTCAGACTTGCACTCTCAGACTACATATGTAACATGTACTTACCATAGCAATAACAGTAAATTATGCATAATTACGCGCAGACTCGGACTGCAACAAACGTGCCCAGTGATCACTACTACCATTGGTTTGTTGCTCACTGCTTATTGTTTTGCGAGCAAGTAAAGCATAAAGTTGGGAGAGAGTGCATATCTAACGATTTATTCTAATAAAAATAAGTTACTATTAATTACTAATTACTATTATTATTAATAATACTAAGGCCCACAAGGTGTGTACAACATGTACAATGTACAACATTACCTTGTTCTGTTTACTGATGATGACCGGTCTCATCTCTGTCTTTTTCCACAACAACTTCGCTAAAGCTAGCTACCGTTAGCTGAGGCTGAGCTTAGCCGGTAGAGGGCAGCGATTCTTCCAAGCTAATGGTGGTTATCCTCCTTGACATCCTCCTCTTCATCATTCTTAGCTGTTTTAAAAAAGCTATTTATTCAACATTTTTAATAGCAGCCGCTTCTTTCTCTTCCTTTTCCTTCTTTTTTTTTTCTCTTGGCAGCCCTGCTGGGCTTTTGGTTGCTGTCCATTTTTTGCAAACACCAACTTTCCGATAATTTCCCCACACTTTTACTCGCTGATACAACCCAATCTGACCGTGAATCTGTTACAAATTAATTCCACTCTTTTAATCTTAACTTGTTCTTAAAAAACTGATCTTGAATCAGTACGATGTAAACAACCTGCTCTATGCCCGCCCACCTTTATCATTAGCCAATCTACACAGTGCATGCGGCTTGCTTCCAATCATCACCTGTCCAGCCATCCAACTGACATATAAAACAGAAAATCACGATACTTCATTTTTTTATTCTGATTGGATAATTGTCAAGATTGAGGCCAAGCCTTGTGTATACTATTTTTATGTAGCACACACAAAAAAAAAAAAACTCCCATCACGGAGGGCCCCTCTCTGCACAAGGGCCCCTAGGCATGTGCCCAGATTGCCCAGATGGTAGATTGGGGCCAGCTGAAGATTTAACTACTTATAATCAGGATAGCGGGAGAGACGAGCAAGAAGTGTTTTGCATTCATCATAGTGTTTTACATTGAGCACATCAGTGTTCAACTGGTTCTTATAAATGTCTATTCATATGATGGTTTGTGTGTGTCATTTGAAAACAAAATACCATTTTGAGAAGAAATAACATTGTTTTGAATGTAAAGTTTAATTTTGCAGGAGAATTGAGTGGTTTTGCCCATTGTGTGTGTGTTTTTGGATTTGTGTGTAGAGTTCTGAGAATATGAGGCATGCTTTCAGAAAATGTGTGTAAACAATCGAGAAAAACTGTAATTCATTTATAGGAAATCTTGAAAGAATCACTTATAAGGCCGAGCAATTGACTCGTCCAGCATTCATTTGAACAGGCCGTAAATCAGCTCTGCAGCGGATATAAATATCCAAACTAGTGAAAGCACTCTTTATTAGCAATGTAACTTAGATCAGCAGTTTAAGACATTAAATTCGTAAGCACAAAACACAAGAACACTTATTTTTAAAATACAAACAAGACTTTATTGAATATTCCAACACATAAAAACTATCTAACGTTGACAACGTTCTTCCTTTAGCTGGGCTCATCTCTTTGAAGCTTGCTTGGCTGTAAAGTTCTTAGCTGGGGGTTTTCGTTGGTTGGCGTAGACTGGCTGGAGCCTGGATTTTATGGTTCTGGATTGATGATTTGGGGTCTGAGGGGTTGAGTTTTGTGTGAAATTATGCTTGAACGAATCATCTGGAAGATTAATTTGTGTTTGGTTTGCCCACAAATCCTACAGTAGCTATATGTAGGTAGGGCTGTGCAGAAACTATGAATGATGCTCTTATAGTTGTGCCATCACCATTTAGTGACATTAATGTATGTTCTGGAAAAACTGAAGTTGTATAGTCAATGTCAGTCACAGCGCCTTTAAAAAAAAATGTATCTTGCAATTATTAATTTACAAATTAAGCACTTATTATAGTGTACATTTATATGAATTACAAATCGCTGATCTTAAGAGTGCTTTATTATGGCGCTTTTCTACTGTATGGTACGGTTTGGTACGGCTCACTTTTTGGCGCTTTTCCACTGCATGGTACGGTACTGCATGGTATTCGCTTAAATAGTACCAGTTGTGGTTCCAAGCGTGCTGTACCGAAACTAAAATGTGACGTGTAAACACTGCAGATAACTAATTGGTCAGAGAGAATCGTCACTACCAGCGTCATTGGATTTGCGATTTGCAACAGCCATCGCAGTATCATTTGTTCACACGACTTTTTTAAACGACTTGCTTTAAACGACCGTCACACACAACTTGAACAAATAAATGGCTGAAGCCAAAGCGAGCCGAGCGGTGCTGTGCCGAGCCGTACCACGCAGTGGAAAAGCGATCCGAGCCGTACCATGCAGTGGAAAAGCGCCATTAAGTATTAACGGGGACCTATTATGCCCCTTTTTACAAGATGTAATGTAAGTCTCTGATGTCCCCAGAATGTGTCGGTGAAGTTTCAGCTCAAAATACCCCGCAGATATTTATTATAGCATGTTCAATTTGCCACTATTTGGGTGTTAGCAAAAACACGCGGTTTGTGTGTGTACCTTTAAATGAAAATGAGCTGCTGCTCCCCGCCCCCTTTCCAGGAATAGTCTGAGCATTTACAGCTCCTGCTTTGGGTACTCTGAAAACTGGAGAATCTCACACAGCAAAAATGCCAGAAATTGTCAGTAGAGGTGTTCAGCCTTATATGTTCAAACCGGAGTTGGACACTAGAGACTCAAGAATAAGTAACTTTTAGAATGCAACAGGGCGTTTCTGAATGGTTAGTTGATGAATTTATGTAGTTGTTGGGGAGTTAACTTGTACAGGTGCTCATGTGGGAACAAGTAAGATTCAGAGCCAGAGAATATATACTGCAGGGAGATTGGACAGATAATAATATGCAAGTAATATGTTTTTATTGCAGGATTAACAGAGTTATATTACTACGTGTACAATGTAATTTGTATTGTTTAATAAAACAGAAAAGTAAGTAAATTAGAGCGATCTGGTTTTTATATTCATGTCATGTGAGTTTGTCAATGTGTCTATTTATAATGAGATTTTTCAGCGTTGAGCATTGTAGCCAATCACAGGGATTTCTGTTAAAATTAATGTACAAGTTGTTTAAGTTACTGGTAGTGAGAATCCGCTCAGTATAGCTCAAAATGCTGAATTTATGTTTAGCGCAAGTTTACTAAGATCTGCAAATCCTCTTGTTATAACAAACAATGCAGAGACGCGATGTAAATAAAATATTTGTTGTGCAGTTTTGACAGATTAATTGATTAAAACGGAAGTTTTCGCACCCAATAAGTTTGTACTGAACTGACTGACAACTTCATTGATTATAAAGGAAGTGCTCTTTACTCTCTGTCTAAATTCATTTGCAATTTTAAGAAACGTTTTTGTTTTTCATTACTTCTTTGCTGGTGGTCACTATGCTGCTGGCCATAGTGGTAATTTAACATCTTCTTAGAATAAAAAAAAATATTTTTCGAATTTAAAAAAAATAAATAATAATTTAATCATGACACTTTTTAGTTTTTACAAATGAGGATAATCTTTGAAGGATGAACAACAAATGTTTTTGGTCATCACTTTAACAAATTAAATTTTAATTGAATAATATTCAGACTTTTGAGCTTTGAAATGCTGGAAAAAGTTGTGTGAAGTACTTGAAAGTGGGACTGTCACGTCGAGGGAGTGAGATTGGATGACGTCATCAGAGTCTGCCATACCTTGGATTTTGGTGAATCGACGCCATCACTGCTTAGGATACATGCAGAACGAGAGATTGTAAGGTCTTCTTAAATAAGAGCTTCTCATTTCCAAACGATTAAAGTTTCATGACAGCTTTCAGGAAAGAGATTTTGTTTTCTGCTGTTGTTGGTCTCACTAGGAATCTGCAAAGGTCAAGAGAGCATATCATAAGAATATGATACAGAGAAGAGATTCAGACACTGCGGTGACTTCACATATGTATGAAGGTCAAAAGTGGTTAGCGCTTAGCAGGAGGTTAATAGCTAAACATATGTCGTCTAAATTTAAAAGGAGGGGTTATCTGGAGCGTGCAGCACTTGCCTGTGATGCTTTTTGTGATTAAAGTACTTATTCATACTGTATAGTATCTGACCCTGAGAACTTACAACAACTGGTGACTATCATTTCATTATGTTTATAGCTATCAATTTATTTAAGTGCCCTTCAAAGCCTTTGACTCTCACTTATATTCACATATCACATAATACTCTTTCATATCTTTCTTCCTGCCTCGAGGCCTTTGCTTGCAACGCGAAGTAATTCACATAATTTGGGAGCTGTAATGAAAACCACAGTGAAAGAAGCTGAGCGTCTTTAGCAGACACCCAGGAGAAGGTTCGAGATGGGTTTGTCAATATGCTAATTAAATTCATTTAGATTTTCAGTCATTTATTAAAAACATGCAGTTGTCTTTACAGTTCAAAATGTGTGGTGTTTAATTGTAGGTTTTAATGTATTTGTGTCTTGAAGCCATTGGAGGTCTCATTGAGGACAGACATAGTGGCAACTTTCATTGTCCTTGCAAAAGCATGTTTATAGGCAAGATTTGTATTATATCTTTTTTTTTTTTTTTTTTTTTGTAAGCTAGAAATGTTTTTTTTTCTTTTCGTAGTAGTATAAATAGGTGATTTATTGTCTTGTCTGTGAACTTTACACGATACATATAGCACTTACCCTTTTCTATCAAACAGTGAAGTCAAGACCCCTACTGAGTTTTAACCCTAATTATGACACTTTCACTAAAGTACGGAGGTATATTTTGCTGTTACCATAGAGATAACCTTCAGCAGTTGCTTTCTTGACCCAGAAACCTGTTTTCTCTCCATCTCATTTTTAAGCTTCTGACCACTTATCCATTTTTTTCATTACAACTATTATACAACATTTAAAACATGTAAGACCATGTCAATGCCAAACTTTAATTTGTTTGATTTTATTCAAACTTAATTTCATCTGAGATCTGTACTTTGATTTCCTTTTTTTTTTTCAGGTTGTGCCTCAAATCTACAGGTCTGAACTTATTAAGAAAAAGGTTCACTCAGTCACTCTGACTCTCAATATGTAGACTAGCATACAACTAGGTGTGATATGATCAATATAAAACCATGAATTTGCCGTGAAGTTTCACACTATCAGGATTATTTTACAGATTTATTAGTGAAGAGATCCATCTCACCGGTCTGACGGAATTCGCCTGAAGAAAATGTGAGTAGAAGGGTTTATTTTCACATTAGCTAATATTTGTCTGTTGTATATTTGTTGTGTTATCCAGACAGCTGTGATGGATCTCTAGCATCTCTTCTGCCTGCAACCTCCTTTCAGTGCTCTTCTCATTTCTCAGACAGTCGGGCTGCATATTTTGCCAAGCTAAACAAAAGAGATGGTAAGTTTAAGTTCTTGTTTGTTTGTTAATTCATTCATATCCGTGTCAGTTAAGGAGACAACATAAATTACACCTAGAAAATGTAATCCTTCTTAGAATCATGTTTTTTTTTTTTTTTTTTTTTTTTTTATGACCCCTTTAAACCTCTTAATTATACAAAAGTCCCATTCAAAATGTGTCCCTGAAGACTGGATTAATAATCACATAAATTAATATTTAAAAAAATATATATATTCAGTTATTTTACGTTGTAATACTATTTCACAATATGGTTGTTTTTACTTTATTTCTAATCAAATAAATGTAATAAATCCTTGGTAATCTTAAGATATTTCTTTCAAAAACATTTTTGTTTACATGTGTACATGTTCATGTATTTATGTATATTGTGCGAGAATATTCTTCATATTTATACAATTATTATACAATGTTTTATGCAATTAAAATATTTTATATTATATTTTTAAGATCATCATCATCACCATCTTTGTTTAAAACGTATGAATAAATTATAAGGCGAAGAAAATCCTTACAAGATGCAATGATGCAAAGCACTTATTAAATATTTACTGCATCCATGTGCAATTAATTCATGCCCAAAAAATGAAAGAAAAACTACAACTTCCGAAAGTTGTAGGTTTGATACATTATTGGGCTTTTGCTTTCGCCCTGTCTCTGCATGTCCTGAGCTATTTATAGATGTGACCAAACTCTACCTGCATGCATCTGTAACAAACTAAATGATTCCTCTCTCTAGGGGGTCTGTGTAAACTCTGCTTCTTTCAAGTCAGAGGTCCCCGGTTTAAAATTCCGCTTTGATCTGCTCCTGTGGTGTCCGCTGTGCTTGAGTAATGAACCTCTCTGCCCAAGTCAGACCAATTTCTCCATACAGTTCTGAGCTGGAGGATTGTAGAGGCAGAAATGCATCTTTAAATGGAACGCATGTGCCGACAGCCTTCTCTGATCCGAAGTGAATGCTGTACATGTTAAGTGAGGTCAAGAGGTTGAGGCTCTTGGCTTGTTTTGGAGTGGAAGACGTCTGCTGATTGACTCCAGCTCACCCCATGAATACAAAACCAACTGAAAAGCAGTTTTTATCATTTTATGTAGTTTCTTAAATGAAAACCTTTACCAGTTTCTTTTCCTGTATGTCTTGCTTTTGAGCAAGGACACTATATGACACTCAAAGTTGAATAAGATTTTAATAGACATTGACAGAGGTCTTATGGGGTTCTCTAGGAGGAGGTGGTTGGAGCCCAGAGTCGACGGACAGGTCGCCCTGGCTGCAGGTTGACCTTCAGGACCGAATGGAGGTTACAGCAGTGGCCACACAAGGTCGTCACGGCAGCACGGACTGGGTCAGTGCCTACATGCTCCTGTACAGTGACACTGGACGTGTCTGGAAACAGTACATGTTGGAGGACAGTGTTGGGGTAAGTGTGTGTTTTGGTACCAATTTACCGTATCACCCTGAAGGGCCTTATTTTGTAAAATTGACTGGCTGTCTGTGCATTAGGCTATCTCACTTATCACTTGGCCGCTTACGTAATAAATGAAGAAATGCAAATGAGATATTGATTTTGCTCTAAATTATCTATATTATGTGGGAAGAAATATTACCTCAGAGTAATATTGAACTAGCATAGCTATAGGAAATCAGCTGTCTGGGGCAATGGAAGATTATACAGTTTAGTGGTCATTATACAAAATTATTACACCGCGCTCTGGAATACTAAATTGGGATTAGTCAGTCACAGCATTCTGCAGTTGATTTTTTTTTGGTAATGATCGCTGAACTGTATATTTCACCATTGTCCTTGACAAGCAATTTCCTACAATGTGGTAGTTCAGTGCTTTTCGTGCCACTCCTCAGTCTCCTTCTTTGCACATAATCAAATAATTTCAACTCAACTCAATATTTCATGTCAGTTTATTTATTTATTTGGTTAGTAATAAGTGGCATAATGTACATTCACCAAATTTTTAGTGCAAAATAAACCCCTTCAGGGTTATACAAGACTCTTTTGCTTTGTGTCTGGGTTCTGATCACCCTATTTGGATTCATTTTCAAAAAAGCATATGAAGTCATTATCCCCTTTGACAATCTCTTTTTGAGGCTGAATATTTACTGATTTAATTGATTATGCATCACCTGTGCTGCTCCAGAGGGAAATGATTGTCTTGTTTTGAACATCTTCAGTGCAGCTTATTTTCATGAGCTGAATAGTTCTGATCCCATTAACTGAACTTTGAATTCAGTTACAAACATATGAATTGCTGCCAGCAATTTCTGAGATTCCTGAAATACAATGTACTAATGATGTTGAACCTTGAGCCTCTCAATCATCACAGGTATTTAAAGAGAGCTTGATGCCACCAATGCATATATTGTCTTTGTCCTCAGGCTTGGCCTCCACACTTACAATGCCTGTAGATGACGAAAAATATTCATTGTCTCATATCACTGCTTTGTAATTATATTCAAACGATGAGACTGCCGCTTAATAAAATATATAATGACATTTTCAGAGTGTGTTTAATGAAAAGAGAAGATTACAGTCGAGTAAGATGTAATTAGCTTTTAATGTGGTGGAAATGTAGAATAAAGTGGATCAGAAGTCTAAGGGTAACATGCTCAGCAGTGTGAAGTGATGCAGTAATAAATTCTCTGCATTTTCCAGGTTTGATTTGCTTGGTTTAGCAGTACTACCTAGTCAGACTCTCATGTTTTTTTTTTTCTAATCGGACATGAATAATGTCAGGACTCTCTCTCAGCTTTATTAATATTCCACCGGCACTTTTATTTGATACACAATTGGCTCATTATAAAGCTCTGAATGTTTGACATGATATACAGTCAGAAATGGTCCATATGCCTTCATGCATAGTGGATTGATTTAATAATCTTTTGATATAAATGTTTATACAACTGGTACAGTTGATTGATTTTAATTACATTCTTCAAAAAATTGTCATTCAATAGGTTCAAAAGCTTGATCCTTTCCCTTTTACACATAAATACATCCAAGCATTATAGAAAAGGCATTTCTATCTAAAAATGTATTATATTATACTGTATAATAGAAATATAAAAAATATAAATATATATTCTTACAAGTGAGGTATTGGGAATATACAGACATTTTCATCAATGGCAATCAATAGTAATCATGCAAGTTTAGACATCCATGTAGTAATAAATTGCACCACTTGAATTTATAGCAAAGCAGTGATTATGTTTAAATATTATGTATATAGTAAAATCTACACATTTTCACACAAGCATGCATTAAATTGATCAAAAGTGACAAACATGTCACAAAAGGTTTCTATTTTAAATAAATGTTGTTTTTTTAACTTTCTATTCATAAAAAAATATTGGAATAATTAAAAAAAATATTAAGCAGCACAAGTGTTTTCAACATTAATAATAAGAAAAAGCGTTTCTTTAGCAGCAAATCAGCATATCTGAATGATTTCTGAAGGATCATGTGACACTGAAGACTGGAGTAATGATGCTGAAAATTCAGCTGTGCATTACTGGAATAAATTATATTAAATAGAATATATAAAAATAGAAAGTAGCTATTTGTTAATGATATTTCACAATGTTATGTTTTTTACTGTATTTTAATTGATCAAAGACATGCAGTCTTGATGAGCATTAGACATTCTTTCAAAATAAATAAATAAATTCTTACAGACCCCAAACTTTTGAAAAATAGTGTATGTTTAATACTCTAGCTGCCTTGACTTATTTTATTTTTTTTCTATCACGACGACATAATATTCTCATACTTGAGGCATTATTGTGAAAACCCATTATGCAAAGATGGTACATTAGGCTGATATTTTTCCCAGCAGCAAAATTTAAAGACAGAGTGAACAAATATTTCCTGTCATCAGATCCTCAGCGCTCCTGTATTAGCATTCCTAAATGCATAGATAAAAGCATCTTTGAAATGCAGTGTAAGCCTCTTTTGATAAGATGTTGTAATGTAAATGTAAAACTGCATGTCTGAATCTTCTGCTTTTTCCTTTCTTTCTTTCATTGCCGACTAAACTTTTCTTGTTTTAGCGAGTTGTGACAAGCCAACAGTAAAGAATAAGAGTTTTAGACAGCAAGGTTTCACGTTCACAATGTTCATGTGAAAAGGTTTTGAAAAGAAAGTGTCTGATAAATGAAAAGAATGACTTGTCCATAAAAAGAATAGGAAGAAAAACACTCTTAATTTGCTGTCAAACTAGTTCTTTGTCTTAATGAGTGCTATAACTGTATCAGAAGTGGTGAGGAAAGCTGCCAAAGGTTTTGGGCTGAGAGGGCGGCACAACCGCAGAGTTTGCCTCCGCTGTATGTCAGAAGAGGTCTTCCTGTAGGAAGGTGCGAATGGGCTCCCCAAAGTGACGGATAATTGCTCTCTCCAGTCAGCACTGCTGCTGTTGAGTTTGGTGATGCGTAATAGTGTTTGCTGTGAGACCGAGGAGGATAGAGAGAAAGAAACAAGTACGTCTTGTAAAAGCATGAATTTCTTATATCTTTAATCAATAACCGTGTAGTCAATAACGGAGAATGTTCTAGCCAATCTCACAAGAAAACATCACTATTTTACGAGGTGCTGAATCACACAAAAACAAAAGATTTTTTGAAAAAAGTGAAGGGCCACCAGTAAACATAACGTCACTGGGCCGTAAGCAGATAGCTCCAGAACGTACGAATAAAATCATATGAATTCATACGAATTAGCCACCAGTTTGCCATTGCCAAGAAGTAAAATATTATGAATTGCCATAAGATTGTGTTGAGAATTTTTATCCAGGTGCTGATATTTGGTTAAACATTTGAGATTCAAACAAGAGCTTATGTCACATTAAGTCTTAATATTGTGGCCCTGGTGAGCTGAAGACAGACTAGCACTAGCCTTCAAAGCAGTAATAGCTGTCGACATGTATCTTTTTGGAGTTTCCCTGACACATTTCATTCTTTGTCTTCGTCTTCTCTCATCTTGTATTGCCATCATTTCCTTGCGGGGAAACAGGATTCGCCTACGTTGATGGAAAATTGCTGACTGCATAAGCTTTGTGGAGGCCTCACCACGGTCATTTCTTTCGTCTTATAGCCTGTGGGGCTTCGAGCTGCTGAGCTGTGTTCATGCTGTCCTTTGTCATTTTCTTTCCGCAGACAGTCTGCGTGTGAGAGAAGTGTCTCTGTAATGTGAGAAGGTTACCTGGAGAATTACTAGGACTGAATCTTACAGGAAGGATCTGCTCTTTAGAATGACAGGAATCAAACTGGAAAATGTTAACAATATGACAGATGTTAAAACTGGCTGATATAGACATCCAGGAGACCTGATGGATCATTTTGCTTTCAAGCAGCACTGTAATGACATAAAGACCTTTTTCTTTTTTTCTTTTCTTTTTACCCCCCCCCCCCCTTTTTTTCCCCGCTTCTCCCCCTTTCTCCCCGATAGCATGTAAGCAGATGTATATGTAAAATAACGCGATCATCAACATTAAACCGCATATAAATCAAAACTGCCTAATGTTACTGAATGTCCTGTGCGCCGAAACTCGTTGGCAAAATAAATAAACAAATTACTTTTTCAGCCGCATCTTTTGTTTGTTCTGACCCCTTGACGTCACAAGTGTCGATGGTATAGTCCAAAATTTATTTTGTTTTTATTCCACGCACCTTGCTGATCGTGTAAAGTTGAACCAGAACAATTGCACAACATTTAATGTTACTGAATGAAATGTTGACCCAGGACGAGCTACAGGACTGTGCAAGCTTTGGGGGTGTTGATGGACTCGATCTACTCCATTCAAGTTTTGATCATCGTTCTGAATCCGATCCAGATTTAGATGTATGTCTTTGACAAAAACGCAACTTCCTCAGCTTTTTGCTCAAAATGTTGTTTTTTTTAAATGATACTTACATATATTCAAGTGTTGATAATAAAGAATGCATTAAGCTAGAATAAAACAGGCTTTTTTTTTTTCTTTTTTTTTTTTAAAAGGAGAGGCTTTGTTAATTTTTGATATATTGCATGTTCAGATATTCATACAACAAAATATTTGGGAGGCCATGAAAATTTTGTGAAAATTTATCAAAAATGATGGTGGTGGCTGGCAAAAAAAAAAAAAAAAAAAAAAAAAACAATGGTGGGGAAATAGTTTTTTTCTCCTCTGTCCTTTTTTTTCTTTCAGAAGAGATTACAAGCTTACATTCTCACCATGAATGTATAAGCCAAGGCCTGCTTCACACCACACACAAAGTTTTTTTTTAATTTTGCAGCCATATTAACAGGTTACAGTATTCACACTGCGAACATGACTGGAGCAGTACCACTTAGCAGGAATGTAGGTGTGAGCTGAGTGTTAGTGCTGTGCCTATTTTTGCCACATATAAAGTAGCTTTCTGAACTCTGTGAAATATGGTAAAAAAAATACAATATGGTTAATGTAAATTAAATTTTATGACAATGAAGTTTGTAATAATCGTAATAGACAACTTCTAGTTACAATCTTTTAATTTATGTCCATTAATGAACTATATGTAATGAAACAGGCATAACAGTCCTTAATCAGAAATGACACAAAACCTTTACGTTTTTTGGGGGGTTTTATCTGGAGTGGATGTAGCCTGCTCAAGGGGGCAGATTTTGTGAAATCCTGGCAGTTCTTTCAATCAGATCATTGGATCAATACCATAAAGGTTTTGCCTTATGTCAGCAAAACTGTTGTTGTGCTTGAATAACTAAGGTTCAAAACTTGTCAATAAAGTGCTATGAAGTCTTTGAACTCATTAAGTAAATGTTCTATGCTTTTATCATTGATACAAATACAGTACAATTATATTTTTGAACTAGGTATGATCCATTGCACTAACCATAAAACACAGCCAATTCTTTCTTTCAGTCGCTTATTTGCAAGGAAATATTTGCTATTTTTTTATCTTGAAAATATTAGTTCTGTCAATATAGTGTTATTGTTCATTTAATCATGCCCCTTATCCATGTGTAAAAATGGAAATTAAACAAACACATTTGACTTTGTCACTTTTTGTAATGCGTTCAATGCATTTATATGCAACAAGAAAATAATGTCTTGTAATTGTCTTAATTTAAGCCTTTTATCTGCAAAATATGAATATATGCTAATAATGTAATAGTGATTATTTGTTTGATTAATCTGCATATTATGTAATAATTTTTAATTGATTGACAGCCCTAAAAAACAGCATAGTTTCTGCTTGTCAGTTCATCTTCATTTGGTTGCGCTAACTAACTCATTTCTTTCTATATCTCTCTTTCTCTCCCTCCATTTCACATCCATACCTCCCAGGTCTCACATTACACGGCGGCTTGAGCAGCCCCATAAGCAATCGATAGGAGGGCCCATGGTTTCGTCAGATTAGCTTGCTTAAAGCATGAGCCTGCTGGCCCATTTGGGTCCCATAAAGTATAACTGAAGTAAAAGTCTGTTACTCATTTAGCCGTAACAGGCCAGAATCAGAATCGCAGTAGAAGTGTTCTAAAAATCACCTCAGGTGTGAGTTTCTCACTTGGCTAGCAACACACCTACAGCTCTCAGACAATGATGAAATTGTCACTTGCCAGGCCTTCGGATATTTTAGATATTTTGTCTGTTTTCTGCTCCGCTGAACGATTGTAAATAAAACATTTATGATGTTTCCAGGCGCAGGCAATGCACATTGGTGACAGTGAGAGAGGAAAGCAGGAAAAGAAGAGACTCTTTGTCTATTGCCTGGGGACAGTTTTGCTGTCTTAGCTCTCGTTTAAACAGTCACTGAGGCACTGAGGTGCTGTCTATTTCTGACACTCTCGGGCCCTTGCTTCTCCGGGGACGGAGTGTAATTCTAGTTTAGAAGGGGTCAGTGGAAGCCCGATCAACACTTGGGCAGCTCAGAAATCGCTTCCTGTTGATGAAAAGTGACATTAAATTGTGTAGCATTCATTTGCTACAGTGTTATTTTAGGATTATTTTATACTATTATAGTTTTTTATTTATATTTTGAAGTAGCTTTTTTTCTGTTTTCATTTTAATTTTACCTTAATTTTTAGTTATGTTTGCGCTTTTTCTATTCTAGTTATTTACAGTGAGTTATATTGATTCAGCTTAAACTGATTTCAGTTTTCATCTAATATTTATATTTAATTTCAGCTTTATTGTTATTATTTCAGTTATGTTTTAGTTGATGATAATAACCCTGGTTTGCTATTGAAATCTGTCCTTCATTAGAGACATACACTATACAGTAGCAAGCACCAACAAGCGTTTTCCTGCCAGATAGCAAATATAAAACCCACCCCAATTGAACTCATCTCTAGCTTTTCTTTCTGTTGTGGATTCACTCTGGGTTTAAGGAAACGATGACTGGTGAATCACATGAGAATGTAACCGTTGCAGACGTAACAGGGCTGATGAAACGGTCCGTGGAGAGTCCATGATAACGCCAGTAGTGCACGGGGGCTTAATGAATGAGGAGGAGATCTAGCAGGAGTCGATACAGGAATAGAGTTAATGAAGTGTAGAGAGGAGCTGTTTACGTGGGCAGCCTGTAACCTGGGCATCTCCCCGGATCCGATGGGAGCTCCGCTGTGCCCTTGGGCTGAGGTGAGCTGATAGGTAATTGGATGGATGTATTGTTTTCTTTTTTTTTCTCTCAGAGGGGGAAAGAGAGAGAGGAAGCAGCTGTCAGGGACAGGATGTTGTCGTCATTGAGTGCTCAGATGAGTGTCGATGAGGAGTTGATGATGTAATGACAAACATGCTCAGGTTGATGTTGATGCATTTAATAATGGAAAACAATATCTAAACTGCTTTACAAAGGAAAAAGAAGTCATATCTTAAAGTCTTGAACTGTTTGATTTGAATCAGAGTATCTTTGTATAGTCAATGAAAAAAAAGATTTGCAGAAAATGTGCCCTCTTTAATAAAAATAACTTCCCCTGCCTCTTGGCGTGAAGGCGGGACAACCTGTCACTCAAATGAGATCACAGCTATAGCAAACCACAACCATCCAACCATCCAGTCAATTCCCAATGAACAAAATCAAGTGTTTCTTCTTCCGAGTCTGTCTGCAAGGAAAACAAAACGGGACCTTTAAAGTCACTAACGTAAGATTGATGTTTTTGCTGGCATCATAACAGCATTTGTGGGCTGTGAGTGTCTCACCAAGGGAGGTGATGATATTGTTGATGTTATTTATCTCAAAGGGACATGGAAAAGTCTATCTTTGAAAAAAGCTGACATCTTCTCTTGGTGATTCATCCGTAAATGTGATGTTTTGGTCATCGGTTCTTATGTTCCATACAAGTCTCAACTGTGAAGTGAGTCAGACACAAATTACTGTCAAATTATGTGTGCTAGCAGATGAAAACGAGGTGACATTTACATAAACTGTTGAGACCTTTGAAAGAAATACTGCTTTTTGGATTCAATTGGATTTGTGTATTCATAAATGGCATTCTGCAGAAAACATCTGATCAACCTGCATGTTATAAATTATTATAAGGCACTTTCCATAAATATGGTATAAAATAAGACATGGAAATGTGATGTTTCTTTTGTTTTGTTTGTTATCTGTAACAAACTCAGGCTTGGCGTCTATTGAGAATCCATATGCAGAAGTTTATTGAAGCAGAAAATCCAAATCGACAGGCAAAGCAATGGTCAAAGATACAGGCTGGGTTCAGTGAACAATAATAGATAGTCCAAATAGGCAACCAAGGCAAAAACAGTAATCCAAAAACGTGATATCCAAAAGGCAGGCAAAAGGTCATAACAAAAAGCAGAAACAATGGCAATGGGACACTCAGTAAGGCAGGTAAAACTGGCAATACTTCATAAAGTGTTAGTGGAAAGCATGGCTCTTTATATCTAACAAACAGGAAGTGACTGTAGAAGAAATGGAGTGATGTCAGTATTCAGGTGAGGGCTCCCTCTGCTGGTTGGAGGGAGCAGACGTTACAATAGCTTAAACCCTTGATTTGTGTGATTTTATTTTAAAATAAATGGACAATTTAACAATGGGTAGCATAGCATTATTAACTGTAATGATTTAATTATGCATCACTGTTCGGTGCATACATTCAGATGACGAATTCAGTCAGCCACAGGCTATTCACACCCCAATCCAGAATGGGGCGCGCGTGGTAATGCAACGCTGTTTGTTAACTGTTACATCAGAAAAAAGTGGAGAAGAACAGACGATTTATGCATATATATATATATATATATATGTTTACGTCTAATCTCTCTAATCTCTATGTTTACGTCTAATCTCTCTAATCTCTATGTTTACGTCTAATCTCTCTAATCTCTATGTTTACGTCTAATCTCTCTTATATATTCATTATATTTACTTTAATGTCTTAATTGTTATTATATGTTTAAATAAATTTGTCATGAAAACAAGTTGTGACAGTAACTGTAAATGATTATATTTAAAAAATGAATTGGAGTGAAACCTGCCTTGATTTGCCAAGTTTTTTTTTTCTTTTTTGAGTGTTGATTGTTAAAACTATCTAAAATTAAATTAATTATAAATTAATTATAATTTATTTAAAGAGAGAGACACAATTTGTTCAATAAACCACTGTTTAATAAAAAAAAGAAGAAAAAAGAAGCAATTTGGGTTTAGTTTACTCCACCCTGCTGTACCTGTACCAAACCGTCACTTCAATACTGAGGGTCGAACCGAACCTTCATGTTTGTGTACCGTTATATATATATATATATATGTGTGTGTGTGTGTGTGTGTGCGTGTGTATGTAATACTTCTCACAACAAAATGCATGATATTTATGTCTCTAATGCATGATATTTATGTCTCTAATGCTTCAAAAAAACTCCAAAGTGTACCATATTCATAAAAAGTGAAAACTTTGTCCTTTTTTTCTATTTCCAGAGGATTGTGGGAAACGTGAATCCAGACAGTGTGGTCCACCATAAACTCAGCCAGTCTATCAGAACCCGTTTCCTCCGCTTCGTTCCTCTGGACTGGAGCCCCAGTGGTCGGGTGGGCCTCAGAGTGGCTGTGTACGGCTGTGCTTACCGTGAGTGAGAATATTTAATGTTGAAAATATATATTACAAATGACCAGCAGGCGTTTTACTTTCTGAGACACAGCAGTTACATCTATTGCATTCAATTTTAAAGGGGTGGTATAATGCCCTTTTCACAAGATGTAAAATAAGTCTTTGATGTCCCCAGAGTGTGTATGTGAAGTTTTAGCTCAAAATACCCCACAGATATTTTTATATAGCATGTTAAAATTGTTACTTTTTGAGGGTGAGCAAAAACGCACCGTTTTTGTGTCTGTTCCTTTAAATGCAAACGAGCTGCTGCTCCCAGCACAGGGGGCGGAGCTACAACAGGTTGTGTCCTTTTACCTCACGCAGACATGCACTGAAAATTTCAAAAACTTTTAGCCTTTTATGTTCAAACTGGAGTCAGACAATGATGGAGAGACTCAAGAAGAAGTGACAACATGTAGAAGCAACAGGACAGTTCCCGGGGGCGGGGTTTATGTAAATTTTAGGGTTTGTGATGTCACTAACCCGGGAGGAAGCTTGTGTAGTCCCTACCAGCTGTTTGTTGTAGTCCTTAAAAAGCAATTTCTTTAAAATAAAATATCTCTGCTTTGAACTTTGAGCGTTGTAACTTTGCAGATGTTGTTTATGCTCAAACAGCAACATTACACACCAACTAAAGTTAGAAAAGTGAAATCATATTCAACCACCAACCAATTTAAGGGTACGCAGTATTTCTGTGCTTGGCAAGACTCGTAAGAGTTGAAAAGGAAAGAGTAGAAAAGTGTTGCAGAATTAGATTACAGAAGCATCCTAGATCCAATAGCAGTTCACACAGCACATTTCCGCAGTCTTGGTAGCAGGGGTAATAAAATAGTTGTGGCACAGTATATAAGGTGATAACATTACCCATAATTCTTGCTGCAGATCTTCACATGCCTACTGTCCTTTGTCCTTTTCCAGTCACACAGTATTTTTTACAGGTGTTGAGTTAAGGTGACACAGATAATTCACTGCATGACGGCAGCAGTTTCACTTTTCTCCTTTAAATGAAGGTCGTTTGATGACTTTCTTTGATAATGCTTTTCCAAAACCGAACAAAGATGTCTACATATAAGACACTTATCCAGTCAGGCTGTGTTAGGTAGATAAATAAAAAGAAATGTGCCTTTTAATGATACCGAGATCCACAAAATGGATCAATTGTTGAATTACATAGACATTTATAAAAAGGTACCTCATTATTCTGTGGCATGATCCGTGTATTAAACTCGGATGAATGTGTGCTTTGCAGATAAACGTTCAGCTGTCTCGGCTAATCAACCACAGACACTTGTGAATCCCATGACAAATCTGAACATAGAGTTTCGATATAATGAATCTATGAGCACTAGTCTGACTATGTACACTGGATCTTGAGTGTTGAATATAACCTTGAAAGAAGAGCATAAATGTTCTTTTAATTATACATGATTTGACGGCTAGTGCTCACTGGAAGTGCAGTGATTGCACCTAACAGCTCAGATTAACTTGAGCCACATATCACATAATGCTAATCAGCCGACTGCTGTGACAGTTGTGAACTCAAGCTGAACCTGAGAATGGTGCAATACAAGATGTGTCATTATCACGACTGCAAGATTGCCATGACCAGACCACGTACCTCATAGCTCACAGTATCCTTATTTCACCAAATGGAGCGGTTGCTTATTATCAAAAATAGGTCATTATATTCAGTGCTGGAAAATATACAGGCTTTCTGCTTTGCTGCACTAATCCGAAAAATAGATTCATTTTCGATCTATTTTTTAAACTCACCCCTTCGTTCGTTTTTTTCCGTAGGCTGCGGGGTTTTGCTTCATGATTGGCATTATACAGTTGAACTGGAACACAGATATAGAGATTTCTGCAAAACAACTTTGCAAACAAGCATGAGAAAAATAACATTTTGTGTTTTGATCCTGAGAATATTTAGACTGTTTTGGTGTATCAAAAAGTAAAAAAAAAAAAAAAAATCAGAAAATCAGAAAATTCAAAAGTCATGTTTATAAAAGACAACAATGTTTAAACTTCTATCTTGGAACAATGGGTCACACTGGATGCATTGCTCAAAGGCGTAATAGAGAATTGAGTCATAACAGATGCTTTCCATCAGGTCATATGCCTTTTTGACTA
Organism: Abramis brama; assembly: GCF_963993115.1. NCBI lineage: Eukaryota > Metazoa > Chordata > Actinopteri > Cypriniformes > Leuciscidae > Abramis > Abramis brama. The sequence continues at coordinate 25,803,988 of NC_139970.1, forward strand.
TCTCAAGACAAACTTCATTAACTTTCTAAGCAAAGTATGTCATCTGAAAATTGAGAAACATTTCTGTTTACCAGTATGTAATATAGAATATGTAGCATTTGGGCAATTCCGCGCAAAACTCACATCCATAACGCCAACTAAATACAATGGCATTGTGTTGGCGTTATGGATGTGACAGTTTTGCGTGGAATTGCCCATTTGATCTCTTGACATGTTATGACATTCAGACACTAGATTTAAACATTAGTGAAACTCTTGATTCGCTTGATCGTTTGTGCTGTGAGCTGTTGAGCCCCATCAACTTGCTCGATTAAAACTTCAATGGGGAACAGTGCTCCTGTAAGAACTCTACTAATATCTGCAGAAATGTTAGTCATTTTCTTATAGCCTCCCATTTTCTAAGTAGCTCAATTAGAACTCCAGTTCTTGGCTGGAATACACTACATGACTTTTGCCCAGATTTTTGCCCCATTTCAAAGTCAGAGCTAGCCTGGATGCCAGCCGAACTTAGCCCCACCCACAACATTTTTAGGGTAAGTTCGGTCTGGACTTGATCCGTTGTGGAGCTATTATGCCCTAACCAGAGCTGTTCGGACCAATCAAATTGTCAGGGCGGGCTTTATACGATGATGGACAGATGATCAACAGTAATGTAATCATCCATGTCACCAAAGAGCGCTTGGGTTAAATTCGTTTACAACAAAGATGACTGCCGCTGGAGAATTGAGATTTCACACTTACAAATAAGTCAGATAGAATAAATGCATATTAGGCGTACTGTCCGAGGAGAGGGCTCCGGGCTCGGTATTCGGCCCGAACCCAAAGTACTCCCCCCGTATTCCAGGCTGTGGAAGAACAAGCCGAGAGTGAGTGGAGGGATGCTGAAAACTGTCAAGGAATGTTAGGTGAGTTGACAGAGTGAATAAATATATGTTTCCTCTCATGCTGATAGGGTAGACATGGTAATAGTTTGATGACAAGTTGATTGGATTGATTATTTGAACGTGCTTCTCCTGAACTTTGTTTATGAAACATCATGTGTTGATTCCGCCATCGCGTCTGTTATAGAAGATATCGACAGCGCATTAATTTTAAAAGAGAAACAGAGAACCGCGATTAAGGCATTTGTCGATCGGAAACATGGATGAAAAACATACGTCACTTACTCCGTTGCTCTGATTGGTTGTAGGTCTATCCAATTGAGTGCAGAGGCATTTTCTTCCCTGGTTTGGTTGAAACACGCCCCATAATCACAGCCCAATGGAGCAGTATCAGACTCTTTTTTTTATTATTATTATTATTTCTTTTACAAAGAAGAAACAGCGCTGCATTGAATAATGCAATATCATTCATCTCTCCTCTGAAGTGATTGAGTCATGGTTGTTTGGCTGGAATGTATTTATTTTTACGATAAATTAGCTGAGGTAACGTGACGGCTAACAGACAGCAGACACACGGCTAATGATGATGACTAACGATAGCAGCGGGAATCCACCTGTCACTGCAGAACTTTAAATATTAATCAACTAAACGGATGAGTTATAAAAAAATTCACCCCCCTCACAGTTGTTATGAAGGGCAAAATTAGCTGTATAGACCAAAGCCACATAGAGAACCAGGCTGTAAACATGTTTTTTTTTTTTTTTGCTGTAAAGTTGGTAATTTTAACATGGGGGAGATACAGATTTGACTCACTTGCAGCCAGCCTCAAGCGGCCAGTCAATGAATTGCAGTTTAACTCACTTCCGTGTTGGTTTCAAGAGAGAGACAGGGAGGTTGCCGCTTGGTTGAAACCATAGACTGTAAAAAAGGTTGAAACACGCCGCATAATCACAGACCAATGGAGCAGTATCAGACTCTTTTTTTTTTTTATTGTATTATTATTATTTCTTTTACAAAGAAGAAACAGCACTGCATTGAATACATTAACAAAAAAATAACAAAAAAAATAAATAAAAAAAATAACTGACTCCTCAACAAGTAAGAAAAAACCATACATAGTTCTTAAGAAACTTGTTGTTCTTACTGTTATCAATGAGTTTAAGAGATTTTACAATAAGGGAAATCTCAGCAATAAAGACGTCAAATCTAGGCAAAGTCTTGAGAAATTTGTGTTTGTGAATTAAAAATGTACAATGCAACACAAAGAAATTAACAACATTATCAATAGCATAGTCACTCCCAGAAAAATAGAGGAATATGTCCTTCAATGAAAAGTTTAAATCACATTTGATGAAGTGAGAAAGATAACAACCCAAGCTCTCCCAAAGAGGCTTAACTTGATTACAGTGGTAGAATAAATGAAGCAATGTTTCTTCCTCAACTTTGCAAAATACACACAGGTCAGAGAGATCAACAAAAGAGGCAATTTGTGAGTTGGTTGGGTAAACATTATGAAGAATCTTAAAGTGTACCTCTCTAATTTTATTGGACATACAATATTTCTCTGGGAGTAACCACGCCCTCTTCCAGTGAATACTATTCCAGAGTATCAGACTCACATTCTGACTAGAATCTGAGTATGACGACGTCAGGCTAAGTCAGAGCCATCAGTCTGAAGAATTTAGACAGTCGGAGTGGACAGATTTCACAGAAAATTTCATTGTGTATGATGGACACAGATTTTTTTTTTTTAGCTTCAGATTGATTTTATCCAGTCTGAGGATATGTCAAAAATGTTTGATATTATGATCTAATTTTAGAAATAGGGATGCACGATATATCAGCCACCATATCGGTATCAGCCGATATATGTTCATTTTTAATGTTATTGCTATCGGCCCGATACAAAAATTTGGCTGATACAGTATATTAAAGCCGATACATAATAGATTATTTCCTTCAGCTGATACACTTCAGATGCGCACTGTTCGTCATGATGGTTTTGAATTGCTTGAAATATGATCGGAATCACTTCAGAAAAGGAAAATACAGTTAAGTGCAACATATGCAGCGCAAGGCTGTCATATGAGCTACATAAAATTATAATGACAACATTAAAATTGTGTGCTTGGGACATGGCTTTAATGGTTAGACTTTTGTTTTTGTAATCAGGCTCTCAAAAATTATATAAAAATTTGGATTTAGATTTATCGGCCAATATATCGGCTATTGGGTTTCAAATATAAAGAGTTATCGTATCGTCACAATTATCATATCGGTGCATACCTATTTAGAACACATATTATTCTTATTTGTCATGTGTCTCCTAGCAACGAGGCACATGTTTCTGCATGAATTTATTGTGTTCGGAACAAGAAGTCTGGGACTGTGTGATCTTCATTCATTTAGTGTATGATGCCCAGTTCCCTTTCAAGAACTCGAGCTGCGTCGAAACGCTGTGGGAACGCCTCTGCGTGATTGCGTCATGAAGCACGGATGAAACCAGTCCAATGGCATGACGGAACATCATGTGACGTCATCGACCAGGAAACTATAAAGCACACCTGAACCAAACAGCGTCAGCTTCTATGTCTTCAGCAAGCGCTCTGTGAATCTATGTCCCTGGTGTTTTGTCTGTCTTAGAATTTGCTAGGCAGGAGTTTTCACCCATAAATATATATAAAAAAAATATATATATAAAAAAACGTTATAATGGCGAGTGACCAAATTTTCAATAGTGTGTTCATCCCTACCCAGTCTACATCGTGGGTGGGGATACACATGTATTGTGTGTTGTTCGTTTGGGAGTGCAGCACGCTCAGTCAGGCCTCGAGGGGGCTGAATATGAGCATTGTGAGACAGTTGAGAACGCTGTGCTCCGGCCAATCACTCTCGAGTCGCGGGGTTCGCAAATGGATCTGGCAGAGGGGTTAGAGACGGGCTTCGCCCTTTCTCTGCCTTCACCTGCCAGGTCCAGTGTCTCTGGGGTTTGATGCTATGTTGCAGACGTGGCCGTGGTCATGTCTATACGCATTTCCCCTGATTACTCTGCTCCCAGGAGTTCTGGAAATGGTTCGCCAGGATGGGGTCAGTCAAGTGCTAGTAGCCCCGTTCTGGCCAGCCCGAGTATGGTTTGCGGACCTAGTGTCTCTCCTCGACGGCTCTCCCCTGTAGATTCCGATCAGGAGGGACCTACTCTCTCAGGCGAGTGGGTTGATCCTTCACCCCCGCCCAGAACTGTGGAAACTGTGGACTTGACCTCTGAGGGGGCCCAGCTCATAAGTTCTGGTCTCTCAACCGTGGTTGTTGAGACCATTCTCCACTCCAGAGCTCCATCCACAAGGAAACTGGATACCTTGAAGTGGAGACTTTTCACTTCCTGGTGTAGAGAGCACCAGCTGGACCCGGTTAACTGCCCAGTGGGTGCAGTGCTGGAGTTCCTGCTGGAGTTTCTGCAGGAGCGCTTCTCCGCAGGGTTATCCCCCTTCACACTGAAGGTGTACGTGGCAGCACTAGCTGCTTACCACGTCCATTTGAGTGGAGTATCTTTGGGGAGACACCCACTAATAACTCGTTTCCTTTATGGCACTTTGAGGCTGAGGCCAGCAGTCCGCACGAGGGTGCCGACATCGGACTTGAACTTCTTGTACTAGAAGGCCTCTCCCTAACTCCATTCGAGCCCATTGAGGAAGTTTCTGAGAATATCTCTAAAGACATTTCTTATCTCTTTTTCCTTGCTATTTCATCTCTCAAGAGAATTGGAGACATTCAAGCACTTTCAGTATCTCCTTCGTGCATGGAATTTGCTCCTGGTATGGTAAAGGGTTTTCTTCACCCTAAGACCAGGTTATGTTCCTAAGGTTTCTACTAATACTGTAAGACCTAGAATTCTGCAGGCCTTCTGTCCTCCTCCGGACATCAGACCTAGAGAAACTTTACCTGCTCTGCCCAATTAGGGCCTTAGATGCTTAAGTCCACAGAACTGTGGAGAAAGTCTGAACACTGTTCGTTTGCTTTGGGGTACCCACAAAGGGGTGCCCGGCATCTAAGCAGAGGATGAGCAAGTGGGTGGTCGAGGCCATCTCACTTGCTTATGAGTCAGTCAGTCAGCCTTTGATTGCGTCATGAAGCACGTATGAAATCAGTTCAAACCTTTGGCTGTACGGGCCCACTCCACTAGGACTATGGCTGCTTCCAAAGCATTAATGAGAAGAGTTTCCCTCCAAGATGTTTGTAATGCGGCAGGCTAGTCCTCACCGCATACATTTGTGAGGCTTCACTAGCTGGACCTTGGCTCCAATCGCTTTCGCCTAGATGTGCGCAGGGTCCGAAATGAACTTTTTGGCTCACCTGCCACGGGGGACTGGTAGATGAAAAAATCCACCAGCCAGGCATATTTTTTACCGGCCAAAATAATAAACAGCCTTTTTTGTCACATATACATTAATTTCAGTACATTTAATTGCGATAATAAGGTATTATGTTGAATACAAACATAAAAAATAGTCCAGAGCAAAATTTGAAATGTAGCCTATAATAAAAAAAATCTATATATTGATCAAAATGAGAGAAATATATGAAATATTACTATCATTGGGGTGAAATAAAAACATTTTTTGTCAGTTTTGTTACCTGACTCATGTGGAAGGGAAGGCAGAACGTACTCGGTTACTTACTGAGAAATAAGGGAACGAGTATTGCGTTGCAAACGCTATGGGAAAACTCCTTTTCTCGAGAAAAGAATGGCCATGGTGTGTAAAGCAGAAGCAGCCTGGCCAGCGGCGGAGTATGCACGATCCGCGAGTGCTGAAGATGTGCGCGGCCTTTGCTCTCCAACTGCCAGCAGTGGGAGGACACAAATGGGCGGCGACCGCTTCTTCCAGTTGTGGGAGCTTCACATATCCTTTTTTCTCAGCGCCGTCAACAGATGAGAGCGTTAAGAGGCAGAAGAGTGCGTGCGCGCTGAAAAGGGCGTGCTGAATATTTCCTATTTTGGTATGAACATTCACCCGCCAGTGTGGCGGATAGCCTTTTGAGATTTACTCGCCAAACGGAAAATCTACCCGCATTTGGCGCTTGCCGGGTGTTAATTTCGGACCTTGGATGTGAGCATTGATTTCACACAGATGGACACTTGCTCTTATGGCGGTGTGGGCATTAGCATTCCCACAGCGTTTCGACGCAGCTCGAGTTCCCTTGAAAAGGGAATGTCTCGGTTACGTATGTAACCCTACTTCCCTGAAGAGGGAATGAGACCCTGCATCACCCTGCCATACTCCCAGCATACCTGTGATCGACTTGCTTCAGCCTATCAGAAACTGACGCTGTTTGGTTCAGGTGTGCTTTATAGTTTCCTGGTCGATGACGTCACATGACGTTCCGTCATGCCAATGAACTGATTTCATACGTGCTTCATGACGCAATCACGCAGAGGCGTTCCCACAGCGTTTCGACGCAGCGTCTCGTTCCCTCTTCAGGGAACTAGGGTTACATATGTAATCAAGACGTTTTTAAAATGAAAAATTAAAGTGTATGCTAAATGATTAAATGTAAAATGTAAATGTAAATTTACAAAGTTGGACGAGTTATTCAGAAGTTCTGTGGTGTATTCCAGCCTTGGGTTAATTTGGGATTGTAAATTTGGATTTTAAGTTTGCAAAAAATTGTTTCCTGACACATTTCTAGCAGCAAATTCAAGGCACCTGCAAATCTCTCTTGAATACCAGAAACCTAAAAATAGAGTCCTCCTCGTCTTTTGTCGTTTCAGGTGGTCTCATCCCTAGGGTTATTAGTTTAGCCAATATCATCATCTAGTTTAATCATGATTTTTTTAAATGTCTATTTAATATTTAATGTGAAATTAAATGTTAATTTGTTTTTCTGTGTACTGTCATTTTATTTGTTATTTACATTTTAAGTGCAATGAGATTGTGTCCAGTAAGTGTTTCATACAAAATCTCATGTGTCTATAGGATCATATGTGGCTGATTTTGATGGCAGAAGCTCTTTGCTCTACCGATTCAACCAGAAGTCTATGAGCACAGTGAAAGATGTTATATCGCTGCGATTTAAGAGTCGACAGGCAGAAGGTGTTTTACTGCATGGAGAAGGCCAGCGAGGGGATTATATCACTCTGGAGCTTCATCGTGGCAGGCTGGCCTTGCATCTAAACCTGGGTGAGTTACAGTACTGGGGGAAGCTAGCAACTTCAAAGGGTTGAAGTATTATTCATATATTTAACCATATTTATTTTGGAGTGGAGACTATTGTAGTGTTTGTTTGTACAGAATATAAGAGTGATTTCTGAAGGATCATGTAAGACTAGAGTAATGATGCTGAAAATTATTTTGCCATCATAGGAATAAATTACTTTAATAAATTATTTTAAATTCTAATAACGTTTCACAATATTGCAGTTTTTTTTACCAACCCCAGAGTTTTGAGCGGTAGTGCATGCTAATGACTGGAATTTATTCATGGCTATTAACATATACGGAAAAACTTATCATTGGCAGATGACAGCCGGGTGAGATCCAGCAGTGCTCGTATGGTGGTCACCTTAGGAAGTCTCCTGGACGATCTGCACTGGCACTCTGTTCTGATCGAACGCTTTAACAAGCAGGTCAACTTCACTTTGGATAGACACACTCAGCACTTTAGGACCAAGGGTGATGGAGTCTCCTTAGAGGTCGACTATGAGGTAGGTCTCTGGGACCCCCTGTTTTCCTCTTTTTGAAAATGACAAGCCTTTTGAGGTGGTCAATTCTACACATATGCAACTTGTCTGGTGTGGTCAAAGTTGTAGAGTCTAAAATGGGGTGCAAGAAATGTTGTCAGCTCTTTTAAATGGCCTGTTATACTAAATTCATTTGACCTAGATGTATGTTGATTTTTATATAGCTACAATGAGATAAAAGGGTCTCATTTGAATAAAAAAATAAATAAAATGATATATTTATAAAATACAATATAGTAAAATACAATATTTTCAGTCTCATATGATCCTTCAGAAATTATTCTGATGTGCTGATTTAGTGCTCACACTAACAATAATATTTCTTATTATCATCTCATTTCTTATTGTTGAAAACCGTTGTACTGCTTAATATTTTTATGGAAACTGATTCTTTACACACACACACACACACACACACACACACACACACACACACACACACACACACACGTGCATGCACGCACGCACACACACACACACACACACAAAAAAAAATCTTACTGACCCCAAACATTTGAACAGTAGTGTTTATAAAACACACTGATATAATTTTGAAATGAAATAATACCCATTGTCTAAGAATAATTAAATAATTTACTGAACACATAATTGAATATGTTATTGAATTACTGTAATCGTTTTAAAGAGGGCAATACAAATAAGATCCAACCAAGGGATGCATATCAGGTGTTTGGGTTAAATATAACAATAGTACCACAGAAAAAAAAAAAAGAGTTTTTGTATTTGTATTGTCTTCATCACACAGGTCTGGCTTTCGGGAGGCCTAGGACAATGATTTTTTTAATAGCCATGTGGTGCTAGGTTACCACAAGAAAATGCATTATTGATCATCGAAAGAAAAATGTAGTTCATAAATCCACTGTGATGGAATATCTGCCTCCCCTCGTATCACTGTTTCCCCAGGCGTCCATCGGCTGTCCTAGAGCCAGACTTACAACAGTCAAAGGCTAACTGGAGTGCAGCTGATGAGGTGCACTGAAGTTAATAGCACTATAAATGCAGCAGTTCACCTCACCTATGAGAGATGGCACTGTCCTGTGTATGAGCAGAAAAGGTGTCCTCAAGATCCAGGAATGACATGACATACTGTAGCTTGACTGCCACTGAGACCGCCTGGCCACAGACTGACCTTTATTCCCCTCAGCAGCAAGGACACTGCTGTTGTTGTTTTATGCTTTCTAATTACTTGATCGTCTTGTTCATTTATACATTTAATTTTAAATGTAAGCCCCTACAATCCTACTGTTTTAAATGGAATCTAGTGCTCTCTGCAAAGGAACATCACAGGACTGGGGAATGTAGGAAAAGTGTTTAAAAAAATAACCTGATCTAAAGCATTCAAGATTCAGTGCTGGACAGCGGAGTAACTGATGGAAATATTAATTCTGGACTGTATTCATCAATTGTATAGAACCATGTCAGATTGTCCATATGTGAGATGGAGCCTAACAGAGTGAGGCTCAAGCAGAATAACAATGAATTTTCACAGAATGAATGTACTGGCTAAGCCTGAAGAAATGGCTCTTTTGGAATAACCAAGTCAGGTCCTGACCTTAAACCCACTGAAATGTTGTGGCATGACCTGAAACAAATCATGTAAGACAGTCCAAAATACCAAACACTTCAGGCATTTTGTTTACCACAACAATGTGCCAGTCTCATGACAATGGTCAGAAGCAGTGTTTAATTTTATGGGCTGTTGTGTGTGTAAATTTTATAAATAAATATAAATTTGATGTAGATATATAATATTTAGAATATTGTGTATATATATATATATATATATGGATGGATGGATGGATGGATGGATGGATGGATAGATAGATAGATATAGATATAGAAAAGAAACATATTTAATGTTGTTCATGTTTTGAAATTAGATATGTTTTATTCATTCTCTATAACAGCTAAGCTTTGGTGGGATCCCACTGCCAGGGAAACCTGGAACCTTTATTCGACGTAACTTTCATGGCTGTATGGAGAACCTCTACTACAATGGAGTGAATGTCATTGACCTGGCTAAACGACGAAAGCCTCAGATATACAGTGTGGTAAGCAGCTGGTTTATTATGAGAAATGGGTTTTGACCTAGTGATGTTTAATCATGTCCAGACTCCAGACATGTTACTTCTGCCTCTTGAATATCAGCAAGAATCATTAAATGTGACCCTGGATCACAAAACCAGTCACAAGTAGCACGGGTTTATTTGTGGCAAAAGCCAACAATACATTGTATGGGTCAAAATGATTGATTTTTCTTTTATGCCAAAAATCATTAGGATATTCAGTAAAGATCATGTTCCATGAATATATTTAGTTAATTTCCTACCGTAAATATATAAAATATTTATTTTTGTGAGTGAATGCAGCACAATCGTGAACATAAATGCACAACTTTAAAGGCGATTTTCTCAATGTTTCGATTTTTTGCACCCTCAGATTCCAGATTTACAAATAATTGTATCTTAGCCAAATATTGTCCCATCCAAACAAACCATACATCAATGGAAAGCTTATTTATTCAGCTTTCAGATGATGTATACATCTCAATTTCAGAAAATGTACCCATTTGACTGGTTTTGTTGTCCAGGGTCACAAATGTGTGCACAAACTGTGCCAAGTTTCACACTTTATCAGGGCCCACATGTCCTGGAAAACCTGGAAATCCTGGAAAATTAATGACCAATTATCAGTTCTGGAAAACACATGGAAAATGAGAGAAAACATAAAAAATCTGTTTTGTCTGTAAAAATCTTTCTTTTTTTAAGTGTTCTTTTTCATTGAAGAACAAACAGTTTACAACTGGTTCAAAGCAACATTAGTAGCAGAAAGTGCTATGTTCAGTTTTGACACATGAGAGAAGTGTTTTGAATTACTCACTGTTTTAAACTCGCTGTGATGTATTGGCTTTCGACACTTGCCCATGCTCGCATGTCCAGGGGGCCCAATTACAATGAGGAGAAATAATGGTAACACTTTATTTTACAGTGTCCTGTTACATATGTTACATGCACTTACCATGGTAATAACAGTAAATTATGCATAATTACATGCAACTATCCCTCAACCAAATCCTAATCCTACCCTAACCCTATAGTAAGTACATGTAGTTAATTAATATTACTGCAGTACTTAAATGTATAATTACACTGTAACAGTGACACCTTAAAATAAAGTGTAACCGAAATAATATATATTTTAAATTATTATTATTATTGTTATATCACCCTAATGTTAAAACCTATAAGACATTTACTTTATAAATTAACAAAATTTACAATTTAAAGTATTGTCTCTGTCAGGCAGAAACCTTGTATCTCCATATTTCGTCTTTTTTCTTTTTCATAAACCATTGCTATTGGTCATCCTTTACATCTGTCTGTGGGTTTTGCAAATATTTAACCAACAGAAAGTATTAAACAGAGCTTGTGTTGTGACTAAACCTCATAACTCCATTGGATCCTCAAACTGTCAGTAAAACCTTGTGCTTGCATGCAGTTTGGACTGTCTTTGCTTATTTGCAATGCAAGGGTAAAGGTAACAAAATGTATTTTGTTTAACTTTGTTAATATTAATTCTTGCAAACTAATAATTTTTATTCGGTATATGCAAGGGGTCGGCAAACTACAGCATGCATGACAGCATTGTCTATGAACTTTCATTTTTGCGGTAGCTCTGTATATTTCTATGACAGCGCTGTCGAAGAGTAATTAGCTAGTGAATTGGATTTACTTATTCTAGAGCATTGTAATGTTGGAAGCAGATCTCATAACAAATGTTACTAGACCAGGAAGATTTAAACGAGCGGTTCATTCATAAATCCGTAAGATCTTGCCTTCATGCTCATTACCTTTCAGTGCTGTGGTCATTGTGTTCTGTCTGCTGGTTTGTATTTCCACAGCATGAAGGTAAGATCTTAAGGATTTATGAAAGAACCGCTCGTTTTAAAATGTTCCCGGTCTACTGACATTTGTCATCCGCTTCAAACATTACAATGCTCATGATAACTTTCATTAGTAAATCCACTTCACCAGCTAATTACTCTTCGACAATGATGCCATAGAAATATACAGAGCTACCGCAAAAACGGAAGTTCAAAGACAAAATTCTAAAGAGGGCTGCGCGCTTGTTTCTCTGGCGCAGAAGGTCTATAGAGTGCGCGACAGTATAAGAAATCTTTGAAGTTCACTTAAATGCTCCATTTAAAATGACAAATAAATGCATACACTGTGAGCGCTCCACAAGATATGTTTGATTATACCATCTGGATGCTCAAAATTGATCGGGTGAATGCATGTTTTAAACAGCTTAATCACCGTTCTGAACTAATGCGCTGCTTCATTGTAACGCACACACATACAGACAGTAGCTCCACATCACGTGCAGATCGTGCGCACACAGAAACATTCAGCAGAAATGTATTGTCAACACTGTTCTGTGATTTGTCAATAAAATAGCTTATGAAAAGTTCTAGCATACATTTCTTAAGAACTAAAGCCCACAGCTTCACTGTTAAAAGTTTCACAGACACATTCAGTTTATTTGAGGTTCTTGGACTTTCTGTTTAGTTTACATTCATCACATGTATTCCTTGTTCTAGTTTCCCGCCACTGATCATCCCGTCATCATGGACACTAACACTAATCATCACAGCTGTTCGTCTTTTAGTTAATAATCACTGTGTATTCAAGTTCCTGCTTTTGTTCTGTTCCTTGTCCTGTATTGTTTGTGCATAGCACACTGTCTCACATGCTTAGTTTCTTGTTCTGTGTTGTTTAAATAAACCCAGTGTATTACCTCATCTTCTTCTTCATCCTCCTTGGATCATCGTGTTACAAAAAGAGAGATGCTGCCAGGTAGAATTAATTCACACAGTCAGCTTTAATTTACTTTTAAAAGTATCTTTCCTTTCTACTATTAAAATTAATTATTTTAAAACATTAAACATAATAGCATAATTTATGCAATTGTGATATCTTTAAGACTTCTATAGAGAGAGGAATGTATTCTTTAGGCCGTGAATCTGTATTCTTTGCATGTCTTTTATTCCCTTTTTAAAGAAATGTGAAATGTCCTGGAAAATGGTCTCTGAAAAAGAATGGGAACCATTCAATACAAATCATATTTGTTCTGTCTTCATGCTGAAAAGCTTCTTGTTAGAAAGACAGAAATATCTTTTGAATGATCACATCACACTCCTGTCTATTTCCCTAAATCAAAATGACAAGACAACCATGACTCAATCACTTCAGAGGAGAGATGAATGATATTGCATCTAGCTCTGTAAGAAACAAATATGTGTTCACGTTACACAGTGCTTAATGAATAATTGCCAGTAAAAAATAGCAATTAAAAGGTGCTGTGATTGACACTGTATGTTCTAGAAAAACTGAAGTTGTACAGTCAATGACGTCAGTAAACAGTGATGGCACAACTAAAAGAGCATCATTCATAGGTTTCTGCACAGCTCTAACTACATGTACATAGCTTTACTGCGTGCAAAACACTTAGCTGTAAGCACCAACCAATGAGAGTGATTTTGAACTTAAGAAAGCTGATTGGTCAAAAATATATGTTGAGGGCCAATAGCAAAACCTCCAAATTAATTTACATAAACCTATGCTTACACTTTCTTGCTATGTGTCTCGCACACACTGTCAAAATGTTATGCATTTGTTAATGCCGGATTGTTTCAAAACAAATGCCGGAAAGCAAAAATCCAAAATCTGATATTTTCTGGGAACAAGATCCGGTGGGATCCGGCTCAAATTAAGCACTGACGTTACACAGCTTAAGGCTGTCAGGTTGGGAGAAGGTCTGCCGAGGCCTCAGTTCAGTGATCTGGTGTCTGTACAGCCCTGTGGCACAGGGATCAATGAGGTGTTCACCTCACACTGCAGTAACCTTTTCACGCCTACGTGAGCTTCTGTCCTGCGGATGTGCGCTCTGTGTTTCTGTTGCTCTCTGTGGATCTGCGCTGGTGACATTTAGCCAGACCGCCTGCTGCCTTTGTGGGTTTAGCCTGTCTGGCTCTCAGCCTCCCCAGTCCTCATGAAACCCTTCAGCTTGTTTCCTCTTTCTTTTTTTTCTTCTTTTTTTTTCCGCTCCCAGGTTTCTTAATTGCATCTCATTTTTTTACACTCTTTTTGTTCTTTCCATTAAGTTTTTCAACTGAGGTTCATATACACAATGTTTTCAATACACCATCTCTATGACGAGCAAGTGCATAAATTCAAAAGTAAATATTTTAACCAAACATTTTATTACTTTTTGCTTGAGTCAATTAAACTTTTCTTGAAACTTGAATATATTTTTTTGAAACCGTCCTGAATGCAAATTCTACATTTTTATGAAAAGTAGATTTTTAAAGGAGCTATCCTTTTCTTTTTTTAAGGACAGTCTTATATGGGATCTCTTACACTATCTTGTGATTGCGTGATTTTGGCCTCAGCAGTGTCATCTGAGTAGATGCAATCAGCTACAGTAGATATGCAATTGGGTCAGGCTGCATTGCCATTTGGTCATTCCCTGCTTGCATGTAAACCGATGCTTTGGCGTTCTCCCTTCTCTCACAGGGCAACGTGACCTTTTCCTGTTCGGAACCACAGCTGGTGGCCGCCACATTTTGGAGCTCCAGCAGCAGCTTTCTGTCGCTGCCAGCACCTGCACCATTCCTGGAGGGCCTTTCAGTGCGCCTGCAATTTCGCACCTGGAACCCTGATGGCCTGCTGCTGTCCAGTCCACTGATCTCTGGACAGGAGCCACATTACCTGATTTTGCAGATCAGCAGTGGGCGCCTCCACCTCACACATCAGACGTCAACTCTGAAGATGTCAGAAGTGTCAGCTGGTGAGTAGACCCATCTCGGCTCTTCTGTAGCTTGACTTTAAATCTCAGTTCTCTCAAAAATACAGTTCAGATACTTGCATTGAGAGAACTTTTGAGGCAAACCCTGCTGGAAAATCATCTTAAACCAGCCCAAGTTTGTTTGCTAGACTTAGTTGGTGTCCCAGCCTGGGGTGAATGTCCCAAAAGCGTCATTAGTTAACTATTGTCCGTCATTGGCAGCACAGTTCAACATATCATAATTCAAATGAACTTTCTCAAACAGCATCGCAAACTTGTGTGATTGGAACTACAGCTCTCAACATGTGGTTTGAAGCATAGTTTCTTGTTAGTATGACCTGCTAGGACTAAAATAGATTAAAACAAAATAAGAAAGCTAAAATGCAGTACATTCCTATAAATAAAACAACAGGGAACAAAAATAGCAATGTAATCCGCAGATGCCATGTTCATTATTTTCAACAATAATAATCAGACATTACTTTTATCGCGAACCAAACCTAAGTAGAAGTTATTGTTCCACCACCTGCGTGACGTCATAAACGACAATTCTATATTGTTGAACAAATGTGGTTAAAGTGACAGATGTGCGACAAAGTTAATACTGTTTTGCGAAACAGTTGTGACTACCTAGTTAATTTAAACTGCTAAACCAGCTAAAAAACAGCCTGGCCAGGCTGGGAGACCAGTTTAAATCAGCTAAGACCAGCAAGGTGTTCCCCCCCCCCCACCCCCCACCCCCCACAGATTAGGTATAATTTTACAACCAGACTTTGTTCTTTAAATGCTGGTATATAAAAAAAACGATTAAAAACAAAAGTATAGTATAACAAACACTTATGTTGCTAAATCATGTAATTGATATAGCGTTTATTCTTTTTTAACATTCATTCTTCAGCTCAGCAATTTAAAATGCACCAGGCAAATTGTAAAAGGTATAAAGCTTCAGCAAGTGACATGGAAATGCAGCTGTGATCAAATGGTAGAACTGTCACTTTTATCTAGGCATGACACACTCTAGCCACTGAAATTACTGCTTTGAAGGAGTCTAATTGGAAATGCTGCTCAGTTTCAGCAATTATGTGCACATAACGATCAAGAGTATAAATGTCTCTGTTTTTCATTTCAGCCAGCCTGGCAATGGCAGAGGCATCCTATTACTTTCACAGCACAGAATGACACGCTTTTTCTATGGTCCTCTTCTCACCAATGAGATGCTTGAGCAAAACAAAACCATCTGTATGAAAGGCAACACTTACAGTTTATCTTGTCACCCAAAAAGGCAATAACGTCATTTTTGTTCAGCGTTCTGGACAGAAGATCAAAGGACACACACATGCTGGTCTAAACAAGATTAGTGTCTGAGACCAACAGTTGTGTGTTTCAGTCTAGTGAGAAATCCTGATGTTCAACAACAATCGACACGCAGCAGGGGGAAGGAGGGCACTCTCCATCTGTTGTGCAGGGCCAGTCTGTTTTAAAGCTGCTGTTTTATCCTACCTGAAACCTTTTTTTTTTTTTTTTGAGTCTAACTCTCGTCATAGGAGCATTGGCAGAAATAGAGAGTGTTGTAATTACCGGAATAGAAGAAGTGAAGCGCTTGAGCTCAAACGACAAACAGATGGCTGGCACAGGGGAGACTGTAGACACACAGTGGCTGCGCACAGCTTGGGCGCCCTTCACATATAATGGCCAGAATTAATTAAATCAAACCTCAAAGAGAATTTATCTTTTGGGGATGGGGGTCGAGGGGGCAGGTTTTTTATTTTGCCAGTAGATTAGCTTTCTTGGCACTTTGTATTGTGATATCGAGTTCTCTGTTTCATCATAGTTTTGTTTTGTGTGAGAGTTGATGGTTCATACTGATTGTTGCCTTGGATGACTTTATAGTATGTGTGTGGTTTGTTTAACATCATTGTAATGTGGTATGTTGTTTCACTTAATAAAGGTGTTTCATGGTCATACACACTTGGTGTGTTCCTTAAAACATGGCGATTTTGATTGACAGGTCAAAGGGTGAATGATGGTTTGTGGCATTCAGTGAGTCTCAATGCTAGAGGTCAGCAGATCATCATGACCCTGGACAGTGAGCCCGCATCCACCATCCAGCTGACCAACTACCTGGAACCAAAAGACAAACACTATTTTGGAGGTAAAAGAATATGCAAATATTTCCAGAAAGGACCAAAAAAGATCATTTCTGTTACAGATTCGACATTTGTATTCATAAAAACTCACAAAGTTAAAACATTTTAAATTAAACTGAATCAGATGATAAGCCAGTGTCATTTTAATATTATTTATATAATATTGTATTTATTAATCATTTTATTTTTGTATTTTCATTTTAATTTTAGCTATTGTGCTGTTTTGTCTTTTTTATTAGATGTTGTTTTTATATTTCTATTCAGCTTTAATTCATTTTTATTTCTTTTTAGTAGCTGTTGTAGTTCAAGTTAAACTTATTTTATAAGAGTTATTTGCCAAGGCAGCATTTCTTATAATCTAATATTTGTATTTTATTTCAGCTTTATATCAATTACCAGAAACAATTATTTTTTAAATAATTTTAGTTTTAGTTAACAATCACACTATCAGGAGCTAAAGATGAATTATGATAGATAAATGTAATTATGTATTAAATATTTTGTTTTTTTTATGTATTCATTAATATAGATATATATATATATAATGATATATAGCAATCATAATGGTCCTAATTTTGCCTTTTGTG
This sequence comes from Abramis brama, assembly GCF_963993115.1. NCBI lineage: Eukaryota > Metazoa > Chordata > Actinopteri > Cypriniformes > Leuciscidae > Abramis > Abramis brama. The sequence goes on from NC_139970.1 coordinate 25,821,207, forward strand.
CATTTTGTTGGCATACATGAAACCATAGAATATAATGTGCAAAATTGGGAAGATATAAATGACATATTTCACACCTACAGTCAGATATATTTTCATCTATTCTTTCAGGATGTCCTGTATCCCAAAACAAATCCAGCTGCTTGAATCCCACGATGGCCTTTCAAGGCTGCGTCCAGCTCATCCTTGTCAACAACCAACCTGTCGATCTTCTGTCAGTCCAGCAAGGCCATCTAGGAAGCTACAGTCAGCTACAGTTTGACTTATGTGGCATTCGTGACAGGTGCAGTTGAACATATGCCTCATCCATATTTCTTTTGCTGTTTTACATTTGTCTACCAAAAAAATATCTATTGAATTTTATTTTATTCATGGCACCTTGGAAACTTGAACATATCAGAGCTGTTCTTTGTTATTAAGGCCTCAGGTTGTGCTGTCTGAGCTATTGGCAGAGTCCTAATTAGAAATGGAGGAAGTTCATTTGTAATCAAGGTTGTGGCCCTCTAACAAGCTCAGTGCTGCGTTCTGCACTTCTTCTCATTACTGCATACTGGAATCAAAGCCCTCATCGACCATGAGCCGCATGACCCCTGCTATCCCCAGGTCTACAGGCCTCCTGTTTGGAGAATGGGGGATTTCTCTTGTCTCCTTGTTAAGTTTCTTTGGAGTAAACAAGATAAATGGCAACAATAGATGGTGGGATCTTTAGTTATAGATCTGTAGAAGATGAAGGGGATATACACTTATGTACAAATGTTTGGGGTCGGTAAGATTTTGTCATTTTTTTTAGATAAATGTTTCTTATGCTCACCAAGGCAAAATTTATTTGAAATACAAAAATAGAGTAAAACATTAGTATTGTGAAATATTATTGCAATTTAAAATAACTGTTTTCTATTTTAATATATTTAAAAGGGTATTAATAATAAATTATCAGTGTTGAAAACAGTTGTTCTGCAATATATTTACTGTCACATTTGATCAATTTAATCTGTCCTTGCTGAATCAAAGTATTACATTTATGAACAACAAAAAAATTACTGACCTCAAATTTTCAAACTGTAGTGTCAAATGTTACTTACAGCACTCCTCAAAGATTCTGTAGAAAACCTAAAGTTATAAATAAAATCAGTTCTTCCACTGGACACAAAATTAATTTATTAAGTATATAAACTACATAAATGTATATTGATGCCATTTAAAACTCACACGCTGATGACGTGCAATGTCTGCGCGAACGGTGTGTGAGGGTATGTAAAAACATACGTTGGCAGGTAGGACATCTCATCGTAGCCCTCGGAACGAGCTATGATTGGAAGAACATTTTATGGTCCTACGCCTTTCACAGACAATGTAAATGCATATAATATACCTCGTTCCAAATTATAATGAAAATTGGAATTAAGTGTCATAAACATTTAAATATTTAGTTTTTTAATCAAACTCATGGATGGTATTGTGTCTCCGGGCTCTTTGGATCACTGAAATAAATCTCAGATACCTGTGATAATTAGTTTGCCAGGTGAGCCCAATTAAAGGAAAACTACTTAAAGGATTAGTTCACCTCAAAATGAAAATTTCCTGATAATTTTCTGATAACCCCAATGCCATCCATGTCTTTCTTTCTTCAGTGGAAAAGAAATTAAGTTTTTTGAGGAAAACATTTCAGGATTTTTCTACACACAATGGACTTCAATGGCAACCGGAATGTTGAAGTTCAAATCAATGCAGTTTCCAAGGGCTCTGAAGTGCTTCAAAGGGCTCTGCACGATCCCAGCTGAGGAATGGGGTCTTATCTAGCGAAACGATCGGTCATAAAAATAAAATAAAAAAAAGTATATACTTTTTAACCACAATTGTTTGTCTTGTGCTGGTCTACGACACGCCACGCATTGCGCCATCACGTTGGAAAGGTCACGAGTCACGTCATCTAAGTTATTTGTCTGTGTACTCCAGTTCAAAAAGGTAGGGAAGGGTGAAAAATTCCATCTCATTTTCTCTTCCAACTTCAAAATCGTCCGACATCTTTGTTTTAATTTATTATTTTCTTCTTCTTTTTTTCGTGACCTTTCCAACGTGATGACGTAATACATGGCATGTCGCAGACCAGCACAAGACAAACAATTGTGGTTAAAAAGTAGGCCTATATCAACTTTTTTTTAAACAATTTTAGAAAATGACAGATCGTTTCGCCAGACAAGACCCTTATTTCTCGACTGGGTTCGTGCAGAGCCCTTTGACGCACTTCAAAGCTCTTTGAAACTGCATTGATTTGAACTTCAACATTCTGGTTGCCATTGAAGTCCATTGTGTGGAGAAAAATCCTGAAATGTTTTCCTCAAAATACTTAATTTATTTCCCACTGAAGAAAGAAAGAAAGACATGAACATCTTGGATGGCATTGGGGTGAGTAAATTATCAGGAAATTTTTATTTTGAGGTGAACTAATCCATTAAGAAGGATGTTCCACATTATTAAGCAGGCCACAGGTTTCAAGCAATATGGGAAAGAAAAATGATCTCTCTGCTGCGGAAAAGCGTCAAATAGTGCAATGCCTTAGACAAGGTATGAAAACATTAGATATTTCACGAAAACTTAAGCTTGATCATCGTACTTGTAAAGAGATTTGAGGCTGATTCAGAGCACAGACGGGTTTGTGCAGATAAAGGCATAATGAGGAAGGTTACTGCCAGACAAATTCAGTGGATTAAGAGAGCAGCTGCTAAAATGCCATTACAAAGCAGCAAACAGGTATTTGAAGCTGCTGGTGCTGGAGTCCCGTGAACTTCAAGGTGTAGGATTCTCCAGAGGCTTGCAGTTCTGCATAAACCTACTATTCGGCCACCCCTAACCAGTGCTCACAAGCAGAAACAGTTGCAGTGGGCCCAGAAATACATGAAGACTTGTTTACTGATGAGTACCGTGCAACCCTGGATGGTCCAGATGGATGGAGTAGTGGATGGTTGGCGGATGGCCACCGTGTTCCAAAAAGGCTGCAATGTCAGCAAGGAGGTAGTGGAGACATGTTTTGGGCTGGAATCATGAGGAGAGAGCTGGTAGGCCCCTTTAGGGTACCTTAGAGCAGTGGTTCCCAATTCCAGTCCTCGTGACCCACTGCTCTGCACATTTTGTATGTCTCTCTTATCTGACACACTCAGTTCAGTTCATGGAGTCTCGCCTAATGAGCTGATGATCTGGTTCAGGTGTGTTAAATAAGGGAGACATACAAAATGTGCAGAGCAGTGGGTCACGAGGACTGGAATTGGGAACCACTGCCTTAGAGAACCGTGCCTTCCGTAGCAAAATAATCTTCATGCATGACAATGCACCATCTCATGCTGCAAAGAATACCTCTGTGTCATTGGCTGCTATGGGCATAAAAGGAGAGAAACTCATGGTGTGGCCCCCATCCTCCCCTGACCTCAACCCAATTGAGAATCTTTGGAGCATCCTCAACCAAAATATCTATGAGGGTGGGAGGCAGTTTGCATCAAAACAGCAGCTCTGGGAGGCTATTCTGACATCCTCCAAAGAAATTCAAGCAGAACCTCTCCATAAACTCACAAGTTCAGTGGATGCAAGAATTATGAAGGTGATATCAAAGAAGGGGTCCTATGTTAACATGTAACTTGCCCTGTTAAGATGTGTTTGATTGAAATAGCTTTTGATTTCAGTGAATATGACCTCCCAATGCTGCAAATTCAACAAATGACCATTTTCAGTTCTTTACAACCTATAAAATGTTTTCAAACTCCGTTGTGCATAATAATCTGAAACAGTGCATTTTGAGTTTTTTTATTTTTGAAAAAAATGCTGTTTTCGTTGGTTGGTTTGTTCAATGAAATTTGACTTAAACCCTAACGGTTGGTGACTCGTAAAAAAAAAAAAAAAAAAATAATAATAATTTTTGAAATTATACTGACTGTTATTTGCATCGACTATTTAGGAAAATCAGTGTAAAATATAATTTGCATAATAATTTGGAACGCGGTGTACATTTAGACCACTTAACTTAGTGATTGCTATCAGGATGTGAAGAGACTTTCAACCAGCATATCACCTACCCTGCCTTCAACCAGATCACCGTACTAGCTTTAATTCAGTCTCTCAGTATGTTTTCATTTGGTGGCAGGGACATGTCCCTCTGGCTTGTCTGTACAGTGGGATTTTATTAATAGTGAACTTGTATGAACATGACAAGACCCCTCCATCAGTGGCAAGTCTAAATCATTCATGAGCAGCTGTCATAGTCTGAGAGGCTCCGCTGTGAGCTATGTGACAGTTTTTGTGAGCCTGCCAGAGGGCGAATGCTCCCGGCTGCTAGACTGAACCTTTCCTCCGTCTCTGCCCCCTCTGTATGCAGCCTCAGACTGTCTCTGATAATCGTGTGCCAAAATAGCTGACCCCTGCAATGCTTTGCCCTCTTTGGGGTTTTGGATATTGTCAAAGAGAGCTTCTCCATGGAGACAAATTTGTTCAGTTTTTTTCCCTTTTGTGAAGCACTTACATTTTTCGAACTTAATGAAGCCTCAGTGGAAGACATCCATTTCTTTATTTTAATGATGTAGTCGTATTTTGTCTGAAGGTGGTGACACATGGGAAGCCGATTCAGGGTGAGATATCTGCAAATGAGCAAACTAACTAAAAGTGGCAATGTTGTAACTTTAATTCTGTGTTGATTTATACAGTAAATAATATTAAAGTATAGTTAATATATATATAATGCATATTTATAAAGTCATTCCCCCCTCCCTCTACCTAATAACTTGGGGTACTGTTTTTGCTAGTAACGTAAAGTTTAGTTCAGGGGTTTTCAAATTGAACTCACAAGTAATTTTAATTACTTTATTCTATTGACAGCATTTTTTAAAGTTAATCTTAAATATGCTGTTAATTTAATATTTTTAATAACTAAATGTGTTAAATACTATAGAAATGTCAATCCATTGTCCAAACTGCTTGTCATGTAAGGTCCTGGGGATGCTGGAGCCTATTAAAGGATTTTGTATCACTAAATATAATTTTTTCACATAGTTTAAATAGTAATCTATACTAGTACTGATTTTAGTAAGTAATCATTTTATGCATGAAAGTACACTACCATTCAAAGTTTGGGGTCGGGAAGATTTTTAAAGGTTTTTGAAATGTTCAGGGTACATTTATTTGATCAAAAATACAGTAAACACATTAATATTGTGAAATATTACTACAATTTAAAATAAATGTTGTTTATTCCTGTTATGGCAAAGCTGAATTTTCAGCAGCCATTTCTCCAGTTTTCATTTATCATCACAGTTCAAAATGGTTGTGCTGCTTTCAAAAGAACACAATACATTTTCATTAGATTTTTTTGTAACAATGTCAAAGTTTTTACTGTCACTTTTGATCAATTTAATGAATCCTTGATGAATAAAATTATTTCAGACAAGACCACTTTGGCAAGTTTACTTGAGTTTATTGAACACAATTTATCTTTGGCGGTATGGTTCCTTATGGGGGTTCTTGCTCCATAATAAATGACATACATAGCTTTGGCATTAACCCCCCTATGGAACCATCAGCTTGAGCAATATACAGATGATTAAGACAGTTAGTAATGTCTTTAAGCCGTGGTTAAACATGTAGACGTAGCAGTGAAGTCCGGGACGTCTATACTGTAGCTTGCTATGAGGAAAGGTGTGTCTCTCACGATGATGTCCGTGACTCTAGGACTTGGAAGCCTTGATAATCTGAAACAAAGAAGACAACAGCCAAAAGGTGCACAGAAATATGCTTGATACTTATAGTGGTGAGGGTGGGGGGGGTTGCGAGCAGTTTAAGCATATTTCCCAGGCGGAAATGCCGCGTATATATATCCTTCCGGTCTAATAGGAGAACGGTAGTGGTTGGAGTAATTTGACAGCTGACCACGTCAGCTGATCCCAGCCTATGCCTACGTGGCCTGTCTGAACTAACGCTGTGCTCGATTAATTAAAAAAATGTAATTCTTGGCATCAGTTTGGAATCCCCCAAAATTCCTAACCATTGCTGTGCATGTCCCATTGATAATAAGGTCATTAATTATCTTGTCACAATTATCTTTTAATTCCCATTTTGATGTATGCATTAGTTCTTTGATTTATGTATCTATATTACAGTTATTGCATTAAATTGCTAATAATATTAATGCTATTCTAAATTTTTTATGTTACTGAAGTATTAAAGTGACCGTTATGTGACTTAATGGGACTTATATGACCAGTTAAAATCACCAGTGGAGAATGACTGTCCATCATTCATTGAAAACACACATAGTGTCCTGTTTTTTCCACATCACAAACCTAACAACAAATTTTCAGGTCATCGACTTTTACTTTAGACAATGTCCCCTTACTAGCAACCTCTCACTAAAATTTCACTGGGCGGTTTATTGCTCCAGAGCAGTTCTGCACGTTGGTTGGCATAATTTTATGGTCCAGCAAAGCCCTTTTCCAAGCATGACTAGAAATAGCACCGAGGTAATGAAATCATCACCTGAAACAGTATCCAGCCTGCAGTTGACTCTCCCTGTAGTGGTTAATGGCTGTTTGAATGGCTGTATTGCACGTGGAGGCCTCGTAAAGTGGGCTCTTCAGGGACCAGACGTGCAAACTGAGCTCTGTGAAATAATATATGCAGGCTAAAAGGCTGGTAATTGTGAAAGTTAAGCAGACAAATTAATGCGCTATTAATCAACACATCTCCTGAAAGCATATCAATTTTTTGCATGTCTCTGTGTTAGTTTATCGAAAGCCATTGCAATAAAACAACAGTCAGGAAGAAATCTAGGGCTCGTTTAGCACTGTCATTGAGGAAAACAGAAGGGATGAAATGAGCTGAAATTGGCCTAATAAAATCCTAAATCCTAAACATTTTTATTTTGTAAATTAATGTTCATCTACAGTATTTTTTAAATAGTATATGCTTGGTAAAATGGCATTTATTGTTATCCAATATTACACTGAATGCTTCTATTGAGTAAGCTTTGAGCTTTTGTTTAGTTTTTTGCTCTCTCATTTGTAAAAGGTTTCCTTTGTTACAGATTATAAACCTCAGTGCTTTTCATAGAAAAGCAAATAAATTCTTGGAAATGAAATTCATTTTCTCCAGTCAAGCGACAATCACATCAGCCCTGTCTCTGATACTCTCCTCACAAAAATCTAAGTATTAATTTTACCCTCTCTAAATTAGATCCAGCTGCACTTGATATTAAATATTCCGTCAAACGCCCAACTATTCTCTTGATTTAACAGACTGTTCGATGCTGTCTGAGTGGCAAGGCCACATTAAGGTCTTTTTCAACGCCGGCGACAACTTAATTGTATACTGACATACTGACATAAAATAGATTTTGACTTGAGATGGACATGTAGCAGGTTCTCTGTCGACTGACAACTTTTATTCGAAATGAGCCTATTAAAAATAAATGCTGACTGCTTATATTCTGTTTAAAGGTCGAAGTCCACCATTCTCCAGTTGTACGGTTGTACATAGTTTAGATGTGTCCGTGGTTGATGGCCAACCAGCCGCCCGCAGTCAGAGTCTAGCCCTGGCAGAATTGCGGGGAAAGATGCACTGGAACTTTTGCACCACGAAAACAAAAGCGCGTCCCATCATTACCTCTCTCATCTACTACACGATAGGCGATATCATTAGGTGTGTTCGACATCGGCTGCGGCTGGATGCTATGGAAGGCCAAAGGGGCCAAAACATGTGAAACTGTCGTGTAAACACGTTGAGAAGCTGCGCTGGCTGAGTTCTCCGGCTACTCTCGAATTGCTCTCGCTGTACTTTGATGGCATACGTCACAGTCACGTGGCGTCGGCGCTGTATCAAGTCGGACAAAATTTCTAACCGGCATGCACTGCTCCAAGTCAGCCGCCGATCGGTCTGCGCAGAGCTGCATGAAGTTGAACAAGCCTATAGTTTGACATGTCTGTCATTGGAAAGATCCACGTGGTGTCATGAATAATTAATAGAAAGTGTCTTCTCATTGGATAAAAAACTCAGTCTCATTAATAATTATGAGACACCGATGAGTCATCAGAGTACTATAGTGCTCTGCCACGTCATAGTCTGTGACGTGGACACGATGAAGATCTTAAACCCGGAAGACGAAAATAGCGGAAAAAAACTAAAATTTAACCATTTTCCCCCTACTATTAAATCTAACAGATGCTAACTTTGTCTTCAATGGTGTTCAACACACATACCTCTGTTAAAATCTCAGAAATTTTGGTTTAGGGTGTCATGACCCTTTAAATGAAGTCTGCATTGTAACTTTTGGTAACACTGGGTTTGTTCTCATTCTTTTCACAGTATATTTATATTGTACTAAATGTTTGTGTGTTTATGTTTCTTCCATTTCCCTGACAGGTGTCTGTATAATTTCTGTGAGCATGGCAGCCAGTGTTCCCAGACGTGGTCTTCTTTCACCTGTGACTGCACTGGTACAGGATACAGTGGAGCTACGTGCCATAACTGTAGGTCTGCACAATGGATTCCTACATTTCAAACACACTGTCTATTTATTATGTGAGATTTAATGTTCACACAACATTTCTGGGAAGTTTTTATTTACAACACCTATCTTTTTTAAACTAAATAGTAACAATTAGTGGGTCACATATCAACATTTCCTTTGGGTATTTGAATTAGAGCTTATGCTTTTAAAACATGCAGACGATACAGAAATTAACATGACATATATGGACATTATCAAATACATTGTATTTGAAGATCCCTGTTTTTCCTCAAAGTCTGTTTTTAACAGGAATCATCTTTGGATAATGTCTGTTAAAAGTGCATACATCTAGACAGCAGAGAAGATTCAAACAATAGCCTTGATCTAGGTTATGAAATGTTTCAGGTGCTTTAATGAAATCTTTTGTTCTCTGTTTGTGTTCCTAGCCGTCTATGAAGCTTCATGTGAACACTACAGGCTTGCAGGAAGCACTTCTGGATATTTCTCTGTAGATCCTGATGGAAGCGGCCCTCTTAATCCCATTCAGGTCTACTGCAATATTACAGGTCAGTTATTCCTGTCCTCACCCCATCTCAAATGTTTTATTTGACAAAACTGTTATATATTTCCCACGTGTTTTACAAGCACTATATATATACATTATAAAGAGGGTTTGAAATTAACACCCGCCAACCCACCAAATGCAGTTGAAAATCAGGTGATACCCGGTTAATTAATCAGATTAATACACTCGGGTGACAGGCGGGTAATACACTCGCTAGCCAATTTGGTGGCTTATGATTCAAAGATTATGCCCTCGAACCAGGAGTTTCCAACATTAGCAAAACAAACTGTAAAGAGGGTCATACTTTGGACAAGAAGCATCATGTCTTTAAAACATTAAATTACATTATCAACAGCTTGGGACAAATATTTGTGACTAGGCTGGAAGATTGTGCATTTTTTCAGTATTCTGGCTTGAAAAATGCTTCATATGAAATAAGATAATATACATGTTCTGTTTACACAGTTGTTTTTTCAAACACTTAACCCTCTACCGCACGCATTATGATAGACCAATAGAAAAAAATATTTGACTCTTTTCTTAGAATGGCTTAACTTAAAAACTTGGAAAAAATTCATTATTTTAAGGTACTTTATGATATATTGCCATACGGCAACAACATACAATAGTGGAAATTTTTAGAAAAAAAATTGCCATTTAATTTTTTTTCATAAAACACTGAACAATATTATAAACACAACACTTTTGTTTTTGCCCCCATTTTTCATGAGCTGAACTCAAAGATCTAAGACATCTTCTATGTACACAAAAGATCTATTTCTCTCAAATATTGTTCACAAATCTGTCTAAATCTGTGTTAGTGAGCACTTCTCCTTTGCTGAGATAATCCATCCACCAGGTGTGGCATATCAAGATGCTGATTAGACGGCATGATTATTGCACAGGTGTGCCCTAGGCTGGCCACAATAAAAGGCCACTCTAAAATGTGCAGTTTTATCACACAGCACAATGCCACAGATGTCGCAAGTTTTGAGGGAGCGTGCAATTGGCATGCTGACTGCAGGAATGTCCACCAGAGCTGTTGCCCGTTAATTGAATGTGCATTTCTGTACCATAAGCTGTCTTCAAAGGCGTTTAAGATAATTTGGCAGTACATCTAACCAGCCTCACAACCACAGACCACACCAGCCCAGGACCTCCACATCCAGCATCTTCACCTCCAAGATCATCTGAAACCAGCCACCCGGACAGCTGCTGCAACAATCAGTTTGCATAACCAAAGAATTTCTGCACAAACTGTCAGAAACCATCTAAAGGAAGCTCATCTGCATGCTCGTCGTCCTCATTGGGGTCTCGACCTGACTGCAGTTCGTCTTCGTAACCGACTTGAGTGGGCAAATGCTCACTTTCGATGGCATCTGGCACTTTGGAGAGGTGTTCTCTTCACGGATGATGTACATGTACACTGTACATGTAAGATGGCAGAAAGCATGTATGGCGTCGTGTGGGTGAGCAGTTTGCTGATGTCAACGTTGTGGATCGAGTGGCCCATGGTGGCGGTGGGGTTATGGGTGCACACCAGTGGTGTAGTCTACGTGATACGCAGGTATATGCCATATACCCACTAGAAAAGGCCAAGGATTTCCGTATACCCACTTAAAAAATCGTGAGGATGCGTAACAACTTCGTTTTGTGTCAGAACTTTCACTTTCATTCATAAATTCACCCCGTCTGTGTTTGCGAAGCGACACCGAATCGCGGAATCCAGTCACAAATGGAGCTTGCTAAGCAGAACGTCACCAAATTTGGCTATTTTTGAATGAATAAATCAAAAGTAGGGCTGTACAATGAATCAAATCTCGATATGGACTAGTGTCTGTGAATATTAAAGTTAAAAGAGACTGCAATTGTTCTACGCGTCTCTGGGAATGAATGAGCGCTCAATGTGTGCTCCACTACACACACACACACACACACACACACTGAAGCACGCGTGATCACGCTCGTGGTGTTTTCAGCGTTTCACTGTATTGAGACATGAGCTACTAGGCTACATGTGCACTTCATCGCAGAGAGTCACTTCACGAGAATTTCACCATTTCATTTGATAAAAGTCATTCATTCGTTTCATATACAAACACATAGAAACTGTAATGTCTTTACGACAACCTGTCAAAATAAAAGTTCGGTATAACTTGAAGAAATTATAACAGAAATATATTACTATTGCACAGTAGAGTATACAAGTAGGCCTAATAATAATAATAATAGTTTATTAAAACACACAGAAACTCAAATGTCTACAACCCACCAAAATAAAAGTTCGGTCTAACTCAAAGAAATTAAAAAGTAAAAATGAATTTTAAAATAATAATAATAATAAAATCTATTAAAACGTTATTTTAAGGGAATATCACACAAGTTTTCATACATGTTTTAATTTAAAGAGTAGCCTAAACTTGCCAAAACAATAACACCATTTTTTTTTTCAAAAACACCATTTCTAAAAGTAAATTTGTATTTGTGCCTATAATGTTTCATTTTTTTAATTTTTTTATTGTCAACTGATAAAACCTGTGCTTCAGGGACCATATTCATATAACATCTAAGGTTAAATGTAGCTCGTAACTGGCTGAGTTAGATGGTGATTAACACTAAACAGTAGAAAATCAGTCCAGTCTCCCCAGCTGTAAATGGCTGTTAAAGTCTTGTGTTGCTTATAATAAATTGACATGTTGATAACACCTAATATTTCATACTGCTCTCAATTACATGTCGATGCATACTGTATGCATTAGTGAGTGTGGTGGTGCTTATGGGGTGACGGTCTGGGATGGGTGAGTATGAGGAGGCGGGGGGGGGGGGGGGGGGGGTATATTACAGTATACTCACTACAAAAAAATAGACTACACCACTGGTGCACACAGGTGCATTTTACTGCTGGCATTTTGAATGCACAGAGATACCGTGACGAGATCCTGAGGCCCATTGTTGTGCCATACATCCACGACCATCACCTCATGTTGCAGCATGATAATGCACAGCCCCATGTTGCAAGGATCTGTACACAATTCCTGGAAGCTGAAAACATCCCAGTTCTTGTATGGCCAGCATACTCACCGGACATGTCACCCATTGAGCATGTTTGGGATGCTCTGGATTGGCATATACGACAGCGTGTTCCAGGTCCTGCCAATATCCAGCAACTTCGCACAGCCATTGAAGAGGAGTGGACCAACATTCTACAGGCCACGATCAACATCGGACCACACCCGGTTTCGGACCCCACCCGGACCCCCAATACAGTAAAACTGCACATTTTAAAGTGGCCTTTTATTGTGGCCAGCCTAAGGCACACCTGTGCAATAATCATGCTGTCTAATCAGCATTTTGACATGCCACACCTGTGAGGTGGATGGATTATCTCGGCAAAGGAGAAGTGCTCACTAACACAGATTTAGACAGATTTGTGAACAATATTTGAGAGAAATAGGCCTTTTGTGTACATAGAATAAGTCTTAGATCTTTGAGTTCAGCTCATGAAAAATGGGGGCAAAAACAAAAGTGTTGTGTTTATAATTTTATAATTCGTTTTAGTTTGCTTTCAGCAACTACCGACAAGAGATGGCAGTCTGTCATAAATCGCGCCACAGAAAAAAACTGCATGTCATGTGACTTAACCAAAGCACATTATTGGCTAAACTAAGGTCTTCTCATTCCAACAAAAAACACAAGAATGTTTTCTTAAAGAGACGGTGGCAAGGAAATGAACAAAGAGTATGTTGCCATATGGCAACACCATGTGGTAGAGCAGTGGTTCCCAATTCCAGTCCTCGTGACCCACTGCTCTGCACATTTTGTATGTCTCTCTTATTTAACACACCTGAACCAGATCATCAGCTCATTAGGAGAGACTCCATGGACTGAACTGAGTGTGTCAGATAAGAGAGACATACAAAATGTGCAGAGCAGTGGGTCACGAGGACTGGAATTGGGAACCACTGTGGTAGAGGGTAAAATTCAAACTCATTGCTGAAGTGAGCTTTCTGTATATTCACTGCTGCCTTGAACTTCAGAAGACAAATAGCCTACTGAATGACTCGTCCTGAGTATTGAATGGATGTCAAGGGAAGAGAGGCTTTAATACACAGTGAATTCAGTTCACTGACTTTTGTGAGGAAACTGCTGCTGATCACTTTATGAATTGACAGCCTGTCAAGGCTAATCTTTTGCTATTAAAGATTAATTCTGGAGTGTGCCTGAAATTACAATGAAAAATGCGGTTTTATAAGAGAAGTCACTGAGAATTTTGTTTTTATTTATATTTTATATTATTTGTGTGTGTTCTGCAACAATGATTGGATGTTGTAAAACTGCAAGCCATTCAAGGATTCAGAATTCCTATATTTAAATCTAAGCAGTGATTTTGATAATCTGGTTTATTTCTAAAATTTTTGTTTTGTTTAGCAGAAGTTTTGAATGGCTGGTAACTTAATAATTTATTAGCCAAATTCCCTGATTATGAAATAAAATAAATTAAATTTTAATCACATACAACATAAAATACACCCCAAACTTGATATAGTATACAGTTTTACTAAATGCTAAGGGTACCACAACAATATGCTTAAAACGGCACCATTTTCAAAACGATCCCCATTCACACAGATCCACAAAAATGACTAAAGCGCTGCATTCTGCTGCCAGGCCATTAGATGGCGATGAATAGATTAATCACGTAATGTGCATGACATCATTGTTTTCAGAGATTTGCAGGTTTTTTTGTTTTCAAAAACTTGCACTTTGAAACCCGTTTTCAAAAGTTTGCGTTTTCAGGCACCCAAAACGCCCGTTGTCGTGTAAATGAACGGCCAAAACACATAAAAAGTTTGATGTTTTTAATTGAAAACTGTGTTTTGTAAACAGCCCCTCAATGCTTCTTCAAGATTTAACTTGACTACTAAGACATTACCAATAATCTTTTGAATAATTTCTCTGCATCTTTGAGTATTTTATTATATATTTTTGTTTTATTTTAACTGATTATATTTTGTGTGTGTGTGTGTGTGTGTGTGTGTGTGTGTGTATCATGTATTTAAGTATATATGAATAAATTATTATTATTTATAAACCGAATCATTATTCTGTGATACTTGTACATTTTATATCACTGCATTTGTTGGAAAGACACTAGGGGCCAGATTTACTAAACGGCAACTTAGAGGGAGACAGATGGGAGTGGAAAGGTCTGTGGGTGATCTACTGACAATGCACTAATTAAAGAGCACAGACATAGCAGCTCATTTCCATTAATCGCCGCCATGTCCATACCTTTTCATTGCTAAGTTTTCACTGCATTAAAATCCTAACAGTAGTTTTTTAATGCCGGAAGAGGGTTTGTGCTGGCGCAACTTATTCGTAAATTTGGCCCTATAACTCCTATTTTTTAAATTGTATATAAAAAAACACAAATTTGTTTTGTCAAATTTTGTAGGGAACAAAGTGTGGACGGTGGTTCGTCACAACAGCTCGAATGCAGTCAGAGTACGAGGCTCTACACAGCAGAAGCCACATGTCGAATGGTTCAATTATAGCGCCTCATCTGAACAGCTGAAGGCCCTGGTGTCTCTGTCAGAACACTGTGAGCAGAGAGTCACCTACCACTGTAGAAGGTCACGGCTCTTTAACCCCTGGGGTAAGTGCTGGTTTTAGTCTCTCAGGCCCTGTTTATACCTGGCATTAAGATGCGTTTTGGTCGATCGGACCACAAGTAGATGAGGGAAACACATTCCTGTTTACACCTTTAGTTTTAATCCGTCTCTTTTGTCCACTTTCAACCACTTCTGTCCTGATTTCTTCAAGGTGAGGGTCTATGGGTGGGTAAATGATTTTTTTTCCAAATCTTTCAATGTAATCGACAAAATAAGCTTGTGCAATTTACATATGAACGCGCCCAGAGATGACGGAAAACACAGAGTGTATCAGCTTTCGTTTCTGCTCTGACAGCCGCAAGACCACAACAGACACAGTGATTGTGTGTTAGAAATCAGTAATAGTGAGAGAACGTTGTGCTTGGTACGTTTTCGTCTTCAAACCAAACTTTGGTCTTCAACCAACAAAGTTTAAATCCTGCCTGGCTAGCACGCTTCCCATAATGTTCATGCGTTAGGTCAGTAGGCGGAGAGTAGGCGGTCTTTTGTGGCAGTTCAAACACATTCGACCACATGAGGGTCTAAACCATGAAAGTAATCCAGTCGAATGTGGTTTCGACTACCTCTGGAAGTGGTCAAAAGTGGACAAGCTCAAAAAGTTTTAGACCCTGTTTACTTTTGTATTTAGTGTCGTCCACTTGTGATCCGATCGACCAAAACACATCTTAATACGAGATGTAAACAGGGCCATCAGTATGCATCAATGTTGTTGAAAGAACAATCAGTGCTACATATAATAGATTGATTTTGCCAGTTACTTTAGTTTAAGCTAATAGCAATAATGTTTCTTTCCTCTCTTTATTCTTTCTGAATTATGATGTGACATGAATCAAAATTAGACATGCCAATTGAAGAGAATTTTGCATGAATACATTTTGGTCTGTCAAAGCATCATGAGAAAATAAAAGTGCATGACTTGATAATATTGGCATGCAAAAATGCTTCATTAGCATCTCACCAAACGTATGTGAGAGAGGTCATAATGGTCATCCAGTGTCTGCAGGAAGGAAGAGAGAGATTTTGAAAAGCTGTTATTTCAGTTTGGGCAGCTCTTAAAGGGAGTCATGTGCAGTTTTCCTCAGTTAATGAAAAAATGATGCATCTCAGTTCCCCTGAGACAGATATCATATCCCTGCAGACTATAAACAAGAATATTATTCCCTACATACTGTATCATAAAATAGATGTTTTTTTTCTTTCTTCTGGTCCAGCTGTCTTGAATGAAAAGCATAATTTGTTTTATTGCTTTTGAAATATTAGTTTTCTCTCTGTCCCTCTCTTGCTATTGCTATTGTGATATCTTAGTTACAAGTCAGCTAAGTAGGCAAATGCCTAAGTAACGCAAGTTGCTGTCTTTTCCCATTTATTGACAGTTCTCCAGTCCCCATGTTGAGAGAAATCGGGAGTACGTGCAGAGGCATTTGGTTCGCTGTGTAAACATTATGGCTATTGTAGTTCTAGACTAAATATAGACTAAAAGCAAAAATTACTTCACATTTGTGTTTCAATGTTTTATTTTTAATTGCTGAAGTAAGAGTGTTGAACTTTCTTCTCCTGCATCATATTCTTCTGCAATCCAGAATGGTAGCACAGCAGAAAGGTTTGTTTGAGCTGCGGCCTCTACTGTACAGGTGTGAATTTTACACTTCTGGTGTGAAAGGGCCTTTACATTTGCCAAAAATATAACTTTTGTTTTGTTTGATATTAAAAACAAACAAACAAGCCAGCCCAGCCCAAGTGAAAAAAAGTAAAGCATCACTTTCCATAAAGAGTAACTAAGTAATGCAATTAGTTACTTTTTTAGATAGCAACACAATATTGTAACACATTACTTTTAAAATTATCTTTCCCCAGCACTTATTTACATATGTGAAGAATAAAAAAAAAACACTTTAAATTAAACTGAAATGGATAATTATATGAGTTGAACATTCCGTTTAAATATTTCTTAACAGATACAAAAAAAGATTGAATTTTGAAGATGTAATAGAGTTATGTTGGAAGTATTATTATTAGTAGTACAGTAGTAGTGTATTTCATGATGAAAATGGTCTATTTGATATCTAAACTACATATAGCAGTAAAATATTAATGTTAAAGGCTTAAAAATACAATTTCTTGCTTGTTTTCTGTCATATTTAACACATTTAAAATATTTATTTTGAGGGTTGTTGTCTTGACAAAGGTTTTCATTTCATTTTAGTGGAGTGGGTGAATTATCATGGTGTAACGTAATTATCGTGGCATAATATCGTGGGAGTGTTTCTCACTCACATTCAGGAGGCAGGTCTCAATAGATTTGATCAAATGCTGAAATGTATATAGCCCAAAAGTAGTTTTATTTAAGTAACAGATGTCTTGTAGTTCATAAGCTAGCAGAGAATGAAAGAATATCCATATATTTATTTTCAGTCTGGCAGTCATCCCAGTCTGAAACTATAATTATTGCCCAGATTAAATTCCACTTGGCGTTAATATGCAGTGCAGACCAAAGATTTATTGGAAGTCATTATTACAGTACCACACCTTATCACAAGTGTTCAGATTTAGTGTGCTAAATTAAACTGTCAGTTTAAAGATCTGTCAGTTCTTCCAAGTCTATACTTGAGACTGCAAACTCTTCTTTTTTTTTCAAACACAAATGGGGTATCATATTTCCCAGTCACTGTTATCAAGTAATTATTGTCACTTTTACTGCCACCTTTCCTCTCTGTTTGAACAAATTTGTTTCTATTTTAATTTCTGCACGTGTTCAAAATGGACCACAGTAGGGAAGATCATACATAATTGTTTTAGATTTTTTGGCATATTTTTGATTTGCTTATTGAAATTTTACCTTAACATCTTTGATATATCACTACCTATGTCAATAAAATGTATAACATAATTAAGTCTATATGTCTACATGCTATATGTTCTTACAGTTCAATGACATACTGCATCCTCTACAATTTGGATTCCGGCCCCAATATTTGACGGAAACGGCCAATTGCTATTTTATTGAACAACTTAAACTAGCAATTGACAAAGGTCAAATAGTTGGAGCAGTTTTCAGGGATATAAAAAAAGCCTTCGACGTACTTAATCATAATGTACTTTTACAGAAATTATCCCAGTTGAACTTTGACAAAACAACTTTACAGTGGTTCAAGACATATTTGGAACATAGACAACAATGTGTAATAATTAACAATGAAAAGTCATCCTTTACAACACTGAAAACAGGTGTCCCCCAAGGATCAATTCTTGGGCCTCTGCTTTTCACATTGTACATAAATGATTTACCAAACATCTGTCCGGGCGCAGGTTTCCAAATGTATGCAGACGATACAGTTGTTTTTGTGAGTGGCAAAAGTGTTGAGGCCATCACTGCACAGCTGCAGCAACACATTAACTCTGTGTCAGTATGGTTTCAAAACTCAGGACTAACCCTAAATCTGAGTAAGACTGTGTCAGTTTGTTTTGCTTCCAGATCACACCCCTTGGAAGAACTGCATCTGACAATTAATGGTCAAAATATTGCCCAGGGTAAAGAAGTAAAATATCTGGGACTAATCCTGGACTCCCATTTATCATTTGAAAGTCATGTCAAAAAGATCACTAGAACAGCCAGGGCAAACTTGTATAGTTTCAGAATCATACGAGACTGTTTACCATTTCATGCAGCAAATACATTTATGCATGCAATAATTTTCTCTCACCTCAGTTATTGTATAACCTCCTGGTCACAGGCAACTGCCACAACAATCAGGCCTTTAAGACTGATTTACAACAGAGCACTAAAAATATTAGATAAAACATCTGTCAGAACACACCATTGTGGAGTATTGCAGAGGTTAAACTTTTTTAACTTTGAAAATTTTATTAAATTTTGTAACTTGAAATTAATGTATAAATGTCTGCACAATCAAGCCCCTGATGTTCTCAGACGTCACATAGTCCCACTTCGATCAGTGGGCTCCATCACACGAGGAGCTGCTAATGGAAATGTGAAAGTGCCCGTTAGAAAAAAGACCTTCGGACAGTCGGCCTTTACTGTCCAGGGTGCTAAACTCTGGAACTCCTTGTCTACCGAGCTGAAACAGGACTTAGATCTGGGGGCTTTTAAAAATGAACTAAAGCGTATTTTAAAAAGAGATCAAGTGTGCAATCATTTTTAGTTTGCGCTCAAATGCACATTCTTTATGTAATGTCAGAATTAAGTAATGTTACTGTAAATGTAAATGTATTTTTTGTACTCTCTGTATGCATGTGAAAAGCCCTTCTAGGGACGGACATTGCAAATTAGCCTTGGCTATAAATGTTGTAGTGTGGTACAGGTTTATTGTTCACACGTGTCCCTATTAAATAAATTAAATAATTAAATAAATAAATAAAGTCATGTGATGCTACATTTATAATGCCTAGGCTGCATAGGCTAGTTGTAAGTGGGGTAACAGTAAGTAAAAAACACTAATGTCAATGTGTGAATTGGTCAGTTGCATATGAAATTATGTCTCTATAGCCCACATTATTATTTAACACGCTAAAAAAAGGTTTTGTTTTGTCCTTGTTTTTTAATATTTGTGCCTATTACCGAAAATATGCCTGAAACTGTCTATTATTTTGGGAGGAGGTAGAGGACTGAATTGTACAGGTCTTAAATGGAAACAATGAGTTTGTTGTGCATTAATTCAATATCGATGTTACATTTTTGAGCCTTACATTTATATAGGTTCTCCATTACTTGATTGAATCTGGTGTTGTTGCAGATGGCACCCCTCTGTCCTGGTGGGTGGACCGCAGAGGAGAGAAGAGGACCTACTGGGGTGGATTCCAGCCAGGGGTGCAGCAGTGCTCCTGCGGTCTGGAAGAGAACTGTGTCGACATCAACTACTTTTGCAACTGTGATGCAGACAGAGTGTCATGGTAACAAGGCAAATGCAACTCATTATGTCTGTTAGATTACAGAGATGATGGACCTTACTTTTACTAACACTAGGTCTCATTCACTGATAATTGCGCACAAGATGCGTAATTATGTGCACAGACAAAGCTCAAAACCTGATGGAAAAACAGTAAACACCTTTTATATAAGCCTAGAATACTTTTATTTAGAATTGATGCCAGATCCGTTTTGTTTTGGTTTTTTTACTCTGAAATAAGACTTATTTTTGGGTCACTAATTTATTACATTTATTCATTATTATATAAATATTATATTTTAAATATTTATTTTTTAAGTTTTACTTATTTGTTTAAACTATAGTAAAACAGTAATATTGGGAAATGTTGTTTTCAATTTTAATATATTTTAAAATGTTATTTATGTGATGCAAAGCTTAATTTTCAGCAGCATTACTCCAGTCTTCAGTGTCACATGATCCTTCAGAAATCATTATAATATGCTGATTTGATGCTCAAGAAACATTTTTATTTTTATTATCTCATTTGAAAATTTAGCAGTTGTACTGCTAAATATTTTTGTAGACACTGTGATACGTTTTTTCAGGATTCTTTGATGACTAGAAGATTCAAAAGAACAGCATTTATTTAAAATTTGTATACATTCTTTACTGACACGTTTGATCAATTTAATGCATCCTTGCTAAATAAAAGTATTAATTTCTCTCAAAAAATAAAATCTTACCTACCCCAAAATTTTGTACAGTAGTGTATATCTAATATATCCATGATTCATATTAGTTTATTCTAAAATGCATCATAAATATAGAGTAGATTGATGATTTTTGCATGCTTTCTTCATTAAACATTTTACCCACAAGTATATGCATAGGCTACCGTATGAAGGATAAGTGAATGCGAACCATTGACTATTTGTGTGCAGTCTTTTTTTTTTTTTTCAAAATGCTGTCTCTTTGTTGCCTTATACATTTATTGATAGGACTGTTTTGAATTTGTGCTTTTGTTTACAGGGAGAATGACACTGGTGTCCTCTCATATAAGGAGCACTTGCCAGTGCAGGAGATTGTGATTGGCGATACTTACAGACTAGGCTCTGAAGCCATGTATGTCGTAGGACCCCTGCAGTGCTCTGGTGACAGTACGTGAACTGAAATGATCTGTTCTGCTGTTGTCAAACATGACAGGGTTTGATGTTTGAAAGAGAAAAGAAAAAGAAAAAGAAAAAAGACGACAGATAGCAGATAATGCTATGTATAAAAGGAACAGGTAAAGGAACAGACTATCAAATATATGACACATATCTATCTTCCTCCCTGTTAGAGTCCTTGTGGAATGCTGTATCTTTTTATCAAGCGGCTTCAAGTCTGCAGTTCCCAGCTCTTCAGGCAGAGCTTTCCCTCGATGTCTCCTTCTACTTCAAGACTGCTTCCCCCTCTGGGGTCTTCCTGGAAAACATGGGCATTCAAGACTTTATCAGGGTTGAGCTGAGCTGTGAGTCCCATTATCATACATCTTTAAGACTGTAGAAATATCATACTAAGGTTTCTGTTTTAGAAATCTAATTGCACAAATAATTTAAAGGGGTCATGAACTGCATTATTTGATTATTTTATAATGTTTCCTTGGGTGCACTTATAATGTTAGTATGATTTTTAAATAAAAAATTGTCATAATTTAGAAAAATCAAAAATTGACATAATTTAGAAATAAAAGGTATTTTTCCTACCCTGATTTTAGCCTTTGATTTAAACACTCTGTTTGAAGGTGCGTGTCTGTCACTGAGACTTCAGTGTAAACGCCCACTGCTGTGATCTGTGTTAGTACATGTGGAACTCTTGAAAACTTTAGGCACATTTTTACTATTACAGCTCTCAAAGTTAACTAATCAAGAAAAGTGTTGATTACAGCATTATATTTAGATCTATAGCATTATATTTAGTTCATGGCATGAAAGGTTGCAGTGATGAGCATGTAGCCCATCACAGACATGTTGAGCGCATGAATGCAGTGATCTCGTCTTTGCAAGTCGATTTCTGCACACTAACTAATGCTTTCATCATAACTAAGTGCAAACACGATGTAAATAAAATATTCGTTGAATGTAACGGGAGTTTTGGCGGGAGTCCAGAACTCAGTCACTGATAAACTCGCGCTGTTTGATTGACAGCTCCAGCGATTGTAACAGGAGTGTTTCTTTGATCATTTTCTATATATTATTTAATAACAGTTTAAATAACAGATTATTTTCATCCTACTAAGAGAAACAATGTAAAGTTGACCGTTTAGTCACTGGTTTTACAAACGATTTTGAGACAAAGAACATCTGACTGTACATGTATCAGAAATCACTGGTCACTGTTCAGATATTAGAATTAACTCGGTTACTTGCATATTGTGGCATTACTGTCGAGTCCATATCGTAAAAGTCTGTTTGAAAAGCCTGTGCCACAATTACGACTGAGAGTACACAGTGAAATGTACTGAATAAAAATAAATAATGCTCAACTGAGACATTCACATTGTTGAAAGTAAATAACCACATTCCTAGCATTAGGATCCTTTAGGTCCTAATTGGATTTTTAGTCCAGTGATCCCCTGATCGCTCTTCCCTCCTCGTCATCTCACTAACACGAAAGTTGAGATGATGAAGTAGGTGTTGATCTTCTTGAAAATTGGATTTCTCAATTCATTCCCTTTAATATAACACAAATTTAGATTAAAGGGTTAGTTCACCACAAAAATAAAATTCTGTCATCATTTACTCACCCTTATGTTATTCCACACCCGTTAGACTTGCATTCATCTTTGGAACACAAATTAAAATATTTTGAAAAAGATCTGAGCAGTTCTGTACTCTCCATTGACAGCTATACAACTGACACTTTGACGCTTCAAAAAGTGCATAAAAAGATCGTAAAAGTAATTCATATGAATTGAGTAGTTTAGTCCAAATTTTCTGAAGAGACATGATCACTTTATATGATGAACAGATTAAATGTAGGCTTTTATTTACATATAAGCATTGATCAGCGAACATAAACAAGCTCATCTGAACCTGCTTGACATACAACCTCATTGGTTCTTGCAGAAGCTCAAACGTGCTGCATAACACACGAGAATGAACCTCATTGGTTCTCGCACGTCAAGTAAACATGCTTGAGCTTCCTTTCATCATTAATGATGTGTGTGTTGAATGTTTATCTGTAAATAAAATCCTAAATAAAATCTGTTCAGCGTATAGTGTTTTTTCAGAAAATTTGGACTTAACCGCTCAATACAAATGGATTAGTTTTCCGATCTCTTTATGAACTTGATGTCAAAGTGGTAGTTGCATAGCTGTCAGTGGGGGGACAGAAATTTGAGAGGAAGCAGGGCCTTGAACTATTATTGGCTGATTTTATCCATAATGCATAAAATAATGTTAATTTATTCAAATTAAAATGTTAAAAATGTATTAATGTACTGTTATTCAAAGGTTTGAGGTTGGTAAAATTTTTCAAGAAATATTTATACTTATTATTTCAAAAGAACAGAATTTAAAATAGAAATTCTGTGTAATATTAAAAATCTTTTGATAAATTTAATGCATTTTTGCTTAATAAGTGTTAATTAAAATCAAGCTAACCAAGGTCTTCAGGATTACTAAAGTTACAGGAAGGTCAGTGTGATCAATGTTGGTGCTAAACTCTGCAGGAAAGCGGATCTCGAGGGCCAGGGTTGAGAATCCCGGCTCATTTTAGAAGTGTTATTTATTCTATTTGTTCAGACTGCTTTCAAATCCTCATGTTCCTGTGCACCCAGCTCCCTCAGCTGTGACTTTCTCCTTTAATACGGGCGACGGGCCAGTAGTCCTGACCGTCAAATCTCCTGTCCCGCTGAACGACAGGCAGTGGCATTGGGTTCGAGCCGAACGCAATGTGAAAGAGTCCTGCCTGCAGGTCGACCAGCTGCCCCTGCGGATCACAGAAACACCACCTGACGGACACCTTCGCCTTCAGCTTGGAAACCAGCTGTTTGTTGGTAAAACTGACCTTTTGAAAGTGCATTACAGAAAGAAAGGAGCTGTATTCGTTTGTTACTCTTCATTCAGTCCAGTAGTAGTTGTCATTTCATGCATCTGCCTCTGAAAAAAATGTCTGATTAGTCAGACTGAAATGTCTGATTTTTTTTTCTTCATAATTTCCTCTCTCATCTCTCAGGGGGCACAGCCACAAGACAAAGGGGCTTTCTTGGATGTATTCGGGCATTAAACATGAATGGAGTGAATTTTGACATGGAGGAACGGGCCAAAGTGACACCAGGAGTGAGTTCAGGGTGTGCGGGACACTGCAGCAGCTCAGCTCGGCTCTGCCACAATCGGGGGAAATGCATCGAGAAGAGCAGCGGTTACATGTGCGACTGCACTCACTCCGCTTACGGCGGACCCTCTTGCACAGAAGGTAATATTCCAAATTGAACTAGTGATGTCAATAAATGAAACCTTTCATAACCGTTAAATCAAAACACAGAAAATGACAATTAGCTAGAAGAAAAAAGGAAAGCACTTAAAAAGACTTTTCAAAATAACTAATAACATGCTTAATTTGATAGAATCTACTTTTTGCTATGACTTGGTGAGTACCAAATAAACATAATCAAATAAATAAATGAATGAAATATGAAATGCATTTCCTTTTTAATAATCAGATGCAATCTAACAATTAAAACCCTGGAATTGTTTTTGCAGACAGTCATTATGCAATAATGAATACTTCCAACAGCATAATCTTTATCTCAGACATGATGAAACTGCCATGTAATATGAAACATGAATTCATGGATGACTTAGTGACGTCTATGTATTTGCATAAAATACTGTAAAAATAATTGCTCCATATGTCAGTGGGCAAAAGCGCTGCCAGTCACTGAATAACTGGGCTCTATCGACGGCTGTGTGATGCTGGATTGAAGAGCTCTGATGTTGCCTGTATGAGCAGTGAAGCACAGAAGTCTTGGAGGCGTACGTGTTGAGTGGGATTTTTGAACATCTTGATGTACAGAATTTGAAACGAAGCTATTTTTTACATAAGTATCCAACAGTTCACAGAAAAGCTGCCCTTCCATTAGTACAGAACAACAAAGCAATATTGGCTTATCATAACCTTGCTAGGTTTGAATTGGCCATTGTTCTAGTGTGGGTGGAATGTTCTAGCTTCTTGTTAATTAAAGTTATGATATACTGGCAGACGTACTTGAAAACATACCTTTTCAGAAATGTAGTTATACAAGGTTTTATAATGTAATCTTGGTTGTATAATATCTGTCAGTAAATAAGAGGAGAAAATCCACACATTTGTATTCATGAAGACATCAGAAAGTCGGATGTGCGTTCTTTAGTTGGATCTGATCAAAGGCGCCGAGGACGAGATGAGAAAGTCTGACTGTTCTGTTCTCTTGTCTGATAGTCTGTGTCTAATAGTGCTCGTCACTGTGATGATGCACATTGTTCAAATACAGACAGAGAAGAAAACATGGTTATTAATGCCAAAGTATTTCTTCTGATTCTTGCTGCCATAGTCATTTTATGATATCCGGAATATTTAATATCTGGAATATTTAATTTTGTGTTAAATATACTTTGAGTCCTACTTTCTTTCTTTTATGTTCTTTTTTTCTTTCTTTCTCTTTTTTCTTTTCTTTTTCTGTCTCTCTTTTTTTCTTTTTCTCTTCTTCTTTGTTTTTTTCTTTTTCTTTCTTTTATTTCTTTCTGTCTTTCTTTTTTTTCTTTCTTTCTTTCTCTTTTTCTTTCTGTCTCTGTGTGTCATCATACTATGGGAAAAAAAGTGAGTTGTAAATGGCCTTTCATGTTGAGTTTGAAGCTGTACAGTTTTTCTTGACATACCCCCTGTTTGATGTGTTTAAACAAAACTTGAAGGAAATCAGGTGTAGTCTGATTTATAGCCAGTGACAATATCCATCTGGTGTTTTTGTGTCCACAGAGGTGTCCATGTCCTTTGAAAGAGGAGCGTCGGTCACCTACATATTTCAGGAGCCATTCTCTGTCATTCAGAACAGGTCGGCCACAGTGTTGCCTGTCCCCTCTCAGTATAGCAAGACCAGAGACAACATGGCACTGAGTTTCCAGACCACTCAGAGTCCTGCCCTGCTGCTCACAGTCAACACTCTCAGTCAGCAGTATGTAGCCATCATCTTAGCACGCAACGGTGAGACGGCTGTGCAAACCTTTATCATACATCATATTAGTTTATGAAAGGTTTATATGTCTATAATAGGGATATTGCAGTATTAAATTAATTACTCGCGTCCCCTATTATCTGGGTACTGTACTACGAGATTGAATTTAAAGAAACATAAAAATTTATAGTTCTCTGATTGTGTTCTTCTCTAATTAGATTTAGGCCACACGGCTGTTGATTAATCCTGCTGAATTGGTTCTTTAACTGTCAGTTTTACAGCCTTGTAGATCACTGGAAGGTGTACGAATCGTATTAACAGTAAATCACAATTAACTAGCAAAACATTAACAGCCTAACTTGATCAGGCTTTTTCACATAACCAAAGCTTCTAATTTCATGCTGTCCTTCAAGGTCACATTAAAAGTCCTAACAAGATAGTTCACTCATCTATCACAATGCAAAGTCTGTCGTCATTTATTCGTTCTCATGTCGTTTCAAACCCATATGTCATTCTTTCGTCAAGCTCCAGCAATGACAAAAGCACCATAACTATATGTTTTTATTGTTAACTAAATATAAAACTATACAAAATATTAGATGAAAATAAAGCTGAAATACTGAAATTACTAAAACTGAAATAAAACTAAATTAAAGCTAATCATAGAATAAAATGACAAATTAAACTAAAACTTTTGAAACCATAATTTTAATAAATGAAAACTGAAAATATAAATTTAAAAGCTTGTTCAAAACATTAATAAACTCTATAATATAAAACTCAAATATATCATAACAGTAGTCCAAATTACTTATTTTATATTCCAAGTCTTCCTAAGTCATATAATAGTTTTATAGATAAATTATGAGAACATTTGTCATCAATGATACCTTGATGCTCCATATTTGAATATATAAAAACATGAAACATAACTAACATGAAACTAAATATTTAAATTTCAAAAATTTTATGATATGAGACGATTTATGATTTGCAATGCTTTTATGAGACTTTTTTTGTCCTTTTGGTCACCATTAATTTTCATTGTGTGGAAAAGAGCAGAATCCCACTAAACTAAGTTGTGTGTTCCATGGAAGAGGCAGTAAAATGCCTAAAGAGCTATTATTTTAAGATCAGTCATGCCTTGACCCAGCTTACCAAAATGTGAATTTTTATTGTGCAACACTCATTCCTACATAATAGTACCACCCACATTCTTTTTGTGCTAAATCCAATCACAATGCTTTTTAGAAATATTGACATGAAAGTGTTAAGTGCAGTAATCTTTGGCACATAAAGAAAGTCAAGAGATGTCTCAGATATAACTGTACCAACTTTGTGAGGGAATCTCAGCACCGACCTGCATCCTGACCCTTTATCTGCACTATATGTGTGTAGGAGGGACAAATAAATGTGTATTGACAAATTCAATACAGAGTAAAAAGGGCTAGAGGCTGCCAGGGAATTAATATTTATAAAGCTTAAAGAGCATCTGCTAAGGTAGCTGCCTGCGTAGTCTATATATAAATACATTGACTTATAGACTTATGCAAGACTCTTCTCTGGAGCTGGAGCTGTAAAGTCCATATGCTGAGCTCTGTAAGAACGCTACAGGATGACTCACTATTATATTGGAACATACATAATTCACCATGACTGGAGTTACATGGTTTAAATTTTTGCTTGACTAATCCAAGTACCAACTGGATAATAAAATGGATTTTTACAATGATTTACAACATGCTCACAACAAAATCATTCATCTCTGACTAGAGCTATAAGTAACTTTTGCCAAATATGCTAATGCATCTGTTCCTCTTAGGGAGTTTACAAATCTGGTACCAACTGCATAAGGAGAAGAGACCGGATGTGTTCAGCCCCATCCTGAGCAGCCTGGCAGACGGACGACTGCATAGAGTTCACATCCAGCGGGAGGGAAAGGACGTGTTTGTTCAGGTGTTATATTTCGCTGCATACCTATGGTTAGCAAATGTAGGAACACAAAAGACTTTGCATAACTGGAATATGGTTGATTGAATTGCTTTTTTACATTGAATTTGTTTTTGTTGGATGTGAGATCAATACACAAAGCTGTACAGGTGAAATGCAGTCAATATACAATAGTTCTCTAGGATATTGCTTTTTGATTAATCTATACTGTAGCTCTTAGAAAATGATTCTCATGTATTCACTCAACTGCCCTTGTTTTTCTTTATAGGTTGACCATGAAAATAAGAAGTACACACTTTCATATGATGCAGCGTTTAATACTATGAAGTCACTGACTCTGGGAAAAGTCACAGGTAATGAATCTAATTGATCCTATTTAAAAAGACACTTATTAAATCCTTTACATTATCTGTAATATGGATAAAAAAGTATTTTGATACAAGCCGAAGTCCTCCCGCTACATAGTGCCATGACTATTAAGAACCTGTCATGATGCTTGATGGGTTTGAATTTTCCCCTTTCCTGACATTTAAACAAGGGTGATTCAACAATGAAAAAATAAAAAAGGTTTCAAACTGAAGTCAGCCTTCAGTCACTCAAGGTTTCTAACAATCATGAAACACATGAGCAGAAGTGTGATTGTGTCTGGAATATTCAGGGATTTGAAAACAGTGAAACTTCATATGTTCATGGCTGTCTGTAATTGTAACTTTTAAAATAAACACTCACAAAACCTGCAAGCAGCGTTTTTAATGAATAATTACTGTAAACGTGTGAGACAGAAACAATCTCTGACGTTTATACATTTATTATTTACTTTTTCCAAACAGGAAGTGATGTAATGGATGATGAGGTAGCTCATGCTGGGTCCAAAGGATTCATCGGCTGCTTCTCATCTGTCCAGTATAACCACGTTGCTCCACTGAAGGCAGCGTTATTGAACAGAGGTAGCTCTCTGGTCAGCATACGAGGACATTTACTGGAATCAAATTGCGGAGCATTAGCTGACCTTTCAACTTCTGTATCTCGTTTAGGTAAGTTCGTAGACATCAATACGAAATGATCTTGCTGTTTGAGAATGGACAATTCTTGTGGACAAATCATATGTGTAGCATTTCGTTGCAATGCAATTGAAGGAATTTTTTTGGTATTGAATGTTGTCTGACATCATATCCATCACTTAAATAACAAATAAAAAGGATGTGTTTGGTGGGAAACATCTCCTAATTCACCATGGTAATTGTGATGACAGTGGGTCACCTGGCTTTAGTTACTGTACAATTGGCATGATAAAGACTTCTCGTGGCTGGGTTAGTTAGGAGAAAATAGATGCGATTTAAAATGCGAACACTTAAAAACCGTTGCAAGAAGCAATGAGCATTGTCCCATTTCATATAAAAACTAATGTGATGTTAGAAGAGAACTGTGCAGAATTTTTAAAACATTTTTATATGGAGTTGCCAAGCAACAAAATCACTAATCTGTCGTAACTGAGATGAATTTAGACACAAAAATAACTTTTCACCATTGAATGTTAGATATTTTTAAAAGAAGAAATAATATAATGAAAAGGAGGTCTAATTGGGCACTATGAAAAACAAAAGGGTTGAACCCTTAAAAGGTAAAGCAACTGCATCTTGCACACATGTTGCACTATCAGAGAAAACAGATCTCTTTAGAGTTCAGTCTGTGCTGTATTTCTGTGTGATGCTTCCTGTAGATCATGGAGAGGAGGTGGGAAAAGATAACGAGCTTCGTGAAGACAACAGCCAGCCTGATTCAGCTGTAATCGGAGGTTTGTTTTACCACCTCAGTCTGCTTCATTGTTTCATTTGTAACAGTCAGTGAAGTATGAAATGAGCTTTCACTATCACACGTATTGTTTATGTTCATCTTTTCTTTTTGCTGTCTTTATTTCAGAAACGGGTAATGACTTTGTATTGGTAATTTGTTGTGCGCAGTAACTTATGGTGATAAAATCTCCATTAAAATTGTCACAGGGGATTGTTGACTGTTAGATATTTCTCGGCAACATAAATGTTCCATTAAAGGAGAAAGAGAATTTGTAGAATGTGTGAGTATTCATTCACTTGCACATTTATTGTCATTGCAATTTATTTTATTATTTTATTTTATTTTATATTATATTTATATAATTATCCTACTTAATTTCTGCTGTAATGGACATTATGCTGCCTATTAAGATGAACTTAAACATGGAATGTTCTTTTAACGGGTAAAGGCCCCGATATACAGTACTCACGGCGAAGTTCTTTTTCATTCTTCGTTTAGGGATAAAACAAATTTCAAAATATGTGAGCAGCGATATACTGTTTGTGAACATCTATGCATTATGCAATAGATATCTTAAAATCAAGCAGCTTTACTGTATTAAACATGAAAAATGGTATCAGTGTCTCGTTTCATCTGAAGTACAACTTCATTTTCTCTTGTAAAGTGGCTCTCCAGTGTGTTCAAGTTTTTACTCTCGGGCGTCTGATGTTGAAGGACTCGTGAGGAGAAATGAACTTACCTATTAAAGAATCATGACAGACCAATGGTAGTACAAAGGTGTTTACCAGCCGAAGCGAACTTTTCCGGAAAGTTCACTTTGGAAAGCTGTTTCGAACTCCCAAAACGAACTCCAAAAGAACTTCATTTTGGCCTGATTTTGTTTGAAATGACGTCACATCAGTTCATTCTTCGATTTCGCTTGAAGTATTTCGTGGCCTTTCACAAAGGATGCAACCCTTTTAATATTTATTTTTTTAATTGAAAATTGTGCCATGAGAAACCTGCCTTTTCTTCTGTTCCATTGGTCTCATTTATCTTTTTTTATGAATTCAAGAACGAGTCCTATATGTGAACAGCCCCTTTTCCAATTCAAAACACAAATAAGCTGAGTGTCCGATCTGATTCGCAGGTGTGGTGACAGCTGCAGTTTTTAGTACACTCTGTGTGCTGGCAGTGATGACCCGTTTCCTTTACCAACATCGACAAGCTCAAAGAACTGCAAGTCTCCAAGAAAAGGAGCACCAACGTAGCCTTGAAGCTGCTTACAGGGCAGAGTTCCACCTTCACAACTCCATGAGAGACAGCATGCAAGAGTACTACATCTGATGGACAATCCGACCCTGTAGTTTTCAGTTCAGCTATCAGTTCCTCCAGTGTCTCCTTCAGCAAACGTGTCGTGAGGCGCTTTCTATCCAGTAAGGATCGTTAGTTGGAGATTTCCTTGCTTTGGGAACAGCGGAATCTTCTGATCTGTGTAAGTAGTAGCTTGTAGTTTTAACAGTGCTTGCCCCAAGTGTTGGATCAATCAACATTAGGTCATTTATGGGATGTGAGTGGTGTGTTAGGAGGTGTTTGCATTCATTTAATAATATGCCCTCTGGATAGAAACTGGAATGGAGAATGACACTGTCATTTTTAGTGCATGAATGCAGATTCTGAAGTGTTAATTATACTCTAAACAAAATGACAAACTAAACACATATAAGTCACAGAGAATTTTTTAAGGTTGCCAGAAATATCTTTGAAGTGGCAACATTGTGAGAGGAAGTCCTGGTTCACTGTTTGAATAGTACAGTGCTTCAAGTTGAGGACAGTAGCTTATCCAAACCTGGCTAACAATTTTACATTATTTTGCCTTAGCATTGTTAAGGAGGAAAGGAGTTTGTGTAAACATGCTGGGCAATTAAAAACGGTCCTTAGGAAATTATTTTTGTTTCACAAAGAACCTGCTAACAGAGACCAAACTCATTCAGTAAAGTGACTTAATTTATAAATTGAAAAGATGCGCAGAAATATTGTAGGTTAAAACATGATGCTGTCTAATGTAACATTACCCATCTGTGTTATGATGTGAAATATCTGCCATATTGATAATGGATAAATCCTAATGGGTCAGTAAGATTTTTTTAATTAATGTTTTTATTCAGCAAGAATGCATTCAATTATCCAAAAGCTACAGTAAAGACAGTAAAAAAATTTTTTTTTTATTTCAAATAAATGCTCTTCTTTTGAATTTTCTATTCATCAAAGAATCCTTGCTGCTGAAAATAAATTAAAATAGAAAACAGTTATTTTAGTTTCTAATAATATCTCACAATATTACTGTTCTGACTGTCTTTTTTTTTATCAAATAAATGCAGCCTTGAGAGCATATGAGACTTCTTTCAAAAACATAAAAAAAAAAAAAAAAATCGTACCAACCCCAAGCTTTTGAACAGTAGTGTGATTCTGGATTGGCTGAGTTGTTCTAGGTTACCTTGACATGTTTCTCTCTTGACATTATGAATATGTGAACTGATGATGGAAATTCCCCAGCATTTAACCTCATCGCACACAGTAACGTTACAGGACGTGTGAATTTCTGTATTACACTAACGATGTTAATCACGATCACAGATGTGAATTGGGGCAAAACCGGTTTCACAGGCCATCCACCCCTCCCTGAGACAATCTGACCCCATTTACATCTGTTTCTGAAGGTCCAACATTAGCATGCAGTGACACAGAAGTACATCTGAAGTTTGACTAAAATAACTTTGAGCTCTACTCTAAAAATCAGAGAACATTCCTTTGAAATTGAATCATATGTTGGGACATCAGATCACCTGAGACGGAGAATAATATCAGGTGTCGTATCACTGAATTTCATGATCAGTTCACAGTGTCTAAATGACAAGAATAACTCTAGACATCCTTCAATGATCTGGATAACTGAGAATCTTCACAGACAATTCTGAGTAGGTCGTAACGGTAGCAGTTAGTCCTTTAATATTTGCCTGTGATACAAAATCAGTATTGACTCTGAATAAAAGATTTTGTCATGCTTATACATTTTTACCTGTGGTTAACCACTTCCTTAAAAGTCTATTAAATGAACACAACAGATATTATATGTTCTCTACTCCAATACACAAGATAACCATTGTAATGTAAGTGGCATTTTTTTTTTTTTTTTTAGATAATTATTCTTTCTTCCCAGCTAACACAAAAAGTGGTTGTATTATGTTGGACTGGTCTGACAGATCTTTATCTTTCTCTTTGGAAACTGAAGTGTCCTTTGAAATATTTATCTTAAACTCTTTTGTACTTCTATTGATATTAATTATTTTAGGGGCTGTTTTGTATGAATGTAAATGTACAGCTATATTGTAAATACATGTTTAATAAAAAAAAAGACTTTTTTCATAATTGAGCCACATTTTTGTGCAAGTACTCATTACTATAGTTTTATTTATTAAGTCAGATGTTTAGAATTTATTTTTATTTTTTTATTCAACAGATATAAGTACTTTACAATTACAGTATTACTTGTGAAATTTAAGAAGAGGATAAGTCCAAGAGCATTAAGTGAAACACTTGATGTGAAAATAATGGTTTTAAAACCTCTAGTCGGTAATGTAGTTTAGTCTCATTTCACATTATGGCTGTCACTGTATTATTTTAATTATAATTATTTCGATTGCTTTATTTATTCACTATTAATTTCCTTCATTCACACGAGGAGAGATAATGTACCCCCCCCCCCCCCCCCCCCCCTTTTAATATCACAGAATAAACTAAATAGTTTATCAAAAGAATTGCCAGATTAGACAATGGTTCAGCATTTTTTCCATGTTTAACTTCAATGGGCCTTTGTGCCAATGTAGACCTTTTATTAAAGTCATTATTGTCTTTCACATAGCATGCAACATCCTAACTAATGTAAATATCACATAAAGGTTTGCATAATCTTGTCATGGTTAATTAAACACTTTAATACAGGAGCCCGGCTGCATCATACATATGCAAAAGTGAACAGTGAGTTACAATAATGAACATTTACTTAAGGTTTTACAGTGGTGGACATTGTTGTGCTTACCTGAGCAAAACTTACCACTACTATAAGCTGCTTGCTATGTGGTTACTAATTGGCCAGAGCCAACCCACAAGATGCTGTAATCCATCTAAGGTACAGTATGGCTTAGGTCCCTTTTTCAATGTAAATGTATTTTGTCCACCAGGCAGAAATCATATGTATATTGACCTAGTATTTTATTTTAGAGACTTGTTCAAATCCCTATACCTGTTGTAACTGCAGTTATTATAAACACCACTAATTAAATAATGCAATCTCAACATCTGGTTATCAGAATATCACAGAATGTCAGATCATCAGATGACATTTTGGAGATAAAATCGGTCATTCTTCGGTAACTATGGGACAAGATTCAATCTGCAGTATACAATATTTATAAGCTGTTTTAGGTAACATTTTATTTTGATGGTCCCTTTTGAACATTCTGTTGACTAAGTATACTGTAAAAAATATATTGTTAGTTTAACTTTAAGTAACCTGGTTGCCTTAAAATGTAGAGTTCATTGAAATTTAAAAAAAATTGTTAATACAATGGAGATCAACAGAAACTCAAAATATTGTTATCTGAACCACATAAATTATCTAAGTTGATTTGACAAAAGAAAACAAAAAAATTACAGTGTAACTTTGCAACTACATGTCAACTAACTTAGAGTATCTGCTTAATATCTGCTAACTCTTTATTGTGATGGTCCTCCAACAGACATTCCACTGACTATAAGTAACTTTGCAACTACATCAACTTATTCTAACCCTAACCCTACCAGTCTACTAATACTCTAATAACACTCTAATGAGAGTTAGTAGACATGTAGGAACAACATCACTTACAGTCAACAGAATGTGTTAAAGGGACCATCAAAATAAAGTGAAAGCCAGTTTTATATATAAAGTATTGAGAGTTCAAACAATAATTTTTGCAATTGCACTGATTACGTAACACTCCAAGAAGAGTGTGATTTGCTTATGGCTGGCCGTTGAGCCACATTAAATCTACCAACATATTTTAATTTCACCTTATTTGTTGGCAATGTCGTAATAAAAGCCTTGGTGTATCAGGAAGAGCAGGACATTTGCTGCACACAACTGATTGGAGGCAACATTGAAGATGGAGCCATGGCTATTTGTTTTGATCTCCAGTCCCCTTTGCCTCACAGCCACCGTTTTCAGCATCATCTTCTTTTTTTGCCTAATGCGACCAGTCTCTGGAGTGACGCTTCGCAATCCACTGCGCTTTCTGTTAATTGTTGTGTTAATCAATTCAACGTTTCAGCAACTGGTCACTGCAATTACCATTATTACGCTGTTTTTTGAATCACCTTTCTGGCTTCAAACGCTATGCAGAGCTTTGATTTATCAATTTTTCTGCGGCAACTTCTCATGCAATGCCTGGATCAGCATTTTCTACTACATGTCAATTGTTCCTCAACATCGTGCCATCTTTATCTGGATTAAGAGGAATATTAGAGCCATATTATATGTCGGCTTCGTTCTGAATCAGATAGTGCTTCTATTTTCTTTGTCTTTGGGAACAGTAGCATATTTTTTGCTTGAGCCCTTCCCAGATAATTTTACCTCACATGAACTGAACACAACATCACTAGCAGAAAGCTTCGAGGCAGACCTGTATTTATTTAATTTGGCAAACTTTTTGTATTTGCTATATTGCACCTGTCCAATGATCACGTTATTAATCTCTTGGGGCAAAACCTTTGTTTATCTGCGTGAACATATGAAGAAGATGGGACAGAGCAGTGAATCTTATTCCCAGCCCCAGCAGAAGAGCCAGATGCGGGTCACAGTAACAGGCATGGTACAGGCCACCCTGTTCCTGCCCAGCAGCCTGTGGACTGTAGCAGTTTCTGTCTTATACTTAACAGACCACTTCCAAAAAGTGGATCCTCATAGATTTATCACAATGTCATTTTGCTCAGCATCCAGCTTGGGAAATATACTTTGTTTTGGATTCTCCCAGTCTGTGTTTCGCCATGGAATTGTAAGTGTGATTAACAAACTCAGGGGAATAAAGATGAATGCCTTGTGTTAGGATTCTTGCTGTTTATAATCAGTATATTTTGATATCATTATATTATATCTGATGTAAACAAATATATGCTTCAAGCATGCAGACTCTACCCTTATAATCATATGCTAGTAAGGTAAAAATAAGAAATGTGTGAAAATATTGTTAGAACAGATTTCATTTAAATGTCTAGCTGTGTTTTTTGTGCTATATATATCAAGATTTTATATAATATTCCCATATCTGTCTGCTTCAAATTAGTTTAAAAATCTTAATGTCAAGATTAAGAGCTGTTGTTGTAACCTACAGTGGTAACCATTAGCTTTAGTGTTTTTGTTTTGTAACACTAGAAAATGGGGATGTTTTAAATGTTGTGCATAAAATATATTGTGATAAGCAACCTTCTATTTAATTTTAATTTTAATTAAATAAAATAACATTTTCATTGAACAACCACTGAAAGCAAGCAACAAATACAGACAATGTATGTGGCATGTCGTACAATTGCAGCATATGTTTACCTATCTTGGAAAATACTGCTGTTCTCTCTGAATGGTCAGGATTGCCAGGAAAGCGCTGACGCCCCTTTATTTGCATCTGCAAAATGTCCTTTATGGAACATTTACTGTGTATCAGATCCTGCACACGGTAACCTCTGAATTCAATCTAACCATTCAATTTGATTGAAATGTATAGTGAAATCCATGACTGCCCCTTCAAAGAGAGAAGAATTTGCATTCACTACACCTGCTTTATGCCTCATTAACTGTGATGGGGGTGTGTGTAGCACATGTTTTGCTGAACAGCCTGTGATTTAGCCTGTATAGCTTTATTTCAGTCGAGGGAGAGAGTTTAGGGTTAAATTAACCATTAAACCTCCATAATAATGTATATGTCTAAAGATGTTCAGTGTACTATAGCATGACGAAATGTGGAAGTGTCTTGTTTTCATGCATGTTTGATTTGAGCTATTCCAGACAACTCATCACTCATGAAGATTCACATTGTTATTTTACAATGGAATATTTTATGTTTTCTAAACCACTACTGTACACATGACTCGTTATTAAGGATAATCTAAGATCAGAAGTTTCACCAATTTCCTCAGGAGTTTGTTACAATAGTGTGCAGCCATTATTGAATTTATAGTGAACTATAAAATTCATTGCACTTGGCTGGGCATATTGTTTTCTGGCTGACGGCTTCAGATTCTCAAATCCTTTAATCATTTAATTTAACAATTAAAATGGTGAAGGCATTGATTGCAAATATTGATAAATCTCATTGTTTTTATTTTTGTTTTATATGTCTGTATATCTAACTGGTCCCATTTTTGCGAATTCCAAAAATGTACCTTGTCTAAAAAAAACAAAAAAACATTTAAACTTATCTGTTAAATAAGTGATGACCAACATTTCTCTTGAAGCTAATTATGCAGGGATGGCTGATGAAGACGTCTTCATTTTATAAACCCCTGGTTAAATACTGTAGCTTGAAGGACAATTTTGGCATTTTATCTAATTATCTGCCTTATCCCTTCCCAGTGACGATCCAATAAAACTCTATAATTATTCCCTCTGGGTCCTAACACTCAGTAAACCATTTAAACTCCAAATATAACTTGGGAAACAGGAAATACTACAGTCTCTCATTCAGTCTGCTTTAGAATGCTTGAAGAATTAAAGAAGTAATCTTTAATCTTTAAGTAATCTGCTTTTCATGATTGGTTAATAAAAAAAAAAAAAAAAAAAAAAATAAAATAAAATAAAATAAATGGTTTTATGGAGAAAAAATATTTCCACACCTGATTATGAAACAGCTGAAGAGCACATTTGGCTTTATCATGATCTGTCCTTTGAGACCAATAATGCAGTGCAGCCAAGCACTCGACAATAAAACTGTCAGTGACAATGATTACTTTTCTCTCTCCTGAAGAATATCTTTATCTAATTTCACATGAGTCAGTGGCCACTAAGGAGTGCACAAACACAGCAGGTAATTACTGTAACTCTGAATGTAGATCAAGGGGAGATGCGGAAAGTTGTTTTTAGTAATCTGCTTTTAATGAATTAGGCTCAACCGATGTTAGATCAGCAGGGTTTGGATTCGTTTGGTGAAAGTGGGAAGCATGAGGGTATTCACCTTATTTTTCATGTAAGAGCGGGCGCCGCAGTTTTTTATATTATGTGTTAGATTTCCAGTAAGCCACTTCCGCTATTGTCAGATTGGGCGGGTTCCCGCCCAATTGGGTGGTTTTGAATTTGATTGTGCGGGTAAAAAAGGGTTTGGGCGGGTGGACAAAATTTGGGCTGGTTTGGGGTCAGTTCGGCGGTTTTCAAACATCTACATTTTAAAGTCTAATTGGTTAAAAAACTAAACTAAAGTGTGCATGTAGTCTTTAAACTCAGTCATCATGACATTACTGTACACACACCCATGCAGAGTCAGCTGGCATTGGTGTTGACATCACCGACGAGCACGCACTTTTAGCCAATCAGCAATCCGCAGGCAGATGCGATTGAACGTGATAAGTTGTAGCTGTATATTCAAAGTGATCGCTAATGCCAAAGTGATATAGCCTACTATACAGTAAGTTGTATCTGCAGTAAAGAGTGAGATAGTGAGCAACTCTAAAAACATACACGTGGTGGGAGATATCGATGGTGACTAACTCTGAGAGGAGAGCACAGTTGAATGACTTGAAATCAAATATGGGACAACTCCTGTCCATGGTCATGTGCACACTAGCCAGAGTTGTATAGTCCAGGGGTCAGAAAGTAAAAGTCCTGCCATGTGTTTATTCCACCCATGAACTCAGTCAGCTGATTTCACTAATTAGTTCTCTCTCCTGTCTGAATTAGCAAATCCAGGTGATTGGAACAAAATACTGAGGAGGACTTTTACTTTCTGAACCTGGACTTTACACCTCTGACACTAGCCTAACCAGACATCTGCAACTTTTACACCATCCAGACTGCATGCACTCGACCCTGACAGCTGCTGAAAAAGGTTTGAATCAACGAGGAATCTGTTTTGACTGCTGCGTTATGTTCTGCAATGTGTACTTCCGAGGGTTAAAGTCATCGGTTCATTTCTTGATTGCCGTTTTGACAGTGTCCACCTGGACATTTTAGTCATATTGGCTAATTCTACTTAATTATTGGCCTGTTTTGATCTGTTTTCCTGGAAAATTTATTTATTTTTTATTTTATTTTATCATCGTTATTTTGTTTTAAGGAGATACAAATTGTGCTTATCAACCTTGAATGACATGGTAATGAAATTATATCACATTATTTTGGCAGTACAATTTTGGGCGGTTTTTTCTGGTAGTGGGCGGGGTTTGGTGAGCTTTTGGGCTGGAAATCACCGTCCCAATCTGGCAACACTGATTGTGAACCCGTAGTTTTGCATCGACTGTGTAGTTTTGACTGGCTAGCTACTTTTTAATATGGACTACAGACAGACTGGCGTCCTTTGCACAGTTAGGGTGTGCCATACTGGTTCAAGCGTAAAAAATACATGCAAGATATTTGTTTTGACCTTAATCCACGCACCAGAACTAAATGTGGATGTGGGGCACCTATGATCTGCACGCTGCAAAAAGCTCGTTGGCTTTGGTTAAAGCATTATTGTAATGTGTGAACATGCTGGCAATGCGAGTTGCTTGTTATTTTTATGTTTTAGTCAAATAGTTAACAGTGTATCTGTTGCATTAACCACTCAATCACCATTTTGAGTTCTTTGCACACACACGCTTAATGTGTGACACGATGCAGTACATGTGAAACGGTGCATGTTAAATGACGTTAAGACTCTAAATGCAGCAGTAGTTTATGTATTTCTCTTGTGTGTATTTGAGCGACACATTT
The DNA here is from genome assembly GCF_963993115.1 of Abramis brama. NCBI lineage: Eukaryota > Metazoa > Chordata > Actinopteri > Cypriniformes > Leuciscidae > Abramis > Abramis brama. The sequence continues at coordinate 25,860,716 of NC_139970.1, forward strand.
GTGAGAAACTGGCAAAATTTCGGTACGTTTGCTCTTTCCACTTCTTTAATGGCAGACCCATGGAAGATCATCCCTTTAATATTTGGCCACTTCTTTACGATAGAAATGTTACAGCCACTGTAATTTCTTGAACAATAACATGTGGACATCAAAACATGCACACTCATGAGGGTTTAAACTTTTATTTTGGAGTCGCAATGACGTACGGCGTACTTGATAGCGTCACTCAGCTCGCTCTGGCTACTCCGGTTATCTCTTTATGTATATCTAGGCTACAAATAAAACAAAATATGTTATAAACCACCACTCTGCCTCTTTTCATTTTCATTTAAAAAAATCTTAAATATAATGGCCACACAAATGTGGTTCAGGCAACGCAATTGATTATCTTCACTGCATATTTATAACAACACGAAATATAAAGCACAACCCTGACTCTTGATGAATGATGAATAAAAAAACATTATAATATTGATCATTAAAACTAACATTTAGCAAAAAGAGACAGGGTTGTGTCATTTTATTTTATTATATATGTACATACAGTGAAGAGAATGTAGGCAACATGTATGCTATAATAAAATATTTTATGTTTTAAATATATAAAATAAAATGACATAACCTTTTTTTGTTAAATGTCAGTTTTAATGATCAATAATAGCCATTATAAAAGTATAAGTAGCCTAAAAGGTATAAGAAGCTATACAATAAAGCAAACGATTCAGTCGAACAAAAGTCAGCTCTCTCTTTAACAACGTTAAAGTTAAATAGACTAAATAAAGCTAAGAAACTTCACTTTGCCCTCAGCTTAACGTTTTGCCAGGGAACAAATTATAGATTAATGAGACAAATAAAATAAATAAATAAATCGCCCGTTAGATATACAGTAGGGATGATTTATATCTCATGTTAAACCACTAGACTAGAGACATCCGAGCCAGCGGCAAGTCAGCAGCACTAGCCGAGGAAAGGCTGTTCTCGGCGGGGTACATGTGCGCCGAGCGTCCGATTGCCTGGTTCTCACAACTCCGAAAACGTCAGATCAAATTTTCAAATAGGCGCTATCTTTATAAATAAACCAAAGATTTGATCTTTAAACAACTACATTCTCGCCTGAAATACTCTTAAAACTACATTTCGTGACACAATTACAGCAGTATTTTTAAATTACGCGGGGTTTCTCCTCTGCTATTGACGCTTGCTGGTTGGTGTGAGATGCATTCTGGGATACCTGGCTGTCTCAAGTTCACACAAGTCACCTCTCGATGCATCCTTGGTAAAAGGGGTGGATCAAGAACACATCCAGGGATTTGAACTGGACTTGACTAGATGTGAACTTTGAATTGGAACAGTACTTGGGCAGCGACTGATGACGTTTCACAAGTCCACAAGAACACAAGTACAGACAAGAACGCATATTGAGGAACGGCTAAAGTCACAATGAAACGAAAGTAGAAATAGATATTTTCGTCCAAATTGTGACGTACATCCGAGTGTAGGATGGGGACTTGGTTCAAAGCATCAGTTGTTGATTGGATTTTGAGATTAAAGATGAGAGAATTTCATTCAAATGTGGTGGCAGATGAAGGGGTGGAGGGGTGGAGTTTAATTGACAATGATTGGAAAAGTCTTGCATATGTCTTTTTCAGCAGTCCAGCTGACAATTTCATTAAACATTATGAGGTCAGAATATATATTTATAGAAAAAATGAAACATATGCACGGATAAAATGTTCACAATAAGATCTATAATATGCACTTAGAAAATAGATAGGGTGCATTTGAATTATGTTGTGCCGAATTTAAAAGGTCAGAAAGCACAGAAGTGTCTGAGTCAGAAATCACAGAGACAAAACGCCATTGCCAACTAATGTGATGGAAAGAAAACGTCTCGGTTACGTATGTAACCCTAGTTCCCTGAATAGGGAACGAGACGCTGCGTCAAACGCTGTGGGAACGCCCCTGCGTGAGTGCGTCATGAAGCACGTATGGAATCAGTCCAATGGCGAGACGGAACGTCATAGGCGGGTGACGTCATCGACCAGGAAACTATAAAGCACCCCAAAGAACACAAATGTGACAGCTTCTGATAGGCCTGAAGCAAGTAGATCACGGGCATGCCGGGAGTATGGCAGAACGACGCAGCGTCTCGTTCCCTATTCAGGGAACTAGGGTTACATACGTAACCGAGACGTTCCCTTTCAAGGGAACTCGAGCTGCGTCAAACGCTGTGGGAACGCTAATACCCACGTCGCCATAAGAGCAAGTGTCCGTCGTGTGAAGTCAGAGCGCACAAGCAGACGAAAGCACCTGCGCCCCAGGGTTGGAGCTGAAGTCCAGGTCATAGAACCTGACAAAGGTATGCGGTGAGGACCAGCCTGCCGCATCACAAACATCATGAAGAGAAACTCCTGACAAGAGAGCTTTAGAAGCAGCCATACTCCTAGTAGAATGAGCTCGCACAGCCAAAGGTGAAGGCTGACCAGCCAACTCGTAAGAAAGTGAGATGGCCTCAACCACCCACTTGCTCATCCTCTGTTTAGATGCCGGACACCCCCTCTTGGGTGATCCAAAACAAATGAACAGTTGTTCCGATTTCCTCCACAGGGCAGCTCTATGGACATACGCATCTAGGGCCCTAACTGGGCAGAGTAAATTAAGTTTCTCCTGGTCAGACGACGTAAATGGAGGAGGACAGAAGGCCTGTAGAACTATAGGTCTAGGAACATTGGTAGGAACCTTAGGAACATAGCCAGGCCTAGGATGAAGAAAAGCTTTCACCATCCCAGGCGAAAATTCCAGGCACGAGGGAGCAACCGAAAGTGCTTGAATGTCTCCAATCCTCTTAAGAGACGAAATAGCGAGAAGAAAAATAGTTTTAAGAGTGATGAACTTCTCAGAAACCTCTTCAATGGGCTCGAAAGGAGCCAGGGAGAGACCTTCCAATATGATGGCCAAATCCCAGGATGGCACCCTCGTGCGAACTGGCGGCCTCAGCCTCAAAGTACCACGAAGGAAACGTGTTATCAACGGGTGTCTCCCCAAAGAGACTCCACTGAAAGGGACATGGTAAGCAGCCAGTGCCGCCACATACACCTTTAGCGTGGAGGGGGATAGCCCTGTGGAGAAACGCTCCTGCAGGAACTCCAGCACTGCACCCACCGGGCAGTTAACTGGGTCCAGCTGGTGTTCTCCACACCAAGAAGTGAAAAATTTGCACTTCAAGACATGTAACCTCCTCGTGGATGGAGCTCTGGAGTGGAGAATGGTCTCAACAACCACGGTTGAGAGACCTGCACCTATGAGCTGGACCCCCTCAGAGGCCAGGCCCACAGATTCCACAGTTCTGGGCGGGGGTGAAGGATCGACCCACTCGCCTGCGAGAGAAGGTCTCTCCTGATCGGAATCTCCAAAGGAGAGCCGTCGAGGAGAGACACTAGGTCCGCAAACCACACTCGGGCCGGCCAAAACGGGGCTACTAACAATAGGCTGACCCCGTCCCGGCGAACCCTCTCCAGAACTCTTGGGAGCAGAGCAATCGGGGGAAAAGCGTACAGACGCGACCTCGGCCACGCCTGTACCATAGCGTCCAACCCCAGAGGGGCTGGATGGTTTAGAGAGAACCACAGAGGACAGTGTGATGTCTCTCTGGAAGCAAACAGGTCTACCTCGGCACGACCGAAATGCTTCCAAAGGAGCTCCACCACCTCGGGGTGGAGTCTCCATTCCCCGGGCCTCGGCCCCTGCCTTGACAGGATGGTACTTTTGAAATGCTGCTGCTTGCTTTTTCTCCTCTTGGAACTTATCAATGACCGAATTCACCGCATCACCGAACAACCCAGAAGGAGATAGTGGAGCATCCAAAAGAAAAGATTTTTCTTTCTCTTTCATACCGGAAAGACTCAACCATAGTCCACCAAGGCTGCCATAGAGCGGCCCATTAGTTTGGCCGACTCCTTGGTGGCACGCAGAGATAAATCAGCAGCCTGACGTAATTTGCGAATCACATCGGTACTAACCTCCTCACTTTCGCTCACATCCTTTAATAAATCTGCCTGATATGCCTGTAGTATTGACATAGTGTGCAGGCATGATGTGGCCTGACCTGCCGCCGAATAAGCTTTGCCCACCAGAGCCAATGTATTTCTGAGAGGCTTGGAGGGCAAAGTCGGTGCCTTCAAAGAGGATGCTGCTTCAGCAGAAAGATGACTCGCTAGCGCTTCTTCAGCCTTAGGCATCGCCCCATAACCATATAATTTAGCCCCCGCAATATTAGAATAGGTTGAAGTTTGAGGGCTAAAAATACGGTACGAAACCGGTTTCTTCCACGACTTCGACACCTCTGCTTTACAACAGACTCCTGCCTAACAGCTGGCCACTCAATGCTTAATTTAGACACAGCACGAATGAGAACCTCCATAAGCTCCTCATGCTCAGGGGAATGAGGTGACGAGTCCTCAGTATCCCCTGTCTCAATACTGACAACATCCAGCTCCTCAGAACTGGATAGTTGCAATATTGGTGCCTCAGCCTGGGGGGAAGAAACCGCAGCGCGTGCTTCCAACCCCTGAACTGAGACACTGGAACTGGCAGGTAAAGGCTGAGATAGGGCTGGGCCCGTCTCAAACCCCGCTGACAGATCCATCTGCGATCCCCACGTCAAGCGCCGCCGCTCTGCCTCGGCAGATGCGGGACCCAAGCCGCGGGGAGCGCGAACCGAACCACTTCCCTCGAAAAGTGATCGGCGGGAGCGGAGCGTTCTGAGAGGTAAACGCTCACAATGCTCACAGTCAGCCCCCTCGAGAGCTGACTGGGCATGCTGAACTCCCAAACAAACAACACATAGATCGTGTGTATCCCCACCAGTAAGGAAACGAGGACAAGGGGGAACACACTTTCTAAAATGCTGTTTGCTCGCCATCATAATATATATGTGTTTTTTTTTTTAGTGAAAACTCCTGCTTAGTGAAACACTAAATGACAGACAAAAAACACTTGGACAATATTCACACACAGAGCGCTTGCTGAAGGCACAGAAGCTGTCGCATTTGTGTTCTTTGGGGTGCTTTATAGTTTCCTGGTCAATGACGTCACCCGCCTATGACGTTCCGTCTCGCCATTGGACTGATTCCATACGTGCTTCATGACGCACTCACACAGGGGCGTTCCCACAGCGTTTGACGCAGCTCGAGTTCCCTTGAAAGGGAACCAATGATTCCACAGGAAAACTGGTCAGTTGTGAAATATTTTTATATGACAACCACTAAACTGCATATTTGTGTCCCAGGTAAACAATCTCCTGAATAGCAATACTAGTTTCATGTTTCTCATTTCACTCAGATTTCCATTAATATGTCGAATGGTGAAAGCTCAATAGATGTGAGAATTCAACTTGTTAAAAATCACTGAAAATAAATATACACTCAAAACAAGCACCACACATTAGGGATTGTTCAGATTGAAACCACCCATACATTTAGGTGTGCAATGATCAGAACATCCACAGGGCTTAATAAATGGATTATTCAACAGAGAGACTGGCAGAAAATGGCTCAGTGGTATGATGCATATGCTATCATTTTTTCCGCTACCTGGAGAGAAAAATGGTGTGGATAAATTGATTTCCCCCCACATTAGAAAATTGTTATTGCCAAAGCTGGTGAATGAAGAAGTGGCAGGCATTTTTCATAGCAGAAGCAAAATGACAGTTTAATATGAAGCAGATACCCAGTTATTTTATACATTCTCCATATGGAATTTAAAGTACAAGACTCTAAAGACTAGATCTGAAAATTGATGGCAGAATTGTAAGAATAATTATAAAAAGGAACTTGTGTCATTAAACTTTGATTTGCCTCATGTGGTGCAATTTCCAGCTGGCTTACTCCAAAGTGATTCTGCAGTAGACAAATTACAAGAGTTTAAAATGAAAGAATCACTTATGCTCACCAAGACTGTATTTATATGATAAAAAAAAGCAGTAAAACAGTAATATTAACATAATTATTACAATTTAAAATAACCATTACTGCAGTCTTCAGTCTCACATGATCCCCTTTAGAAAACATGTTGATTTGGTGCTCAAGAAACATTTCTTGTTATTATCACAATTGAAAATGTTTGTTCTGCTTAAAATTGTGAAAGTGTTTTTGGTAATAATAATATCACATTATATTTTAGCTATTAGAAATAATCCTCATCATCAGTGGATTATTATCTGCAGACTGTGTGTCAGTCAAATGGAGGTAAGCTTCACAAAGAAACGTATTATTTTCTCGAGTTGATGTATCTGCATCTTTCTGTTGCATCAGCTTTTCTCAAAATGAGGCACATAATCACTCAATCAAAAGAGTTTTCATTGTTACTGTGCATTAAATAAAACCGTACTGTCAAGTCAGAGGGATTTTGGAATTTTAATACCTCTCTCAGGAATTCACATGAGGTCTCCGTGCAAGCATGTGATGAGCCTGTGAGTGACAGTCAATCACTTTTTAATCAGTGATGGCCGACCGAGTGTCAGGGATTTAAAATGACCACCTCTTACCGGGGTTTATCAAGCGTGACTCTCGCACCGTAGCCCTAATGCCACTCAAGTCTCATGTAGAGAGATGTCCTCATTTGTCACTAAAGCAGAGAGTGGCAGCAGCTCCACACGTAGAATACAAATGATGTGGCACAGTTTTAACACACAGAGCATGCTGGATGTGAAAGATTGACATGGAGCATACTAAACTTTAAACCTCCGGGGAATCACCCGTTTTAAACAAACACCAAACAGAGGAGAGTCTGCTGGCAAAAGAGAATGTGACAGAGCTCATATTAATAAAATGAGAATCAACATTGGCTTGGCTTTTCGGAGATGGCGAGAACTGAGGGATTTGAAATGTTGTAAAAGTGACGCGGAGATGCCGTTTGTATTACTCAACAGGTGAGTAGGTATTTTATTGAACAGTGAATGCTATAGGATAACCATTAATCCACACAGTCACTCAGAGCCGAAGCACAACCAAAACAATGTTCCAAAACAGTTTTGTGTTTTAACCGCTAGAGGGCCAAAAGTTACCAAGTGTACATTTAAAATAACATAATAAAACAGATTTTTCCTCAATTTTCAAATTTTTCCAACAATCATCCTTCACCAACACCATGCCTTTTCTTCCATGTATGGTTATGTAGACGTGTATTCCCTTTCCACTGTAAACCATTTCAGACAGGCCACCTGGGAATCTCTAATTGGTAGTTTTCCTATTATCAAGTGGGATGTTTGTATGGAAATTTGCTGACCCATTTAATCAGACAACACACTCCAAGCAAAGTACATGCCATTGGTCAGCACTTATAGATTTAAAGAGCTTTCTGTCAGCAAAAACAAATGAAGGAAAATAAAGGTGAACAGATAAAGGTCAACTTCCACCTGGGAGCCAATATAGAATACAAGAAAAGCCCCTTTGTCAAGTCAAGTCACCTTTATTTATATTTATATTTATTAATAATTATATATATATGTATTAATAATTATATATATATATGTATATATATATATATATATATATATATATATATATATATATATATATATATATATATATATATATATATATATATATATATACAGTGAGGAAAATAAGTATTTGAACACCCTGCTATTTTGCAAGTTCTCCCACTTAGAAATCATGGAGGGGTCTGAAATTGTCATTGTAGGTGCATGTCCACTGTGAGAGACATAATCTAAAAAAAAAATCCAGAAATCACAATGTATGATTTTTTAACTATTTATTTGTATGATACAGCTGCAAATAAGTATTTGAACACCTGAGAAAATCAATGTTAATATTTGGTACAGTAGCCTTTGTTTGCAATTACAGAGGTCAAACGTTTCCTGTAGTTTTTCACCAGGTTTGCACACACTGCAGGAGGGATTTTGGCCCACTCCTCCACACAGATCTTCTCTAGATCAGTCAGGTTTCTGGGCTGTCGCTGAGAAACACGGAGTTTGAGCTCCCTCCAAAGATTCTCTATTGGGTTTAGGTCTGGAGACTGGCTACGCCACGCCAGAACCTTGATATGCTTCTTACAGAGCCACTCCTTGGTTATCCTGGCTGTGTGCTTCGGGTCATTGTCATGTTGGAAGACCCAGCCTCGACCCATCTTCAATGCTCTAACTGAGGGAAGGAGGTTGTTCCCCAAAATCTCGCAATACATGGCCCCGGTCATCCTCTCCTTAATACAGTGCAGTCGCCCTGTCCCATGTGCAGAAAAACACCCCCAAAGCATGATGCTACCACCCCCATGCTTCACAGTAGGGATGGTGTTCTTGGGATGGTACTTATCATTCTTCTTCCTCCAAACACGTTTAGTGGAATTATGACCAAATAGTTCTATTTTGGTCTCATCTGACCACATGACTTTCTCCCATGACTCCTCTGGATTATCCAAATGGTCATTGGCAAACTTAAGACGGGCCTTGACATGTGCTGGTTTAAGCAGGGGAACCTTCCGTGCCATGCATGATTTCAAACCATGACGTCTTAGTGTATTACCACAGTAACAGTAACATTGGAAACGGTGGTCCCAGCTCTTTTCAGGTCATTGACCAGCTCCTCCCGTGTAGTTCTGGGCTGATTTCTCACCTTTCTCAGGATCATTGAGACCCCACGAGGTGAGATCTTGCATGGAGCCCCAGTCCGAGGGAGATTGACAGTCATGTTTAGCTTCTTCCATTTTCTAATGATTGCTCCAACAGTGGACCTTTTTTCACCAAGCTGCTTGGCAATTTCCCCGTAGCCCTTTCCAGCCTTGTGGAGGTGTACAATTTTGTCTCTAGTGTCTTTGGACAGCTCTTTGGTCTTGGCCATGTTAGTAGTTGGATTCTTACTGATTGTATGGGGTGGACAGGTGTCTTTATGCAGCTAACGACCTCAAACAGGTGCATCTAATTTAGGATAATAAATGGAGTGGAGGTGGACATTTTAAAGGCAGACTAACAGGTCTTTGAGGGTCAGAATTCTAGCTGATAGACAGGTGTTCAAATACTTATTTGCAGCTGTATCATACAAATAAATAGTTAAAAAATCATACATTGTGATTTATGGATTTTTTTTTTTAGATTATGTCTCTCACAGTGGACATGCACCTACGATGACAATTTCAGACCCCTCCATGATTTCCAAATGGGAGAACTTGCAAAATAGCAGGGTGTTCAAATACTTATTTTCCTCACTGTATATATATATATATATTATGTTATGTTATTTTATATTGTGCTTTTTACAATACAGATTGTTTCAAAGCAGCTTTACAGAGATAACAGGAAAATGCAACAAAAAATAGCGTCATAGTCCAGCTTAAGTAAGTTCAGTGATGGTTCATTTTTGTTGTAAAAAAGTTATTTATTTAGTTCATTTATATATATATATATATATATATATAGCCGCTCTGGAGAAAACCGTGATGTCATCGTCCAGCTCAGTTCAGTTCTCATATAATGGTGTCAATGCAGGCAGATCAATAATATTGTTGAATATTAAATGACTCCAACTAAGCAAGCCAAAAGCCAAAGGCGACAGTGGCAAGGAACCAAACTCCATCAGGTGACAGAATGGAGAAAAAAACCTTGGGAGAAACCAGGCTCAGCCTTTGTGTGATTAAAGGAGTAGTTCACTTTCAAATAAAAATTTCCTGATAATTTACTCACCCCCATGTCATCCAAGATGACAATTTCTTTCTTTCTTCAGTCGAAAAGAAATTAAGGTTTTTGAGGAAAACATTCCAGGATTTTTCTCCATATAATGGACTTCAATGGCAACCAACGGTTTGAAGGTTTGAATGCCAGTCTCAATGCAGCTTCAAAGGCTCGACACAATCCCAGTCGAGAAATAAGGGAATCTAGCGAAACGATCGGTCATTTTCTAAAAAAAAAAATATATACTTTTTAACCACAAATGCCCGTCTTGTACTATCTCTGAGATGCGCTACGCATTTCGGCATCACGTTGGAAAGGTCACACAGTCGGAAGTACCGACCCAGTGTTTACAGTGTAGGAGGACCATTCAAAGTTATTGTATGTTGAATGATACATATTGATATGTATTTGTGTCAGTTTATTGTTTAAAATGGTCCTTACGAGTGCATATGCTGGATGTTTAACGATTTCACGCTTGACCTTTCCAACGTGATGACGTAATGCGTGGCGCATCTCAGAGATGGTATAAGACGGGCATTTGTGGTTAAAAAGTATATAATTGTTATATATTTTTAGAAAATGAAATCTTTTCGCTAGATAAGACGCTTATTTCTCGACTGGGATAGTGTCGAGCCTTTGAAGCTGCATTGAGACTGACATTTGGACCTTCAAACCGTTGGTTGCCATTGAAGTCCATAATATGGAGAAAAATCCTGGAATGTTTTCCTCAAAAACCTTAATTTCTTTTCGACTGAAGAAAGAAAGACATGGACATCTTGGATGACATGGGGGTGAGTAAATTATCAGGAATTTTTTATTTGAAAGTGAACTAATCCTTTAAGTGTTATGATGAGGAGCACCTTAATGGCCATTATTGAGAATAAAAAGAAGGATATTGTACCTTTTGTTATGGCCATCAGCCTCACATTGTGTTTTATGAGGAATTGTCAAAGTTTCAGGTATTTTTAAAACATTTCAATGTAGTCAGATATTAACTGTTTAGAACAAGGGGGTAATCCCAAAGGATGGCTAGCAAGCCATCACCTGCTGTTACCATCCATTGACTCCCATTCATTTTACTTACATACTTACTTTACATCTAAGGTGTTTAAAGACTCCATTTGTCCATTGTTTATTTCTAAAGAAACACGACAATGTATAAAAGGCTCCATTACCTTGTATCTTACGTTATGGCCCCGTAGAAGCCGTTTTTGTAAAAATAGGCTAACGATTGCGTCATAACCACGCGACTCTCTGTCGCACAGTAGAGAAATTACCGTATAGACAGGAGGAGAAGCTCGCAGGCAATCGGGGGGACGTGGAGGCATAAAGTCCGATAAAGTCAAGGGAGAAGCCCATAGAGAGTAATAAAGTTGCTCCTTCTCCTAGCTCATGGACAGCTCCTACTCACGCTCTCCGTCTCTGCAAGATTCGGAAGGGAATGATTCAGATTTCGCTTGGTACAGCTACTAGAAGACTTACAGCGGTCAAACGGGTTGCTCACGTCACATCTACGTCGTCAAGCTCAGTTTGAGGCTGCGCAGTACGCTCAGCCATCAGGAAGTGAGTGCTTCTAATTGACTTCACTTTTCTCCGTTGAAGTCTATGGGGTCGCTCTGTCCATTTCTTTTACTGTCTATGGTTTAGAATGACATAAAAAAAATCTAAGCAAACAACAATTTTTAAATAAACCAAACATTTCAGAATCAGCAGTATGTTCGTCTGGGTCGACAGGCACAATTATGCAATGAAACAGCAGCTCCACTGAAATTCTCCCAAAACTCAAGGCATCAAGCTGAGAGACAATTTAGAGAGTATTTGGAGGTAATTCTGAAGTAAAAACCTACCCCGTCCTTTTTAGACTCAAGAGCTTAAGTGTAAACACTGTCTGATTGAGACAGTGATCTGCAGACATCCCTGCAGTATCAGTGAAAGGTAAATATGGTTGAGAAGTTGAAACAACATGAGAGTTGGAGTTTCAAAAGTTACCAAAGTGAGAGATGTTCTAAAACACAGAGTTCTGTCATGATGTAAGTTATGAGCGATAATAACAGGAGGACATTTGCACAGGGATTTTAAAAGCCTCATTGATGTTCGCCTGAGTCTCACATCAGTGCAGCCAGAGGGACTGAGAGAATTCATCCCTATGATGTGCTGCAGTTACAGATTTCAGAGAAGAGCAAGGGAATTGCTTGCTTACATTAAGTCTTTTTCAAAGGATTTAGATGAGGACAGATTTGTTGCTTGAATTTGTGGAGCTTGGAACAACATTTTTATGTATGTGGCTTGGCCTGCGTCCGTTACACGCACCCCCCCAAACCCCACTCCCATCTGGGTCACGGCACCAAATCTAAACGGTCCTGATCAACCCGCTCCGATGTAGGCCAGTAAGAGCTGTGCGTGTAAATATTTATCACCCTACCAGACTTGAAATGAACCGAACATTTCAGGCAAACACACTAAAGCCTTGTTAGCGTGCCCTTCTCCCATGCAGGTTTGAAACCCGCTCTGAGTGGGTCGAGTAGGACCAGTTACATATGGGCCCTCAAACACACTCAAATAAAGACATTTAGTGGGTATCACCACTTCATCACAGAGCCTAGGACAATGTTACATGTGTAAACAATGCATCAGCAGGCTTTGATATTGTTGGGATAAAATGACAGCTGTTTAGTGGAGTTTCCATCTGTTGTTCCACGGCAAACAAGTGAGTTGTGCATTTATGGTTGGGTAAATCTGCTGCCAATAGCAGAAAAAGATGAGTTTTTTTCTTTTTATCTGCAATCCATCGTATTGCAGTATTAATGCAATAAATATACTGTCCCTTTTTTTCCACACACTACTGTCTAAGGGTGTGGTCACATTTATCTTTGTAGAACCAGAATCTGCGGGCCAAATGCATTCATCTCAAAAGGAATCCGCTCAATCTGGAATTTTGCGTGAGGCAAAACATTTTCCCTTTCTCATTGCATTCAATTTGGTTAACATGTGAATTCGCAGCACTTTTCAATTTAAAGCAAATAGTTTGGAGTTAGAAGTCACCTCTGAGTAATCGGTGCATCATTCATCATTGCTACACTAGCCATAATCAAACATATCCCCACTGCCTTTCCAGATAATGGACAATGGACATTTTTCGGCTGCTAAATTTTCCTGTACAGTTGAACAGAATGATGCCAGAGAGAAATACACAAAAATATGGTCCCACTACAACCCCTTAAGGTTTTACTGAAGAGATCCCTGACAGTTCTCAAATTACAGCCCATCTTCATCTCCCTTGGAGAAATATTACATTGTGATTATTAGAGTCCACATGTGGTCAATAACAGGCCAGTGACCATTCAGGCTCCATTAAAGGGGTTGGGAATGATGAGCATTCATTGGGGGAAATGGCCCACAGAGAGAGAGAGAGAGAGAAACTGCAAGGAGAGACTATAGGAAGCTTACTCAAAAGGATAGCTGCCTATATTGGAGCCTAAACAAGCACAACGGGTTTTAAAGCTCCAACTTTTATAAGCAAAACAGAAAGTGTTGCTTTTATTGCTAAAATAATTCAGATTAAATAGTTTCATTGAAAAGCTATTTCACTTCTTCAACAATTTGTGTGGAATGCATCAGTGTAAAATAGTTATTGTTCTCTATATACAGTGTTTATCATTATAAAAACCACATTAGACTCCACGGGGAGCAGAAGTGATGACCATAAATGTATGACACTGCACATTTTTACAAAGTATTGTTTCACTGGTATTAAAAATGACTTGTGTAGCCATAATCAAACATATCCCCACTGCCTTCCAGTTTTTAAAGAATTAAAGGCAGTTATATTGCAATATAATCTAGTTCTCCACTTACAGTTTATATTCCCACAGTATAACTAGATAGATAGATAGATAGATAGATAGATAGATAGATAGATAGATAGATAGATAGATAGATAGATAGATAGATAGATAGATAGATAGATAGATAGATAGATAGATAGATAGATAGATAGATAGATAGATAGATAGATAGATAGATAGATAGATAGAAAACGTTACTGGTTAAGATGGACATACAGTTGTGACACTGAAGAAATTTTCTGGCAAATTAGCATGCCAATAACTTTCGATCATATTAACATAACACTAACACTGTCCAATTTTGTAATTATGCATGTTTTAGCCACACACATAAAAAAAAAAAAAAAAGGGCTGCTGTTGTAGTGCTGAGTGCATTTCACAGAGCATCAGAAATAGTCAAACAGAGACTTTCTGACAGGAATCAGGAATACATATCAGCCAATTTCATGCACATTAGCAAAAGAGATGAATTTCTACTTGCTCTATAGTGGGAATTTTAAGCACCAGTCTGGAAAATGCATTAGTAAGCTTCACAAAAAGCCACACAATATTCTGATATATCTGCAGATTAGCTGTTGGTGGGGGCTCAGTTGTGTTAGTTCTATTTCTCCGTTCTAACACAGACACTCTGAAATCTTTTTAAAACAAATCTGATTTACCTCCCTTTTCTAAAAGCATTGACTTCCTCCTTCCTTTGAACAAAGCTGACACAGAGACACTAATATGTTTAATTGAGGGTGTGACAGAATCAGTCATACAATGTCAGCTGACATCTGCTGTGAGAAATCAAAGGAAAGGCAAAGACTGACATTGTCCATGCAAAATGCTTAAAATGGCAATTTTTTTCTGTTTACTTTTAACGAAAAAAAAAGATTTCTTTATAGTATTGTTTGTCAACTCTGTGACTGTCAATTCTGTTACATACTGTCAACATTGTTACTCTACCTTGGTAACAGAGTTTTATAGTAACATAATTGATCATTTTAAACCTTTTAGCCAAAAACTCCACTTGTTTTTTTGGATTTTTCACTTGAAATCATGATTAAAAGACTTTTAAACAACCCACTGTGTGATCAGTGATCAATTATGTTTCCCTTTTGATATTGTGGTAACAATTTTGACGTTTTACAAAATAACTCTTGGTGAAATAACTTTTTAGATTAAAATATTTTCTCAGAGAGAGCACACATTTCAGTGCTTCAGATCTTATCAGTGAGGAAAAGTGACATCATTTCTTGTATCGTACATAATTGTGGGAGATAATCCACAAATTTAAAGGCAAAGTATGGTACGGTAACAGAATTCACGCAAGATTTATGGACACACATTTATTATAATATAAAAATAAGTTATATTTTAAAATAAATAAGTTATTTTTAAACAATTTAATGTTGTAGAATTAGGAAAATGACTATTTAGGGCTTTTATAAATGAAATATTACCCAAAGAAAAGTAAAGTGAAATATTCTGATTACACAATGATACATGATGGAAAAAATCCACTGACTAATTTGGAAAAAAATAATGATTTTCAGCTATATAAGACACTTTTTACAGAAAATAGTATATTGTTATAGCCTGTAACATTTTGTGACAATGAGTGACAAATTATTAAAATAATCAAAAATATACCCATTTGAAAAAAAAGCAGAAAAAGAATCACTTTGGACACCAAATGCACCTGCAATTATAGAATCACACATATATTGCCTGATACCTGAGGCAACTTTCATATTTTAGACGCTAAACTGGCTCATTGTTGCAGCTGGGAAGATGTCTCTTGAGTTTTAATAATTGGTAAATGGATTTCAAAGAAACAGCAAAGTGCTGAAGACCACATCATATTAATGTGACCTAATTGGTAATCAATATAATGTAAAAGGTTGTTTCACACCTATACTTTTACACGCCATCCAATTAAGTCTAAAACCAAAGTTCAGCTAAATAGTCAATATATCATGCTGGATGTGGATTCAGTGATTTCGCACTGCTCCTCAAGAGGGAAATGACTTTGTCAGTGAAAGGAAGCTGAGGTCAGGATGTCACAGATGAGTTAAACAGCTCCAGAGACCCCGTGCAGCACTAATGAAAGGTTTCACCGTCCCTTCATTCTGCAGAACATCCTCAGTATTATTTGTCCCTCTAAGTGAGCATGCACAGAAAGGATTTTCTTACCCATATTGGGGGCAGACTAGTGTGAAAAACAATTTTAGAATCTTAGTCGTATGGGAACAAAATGACTTGAAAATAAGAAATAACAATGCCTTTTTTTTTCTGCACTGATAACCCAAGCAGTTTACATTTATAAGACTCAGTGCCAGCCACTGGGTGGTCTTTGGTGTCAAGCAAAAAAACGGTTTGCCCCAGTTTTTTACACACTGTTGGGAGGAAATTTCCATTTAAATGATTACTGATCCCTAAAGATAGAGGCAAAGAACAGTGAGTATCTCTGCAAGGTCACAGCTATTCAGCCATGCCGTGTCAGAGAGAACAAACACATGCTGTAATTGATTTGACTGCCTCCCGTGTGGCTAAACTGAAGCTCACAGGTCTGAAGAATTACAACCTAGTGTGTTTGTCACTCACTGACTAATTGTGTTTGATAGTAAATGAACAGAAGGAATTGGACATGATGGACAGGAAGACATGTTGTGAGGGAACATTCACAGAGACACAATACTCTGTGGCAACTAAGAGGACATAATTATTATTAGTCAGATAGTATTGAAGTTAATTAATAGGTCTTGATAAATGAACTGATGCAGAATA
The DNA here is from genome assembly GCF_963993115.1 of Abramis brama. NCBI lineage: Eukaryota > Metazoa > Chordata > Actinopteri > Cypriniformes > Leuciscidae > Abramis > Abramis brama. Next base: position 25,877,012 of record NC_139970.1, read on the forward strand.
CATAGCCAATGAAATGTTTTTACAAAGTAAACATTTTCTGACTAAAATGACAGTCATTACTCCTTAAATACTCGCTAAATCAGTAGGTGGTGACAAATAGCCTAACTGTTTTATTCGTTAATTCAAGAGATTCGTTCAAAAATTGCCTCCCGATTTAATGATCTACAGCAAAATAGAGAGAGCTTTGGTGTTAGCAGAGCAAATATTTAATTACCACAATTTCTCGCTAGAAATGATATCAGAAGGTGAAAACATTGGTCAAAAACGTACATTTACACACAAACTGACTACCAACCACAACTTTCAGACACCATCTTTATTTTTTAGCTCAGTTGTCAAAGAATAAAATCACAGGACTGTGGGACATCAAAGGTGAATAAAAACATATGCTGCCTTCAAAAATCAATCAGATGAAGGTATCTCAGGAGACAGGAAGTAACAAGTGAAGCTAGCTTTGGATTCGGACATGCCTTGATTCCTTCCTGCATTGGAATGCGTCCTCCAAAGGCAGCGTTTTTCAGTTAGCCAAAGAGAGTGGGTTATGATTTACGAATAATTCACTCAACCGATTCAGTCAACCACTATTGTACTGTATGTTGTTCAGAGAGGTGAGATGGTTGATTGCACTACTTGCTTTGCCTGGATCTATTTTCGTTGACGGATCAAAAACAGACAAAGTAAAGTGGCAATACTGTCTCTAAAATGTCAATTCAAGATTCAAGATTCAAGATTAATTTATTTGTCCCTAGGGAAATTTGTCTTGGACATACAGGCTGCCACATAAAAATACATACAGTTATAGTGCATTAATAAACACAGAACAAGTACAGGCATAAGTGCATTCAGCACCTACAACACAGCCCCTCATTTCACACCCACCTTATGTCCTGAGTTCAGGAGATTCAGTGATAAAGTGATAAAATAATTTGTATACCTATATCTTTTCCTGTTTTTAATTGGAACCCTATAGCATCTACCTGATGGGAGCAGTTCGTACTCTGAATGCAGGACATGGGAGGGGTCTGATATAATTTTCCTAGCCTGTTTAATGGTCTTCTCAAAAAGAATTTGGAGGGAGGGATGCTCCCTCACCCCCATCACTTTCATTGCTGTATAAACCATAACTGATATGTTACCAAACCGGGCTACAATTCCGTAACGTAATACACTCTCTATCACAGCATGATAAAATAACATCATTACACTCTGTCCAACCCCAAACACCCTGAGTCTTCGCAAAAAGTAAAGTCGCTGTTGTATCCTAGTGCATACAGAACTCACATAGACATTCCAAGACAGATTACAGTCAATATGTACACCCAAGAATTTGTAAGAATAAACCTGGGCAATACAAATGTTGTGGACCAGTAATGGAGAATGATCTCCCAGATGTCCTGGATCAAAAATAATTTCTTCTGTTTTCTTACAATGAGATGATGGTCCTCACACCATTGTACAAACTTTTTAACCTCCAAACAATAGCCAGAAATGTCAGTGTCTCCATTCAAATGGATGGATTCCATCCAAGAAGGCAGTGTCAGCCGAAAACTTAACAATAAAAGTGCTGGGATGACAGCTTGTGCAAACGTTTGTGTATAATGTAAACAAAATGGGCGAACTTACACATCCTTGAGGAACACCTGTATTGATGACTTTCGACTCAGATAATGTCTGGTTCACTTGGACCTGCTGAGTCCTGTTGGACAAAAATGAGTGATATCACCTGATGATGTATGGGTTAACAGACATCTGTCTGAGTTTACTGAGAAGGATGCGTGGCTGCAGAGTATTAAAAGCAGAGCTGAAATCTACAAATAGTAGTCTGGCGTATGCCTTGGGGTTTTCAAGATGTTGCAAAATAAAGTCCACTATAGTTAATATACAACGCATTCTCATCCCAAGGCGTCATATACTGACGCTTTTGAAATTTTGTCTACATTCGACGCACATGGCACCCTTTAGCAGTAATGATTGCCATTTTCCAGAGAGATGGAACTGTATGTGAATCAACAGACCTCTGAAAAACAGGGACCTAGGCTGGTGTAAGGTCCTCTGTACAATCATGTCTTAAAAAGGAAAGCCGAGACTCCATCAGGGCCTGTTGCCTTATTAGTGTTTGTTCCTTTAAAAAGTCTTGTCACTTCCCTGGGACTAATGTCTATCTGTGGAACACCATCGTCAATTGTAATGATGTTAATAACACTGTCCCATTCTAAAGAGAAATCATCTGAACCAAACCTAATATAAAAGTTATTCAAATCATTTGCCATAGTATTTTCGTCTATTGTGTGCAGTGGTTTCCTGGTGGAAGTCATATTTGTAATGGATTTCATGGTGGCCCAAAGTCCTTTTCTATGGATTCCCTGTATTGAGTTTCTGTTTTAGCTCCCTCTGTGCTGATCTTAGTTGCACTTGGTACTTATTCCTAAAGGCAAGCCTCTTGCACTTAATACAGTCCTTGACGTCCTTAGTAATGTACTTGTTGTTGGGATACAGCTTTATTGTCTTTTGGGGTATCACAGCGTCCACACAGAAGATAATATAAGCTGTGATGCCTTCTGTGGATTTGTTCAAATCTGACTCATGGAAGATATCCCAGTCTGTACTCAAGTAACATCCCTTCAAAGTTTCAGTACTGTCGGTGGACCAGACTTTAACAGTTTTTACAAGAGGTTTGCTTCTCTTAAGGAATGAGCTGAAGAGTATTATGATCAGAATTGGACAGCAGTGGTTTAGCTCTGGCTTTATATGCATTCTTGATGTTTCCATAGCATTTATCAACTGTTTGTAGTTTCACATTTAAGGTACTGTTCAAATCCAGGTAAAGGCATTTCAAGTTTGCAATGATTGAAATCCCCCAAAATAAGCACGGGAGCATCTGGTGTATGTTGTAGATGTCTATGTACACAATACACCACTTGGGCCACAACTCTCCCTGCGTTTCCACTTGGGGGCACATACTGTAAACAACACACATCACAATGTTCCCAAACTCTCTCAGAAGGAAGAACGGCTTGAGACTCAAGCATAATAGCTCAACATCTGGGTTACAGATAGTCTCTTGTGTGGTATATTGCCTAAACCACTTATCATTACCAAAAACACATAGTCCGCACTTTTTGTTTGTTGTTTATGTAAGCTATGTGACACATAATTGGAGTTTAATACGGTAGAGGAGAACAGGGTAATGTGAGACATCGGGTAATGTGAGACACCCCCTGTATCTAGGCAACGGAACACAATTTTGGCCATTTGACCATTATGTTTTCAAGCCCCTCTCATTTCCCCTTGGCCATGAAGGAGATGACCTCATGGTGCTGTAGTAAGTTTTTTTTTTTCACAAAAATATTTTTTTTGCATGTAAAAGTAAATTTTCTTGCTGTCAACTTAATCAACTGTTGTGCCAAAGCAAATTGATTCAGGTAGAAAAACTTATATCATACATGTTGATGAACTACCAACATATAAAACCATGTGATGATGCTAGCTGAAGATTACCCTGAATTGCTAAGAGAGATGGACCGAGGTCACTGACACTATCCCTGGGAGCCTGCTTGGGAGTAAAGTCAGCATGGGAATCTCGTCCATCTGCAACCACACGGACACTGTCCATTTTTGTTTTCGGAGGAGGACCTTCCTCCACCGCTTTTTCTCCAGGGGTGTCTGAAGCCCCTGGAGTCGCTTCGCCGTTTACCCAGACCGACCGTTCGACAAGCATACGTTTTACTTTGGGATCAACCGAGAAGCTCTGGACGGTGAACCGCGATGCGCAGGCTCCCTACACATGGGTCTCGCTCCACTCGGGCCTGGGCTCGAGACGATACGGCCACTCATAGGGTGTGTGAGGAACCATCCACCGGGGGCAGGGGCGGGAGGCATCTGGATCGAGGCCGTAACCGGGAAGGGTGCTTTCAAAGTGGGGGGAGGCTCTCTCAGGGCGAAGTTCGGCTCTTAAGGTGTGCCAGGGGGGCCCCAGCTAGCCCCCCCCATTCCCCGACCCGCCCGCGGTCACCGCCACCTTTGCAGACATCCGTTTCAGGCGGGCCATCTGAGTCTCCCGAGGTCTTGTGTCGATGTGCAAATCAGGGAGGAGCAAGCTGACCCTCGACCGGCCCTATTTACTGGAAGTCTCGCCCGCACAAAGTGCACTTTCTCTGGGCTGGGTCAGGCGGTTTCCACACCAGGTCTGACCATCACGGTTCTCTGGTCCGTGTTCCTTGTCCAAGCGGAGCATTGTCCCTCCTCCACAAAGACCCAAAGGTCCGTTTTAGAACCGACTTTGCTCCAGACGGAGCTCCAGCGGTGGCGGACAAATCCGAATCTGGCCCAGGATGGGCCACCCTCCTTGGGCTGGCCAGGGGACGTGGAAAAAGTAAGTGGATCAGTTTACCCCCAGCTGGTTCACTTTACCCCCTTGATTTCTCTGGTCTGTCTCAGTTTACCCCTAAGCTGGGGTAAAGTGAGACACAAGACCACTTTTTAAAAAACAATCATATTTTCACTGCCCTTTATCCTGAATACATTCTAATAATTTCCATTTCTAGGAAACATCCTGAATTAATGGGAAATGTGTAAATTTGACTGATATATCATTTTAGCTCGCTTAGAGGGGAAAAAATGTAAAAAATGTCTCACTTTACCCCACTCTCCCCTACGGTTGTCAATCCAGTTTTATAAACCACACCTACAAAGTCACATACAGCTTAGCTTCATTTTCATTCCAGCAGCCAGTGTGGAGTGTGTGCTGGCACTCATGTGTTGGCTGCTGTTGTCCATCACTGCGCCAAAACAAACATCACAGATTTCCAGTCATCTGCCTTTAGCCCTTTGGCCCTTCGCCGTGTGTGTGTGTGTGTGTGTGTGTGTGTGTGTGCGTGCGTGCCTGCGTGCGTGCTTGCGTGTGTGTGTGTGTGTGTGTTTGAGAGAGAGAGTGAGAGAGACAATGAAAATAAATGAAATGGGGGATTTAAGTGAACTGGGGGGGGGGGGGGGGGGGGGGGGTGGACAGGGAATATGAAAAAGGAAAAGGAAGACAAAAGGACAGTGACAGGGATAATTAGATTGTTGAAGGGGGAGTCGGCTGGTTATGTAATGATTCCTTCACAGGTCACAAAGGATAATAACCTGCAAACAGCCTAGTAAAACTAAAGTCAAGTTGAAATTGTTGGCATTTATTTAATGCACATTCCTGCTATTATTGTGAAAGATTCATCAGTGTATGTAACTACGAATGTTAGTCTTTTAAGTCTTCATATTCCTTAATCCAATAATTATTTCTTCGTAATGAATCTGTCCTTTGAAACTACTTTTCTTTTGCATTGACATTGATAATGTTAACCAATAGCCTGCATTGTTTTAGAAAACTGGATTCAATCTGGTACATAATGTCCATTTTTCATAATTCAGTCAACTGATAAAATCAAGCTCCTGCCAACATTTTTTTTTTTTATTGAATATCCTGTTCTACTCAAAACCATGTTGGCAATTATATGGAAGGAAAATGGGTTGCAAAAAAACAATTCATACTGACTTTAAAAGGATAGTTTCCCAAAAAAATGAACACTGTCTTCAATTACTTTATTTACAAAAGATATTTTGAAGAATGTTAGCAACCAAACAGTCTGGGTAACCACTGATTTCCATTGTATAAACAAAAAAGACATAATCTGTATTGAGACATATCTCAAAATATCTTCTTTTATGTTCCATAGAAGAAAGACATAAAGGTTTGGAATGGCATGAGAATGAAAAAAAAAAATTCATTTTCTTTTTTGACTGAACTATCCCTTCAAGACATTAATGCTGTCAGTTTTCTATTTTACAATTTATTTATTTTTTAATACATCCAATTTTAGAGTTAAGCAAAAAAAAAGTTAGAAGTTACAGTGAGGAAAATAAGTATTTGAACACCCTGCTATTTTGCAAGTTCTCCCACTTGGAAATCATGGAGGGGTCTGAAATTGTCATCGTAGGTGCATGTCCACTGTGAGAGACATAATCTAAAAAAAAAAAATCCAGAAATCACAATATATGATTTTTTAACTATTTATTTGCATGATACAGCTGCAAATAAGTATTTGAACACCTGTCTATCAGCTAGAATTCTGACCCTCAAAGACCTGTTAGTCTGCCTTTAAAATGTCCACCTCCACTCCATTTATTATCCTAAATTAGATGCACCTGTTTGAGGTCGTTAGCTGCATAAAGACACCTGTCCACCCCATACAATCAGTAAGAATCCAACTACTAACATGGCCAAGACCAAAGAGCTGTCCAAAGACACTAGAGACAAAATTGTACACCTCCACAAGGCTGGAAAGGGCTACGGGGAAATTGCCAAGCAGCTTGGTGAAAAAAGGTCCACTGTTGGAGCAATCATTAGAAAATGGAAGAAGCTAAACATGACTGTCAATCTCCCTCGGACTGGGGCTCCATGCAAGATCTCACCTCGTGGGGTCTCAATGATCCTAAGAAAGGTGAGAAATCAGCCCAGAACTACACGGGAGGAGCTGGTCAATGACCTGAAAAGAGCTGGGACCACCGTTTCCAAGGTTAATGTTGGTAATACACTAAGACGTCATGGTTTGAAATCATGCATGGCACGGAAGGTTCCCCTGCTTAAACCAGCACATGTCAAGGCCCGTCTTAAGTTTGCCAATGACCATTTGGATGATCCAGAGGAGTCATGGGAGAAAGTCATGTGGTCAGATGAGACCAAAATAGAACTTTTTGGTCATAATTCCACTAAACGTGTTTGGAGGAAGAAGAATGATGAGTACCATCCCAAGAACACCAGCCCTACTGTGAAGCATCATGCTTTGGGGGTGTTTTTCTGCACATGGGACAGGGTGACTGCACTGTATTAAGGAGAGGATGACCGGGGCCATGTATTGCAAGATTTTGGGGAACAACCTCCTTCCCTCAGTTAGAGCATTGAAGATGGGTCGAGGCTGGGTCTTCCAACATGACAATGACCCGAAGCACACAGCCAGGATAACCAAGGAGTGGCTCTGTAAGAAGCATATCAAGGTTCTGGCGTGGCCTAGCCAGTCTCCAGACCTAAACCCAATAGAGAATCTTTGGAGGGAGCTCAAACTCCGTGTTTCTCAGCGACAGCCCAGAAACCTGACTGATCTAGAGAAGATCTGTGTGGAGGACTGGGCCAAAATCCCTCCTGCAGTGTGTGCAAACCTGGTGAAAAACTACAGGAAACGTTTGACCTCTGTAATTGCAGACAAAGACTACTGTACCAAATATTAACATTGATTTTCTCAGGTGTTCAAATACTTATTTGCAGCTGTATCATACAAATAAATAGTTAAAAAATCATACATTGTGATTTCTGGATTTTTTTTTTTTAGATTATGTCTCTCACAGTGGACATGCACCTACGATGACAATTTCAGACCCCTCCATGATTTCTAAGTGGGAGAACTTGCAAAATAGCAGGGTGTTCAAATACTTCTTTTCCTCACTGTATGTTGGTAGTTACCGTCCGAATAGAGTTGAAGTGAAATTATGATAACAGCCCAAGAACCTCCTGGTTCTGTGATGAGGAACCAGTGCACCCCCTATTGGGTGCAAAATAACAGTTAGCTGCATGTTGCATTGTTGCTGTTGCTGATGCTTTCAGTGAATTTGGTGGTGTAGATTGATTTTCCAGATCCTATCAATGCTAGGAAACAGAGAAGCTGATAAGTGTAGGTGAAATCCTACTGGAGTCTTAAGTTAGTACCTCATTAAAGTCCTGGGTTGTTAACGCTGATGAACCGACTCGCTCTGGTTGACTGCGCACATTTCCTGATTCTCTATAGCCTACTCATGTCTGTCAGTAATTTGACGACTTGAGTCTCTCCTTGAGCAACCTGAAAAGTCTTTATGTTGTCATCAATGTATGTATATGATATTTCGTCTTCGTTGCTATTTATGATCAGCTTTTGATCATGCACTCAAGCGCTCCCTCGGATGCAGTTTAAACAGCAGGAGATTGACTGTCCTTGATTGAAAACCATCAAACCAATGTCAAGAGAGGAAGTTTGTCAACACAGCCAATTAAAATTGATTTTTTTTCTCAAGGTTGTTTGTTGCGGGGTGATGTAGTTATTATGAACAAGTTGGGTTTTCTAAAGAGAAATTCCTCTATTTTCTCTGAGAGCAAAGTTTAACAATACTATTTTGTTTTCACTTTATTTTGATGGTCCCTTTAACACATTCTGTTTACTGTACATGTCACCTACTGTACATGTCTACTCTCATTAAAGTGTTATTAGAGTATTAGTAGACGAGTTAGGGTTAGAATAAGTACTTGCAAAGTTAGTCAGTAGAATGTCTGTTGGGGGACCAACACAATAAAGAGTTAGCAGATATTAAGTCGGTTTAATTTTTACGTAATATTATTTTCTCATCCAAATTCTGCTGAAGACATCAGACCATTTAATCCTATACCAAACACAAATTCAGGTCATTACCAACAAGTGAATGTTACTTCATATACCATTTAAAATAAGACCTTGTTGCACATATAGAAGTGCCAGCATTATTTCTTTGCACAATTTCCCAACCATTGATTTCTGTCTGTGTGTGAGGAGACTGTAATGTTCTCACTAGTAGCCAATCAGAGGTCTGTCTAAACACTCTTGGCTTAGAGAATGAGAGATCTTGTTCTTTGTAATTACTATGAACACCCATAATGGAAGGGCCAGAGTCTCACAGACTGTCACAAAAGCTAAGAGACACCTGAGGATTTCTGCGGAGTTTTGTGGTGACTGTATCGCTGAAAACGACACAAATTTATTTGAAACGCAAAGCTACCAGAACATGAACATGTAATTGAAGGCTGGATTGGTTATCCAAACAACCGATTGTTCTTGCTGGGAGTTTTCAGTATTTATTGATTTTGGGTGTCATATATCATTAATGTTAGCTGATTTAACTTCTAATTAGCACAACAAACTTACTGAATCTATTCATTACAAAAACAATAAATTTACAACACATTTGCTATATCTGTAAAATGAAAACAGACAGTGCTCTCATACAAATTTCATACAGCTTAAAGCAATATTTCAGAAAAAAATGAAAAATTCTGTCACCCTGACTGACTCTTATGTCCAATCTTGGCCCACTGAAAAAAAAAAGCCTCCATGCACCTACATTTATGCATTCAGGGCAGTAAAATACCAACAACTTTTATTCTTTTTCACCCAAATTATGATTACAGGGACACATTTACGGTTAATAAACACTTACTTTTGCATGCTTTCTAGCACAATACTGTCATGACCTCAACATTTGTTTTGTGCACAATTTGTAAACTATGACAAGCTTACATCACATAAGCAGGTCCATATGTATGACTATTTTGAAGCTCACCTTGTAAAGCATTGCACTTGTGATACAGTGCGCTCTGTTCTGAGTCCAGTGGAACAAATCAAAGAGCTCAAAAACTTGTAGGAGGAAGCTGAAGTGCATTGTTGCCTTAGCAAATGTGCTTTTCCTCACGTTTGCTTTTTAACACTATCGGTTATGTTTACGCTGGCAGATTCATGCACTGAAAGCACTTTTAATGCCACTCATTTGCAAAACGTGCAAGCAACACAATATCATTTTGCAGAAATGTTGAGATGGTCCTCACTGCAGAACATGAAATCCATGGGGAGGAGTCGGATCCAGATCCAACTCCTCCCACCTTACATATACCTAAACCTACCCATCTCCGCCCCCTGATCCCTAAACCTACCCATCTCCACCCCTTAATCCCTAAACCCACCCCTAAACCTACCAATCTCCACCCCTTATATCTGGAACCAACTCCGCCCCCTGGATCTCGTGTACTGCATTGAGGTGCTACTGGAAATGTTGCCAAAGACACATTTTCCAATAGGCCTCAGTTGGTTAAATATCTCAGTTCGTGTTCCAAGCAAGAAAATTAATAAAAATTTTGGAATGATGTGATGGTGAGTAAATGGTGGCAGAATATTCCTTTTTTCCCCTTCTTTATTAGGTGATGAATCTTTAAAGGGGTATATATATAGTTTGTGTCAGGAAGTCTCAGTTCTCTAAGTCAATCTAATTTATTCTGTTAAATTTGCTGTGCTAATTAAGAAGTCTTTAAATAGATATGACACTCCTCAAGACAGCACTGTATGCAGAAGAAAATAATGTTGTCCATTCATTGATGGATTTCAGGGATAGAATGGGACAGCATCTGGTCCATGCAAATCAGAAATGGAAAAACAGTTTGCACAGCATATGTGCTATCCAGCAGTCACAAGTCACTCCTCATTTTTTAGGGAGGAAAAAGACAGCAATTAAAATCCCAGTCTCCTCTGACATAACTGAGTTGAATTCATATCACAATATCACAGTCAATCGAAATGACACTGAGACTCTTGGGCACTCCTCAAGAAGTGAAATGAATTGAAAACAGAAATGCAATTAATTTGTTTATAAATAGCCTATTTATACTGATCACACAGTTTTTTTAGGATATTGTATACTTAATTTCATAATATGTAATTAAACATACTGCTGCTTAGCATGTCATAGGTGTTGCAATTTGATGAAAAAATTAAAGCCCCTTATTATGAATAGTCACACTGTGCTTAACTAGCTGAAATAATCGCATTTAAGATGAATTGCTTCATTCAAAGTACATTGAAGTTAGAGTCTGATGTATATGCCTGTTTAAGGTATATGTTAAAGGTGCCTATCAGTATATGTTTCAGTTTAGTTGGTACCGACCCTGGGTTTTAAGCACATGAAAGTGGATGGCTCAGCTTTTAGCTGTGTTCATCATCATAAATTATGCTTCACGGCTAACTTGCTCCGGGCCAGGTTATGTTCTATGTAAGAGATGTCAAACCGAAATTGGACCAATCAGCTGTGAGCAAAGTGACACATGTCTGATGCAATAAAGTCACTCCCCCAGTTTCTCTTGCTCCAAATTAAAGGTCACTAGTAACAGATTAATAGTAACAGATTTTTAAAGACAACATTGTCTGGCTATAACTTATTATAATTATTTTATATTATTCATATAATTATTATACCCCTAATCCATTACACATGAGCAATTTTGGTTTAACAATTATTATTAAGCATTTAGTTTAAATGAATATAAATATTATTATTTAATAATAAGATTTGGAATCAGTAGATTACTGTCAACTGTCATTTTCTTCTTGCTGTGTAAATGCATTTATGCACTTCATATTCTTCAATCTCCAAATCTCTTAAGAAGAGAGAAATGAATCTTGCTGATTCTCTTCCAAGAAGCGAATTACAGTTTATCTGTGTTTCAAGGCATGTGATTATCAGTGACTATCTGGTGAATTGTAGCTTATTTTTCTAGGTGTGAGATTGCAGTTGGCCAGTGTGAAGATGAGCAGGTGTGACTGGATGTTTTCATGAATTTATTCTAGTCCTTCATCCACTGCTTTTGCTTTTCCTGTCTTAGCTGATACAATAAATAACTGGACAGCCAAAACTACGGGTGCTCTATACATTCTAAGAAAAAAGGTACAAAACTGTCACTGGGGCAGTACCCTTTCAAAAGGTAGCATGTACCATATAAGTACACTTTGGGACTAATAAGGTATTAATTACCTTTTAGGGGTAAATGTGGTACAAAGGTGTACATTTTGAAAGGGCATGCGGCCAGCATCAGTGTTGAACATTACAATATATTTGTGCATACTTAAAAGAGGATTATGTATATTATTAGTACTGAGAAAATAACAATAACAATTGTACACAAAAATAAATTATTTAAAAAATATATTTATCATCAAATTATTTTAATCTATGGGCTTTTCTCAGCAAATATTGATATAGCTAAATCATTATTAATTTTATTTTACATAATTGATATTGTTTTATTTTTTTTTTGATATATTTTTTTTTTTCATTAATAGTCCCACTTAATAATATTAATAACAAAATAACAAAAACGTCTGCAGTACTACAAACCACGCCCTACTTGAAGTTAGACCTTCTATCGACTGCATCTGAAATAGCATAGGCGGAAAAAAAGAATGTGACAAAAGTAGTATGTTCAAATTCACAGCACTCATAAAAGAACAGGTAAGAAGTACCCGGATGACCTCATACGTCAGCCGAGACTCTGGAGTGTGCATTTGATGAACACTTTACTATCCCATGAGGCCGTGAAGTGACACAATTGATGCAGGTCACATGATAATGAAAGCATGGCGGATGTAGTCCAGATTACATTCATACCACACACACTCAAACTATATAGAACATGCTTTTTTAGCAGTCATGAAGTAATTACTTATTCAAAATAAGAACCTACTCAAGAAAGAATGTGATTTCGATGCAGCCTGCTCTCTTTCCTTCTACTTCACTTTCTTGCTTTTTTTACCTTCACTATGGCTTAGTTCTAAAGCAATATAACTTAGCTTTACAAACATTTCATACATAAAACATAAAAGTAAATGTACTTGAAAAGATTGCTTCAAGCAATGACATCCATGCTTGTTTCTTCGCAGGAGGCATAATGTAGTATTAGGCGTAACTTGAGAGGGCGTGGTTTGTAGTGAGGGATGCAGACAAACCCTTCTCGAAAAATGCAAGATTTCACCATAAACTTAATCTGAACTGTTGTATAACTATTGCCTCTGTTTTCCCTCCTCACAGCCAAACCGTCTCCCCCTTCCCTGAGCTCAGTCTGACAACAGCTGTGTGTGTTATTCCTGAGGAGGAGTCTGTTCGGTTGTGCCTTATTTTGGAGGAGGAGCCATTGGTCGAACACAAGAAACCATTAGTAAAGCAGTATGTTAAGGGTGGAGAGGGCTGAAAGGGGAAGTTCACATGCTATACATTTAAACCAAACGGGTCTAAAAAAAAAGACCACTGCTATGATTCATAATATTATTCCCATCCTGTTAGAAAGTGAAAGAACAACTCAGCCTGAGTCGAGGAAGTATTTCTGTTCCTAAAGGGTTTTCAAGCTTGCAGGCTGTGGGAAAACTTGTTGCAGAACTGTTAAGGAAATTTTGGTGAGTTGCTTTGCAGATTTAAATGTAAGATTTAATGTGTGGTAAGTTGTAAATTAAGTTGTGAAGTGTTAAATGAGTAAATACTTCTTTTTTTAGATGGTGGCAAGTATACTGTCCAAAAGTTGTTCTACTAGGCTATATACATCTGCCCAGCTTTTCTCCCATGGTCAGAACAAAATGTTAAATATATATATAAAACTGTGGCTTTCTTTCATATCTGGTCTTTCATGTCTGGTCCTTGAAAGGGTTGTGGTTGTTTAAAGGTGTTGAGTGACAGAGATGAAACATGCCAGGTCAGCAAATAACCGCAAACAGTTGTGAGGACATCTGTCTGCCCTGCTAATTTAAGCTGCACACGTATTCCATTATACTCCAAACACACAGAGAATAATATCTCTAGATCATTTTTTTTTTTTTTTTTTACCCTTTGACAATCAACTCTTTGAATTATGTTTGTCTTATAGGGTAGTTCATTTCATATCGAAATGAAAATTACGTCATTATTCATCAAAATTCATTAATCGATCTAAACCTTTATGACTTTCTTTTATGAAACACACTTTTAAAACACAAAACACAACATTAAACCCCACTGACGTATTGCATGGGCAAAAAAACATGTATCAAGGTATCCTATTTTATGTTTCACAGAAGAAAAAAAAGTTATACAGGGTTGAAACAACATGAGGATGAATTAGTGTATGATTGTCTTTTTATTTTTTTACTATATGTAATTTTGTATAAAATGGCCCAATCTTTATTATTACTCAAAATCAAAACTTATATATTAGCTTTTTCAAAGTTGCCACCTTTTGCTTAGATTCTGCATACTGTGGTCATGTCAGCCAATTTCATGAGGTGCCATTTCGGATGCTTTTAAATTGTCTTGACTTCATTCCTTGATGGGAACTTGCTGCTTTTTCCTCACTATGCAGTCCAAATAAACTATAGTTTTGCAAAAACATTCAATGAATCTATCAATATATATATATACAAAAACAGTAGATTTAAATTGCTTTTCTACTCATGCAGGTGTAAATAGTAAAAGCCAGTTGTGCTTGTATATAAAGCTTATAATTAAACACAGCTGACATTAACACTGCTATCTTTAAATAATGAAGAGCTGAAATGAAAACAAGTGAGTTAATTGCTTTATTCTAGCACTGAGTCATGATGAGGGAAGGTCAAAAAAAGTGATCTTAAATTAGAGAGCGAAAGTGAGAACTTGTTTCCCATTATCATCTATAACATTTATGAGAGCTCTTAATTCAGCCGCAGGCATAAACATTGACACAACTTCATGGAGTCAAACAAACTTATAAATTCGTAGCATTGTCAAGTCCATCTTTTAAAACAGCCTGCAAATATTACAAACTAAAAACACAAGAACGTCAGTGTACGATACATTAGATATTTTCAAATAGAAGTCAATTGCTTGATTTCAGGAAGGAAGGACTGGGTGTGGACGCTGTGTGGAAAGAGAAGGAAATACTGTGTGGGTTTCTTTTGTTTCACTGTGGGCGATAAGGTCTTTTAAAGGCCTTTTCCTTTGTTTATTAACAGCCAGAAGGGTCAACAAATGATAAATAAGAGCCATAGTGTGTGACACAAAGCACTATAATGTTTACAACATATCAGATCTACAGTTGACAGAACCTAAACACAGAGGCGGACAGAGTACACAGCTACATTACTTGAGTAAAAGTACAGATACCCCTTGCTAAATTTTACTCAAGTACAAGTAAAAGTACTACAGTCAGATGTCTACTTAAGTAAAAGTACTAAAGTACTTGTTTTTAAAAGTACTTGAGTATCAAGAGTACAAGAGTACATTTTCTAAATATTGCATTACTACTGCCACAGTGCTTACATTGGTAAACACAGCAAACACTTGAAGCGAAAACTATCATTAACTTGCTCAGAAAATTGAAATAGTCTGGCGAGGTGGGGCCACGGTTTGGCACATTCCCGGGATGCGATATTTTTTTCCCCAGGATGGTAGGGGAAGACTCATGAATATTCATTAGGGAAGTCATCCCTGATTGGTCTGATGACCCACCCCTAAACCTACCCGTCACTTGGGTTAAGACCAATCAGGGGTGACTTCCCTAATGAATATTCATGAGTCTTCCCCTACCATCCTAGGAAAAAAAATATTGCTCCCGGGATGGACCTGCTGCGTCTCCATCCATTGTTTCGTCCATGGTTTCGTCTCTTATCTAAATATGACCATGGAGTTGACTTTGGCGGAAAGCGGATTGCTGATAGGCTGTCCCAATCAGTGGCGCCTGCACATCCAATCACATTTGAGAGGGTTTCCGAGATGTTTATTTTTTCCTTTTTTTTTTTTTTTTTTTAGAAGAAGTAACGGGTACTTACAGTTATGGATAGAAATGTAGTGGAGTAAAGAGTACAATATTTGCCTCTCAAATGTACTTGAGTAAAGTCATGAGTACTCCCCAAAAATGATACTCGAGTAAAGTACAGATCCCTCAAAATTGTACTTAAGTACTGTACTCAAGTAAATGTACTCAGTTACTGTCCGGCTCTGCCTAAACATTTACTGTATGTTAGGGCTGACAGCTGGGTATCAGCAATTTGTGGTCTGTAAGATTTTTTTTATGTTTTCGAAAGAAGTCTCCTATGATCACCATGGCTGCATTAATTTATTCCTGTGATTACAAAGCTGAATTTTCAGCAGCCATTATTTCAGTCTTCTGTCAAGTCAAGTCAAGTCACTTTTATTTAAATAGCGCTTTATACAATATACAGGTTGTTTCAAAGCAGCTTCACAGTAATAAACAGGAAAATAACAGTCACATGATCCTTCAGAAATCATTCCGAATTGGTGGTCAAGAAACATTTATTATTATTAATGTTAAAAACAGTGCTGCTCTAATATTTTTGTGGACACTGTAAAAATATGTCTCTATTCTTTGATGAATAAAAAGTCCGGTTGCACTTTATTTTAAGGTGTCATTGTTACAATGTAATTATACATTACCTGAGTAATATCAATTAACAACATGTACTTTCTATAGGGTTAGGGTAGGATTAGGATTTGGTTGAGGGTTAGTTGCGTGTAATTATGCATAATTTACTGTTATTACTAATGGTTAGTACATGTAGCATATGTAACAAGGTCTTTGCTGAATACAAAAGTATGATTTTTTTCCCCCTTTAAATCTTACTGACTCCATACCTTTCAGCGTTATAATGTGCAATGCAGTATGTATTGTGACTACAATGGCACCAGGATCAAGTTGCCAGGACCTAATTTATAGTGTAGAGCTAGCGCACTCACTTAAAACTCATAAGCGTTAGAAAAGTTGGCTGCGCATCTGACAGCTGTGTATGGGGACTTAACAGATTAAGCTTAACAGATTAATGTGGGCCTAATGGTTAGAGAGTCAAACTTGTAACCTGAAGGTCATGGGTTTGATTCTCAATACCACTACTCCTAATGTCTGTGCACTAACTTGGAGGATTACGTGCAGAGGACAAATTCTGAGTATGTTGCCATCCTTGGCTATCACATCCTTATTGATTTACAATGATGTACATATAAAATAATAGTCATTTTTACATTATTCCCACTTTGAATTACTTTTAATATGCTCCACTGACCTGGTCGAAAGCCAGGAAGTCATCATTCAAGCTTTAACCTTCTGTTGCTTTTTTACAGAAATGTGAAGGAACTTCACAACATAGATTCATAAAATCCACACATGCCTCAGATCGACATGTGCAATGCTGGCTGGAGATGTGCCAGCTTGCTGCCAATGGATCACATTATCTTTATATGGTCTAATAGAAAAAATAGCAGGTTTTGTTTGCATTATGGCAACATTTGACCATTTGGCCTACATTGTGGTTATGAGACCATAAAGAAAATGTAATAAACATGCAAAATAATGTCTTAATGAAAACGTAAACATGCAGTGTGGCTTATGTAAATAAAGTGTGGCTTATGTTAACATTACAAAACCAAGTGCAAATATTATTCACTATTCACATAGGGATTTGGATGATGTAATATTTTATGTGTGCTTTATCTCAGACAGAAAGCAGAAACTCTCCTGCTATTTCCTCACTGTTTCCCTGAGAGCACACTGGAGTGAAGCAATTGCCCTCTCTCTCTTTCTACAGACATCTCATCATCCCTGAGAACACTCTCCCACAGCTGTCCCCCTCAATCTCACTGCCAAATATTCCTTCACATGTCTGTAATGGCCAACTCCACAGCACAAGCACTTAACTCAACCTCTGCTGAAAGCAACTTTGACACATCATCCATACCTGTTCGTAAGTATTCTGTAGTTTTGTGCACTATATTGAATGAGTGTCAGCACGATCTGTGACAACAGAGTGCAGCGTTATCAAGTGGGTGTGTTTGGATGTGGACTGGTGGCATTTAGAACAGCAAACTGCTCTGAATTTCACACACCATGTGGAACTGAAATTAGGTCTTGTGGTATGTGTATGTTGGCAATGAAATGTGTGGTGTACAAATGTGTAGTCATATTTTTGTATGTAAGGTACGATATATGATCGTAGTGTACATTACTATATATGTGTGTGTGCATGTGTGGGTGTTCAAAAGTTTTGGATTGGTAAGATTTTTAAAATATTTTTAAAGAAGTCTCTTATGCTCACAGAGGCTGCATTTATTTGATCAAAATGCAGTAAATACAGTAATATTGTGAAATATTATTGCAATTTAAAATAGCTGTTTTCTATTTTTATATAGGCTATTTTAAAGTGTTATTTATTTCTGTGATGGTAAAGCTACATTTTTGGCATCATTATTCCAGTGTTCGGTCACATGATCCTTCAGAAATCATTCTTATATGCTTATTTTCTGCTAAAGAAACATTTCTAATTATAATTGTTGAAAACAGTTGTGTTACTTAATACTTTTGTGGTAAATGTGATACATTTATTCAGGATTCTTTTATGAATAGAAGTTAGAACGTTCCAAAGAAAATTTTTTGCAATAGAAATCTTTTAAAACATTGGGCCCTATCTTGCACCCAGCGCAACTGACTTTGTACACCGACGCATGTATCATTCCTATTTTGCACCCGTGCACAGCGGACTTTTCCCTCCACAGACGCACATCAGTAAACTAGGAAATACACTTGCGCTCCCGGGGGCGGTGCAGCGAAAAGAGGAGGCGTGTCCCGGCGCAAACGTTCCCTCATGCTATTTTGCAGGTTTAGAAAACAATTCTGCCACTGACCAGGAAAAACCTAGTCTAAAGTCAGTAGCGCGTTGCGCATGATATTCATATGCTATTTTAAGGGCATTTCATGCTTGGCCATAATCAATGTAGTGTGTGCACAACGCGCATACACTTTGATTCTCTCATCTACACAGAAGCAGCCATTTTCATTTTTGCAAATCATACATTATTACAATAGATAGATAGATAGATAGATAGATAGATAGATAGATAGATAGATAGATAGATAGATAGATAGATAGATAGATAGATAGATAGATAGATAGATAGATAGATAGATAGATAGATAGATAGATAGATAGACAGTTTATTATAAAAGCATACATCTAGCTTACACATTTACCCAAATTATCATACGCCTGTTTAACCGAAGTTAATTTGGGTGGGTTTCTCCCATCCCCAACGTCACTTCTCTGTCTTTTACGGCCCTGACGAGAACGTCGGTCTCCTCGGCTGTGAACCGCTCCTGGCGTGCGCCTGGCAAATCCGCCGTTATAATAGGAATCCGCTATAGAACAAGCACGCCTGCTCTTAAAGGGAATGTGAGATGACGCTCTGATTGGTTTATTTCACGTTACGCCCAAACCACACCTATGAATAATGAAGCTACTTCAGACCAACCCATTTTAGATTTGCGTCGGGCGCAAGAGTCATTTATCCCGCTGGTATAATAGCAACAGCGCCCGAGATCCGCCCACAAAGTTACTTGCGTTTCGCGCTTGATACTTGCGTTTCAGATCGTTCAGATAGGGCCCATTGTCTTTACTGCCAATTTTGGTCAATTTGATATGTCCTTGCTGAACAAAAACATGTATTAGTTTCTTTCAAAAGAATCTTTCTGATCCCAAACTTTTGAATGGTATACTAATAAAGACTACATATTTGATGTATTTCTGCCCATCTTGTACAATATCTGAATATAAATAGTATGTGCTGTATCCAAAGAAAGTAATATGGAACAACTGAAACATCAAACCAATTTGTTGACTTATGGTTGCTCCCAAAACTGTTTTTAACAACTGGCACACCAGAGAACTGTTTGACAGTGGGTGATGGGTGTGCCAGCTCTAAATGTGAGATATGGAATATGTTTACTAGATCAGAAACAACCAGCTGTGAAAACATAGCCGACAGCATAACAAGCACATGAGAGTCACAAAACAGAAAGGCCCTTAATCATCAACAGAAATCAGTATTAGTACACTTTAGGGATAATTCACCATGAATGAATTGTGCCAGCTGATAGTGTCCCTTATTTACACATGCTGTTTACATTGTTTTAGCACCTGAGGGAATTATGCAAATCAGGAAATGGTGAAAACACACCCCAAAAAATAGTGCTAGGGCCTACCATTTGCTTGATGAAATTTCCAAAGTAGTGGGGGTTGCAGTAGCCTGGAAATCCAGACCTAAATCTAAAAGATGAATGGTCTGGCGTCGACTAATGAAAATCGGCAAGCTCGAAGGGCGGTACCAAGCATGCATTTGAAAATCTCACTGCACGCAATTGGATAACACTACGACCAATCACAACAAGTTATCGCTTAGCTACCAGCAGAGCTAACTGGCAGATTAGACTCTTACCGTATCCGGTCGGCAAAAAAGCAAAAACACCCTTCTTGCAAAGGAACGATTCGAGCGCCGTCTTCTGTTCCTCTTTTAGAGAAAAAGTCTAAATCTTTCATTGTAGCGGCCAAAGCCGTTTCAAACAACTGGTATTCATCCATAGCCATCTTGCAATGTTTACTAATGACTTCAACGTCGCAGCGCTGTCGTCATCTTGCCTCTGGCCCGCCTATATCAGATAACCCGATGTGATTGGTGCAGCTCAGATAGAGGGGCATATTTAATGAGCATCACATCCATTACTCTGGATTACCAGGGTAGGGTTGCAGCAGACTAATATTATGACCTGGCAAGTTTTTTGAATGAGGTGCAATCTATAATGAGGCTAATTACATAAAAAGGCATTTTATTGAGTAATACTAGTAATACTTGATGCTGCAATGAAATGAGGACAAACATGCAAAGAGGAATTGAAAAATATATCATATATCATGATCAATGTGAATAATGTTCAAAACAAGGTTGGACAAAATTTAAATAGCCTCCCCTTTAATGAATGGGGTGGAATTTGAATTACATTGTCCACACCCATAGGAGTTTGAAGTAAAAAAAAAAAAAAAAAAATAATAATAATATATATATATATATATATATATATATATATATATATATATAATGTTGAGTATTTATGCCTGTTTATTCCCTGAAGTGTGGAAATAAACTGATTGAAATATTTCTAGTATGTCAGTATTGTTAGAAAGATCAAAATACCCATCAAAACAGATTAAAATATTTTAAAATCCAGGGACTTGTGGGATCATTATTTTAAAGTTTCAACAAGGCAACAAGGTTTAGGGCTGACATTTTCTGACATTCATTACACCATTGATCTTTATACATTTTTAAGATGGCGTTTCTAACATTGATTATTCATTTATTCTGATGTTTCTGGAAGTGCTCTGTATTTGTGATATTTTAATTGATTAATTTATTTTCATATTGAAACTATTAAAAACTGAACCTCATAGATGTCTTAGCACTTGAAATATACTTTCACTCCGCATATTTCTTTCACTTGATTTGATCATTTGATGTTTGTGTGCAGACTGTTAAAATAATGAAAACTGACACTCAAAAGAACTAAAAAAAGAAGAAATACTGACTTTTTATTGTACTCCAAAAGTAACTAAAAAACAAACATACAAGTGACTATTGGAAAAGGGTTTCATGAGTCTCAAGAAAAATGTTTGTGTTCAAAATAATGACAATGCTGTTTGTCATCATCCCCATCTTATTACTCTATATGCTTTTCTGTTTTGCTTTTTTTGTCATTCTAAAAGCATTGTGATTAAGTCTTGCCACAGATCAGAAACTGACATGTTACAAGATTATATTTTAGATCAGAGGCTTTGGATTTTGAATACATTTTCAAAGAACCCAGCAGGCCATCAACTCTTGTGTGTTGACAATGGGGCATAAGCTGGCTCTCTGTGTCCCTGAAGACGGAGAAGTGCTAATTGATGACTTCTTGATGTGACATTTTAAGTTTTTATGTTTGTTTTATTTTTTATTTTATTTTGAAAGAGAGATAATTAAATCATCAAACAGGGACAAAGATACTGTAGATCAAAACATCTGAGGGAAGAAGCTAAGCCGAGAGAAGAGAGAGAATAAATAAGGGAAATAGGACAAGACTTTGCTTTGTTTTTGGAGGAGGATGAAACGAAGTTGGAACCAGAGGGGTTGTAGATGTTTTCCAGCTACAGGACAAACGCTGAGTGAGTGTGTGTATGTGTTCCTCAGAGGAACAAAACAGCAAGCCAAAATGTTGATTTATCTTCTGTTCTGAAAACCCTCACATCCAAATCCCCCAGAATGTGATGGAAAAAATAGCAATGAAAACGTTTGTTGGTCTTTATTTCACCTCAGTACAACAGCTGCATGTGCATTCACCTTGCATTGACACCCTATCTTGACATTGTTTTTTATTGGGAATTGTTAAATGAAGGACAGTCTGCACATCTGTGTTTGTGGCTCTAATGGACCAGCAGAGGTTACTAAACCAGTGATGGACTGTTTTTTTCAGTTGGTGCCAGGATGGTTATGGTTTACACATTTTTTTAAATAATAATAATAATAAGTAAAAAATATGTTATTATATTATTTTAATAAGAAGAATTTTAGCTGTTGATTTTATGATTTTGGAACATAAGTAAATTGTTATGGTTGATGACATCTTTGTTTGCAATGGTTTAAAAATTACACATTTTTTTCTTTTTCTTAAATTTGTTTGTTTTTCAAATTATCTTTACATTTTATTCTGTTTCTACTGACTCTGCATCAACAGTCAGAATATGCTCTTGTCTGAGCAAAAATACTGATAATCGTGACCTAAAATTCAATGACCTTTGTATGACAGCGACAGGCCAGAATGCGTTCATCTTGTATATAAAAAAATGTATCTCTTGCCCTGTTTACACCTGGTATTAAGATGAGTTTTGGTCGATCGGATCACAAGAAGACGAGGGTGACACATTCCCGTTTACACCTGGGTTTTTAATCCGTTTCTTTTGTCCACTTTCGACCACTTCTGTCCCGATTTCTTCGAGGGTATCTATAGGCGGGTAAATATATGTTTTTTGGGGGTTTTTTTCAGATATTTTGATCTAATGGACAAAATAAGCTCACGCAATGAAAATTCTGCTCTGACAGCCGCAAGACAACACAGCACGCGGTGAGTGCGTGTTAGAAATCATTAATAGTGAGAGAGCGTTGCTTGTTACGTTTTTCATCTTCAGAAGTTTAAATCCCGTCCGGCTAGCACGCTTCCCATAATGTTCAGGCGTTAAGTCAATAGACAGAGGCAGTCTTTTGTGGCTGTTTCACCACATGAGCCTCTACACTATGAAAGCAATCCGGTCAAATGTGATTTCGACTACCTCTGTAAGTGGTCGAAAGTGCACAAGCTCAAAATGTTTTAGACCCTGTTTACATTTGTATTTAGCGTCATCCAAATGTGATCCAATCTACCAAAACGCATCTTAATAAACAGGCCACTACAAAAAAATATGCTTCATTTGAGAAACATGATTAACAAACCTGCACAATTTGAGTTCAGCTACAATATTTAGCTTTTCTTTAAATAAAACACTGATGCAATGCAGTTAGCTAATGAAGCTGCTGTCTTCAGTTAAATAATGAGTCTGTTGAAAGAGCATTGCATAGACACTGATCAGTGGTATGTATGAAATACAGCTTAAAAACTTTGTATCTTTGTAGCAATATTTAGCAGTTTCCTGTTTGTGATTCATACATGTCCCTCCAGAAGAATGTTGGAGAATCAACAGCGGATGCCTTATATATTATTACTGACAAAACCAGGCGCTGTTCTCAACCAGCTGTCTATAATCAACCTCAGTGGACCCGCAGTCACTTGACTGGCTCATGAGAGCACATGCCCATTAGTAAACTCATTGAAAAGGCTTTTTCTCTCAGAGAATCATTGACTCTCAACTTGAATGAGGGAATCTGAGAGTGTAGAGAGAGGGGAGAGGGAGTGGTATTCTTTCGAGGCGAGATGCGTGACATATGGTTGGGTGAGATAGGAGCGTTTACCACTTCAGCCTCAAATCCCAGGCAAATGCAACCTCGGGCCATGCAGGAAAGAGACAAAATGAGAGACACACCAGATTGTTTGAGGAAATCAGTTGCAGAAAAGCACAGAGAGGGGAATAGTGAAGAGTTCTTTAACTAAGGCTCCCACGGGACTGTGTGTGTGTGTGTGTGTGTGTGTGTGTGTGTGTGTGTGTGTGTGTGTGTGTGTGTGTGTGTGTGTGTGTACCAGAATCTCATGACTAGCCCCAATAACAAGTGAGCTTAAACTCAGTGTTGTGGTCATGATGAACCTCACAGCAGCAACAGAAGGCAGAAGGATGTTAGAAAGCTGCTGATAGATTTTCTGTTTCTAGTTACAGATTGTACTCATGTATTCATCTATTAATGGGCAACAAACTTGTCAAGATGTGTTGAAACTGACAGAAACGTGATAGACTGTCAAGGAGTTCTTTCTTTTTGCTTTTGGGAGGATATACAGGTGTCATGAGCAGACAAGCCATTTTGATTGTTGAAGAAACCAATTTTTACCATCTCTTTTTTGACCTTTCAACCTTTGTTGTGGCTTGTTTCCATTGACAACACTTCTCTTCTCTCTGTTGTGTTGTGGCTTGATTTCGTTGTGTTGTGGCTTTTTAAATATCGTTGTGTACTACCGGGCCACTGTAACCAAGTCCCCAACCTAAACTTTTTTTCTAAAATTATTCATTTTTCACAATACAGAAAAAAAGATCTGACTCTACTTCCATTTTATTGCAATTTTAACCCTTGGTCTCATCAGCTGCATGTATACAGCACATATTTATAATTGTGGTGAGCAGGACGAGTCAGAGGGCCGTGAGAGAACAGCGTGAGGCCGGTGGCGTGATTACTGATGAGCGTAGGCCTGAACTCTCTCGTCCTTCACTGTCGTCGTTCCTCCTTTTATTCTTCCGCTCCTCTGTGAGAGATACAAGACCGGTGTGTCGCGCAGGTGTCGCTCATTATCAATCACGCCACTGGCCTCGCGCCGTTCTTTCACAGCCCTCTGCCTCGTCCTGCTCGCCATAATAATGTTGCCCTTCTTAAAGTTTGGGGTGGGTTTGGAGCAACATGAGGGTGAGTAAATGAGTGAATTTGGGGAAACTTTACCTTTCATAATGCTCCTGCAAAGCAGGATTACTTTTTATTTTATTTATTTATTTTTCTAAGAGCCATTTTTGTATAATTAAAAATAAAAATGATATTTAAATTTAAAATGATATGTTTTGCTACACAGAAAGTACACAGAAAATGGCAGATCTGTGTAGGTCTACATACAAAAATTTAATTCAGTGTAATTCAGCATTTTCCGCATTCCACTCAGTCTAGCGCACAAATGAGCAGATAGATGTGTTTTGTGCATGTGCACTACCTATTGGACCTTTTGTTTTTGAGCACTGAAATCACTTGCACATGCGCTGCGCAAAAATATGTCTGCACAGTGTGTACAGACATCAGCGGACTGTGCTGATGATGGAGCAGAGCATGGACAAGGGAAGTGTGTTTTTTACAGCATTTTGTCATTAAAAACTTTTAATATAACTGCTACTACAGAGAAGAGGCCCAAAAGCACTTTCAAAAGAAGGTATCATAAAGCAATCTGAAAAAAGCAGTAGTGTATATGCAGGTAGGGCCTGCTGTTGCAGTCATGCTGCTGCTTCACATACGCGCTGCGGATGCTTGCTGTGTGAAACAGGGCTAATCCTTTACCTGCAATGTATGTTTAATGTCATGTCTGTATACTTATAAACTCGCAATGGAAAGTCTGAAAACTTTAAAACCCTTTCTGTACATGCAGGTTTAGGTCCCTGTGGATATTTCCACATTCCTCTTATCTTCATAGACGTGCACTGTGTCGCCTCCGGTCCTCTTTCTCAATTTGATTTGTCCTCCCCCTCAGCACCACAATCTGATTTCTGGGCCACTGAATAACTGTATCTGTGGCCGAGTGACCTGGGGGTCATTTGCAATTTCCTTCTCTTACATATTTTTCTGCGATTCTCAATCTATTTCTCACACTTTCGCAGCTCGCAAAGATTAGATGTGCTGGTCCCAAAGATGATAGACTGACCTTCTTAAGGGCAAGTGCCGTCTATAGAAATGAATATCATAATAATAATTATGCAGCTTTGATTATGGCACATGGCATTGTGAGACATATCCAGATGATGAATGAAGCCATCTAGGCAGCAGAGGCCATTCGGATTCATTGTGTCGCCGCTCAAAGGGATATGTTGGATTCGCTCTGATGTGCGTACGGTTTCTCAAGGGCAATTCACACCAGCTTACGTAAGGGTCTAAAGAGCCAAACGTTTATAGATGCTGGCAAACCCAACTGACCTGTTATGACCAGAATAGAAAAATAAAACACTGCCATTTCAAATCTATAGCCGTCAATGTATGACGTAAATTACTGTTATTGGCCACTTACAGACAAGGTCTTTCAGAGATTTTGGAGAGGAAGTGAGGGTGTTAGAGAAGTTAAGAGAGATGTGTGGCTATGGAATGGTGTGGAAGAGCAAGCTGCTCGTGTTTTAAGTTGCACAGCTGTTGGGTGGATCCTCTTTTCAAATCCAACAATCTTTCATAAACTAGTGCACCAATAAACACCAAATTCAAACTGGTTGTGGGTGGATTAGCACAGTATGTTAACACTGTTGCTGTTCCTACAAGGAATGCTATTACATTTTTTAAATTCTGAGGTATTCTTTCACTCATTGTGGCCTTTTCTTTTGACCTCAGCCAATTAGTTGAGGTACACTAGTGTTCAAAAGTTTGGGGTCAGCAAGAAATGAATACTTTTATTCTAGGATGCATTAAACGGATCAAAATGACAGTAAAACATTTTTAATAGTACAAAACTTTTCTTCATAAATGCTGTTCATTTTATTCTGAAAAAAAAATGTATCACAGTTTCCACAAAAATATTAAGCAGTACAACTGTTGAAATAAGCAAATCAGCATATTAGAATGATTTCTGAAGGATCATGTGACACTGAAGACTGGAGTATGATGAAAACTTTCAATAATCTTACAGATGCCAAACTTTACTGAAGCCAATTCACACCAAGGGTGATAATTACTATAACTATAAAGTTTTAATAATCATTCTAATTCTATAAGAATAGGTATGTCCACACTATAACTATACTGATAACAACACAGATGAACTGTATTGCTGGAATCACTTTAAGAACTAATATTCCAGCTGATTAATGATAAAATCATTGACAACCATTGATTCTTTCACTCATTATGAGCCAATCAGAATTACATGACTTTAAAGAGCTCGAGCAGACAACATAACTGGTGTAATAATAAACAAAGAGTTATCGTCCATTGGTTTGGAATAGATGATAATATAGTTCTTGGTGTGAACTGGTTATAAAATAAAAGATATAGTTGTGTTTAGTGGTTAGGTGTGGGGTTAGAGGTTCAAAAATATCAGTGTGATATTTATTTGTGTAATACCGTTTGCTGTTACATAATCCTCAACAGAGATGAGAATGTCAGCAGAGCTGTGTTGAGGTGAGGCAGGATAAAATTTTCTACAGCCTCCATTCCCTTATGAGACTGCCAAGCTCAATAACAGAAAGCTGTTCCTCTCTCCTCTATTCATTGTAACAGCACAAGCTTTCAGCACGTTTCCCACCCTCCCTCCTCCTCCAAGACATGCTAAAATATCACTCCATTAGTCACATCCATTACTCCTGTTTCCTTCCCTGTCTCATTTTTCTTTTAGGAATTGAGAGAGACTAGCATGTGGTTTCCTCATTCTTTCTCCGCCATCTCAGCCCAGTATGGTTATGAATTTACAGCTATAATGACCTGTGTGTAATATATGCTTGCACCTGTGTTGTCCTGGTGTCTGCCCTTTCTCTGCTCAGTGAGATGCATGTGTGTTGCATGATGTAAATCGAAGCAATAGCTTGATGTGATTAATCTCCTTATGCTAGTCTTAGTCTACCTAGAGTTCAGCTCTGGCCTACCGTACCGACTCAATGAATAACTCACTTCTAACCCAAAATGTAATTATTCAAGTAATATGCATGGCCATCAGGTTTAAAATTACTACATAACTGAAGTACTTTAAATATAAGTTTCTCTTAATTTACATTGGGTTGTTTGCTAATTTATAAAAGAAATGTCAAGATTTACCTGGAATAAACGGTAAGGGGAAAAAATGACATGTAAAAACATTTTTTAAATAAGATAAATTAATTGAGAAGCAAAGATGTAATATATTGTTTACAAAAAATATATATATATTTAATTTATTTTTCTCACAGTAATGTTTTTTCTTCTTTAGAAGAAAGAAGAAGGTTTTTTAGGATAAACCTTGTTTAGATTATGATATATGACTTGCAACAGGGCAAGAACAATTTTAATTCAATATATATTGTCTGAAAACTCAACTCTAATAAATTGTTGCTTCTTTTGGTTAGGCCTAGGCTATATCTTGTTTAAGGATGCTAGGTGTGTGTGTGTGTGTGTGTGTGTGTGTGTGTGTGTGTGTGTGTGTGTGTGTGTGTGTGTGTGTGTGTGTGTGTGTGTGTGTGTGTGTGTGTGTGTGTGTGTGTGTGTGTGTGTACTTGTACATTTTGGCCGGTCCTCACTTTCTGAGACCCCTTTAAAGGCCTGTTTGAGGGTCAAGACTTGGTGTTAGGGACAAGGTTATAATTAGGTTAAGGGTAGGTTTCGGGTAAGAGTTCGGGTTTGGCACTTAGTTGTACTGAGTAAGGTTAGGGTAAGCGGCTAGAGATTGCATTGTGTCAATGAATGTCCTCATAAAGATAGATGTACAAGAATGTGTGCGTGTGCGTGTGTGTGTGTGTGTGTGTGTGTGTGTGTGTGTGTGTGTGTGTGTGTTTTCTGTATAAAGAAAAGCATATTTCTGTATAAAGGTTCAGTCCCATTTACTGTTGTTCTGTGAATTTTTTGCTGCCAAAATTACAGTCATTTCAGTTGGAATCTATGCAATCAGGAGTTTTGCGTGAAGCCTAAAGATTTCCCCATGCAGATTTCACAACAGGTTCAAGTTGCTTATGCGAATTTGTCGCATTATTTAACAGAACGTTTCTTGGTTTGAAAGCGAGTTCTGTGTCAGCTTTGCTTCACACATCACTACATTATTGACATTAGACAATGGACCCTTTTTGCCAATGAAATTTCAATGAAACTTCACTAATGTGAGCACACCTTAAAGGTACAAAACAGTACAAGTCAGTTTCTGGTTTCTGGTTCTACAGAATGATTCTTCATCACATTGGGAATGCTGATGAACATCCTTTGGCCTTGACACAAGCCTCCTCAATCAATTGTCTTATATGATCTTGCAAAGCAATCACATCACCAGCAATACAGTGCAGAAATACAGTGGCTAGTTCTCTCAAGTCTGATAGAAATGACTATCATAAAACCTGTTTAAGAGGAGGATTTAAAGGTCTGAATCGCCTTGGTAGTGTATAGAGGTGGTATAGAATCTGAGAAGAGCTCCTGACTAGTAAATGAAAGA
Source organism: Abramis brama (assembly GCF_963993115.1). Taxonomy (NCBI): domain Eukaryota; kingdom Metazoa; phylum Chordata; class Actinopteri; order Cypriniformes; family Leuciscidae; genus Abramis; species Abramis brama. The sequence continues at coordinate 25,905,993 of NC_139970.1, forward strand.
TTTATTGATGGGCTCACAACATGCTTTCACTCAAGGCTGTTTTGAGGCCTTTCTTGATGTGGATTTGTGCATTGCAGACATAGTAAATAACGTTATGATCAATATTTCCTTTTTACAATCCCAAGTCTGATAAATGGTTACTACAAGTCATTCTGAGCTTAAAACATAAAAATATATTCCTGTGAAGACAGCAGGTCAGTTGTACTTTAAACCTTCAAACTTTAAAAAATTCCATAGATACCCAAATGATCCTTCCCAATTATATTTTTTTATTTATCATGTACACATTGGCTATATATTAATGTCAGGATAATTATAATATATCACAGTTCCCAATGTTTTTGTCCTTACCATGAGAAATATTTATTTATTTAAACTTTCACAAGGACCACCAAACATTTCATTTGGGCTCCCTTGAACACCCCTGCCTTAGGACTGTGGGAATGAATTATCATTCTTACCTTCTCTGAGGAGCAGAAAATATGTAAAACAGTGTGAAAACCATTAGGCATTTGTACAGGATACTACATAAACTTTCGACTATGCGGTGGCCTTATTCTTGCTCACTGTGACTGCTGCACCATTGAAAAATGTGTCTAATTAAAATATGTTGATTAACTAGGACTGAGCGTTTGCATGGTTTGTTAGAGGTTCATTATAAGCTGAGGCTGCTCTGCAGCTCCCTCAGGTTATCATCTATTGTCAATATCCTCATTGGCAATGGGCTATTTAAGAAGAAGCTGCTTAGCTTTTAATGCTCAGGATACAGAGCAGGATTTGGGCTTAAATTTTACTACCAAGGTTGATTTCCCAGAAAACACTGTCTTTATGATAACAAAACATTGCATCCTGCCAGTCAAACAAAGCAACATTGGCTCAACCAGTGGTTTTGACTGGGACTGCCTGTTTGTCTGACCATTGGCAAATATTTTGTTTAAAACAATAGTTATTTGATACTGCACTTGCAAATACTAATTTTAAGGTTAAAAACCCTGCTTGATTATTGGAGCTGTGTCAAAAGCAAAAATATATATATTGTAGGAAATTATAGTATTTATAATATGAATTTTTGAGTATAAGGAATGAAACTCTGAATATATGGAATGAAACTTGAATATATGGAATGAGAGTTTGAATATATGGAATGAAACTTGAATATATAGAATGAGAGTGTGAATATATGTAAAGAAACTGAATATATACAATGAAACTTATATATATATATATATATATATATATATATATATATATATATATATATATATATATATATATATATATATATATAATTAAAGTGTGAATATATGTAATGAAACTCTGAATGTATGGAATGAAAGTGCAAATTTGACAGTACTTTGTATAGCTAGTTATATCCTTGTTATCAGAGTGATATTCCATGACTTCTGAATTCCATGACTTTAAAAATGGCATTCCCTGAAATGTTCCAATACTTTTTTGCAACAGCTGGTCATACTCCAAACAACTCTGTTTGGAGAGTTGGAGAGCTCCAAAATACAGTTTGGAGTCTACATCCCGTCATGTTGAGGATCATATTTTCATTATTGCAACATTCTTAATGCTTATGAGTAAATTTTGAGTTGTTTGTTTATTATTCTCACTTTACCAGATGGAAATAAACAAGTGAGATGGGAAAATTTTTCATTTAGTTGCATAATAACTCTGCACACTAACAGTTGCCCAATAATTCTGCACACATATATATTCTCATTAGAAAGCCAAAACCTCACTTTTAAATATTCAGGTTTGAGGTTTATTAATATTTTGGATTGACTGAGAGCACTGTAGATATTCAATAATAAAATGAATCCTCAAAAACACAACTTGCCGAATAATTATGCATTAGAAGACATTAGAATGAGATGGATTTCTAGTTTTCAAGTGCACCTGTGTCTGTCCATTTTTAAGCTGCTCTTTTAAAAGGATGATGAATAGTACAAAGAGTGAGAGGAAAGTAGTGTCTTTAGTCAGAGAGTTTAGTCAGGCGTTTAGTGGCTGTTTTCACTCTCAGTTTGGCACAGACAGCTGGCCACAGTTGAGTGCTTTCCTGACAGACATGGAAGGAGCTGTTAATTCGAAACATGAAACACGAAGGCCTGCCCTGACACTTCATCACCTCACAGATAAGACAAAGACCTCCGTTCCTGCGGTTTTGACAATGTACTATAGAGCTACGCCCAGGGAGGTGATGGGCCTTTTGTGGTTCATTTTACCTTAGTGAAATTAAAGGGAGCGGAAGAATCAACCAATTCAGCATGCAAAGTTCTGCATGTAAATTAGGAAAAGAAACAGTAGTTTAGGTGTCTTCTGTCTTATGGTAGGCAAATATCTAATGACTTCAAGATCTGATGAAGTCACATTTAAAGTTGTTCAGCGAAATTTCACAGGAGAAATCCAGTCATGCTGCTTCGTTTATAAGTGACTTTTGCGTGAGCAGTGTTTTACATATCTTTACACTATTGGTATTAGACAACGGACCTGCTTTTGCACACAAAATTGTGTGCCTTATGTGCGCCTAATATGACCAAACCTTAAAAGTAGACTATTTAGGGCGGCTTACCTAGTTATCCAATGTGTTTGAGGCTAACGGATGAGAGCCAGATCATTGGTTGTCCCCGTGAATAAAATGTTCCGATCAGAGCTAAATGCCATTGCTTTGGTAGTTCTCCAGTTTGGGCACTGGGCATAGCAACAATGAGAAATTTGCATTAATTCAAGCTGGAAAATTATCAGCTTAATGCGTTTCCCACCCAAGAACTGAAGGGACTGGAATTCATTTTGGCTCCTGGTTTTGCTGCCCATCCTATCGGGAGACAATTACCAGTGCGCTTCAAAAGCCGGCTTTGGGCAAGATTAGCTCCACTTCTGGGAAGGTGATGAAAGCAAATGTCTCGCTGCTGGGTCTGCTCTGCCCTGGGTCTGTGTGGCAGAAGTGAGAGAGAGGGCGGAATGCCTGTGGCCCTCATCATCTTTCAGGTCCAACCCATCGGGTTTCATGGCTGGCTGTGAAAAAAAAGAAGCTGTTCTTCAGATCTGGCCACGCAGCACAGATGTCCTCCTCCATGTCACAGCGGCTGGCGGATTTCACTAACGAGGCTAACAAGGGGACGCCTCCAGGCGAGACAGGCTCCCTCGTGTTTGCATGGCAAATTTAGCAGAGATTTAATCCGTCCTGGGGTGTTATGGCTCTACGCTGAGTGTGACTTAGAAAGATCTTTTATAACTTGCTTAACATCCACTATACCAAGTATTTCTGCTGTAGAATGAGAAGATAAGTATATATTAGCCTGAAATTTCAAGACTCCCCATCCCACACATTACTGTGTACACTCCATTTAAAAGTGAAGAGTGTAATTAAAATACATTCTACTATCCCAATTTAAAGCAGAGTAAGCTATTTGTTAGAGTTAGCCAATATGTGTAGTATTTCTGTTTTGTGGTGTTGTCAAAACATCACTCTGTTTCAGCATCCAACATAGCAGCATTGGCTCAGTCAGTGGTGAGTTTGTAGCAAGATTTTCTTTTGGAAATCGATCATTATTTTTGCAATTTGGTTCGGTGAAGCTAGTGGTGCAGAAATTCCACACTTCAGCTTCAAGTCCTAAATAGATTTCAACAGTTTGCCTCTCTGTTTACTGAATGGAAACAAAAATATGACCTGTGAGACAAAAACAACTGTGTCCTTCATAACCCTTTTGAATAATCAAACTTTTCCAACTTCCCTACCAGCTAAAACCATAGGACATTTAGCATTCTTCAAGTCACCATTTTTATTTTTTTTTAAAGAATGTTGCAGTGTTTATTATAAATAATTTATTATTTAACATTAATTTTTTTTAATTCAAATGCAACATCTGTTCTCTAAATATCTCCCACAAATGACTGAAAACTGCCATTCAGATGTCCATTTAGTTCTCGACTTCCAACTTCCTACAATCCAATCAATTTCAGAGTACGAAATCAAGTCTCGTCCTAATTTTGTTTTTTTCTCATTCCAGTAGCACTTTTACTCGAACATATAGCCTACATCACAATAAGTAAGAAAAGACGTATTATAACTTCCGTTTCATGCCAACTTTAAAGGTGAACTATTTTTTTGTTTATTGCTGGTTGAAATCACAGTTGTCTTGGGCTTATATTGACACCTAGTGGTGTGGATGTAGCATTACAAAAGAAAAGTTTTGGTTACCAGTGCCATTGTAGAAATTTGCAGTCAGCCATTATTAATTTATTCTGAAGGAAAAGTGTACACTAACAGGGGGATTACTAAGACAAAAACAGCTTTTATTAGTTTACTTATACAACTGTAGTCTCAATCTCAGCTTAGTGTATATGGATTTAAACAGATTTTTAAAACTACTTGTGGCAAGCAGGGTGGGGCAGAGAGCCGTGGGAACGGAGTGAGGCCAGTGGTACGAGTGCTAATAAACCACACCGGTCTCAAGGCACAAGGAGGAGCTCCGTAAGCATAAAAGGAGGAGTGACGACAGTGAAGGATAAGAGGACCAGGCCTGGACTTTATGTTGGTGCTTTATTTTAGTTTACTTTCATTTTAATCTTTATGTTTATTTTATTATTAAAGTTATGTTTAACATTCACCAGTTACAAACCTTGTTACACTACTGTTACGTTTATTTGTAAATCTTTTTAATGAGGAACAATAAGGAACGCACCTTTGAAGTTGGGATGTAACGGAAGCAGTGACAGATATTTTCTTCCAAATTGTGACGTACATCTGAATGAAATGGATTATTGAAAAACGAAAGAAAATGTAGATGGTGGCAGATCTGAATGTGAGCTTGCAGTTGATTGTAAAGGGGGTTGCCCATCATATGTCAGAGAGAAGTCTGTTATTTTATTATTATTTTATTATGATATAAAGAATTATGAATTATGAGGTCAATAAAAATGTGTAAAAAATAAAAGTATGCATTAATGAATCGTTCACAATAAGATCAATAACATGCATTTAGAAAATAAATAGGGTGAATTTTCATTACATGCTGACTTTAGTAATTGTACTGAAAGGGTGCTTGAAAGATAATATGACCTTTGTTTCTCTTCTCAGTAGTTAGTTTATCATTTACTCTATAGGAGGTACACAGAGCTCAGAAAGCTTTATACAGTTTAAATAAACAGACCTATATCGATATGTTCTGGGGTCCATTTTCCAGAAAAGATGTCCAATTTTTTTTATTATTTACTATGCTGAATGTCACTAGTTATGACTTCACTGACTTAACTTTGCTTAGAGGAAGCTAAGGACAATTTTGAGGAAACAAAGACCAACTCTATTAGAGAGAGATATTTCATCCAGAGTCTTTGTTTTTCTGACATGTGGTTTGGTAGAGCTGGAAGCACTTGATTGATTTATAAATAATCCACTGCATGGCTCAGAGCCTCTGTGAGCTTGTCATTTTTATTTATTTGTTTATTTTGTATATTACTCCAACTTTTCTAAAGGACAACTAATTACTAAAGTCATAAGGAGACATTAAATATCACATGAGGGGATGTTGTACCTTCAAACACACCTTCATGCCCTTCACATTACCCAAATGTGAATGTTCTATGTCTCCTTAATTACTCCAAATATAGTCTCACTGTAAACACCAAAATCACAATGAGCTTTTAATCACAATGTAACAGGTTATTAGACACTAATGAGGGAGCTTAATTGTTCATGTTTTGGGGGCATCTGCTTGGTCAAACCTGCATTATCCTTTCTGTTGAAAGGGGTCTCACTAGATCCATCTCCATTTTGAAAGCAACATCTTTGATTTGCCTGTCCTTCTGTGAAAGTCAAGTCAAGGCAGCAGATGTTGCCTTTGCAATAATTCATGATTATCTTCAGTCACTTTCTTTAACGAGCTTTTTGTCCCCATGGTGATGGAGAGAATGAGTCTCGCTACAATACAGCGGGGAAGACAGCTGTCTATAAAAACAAAGCATCATGAAAGATTCACGTGTGTTATTACAACACAGGAAGAAAGTCAACAGTACGTTGACTTTCTTCCTGTATAATATGTAATATTATACATTTTTTTAATATTCTTCTCTTTTTGTCTTTAGAGCGATCAGGACCATACTTTGAAGCTATAGTTGGAGGTAAGTGTTGTAAACAGCTCACAAACGTACAAATATCCAATATGCCCTCAACTCACATACACTTTAAAAATGTGCAGCTTTTGCCTTTAGTCACTATTTCTACCTGATCTGACCCTTACAAATTATTTTGTTGATGTAATTTTAAAAAGTCAGGACTACGTTTCCCAAAAGTATCCTTGACTATTGGTGCCATTGGTTCCTATGTCTTCTTAGGCTTATGGGTATTTTTAGTTCTGGGCACAATTGTTTTGAGCCAATCACCTGAGCTGTAGATGTCATGTGACTAATTACTTTGAAGGCACAGAAAAATGATGTGATAGGTGGCACAGCAGGAACACGCACAATCCAAAACATTTTTCTAACAACTATTCTGAGCTGTGATATGAAAAGCATCAGGCAGGGGAAAACATCGCTTTTCATTTCTGAATATCCAGTCTATTTAACGCTTTAATGAACTCTTCAGAACAAAACTGGGCACTGATAAAATATCTCCTGTATGCCATAATGAAATATTATTAATGTGTTACTTGCAAAAAAATGTTACTTATTCAGAATGCATGGGTGTCAGAGGAGAAAGATGCTTTTTGCCTCCAGAGTGTGTAGTTATGAGAACATTTTGAGAACAGCACATTGATGATGGTCAGAAAGGCTTGGATGATTTCTGTACAAATGAGAGGTAATTTGTGCACAAGATGTTTCCTGACCTCAGAAGATCTCTGGCTGAGCAAAAAAAAAAAGAAAAAGAAAAGACCAGTGCCACAGTGGTCTCACTTTAGCTCATTTACACATGAATAATCAGTGTGTGGATTTGTTCTCATCCACAGAAGTAATTGTACACATCTGATTTGCTATCATTAAATTGTATTATAGCATCATTGTTATGACCATTAACCACATTGATCTTTAGATATTGGTATCAGTCGGCAGCTACTGAATTAGAAAAATTAGAAAAATGTTCTGGGTTCAGTAAGTTAAGATCAATCAATAGTATTTGTGACATAATGTTGACTAGTACCACAAAAAAATTCTAACTTCTTTCTTGTGTAACATTAAAGGAATAGTTCACCCATAAATGAAAATTATGTCATTAATTACTCACCCTCATGTTGTTGCTAACCCGTAAGACCTTCGTTCATCTTCGGAACTCAAATTAAGATCTTTTTGATGAAATCCTAGAGCTTTCTGATCCCCCATAGACTGCAACGTTATTACCACTTTCTAGGAACAGAAAGGTAGTGAAGACATCGTTAAAATAGTCCATGTGACTACAGTGGTTCAACCTTAAATGTTATGAAGTGACGAGAATACTTTTTGTGCACAAAAAAAAAAAATATTTAACCCTTTCGCACATACGATCACACTGGTATGATCATTCTTTGGCTGGTCCCTGGGGCATAGATCACACTGGTGTGATTAGAACAGTCAGTGCATCACGTGATCAACTGCTAAATTCAAACGTGCTTTTGCGCATTGGCTGGCGCTGAGCCAGAGATGGACGCGCTCAGCGCTTGTCATACACTGGTTTCTTGTATACAAACAATACCGGATGCGCGCGCATCCAGGAGGCAAAAAACGCTATCTGTTATGCCGAGTTCTGTAAAAGAACATTGTAATTAACGTAGATTTCGCATTGTTTGTAATTTCTTGTTGACTTAATAATAAACTGCAATTTCAGAGTTGGATCTGTTTGTTTGTGTTTCATATTAATATAACATAATGTAAAACGTCCAACTGTTTACGAATCAAAATCCGGACATACTGTGATGCATGTATGAATTATCATGTTAGTTAGACTATAGTAATGTAGTAATGTAATAGCCAATGTTAGCAGTGCAGCATCTATAGAGCCCGAATTTGCTTTTATATAAGTTAACCTTGTTTACGTTACTTTACGACCTGCAACATTTCATGACTGCACACATATAACGTTACTTTAATGTAAAGATTTGACGATGGATTATATAAATAACGAATTTGTGAATATTTTGAATAAAAAAGGAAAAATGATATAAAAGCAGATCATCATCATTCAGCGCTGTTGTGGTTGCGGTGTGTCACGTGACAAGCAATGACGCGTCACCATGGAAACAATAAAGTGACAGGTTCTAAATAATGGTGGGGGGTCAGTTAGAATATTTTAAAGGAACACGCCGACTTTTTGGGACTTTAGCTTATTCACCGTATCCCCCAGAGTTAGATAAGTCCATACATACCCTTCTCATCTCCGTGCGTGGCGTAACTCTGTCTGAGGCACCCACCGCTAGCCTAGCTTAGCTTAATCACTCTGCCTAAGTAGCAGTGCTTCGCCTTCTGAGAATATAGGTCCCAGTATGTATACGGTTAGAAGATGGCTGTCTCATGTGACCTTGTTATTTGTACACGCTGTGACTATACAAATCACAACATGCAAATAGGAAAATGTTGCCGTTATTTTGTCACTTATTGGGAGCAGTATGCTAGCTGGAGCTGTTTACCTCCAGTCTTTGTGCTAAGCCAGGCTAGCGGTGGGTGCCTCAGACAGAGTTACGGCACGCACGGAGATGAAAAGGGTAGCCTATGTATGGACTTATCTAACTCTGGGGGTTACGGTGAATAAACTAAAGTCCCAAAAAGTCGGCGTGTTCCTTTAAACTTACATGTGAAAAGGTAAAAAAAAAAAACAGTGTCAGTCTCTGATGCCGTTGACATTGTAAACAATGCAGCGCTTGAACGCCGGCTCAGTATTGGCCGGCTCTTGCGTCAGCATCACACTCATGCGTCACGGTGGCCACTTGAACTGCGAACAGCAACAGTCACATGGACTATTTTAACAATGTCTTTACTACCTTTCTGGTCCTTGAGCCAGTATACTTCAGTGAACATCCTGAAATAAACAGAATAAATTGTTCTTAGTTCAGTCGCACCTTATAGCTGCTGCCCACAGGTTATCTTCAAATATAACCCCCCTCTCTCTCCCTCTCCCTCTCCCTCTCCCTCTCCCTCTCCCTCTCCCTCTCCCTCTCTCTCTCTCTCTCTCTCTCTCTCTCTCTCTCTCTCTCTCTCTCTCTCTCTCTCTCTCTCTCTCTCTCTCTCTCTCTCTCTCTCTCTCTCCTCTCTCTCTCTCTCTCTCTCTCTCTCTCTCTCTCTCTCTCTCTCTCTCTCTCTCACTTCTAGCTGTCATTGCTGTGGTGGTTCTGGTCCTGCTCCTCCTCCTGGGCGTCATTCTGCGATACATGTACAAACACAAGGGCACATATCATACCAATGAGGCCAAGGGCACAGAGTTTTCCGAGACAGCAGACTCCGCTCTTCGTAAAGACCCAGCCTTGCAGGACGCCATGGATGAGAGCAAGAAAGAGTATTTCATATGAGGCACAATAGATAGCCCAACTCGGCTTACATGATGCCTTAATGCTGTTTGCTAGAGCAGTGAAGTAGCTGACAGAACTCTCCGCAAACAGAAAGAAACAAGAAGAGTATTATGAAATTCCTATATATTTTGATATCTGACATTGTTTATATATTTTCTTCCTGAATAAAAGAGGTAACATTTGAGTATGGATAAAAATTCTGTACTCCTATTGGAAGCTGATTGTCAGCACAAATATCAGTTTAGGAGAATGTGATGGTATTCAGGTGAAGGAAAGGAAAGCCATTGATCTTAGACAGGATTTGAATATGAATGGCAAGCAATATTTCAAGACATTTAATTGGTAGGATTAACAAAAACACTTGAAATGAATTGGTCTCTCACATCTATACTGTACATGGCACATATAAGGGGCCAACAGTGTTTCTCAGAAATCGCTTACTGCACCTTTAAGTGCAATTATTTTAATAATATTTCGAAATTGACTTGTTAGTCAGAAGTTCAGAATATGAGAACATTTATGTTGACAATAGGTAAAAACATTCAGGAAAAGCCATTGGGCAAAAATGTCATCCATATTAATACGGTGTTACAAATTTACATGGCTCTGTTTTTACTGTGATGTTTCTGAAAATAACTTTTTCTTCTGGTTGTGAAAAAAAGAAAAATGTATAAGATCTAATTGTTATACTAATTTAAAGGAGCATTTCACCCGTGGGAACATTAATCTTTATTGAAAGTGTGTCATATACGTAGTCGAAATGTAACATAAACTTCAAATTTGGGGCCTTCTTGACCGAGGAAAGACAGAAAGTAACTTAAGGGTGCATTTGTATGGAAGACAACAACTACCACAATGCACCACATTGCACAGCTCCGCAAGCCACTCCCACTAATCCAGTTCACAACACAACTGTCCAGGAGAAATTGGCACTGTTGAAATTCTCTGCAGCAGACGGACTCTATTCCTGTGTTCGTAGGCGCACAGTGAGAGCACAGGCACCATCAGTCCGCCCCAGCTCGAGCCAGTCCATGACAGGCAGGTCTTCTGCCTCGGCTGCAGAAGCCGCAGCAGCCGCCTCCTGTTCCTCCATCAGCCTCAGCTGCTCTTTGCTATATTGCGTCTCATAAAGGTAGCCATGAACATCTGATTCGAGCATCAGACTTTCGAAATCCTCTTCTTCCAAATCATATTGAGTACCTTCCGCCATTGTCGTAACTTCACATCTGGCTCCACAGCGCCTGTTAGCTTAGCTTCCAAACAAGATGGCGGATATTGCTTTTAGTTTCTGCAAGTGAAGTCCCACCCACTGATCTGTAATAGGTCTGTAGCGTGAGTGGGTCCCACCCCCTGAAAAAATGAGGAACGAGTGTTTGTAGTCTTAACCCCTCTACAAAGATATGGGACTTCCTGCTTAGAATGACGCAAAATTACGATTTTTACATCATTATAAGCAGGAACTGCAACACTGAAATCCGTATTTCTGTATCCGTGAAATCCGTATTTCTCCCTTCTCAGGGGAAAATGAGGGTATATTGCACAACCATTCAAAAATATGACTGGGTTTCTAACGATACAAAGCTTAATGCAAATGGGTGAAGTGTCCCTTTAATGAAAGGCTGCTTGTAATTAGAAGCAGTAGAGTTAGTCAGAGGAGTACATAAATTATAAAAAAATATCAGCTTCAGATGCCTTGACTTTTTCATTTACATATATCAACTCTTCAGTAACAAATAAAATTAACTACATTGCTTCTTGTGCTAGTTGCTTTTTTTTTTTTTTTTTTTTTTTATCAGTATTTTGATAGCACAGGCCTAAAAAAAGAAATGACAAGAAAAGAAAAACTACACCCACAAATGAAAAGTTTGTAAAAATAATTTGTTTACTCAGCTTTGTGTCTTTCAAAACTCTGAGTATGATTTTTTTTTTATAGCAGATACATTTTCTACACAATAAATGTAATGAATAGTGAGCAGCAGACATTCTGCTAATGCTAAACATCTCTTTTTTTGTTCCATAGAGAAAACTAAGTCATACAAAAAAATCTTGTTTGGAATGATGACAGAATTTTCATTTTTGGGTGAACTATTTCCTTTAATCTCACAGCTACTGGTAGTAAAGTGAGCTCATGCTGTGCGTAGTTTAGTTATTTTGGATCAAGCAACCAGGCCTCGGGCCATTGATAGATTCAGTTCCTCTACATGGGGGAGTAATTAGTACAGGTGTTGCGTTATTCACTCGTGGGAAACAGAAATGTTATCTCCAGCAAACAGTTTGCATGGCAGTGGGACGTGGAGTACTATAAATATGATTTCAGTTGATGTGTACCGTGATAAATCATTTTTCAATGAGATCTCTTCTGGAAGATTTTTACCAAAAAATGTACACATTATTCAAAGGCCAGTACAGATGCTGATGCAACAAAATGAAAATGCCAGACACTTTGGAGGTGAGCGGCACCGCGAGAATCCGACACGAGTGAGAGATATTTTTCTTTTGATTAATTCTTTGCTTCAAGGATGGAGGCTGAAAATAAGCCCTGAGCACCAAATCTCATCTCACCTTCTCACCCCCCTCTTCCTCCGTCCAGCGCTCTTGATTAATGACACCCCACCACTAAAGGTTTCTGCAGCGTTTTTTTTTTTTTTGACAGTGAAGTTAACAACTGAAAGGACAATTTTGTGTAATAGCTAGAATGCCTGTCATCACTTATATTTTGATAATCAACACTGACACCTCTATGATTAACAATCCACAAACAGGAGTGAGATGTGCATGAGGACACAATTATCACCTCCCACAATGCTTCAACATAAATGTGTTTCCTACAGTCACATCACTTCATAATTTCTTAACTGGTCGTGAAAACTTAAATTATACTTTAAACTTCAAATGTGTTCCCAGAGCTTAACAAAAGTGAACTGTGAAGATAAAAAAGATGAAATATGCTCTCAAAAAATAGGCTACTTATTCTTTCCTTCCTTCCTTCCTTCCTTCCTTCCTAAAATCTAGCCAGTTGCACCACACATTAACCCTTAAATGTATGAATGTTTCGCCAATCATTATTGCATATTGGGGTCTTTAGTGACCCGGATCTATAAGGGATGGATCTCTAGCCGTCACGATAACATAAAACTCTCCTGATATTAGAGTAACAATTACAGAAGAATAAAATAAAGCATATTTAAAAAAACATTTTTTTTTTTAAAAAGCAGATGTTTTATACCATCTTCACTGTCCTCATCAGAGCTCATTTCACATTCAGCATCCGGCTCTTATTTGCGATCTCATACATATTCTCAAAACTATAATTTTCAACATCTTTAAAATCAATATTTTGATCGCTGAAAGCTTCTTCACCCAAATCCACCATCAAGTGACAGTGACACTAATATTTGACTGCATTCAGTACTTGCTCTGCAGTAAATCGCTGAGCCATTTCAAGTTTTGATGATGATACTTCCTATTCTTTTGTTTCCTGCCTGCGGTAATTAAGAGTGAAATGTCACTTCATCATTGTGTATCAGACATTGCCACCTTGTGGAATAAAGGTGAACTGCACTTATTTCATCAAAGATTCAATTATTGTTGTGCAGAAAAAATATATACTGCACACGTTGGGTCATTAGCGACCCTATATCATTTTTACAAAAAAATGAATGGAAAAACAGGCATTCTTTAAGAATTGTATTTTTTTTTCTTGTTATATTGTTTATAATGAATTGACTAAGGAATAATAAGAAGGTTGATGTCTAACTTGAAAAAAATAAGTAAGGAGGGTAGTGTATGACGTTTCAGGTCACTAAAGACCAGAGGTTAAGGTTTAATTTTTTTGTTGCTATTTTTGCTATTTGAAGAATGATCAAATGAACTGAAGAATATTGATGTTCACATCATATGCAGGCCTTTCAGAATCTGCTTCCAAAGGAGATTGGGAGAATTTTTAGCTATTTTTACTGTCTATTTCACAGCACAACAGAAAGCCAGAGGTGATCCAGCAAACCTGGCACTCCATATGCTTAAAAAACACCTGGCGGTCATTTTGAAGTGAACTGTAAGACCTGCCCTAAGGTTAGTGCAGCAATGCTCTGTGTATGTGTATTTTAAAGTCGGCATGAAACGGACGTAGCGATAGACTTTTCATCCCTATTGTGAGGTATGTCCGAGTGAAACAGCTTCTCGAACAAGAAAGAATCTAGGATGAGACTTGATTTTGTCCATCGGGAATTGATTGGATTGTTGGATCATTGTGGTTTGCTATTACTGTGATCTCATGTGAGTGACAGGTTGTCCCGCCCTCAAGCCAGTAAACATGTCATCTGAGATGAGAAAAGATGTCACTGCAAGAGGGAGGGGAAGTCATTTTGATTAAAGTTTAAGAGGGTTCAAGATGTATACAGATAAATCATTTATTGTAAATACTGCAGTATCCCTAAAAAAAATTTTTTATTTCATGGTGACTTAAAAGGGTGCATTTCTTCATCAAAAGTCACATTAAAACATTTGAATAGTATATTTATAGAACTTAAACTTTTGAATAGTATGTTTTACACAGCAATTATATTGCAATTAAGCAGAATGTCAATAATGCAGTTTTTTTCAGTTGTGAGGAAGTCAAGCTTGAAATCAGATTTGTTAACAAAACAATACAAAAGTGAACATAAAACTGAAACAAAAATGAGCAGAAAGAAGCCATAAGCACATCAGTTTTCCACTTTTGAAACAGAACACACTGTGACATTTCTGATGATTGAGTATTCAGAACCTCTCTTCACATGAAATATGGTAGCTCTTGCCAAACAAATTGCTTTTGTAACATATTTTGATTTTACAAATATAACACTGGAGGGGAATAAAGTCTCAAGACTGTCTCCAACTGAGTTTAAAGCTTGACAGGCTTTTTATTTCACATGTGTTGAATATCAAAGCTAAAGCTTCAATAGAGAGCGCTGCTTTCCCAATTCATCTTTTTAAAAAGTGTGTAAAGTTTGCTCGTTTATCACAAGGGCACATAAAATACTGTTCAAATGTTTGGAGTCACTAAGATTTTTTTTTTTTTTAATAAACACTTTTATTCAGCAAAGAGCATTTCTATTTTAAATTAATTTAGTTCTTTTAAGCTTTCTATTCATCAAAGAATCCTAAAAAAAAAAGAAGCATTGTTTCGACAGAAATATTAAGCAGCACAACAATTTTCAACATTGATATTAATTTAAGGTTACGATTCCAACACAAAATGACAAACAAGCATTGTAGTCATTCAGTGTTCTCTTGGTTATCTCTAAAGGCCTCAGTGCACTCAAGTTATTTTTCATTCTTTGCTTAAGGCCCTGATTTACTTCAAGTGAAATAAATAAAAAAATAAAATAAAAAACAGGCCAAAACGAAGTTCGTTTCTGGAGTTCGAAACAACTTGCCACAGCGAAATTTCCGGAAAAGTTTGTTCCGGCATATAAACACCTTTAATCTTAATCTGATGCAAAAACGTGTGGCTCTGAGGCTCCTATAAGCTCACTTGAATTGTTCTTGATCATTAGACATGACATTATGGTGCATTGGAAGTCTATCTAAAAGCAGTTTCCCAAGGAGGTTCCCTCAAACAGACACGTTGCCTATGAAGTTACTGACAAGACAGTTTCCTTTGCCTTCAGACAGCCTCATGTGTCCTCGGATGTAAACCTCAAAGCTTTGTGTTTTGCAGAGTGTTTATTTTCCATTTAAATTGAGACAGATTTGTACGACTAAATGTAGCCATAATGAGCACCGCTGTATGTCTTTGCAAACCTGTATGAGAAAGAGAGGAAGAGAAGGTGAGAGGTACAGCACACTATGATTTCCATTAACCTACTTTCCCCTCCTCGTTCTGAATTCAGCCATCGGTGCGCTGGGATCACACACTGACATTATGCTCACAACAACATACCATCTTCAGCCACTGCACTGCAGAGACTGTTCCAGATCTGCTCGCCCCATCCAGCTGTGTGTCACTGACAGGGTCACAGAAGGCTGACATCTGTCCTTAGTGGGGTGGCTTGAGGGAGCTGGTCTGCACAACTGGAAATCCGGCAGATATATTTAGACCATGAGGACAAGGTTGTTCATCTTGAAAATGACTGTGACTCAGTGCGACCTTGATGCCCTCTGCAGCTCCACAGGAGAGTGTGGCCTGGCTATGTTTATTGAACTCGCTTAAATCCACAACCAAGGTGCTTTGATTCCTCTGTCAGAGAACTTTACTCACTCTGGTGGGTGGAGACTGGAGAGCAGCTTTTTTGGACTGAATTTTTGGAATGAATCTTTTTTGGTTCTGTTTTTTAAATCAAGATGATCGAAGGACAACTGAGATGAACGCAACTGGTCTTTCACTTTGAAATCAATTACACAAAAAAGGGTGTGTAACGGGTGGATTTAATTGATTATTTATTGTCTTATTTTTGTGTTGTCATGTGGATTTGTTTTGTCATTAGTCTTGTTGTGTGTGTGTGTGTGTGTGTGTGTGTGTGTGTGTGTGTGTGTGTGTGTGTGTGTGTGTGTGTGTGTGTGTGTGTGTGTGTGTGTGTGTGTGTCTGTGTCTGTGTGTGTCTGTGTGTGTGTGTGTGTCTGTGTGTGTGTGTCTGTCTTTGTGAGGACCAGTTTGAGTTTTAGACCATTGGAGTGAGGACAAAGAGAGTAAAGTGAGGACATTTTGGCCGGTCCTCACTTTCTGAGGCCTGTTTGAGGCTCAAGATGTTAGGGACAAGGTTATAATTAGGTTAAGGGTAGGTTTCGGGTAAGGGTTCGGGTTAGGCACTTAGTTGTGATGGGTAAGGTTAGGGTAAGCGACTAGAGATTGCATTGTGTCAATGAATGTCCTCATAAAGATAGATGTACAAGAATGTGTGTGTGTGTGTGTGTGTGTGTGTGTGTGTGTGTGTGTGTGTGTGTGTGTGTGTGTGTGTGTGTGTGTGTGTGTGTCAGTCATTTCGGCCACAACAAACATTTTAGGTTTATTTATTAAAGTTTATTAAAGCCTTATTAAAGTTTGATTTTAATTGTAAATTTAATTATCTAATTATATTTCTTTATAATTTAGCAAGAAGACAACAATGTCAGTTGAACTACAAATCAAGGTACAGTAAATATCACTTTTGCAAAATGCGTGAAAATATTCTACACAGTCCTCGTCTCCTATTGCATCAGTGTACTGTTACAGTATTTTAATGAAATACAACTTAAAAGTTGTTCAAGTAATCCCTGTTATCTTATATAGATATTTTCTTCTCAGAAAAGGATGCCAGTGACAGTGCTTGTCTGGCAGTCCTTTATTATCTTTTCAGAAACATATTGAGACAGCAAATACTTAAAAATGACCAATGGTCCTTAAAGGACACTTTGTAAAAGCCTGATGAAATTTCCATATCGAGTCAGCATTCCTGAACAGTGTTAACACTCTAGAGGAAACAAACTGCTCACCACAGATCATTAGACAGTAGAGAGGATGTATGAAATAACATAAACACAATATGAAAAAGGAAACCATTTGTAACCAAGACTCCCGGACAGGTTTACATCTGGACAAAAGATGTTAGGTGTTAAATGTAGTGAGGGATCTGAACTGGTGTGGGCAGTTGTCTTGGAAAAGTAATTAAATCTGATGTTTGCCCAGCCAAGTAATATGAGGTTTTTACAGGAACAGGTTCCTGATATGTTCCTAACGTAGTTTGCCCGTGATATTCCAATATGCCAGGACGATGGAGCCCCCATAAAAACTGCTAAATACATTTAAGAATTTAGAATTTGGTTTCATGAGGACCATGTTGAGAAAATAACTTTTCCTGACCTCCCCAATGACCAGATATGAAGCTCTAATGGATGTTTTAAAGCAGATTTTCAGCTAGAAAAACTGTAGACTTGAAGAATTCTTAAATTCTTGAAGAATGGTGCTAAGTTCCACTAAGAACTCTTGGACAGAAATCTAAGCATTAAAGCTATATTTAAAACAAATCTGTATGACTATCATTCTTTTGATTTGACATTCGTTAACAAAATTGCATTTCTTAGTTCATCTTTTATGCATCAGACAAACAATGGATCTATTCATGATGTAGATGCATAGGTTCAAATTCAATAGACACTTTCTCAGCACAAAAAATAAATAAAAATTCAGCAAATCATCTTAACCAGGTGATAAATTGCGCTGTGCTTGATTTCAATTTAATCAGTGTCATTTTTTTAATAACAAACATGCTTCATTATGTGTAAATTTGGTTGCACTTTATTTTATATTATGTGCATTTACTATACGTGTACTTACTTACCTAAGAAAGTACTGGGTAATATAAGGTAACTACATGGGTTAAGGTTAGGTTTAGGGGTAGGTTCAGAGTTAGTACTTAGTTATTACCCAGTTATTGTAATTACTATAATAAGTACATAATATGTACATGGTGAACAGGACTGTAAAATAAGGTGCTACTGTAAATTTGTTTCATTACAGATTAGACCTTATTGTTTAAAACAATATTTGCTCGGCCAAAAACTTGAGCAGTTTACCCTTGTATCTGGTGGTGAGATGTTTGCATACATTTTCTATTGATCACGGCAGCAATAATTCATCAAATGACGATCCAAAGATGTACTGAAAGCATCACAATTGGCATATATACCGATGCATGTGTACTTGAGTGCACTTTCATCATTTTAAAGGCCTGTTTGAGGTGTCTGGCTCACAGTGGTGAAGCGATGCTTTAAAGTCACTGTTAAGTTTATCAGATAGCAGTAGTCTGCTGCATCCTCCATAACTTAATACCCAGATCACTGAGCTGTGCAAATTGCGTTCTGTTCAGCACTAATATTTTGGTCGTGTTTGCATTGTAACCTCACTTGCATAATTATTTTAGTGAACCAAGCACTAAAACAGCCCAGACAACACATGCAAACTGTTAACAATTCATTCACAGTGAGTCTTTGAAGTCTTTAAAGTCCATTACTGCCTCTCAACATATAACTCAAAGTGTTGCTCCACACTTCTGACTCGCTCCGCATGAATCTGAGGATTTAGTCTCTCCAAGCACACAATGGGCAGTAAAACCGTCGAATAGTTTCAAGCAGAGGATATTTTCTGAGAAAGAAAATGTGTGCAGTCGGCTCAAACCTGATGAGTCAGCCATGGTCATCTTATGCGGTGTGTTTAAGAGGGCCATTACACAGAAGCTGGAAATCCCCATAAGGCACAATTACCTGAATGAGCTGATTTATCTCCGCTCATCATAGCCTATTATTCCTTGAAACCAAGAGTGCTAGGTGGGCAAGACAGCCGCCTTATGGAAAAGAGCAGTCGATTTGTTTGTTTATTGGGAAAGTGGTGCTGTATTTGTAATGGGTGGATGTGGCCGCCCTGGACATTCAGCTGTGTGAATACTTCATAAATATTGGGCTAAACAAGCTACATGCTCGTTTAAGTGCTCGTTCACATTTTTGGACAGCACTATTGTGGCAAACACACTGTGGCTTTGATATGCCTTCACAGCATTGTACACTTTGCTCACCTGCAAGTGAATTTAATGAGGGCCATTGCAGTGAGGAGCTGACATCTCTGTTGTGAAGAGAGGCATTCATGGTACTGTAAGATGGGACTGCTGTATTACAGCAATTATTTGTGAACCCTGGCTTCAAACCAAAGTAATCAGTAAAAGTTGATAAGCAGTCATTACTTTGCAGCATCGTGGCTGAAAAACAAGATGATATGACACCAGAAAAAGGCGTTTTATTAAACGAACGAATGGTCGTGCAGAGCTTTTTAATCAGCTGCAGTGGGGGAGTAAAAATATAATTTTGAATTTTTCTTTAAAAAAGCAACCACGAATGCTATTCTGGTTACAGAAAGTAAATGCCCTTAACCCTTTTGCAAACACCGTGTCTACAGCAACCTCTACATCAACCTTGGTCACGACAGGTGCATCATGTTTCTCTTGCCTTGAATTTAAAATGGAGAAATTTACATGAATATCTGAATACTCATTGGGGGAAAGAGCCGAAAAGCTGCTGGGTGTAACTTGCATTATAAAATAAAGCATCATGTACACGAGTCCTGTATCGCACCACTCTGAATAATTACTAGAGGTCATTAAATTTTCAACAAAGGCAGGGAGGAAAGGAAGGAATGAATGGGTTGAAGAACAAACTGGGGAGGTTCTGACCAGGTGTGATGCAGAGCGCTCGGGGTGTAGGTTTTTTTTTTTTTTTTTTTTCTTCTGTCTTTTTTCTTTGACAGAAACAAGACAAAACCCAGGGCTCGGAGGGGCCCTTTGTGTCTCATCGGATAAATGCTTCTGCTCTTTGAAGCAGCTCTACCTTTCAGGTGTTCATTATCCCTCAAAACAAATAGCTCCTTTATGCGAACGTCCCTCATTTGTTTAAGACGATATCGTGTAATTAAAATCTAATCAGAGAAAGGAGGGAATCCATGAATATTTAAATCTGTTTGGGTTCTGAATCTTAATGAAATGGTAATGTATGATGGCTCCGGGCTTAATTCTAGCCAGAGAGCAAATTAACTGGATTTCCAGAGATTCCCTCAAGAAACTTCCCCCTTTTTTCCCATTGAGTGAGTTTAACATATGGAAATATGATTAAAGCATCTATTTAAAGGCCAGACGAGTAAAATGTATGTGAAAGACTTTGTTAATAGGAGCTGAAATATGTGCACTTGTTTTTAATATCAGTGACTTCAAGGTCTGACAAAAATCTCAGCCAAGCATGATATCCTGATTTGAAGATTTGACATGAAAGCGCCTCAATGTGAACAGTTTTGACAAATGATTTATCTGATAGCAGATGAGGTAAGAATACCTGCAAATGAAAGTGGTTTTCATCATGGCGGCTTAGAACCCATGTAACATTGTAGAAATCATCAAGAACAAGTCTGACATACCATGAGAAATATGGACGCTGAGAGACATCAAAGAGAGCTATCTGACACTGTTCTCAAAGGTGATAGCATAACCTATAAAAGTAGACAGACCATTAAAGCAATTACTGAGTGGCTAGTTTGTATGTTGTCATGAGTTGCTAATTTGGAATTGGCATGTTTTTAAAGAACTTTCTCACATTTACATCATTTTCATGCGTTTTACTATTTGTTAGCTAATTTTAAATCTATTTGTTTTTATGGTATACTGAACTAAGTTAACTCTCACAGAAACCTCACAATGTCCTGTAGATGATTTGTGATTTTACTATCTTTGTGGGGGACATGCACATTTGACAAGGGGTCAATGAAGTTTTGCAACGGCGCTGGTTGCGTCAGTTTATCTAAATATTCACTGTGTTCAGTTTATGTGAATAAATACTGTGGAAGCATATTGGTTCTCAACAAATTCTGCTCCAGTTTGGTAGTAAATAAAACTCGTCTTTCGGTTAAAAAAAAAAGAAGTCTCCATAATAATTTAAAAATAACCCACAATCACTTTGACAAGAGTACACAAGTAATCAAAGCCAGCAAATAGTGTTCTTTCCTGGCATGTAAACGATTCATTTAAAACGAGCTGTGAAATGTGATTAAAGTCACATGAGGGAAAACTGAGAGTTGTCAAAAGGAGACCCACTCCTGATGGTCTGACTGTGAAATTGTGGCCCCAGGTTTTTAAGCAGTGTGAAAGCTTCTCTTTAGAGGGACACAAAAGGTCTTGAACTTTCAGGTGTGGCAGATCTCAGCCAGAGATGGGCAAATATCATATCTTCCAGCAAATTCATACTATCAAAAAACTATAAAAGATATAGAACTGCTGGATGAATGTAACTAAACATGACCTTGGGCTCTTTCTTAAATTATAATGCAGTATTTTAAAACATATGTCATATTTGATATGATTGGTTTATAGTCAGTGTCAAGGTTCAGATATTAAGAATACCCTGCAAAATTGATTTTGATTTAGCAGCACATTTATTCTAATGCTAGTGAGAATTCATCTGTTGCACATTCATACTGTTCAAAAGTTTGGGGTCAGCACTCAGTACAATTTTTTTTATGTTTTTGAAAGAAGTCTCTTATGCTCAACATGGCTGCATTTATTTGATAAAACAGTATATGTATATATATATGTATATATGTATATATATATATATATATATATATATATATATATATATATATATATATATATATATATATATATATATATATATATTAGAAAATTAGTGCAGGCTACTCCTTTAGTGCAGGCTACGTCATAAGCTGTTTTTTTATTTATTTATTTTTTTAAGAAAAATAATGTTGCACATAAGCAGAAGTTGCAACTGTCACTGTTATGTCACAGGTTGAGTTTATTTTGCTTTGTCATTGACGTTATTCAAGGTTCATTTTACATCCATTCATGTTGCTTCAGGGCATTGCTGTGTGTCTATTATCTGTCAGCAATGTTACACTAGCTTTGTTTATCTTCCCATCCTCCTCATTTAGCAGACCACCCCTCCATAATGCCTGATAACACCACCAATAACCGACAACTCAAATAGCAATGTGCTTCATCCACAGCAGCACTAAATACAGAGATCCAGCAAATTCACTAGAACTAACCACTTTAGCCTCTTAAACCCTTTTTGAAAATGCATTAACGTAGTTTAATTCAAATGTAGCACTTTTCTAACCACTTTAAATTTAAATTCAGAGTCCTATTTGCCGTGCCAAGTTAGACCTGCATTGAAAGAGCATATAATAACAGCTGTGGGAGGATCTATGTGTATGAAATATTTATGTATTTAAAAGAGTGCTGTCAAAATAAAAGCCTCATAAAGTCAAATACACGAGAAACAAGTGAAGGAGAAAGGGAAAGTGTTCTGCTCTGTGAGACATTAATCCATAAGAGACTTGAAGAGTGGTTTCTTTAGGATGGAAGTACAACAGTGCCCTCCTCTGAGGAAACCAAGACTCCTGAAGTAGAACTTCAAGGGACATCCATTCAATAATTAACATTCTAGAATCGTGTTTAAACCCTTATGACTTTCTTTCTTCTGTTAAATTCAAAATCATTGCAGAATTGAGCCTGACAGCCTCAATCACCGTTTTTCCATATAATAAAAGGGAATGAGATTGAGACAGTCTTCTTTTGTGTTCCACGGAAGAAAGAAAATCATGCGTTTAGACATGGGGGGTTAATAAATGATGACGAAATAAAAATATCCCTTTCATATAGCCAGGGCTTACGGCAAACACAAAAGCAAGATAATAACAGTTCTCTTGTGACACTAGTAATTCTCAAACTATGTTAAGCGCCCTCTGGTGGTTTCCATTCAAAACTACTTGTAATGACACATTTAAAACACCAAGCTGACATGATTAACAACATAAACAACAAATGAGAGATTATGGCGGCGAACACAACCACACCTCAGTGATATTCTTAGTCATTTTAAAATGAAATAAACTTGTACTTACAGACCTGTTGGATCTCCTTTGGGGCTAATTTTGGAACTCTCAGGTCTTTTTCTTCATTTTCTCCACTCACATATTTTCATCTTAACAGGAAAACAGATTCTCCCAAAGTATTAAATGAATCTAAAATTATGGAATCCCATTCCCTTTTATAGAGGGACTCAGAGGAGTGTAAAAATTGATGAAAGCTAAGGGAATCTGAAGGCCGGCGTTGTCCAAACAGCCACTTTTATTTCAGCGTCATTGCAGATTTTGGTGAATAATCACCCATAAAGGGCAGAATATGAGAAATGCTGGTAATATGAGATGCGCTCAGGAACAAATGAGCAGCGGCTCTATTCCTGGACCCGCGGCCGCTCTCTTACCGGCAGCAGACTCATATCATCTCCTCTCATCTCATCTGAGTGACGAGAAACGACTGGTTTCAGGTGTCTAATGAGCTGCGGCCAGTTTGCAGTGCTATTTCAAACAAAAAGTATTTTAATTGGGGTGTTTAGTCACCGTCTCACCGCAATGAAACAAAATAAGATATCGGCTGGCAGATTGATTTTTCCCTTACATAGCTACTACCTCAGTTAGATGTCACATTCGTTGCATAATTTTCAGGGGTTTTTTTAACGATATCTAAAAATAATAATTGACTTTACTGTACTTTAGTCTCATATCTAGTTTTAATGGCCTCTGACTGCCAGGGGCCTCTAAAGCAACATGGCCTGAAACTGCCGAAGGAAGCCGATCACCAGTGTCATAAGCACATTCAGTTTGACCTGTCCTGTGCCCCTAAATTTGGATAGCCAGAAACAAACCACCAGGGGCCCTGGACCCCTTAGTGCATAGAGTGGGAACGTATAAGTCCTTGGAACCAGAACTTGAGTCAAACTCAAAAAGATCCACCCACGAACAACACTTACTCAAAATGAAAGGAAACCGTTTTTTAACATATACAATAAATGTTTTAATAGCAATGTACAATGATATCTTCAGCTGCAGAAGAGCAGAATACATCTTTCTCCACGGGACATGGGCAAATGGTTGAAATACCACAAGGAATCTGTCTTTAAGATGTCCCTTCCCCTCCAGCGACACTGGCGTTTCTCACTTCAGCCAGATGCCTTTGTCACCAACGTCTTCATTATAGCCTTCAGCGTACTTCTTTCCTGGGAGCTAAGGAGAGATTTTCATATCACATGTTAGATTCTTTAAAGCCCTGGCAACATTTTACTGTGACCTTTAAAGAAATGCACTGAAAATAATAGAGAGTAAAAGACTAGACATTTAATCTATATTCATGAGCTCCACTTCCACATGTTCTCTGGGCTGAGGTAAAGCTCCATATGTTTTCGCGCGAACACTGACAAGGTGGTGATCAGATGAGCAAATGAAAAGATGAAAAATCTGATGGCTGAACACAGCGCTCCCAAAGATCAATATAATATTGCCAGGAATCACTAATGGCCATACAAAGTGTTCTGTCACCCACTCCAAAAGTCTATCTGTCTACTGATTTTGTAATGCCACCGACATCACTGAATGTCCTCAAGGTGACACTCCTGATCTGTGAAAACACTCAATCATTGTGCAGGCATTTGAAGGGACACTGTTTGGGCTCCTGGACATATGCAATTACTTGTACACAAATGTATCTGACAGAAATATCATTTAAGGTAGATCTATCATCAGCGAGGCACCTAAAGCACCACTGCTTCCATACTCTCTTTAATTAATATAGTTAATATTAGGGCTGTCGCTAACGATTATTTTAGTAACTGATCAATTATTTTGACGATTAATAAAGTCATTTTTTTTTTTGTGGTAATAAAAATAGACCTAAACAAAAAGACCTTTAAAATGACTTAATTCATACATTATATAATAACAATGAGGCAATCATAATTGGTTCAAATAAAGCATCAAAAGCAAATGATCAGATGGTTTTACAGAACAACACAATTATCTTATGCATATTATATATCATAACAAAAGGGTGTTGTTACACTTTACAGCAAGATCAAATCCTTTAATATTTGGCCAGTTCTTTACGATAGAACGATAGTCACTAATTTCTTGAACAAGAACGTGTGGACATCAAAACATGCAAACCCAGAGCGAGGGTTTAAACTTATTTTGAAATGCAATGAACATTTTGCATATTTGGAAAAAATTGATGTATTCTCCTGTGTTGGCGTAGATTTATAACTGATTTATCTTACAAATCTGATGAAATGGCGCACATTGCGTTACCAGATGAGCGTTATAAGCAAACTAAACTCACAGCATATGCAGAGATGGAGTTTGAGACGATTAATTATATACATTAAACCCGCAGGGCATACATTTATTTAACTGAATCGCAGCCTTTGTGAATTCACAATAGCACTATGCTATAGTATGGTTTTTAAATGGTTTTAATATATCGGTCTATTAATGCGTTTCATGGATTCTTGTCCGTGGAATGCGCCACTTCCGGTATTTTGCCGATTACTCGACACAGGTAATTTGCAATCAACGATTTTTTTTAAACGAGTACTCGAATTTAATCGAGGAATCATGACAGCCCTAGTCAATATTAACCGCCACTACTAATAAAAAATACGAATTTTGGAATTGCTAATGGTTTAAGCATAATTAGGTCTTAATGGGTTAGTTCTCCCAAAAAATGTAATTCTGTCATTACTCAAGTCGTTCCAAACCTGTATGAATTTCTTTCTTGTGCTGAACACAAAAGAAGATATTTTGAAGAATATGGGTAACCAAACTTCTATTGACATTGACTTCCATAGAATGAAAAAAAAAAAAAAAAGAATTTATGTTGAAATATCAACATTGTTCAAAATGATTTTTTTTTGCAAAACAACCTATATGTGGCTTATGATCAGTCTTTTACATGTACTGTTACAGTTTCAGTGGAGGGCACATACCGATTTGAAAGCATAGTAGGCAGCATCAAACTCATGAGCACCGATTGTGACCTCTGGGAGATATCTGGGGATGCAGGTCAGGGTGGCTACCCTCTGCTTGTCTTCCACCCTAGGGAATAAGGGAAAGGGTACATTTATTCAATGTGCTCAAGGATGTGGCTAAGCTGGAAAGATAATAATTACACCCAATACTAGCAAAAGTCCATGGAAGAAAAAAAAAGAAAAAAACACGAGTGAAATGTAAATGAATCAAGCACTTACATCATTCGCATATGGTGGAAAGTGACATCATCTTGCTCCAGCCAAGGGCCCTTCTCAAACTTTAAGTATTCAATATCCTCTGCAACCTGCAAAGGCAAAGTAAAGTCATAAATCAGTGCCATTTGCCTGCCTCAATGTGCTCCACATACAGGTTTGAACCTTACCCTCTCAATGTCCTGGGCTTGGGTTGTGTCATAGGCAAGAACCTCTGCCTCTTCACTGAAAATGAGATACAGTTTTAAAACTAAAACTATTAATAAGCAGTAATTAGTAGTTTATTGAGGTTATTGAGTGGTTGATTGTTAGTAAATAGTGAGAATTGAACCCTAATCTAAAGTGTGATCATTTTATTTATATAACATTAATATTAATGTTTTTATACAATTACAAATAATTACAGTGCTTATATTAATTATAACATTTATATACAATAATACATATAATGAATATTAGGTGGTGACCTGATTTTAGGAAGGAAGGTCTTCTTGTATGCAGTCTCAATGCTCTTCAGGTAGCTTAAGGGAACATTCTGGAGGTATGACTGTATAAGGCAATGAAAATTCAAATTCACTGTCATCATTGTATAATCAGCGCTTCCTGAATTAATCAAAATCTCCTGAAATATTTCTCCTTAAATGAAAGCCTCCATGCAGAAAAACATGTTACAATTATGCAAAAGTTAAACAAAACTATACATTAAATCCAGCCATAATTTAATCATTTTGTAATAAATTATTTTGTGTGATATTGAAAATCTTTGTCAGTGTCATTTTTATACATTATAATCAAAATATGAATTATTTGGACCAACATGATCCTCACACACGCACCTTTCCTGATGCCTTGAGATTCTTCTGGACCTCTTCAGCAGGTGAGTCGACATAGATGACCAGATGAGGGGGCAGAAACTCACAGATACTGATATTCTTAATCTCATTATAGTGGTCCACACCTGCAGAATAGCAACCAACACATACATCCCGTTCATTTCAATCAACAAAAAGCAGCTTTGATATATTATCAGTTGAAGTACGACTTCAGTCACCAACAGCATTTTACCTACATTCTAAAATATTTTAGAATATGAATTTCAGACATAATCACTCACACTGCTTGCGGATGTAGCCTTCTTTGAACATGGCCTCCAAAAAAACCACGTCACTAAATGGAGATCGTTCCAGAACAACTCCCTGTCCTGAGCAAGGGAAACAGAGAAGAGAGAATGACATAAATATCCTAAACTGTTACTGCATTCCCCAAATTGTATATAGGAATATCTGTTCATGCTGTAGGGTTTTCATTTTTAATCACAATATCAACAGCTTTGGTTACCTGTAGAGAGCAGGTGTTCAATAGCATCAGAGTACTGCAGCAACCTCATGAGGTACATCCAAGACTGCAGGCGGTAAGAGTTACCGTCACTGGCTTTGGGCTCCAAGTAGAACTTCTCCAAACTGCAGTTTCCATTAAAAGCCTGATCTAGAGGAACTTTCTCCTTTGTCATTTTGTCAACATAGTAAGTGTCTGGCTCTGGCATGTACAGCATCCCTAATGAGAGAAACATTGAAAACTGAACGAATACTTCTAGGAAATAGGAATAGTAAAGAATAGAATACAAAATATTCTACTCCCAAATACATTAAGAGACAGAGAGAGAGTGTGTGTGTAGTTTTAAAAAACAAGGGAGCCAGAAATTGTCTTACCCAGTTTATCAGCCAATTTTTGTGCAAGTGCTCCCTTTCCAGATGCCAAGTTGCCATCAATGGAAATGATCTTGCTGTTTTCCTTGAAGCGGGAGGTTGTCCTCTCCCCCAGAGCATAAGCCCACCATCCATACCGCAGGTTACTGACAGCACTTGTGTGGATTTGAGCCTGGAGGGTATCAAAAAAATATCCTGTTATGTTTCCTACCATTAAGATAATGTGGTCTGACAGCAAGTGCATATGTTGCCCTGCTCAGCTGAAGTATCTATATATGGATTCAAACGATTAATTACTGCTGACACACTTCTTAAATACAAAACTATAAAACAAGTATGTTTTGACAGAACTACTGTCAGCCGCACACGGAGATCCATTGTTATATATTGGTCATGTCTGAACAAACGTGAATGCATGTTACAATCAAAGTTGCATTGATTCAATAAACATATGAATAGATGCATTAATTTGACAGTAAGAAGTGATTTCCACAGCTGTAGTTCTGCTGTTGTCCTTCAGTCTGGACTGCATGAGGCCCGACATAATAGATAAACCTTTCGTTCTGGAGTGTAGAAGCTGTTTTTTCGATCTTACCGTCGACACAGGCGATACTGCTTTCCAAGCTGCTGCACCCGAGGGCACAACCAGCCGAAATAACCGCAACGACATCGCGAAACTTCAGAAACTCCAGCGAGTCTGATGATCCTCAATGTCGCCGAAGGATCTCTGTGTCGCGTCGCGGAAGTTTTGCGTCATCGGCGGTGAGTCATGTGGTTCTTCTTCTTCTGGCTTGTTTATGGCGGTTGGCATCGTTGGCATACAACTTTTAGGTGCATTTTAGTGCAGGTCAAGATGGCATCACCCATTATACTAGTCCATATATATATATATATATATATATAGGACATAACATGCTCTACAGTTTCCTTTTGATTACAATTTTCACAGTTTTTCTCATGTTTCCCTATTGTCTTCAATGTACTATTAAGTGCAGTATGCCCAAATCTAAGTCTTGAAATTATTGTTTCTTCGTTTCAATTTCTCCCTGTTAGTCTGCCTTTATCTACGATTCTTTGAATGTTATAAAACCATATTCCTGTTCTTTCCTCCCACTGTTTTTGCCATCTATTCCTTACATGTTGTTTGATTAAACATTTCATTTCAGCCTTACTATATTTTACCTTAATGTCTATGTCAGCTTTATTTATTGCTTCCTTTGCGCACTCATCTGCAATCATCTCATTCCCTTTTACTCCTACATGAGCTGATACCCAGCAGAAATTCACTTCTAATCCCATCATCAGAATTCACAATGTCAGAAGGATCTCAATCAGCACATCTGCTCTGCTTTCTGTATGACCTGTTTCTAATGTCATTAATAATGAGCTTGAATCAGAGCATATCAGTGTCCTCAGTGGTCTATTCTCCTCAACCCACTGTAGGCCATTAGGATTGCAATCATTTCCCCCGTATATAGGCTACTGGTAAATTATCTGAAATTCTTTTATTGATTTTGACATTGAATTCTGGAACTGTGAATGCCACAACTTTGCTGTCTATATTTTTGGATGCATTTGAAAATACCTGAACATAACTATAATAATTATCCTGTATATACGTATGTGTTATTTGAGCATTTAGTTTATTCTTGTTCCTTATCTAATAGCGTCATATCTACAGTAAGTTGAGGTAATAACCACTAAGGAATTTTTTGACCATGGTGCGTCATGTGGTTTCTTCGTGACAAAAGCCTTTACCAAAATGAAAATTATATTTAAAAATGATAAAGAAGTTGATTAATTTGTTTTAAACATTATTTCCTATAGATGTATTGGGATTGGTTCTTGCAATTCTTTATTTTGTTTGTTGTTTTGTTTGTCAGCTTACGGAATATTTTAAACATGCATACATTTTAACCAAAGGTTAGTTATTTCATTACGGTACTGTTTCTTCACAAAATTGATATGGACAGTGAGTTACAATGAAATTTATTTTACAGTAGGCCTACGTAGTGCAGGCTAGGCCTACTGTGAACTTAACCAATTTTAGGTAGGATACTTTTAGGTTAGATTTAGGTTAGTTGCGTACATAGTTTGCGAACGCGGAACAGGACTGTATATTCCAGGTATATATCTATCTGATTCCAGGCTATTAGGCTAAAAAAAAACTGTAGGTCTAACGTTAGTATGTGCATTTATTAGCTGTCCATCCCCATCAGATGGCGCTACACTCTTTTCCTGTGGTTTATGGGTGGTGAGATCGCGCACAGTCCAGAGAGAGTTAAATTGGCTCTGAAGATATTCTACATGTGAAAACCCGAAAAGAAATGTATGTTCATATTTGTGTGCTGGAAAATTTGTGGCATTCCAGTGGCAGCAGCGTCACATCGTGCAACGGCTCGTAAGTTATTGTCAATAGATGTCAGTAGAGTCAACTGTGGCTTTTAAACTCGCTTGCATAACTGCGGACAGAAGAAGAATAAGCTGTTGCTATAGTTACTGTTGTTAGCTGGAGCAGATTTGTTGTTGGCTAATTTTGGAGCTAGTGTTTTGATGCTGTGGGCGACAGTTGTGTTAAAATCGGCTGCCTTATCAAATATACAGAGAAACGGTTTATTTCTGCTCTGACTGGGAT
The DNA here is from genome assembly GCF_963993115.1 of Abramis brama. Lineage (NCBI taxonomy): Eukaryota > Metazoa > Chordata > Actinopteri > Cypriniformes > Leuciscidae > Abramis > Abramis brama. The sequence goes on from NC_139970.1 coordinate 25,936,394, forward strand.
CGGTAACTATATGTATTAATAAGCATGCTACTGTCTTTAACGTTACTGCTCTGAATCTGTGTTTTGAACGACCGACAGCTTGTTCAGTATCACAGATCACGTTTAGTCAAGGTTTTTAAATGTTCTTAAGTTACCAAATAATAGTAACTTAAGTCATGTAACGTAACGTTAACCAGATTATTTTCAGACCACAATTATTTAATTTCTTTACGTAAGGCCGTTTAACAATGCCATTGTTGCTGTTAGAGTTTATTCTGTATTATACGTAGCTTAACGTTAATGTTTAACTTAGCGTTATTGGGTATGAAACAAGACTTTATGTCGCTCAAAATCCAGTGCTGATTTATACATTTAAGTTACAACAGATTTACTGCAGTAAAACAATCAAATATAATGTTATTGAATTTTTATATAGCCAGTTTATCTTTATGTAACGTTATCTCCTCTAAGTTATGTGTACGACTGCAATTACTCTGTAACGTTAACGTTACTCATCTTCTCTGTTTTCATTTCGGTCTATTCTCGGGTAACGTTAGTAAGTTAATGTTACTATCTATGTGATCTAATGAGCGATTCACTCTATCTCTGTAAGGTTCTGGTCTGGAGGATGTCGGGAGATCTTGTAGCTGTGTGGGAAGTGGCTTTGTGTGATGGTGTGCACAGGATTGAATTTGAACATGGCACAACCACAGGAAAACGGGTTATTTACATTGATGGAAAGGTAAAAATCTTTTAATACACATAGCTGACAATCAGGAGGACAATCCATGTTAAATTTCAATAGTACTTGTTGAATCTACTAATGACAAATTACAAAGTGAAAACTTGGGTTTATTTTCATTTTAATAATTATTTTGTAATAACAAGGATGTTGTACACAAATTGGATGGAAAAAAAGTTGCAGTTAGTGTGTTGCCTGTAATGGAGAGGGGCAGGGATGAAGCGGAGAGAGAATCCACATGCAAGCACTACTTTAACAATACAAACAGGTAATCCAGGGCAAACAAAGAAACTCAGGACAGGAACCACAAGAGAAACACAAGGGCAATTTATACACAGGCTAAAGGTGATGATGCACAGGGCAACTTTTTGAGCAATGTTGCTGGGCAATGTTGCCATCAACGGGCAACCAGATGAGACACAGGGCCCACGACCAATAAAAATTATCCAGATAGAAATGTATTGCCCATTTTCAATGGGAAAGTGCCCAAGTAACAATCTCTCAGCAAGATTGAACAGCAACATTGCTCAAAAAGTTGCCCTGTGTATCATCACCTTAACAAGGGGGTGTGGTTGATTGTCATGGGAACATACTAGGGTAACCAAGGGAATTAACAAGACACACCTGGAGAGACTAATCAACATGAAAAACTACAAAACATGGCGCAAGACAGGAAAGTCCTCACACAAGACATGAACACAGGCTGAGATCGTGACATTGCCATTTTGAAAATCTATGTAGAAGATCAGTTGCCAATTAATAATTATAAAATGAAAAATGTTTAAAATAATTGATGAATAATAATGAAATAATAATACAAAAAGCTATTAAACAATTTAAAATTTAAGTTAAATTTGTATATTTTTTTAAATGTAATTTATTCCTGTGATGATGCTGACAATTCAGCTTTCCATACCTCCAGTCTTCAGTGTCACATGATCCTTCAGAAATCATTTGCTGCTCAAGAAACATTTCTTATTATTAGCATAATATTTACATCACTTAATATTTTTGTGTTAACCATGTTTTCAGGATCAATTTTTAAATCAAACCTCTGAACGACAATGTACACTACTGTTCTAGTGCACACTAAACCAGATTGTTTATACCCGTAGCCGAACAGGCCATTCCAGGATGACATATTAGGAGAAGATCCGCCAACATGTTCTTTCTGTCAAAACCTACATGTTTTATTAGATTGTGCTGGTTTTGACCCTGTGAAAAACGTTTTTTACTCCGTTACCACTCTTGAAGAAATTTTGAAGAAAGAAGTTTTTAGCAAAGATTGATTGTAAAAACCTGATGTAGTTTTAGTTACCATAAATTTTCTTGCAATGAAAATAGCCAAAGAAGCTGATACGGCGTTAAAAAACAAACAAACTATTGCACACTAAATAATTGATGAAAATCTATGTAGAAAAGTGGTTACCAGGGACAATTATGCGATCAATAATGCAGTTAAGAATCTGTATTCCAGATAGTTGTGTGATTATGGATTTTATTTGTCACTAGATGATGGTGATGATTATACAGAAATATGTTTTATAATAATGATTAGAAAATAAGTGCAGGTGTCTCACCGGTTTGTTTGTGACTTTCACAGGAAGTCATACGGAGAGATTGGATGTTCAAACTGGTTGGAAAGGAGGCTTTTCATGTGGGTGGCACAGACACGAAGGCCACTATTAACATAGAAGCAGTGAGTGGCTTTGCATACGAGTACACTCTTGAGATCAACGGACAGAGCCTGAAGAAGTACATGGAGAATCGCTCCAAAGTTACCAGCACATGGCTCCTCAACCTGGATGGCATCGACTGCAGGGTGGTTCTGGGTAAGAAATACCTGATCATAGGTTCCTCAAAAAAAATATGGAGTTTGATTGATCTGTGATGAAGTTTGTCCCTCTTGTTTCCTCCACTCCTGTATTTTACTAGAATGTAGCATCCAAAAGCAAGTATTAATTTTAATAGAAACAGGCTGATAACTTGTTAACGTTAAGCAAGTGTGTAAAGCAATCCTCTCTAAAGTACAGCTGATCTCTAAAATGCTGAAAGGCTTTCCTCACTTATCCTCTGTGACCGGCACAGCAGCAGTGATTAACTTTAGGTTAAATAAAGGTTTAAAAAAAGATTGCAAATCACTTTAACTAATTAGTTCTTAATAATAGGAGGCGCTTCTAATAATAAAAACACAAACATTCTCAAACAGTCTTGTTACCCTGATGGGGGCGCTAGTGAGCAGATCGATGTCTGACTTTAGTGAACAAACGTTAGCACTTTTATCAGCTCAGACCAATGGAGCATATGGCCTAGTTAGAAAACACGTGGTCTATGAACATTGTTAACTGTGAAAGAGAAGCTTCCAAGGACTTTCCAGACCTTTGATTTATATGTTTATATGGCTCATCCAGGGAGTTGCAACAAATGTTGGGCCAGGACTGTTTGAAAACTAGCCATTAAGCAGTTATCAATTACAGTTATGCTAAACAACTCAACAAAAATATCTGACTAGTTTCATATTGACGGGAGAGGGGGTAGGTTGCTACAACCATAGGAGACCACAGGCTGATATTGAGAACTCTTCTTTTTTCAGATCCTCCCAACTGCATGTTATCACCATATAATATAATGTTATTATATTATTAAGGTTAATCATTACTTGCGATAATTTGGCTTGTGCTTTTAAACAACAATGATGCACAGGTATTGTATGAAAATGTCTGACAAATAATCTAGTTAATAGACTCAAGGCACAAGAATGTAACAAAAATTCATAAAATAAGGCTGAGGTTCTAGATTTACAGTAAGTCACATGCTGTGTTCCTATTCGCACACTATCCATCCTAAATAGTATTTGAAATGAAAATTAGTGTGTCCCAAATCGTAGTATGTTGAAATGAGTATTCCAAAGATACTCAGATGGTTGACTTTTTCCGGTTAGAATCCGAAGTGCAGATCCGTGCACACTCTAATTCGATTCGATTAGAACCGAACAGTCTCACAGTTCTAATTCAATTAAAAACTACAAACATTGCAGATGTGCAAGTCAGACGGTTAGAGAGGTAAATATTTATTTAATCTTATTCACATTAGATTTCATCTGCAACAGCATTGTGAGCTTTTGTAAATATACGTTTGGTCATTAACTTTTTAAATGTGCCATTATGCAAATTGCAAACACATGAGGAGAGTCTCCGCATTAAAGACCCACAACTGGCAGATCAACGTGCTACTACATTTCTCTCCGAAACAGTAGGAAATTAAATTAAATTGAATGTGGAGAATTTTAACTGTGACAAGATGATTGACAGGTTGCACTTAACTAAGTGACAGAGCTGTCCTTTAAAGACGCAATTATGACGAAGTAGTAAGCTTGCCTATTCTGCTACACACTCAAAAGTATGTACTTTCTCTTACATACATTACTTTCTCTTAAACAGTATATATTTTTATGGCATAGGATGAGTAGACGAATTGGAACGCAGCAACAGTCTCACTAAATAATCCGTGAGGCTAGTATGAAGACTGAAAGTATGGTGAAGCAATAGGCCTATTCATATTGCTGTTTTTATCTTTATCTCACTCATCATGCAACCTGCTAATTCATCACTTATAAACTCTTCCATCCTCAACAGAAAAAGATACCATGGATATATGGTGCAATGGACAGAAAATGGAAACAGCTGTAAGTCCAGCAGTTGCTTTATTTTTTTCATTTATTTTTTATTATTTTGGTAACACTTTTACAATTAGGTAACTAGCCATGAGAAATCTTTTTAAAGCATGTATTAATGTTGGTTAATGTTAATTTCTAAATTAAGTACTTAAATAAGTACGCTAATTTGTACTTTTCACATTTCAAGTTGTATAAAATAACATAATGTGTTATCAACAAACATAAGTAAACAATGAACAATGTTATATTTATATCTTAATATTAACCTAGATTATACAGTGAGGAAAATAAGTATTTGAACACCCTGCTATTTTGCAAGTTCTCCCACTTGGAAATCATGGAGGGGTCTGAAATTGTCATCGTAGGTGCATGTCCACTGTGAGAGACATAATCTAAAAAAAAAAAATCCAGAAATCACAATATATGATTTTTTAACTATTTATTTGTATGATACAGCTGCAAATAAGTATTTGAACACCTGTCTATCAGCTAGAATTCTGACCCTCAAAGACCTGTTAGTCTGCCTTTAAAATGTCCACCTCCACTCCATTTATTATCCTAAATTAGATGCACCTGTTTGAGGTCGTTAGCTGCATAAAGACACCTGTCCACCCCATACAATCAGTAAGAATCCAACTACTAACATGACCAAGACCAAAGAGCTGTCCAAAGACACTAGAGACAAAATTGTACACCTCCACAAGGCTGGAAAGGGCTACGGGGAAATTGCCAAGCAGCTTGGTGAAAAAAGGTCCACTGTTGGAGCAATCATTAGAAAATGGAAGAAGCTAAACATGACTGTCAGTCTCCCTCGGACTGGGGCTCCATGCAAGATCTCACCTCGTGGGGTCTCAATGATCCTAAGAAAGGTGAGAAATCAGCCCAGAACTACACGGGAGGAGCTGGTCAATGACCTGAAAAGAGCTGGGACCACCGTTTCCAAGGTTACTGTTGGTAATACACTAAGACGTCATGATTTGAAATCATGCATGGCACGGAAGGTTCCCCTGCTTAAACCAGCACATGTCAAGGCCCGTCTTAAGTTTGCCAATGACCATTTGGATGATCCAGAGGAGTCATGGGAGAAAGTCATGTGGTCAGATGAGACCAAAATAGAACTTTTTGGTCATAATTCCACTAAACGTGTTTGGAGGAAGAAGAATGATGAGTACCATCCCAAGAACACCATCCCTACTGTGAAGCATGGGGGTGGTAGCATCATGCTTTGGGGGTGTTTTTCTGCACATGGGACAGGGCGACTGCACTGTATTAAGGAGAGGATGACCGGGGCCATGTATTGCGAGATTTTGGGGAACAACCTCCTTCCCTCAGTTAGAGCATTGAAGATGGGTCGAGGCTGGGTCTTCCAACATGACAATGACCCGAAGCACACAGCCAGGATAACCAAGGAGTGGCTCTGTAAGAAGCATATCAAGGTTCTGGTGTGGCCTAGCCAGTCTCCAGACCTAAACCCAATAGAGAATCTTTGGAGGGAGCTCAAACTCCGTGTTTCTCAGCGACAGCCCAGAAACCTGACTGATCTAGAGAAGATCTGTGTGGAGGAGTGGGCCAAAATCCCTCCTGCAGTGTATGCAAACCTGGTGAAAAACTACAGGAAACGTTTGACCTCTGTAATTGCAAACAAAGACTACTGTACCAAATATTAACATTGATTTTCTCAGGTGTTCAAATACTTATTTGCAGCTGTATCATACAAATAAATAGTTAAAAAATCATACATTGTGATTTCTGGATTTTTTTTTTTAGATTATGTCTCTCACAGTGGACATGCACCTATGATGACAATTTCAGACCCCTCCATGATTTCCAAGTGGGAGAACTTGCAAAATAGCAGGGTGTTCAAATACTTATTTTCCTCACTGTAAATGCTGTAAAAATGGTTGTTCTTTGTTAGTTCATGAAACCTTATTGTAAAGTGTTATAATTATTTTTTTATTGTATTATTATTATATTATTTTGGAAATAATAACAACCCCAACCCTAGTCTTAGTTTTAGCAAACACATTAAAGTATTTCTTTCTTTTTGGGAGACAAGAACTTTATTTATCGTGCACTTTCGACTTTACAACTTTGTAGAACGTTTACATTCACAAACAGCTATATTACACACTGCACGAAAGGGAACGTCCGAAAAAACATAATAGGGGCACTTCAGCACCTCTCAATAATGCTCTTTAAAGTGGATATATCTACAGTAAACAGCGGCCTTTAATCAGCCTTTAATTCAGTCTCAGATCAACAACACATCATGTATTGCAGTCTTGGTTCACTGGTGGAAAAACAATCCCATCCGATTGAATCAGTTTACTTGTGCAACTTATTTGTAGTAAAATCAGCAAAGTAGTCTTGGATTTATTTTCTCTCACCCTAAAATTACAGTACTGCACAACTATCTAATGCAGGTTTGATTCATTTCCCTGACAGCAACAGGGCAAAGAGAATGTAAAAATGTAGATAATTTAGATTTTTTCACAGTGACTGATGTTTGACACTGTCAAAGTAGACGGTCACAGCCCTACTGAGCATACCGGTTTCACAACATACATGACTACCGTAACTGGCATTCATTGAAGAGAAAAACATTGATCTTTCCTGCTCCTCAGGGTGAGTTTGTTGAGGACGGCACAGAGACGCACTTCTCTCTGGGCGACCACGACTGCTGCATCAAGGCTGTGAGCAGCGGAAAGAGACGAGACGGCATCATTCACACAATGCTGGTGGACGGCATGGAAATCTCAGAGTCAGAATGATCTGTGTGAATGAATGAGTGTGTGAGTGTGTTTGGATTATCCATCCTCATGAGAAGTGTATATATGGAGGTTTTGAAATAGTATGTTCTGACCACAGATCAGCATGTGCTGGTTCAGTAATGGGCCATTTTAAAGGCATGAGAGACAGATGTGTCTTACAAACATATAGTTTAGTAATATTTCTATAATACCTCACAGCAACATTAGAGTGAGTGTTTTAACCCTTTAAACGGTTAATTTCTTAATTCCTGGAAGTGATGTCAATGTGTTTTTTCTTCTCAAGGTGCAGTTAACTTTGACACTAAAAGATGTGAGGATGGCTGTACCTTTACTGGATAGTTTGTTATGATGGCCATGCCATGTATAGACAAGGCTATTGATGTCAAATTGTTTATTCTTTGTGCGGTTGCACAATCATGTTCTTAATAGCATAGAGTGGTCTCCTTGTGAATTAAATGTGAACGTGTACTTGTTTAGAATATTCTGTCCAGAATCTCACCCAACGACTTCTAAATAGGGTCAGACTTCAGCAATAACTTTCTTCTGGAAATATACTGTAATGTGACTGTGTTTTTAGACGCTTTGGCTCAAGGCCTTGTGACAAGCAAGATATTTTCTTTCATTCAGTCTTCATGTGTCTGGTGAATTCAAGATGTTGTGACGTGTTAGTCCTTTGTTAACAGCTTCCTTCTGAAACAATGATCTTAAATGTGAAAATATTTTATCATGACATGCTGTATGGAACAATGCTTAGGTGGAACTGAAAAATAATCTGAATCTAAATATGAATCAAGCTATGTTAATATTATTTTATATATTTTTTCTTAGTAGAATGGAAATTTTATTTGATTTTGTTTTTCATTTACATTTAAATAAAGTATTAGAATGGTGGCATCAGTATTGAATTTAAACTCAATTTGCAGTTAAAATCTTCATTTGACCCTGATGTATTTCATCTTTTTATATGTAGAGCAACTCTTACACTACAAATGTTTAAAAAATGTCTTGTTATTGTCTTGTTATATTTCTGTAATAAATATTTTCTTATCTAAATCTAAGGAAAGTTGCATTATATATATATATATATATATATATATATATATATATATAACTCATATTGCCGTACAGAAAATTCATCACAAGAGAGAATTTTGGTTGAAATTTGCCATTTATTTAAGTCAAAGCATTCAATATAACTCAGTTGTGCACAGTCAGAGATCATTTGTTTTACATTAATTAATTAATGAATTTGAGCATATACTTTGAAACTGTAAACCCACCAGGTAAATTATTTATCCTCATTTGCATTATTTTCTGTTCAACTAATGAACTTATTACAAGAAATATTTTTTTATTCACCTAACACTTGTTAATATTTATAAATGTATTCATTTTTTTTTTTTTTAAAAGACCTTAAGAGGCTATCTGAATGAAAAAAAGGAGCAGTTCTAATCAAAGTTGGTTACATTAAAGCAGGTTTAGCTCATCAAAATAATAAAAAATTTCACCAGCATATATTACAATCAATAATCCAGTAATATGATTTAGACTAATGATTATTACTAATGATTAACTTTCTTTTTTTTTTTTTTTTTTTTATTTCTATATTTATTGTGTGGCCAGATTTGTTATGTGCTTTGTACTTGCATATTGCTGTGAGCAGCTACGCAGTGGTGGATTTGTCACATATGATCAAGTATTCAGGAAGAGCTTGTTGACCGCTGAAGATGACACAAGTCTGTGCCCCGTCAGACACACTATCAAAACGATTCAAAGGGTCTCCCATCATGGCTGGGGGCAAAATGAAATCTGGAGACCCAATCGTAGATTTCCCAGTGAGGACCTGGGCCTGAATGATGTAGATGTACTGCTCATGTTCCTGTTCCTTCCACAGCCTCAGGGCTCCGTCCACTGTACTGCTGAAGTATATTCCACTGCCATACTTTTGCTCTAGAAATGAAGGAAAACATATTTAATGAAGATAATTGTAACCTGATGCCAAACATCAAAACATCATCTGTACTTTAAAAGCATAGTAAATTAACTTTTACAAGAAATGCCTTCAGAGAAGAATATAAAAACCTAATTTTTATTCTGAATGACTTCACGTGTGTGTTACCTGCAGGAGGGGCGAACTCTTTCTGAAAGCCTACTCTGCAGATGAGATCACAGAACTGAGCTGACACACGCTGGTAGAGGCGCTTGGGTTTGTCTTTCACTCTCTGCTCATTCCTGTCAAACAGCTGCTTCAGCGCGATGTTCTCTAGCTTCTCCACCTGTAACAACCACAATCACATGCCATTAGATCCTATTATTGCCACAACACTGTGCTTAACTTGTGTTGTAGTTATAGTTGAACAGAGATTAAGAAAACATTGTTAATAAGTCACTAAACATTGTTAATTAGTCAAATAAACAATACAATGGCTGATCTATAGAAATATGATGATAGCCTAAAGTGATTTGTAGCAATGCATTTGGGATGGCAGCTTACTCACCTTTACAATACTGAGCCCACATGCATTGAAGATTTTCCTTCCATCTTTTTCAAAATAATCATTCCTGTTCACATGTCTTGCATAGAATGAGTTGTTAAGAGACTTGAAATAGCCAAACATGCCTGTGTTGTAAATGACAAAAGACCGGATCAGGTCATGTTTTGAGACATAAACTCAACACCAACACTATGCTGCTGAGGAAACCAACTTTTGTAACAACAATATTTACAGTTTAAGTATTAGAACATACATGTCCTTTCCACAGTCTTCGTTCTCCCTGTGTTGTCAACCAAAGTCCTGAGCACCAAGTTGACTTTGTGGTTACTGAACACATGGTCTACAGCCCCAGCCAGATAAGCCTTCTCCAAAATTGCACTGATTTCAGGTGTTTGTATCCAAGGTTCGTCTTTACAGCTCCAGCGAACCACAGAATACAGCATGTCTCGTTCTTCAGCTTGGGCGAAGTCCTCCTGGGCCTTACAAAGCATGGACTCTACCTCAATTGCCACACAGCTGACATCTGAAGGACTTCCAGTGATGGTTATGCCACCATTACCCCTCCTGAAGAACTCTTCAATCTGAACATCAAACTTTGTTTGGAGAGAGAGCAGGTTTTCATGTTCTTTTTGTCCAAGATATATAACATGATTATTCTTTATTGTTAGTTTTTTTGATGGCTTTAGCATATTAAATGTCCACTCTTTTGCCTCTCTCTGAGCTTCTTTGAAGACACTTTGGAACTCAACAGTGGCTGTTTCATTTGCTGTGGTTTCTTTGGATGCAGAAGCAAAGCCTGAAAGCATTTGAGAGTGATATAAGAAAAATTATCGCAGTGGTTTTCATGAGTATGTGGGCAAAAGTGACACTCTAAACATGAAAGTAAATAAAAACAGTAATATATTTTGCTCACTTGTCACATCAATGCGTGCTTCTGGGGACTTTGCCAGTCCTTTCCTCATTTTCATCTCATTATCAAAAGCCTAAACATTATAGAAGAAACAAATATGTGAAAAAGTTTATTTTCTGCTGAATTGCATTTGTGCTTGATTAATTTTTCAACAACCGTGCTGAATATAATGTTTATGTATTCACTTTTTCCATATTAGTACACAAATGCTGATTGAAGAATACTGTCATGAGGTGGGGACATGAAAATGAAATGTAATGAGTAAAAAAAAAAAAAACTGCTACATTAATCCTCAATCACTGAAAAGCATAGTACACAATTAGCATACGTCACCTCCAACATTTCATTGTCCTTTGGAAACACAACAAAGTATACATCCAGTTTATGGATGTTGTGTTTGCCAAATTCTGCCACAGCCTCTGTCATGATTCCAGCAACATCTCGCTTCTGAAAGCCCAGATTACCAGTACCAATTGCTGGGAAGGAGATGGACTTGTATCCCCAAGCAGCTTTCCTCAGACATTCTGAGACGCCATAGTAAAGAGACTACATACAACAACATAAGACAGTGGGTATTGACAGGCATAAATATATGAATTACAGATATATATATATATATTAAATGCTATCTACCTCCTGGGACATCTCAGTCAATGCAGTATGATATACTGCTTCACATTTTAGATCATGTCCATGTGTCGTATAGAGAACACCACCTGAGAAACTTATAGCGGTTTTCGTTTTGGAAATCTCGTCTTGAATCTTTCTGCCAGCTTTCTTCGAAATAGCTTTTGAAATTTCTCCTTGGTCCAATTTACGGGTTGTAGCAATTGTATTGACAATTACATCAACCTGGAGATTGAAGCAAAGTGAAATATCATATTTCTGTCACTTAATGGCACATGCCACAATTTTAATTTTTAACAAGTACAAAATCTCACTGAGCACTGTTGAGTGCTTGACATTACTAGTCTTACCTTTTCCTCCTCAATTAAGCCCTTTTTAAGGTGCAGCGTTACATTGCCAAACCGCAAACTGTTGCTTGATGAGGATGGGATGCTATGGCCTTGCACAGCTCCACTGTATGAGCCAGAGATGCTGGACGGACCTAAATTCGCTCTAGCGGCTCTCTCCATTTCTTGGACTGAAGGTTCATCATTATTGACCAGATGGATTTCCACATTCTTGCCATAAAACCCTGTATATTCATGGAACTGCTTTATAGCCTTTACAATAATGTCTGCACAGCGATCTCTTGGAAAATTGAAAAGGCCAGAACTCAGAGCAGGAATTGCAACAGATGGAATGTTTTTATTTACAACTATTCGTAGGATACTATTAATAGCGTTATGTAACAAGGGTGCAGCTTGATCACACTCCTTCTGGGATGGTTTTTGAGACACTTGGGGACCTACAGCATGTATGATCCATTTACATGGGAGATTTCCAGCAGGAGTGATCTCTGCCTCACCGGTATTCACTTTTCTTCCTTTCTTTATAATATCATCACTGTATTTCTGAATCATTGGTCCCCCAGCATCACTCAGAGCTTGTGCAAGACCTCCTGCATGCTTTAGCTTCTCATTGGCTGCATTGACCACAGCATCCACTTTATGACAGGTAAGATCATCTTTCCAGACTGATATTTCCACTCCGCCGGACAGCTTTGTGGAGTACCTCTTCTCAGCATGTAAGGCATGACCTGTGCTACCAAAGGTGCCAGTCTCTTTCATATTATGGAAAATAGCCATGCAATTAAATTTGGCCTGAACAGCATGGCAAAAGGTACTTTGACACTTTCCCAGAATGGCAGCCTGCTCTGCAAACAGTGGAATCTGTTGTATGTCACTCATGGCTCGTAGTTTCCTCAGGACAGACAACTATGGCTTCGGGGGAGAAATGAAGTATCGACAAAATATGACCACATAATCATTAGTCAAAATATCCTATTAGAACCTACAAAATTTATATTAGAATGTCTTTCATAATTTGGAACAAATCCTAAAGGATACTATCAAATAAGCCTCTTTTAAGAATCAAATAAAATGCTATGGGTGATATGCCAAAAATATTATATTACAATTGTTTTCAAGCAGGATCACAATCCATGATCTTGATAAAATAATGAACTTCTATTAGTTCATTATTGCATCTTTGTAATTAAAAATAATAAAGAACAAATATGCAAATTACAAATGATAGTAGCCTACAATTATCTTGTAGGCTACTATCTACCTTTTTATCTTTTCTACTGTTGTTTGATTAATATTAAGGACACAGAGAGCAGCAGGTATATGCAATGAATGATGACTTAGGCTTTTAGTCTCTAACATTCTGTTTCACTGAATAATGAATTTAAGACAGGAATGAGGGCGAGCACTGATGACTTCATTTTTATTTTAGAGTGAACTATCCCTTTAAACTCCACAACGTCAACAACAAAACTGGGCAATTCCGCAACACAAGAACCGGACAAAATTCGATTTACAAACACTAAAAATGAAGGGAGTAAAACTTGTTTAAGTTATGGTTTTGCCATCAACAATTTAAAACATAAACGTCGTGTTTTACGCAACGAAGCGTAATTATCCGTGATGCGGAAACGCGTCGTCATGAAACTGCAACAAAGTTCCATGTAACTGAAGTGTAGGCTAGGCTACTTGTTTTTGAAATAACAAACACATCTTATCGTAGTTCCGACTAATTTATATCAAAACAGCTTTCAATGACTGTGAAAAATCACATTAAAAGTTCGAAATCGAAAGCGAAAGAGTTGCACCTTCAATGCAGAATGCGAACAGAGGTTGATTTACTCAATATAACCTACAATAGGCCTACTCTGTTTACTCACCTTTTTATTTCATTGACTGAAATAGGCTACTTTCCTAGTTTTTTCCCAAAACGGCGATGGTTTCACGTTTCGAAAAGACCACTATGGGATTCTGCTTGAAGCTGAAAACTTTTCTTCTTTTTTTTGTTGTCGTTGTTGTTGGTAAAAACCCCGCCTCGTGTATGACCATAGGCTTCAAGGAAATCAAAAGTGAAAGTTTTAGCCTTTACACTGGGTTCGACAAACACCTCAGTCACAGGACAGACGGACATGGCTGGAGAGTTCCCATACGCTCTCTGCGTGGAGGGCCAGTGGGACCCCAACACTCCCAAACTAAAAAATAAACTTATCATCTATTTCCAGAGTAAGAAATCCGACGGAGGCGACTGTGAGGTGGAATACGGCGTTTCTGACGGACAAACAGCAACTGTTCGATTCAAAACGGAGGAAGGTAAAGTTAGCCTAACCTAAGCCTCTAAACTCCCTAAGAATTCTGAATCACTGTTACATGCATAAATCGTAAAGTGATGCGTTAATATTAGAAGTATCATAGTTATTGATAAGGCCTATCGAAATATGTTGAGTTCAAGCCTGTGGGAGGGGACCAAGAAACGAAACCAATCTTTTTTTCTTTTTTTTTGCGTAATGCAAATGAAAATAAATGTGTTTGTTTACTCATTTATGTTCTTATGTTTGAATCAGTGAGACAGCGGGTTCTGAACAAACAAACGCATGAGCTCAAGATCGGTCAAAAAACAGTCAAAATCACTGTGAGTCTTCCGTCATCAGACGCTTCAGTTCCTCATGTGAGTATTCAATATCACAAGTGAGTAACGTGAACGGCTAATATTTTGACTTGTAAAAGTAAAAACTAAACTTTGTTTTCTAGGAATCAACCTCTTCGGTCAACACAATCACGGGTAAGTCCCGTTTATCAGAATAAACGTTCTGCTCCCCTCTGCTGGTCATGCCAGCATGAACACTTCTTCCACAGTGTGTCCCAGCTACCAAAAATATCTTCTAAGAACGTTTGGTTAAAGTTCCCATGAAAACGTTATTTCTGAGTGTTTTCTAAAAATGCAAAAAAAAAAAAAATCCCTTGTTGTTCAAACAGAAAGCATTATAGGAACGTTCTATCTGATCATTTTGCAAACATTATGGGAACTTTACTTTTGATTGTTCTCTTTACGTTCTGAAACAAGTAGCAAGTAACAGTTAAATAACATATACATGTTTTTTTGTGCTACCATTTTGTAAACGTTAATGGAAAACGTTTGTTCATAATTTAGTGAACCTTATTGAGTTGAAATTTTATTATCTTAACCTCACCTCTATACAGTTTTAACGTTTCCACTGAGAAAAAAAAAAAAAAACAGTGCCCACTACAGCATTACCTTCAATAGAATTACCCCTGCAATAAGATTACTACAAGAATATTACAGTAATATTAGGCTACAGTTTTTAAAAAATGCTTTCACACTAAAAGTGGTACTTAAGGCCTACTTAGCGAAACTCATAAAGGGTACCTAATATTCAGACCAAATCTGCAAAACTGCAAGCACATTATATATGCTTTACACTCAGTTTGCATTTGTAAAACAAACTTTTTGCAAAGTGCTAAACACATTTCTCTACAGTAGACTCATCACTCAAAACTAACAGCTCTTGTTTTTCATTTAGAAAACACTGCCATTTAAATACCACAATCATTTCACAATTACCTACACCCAACGATCATGCATGAAAACACGTACATAAATTGATCACTTAGAGAAACAAAAAAATGTTTGACCCTTGCTTTTCTGTTTATTTTGTAAATATACTAAATATGCATAGAAGTGTCTTATTTCTGTAGCACTTTACACAAAAAAGTGTTACATTGCATGCTGTATTGTGTAACAAGCTATATTTTTCTGTAGTGTACAATGGGGTTAAACAGGGTTTAAGGCACAACTTAAGGAAAATATTAAGGAATATATATATATATATATATATATATATATATATATATATATATATACACTCACCTAAAGGATTATTAGGAACACCTGTTCAATTTCTCATTAATGCAATTATCTAATCAACCAATCACATGGCAGTTGCTTCAATGCATTTAGGGGTGTGGTCCTGGTCAAGACAATCTCCTGAACTCCAAACTGAATGTCAGAATGGGAAAGAAAGGTGATTTAAGCAATTTTGAGTGTGGCATGGTTGTTGGTGCCAGACGGGCCGGTCTGAGTATGTCACAATCTGCTCAGTTACTGGGATTTTCACGCACAACCATTTCTAGGGTTTACAAAGAATGGTGTGAAAAGGGAAAAACATCCAGTATGCGTCAGTCCTGTGGGCGAAAATGCCTTGATGATGCTAGAGGTCAGAGGAGAATGGGCCGACTGATTCAAGCTGATAGAAGAGTAACTTTGACTGAAATAACCACTCGTTACAACCGAGGTATGCAGCAAAGCATTCGTGAAGCCACAACACGCACAACCTTGAGGCGGATGGGCTACAACAGCAGAAGACCCCACCGGGTACCACTCATCTCCACTACAAATAGGAAAAAGAGGCTACAATTTGCACGAGCTCACCAAAATTGGACAGTTGAAGACTGGAAAAATGTTGCCTGGTCTGATGAGTCTCGATTTCTGTTGAGACATTCAAATGGTAGAGTCAGAATTTGGCATAAACAGAATGAGAACATGGATCCATCATGCCTTGTTACCACTGTGCAGGCTGGTGGTGGTGGTGTAATGGTGTGAGGGATGTTTTCTTGGCACACTTTAGGCCCCTTAGTGCCAATTGGGCATCGTTTAAATGCCACGGCCTACCTGAGCATTGTTTCTGACCATGTCCATCCCTTTATGACCACCATGTACCCATCCTCTGATGGCTACTTCCAGCAGGATAATGCACCATGTCACAAAGCTCGAATCATTTCAAATTGGTTTCTTGAACATGACAATGAGTTCACTGTACTAAAATGGCCCCCACAGTCACCAGATCTCAACCCAATAGAGCATCTTTGGGATGTGGTGGAACGGGAGCTTCGTGCCCTGGATGTGCATCCCACAAATCTCCATCAACTGCAAGATGCTATCCTATCAATATGGGCCAACATTTCTAAAGAATGCTTTCAGCACCTTGTTGAATCAATGCCACATAGAATTAAGGCAGTTCTGAAGGCGAAAGGGGGTCAAACACAGTATTAGTATGGTGTTCCTAATAATCCTTTAGGTGAGTGTGTATATATATATATATATATATATATATATATATATATGTATATATATGTATGTATGTATGTATGTATGTATGTGTGTGTGTGTGTGTGTGTGTACATACATATGTACATATACTATATATATACAGTACCAGTCAAAAGTTTGGAAACAGTACTATTTTTAATGTTTTTGAAAGAAGTCTCTTATGCTCATCAAGCCTGCAGTTAAGAAAAAACAAAACAAAAAAAAAACAGTAATATTATGAAATATTATTACAATTTAAAATAATGGTTCTCTTTTTTAATATACTTTAAAATGCAATTTATTTTTGTGATGCAAAGCTGAATTTTCATCAGCAAGTACTCCAGTCTTTGGTGTCTTATGATCCTTCAGAAATCATTCTAATATGCTGATTTATGATCAATGTTGGAAACAGTTGTGCTGCTTAATATTTTTTTTATAACCTGAGATACTTTTTTCAGGATTATTTGATGAATAAAAAGTTAAAAAGAACTGTATTTATTTAGAATAGAAATCTTTTGTAACAATATACACTACCGTTCAAAAGTTTGGGAACAATAACTTTTTTTTAAAAAGAAATTAGTACTTTAATTAGTACAAGGATGCGTTAAATTGATAAAAGGTGATGGTAACGATTTATATTGTTAGAAATGTTTTTATTTTGAATAAATGCTGTTTTTATGAATAAATGCTGTTAACGTTTTACTCATCAATGAATCCTGAAAAAAGTATTCCAAAAAAATATATTAAACAGCACAACTGTTTCCATCATTGATAATAACTGAGTATCAAATCATCATATTAGAATGATTTCTGAAGGATCATAAGACACCAAAGACTGGAGTACTTGCTGATGAAAATTCAGCTTTGCATCACAAAAATAAATTACATTTTAAAGTATATTAAAAAAGAGAACCATTATTTTAAATTGTAATATTTCATAATATTACTGTTTTTTTTAGTTTATTGTTTTTTTAACTGCAGGCTTTTTTGAGCATAAGAGACTTCTTTCAAAAACATTAAAAATAGTACTGTTTCCAAACTTTTGACTGGTACTGTATATATTATTGAACATTGATGGATCAACACATTTTGTGGTATAATAAATCATTAAGTGTTTTGCTTAAAAATCTTTCCTAATAAAAGGCTCACCAAAAGGCACGCAGTAATGATACAAATACTTTAGCTCAAGTAATGTTTTCAATAATATCTAAGTTAATATTTGTTCAAAACAATCACTTCAGGAAAGTTTGTACTATTTTCTGTTTATCTGAAGGAAATGTATTTTTAACAAATAAACTGTCAGTAAAATGTTCATTTTAAAAACACAGAAAAAAATACATAAACCTAAATATTCTGAAAGCTTTGAAGGAGATCCCATGAAAATGTAATATGGCTTTACAGTAGTAACAATAAATTATTATATTTTATTATATGATTTTCAGGGCATGGTTGAGGCAAAGGATAAAAGAGGAGGATCTATGCTTAGCATAGTCTTTATTAATAAAATCAAAATAACAAAATACTCAGGCATCTCAGAACTTCTCAAAAACACGAACAAAACATCCAGCAAGCAGACGATAATGGACAAGGAACAACAAAAAAATGGGGGCTATATACACACAGCGGGTGTTCCTCAAACCAAAGGCGGCATCCACGAAGGCTGCATATCTTGGCTGCCACTTCATCAAGCGTCGCTGAAGGCCGTCTCAATTTGAAGGATCCTTGGAAGGCACCCTTCGTTTCGTGTCCTTCATTCGGCCTGTTTTGAAGAATGCATTTGATATATCCTTTGTGGCCTTAAATCACCCACAATCCTTTGCACACATTCCAATTCACGAAAATAAACTTACAGAAAATGAGTGTAAGACAAAAATAATGTTTTTGGACATGAAAGCATATACAGTGAGGAAAATAAGTATTTGAACACCCTGCTATTTTGCAAGTTCTCCCACTTAGAAGTCATGGAGGGGTCTGAAATTGTCATCGTAGGTGCATGTCCACTGTGAGAGACATAATCTAAAAAAAAAAAATCCAGAAATCACAATGTATGATTTTTTAACTATTTATTTGTATGATACAGCTGCAAATAAGTATTTGAACACCTAAGAAAATCAATGTTAATATTTGGTACAGTAGCCTTTGTTTGCAATTACAGAGGTCAAACGTTTCCTGTAGTTTTTCACCAGGTTTGCACACACTGCAGGAGGGATTTTGGCCCACTCCTCCACACAGATCTTCTCTAGATCAGTCAGGTTTCTGGGCTGTCGCTGAGAAACACGGAGTTTGAGCTCCCTCCAAAGATTCTCTATTGGGTTTAGGTCTGGAGACTGGCTAGGCCACACCAGAACCTTGATATGCTTCTTACAGAGCCACTCCTTGGTTATCCTGGCTGTGTGCTTCGGGTCATTGTCATGTTGGAAGACCCAGCCTCGACCCATCTTCAATGCTCTAACTGAGGGAAGGAGGTTGTTCCCCAAAATCTCGCAATACATGGCCCCGGTCATCCTCTCCTTAATACAGTGCAGTCGCCCTGTCCCATGTGCAGAAAAACACCCCCAAAGCATGATGCTACCACCCCCATACTTCACAGTAGGGATGGTGTTCTTGGGATGGTACTCATCATTCTTCTTCCTCCAAACACGTTTAGTGGAATTATGACCAAAAAGTTCTATTTTAGTCTCATCTGACCACATGACTTTCTCCCATGACTCCTCTGGATCATCCAAATGGTCATTGGCAAACTTAAGACGGGCCTTGACATGTGCTGGTTTAAGCAGGGGAACCTTCCGTGCCATGCATGATTTCAAACCATGACGTCTTAGTGTATTACCAACAGTAACCTTGGAAACGGTGGCCCCAGCTCTTTTCAGGTCATTGACCAGCTCCTCCCGTGTAGTTTTGGGCTGATTTCTCACCTTTCTTAGGATCATTGAGACCCCACGAGGTGAGATATTGCATGGAGCCCCAGTCCGAGGGAGATTGACAGTCATGTTTAGCTTCTTCCATTTTCTAATGATTGCTCCAACAGTGGACCTTTTTTCACCAAGCTGCTTGGCAATTTCCCCGTAGCCCTTTCCAGCCTTGTGGAGGTGTACAATTTTGTCTCTAGTGTCTTTGGACAGCTCTTTGGTCTTGGCCATGTTAGTAGTTGGATTCTTACTGATTGTATGGGGTGGACAGGTGTCTTTATGCAGCTAACGACCTCAAACAGGTGCATCTAATTTAGGATAATAAATGGAGTGGAGGTGGACATTTTAAAGGCAGACTAACAGATCTTTGAGGGTCAGAATTTTAGCTGATAGACAGGTGTTCAAATACTTATTTGCAGCTGTATCATACAAATAAATAGTTATAAAATCATATATTGTGATTTTTCTGGATTTTTTTTTTAGATTATATCTCTCACAGTGGACATGCACCTACGATGACAATTTCAGACCCCTCCATGATTTCCAAGTGGGAGAAATTGCAAAATAGCAGGGTGTTCAAATACTTATTTTCCTCACTGTATGTTATCTTTTGTTTTGCTGACTTAACACTAAACTGACAATAATGTAAGCCACTGGGAGACCGCAGACGGCTGTCATTCACTGTATTGCATTAAAAGAAAGCCAGTTAATATAAAAATGTGTAATACAAAGTATTTTTTCAAAATTAAGTTTTAATAGTATTTTCGTGCCGTGACCTTGGGGGCGGGAACGTGTGTGACGTAGCCATGGACACTTACTAGACAGTCTCATTCTAGCGTTTAATTGCTGAGGAGTCTAGCCTACAAACAAAGAATGACTGGACTAGGAAGGACGCAGCCTTCCGTTTGAGAAGCACCCAGTGAAACACTAGGGACTTAACAAGATAATTAACAAGACACAGGTAACACATGAGGGCAAATCAAAAACCATGGCAACTAATGAACTGGGACAAAGGCTCCCTAGCTTCCGAGGTTGTGAATCAGTATATCGTTTTCATGAATTCGGCACTGGTATTTATGAACAACAGAACTGATATCTTGTTTATATTATGTTTTAATGTTATCTAAAGTACATTATAAATAATTTGCTTGTTACATATATATGCAACATTTCAACCATAAATAAATTATAAATGTTTGCTAGATTTTTTTTTTTCAATATTACCTGTCTAGGGATGTATGTTTATTGCTGGAATATAATTAAATAATTATAATAATGATCAGTGTCCCAACTACTGAACTAAGGAGCTAATTGAGAAGCACCAATGACCTAACACAGAACACTGAATGATATGATTAATATCATATTTTTAAATATGATGGTTTCATATTTATCTAACCATGTCATTCAGCCAGCTATTTATTATCATGTTAATGATTGTGCCTTTAGCCTCAACAGCAGGGGTGTTTTTTTGTTTTTTTTTACCTCAAATACCATACTTTTACATATTCTTCAGCTATTAAAAAGTGTTGATTTAATTACCTTTAACAAAACTGAAAATCATTAACAAGACAATAATTGAATCGATTCTCGTGTGCTGTTGAAATCTGCAACATTTTATAAAATACTAAATATTAGATCAATTAGCTCAGAATCAACTTTGCACTGCGGCCCGCGATTGCATCAAGGATCAGCCACATTTCCACTTGCATCGTGAAATGCAGATGTTTAGGAAAGTTCTGCGGCAAGCTTTTGTGCCATGTAGTGATTTAGAGTTTAAAATCAAATGCATATTTTACCTTGGTGCACCTTTAGCCTCATTGTACCCTATATATTACAGTTTTTCTGAATTGCTAAAACACATTTCTTGAAACCATCACCCACTTTCTGAAAAACCTTAAACACAATACCAAATCATCAAACTACATTCAGAGAACATCTGACTCTTCTGGCAAAATAATAATAATAATAATAAACCCATTATATTTGTGCTCAAAATCAAACAATGCTTTCAGATCATACACAGCCAGTCAAAATATAAACACTACAGATCATTTATTAGACACTACATCAAAAAATGGAGAACACAGCATCCAAAGCATGCAGTTACAGAAAAAAAGTATATTGTAACACAGTAAATACATTTTGCAATTACTTAAAAAAAAGTTTAGTAATCACAACTTACAGTAGTAAGGTGAATAGATTGTATACTGTATGCACTGTAGTATTTCGTACTGAATATTGTATAGGTCTGAATGTCTGTATATTCAGCACTTGCATACTGTAAAATATAGTAGTCCAACTGCAAAAGCCAAAAAGGTTAAAAAAAAAAAAAACTTTAAATGAAAAGCATGTTACAGTACTCAAGAGTTGTGCAACTGCAAAATCAAAGTTAGTGAGAGATTAATTCTGCCTCAGCATCACGTCTTCGTGTTGGGTCCAGCCTGAGGACTTTGTCCACATTACAGGCAATAATGTCTCTTGCCAGGCAAAGGGAAAAACCCTCTGGTGTGCCGGTTCCAGCCTTGACAACACTGTCCACACCTTGCTCTTTCTTGTCCTCATCCTCTTCCTCCTTTTCCACCACCTCTTACACATACTCTTCCTCCTCTTCGTCTCAGAGTGTTTCCATCTATTATTCGTATCAACATTCAGTGCACCTGTGCACTCTGAACTGGCTTATTTTGTACAGTTGGTTTGATCACATCATTAGAAATAAGTGTGAACAATTTTGAGTCGTTGTGTATAAACGATGACAAGTGTATTGTAGTTGTGTTAAACTTTTGCCTTGCCTGCCTTGTTTAGTGTTTTGCAACACAAGTGCATCACAGTGCGATATGTGTTTTTGTGAGTGAGAATGTGTTCAGAGTTAAACTGCCTGAACTTGTTTAAGGTTTAACAGAAAGATTTATTTGACAAATGGGTTTAGGCTATTGGAAATTTGGTTCAGAGAATGGGGTTTAAAGGTTTTTTGACCATTCATATTAGGAAAATCTGATATCAAGTATTCTATAGCCGTGGACAAAAAAGGGATAAGTATACTATACTGAATAAGATTTTATTCAGCTTTAGCATGGTCATTTGCACATGATACCCTAGCACAAAAAGGATACCAAGCGTAATAAATGTTATCTTTAGAAACCCTTAAGTTAATTTAAATACAAGTAATCCAAATATATTTGTATCAGCACAACTAACACCGTGTAGCACGCACCGTGCTGCAACAGGAAGTTGCAGTCTGTCTACACCAGACGTGACAAAGCAACTATTGCAAATCCAATTGTTCTTTGTTTTAGAAATGGCATAGGTGCTTGGAGTACATCAGAAATGAGATATGTTGCACCACATTGCATCCAATGTAGACAGCATCATTGATTATAATGGATTCTATTGTCTTTTGTTGCGTTCCACTCACCACCATTGTAGACATTGTGTGAAACTTTTCAGATGAATGATGTTTTTATTTTTAGGTGAATCACACAGTGAAGAAGAAGAAGAAGAAGAGAAGGTTGAGCCACCTGAGAAAAAAGAAGAAGATACAACCCATAGATCAGCTGTAATTGAAAACATCCAAAACAGCGGTCAAGAGTTTCTGACAATGCTGGTGGAAAATGTGCTGAAAGGATCTTCTGCCGAGTCAAATGACTTCAGCATTGAAATGATACCAGAGAGCAATTGTGCTGTGGTAACCTTTACTTATAGCAAGGGTAAGTCTTGGGTTGTGTTCTCCAGTAGAGTATACTCTTCAGATGTACACTACCGTTCAAAAGTTTGGGGTCAGTAAGAATTTGAATGTTTTTAAAAGAAGTATCTTCTGCTCACCAAGGCTGCATTTATTTGATTAAAAATACAAACAAAAACAGTAATATTGTGAAATATTATTCCAATTTAAAACAGCTGTTTTCTATGTGAATATACAGTAAACATTGATAATAATAATGAATGTCTTCTTGAGCATCAAATCATCATATTAGAATGATTTCTGAAGGATCATGTGACACTGAAGACTGGAGTAATGATGCTGAAAATTCAGCTTTGATCACAGGAATAAATTACGGTTTAAAATATATTAAAATAGAAAACAGTCATTTTAAATTTGTCATAATATATTTTTATCAAATAAATCCAGCCTTGGTGAGCAGAAGATACTTCTTTTAAAAACATAAACAAATCTTACTGACCCCAAACTTTTGAACGTTAGTGTACGTGCAAAATACTAGCTGGTGGGGGGTGGGGGGGGTTCTGAGTGTTGATCACCTTGCCCCTAACCCACATTTTCTGTTACTTATATTTTGTTCCATATAGATGCAAAAAACTTCATTATATCCTGCCCAAGCAATGGAATTATTAAGAGGAAAAACATAAAAGTCAGATTACTTGAGATGACATCAACGGTGAAAGCTGAAGGCTTACCTCCGAACACAAACTTAGACTACCTCATGCTCTATTTTGAAAAATTTGGAGAAGTAGAGGATGATGGGGTTACAATGGAAACGGATCAGTCAGCAATAATCACTTTTAAAAATACTGAAGGTACATTAAGTTGTTACAGTAAAAATGTGTTTATTGAATTTAATTTTGACATATGCATAAACATACAATGTGTGCTTTTTCAGATGTGCAAACCGTCATCAACCATCAACATCAGATTAAAAAGCAGCCTTTCAGAGTACTGCCATACTACAAAACACTACAAACAGCTCTATATGGTAAAGATAGACCCACTCTGAGACTTCCAGAGGAATTTACTGAGAATATTGATAAGACTATATGGCACCACTTTAAGGAAAACCAAAAATCTCTGGGTTTAGTCACCCAAGCTATGTCCAGTCATTTTTGTGAGATGGATTTTCAATCCTTAGCAGTGAAGATCAGTCCTTCATCATCCTTGCTCAACCGAGGCGGGGAGACAAGAAAACTCATTAAAACATGGACAGACAATGCCCTCTCTGGGTTCTCAGTGGCAATGTCTAAATTGAAATCCATTGAGCTCCACATTCAGAAGGATGCATGGACAGAGATACAGTCTGAAATTCAAAATGCAGTGGTGGGAGAGGCAGTCACACTGGTTCCTTACACAGATGAAGGGACAATAGCTGTAGCCGGACTGAAAGAAGATGTGGACAGGATTGAGGGAAT
Source organism: Abramis brama (assembly GCF_963993115.1). Taxonomy (NCBI): domain Eukaryota; kingdom Metazoa; phylum Chordata; class Actinopteri; order Cypriniformes; family Leuciscidae; genus Abramis; species Abramis brama. Next base: position 25,961,090 of record NC_139970.1, read on the forward strand.
TCTGAGAGAAACTGTTCAGAGAGTCACCCAAAAAATACAAAGGGAGAAGGGTAGTGAGACTGATGAAATAAATATGACTCCATCCATTTACAAGCTTCTTCTTTGTGATGGTTTGGAGCAGCAAACTCGAGACAAATTTCCAGAAATGGACATAACATACCATGCACACAGCCACAAGTTAACTCTTTACGGTCTAAAAGATGAGATGCTGGAAACAAAGAACAAGATACTGGAGGCTGTTCTTAATTTAATTCGTAAACCAACTGAGCTCCACCAATCTGTTTTAGATTTTCTACACAACAAGGATCTTGAGGAAATGTCCAAAGTTTTGTTTTTTAACAAAGGAATCAATGTAGCATTAGAATCTGATGGAAAGAGAGTTTTGCTTGTTGGAAAAACAGACAATGACTTGGATGTTGGTGAGAAGCGAATGCAGACAGATCTGGATCATTTGAGCTTCAGTGTAGAAGATCCCCGTGTTCTAACAAGATCAGATTGGCAAGACCTTGTCTCTCACATAAAAAACAATGTTAAAAACGTTACAGTACAGACATCCATCAACCAGGTGGTGGTTTCTGGTTTTGTAGAGTCTATCAAGGATGTTGAACAAGAGTTAAATGATTTTGTTCAGAAAAACTCACAATTCGAGAAAACTCTGAAGGCTCACAAGACCGTTGTCACATTCATCAAGGATCACAAAAAGCAGGATTGGCTTGAAGAGGTGAAAGGGAAAGTGAATGTGGTCTTCAAAGATGAAACCATCATGATCAGTGGCCCAAAGCTTTATGTCTCTGAGTGTGTGCCTGTATTTGAGGACTTGCTTACGTCTGTGCATCACTGCACCATGAAAATAGTTAAACCAGGGGCAAAGAAGTTCTTCAAGGAGAAAGAGTCAGTGTGTGTGACAATGGCCAAGACAACTATGAATTGTTTGGTCCAATTAATAGACGAGTATGACCACCCACATGACACTGTTCAATCACAGATTGTAAAGCCTGCTTATCAATATAAAACACGTGAAGGAATTGAAATTACAGTAAACAAAGCTGACATGTGTTCATTTCAAGCGGATGCAGTGGTCGGTGCATGCAAAGAGACCCTCCTACTGGATGGAGGTTTAGCAAAAGCACTCTCGGTTGCTGCTGGTCCTAAACTTCAGAATGACTGCGACCAGCTTGTCAAAAGACGGAAGTTGACAACAGGTGATGCAGTTCTCTTCGATGCTGGAGGACGGCTGCGATGCAAGCATGTCATCTTAGCAATAGGACCACAATATAATCCTTCAAAACCTCAGGAGTCCGAAAAGCTCTTGAAGAAAGCTGTGAAGAAGAGTCTGAATGTGGCAGATCAGGAAAGCTTCCAGTCGTTGGCAATCCCAGCCATTAGCTCTGGTGTATTTGGTTTCCCTCTGGACCTTTGTGCATGTACCATTGTGAAAGCTATAAAAGAGTTCTGTGATTTTGTTGAAGGGGACATTGCGCTGAGGAAGATTCACCTAGTTGACAATAATGATAAAACGGTTCAAGCTTTAGAAGCTGCTGTGAAGAAAATTTATGGGGTCAGTTCACCTACCCAAATCATAACAGCTGGAAGCAGTTCAAGCAGCCAGCAGCAAAACCAAGCAAGCTCTTCTCCAAGCCAACACCAGATAACTGCGCTTTTTCAAGGGGCATCACAAAGTTTTCAGACAAAAGAAGGCTTAACTATCACACTTATGAAAGGAAACATTGAGGATACAACAGTGAGTTCAATGTTTACAAATTATGCATAATATTATTTGGTGTATTGCTTTTTTCTAAAGGGCATTTTTGTATTTGAAATATCAAAATGTGTAGAGATTTCGTTTTTTCTAAATGAGTTTTTTTTTTTTTTAAGAAGTTCTTAGGTCCTGTTCTTAAGTGAATGCTGGTGCATGTGCAAAATAATCATTTGTATATAACTGCTCTTTTTTTGTACAGATGGATGTTGTTGTGAACACTCTCAGCAGTGACCTGAATCTTGGTGTCGGAGCTATTTCAATTGCTCTTCTCAAAGCAGCTGGTCCACAGCTTCAGGTTTTGCTCAATCAGCAAGTCACAGGCTCTGCAAACGTTGGAGCAGTCTTTGAAACAGCTGGTGCAAACCTGAAGAACAAACTGGTGTTCCATGCAGTTGTACCACACTGGAATCAGGGACAAGGGAACGAGCAGAAGGTTATACTCATTGGTTGATTTAGAGATTAGTATGTCAAAACTGATGCTTTTGATGACTTTTTTATTCTCTTTGAGCAGATGCTGGAGGATATCGTGGATAAGTGTTTGGGTCAGGCAGAGCAGCGTCAGCAGAGCTCCATTGTTTTCTCTGCCATTGGCACAGGAAACCTGGGATTTCCAAAGCCACTGGTGGTCTGCACAATGCTGGACTCGGCCTTCAAGTTTAGCAGTAAAAGAAGTTCAAAGCATGTGAAGGAAGTGGTATTTGCTCTTCACCCCAAAGATACCCAAACCATTCAGGTATCTGATATATGATCTCATATCAGCCTTTTTTAGATCCATTTAGTCACAATTTTTGACACACTGTACAATGATAATGTTATTTTGACCCCAGTAATACTATATGTCATTCACAACAGGCATTCACAGATGAGTTCAGCAAAAGGTTTATGGGCCAATCTGCCTCAGCAATTAACCCCACACAGCCGCTGAGCACAGGTGCCCAAAACTTCAATTTTTATATACAAATTACCTATAACCTATAATTAATTGGTCTCAATGTAATTTTTAGTGGATGTATGAAGTCAGTTCCTCTTGATATGATATCTTTCCATTATTATTTAGTTCTGTTTTATTTTACAATGAAATCACAGGCCCCTTCTCAAAGGTCACAACAAAATCTGGGATTCATGAGACTACAGTGGGAGGAATAACACTTCAGGTCCTGAATGGTGATATTACTACAGAGAAAACTGATGTCATTGTGAACTCCAGCAATAAAGAGTTCACACTGAAATCAGGTAAAGTTACTAATTCTGAGTTAGTAGAAGGCTGATAATGTTTTTATGCCTCACTAATGACTTTTCAAGCACTTTGCCTTTAATTGCTTGTTGCTTAATTTTATAAGATAGGAATGAATGAGATTTACATAAAGCAAACTTTTGTCTCAAACTGTCAAGGTGTCTCAAAGGCTATTATGGATAAGGCCGGTCCAAATGTAGAAGCTGAGTGCCAGCAGCTTGGTAAGAAGCATGTTTTAGTTCCTAAAATATTTTTATAAGAATTAAGTAATAAATAAATTACATATTAAATCATACTTTTTAATAATCTTTTCACATGTCCTGAAATTTTACACAGTTTAGCACACAGAACAGAGCAGGTGGTGATTTATAATTCTGGTTCATGTGTTTTTCCAGCGGCCAAGACTAACAGTGAACTGATAATGACTCAAGCGGGGAATTTACAGTGTAAAAGGATAATCCACATTTCAGCACAAAGCAATGCTATTATGATCCAAAAACATGTTAAAAAGGCCCTGGAAATGTGTGCCAAGGAAAAGTTAACCTCCATTGCATTCCCAGCTATTGGCACAGGTGAGAACAGGAAAAAGAACAGATGAGAGGGAAAGTGATATTGTTATTTATCTATGTCACACAATGACTGTCCTTAAATATAAAGAGAGCATATGAATACAATTTCTATAAGTAATATACCTGTATTAAATATATATTTTTTATTATTATTTTTATTTTATAATTATTATTTATTATTTGTACAATACATTTAATTTATTTTCTCAAATTCTGGTTTAGCACTATATATAAATAAGTGGTGAACTGGTGATCTTGCATTAACTTTGGCAGCCCAAATTTGTACAATATTTTTTATGTTAATAACTTTCGCTAAAAACATGGACATGGTTCATAGTCACATTGCTTTCTTTTTCTCAGGACAAGCGGGGTTGTCTCCAGGTCAAGTAGCAGACTCCATGATGGATGGTGTGATGGACATGATAGGAAAAACTCCCCAGTCCACTCTCAAGCTGGTCAGATTGGTTGTGTTCCAGGCCCCCATGCTCCCTGAATTCCTCAAAAGCATGCAGTATCGAGAAACTGGACCTGCCAAACAAGAGAAAGAGAGTACATGGTCAAAAATCAAAAGTATGAATCTCATCACTTTCACTTCAACCTAATTTCATAGAACATGTAATTTTCTGATTAACCTTTAAAACATTACAATTTTAATTCATAAAACAGTGTAGTTTAGAAATGCATTTTAATAAGGTCATGCACAACAAAGATATCAAACGCGACCTGACCGATTTCTGCATTCCAACTTTGTGTATGTTGCAGCATATGCTAAATCCCTCTTCAGTGGATCTTGGGAGAAAGAAATGAAACAACATGGTGGCAAAGACTTTGTCATTGAAGGCGTGAAAGTAGATCCAGTGTTTTTTTCTATCTGTGGACCATCGCAAGCAGAAGTGGACAAAACAAAGCATTACTTAGAGGACATGATCAATCAGGAACAAGAGTTCCAGTCTATCACAGACACAGCCATACTTACCTTTTCAGACAAAGACCAACAGCGAATCCAGGAGCTGCAAAGCACTATGAATGTGACTATAAGGTTAGACTACAAAGCCAATAAGGGTTCAGAAGGGACCTCAGGACAGGCCACACTCACAGTACAAGGTCTCAGCCGAGATGTTCTAAAAGCCACTCAGGAAATCCAAGAAATGCTCAAAACAGCCAAAGAGGATGAGATACTCAAAAAAGAAATGGATTACACAAGTGAACTTGTGGATTGGCAGTATGAACAAGGTGGGCAATATAAAAGTTTTGATCAACACACAAATTTGGAGTTGGAAAAGGCCCTCGGCAGCCAAGCTTCAGACATCAGAATTTCCTTCCAAGGCCAAACGTACCAGGTCAAATTGCCTGAGGGTCCTGCGGTGAGCACCACTGGAGGAAACAAGATGAACATCCAACGCATTGACAGACTGAAAGGTATTTGCTGTGTAGTATCATTTATCAATACGAAAAATTAAAATACTACATATATAAAAACTCAATTAAAGTGAATAAATGTGTAAATTATTATCTTTTCATAAATAAAGATGTGAATTGGATATGATTTGTCTAATGGCACTAGAACTCATTTTAAATAAGTTGTTATTTTTCTCCAGCTACTGAAAGTATCCCACAGCATTGGGATGCCTTGGCACCTAATGAGTTGTACAGAAAGTTTAATTTGCAACCGACCAGCACAGAATACACAGACGTATTGGGGCGCTTTCAGGCCACTTGTCCAAACAACAAAGTCTTGAAGGTGCGTTTCATTTTATTGTATTGTTTTTAGTGTTTTATGAACAGTTCATTCAATTTGATAGGATTCCAACCCCAGTTAAAGATAGAATTCTTAGAATGGGTGTAGGTGGATCTAATTTTTGAATTAGAAAGGCAGTGAAATAAATTGTAAATGACAAGGAAATAAACACATGGCAACTTCACAGACAACTCAATTTTATACTCGTATTCATTATGGGATTCTTGTCTGTTTTTTACGCCTGTTTTTTTATTATAATAGATTGAACGAATCCAGAATCCTGGCATGTGGAAGAACTACCAGAATAACAAAAGTGTCATGGAAAAAAAGAATGGTCATCAAAACAATGAGAAAAGACTCTTTCATGGAACCAGTGAGCAGACTATCAATCACATCGATAAGAGTGGATTTAATCGCAGTTATGCAGGAAAAAATGGTAAATCATTTACTACAGTCATTATAATATTTTCATTCCATCATTCTAATTGAAGTGGTGTATATATTTATTTTTCATCTCTTAATTTTTCCTGTTACAGCTGCAGCATATGGAAACGGCACATACTTTGCAGTTAATGCAAGCTACTCTTGTAACAACACATACTCAGTGCCTAATGCTCAGGGACATAAGCACATGTACCTCTGCAGAGTCCTTACGGGAGACTACACTAAAGGAGCAGGTGGGATGATTGTGCCACCTGCAAAAAATGCCAACTGTGACCCGTACGACACAGTTGTGGACCACCCAACTGCTCCGACCATTTTTGTGGTATTTCGTGATGATAATGCTTATCCTGAATATTTAATCACTTTCACTTAGTCATTTAAAGATCAATAATTTTACACAGTGAGACTGAGGGCTTGATCACATCAGATACAATCAGGGAGAAGATTTTTAAATGAATTTCCATAATGATCCTTACTGAATCATTAAAATTTAAAGGGCTTCTATGACAGAAAATGCATGTGCCTTATAATGAATTATTTTTCTGTTGTTTCTGCTGTAAAATGTTTAATTGTAAAGTTTACAAAAAAATGCACAAATAAATATGCAGGGACATTTATACAAACTGCACTGCAAATAAAGAACTTCAAAACTTCAAATTGTTTATTGTAATTTCTTACACCCTTATACAGCTGATACTTTTGACATTCAAAAAAAGTGTATAGGCACAATCCACATATATTGCTCTTCCACATCTTAATTACAAATATATCAATAAATGAATACAATTATATTTCTTATAAGACATACTGTTGGAAAAATAGATCTTAGGTATCTTGAATTCCATTGTAACAACCAAAAATAATACTTCATGCTTTAAGATGCTTTTAAATCATATTTGTCTCTATATTCAGGAATTCAAGAAGTTTTGCTACCATTTTATGAGTTCATACTGATATTTATATAAAAAATGTTAATGAACAAGTATTGTTAACAGCAATAAAGAAAATTATAAACCTGTTTTGAAGACTTGGACAGAAAGAAGGAAAAAGACTGAAAACCATGTCAAGAATCACTGTATCATATAAAAAAGACTGCAAATGCATGAAGCTCGAAGTATAAATGTGAAAATAGATAATGTATAAAATTGTATCCTACAGAATGGCATATGGTCAACATAAGCAATAAAGAGGAAATATTGTGTAGAATTAGGAATTATGTATTCAAATCACCTTCAAAGTCAGTGTCAAAGTGCGCAGTCTGTCTCATCTGGGTAGCTCTCAGCAATGGGTACAAGATAAAATTATAGGATAAATAATACATTTTCTAAGTTATTTTGCGACTAGTTGACCTCTGTTCTGCTAGTTTGTCTTCTTTAGCCCGGGGAGAGAGAGCTCGTACCTGTTTGAGAGAAAAAAATTATACATAAACACAAACCATCTGTATGCTTAAACCATATTAGTAAAAAAAATTCTGTGCGGTAAAAGTTAATGCCACAATTAATTGCTGTCCTTACCATTCTGTGGAGCCCATGTTTAGATCTATTTCAGACATATCAATCAAAACCTTTTGGGAAATATAAATAAAATTTTTACTCTCAACATCCTGATAATGCTTTTAGTCTATCGCTGCCTCATATATTCATGTCAATCCACGTTCTTTGTCTACTTACCATTCCAATCTCCTTTCGCTCCCTTTTGTGAAGCATTTTATTGTTTTTTACTGCGACATCCAACTTTCTGGTTCTTGCTTCCTCCGGAGACACGGCAAACTCAAACCTTGAGATTAAGAGTTATTTTAAAGATCTTTTCAAACAATGAAAATACTTGGTTTTCAAGAAGTGAAAAATGGCTCTAACATCTCATCGAAGACAGGATTCACAGTTTTCTTTTTAACCGGAGTGCGCTTGCGGTGTTTCCACGTCAGATCAGGCAGCAGATACATGCGGACGTAAGTATCAGAGCCGTTCTCGCTGCAGGAAAACAGATCCCTAAGGAGTCATGAAGAAGGATAATAGTTTTTATGATTCTTTCAGCTGTGTGGTAAATAATTAGAAGGTATATGTTAAAAAAAGAGACATAGACATCTCACTTGCAGCTGTTGACAATCACGATGAGCCGCTTCCTTAAGGTGGCATAACGCAATGTGAGTTGGATCTGCCCAAAGCTGCCCTGATGATTCAAGATGGCCCTTTGAATTAACATATAAACTCATTGGTGAAAGTTTGAAGATTTTTGTAGAACAAAACATTTGAACTGTTATTGAACTGAACTGAATCAACACTGAACTGACTTGAGCTAAATAAAGACACTGTACTGCTATAATTAAACTGAGTTTGCTTCATAACATTGCTTCATATCTGTATTGTATTAAGCGTAATATAAATAAATAAATGTAAGTGTCACCATATTACATACTCAGGGTAAGGGACACTAGTGTCTGTTAGATCAAAGCGAGAAGAAGCTATTGAGTTCTCCGACAACAGGCTGTGGGAATCGTAGCGACGCATTTGACTGGGGGTGGACAGGCTCGAATGCAGCGCCTCTGTGCCCACGAAAGTGCTTCGTCGGTAGGGGGTATAATCCGCTTGCAGTTCATTAGAGGAGCTGACTGTAGATGGCATAGGGGCAGGAACAGTCTGTGTTCTGGAGAGCGGGACAGATGAAACGGGCACTTTTTCTTTCAGGTTGCTCTGTACGGGCTGAACTGGAACTGGAGTTGGAGGCTCAGGGCGAGTTTGGCTCGATGAGACTTTTGCCTTATCCTGAGCTGGTGGAGTGACAACCTTTGGTTCCCGTTTCTCCAACGCAAGGATCTAATTGAAGCGAAAGGTGTGAAGTCATTGTTAAATATTTACCAGCAAATATTATATTCATTATTAATTTATGCCTTAATATACAATAAAACATATATACAATAGAACTATATTTACATCAAATCCTTTCTTTAGAGGGAGACTCCAACCAAAATTTTTAATTCTCCTCTCATTTACATATACATACACACACACACACACACACGCACACACACACACACACACACACACACACATATATATATATATATATATATATATATATATATATATATATATATATATATATATACATAAAACATAAAAAAGGAACCAATACTGGTTCACTTGCAACAAAGATAAACATTGTTTGTGCCAACCACAATGTATTGTAGGAATTGAATAACAAATATAATGGTAACACGTTCTATTTGTTTTTCAATTTATTAAACTTAGTCCATTATGTAACATTGAACAACAATTTAAATAAATTCATTCATTCAACCATTTAAATTAATTTGTGAATCTAGGTTAATAATAATTCATAAATACATACTTATTAATTCATACTTAATACATACTTATTAGTTCATTATTAATTAATATCCTTTAAAAAGTATATTATGTAATTTTTACAAATTGTAATGTTGACATTTTTAATATTAACCTCCTAGATTAATAAATAATGTGAAGTCCATTGTTAGTTTGTGATACCTAATACTTTAACTAAGGTTAACATATTTAACCTTACTGTTAAATATAACCAATATAATAAATAATATTACTTTTAAATGTTTGATTTTAAGTTTTAGTACTGTGTTTGATTCTGCTTTAGTTCAATCGCTCACCCTGAGAACAGCTTTCATCTTGATCTGGCTATTGGCTCCGGAGCGCTCAAGCTGAAAATGCTGGTCCATTGTCATGTCAGAAACATTGAGCAGCCGGACCAATGGCAGAGTGAGTTTGCCCAATGAGGGTTTCTTCTGGTGTTCCTTTACCTGAGGTCACATAAAAATCAAAATATAGATTTATTTTCTATATATTACATAATAATGCTATCAATTTCTGACGTCTGTTATATTTATCAAGCCTTTTGTATGGAAGAACAAGAAAAACTCAGTCTGTTTTAAAATTGTAAAATAGATTATTTTAAGACCTGTTTTACCTCAACATTCAACACTTGGTTTGTCACGCTGTGCACAAAGAATGTGAAGCATTCATCATAAGTCGGGTCTTTTGTGGCATATACAATCTGTCAAAACAAATACAAACACTGCAGCTTCTAAATATCTGATCCAGTATGTAAAAAAAAGAGGAAAAGCTGAAGGGGATTGGCATTAGAATTATATTCCAAATAAGTTAAATACCTTGCTTTTTTGACTTTGCTGAGCAATGGAAAACTCCACGTATGAGTTGGGATCATTAGTTCTTCTGGTGAGCTGAAATTAGAAATGGACACAGTAAATAAATCTCATTTAGGGAAATACACATTTTGATGATGTATATTCCAAGTACAACACTTAGATATGGTTCCCAAGCTTTTTCCATCAATGATTTCCCATGACTTTTCCTTAAACTTTCCAGTTGTTTCTGATTTTTTACAAATCTAGCACAGATTTTCATTTAAGTCAGGTAGTGACTAAGTCAGGTGATAGACAAACAATTACGCTCAAACGTCTTCAGTGAGACAAAAAAAAACCCCTCCTGATTGGAATGCAGCTTATAGATGAATTAGTGAGTGGTGCATTAAAAACCACATCATGCCAAAACCAGTTCTGGCATCTGCAAAAAATGTTTTTTATTTTTGACAGAAGAAAAAATTCAGAGAATGTGTGCAGGACAAAAAAAGGAAAATCCAGCCAAATGTCAAAATAATAGGTTTGTAATCCACTTACAATGAGGTGATATTATGATTATGAAACTCACATCATGAAAAAGTCCTAATGTTTCATCTTTTGATTTGCATGATGTGTATGTGGTTAACGTGATCATTTTCATAGCTGAGCCACTGGTAGAAACCAGATGAACAGGTCATTACAAGCAGAAGCAGAAATGAAAGCCTGCACCTTGACTTTATCATGCTCACAGTTAAAACGATATGATATAATCTCTGGAATGCTCTCTATTCAGTACAAGATGGCAGGAGGCTGCATTCCAAACACATGAGAAGGAATAAGAGTCAAATACCTAGACATCTAGCATTTTGACCAACCAACAGAAAAATAAAAAAAATAAAAAAAAATCACCTTGTTCACGAGTAAGCCTAATAGACAAACTTTTCAGAAAGGCTTAAAAGAATAGAAAATTTGGTTATCATTTACTCATCCATTTATTAACGGTGAACTTTAATTTCAGTTTGTTCCTCGCACAAACCTATCATATGGCTTCAGAAGCTTGATATGGTATTTTTTATAGTGTTTATGGTGTAATTTTATGGAACCTTTTTGGAGCTGGACACAATAAACCATAGGTTTATTTTTTATTTAATTTTTTTAAACTCTATTTGTCCTCCACTGACATAACAACATAGAGGTTTGTAACAACACAAGGGTGAGTAAATGATGACAACTTTTTTCTATCTGGAGTCTATCTGGAAAGTTTGTTAATTTACCCATGTAAGCTGTGTCTGGATTGATTCTGAGAAGCTTAAAAGTAGATTCTTCCCCCATAAAGTCAGGGACAATGAAATTATGGTTTTGAAGGAATCAAGAAATGACTGCAAACTGTGTAGAATAAAGGAGTTGAGGCAATTTCTTACCCGAGACGCTTTGGGTTGTTTTCCATGCTTCTCATTATGGGTGAATTCATGTTGTTCTTTCTGAAGTCAAAGAAAATGGAAGACAATATCAATTGTTTTCACGTGCTGTGTTTGTTATAATAGGCTGGCAGTCTTTTAGAAGTGCTCTCATTGTACAAGTATACTCACAGGCAGATTGGAGGCACTATCTAGATATACTGCCAGCATGGCACAAGCGAGCCCATCACTGGTCTGAACGGTGAAAATAAACAAATAAGAAGAAAACATATGAAAAGAACCTTAAATCTGACCCAGACACAGTTTGATTCTTTAGATATAACACATATTTTGTTAAATACACCACTTAAATCACGGCACATATTTTAACCATCTGCCGCAGTGTCTAAATCAATACATCAAGGTGACTATTATAAATGCAATAAATGCAAGCTTACCTCCTTCAGCAGTTCTGGGTTTGTGAGCAAGGAAAACCACTGCAATTTCATATGTATCTGACCACTCTCAATGTCCTCCAGAGTGTACCACTGCAAATCAAAGTCACAATTTAATTATATCATGGTATATTTTAATACTTTTTTTGTCAATGTTCAGAGAAGTATATCATTTTTGTTGTTGTTGTTGTTCTCATTCCAATCAACTATCCGTAAAGGAGCATTATGATTCTGATCTTTCTAAAGCTCACCTCGTCTATCTCTCGGTCCTTTTTCACATCTCCGCAATCCAAACTGAACCTGTGGCAGACAATCCAACATCTCACACTCAATCACATAAAATGACTATGAGCATCTGAGCATAATCATTATTACCTGCCCAAAAAGTCATCAGCGTCTGTGTCTTCGTCATAAAGTTCCACTTCCAACTCCTGTCCAGGAGCTTCATGAACGACAAACTATTGAAATCAAATATTAATGAGATCTCTTTGCATTTCCTATTTCCCATCTGAAATGACTTGTGGGTTCCATTTCTGTCCCCAGGACATTATATGTACAAATATGCATGAAAATTAACTCTAAAATAAAAACAAATTATTAAGCCAAGTGTCCTGCACTTTAATCTAACAGCAAATGTAAAATATATAATTTAAAACATGAATTATTAACTACTTAAAACGCTGCAAAAATAGCATGTTACCTGCCCCCACTCATTGAAATATTACTACATTTTAACATTACTTTTTTCTTTTGCATTGTTGTGTGCCTCCATATCCTATCTGTGCTTAATTATTATTTTTTCTTAAAAAAAAAAAAAAAAAAAAAATCATAACCCTCACAGAAACCTGTTCAAAACACTAGATTTAAATAGAAACATGATTTGGCCGATTTATAAGCCTTTTTTACCAGTAAGGTGCGGCTCACATTAACATGTAGTCAAACCTGTATACACATATGGACACATATTCCTGTTACCCAATGTTAATTCCTGTTACCCAATTTTTATTCCTGTTACTAAATCGTTTTTTATTTTTATTTTTTATTCATTAATAAAATAAAGTTAAAAAACTATTTTTATGATGATTAAAATGATGTTTAGTCCATCATTCATCCCATTGTTTAATAAATTTCATTATTATTATTATTTTTTTTTTTAAATTGAGGCTTGAGTCGCCTTTAAAAGGACAAAAAATATTTTTTAGAACAGCACAAGTTAACAATTTCTTTAAAACAAACATCTTGATGTAAAAAAAAAAAAAAAAGGAATTAGTTGACATGTTTTTAAACATTCTTTTGGAGTTCTGGTAACAGGACTGAGAAAAATGCATCCATCTTCCAATTAAAAACCTTGTAAAAAATGAAACAACATTACCTGAGATGGACCAATACATATTTTGAATGGTTAAATATATGTGTTATTAGATTCAGTTTTTAAAACGATTTAAAAAATGATGTTTTACTTGGAAGAGTTACAACAAGCACATGACACCCACTCAGTGGAATGGACCTTGAATATTATACAGATAGATTAAGGACCGCTCATAATAATTACCTCATAAACTTCATTCCAGCGTGGATTCAAATTTTCTTTGATGGTCTTTGTTTTGAATTGCTTGTTCCCGACCCTCAGCACAGTATATGGATCTGACTTGCCCTTTACTAGTCCCATCATGTGCGTGTCCTTTGCTACAAGATTCCGGGCCTCCAAAACATGAACCCGTACAACACCCTAAAGATGTTCACATGGTGTAAATTATTCTCCAGTTTGAAAAGAAACACATAAAAAGCTTTTTGACTGATTTTGGTAATGGAAAACGATCATTCCCAGTCTTACCCGAGGAAGAGGAAACTTCATTTGGTCAACCTTGACTTGGTCAATCAAAGGGATGCACATCCGATTGGGCAGAACCATGAGAGAGGCGATGATGTCCACAATGGCTGATTCTGACATATGACTAAAAAGTAAATAGAGATTCAGATTTAGATGTTGAGGAAGACTACATATCACATTACATATCAATTAAATATGCCTGGATTACTCAATGACTGCAAGAGTCTTACAGCCAGGTAAAATCTGTCCTGGCTTGCAGGATATATGGGTTTATCTCTGATTGTTATAGAGATTAATGAGTAAACAGTTAGCAGAAATAACATTATTTTTCCAATTTGTACTAAATAATGAAAAATTGTGTTTTGAGACAGCATGTTATGTATTATATATAAAATGATGGCAGACTAGGAACAAAGAGCACAATAAGGTAATCAGTAATCTTATATTTATTTTTTTTGGAAAAAGGACACCTTTAATCCTTATTATTACTACCTGTCCTATTTATCCCTCCACACACTGGAGGCTTTCAGGCTATACACAGTCGTCTATATATAAACTCGCATGACAACATTCCATGTCCTGAAGCAGTTTTGAAGATGAGTGTAGGTGGCCACTGGCCAGCTAGTTTTTTTCATTTATGTTTACCCACTCCAGCTTTAATGTGACTGAGTTGCTCATGCTTATGTAAGGGTTAATGCCCGACGAGGTGTCCATTATCAGGTTTTAATGGACGACGGCGAGGCGTGAACCGTCCGACGCGCAGCCACGTGGCCACAGCGACCCGACCGCAGCAGTTGATCAGTGAGTTTGAGCCAGCGCAATCATTTAGAACTGTCATCAGGCAAATTGACGGGACGCCTTTCCTAGGTGTACATTATCACTTTTTAATGGACACCCTGCAGCCAATCAGAATAGAGTATTCACCCAGACTATGGTATAATACAGGGTTAACTGCTTGATAATACAATGTATATACACAATTTAAGGACACAATCTAATCCTAACTAACAAAGTTTATAAGTTATGAAATAATGAAATAATAATACTTTAATACTTCTAAGATAACATGTGTATCGAGAACTGTCAAGTACAAAAAAATAAAAAATAAACATTATTCTGACAGATTTTCATAAATAGCTTTTAAAGAGTTACAATCAAAATTACTAAAATCTGTGAACGTACCTTAGCCCTGGACCATCCAAAAGGTTAGTCATTCCAGTCCAATTGATTTGCAGAGCCTGGAAATGTAATTTAAAATGTTCATGTTTTGCTAATGAACTCATGACACTTATTTTTTTACTTTGAGCATGCCAATTGCTTGCAATATCCATACTCACGGGTCGGCGAATGAAAAACATTGTGACTCCACCTACAAGGGGTGCCTGGCCAATCAGAGGCTCGAGAATTACACGTAGCATCCCCTGAAGCTGAAGGAAAAAAATAAACTCATTCACACATTTTCATACTTTTATACATTAACTTGTACTGTGGGGAGTGGGGACTCTCCTAGTCTAGATGTTTGTGCATTTCCTGTAAATACTCTCTAATGATGATAAACAAACATATGGACACATATAATACATTTTTTGGAACACTGTGGCTGAGGGTTCTGCAGGAAACTCCTGTACACTATTATTCAAAAGTTTGTGGTCAGTAAGATTTTTTTTTAATTAATATGAAATTAATAATTTTATTCAGCAAGGATGCATTTATTTGATCAAAAGTGACAGTAAAGACATTTATAATGTTACAATACATTTCTATTTTAAATAAATGCTATTCTATTAAACTTTCTATTCTTTAAAGTCTTCTGAGAAAAATAAAATGTATCACAGTTTCCTCGAAAATATTGTGCAACTGTTACATCATTGTTGATAACAATAATCAATGTTTTTTGATCAGAAAATCAGCATATTATTAGAATCAATTCTGAAGGATCATGTGTCACTGAAGACTGCAGTAATGACTGCAGTATTTTTTTTTACCGTAATAATATTTCACAATATTACTGTTCTGTATATTTGATTAAAAAAATGCAGCGTTGGTGAGAATAAGAGACTAGAAAAAGATAAGAAAAAAAATGTAATCTGACTCCAAACTTTTGAATGGTAGTGTGTCACAAATGTGACCTCGCCTGACTGAAAGTCAACATTTGAACATCAACTGAAAAAAAGCCTATCTATTACTATTAAATTTAAGTTTTCGTTTTAACATTCATTACATTCCTTCACTAACCTGAAGCCCTTTGACTCCTACTTTGATGGCTGGTTTAACATCTGCATCAATGTCCACATCAGCATCATAACTACAGTAGAATTAAACCACACATTATAGCAATCATACGTGGGTTAGCATAATACAGTGTCAAAATGACATTTAAAATCATAGCTTACACAATGTTGAAGTCAAGGATGACCTCTCTTGTTTCCAGCTCATGTGTGTACGCTCGTACCCATGTAACAGTTGGAGCCTGAAACGCAAATACACTGTTGTAAACTCTATAATGATTGCTAAAATAGTTATAACTAGTACGGTCTATTCGCAGTTAAGGACACAGAGCCTCAGATTGTGGAATTATACCTTCTGTCCCATGTTAACTTTAGTAAAAGTGAAGGTCTTCAGATGGGTGCTGGATAATCTTACGGCTGGCTGAATGTTTTCAATGAGAAGCTTCTCCATGTACATGCCAAAGAACGGCCAAGCCTGCTGAAGAATCTACAACAAACATGCACATTTAGAGATTAAGATTGTATTTAAGGCAGAAATATTGAAATAGTAGTCTAAACTCCCACAGACAGACACATTTATGGAAAAGACTAGAGGTCTGCACAAATATGGCAAGAGGATAATTAACTTCTGCAGCATAAATCTTACCTTGTTAATCCAACCAGCCTTCTCAACATCTGCAAAATCAATCTATCAGGGCAAAGAATAAGGAACATAATAATTGGACACTTTCAGTTTCAAGATGTTTAAATATGAATTCATTTTCTCCATATTAAACTCATTATCTTTAATTCTGCTTTCCTTTTTTTATGCCACTGAACTATTTCTTTTTCTTGTGAAAGGATCAATATTCATGAATAACTTTATGATGTTCAGATGGGCTATTTAAACAGAAAACACCAGGTTTTTAGACCTTCAGTCAGGTATTTTCTATTTAACTTTATGGTATCATGGATATGTGTGACTTGTAATTTTTATTTATCAAAATCAACAGTAAAGATCAGGTGTGTAATTTCACGCTGTTATTTTAGAGAGCAGCCTGACAACCTGAGACAGGCTGACTATTTTTGTTACATAGGGTAGAGATAGTTCATCCCAAAATGAAAATTTTGTCACAACTGATTTATGTTGTCACTAGATATCTGACAGCCTCAGGTCTCTTCTTTTTTTTTCTTTTTTATAGGTGAACTACCCTTTAATTTGAAACTTTACAGGTCCACTAAAATGGTTCTACGTCATAACCCATTGCATTTATTTATTTCAACTTTAGGGTGTGTCAGTTTCTTGTTTTAAAGTATGAAGGGCTGGGTATTTTAATTAAAAAGCTCAAGCTGACATCTTTGTGTGTGATGTTCCCAAAGCAACACAACACGAAGCCACACCTTTGACAGTTTAATACCATCTAGTATTGTTTGGATACTAAGCAGTAGGCTAAAACACAAATACAGTACAGTATTTACCCACCAGCATTAGTTTGCATTTTCAGTATCAACTCACAAATTTATATTTTGCACGCTGCATAAATTAATATTAGGCTATCCCAGGACAGTAAACATGTCAAGAAGACCACCCACCCAAGCTGGCATGTTCGTGGACTTGAGTTCAGTGCTGATCACGTCCTTCTCGTTTTCCAAAAAGTCAATGGCTGTGTCGATCCTCTGCTCTTTCCACCTGCGGTTGTTTTTCCACATTGTCCACATCAGAATGCTCAGAAGAATCCAGCTGATGCTGAATCCAAACGAGCCCGTCAGGTACACGGGATAGCACAGGACAATCGCCTCCAGCATGAACATCATGAACTCCATGATCATCTGACTGACATCCTTTGCACTGAGTCCCTGTGGATTTCCAGCAGAGGTGGAGGGCTCTTGACCCTCAGTGACTGGAGCACTCATTGCGACTATGGAGCCTGATTCTTAAAAACGTCTGAAGTAGCGAGCGTCTGAATTCACATCATCGCCTGTCGATCGATCGCTGAACAGACGTCGTTTTTACAGGCTGTTTGAGATCAAATCCAACCATCAGATCGAGACTGTAAACAGAACATTTACCGAGACGCGCTCAGCATCATCACAGGTGACAGTCGCGATCTCCAACTGAGATTGTGGAGGCTCTCTGTCAGTTTTTGTGAACTTCCGTGTTTCCCATTCATTAGGGGTTTTTTTACCTGGCATGGCCTCTAAGTAGACACGCCTAAATTCCTCCCTTTTCTGTGTGAGAAAAAGT
This sequence comes from Abramis brama, assembly GCF_963993115.1. Classification (NCBI taxonomy): domain Eukaryota; kingdom Metazoa; phylum Chordata; class Actinopteri; order Cypriniformes; family Leuciscidae; genus Abramis; species Abramis brama. Next base: position 25,979,098 of record NC_139970.1, read on the forward strand.
ACAAACTCGTTCATGTAGTAAGTTGACAAACAGGATCTGCCTCGAAACCAAAACGACTGAAAATGTAAAATTGTCTGTTCGTGGAAGTACGGAGAGAACATCATTAGCTGACAAAGAGTGCGCGGACGAGATTTATGCTATATTTTTCTGAAAAATATTTTAAAGAAACATGATTAAGAAATTAACAACTACAACGAATCACCATTAGTTTACCATTTTAGTTTACCATATAGAATCACCATTCATTTAAAGGACAGGTTATAATAGCTTAAACTTGTGTTGTCTCTTTAATTGAAACATTCCAGCATTTTAAAGTTTCATATAAACTTTATATATTATGTTCATATTTATGTGCACTTTTTTGTTTATTTATTTATTTGTCTACATCAGGCTGTCAACCTAAACTAGTTGTATTTTCATTAATTAATAAATACCATAACAAGTGGCTATTGCTGTTATAGTAGCCTAGTTATGAATTAACTAATGTTAACTAATGGGATCTTATGTAAAGTGTTACCGTTTTAACAAATAAGACATATTTACTAGCCTAAATGAAACAAATTTGATATTTCAAGATTTCAAAGTGTCCCTAAGGTTTTAAATCATTATTATTATTTAAACTTTAAGTTGTTGTTGTTGTACATTACTTTTCGTGTCTTGTTTTTTTTCCAAGAACCCAACTAGGCCGAACTAGGCTACTATTAAGTTTGTACTAAATTGAATAAATCTTGTGCCATCTCGAGGAGCTTCGAAGCCATTGCAGTTCAATACAAGAGCATTACTTTATCAGTATTAGTATGTTATCAGACACTGATAACACTGTGACCTGGATTGGAAGTGGAGTTGTATTTGTCTAATTGTAGGCTATTACTCATTATTTAAGACCGAATAGCCTAGACTACACACAGGGCTGCATGTCTCTCAAAAGTGATGCATGTCTCTCAAAATTGATGAAATAATTACACAGAAAGACCATTGAAAATTGTATCACATGAAAAATCATGATAAAAAAAAAAACATTTGGATATAATTCAATTATATTTTATATGAAAATGTATTAACAGAGTTTTTTTTTTATGTCGTTCCGTCTTGAATGCCGATTCATTGAATGATATCAAAATTAATATTTATTTATTAAACGTTATAGTTTAAACCACTAATGAATTGTGAATTGTGTAATGTAATTTCCTGTATGCTCACTTGCATTCATTTTAAGTATGTAAATTAATTTAAAATACATTTTATGGAGGAATCCATTATCCCGGTAGTAATCAAAATTAAAAAAATACAAAAAGTTATTGTCAGAAGTGGGATTCGAACCCACGCCTCCATTCGGAGACCAGAATACCCATGTTTATATGGAAGGTTTCAACCTTGAGTCTGGCGCCTTAGACCACTCGGCCATCCTGACACTGAAAGATCTATGAAAATACGCCCCTATCCATTTGAATGATAACTGTCAACGTTTTCTGAAAAGATGTAGGCTACAAGATAGAAAGTTGCGCGCCGGTGCACTTAGGTATACAAATATACTTAGGTTGAAACACTCGACTTGGCATAACAAAAATACGACGCTAGTATGTGGTGGAACTTGAATCTAATAATTCATGTTTATCATTTATGTTTTAAAACTTTTTCAAATAAGCGCACAAAACTAACTTTTTTTTCATTGAGCAAAGAACACGTTTATCGTTTTATGAAGCATAAGCCAGGCTCTAAGGAATCTGCGCAAGTGCGCATGCGTATTGTAACCGCGCTTACAATCAAGGTTGCCAAAGGCCAATCAAAAATTCCTCAAAACTAGCCCAATGACCCTAGTCCAAATATAAAAACTGAAAACATGCCACTCCCATACCTAAAATACATATTTACAGTCACTGTTTGTTATGCACACAATTTTAACTTGAAAATCGCTAGTAATCATTAACATTTTGTTTTCATAAAGGAGCTCACAGAGGCTCAGATGCTCCCTCTCTCTTACAAAACTCATAATAGGACAGTTGTATCATTAGTAGAATATAAAATATTTACAAGCATTTCAGGCGAATATATTTTTTGCAATCAATGTCAACCTCGCGGCAAGTTTGATATTGCGTTGGAAAACCGCGGAATTGGCAACCCTGCGTTACAACACGTTCAACATGTGATCTGTTATTAAACGCTTCAGGGGCGGGGCTCTGATTACCAACGTGCTCGTGGTTTATGACACTGACTGCTTTTTAGTGGAAACGAGTGAGATTGTACTTTTACAGTCTATGGATCGTAGTCATGTCTCTCTACCGAAACACAGTTTGGTTCCTGAAGGGTCTTCAGGAATATACAAAGTAAGTCATAATCGGTCTGTCTAATTTCGCCTCAGCCTGCCCATCACTTTGACATATAACGTTAAACGGTTATTTCCTTAATTTCACCATCGATAGTTTGTGCATTGCTCTAGTTAAAGTCCAGTTTACTGTCACCAGGGGCGGTTATGAGGCAGCGGAGAGGCGCTTCAGCGCGGCGGATCTGGAGGTGAGTGTGAGCGGCCGCTCGTTCATCATCACCGGAGCGAACAGTGGCATCGGGAAAGCCGCCGCCTACGAAATCGCTAAAAGAGGTGAGAACAAAGACGACTGACATTAACTTCTACTCTTTAATAACTGATCAACTGGGAAGATCTTGTACATTATGTCACTTTGTTATGACAATTGGACGGTTCAACAAAAGGCACACAACAGTGACTCCTACTGGCAAACTATGTTTAGTGCTACTGAAAACCACAGCAATTCAAAGTTCTTTCAAACGATTTTGTTTTTCTTCAGGTGGGACAGTACATATGTTGTGCAGAAATAAAGATCGTGCGGAGGAGGCAAGAAAAGAGATCGTGGAGCAAAGTAAAAATGAGGTAAATGTTATGCTTTAAATCATTATTTCACATGATTCGTCTGAAATGAAAGCCGTGAACTCTGGTCTGAGTTTGTCTCGTGTGCTTTCAGAATGTCCATGTTCACCTAGTTGACATGTCCAGCCCCCGGAAAGTGTGGGAGTTTGCCAATGGATTCTCTCAGAAACACAATCTACATGCTTTGGTAAATGGTTTTAATTTGGACATATCAACATATCATAATAAGCTAACTCACTAAGTCACAAGAGGCTGAGTGCATGGCAAAATCACTGTATTGCATAGGGATATTGCTATTATAATGTGACGACTACAGCACTATTATAAAATGGTGTGACAACTCTTAGTCTGAACTATCCATTTTACAGTGTACAACAAAACATGTGTGATCTGTCTCCACTTATGATTTATTGTACTTGTGATTTGATTTATTACCATAGATCAATAATGCGGGTTGCATGGTCAATCAGAGAGAACTGACTGAGGATGGTCTGGAGAAAAACTTTGCGACAAACACACTTGGTAGGAAAGTTCATTCATGATTTTTCCGATCTGATATTGATCATATCTTAACATTTTTCCAATATGACCACAAAGTATGAGCTCTTACTACTTATACTACTTTATAATACTGAGTTACAAAGGTCAGAGGCTATCCCTCCTGGTAGAGAATGTTTTTAGGGTCACCACTTAAAATCTAGAGATAAGATAAAAGAGACCAGATGGCACACTGATCTTGTTTGTTTTGCAGGGACTTATATTCTGACGACAGCACTGATTCCTACACTGAAGAAGTCAGAGAATCCAAGAGTGGTGAGTGTGAAGAAATGCATCAGTTCTCCTGCCTCCTAATGAGTAGTAGAGTAATAAACACATGCCGTTTGCAAACAGAGACCGTGCCACCATTTATCTCTGTTTCCAAACACATTTACACTTACAGCAGACAAGTATGACTTTAGTGACATGTTGGCAACTTTATGAATGTTTCAACAAAATTTCCCCCAAATTTATTTATTATCATTATGGGTAACACTTTACAATAAGGCCTCATTTGTTGATATATTAGTTAATGCATTAACTAACATGAACTAACAATGAGCAATATCTTTTTACAGCATTTATTAACCTTTATGATGTTAGTTAATAAAATTGTTTGTTAGTTCTCAGTGCATTAACTAATGTTAACAGATACAGCTTTTGCACTTAACAATGTATCATTAAATGCTGAGATTAACATTAACTGTGATTTAATAAATGCTGTTTCATTGTTAGTTCATGTTAACCAATGTAGTTAACTGATGTTAACCAATGAAACCTTATTGTAAAGTGTTACAATTATTTTTTTGATTTTATTTTATAATTATTTTTTTTATTATTATTCATTTTGTTTTATTACAGATCACTGTGTCATCTGGTGGGATGCTAGTTCAGAAGTTGAATGTAGAGGACCTTCAGCTTGAGAAAGGCTCTTTTGACGGGACTATGGCTTATGCACAGAACAAGGTACTACTATATTATAAAACTCAAATTGAAATCTGTCTGTTTTTTCTTCTTCTTCAGTAAAAAACTTTGCACTGCATTTTTTTTACTCTTATTATTACTTCCATAGTCCATAGACTACAAAACCATCATACTTTTGGTGGCTAACCAATCCAGTCCATCGATGATAAAAAATAATAGTGGCACAAGACATGTTCCAGCAGCATCACCTCTCTGCTTTTGTTACATTGACCATCATTTATTATTGTCACTGTGTAAGCTTTTTTACATCGTGCAGCCTGATTCACTGTCCTCAAGTTTATGCTGATTTTTTTTTAATGGATTTAATATATTGTTTTGATGTTTTCAGTAAAAATAGTGTTAGTGTTAGCAAAAAAAAAAATTGATCGGTGTAAACTGTGACTTTTCTCAGAGGCAACAGGTGATCATGACAGAGCAATTGGCAGCTCAGCACAAGGAAATCCACTTCTCATCCATGCACCCCGGCTGGGCAGACACCCCAGGTGGGCAGCGTGTTTACATCAGTTATATACAGTAAGATATTGTGCAACCTCAGTCGCTAAAATATTGTTTTGGGTTTGTGTTCTGTCCACAGCGGTGCAGTCATCCATGCCAGATTTTCATGCGAAAATGAAGAATAAGCTCCGTACTGAAGCTCAGGGCGCTGACACAGTGGTGTGGCTGGCTATATCAGATGCTGCCAGCAAACAGCCCAGTGGCCTCTTCTTCCAAGGTCAAGCATCTTTATAAAGTGTGCAGTTATTTGTCATTTAGCAGCAGTGTTGGGGGTAACGCACATTTAGATAAACAGCATCTTTTTCTTTTTTTTCTGAAATAAGAGTGTTGAACTTTCTTCTCAGGTGTCATATAACTTTTGGTGTAAAAGAGCCTTTACATTTGCCAAATGCAGAACTTTTGTTTTTGTTATTATAAACCACACAAACAAGCCTAGACCAGGTGAGAAAAAGTAACTAAGTTACAAAATTAGTTACTTTTTAGGGAGTAACTTAATGTTGTAATGCATTACTTTTAAAAGTAATTTTACCCAGCACTGTTTAGCAGAAAGTGTGTGTTAGTTTGCTGTTCACATCTTTTGAACATGTCTTTATGTATAGCAGACTAAAGATCTCTTTAACATGTAACTGAACTTTGACCTCTCTTCCACAAACTGGTTCATCTGCAGACAGAAAAGCTGTTTCTACGCATCTGCCTCTGGCCTTCTCCAGGTCTTCTCCAGCTGAAGACCAGAAGCTGATGACCACGCTGGAGGAGCTCTCTATGAAATTCAAGTGTTAATCGGTTGAGTTATTGGCCGAATCATTCCTCACAGAGATATTCATTCTTAATAATGGTTAGAATTGCAGAGATGTGAGAAGCTCATGATTTCTATACCAAAACAGGCTAACCAAAACAACCTCAAATGTATATTTAAAATATTTCAAACGTATTGTCCATTCTTCTGAACAAATACACTCCTAAATATGTTTTATTATACTAGTTTAAGGCTAGAAACTAATACATGCAGTTCTGCTTTTTGGAATGGCAATTGAATGACTTTCTTGATATATAAAAGTAAAATGGCGTCTGTGGTAAACACTATTCAAATGTGTTTTCTACATAAATTGCACACAGTCATAACCCAAACATGAATTTTAAAGCTGCGAGTTCAACTACCACAAAGTTTTGAGTTTGCATGCTTGCTGAATTGGACAACTATTGCAGTCTGTAAAAAACAGATTATTTGATTCATAATCTAAAACTGCTGTTCCATAAAACCCCAAATTTTGAATTAGCCTCACGGGCTGGCCAAGAAACTGACATCAAACCTAAACAGCTGTCTGAGAACTTGATATACAACACTACCCATAACTCGTACTCACACTATCATAAAAATAGATGACTGTAAACATGTTTCAAACTGAACAAATAAATGTGAAGATGAACATATAAACAAATGCCTCTTATACACACTTACAAATGAGTTTACAATTAACTAGCTAATTATTAACTAAAAATTACTGTATTTTATGTCAATTTGTGGCTATTGCCGTGATTTTTAATAAAATATAAAAACAAAGCATCTCTGTCTGAATCTTTTAGGCAAATCATTATTTATTTACATTTTTATTAACAATTATGAGCTTTACATTAGACTTTCTTATCAAAACAACTGATCAAATCATGTTTATGCAGGATTTGAAATGATTCATATTCATAGAATTAAAGAGCCATTACAAACAAAAAGAATCTGACTATCATGTGACAAAAAATAAGGGCTTTTAATTCAAGGTGAACAAAAACTTCACTCCCATTACTTACATTACTGTTCAAAAGTTTGGGGTCAGTAAGATTTTCTTTAATTAATAATTTTATTCCGCAATAAAATAATCAACAGTGACAGTAAATACATTTGTAATTTTACAAATGAAAAAATAAATGCTGTTATTTTGCTCACAGAATCCTGAAAATAAATGCATCAGTTTCCACAAAATATTGAGCAGAACAACTGTCAACACTGATCTTTTTTTTTTTTTTTTACTTGAATACCAAATCAGCATATTGAAATGATTTCTGAAGGATCATGTGACACTGAAGACTGGAGTGGTTGCAAATTCAGCTTTGCCATCAGAAATAAATTACATTTTAAAATATATACAAATAGAATAAATGCAGCCTTTGTGAGCATAAGAGACTTCCTTCAAAAACATAAAAAAACAAAATAAAAACCTTACTGACCCCAAACTACAACGGTATACTTTAAAATGACCCAGTTTTCATTTTAGTCAAATGAGTCCTTTTCAAAAACACTAATCTCGCCATAACCATTCAGCTGTAGTGTTTCACATATTGTGGCTTTACAGTGACCTGTTAAAAATGCTCAAATGTCCATATTGTGTTATAGGACAGGACACTCACTTTGCAAGTCATTATGGAAGCCTTGCTTGATTTAACATACAGCAAAAACTGTGCCTGAGGAAAGATATCAAATTTCTCACTGCCAATGAAAGAATGAAATGCCGTGAATGTTTCTTACAGTAATGAGATGTCTATGAAACATCAACTTTAATCAAACCAAACACAATATTATTACACTAAAGCATTACTGAATTTTACCCTGTATAAACAACAACACCTGTGATTATGTGTATGTTTAATTCTCCTATTAAATTTACTGGTGTAAAAATATCAGTAAAATTAAGTGCTTACATTTAAAGAGTCAAGATTAACAGATCATGACCAAGAGTCAATAGCAGACAGTATTTTCCCATGCCAAAACCACTGATTGATGTGCAGTAAAGGCACTTGAATATAAAAACAGTTCCAGCATGCTTTGATGCATTATCAGGAGGATTCATTTGTGTTTGGGATAAGACATAAGATGATGAAATATATTTCACAGACAACATAACATTAGGTCAAGTCAATATAAACAACTAGAACTAAGCAGATTTAGACTGGACAGTATTTACATGTTTGTTTTTATAACCCACGTGCACATGCACAAATACATACAAATGCACATGCTCAGTTTAAACCATCAGTTAAATCTCATGATAGCCTTGAGTTTTTCCACCATGAGATGAAGCTGCCCATGGAAAGGGACCTGAACTCTGAACGTTCTCCATGGTTCAGGATCAGAAGATGATTCTCATGATACCACTGGAGTCATGTCCCATAGCTGCATGCAAACACACCACAGATTTTAGAATGATTTCAATCTCCAGCCACAATTTATTAAACAGTACACTCACACTCTTGTGTGAGAACAGTGACCGACCTTGATGACTTTGTCTGTCCCGGAGGTGAGGAGCCAGCCTCTGGTTGGTTCATACTGCATATGTATGATGCTGTGCTTACTGTCATGGAACGTTGCAGTGGGCGCCCGTCTGGACAAGAAGAAAGCTTTGGGTGATCCTATCATTTGAGACAGTCAAAACATTGAAGACAATCAAAATTGGACTTACTCCTCATCTGTAATGGAGTCGTGACAACTGTCACAAACCCGCACTTCAAACTCAAATCCCATGAGAGGAATCGTGGAACGTTTAGAGGAGCACTTTCCACAAACGGCCTGGCCACACTTCCTGCAGTGATGCTGGGAAAGAGAGCAAAATCAAGCTGCTTCAAATTATATTGAAGATTTGGCTGAATAAAGTACTGCAAACAATCATTGAACTAAACCAGGAAAAACTTAATATGAGATACATTTTCTGAAAACTATTCTTCATGCATTTACAGTCCTCAGATACATTTATTTTATGCAAAAATATTTTTAAACTTAATTACAAATTTGTATTTTAAAACTTGTTTTAAGACGTATTTTTAAACTATGCAATACACACTACTGTTCAAAAGTTTTGGTAAATAAATAAAACACACAAGTATGCATTCAATTAATTTAAAGTGACAGTAAAGACATTTATACTGTTACAAAAGATTTCTATTTCAAATAAATGCTGTTCTTTTGAACTTTCTATTCATCAAATAATCCCGAAAAAAATATAATTGATTCTACAAAGATTTCAAGCTGCACAACTACATTGATAATAATAAGAAATGTTTCTTGAGCAGCAAATCAGCATACTAAAATGTTTTCTGAAGGATCATGTGACACTGAAGACTGGAGTAATGATGCTGAAAATTCAACATTGCCATCACAGGAATATATTGCATCTTAAAATATATTAAAATGGAATTTTTTTATTGATTTTACACAAGATTATTGTTTTCATATATTTTTATTCATTTATTCAAATAAATGTGGCCTCGGTGAGCATAAAAAACTTTCTTCAAAAACATGAAAAAAAATATTGCGTAGTGCATATTCTATAAAAGTCTTTAGATTTTCAAATAAATCTATCTTGTTTTAAAGATGTTTCGATTTTTTGTTTAAGATTTTGCTGTAAAATAAGACAAAATATTGATTCAAATTATTATTATTATCTTATTTTTTACCATGTACAATCTATGTTTTTATGTGCAGTACCTGCCGGAGACCAATTTTCTTACTGTCCCACATCTGTTTGAAATTCCAGAAGAACGGCTGTTCACACTTCTGGCACGAGTCACTGTCAAGCCACTCCGGGGTCTGAGATAAAGAACAGATGAGGACATGCTGAAACTATGTAAACAGACATATGTAACTAACATAAATATCACACATCCTGTTGACAGAGACAATCGCTTTTGTCCTAGATGATACTTTCTAGCTCTACATCTCTCTCACCTCTTGTCGTGTGACGTCCATGTTCCAGATAACTATTCCTCCATCTGAGCCACAGGAAATGAGCTGACGAGTGTGAGGAGCGTAACACAAGCCCTGCACTTTATCACTGTCACACACACAGACACAAATATTAGGACATGACACCCATGCTTTCTTAAGTCTCATATCTTAAATACATGACAACAATTTATCCATGTCCTACTTGTGTCCCTGCAGTTCAATGGCTGTGCCTTTGCGGCCTCCGATGTCCCACATGATGATTGAATGATCAGAACTTCCAGAGAATAAAACCCTTTGCACAGGATCCCAAGACAGGGACGTAACATTGCCTGCACACATTCAGGGTCAATGTTAAAAGATTCAATAAGATGTACATTTACAGTGTGCAAGGTTAGTTACAGTGCAAGTAATGGGATACTTCTTTCCATTATACAACATTGTGTCAATGCATGCATGAAGATTAGTATATTTTGTATATCCTGTGGTTATGAGGACTTGAAGGCTTCTTAAAGGGGGACATGATGATATTTCTGTTACTCTGGCACAGTATTGTCATCCTGGCCACCAGGGGATGCCATCCACACTAGAATGACTGGAGGTAGTCATTCACCCTTGGTACACTGAGGACTTGTTTGTTGGTTAATTTGCTTATTTATACTGACCAACTGCTTTCCTTTCATGCTATGCTAATTAGTTATATTGTTAATAGGCAACCATTTATCATGTTGCTTGTTTTCATGCTACCACTTTTTTCTGCTTTCTGCAGTTTACGTTTGTACTTGAAGCCCAATAAAGTATTTACTTTATTTACTTGCTTGTTGTGCTCGAGATGTGTGAATGAATCTCTACACTTCGATTGACCAGCAAATGGCAAAATGTGTCTGGGCTAATGGTGAAAGATTGTGCTGACACCTGTGAAAAGTGTGTCTATTTGTAAAGTGCTGTTTGCGGAAGCACCTGTGTGGCCTTTAAAGGTGGTAACAAGGCTGCAGTTGTCCTGCTCCAGCTTCAGGATCGTCACTTGTCCGGAAAGATCTCCAACGAAGGCATGTCTGGTCTCCACATCAAATCTTACACAGATCGTCAAGAAACCCACACTATAAAATTTCAGAACCCCTCCTGAATCTCTTCTTATCTATTAATGATCTTCTATCATTGATTTCCTTCGGATGGTCAAAATAATAGTGAGACATTTCTCATGTTCCACAGACCATTTTGGAACACCATGAGGGTGAGTACATGATGACAGCATTTTCAATTTGGGCAAAGTATCCTTTCATCTAGTTATATTTGTAATATAAATGACACATAATTGGTGCTTTTATTTCAAGCAGAAAAAACGAGCAATAATTTAAGGAAGCTTATTTCCTTATAAAGCAAAAGTAAATTCAACCAAATCAAGTTTTTCATCAGAAGACAGCACAAACTGAAAATAGTAACAGTGACTGACTTGTGACTGCTCATATTTTATAAAGACGGAATAAGAACTGAAGTGGCGTAAGAATGGATACTGTAGTCCAGAAACCCATGCTGTGGTCCTGTACGTGCCCAGCTGCTGTCCGCTCTCTGAGCAGTGCCATGTAAAGCTCTTGTCCTGACCTGTGCTTAGAACCCACTCCATCTCTAAGACGAACAGCACCACAGTCACGACACCCTGATGAGCTAACACAAACAAAAGACAAAACACAATAAACAAAGCAGGAAGGGAGCACTTTATCACATAAAAAAAAAATGACAGGGAATTATGCTCTCGTTAGCCTCATAGCATAATTGCCTAAGTCATATTAATAATACAGCAGAAAGTCACATAATATCAGAGATTGGATTTCAGTAACGAACCAGCGGACTACAACCAAAGCACTTATTATACTTCACTCTGTGTGTTTACTTCATTAATGTTTTCATTTATCTGTGTTGAGAGCATTACTTAATGCCTTGCATTTTAAAAAAGGTTAGCTAGTTGTTTCACAATAATGTCATTCTAGGCCATAATGACACACTGTGATTGAAAGCTGATTGTTCAGAGTATGTACTGAATAATAAAGTTGCCCTGCATATATATTGATTTCTACAGAACTGACCTGACTACAATTATGTACATGGCTATTAAAGGATTAGTCATCTAATGTTCTTTGGTTGCGGTTATATGAATGGAACCGGAATATGAATCATCTGTATGTTTTAGAATAACATCCAAAAAGACCCCAAGTATATGTATATATATATATATATATATATTGTATTGTATAGTGTTTTGTTGGTCATACAATGAAATTCAGTGGGATCCACAGAGGAAAGTAAGTCGTACAAGTTTGGAACAACATAAGGGTGAGTAAATGATGACAGACTTTTCATTTTTGGGTGAACTATCCATTTAAGGATTAAAATAATAAAAATCCCCAAAATGACCAGACGCTTTACTAATTAGGCCTTTTTGCACGTTCATATGATTTAAGTTAAGAAAACACCCTGACTCACCCTGATATGTGACTCACCCTGATATGTTCGCGCAGGAGTCATCTGGTTGTAGTCCTCCGATAGGACAAACTCCTGAAAAGAGAAACTCCTGGCTTAATGAAGCTTAGAAATGTATCTTACAACCTGCTAGTGACATTTACAGCTACATAGAAAACAGGTTTGTGTAAGAATACTGCAGCAGTGCCACTTATAATGTGGTTGACGATAATAAATGTTTAATGAACATACCGATACTGTGCCATTTTCCAACCCTACAGAGATCCTCCTTGTCTCTGGGTTAAATGACATACATGAACAAGCCACTGCAACATAAGAAAGACAATGAACATGAGTTTCTTCTATCCTACAAAATCCATTGATCGCCATTCAACTATAAACATAAACCCTCTACTGGTTAAGAGTCAGTGACCTCTTAGCCATAGTCTGCAATAGTTAACTAGAAAGCAAGCAAAACCGTGACATCATTACTGAGAAATAAAACTGCTGCCTGAACATGAACACAAGCAGAAGTTCATGCCCACACTGGTTTCACTTCACCTTTTTACTTTGATAGTAAAATTCCTGAAGTTATTTGGTTGCATGTCCCATAATGTTGAGATCTATGTAGCTGTATAGGCTCTCAGAAAGCTGCCCAGGAACTGTGTTGGACTCACCAGGCATTGTGTGATAGACACTGGGCCAGTACTGACCACTGTCCCTCTTCAGCCACACACGGATTGTCCTAAAAATGATAACAAGCAAGCAACTAAATAAATAATCTTGATCATAAAATTTGGTATATTTAGCAGAACCTTACTTACCAGCATGACATGCAATACAGTGCACAAATTACCCGGACGGACAGTTAAGAACACGTCGCTGGCTAAGATAAGTCCTAATCACCTTAATCGCCAGACACAATAAGACTTCAAACAAAATTTGGTTGCCAAGTAAAAAATAAAATAAAATAAAAAACATAGCCAAGATCACGGCTTCCAAAATCATTGGTGTTTCTTAAGTTTAGTTACTTTTTAAAGAAAAAAGATACAAGAAAATAGAAAATATGAAAAAAATTGGCTGTCAAATTCAGCACTCCAGTTTAAACTAAACAGTTACACACACACACACACACGTATGACTAAATGATGAATTACTACATAAATTGTGTATTTTTTTTGTGAATGAAGTTACTAATATATATATTAGTATTATATTAGTAATTATTTAATCCATTCACCAAAAAAATCATACATAATTGATATAGTCATTCATCATTTAAATGGTCATTAATCATTTTTACACTTTATTAATAATTACCCTTCTTATTGAAAACGAGACTGACAGCAATGTCCATCGTTCACAAACAAAATGTTTCGTTGGGCCAGTTCGTTCACGAAAGAGATTCAATGTCGCTCCGAATCTTTATGTAATTCAAATCAGCGATTTTTTTTTTTTCTTTCAGTTAGGGCTTTCTGATCATTTCTGTCAGTCTTTAAACTGGCAGGAAAAGGTAGTCACGCGCTTCAAATGGGTCACAAAATCGTTCACTTAAAAGATTCTCTCAAATACACCGATTCGCCCACGAACGCCCACTCAGAAAAGATCCGCAGGCGAATGATCGGCAATACTTTACAGCAAATACGCACAAACGGAGATCATCGATAGCCGCAGCTTAAATGAGCTATACGTGTTTGCATATTACAGCCTCTATATTATCCTCCATTTGGACTATGACAAGCATAATCTTTAGTTTATCGTTTATTCAACCAAAACAAAAAAACAGAATAAATCGACCATACAGGACACATGTATTTTATGTTACAATGTATTATTGTGTCAGTGCTGCTTATAAGATTATTGTAATACATGACGTGTTTTGCGTATATTCTGCATTGTAATTCTAGTAATTGTTTGGGGTTTCTAATACACGCGTGCTGCTGACCTGTCTTGAGATACGCTGATAACCCCGTCCTCTTTGGGGATGATCACAGCCGTATTCACCACATCTTGGAAACCCTCGATCTTACTCAACAGGACGGGCTTTCGCGTCTGCGGACGGGGAATCTCTGCCGCCATGGCGCTGTAGTCTCTCCGTCACCTGAATCCTCCTCTCTCGGCTCGGCTGCATAACACGCTGAGCGCAGGTCGATTATTAGACCTGCAGCACGGTGAAGTGTGACGAGCGGGGATGCTGCAGGTCAGCTGATTACCTCTCACACAATTTTCTGTTTAGTGAAACACGATCTCCACGCCATGTCATCTGAAAACATAAGCGTGTTCTTCTCTCTCTCTGCCCGTGTAACCAGACGATCCGACTTTTGAATGAATCACAGATGTATGCGTTTGCGATGTGCAGTGTTGACTCGGACGAATACCAAATGTGTAGAACAGGAAGTTGAACTTCATTCTTTTTTTTTTCCACTTCATTGACATTTGTAGATGAGCATTGTTTAATTGCACCAAATCTTGTACAACGGTGCTAATTGTTCAATGCCTGTATAATGAATTTAATCATTTATGTTAGTTTAATCTGTTTTCTTTTTTCCCCTCAACATTTTTAAATAATAATTGGGTCTAAACAATAAAAACACAGAGTGGAAATTGTTCTATTTATAGTTCGGCTTTATCATATCATGTGTAGACAGACACCACAGAACTATTGTTCATTCTCTTATCTCTACAAGAAAGCCTAACTAAATGTCTGCATCCCTTGCTTTTAATGAGTTTTGTCTTGTAAGTGTTTTTTAATATTCCAAATCATTTTGAAGATTATGTGGCTCATATTGTTTGGTAACATGATGAATTTGTTCTTCTGTTGTTTCTATCTTTGTTTCTAAGAAGTTCCTGCTGTTTGTCACTTTGTATAAAGAGAGCAAGGGCTTCCAAAGACCAACAACTACAAGAAAAAAGAAGAAGAAAAAAAACATAGAACAGGAATAAATGTCAATAAAGCAACAATAGCATGTCACTACATCATAATATTATGTACTTCTATGCATACTTTCCAACTCTTTATATGGAAAGGTGGGTATATGTAATATATAAATGAGTATAAACTGATTTTTATCCAGCAAATCATTATTTACAGAAATTAAAAAAGAAGTATAAATATAAACTTAGAGACTCTTTGAATAAAAAAACTATAAAGACTAAAAGTTGGAGAGCTTTACAGAGTATTTATTTGATAAAAAACTTTTTATTTATTTTTGTATGTTTTTTATGTTTTATTTTTGTATGCATAATTCAGTATCTGCATTAGAACGAAAGTGCATGTACAATGTTAATGTTTATGCAATACAAAACAAAATGTTTACAAACGCGCATGCTCCCGTTGAGCTTCGTTTTTTGAGAATATGCTAATGACTGATTTTCAGGTGCCAATCAGCAGAGGCGTTTTGACGCACGCTACTCGGGCAGGGCTTGGGAGGCGGAGTCAAGTGCTGAACGCAGAATAAAACCACTGCAGCCCGCGAGCAGATCTCAGAGTGAGGAGAATCATGGACGTAAACTAAACAGAAAGTTACCATGATAAAAGTTAGGCATTTCTTTCAAATTACAGCAACAACACCCGTTTCCCTTGTAAATCAACAACCTTTCCCCCCTAGGGTCTGAGGTTTGCTTAAGTTTACAAGGCATCGATCTTTCAACACTAACTACAGTTACTGCTACACTCTGACAGAAAGAATGCGCGAGACAGTTAGCATTAGCCGGCTAGCAGCGTGCTGACAGCAGCGACAGGAGGCGAACAAAAGATTTATCTGCATTTGTCCGCTTGCACTGACACTCGGTCCATGTAGAAGGGGCGATTATCAACACAATGCCCGTGTTACTTTTTCTGATAGACACGTCCGCTTCCATGAACCAGCGCTCCCACTTGGGCACTAGCTATCTGGACATAGCGAAGGGCGCAGTTGAGACTTTCCTGAAGGTAAATGAATACACGTCATTACTCCACATTCTTACTTTACTGAAAACTTAGAAAAAAAACGTACGTTTCCATCCACTTTTCTCCACAGCTGAGGAGCAGAGATCCGGCCAGCAGGGGAGACAGATACATGTTAGTGAGTTTCGAGGAAGCACCGGCTGGAATTAAGGTACAAACTCTTTTATTTCTTTCTAAACCGGTTTTATTTCACTCCAGACACTTTAATCACTCGCCTCGTCTGTTTGCGTTTCAAAACACCACGTCTAAATTTGTAGTGTGAAAACACTCTGCCCAGCATGAATTTGTGTGTTTAAACATGGCCGACATTTTGTTCAGTGTGGCAGCAGAGAGCTCTCTCTCTCTCTCTCTCTCTCTCTCTCTCTCTCTCTCTCTCTCTCTCTCTCTCTCTCTCTCTCTCTCTCTCTCTCTCTCTCTCTCTCTCTCTCTCTCTCTCTCTCTCTCTGTCTGTGTGTGTGTGTGTGTGTGTGTTTGAGGAAAGAGAGATGGGGGACTAGCCTAACTTAGTTTTCTCACCCAGAGAGAGGGCGAGAGAGCACTCTTCACTGCTCTTTACATTATTGCCTAAGCCAGTTTCAAATCAATGTGTCTGCCTGAAGGGATGTGATGCAAGGATCTCTTTAGAAGCATAACTAATCATTTGCTGTGTCTTGATATTTCAGGCCGGATGGAAGGACAGTCATGCCACTTTTATGACCGAGCTGAGGAACCTGCAAGCAGTTGGATTGACATCAATCGGCCAGTCTTTAAGGACCTCTTTTGATTTGCTCAATCTCAATAGATTAGTTTCGGGGATAGACAACTATGGACAGGTATGTTATAAACCAGGGACTGGTATAAAGTCTGTGGCCTAACCCCATGAGCCCACCCCCAACATCTCACAGTTAAACAAGCACCCAATAGGCTCACACTGTGCCAACACAATCCCAAGGGCCCCTGGTGACACACTGTTGTAATAAGTAAACTGCATCGTGGATGCAAATAAGGGCGATGACTAACTGAAGTGGAACCTCGATTATGCTGTGAAAGTGTGCTCTAGTTAAAATTGTTCAAGGTTGAGTGTCTTTTTAGTTCATTGGTTTTAAACAAAAAATTCTCAGAAGTTTTCTAGAGGACAGTTCTTGTATTTCTGCATGTTGAGCTGGTAAAATGCAACATATGCAAGATTTCCCCACACATATTTTGTGTTTGTTGTGGTAGTTGAACAAACTCAGGGTTATGGGATTAGTTTTGTGTTGACAAAACCAAAACAATCCGGTTAAGCTTTGTTTGTACCGTGACACTGATCATCAACTTCCTCTCTAATCAGATTTTGATCCTGAGTTCGTGGAATTTGTTCACATGAAAGTGTGACATCAGTAATGAACAGCCAATTACATGGCTTAAAAATATAGAAAAAAGTTAAGTTACTTTGATTCTTTGCGTTTTTACGTTTTTGTATGTATTCATTAGATATAAACATTTAAACTAAATGTGTAATAATTGTTAAACTAAAATTTCTCATGTCTAATGAATTAAGGGTATAATAATTTATATAAATCATAAAAAATAAATATGATCATCACTTAAAGCCAGATGATTTTGTCTTAAATGTTTCTATGTAATGACCTTTTATTTGGAGCAAGAGAAACTGGGAGAGTGACTTTATTGCATCAGAGCTGTCACTTTGCTTACAGCTGATTGGTCTGCAAACCTTTTGGTTTGCGATCTCTTACCCAGAACATATCCTGCCCCAGAGCAGGTTATCCGTGGAGCATAAGTTACTATGGTGATGAACACCGCTAAAAGCCGAGCTGCTTTCATGGTGCCTAAAAAACCCAGTGTTGGCACAAACTAAACTAAACCTACCACGCTACCTAAATCGGCTTCATGGTATAGGCCCCAGCTTTTTTGTTTACATGTTTATTTTTTGGACCAAAAAGAAAAATTTGTAAAATATGCTTCGGTTATGATTTAGACAATATATTCTCTCTCTGAGATTATTATTGGCATATAATAGAGCTGCATGTAGTGACATGACACAAGAAAAGTAGGGTCTTTAAATCTTTCCCCTGCCTGTGGTAAATTTAGACTCACTCTCTATATTATTGTGATTGCATAGTAATGGATCTCTTTTGTTTCTGGCTTACGTGTTTGTTTCAGAAATTACTCATCCATAAAATCTGCACTGTGCTGAAGATACAATTTAGTGTAATCATTGAAAGAGCAGAGCATTTAACTGATTGAGTTTACATTATTTTATCAGTGCATAGATGTCATATTTTATATTCGTATATTGAAGTCAGTGTGTTAACATCAAAAAGAGTGGGTGTATGAAGCTATGCCTTTGTCTAATGAGCTCCACTGCAGGTGCACAGTTTTTATGGTTATTTTATAATTTTTATTTCGTCTTGTGTTTTGCAGGGTAGAAACCCTTTTTTCTTGGAGCCAGCTATCATTTTGGCCATAACTGATGGCAGCAAGCTGACCAGCAGTTCTGGGGTGCAAGACGAGGTGGGTCATGTGTCAGTATGGGCCGGACTTGCGGACCCATGATAGCATCCTGTCTAGTCATGAGTTTCCTATTTTTCTTTTGTGCTTGCTATCCCGTGCTTGTTTTTTTCCCACTTAAACTTTTTCCTCTTGATATAGTTTGCTCCTTCCTTCCCATATCTATCTTCCGTTGTTCTCTTTAACAATATGACTTGCACATCTGTAAAAGTAACAGTTTCTAGCTGGTAAAATGAGTAATGGTCAAGTCAGTGTCTCCTACAGGAATTTTTTTCCATTTATGTGATGAAATGTGAATTAATTCATCCTTTTTCTCTGCTCCAGTTGCATTTACCCCTGACAACACCATTACCTGGCAGTGAGCTGACCAAAGAGCCCTTCAGATGGGACCAGCGACTCTTCTCTTTAGTGCTCCGCATTCCAGGCCACTCCTCTCCTGACCCTGAACCATTGGGTGGAGTTCCTCTTGACTCTTCTCCTATTACACCCATGTGTGAGGTCACCGGGGGTGTGTATACGTTTTAACTACATTTTAAGTGAAAATTTTATCACAGAGAGACAAAGGTGTAGAATAGAAAAGGCAATGGACTGCACGTTTTAAAAGTGAACTCAAATTAAAATGTAACTTTGTAGATTTTCCACCTGCTTTTTGTTACAATGCCGGTAGTATATATAAAAATTAATAATAAGGACTCGACATTAAGCCTTTTCATGTGCTTGTCCTTTGGACAAGTAAATCTGTCATTCACGTGTCAGAGTAAAAAAGTTGCTTGTCCGGACTCCGGAATTCTTTTTTTTTTATTCTTTTTTATTGTAAATATAAATTATTCTGAAGCAATATTCTCATCAGTGTTCAATCAGCTTTGATATATTTAAATATGCATATTATAATATCTGCACCTTTTAAAAGGCATCCCCTCCCCCAATCTTATTAAATATATGCTTCATCTTTCATTTTAAATTCCTAAATTTGATCAATAAATTAAATTATTTAGAATATTAAGACACAATATTAAGTATATTAATATTAAGAAACAGCTGTTACCCTTTTTAGGGCTGATCAAATTAAATAATTTAAAAATTGCAATTGCAATAAATAATATTATGAAATTGTTTTAAATATACAAATAAGAAATGTTGGAAAGAATGATACTACTTTTAAACAACACTAAACCGCCAGTAGGTGGCGGTAGGCGATCGTGTTAATGAGCGAGTCATTGATTTATTCATTCAAACGATTCGTTCAAACGGCTGATTCATTCAAGAATGAGACAGATGTTTATGAATGGGTCAGTGAATCTTTGACTCAACTGATTCATTCAAAATGCTAAATCATCCAGTAATGAAAACACGGTTGAGTGTTGCTGTGAGATGAGCTATAATTCTCCTGTGATCTTTGTTTGGAATTATTTTTGCTGCTGAAATGGAACAAAAACAGCCAATATTGCATCTAAAATGTAAGTGACTTAATTTTTACTATTTGAACTGTTGTAGGAAATCAGTGTCACATTTTCAATAGTGATGGTATTCAGGAAAACAGCACTCGTCGTGTGAGGTTGCTTAACATATTTTCAAAATATAAAAACTCCACATTTTTAGTGTGTGCTGCGCTCATTTGTTTAGATTTCTCCTGCGCAAGCCTCGACAGTGTAACCTCGTTACTGTCAGTAATACATTTATTATCCACTATCGATCGCAAATTACAATAAATGAAATAAAATCAGAATCATTGTC
Source organism: Abramis brama (assembly GCF_963993115.1). Classification (NCBI taxonomy): domain Eukaryota; kingdom Metazoa; phylum Chordata; class Actinopteri; order Cypriniformes; family Leuciscidae; genus Abramis; species Abramis brama. Next base: position 25,999,330 of record NC_139970.1, read on the forward strand.
TCGTTTTAGTGATTGCCTAGTTATTTTTTTGTTATTGACGTTCTAATCAGGCTACTTGTCTGGTCGGGCAAGTAAAATTCTCTTCTCCTGGACAAGCGTTAATGTCGAGCCCTGAATAATGTTTATTCGTTCACTGTGTTACCTGGACCGAGAAATTCAAAACGCCTCATCCGGCAGACTTTTGACAACTCCAGGGCTTTCGTGAAAACTACAGATTAGCCTATACTTTTGCATTTTTATCTCCCACCCACGGACAGTCAGATCGACAGAACAGTTATTGTATTCATACAGTTATACAGTTATTGGTTCATTACTGAAAATTGCATTGTACTATGTCTACTCTTTAAAGGGTCATGAAACCCCCCTCTTTCAGCTCAAGTCCAGCTCACAATCTTTTTGAAAAATGCAACTTAAATGGGCGTGGTGGGTGTGAGAAGAAGGGAGGGGAGTGGGTGTGGTCAAAGCCCAAAGTGGCCCATGCATATCGACTGTCACTAAAAATCAGTGGTAAAACGTGAGGAAATGCTAGATTTTTTATAGCTGGCAAAGTTAAAGTCTAATGAAATACACTGACACCTTATTTTTGTCCTTTCAAAAGTAACTGAATGCCCTGCTACACATATTAGTCTACTACAGTAGGCTAATCATAATTCTATTTAAAACACATAAATGTACATGTATAATTATGCCATTATAAAATATATATTTGTTTATATACACACTATAAATGCATATATTTGAAAATAATAAATTTTCCGCTTAAAAAAAAAAAAAAAAAACGTTCCGTACATAGCCTAGATCTACGCGCCCCCTAAACACACATAATAAAGATGGACAATGACATAAACATTTGCACAAACTAAGCATACGGTCCATACAATTGAGGTATTATCGACATATCTAAATTTTAATAACGAGTGATTATTTAACAAAAGGCAAGTAAAACGGTCAGGGTTACATTTTAGACACACACACACACACACCTCTGAAGCGATAGGAAAAGTCCTCGGGACCGCATCACTCGCAAGACCAAAACCTGCATTGGTGTACAAGGTCGAAGTCCACCTTTCTCCAGTTGAATGGTTGCTACACACCCATAGTTTAGATGTGTCCGTGGTTGATGGCCGGAGTCTAGCCCTGGCAGAATCGCGGGGAAAGATGCACTGGAACTTTTGCACCACGAAAACAAACGCGCGTCCCATTATTGCCTCTCTCATCTACTACGCAAAATCACAGTTTGACATGTCTGTCTTTGGAAAGTTCCATGTGGTGTCATGAATAATTAAGAGGCAGTGTCTTCTCATTGGATAAGAAAACTCAGTCATGAATAATTATGAGACACCGATGAGTCATCAAAGTACTATAGTGCTCTGCCATGTCACAGCCTGTGACGTGGACACGATGAAGCCCGGAAGACAAAAATAGCGGAAAAAAACTAAAATTTAACCATTTTCCCCCTACTATTAAATCTAACAGATGCTAACATTGTCTTCAATGGTGTTCAACACACATACCTCTGTTAAAATCTCAGAAAATTTGGTTTAGGGTTTCATGACCCTTTAAACAGCATTATGGTTAAAAAAAAAACACTATGGCAACAGCTTTCTTTCCTGTATGCAATAGCGTTTTGCCTCGGGGGGGGTTGTTGGGTGGAACTGACAGAACAGCAGTTTCTTTCAGTTTTCCCTTCCGTTTGGCCTAAAACACTGTGTTTCATGGTCATCCTCTCCATATTTACGTTTCTTTTACAGCCTTCAGCCACCGCCTTAAAACGAACTGGATCCTTCAGTGGAAACCAAAAGTAACTCACTCCCGCTAAATGTTTACTCTTTGAATTCTTGCACCTGGGAATAATACAAGTCGACACCATTATAACTAAATGATTGCAAAGTAATTGTAATGGAATCCCAGTGATGGAATTTAACTCTGGCACAGATTTAAATTTTCTTTTTTCACATTTCTACTGCATAGGCAGCCAAGTTTTATTGAAAGCCCATTTTCTCAGCTTAGGAGTAGGCTACCCCTTTAAGTAGACTGGCAATGTTTATTGGTTCTAGTGCTAGATGCTTTATAGCCACCATGAAATATTTGGTTGGGTTGTGTGTGTGAGAATTATTTCTGATCAAGTATGTTTGAGATCACAAAGGAGGTATTTGCATTTAAAATAAAGATTTGAAAAAGATTTTGATTTTATTTTAGTTTTTATAGCTTTGAGGTTACAGTAAAAGTAGATTTGGTTAATAGGCCTGCCGTCGACTAAAGATTTTCCTTGTCGACTCTTAGTCATTCATTTAAGCCTAGATCTGACTCTTCGTCACTATTTTCTCCGATCTCAGTCTTCTCATATTATGAGAAGGGAACATTGTCGGAGAGAAGTTAGCTCTGTGTCTTGCTCACAATTACAGGGTTCCCACGGGTCCTTGAAATCCTTGAAAGTTTGTGAATCTAAAAAAAAATTCAAGGCCCTGGAAAGTTTTTGAAAATAAACATGCATAGATACAGGTCCTTGAAAGTGCTTGAATTTGTTTCGTGCGAGAACAGTTTTCTGGAAAAATTCCATATTATTCCCTCAAGTCCACTAATGTGTTATTTCGCCAACACTTCGTGGCCTATGCATACTAGCTTGCTTGATTTACGTTAGTTGCGCGCATTTTCGCGTTATGTTAAGCGTTTCCCGTTAAGTGCTTTCGCACCAAACTACAGCAATGGTACCTCAACGTTTCATGCAAAAGTAAATATCAGATCATTTTAGAATACAGTATAGGATGTACCGAATATTCTTCAGTTTTATGCAAATCAGAAATACGACAAATAGAATATCTGATCTGTCATATGGCCAAAAAAAGTTTTTTTTGCATAGTTGTGTTTGAGACAAAAAAAAACTGTAACAATGTATCTTACAAGGTAACACGATGTAACCTTGCTCTCACTTGAAATGTGTCCCCACATTAAGTCCTTGAATTTGAGGATATTGGACCTGGAAAGTTCTTGAAATTGAAGTTAACCAAGGTGTGGGAACCCTGAATTAAGCCGGCCTTTGAGAAGATGCGCTCTAATGGCATGGACGTTGTGCAATAAGTGCGGTACTAATTTAGCTACTACGCTCCACACAAACACTTGGATATTCGCCTTATTAGCGCACATTTATCTAGGTTGATGTTAACGATAGAGTGAGCAGCCATGTAAAGTGGCTAACATTAGGCTACTACTTGCATGTTGCAAGTCATGTTTGAGGTCCCGTTACCTTTTTGAGGTCATTCTTGAAATGTTCCCACACTTTGGATTTCCTGCCCGGCATATCACCGCAAAAAACAGTTTTAGCGATCTGTCACTGTATGACAATTCCTTTTGCCAATTCCTGTGGAGTTTTTGTTGTTGTTTTTCTGCGACTAACTGACTGATCAATGTAGTCATTTAAGCCTTTTAACTTTTAGTCGACTGTTGGGGGCAGCCCTACTCTTTCAGAAGCTGTACATGCCCGGCTGAGTAAATGTCAGATCATACCTATTGGGTGACGTTTAAATGCTGTGAAATAGTGTGTGAATTGTGAATTGAAGAGAATTGCTGAATTGTGGTTCAAGGGCAGATTTTACTGGACTTGTGTGTGCTGACTAATACATCTGTGTAATGGAGACAAACTAAACTATAGAGAAAAGAACAATGTCTGTCCTCTCATGTTGATAAAATACTAAAAACAATAGGGTGGCTACTGTGTGTGTGTGTGTGTGTGTGTGTGTGTGTGTGTGTGTGTGTGTGTGCATGTGTGCGCGCGTGCAGCTTTATGTGAATAGCTGTGGTCTGGCAGTGAACTGACGAGGAAAAAAGGCCACAGTGAACCATTTCATCTTAAAGCAGACAGTATTAATTTACTTCAAATATGCATAGCAGTGGATAAAATGTACATTTAAGTAGGGATGCACGATATATCGAGCACATATCGATATCGGCCGATAAATGGTCATTTTTGATGTTATCGATCCGATAAGAAAATTAGACCTATATATCAAAGCCGATAGATAATAGATTTACTTCAGTTGAGAGATGTGCGCTGTTCGCCATGATGATTTTGAATGACTTTAATCACTTCGAAAAGGAAGATAGTTAAGTGCAACATGCAGCACCAATCTGTCACATAGGCCCCACATTAAAATAGCCCCACATCATCACATAGCCTTCACCATACCTAGAGATTGGCATGGTTTTATTTCAGTTAGCCTAATAGCTGGTTTGATTTGCATTGAGAGATGATCTTATGGAAAAGCACTCCATGCTAATCTCGTATGGTGAAGGCTATGTGATGATGTGGGGCTATTTTAATTCCAAAGGCCAAGGGAACTTTATCAGGATGCATAGTATCCTGGATCTATGAAGTAACTGGCCTTTAAAAATAAAAATCTGCCTGCCTCTATGGGAATTTAACATGGGGTGTCCAGACTTATGCACCTTGTGTTTTAAGGAAGAACATTTATTTATTTATGATACATTATTCATTCACAAAGAAAATTGGTGTCCTTAAAGGTTGGATTTTTCCTAATTTTTTTAAGTAAGGCATTAAGTTCAATTTCCAAAAGATGATTTTTTTTATTCCTCTTTTTAGTCAACTTTAGCATGGGTGTCTAAACTTATGCATGGCACTGTATATCCGGTATAGATCTAATATAGGATGCGTTTGGTAGAGTTAATGAACGATGCAGTAAAACGCTTAATTGTACCGGCGGTGATCATCCTCATCTTTAGCGTGCGCAGCTCAAAAGGCAATGCATATAATTGGGACTGTCATAGACATGCCATTATAATGAGAACACTATTGTTATAAAACGTTGTAAATTCTCTGGCTTTAGTTGCCATTTCAGCGCGTTGTTGTGGGAATAGCGCGTCCAGAATAGGGATTACACGTTCTGACCAGCGCAGTCAAGTTTGCTTGTGCATTCACGTCATTTTGTGCAGATATAAGTCGTAATATTAAGTTTATGTAATATAAATATCTGATTAATCTCACATAATGCGTTTCGTTGATTTAAACAACCTGCTAGAAAAGTTCTTCAGTTTTCCTCTTCAGCTAGCCTACTCCTACAGCTAGCGCAATCAAACAGCAATTCAAAACATTAAAAAAATCGCAAAGCGATTCAGTTTAACGTTCGTTCTCTTCAGCTTCAGCGCGCGCAGCTCAAACAGCAATGATGTAATTTGAAACAGTAACGTTAAGCCTAATATTAAAGATGTTTACTATTACTGTAATATCAAAAATGTTTAAAAAAAAAACATTGATGCGTTATTATTAATAACTAGCACTTTTTTGTTCTGGTATTACTTTCATCAACAATATGGTTTGTTTAAAGTAATTTCCTTATTGTCTGTGTGGAGGCGATTCCATTTTATTTATCCATGGCATTTTGTTTCTTTATATGCAGCCCAATGTTATCCAATGACTTGTTTGCATTATTTAGCAATTTTATTTAATTTTTTTGTTAGGCAATATATTTTTTGGTAATATTTTACAATAAGGTTTCATTTGTTAATGCATTAACTAACATGAAGTAACAGAGCAATAGCCTTTGTTAATGTTAGTTAATAAAATATTTGTGTTCATGTAAGTTCACAGTGCATTAACTAATGTTAACAGATATAACTTTGGATCTTAATGTCTTATAAAATGTTGAGCTTAACATTAATAAATGCTGTAGAAGTATTGTTCATTAATTGTTGGTTCATGTTAACTAATGCTAACAAAATGAAACCTTATTATAAAGTGTTACCATTTTTGAATAAAGAAATTTGGCCAATCAAGTGTAAAATTAATTATAAAAGTTAAGGAATCTTACACTGGTTCAAACTAGGTTACTGTATTGTATGTTTGATTTATGTTGAAGACTTTGGGACATGGCTTTTAATGGTAAGCCTTTTGTTTATGTATACAGGCTATCAAAGTATATAAAAATTAGAATTTAGATTTTTCGGCCAATATATCGGTTATCGGCTTTAAAATGTAAAGAATTATGGGTTATCGGTATCGGCCAAAACGTTCATATCGGTGCATCCCTACATTTAAGCACTCCAGTTAAATCTCACGTCAGATGCAGTTGAACTGTTTCCCGTTTGTTTCTATGTTTAGGCCGCTCGTACAGCGTGTTTTCCCAGAGAATGCTGAACCAGTGCCTGGAGTCTCTGGTGCAGAAGATCCAGAGTGGTGTCGTCATCAATTTTGAGAAGACTGGACCTGATCCTCCACCTACTGAAGGTAAAGGAGGACCAGGCTTGTAGTTTTTTTTTAATGATAAATCTAATTATTAATTAATTATAAATACAATAAAACCGTAATATTGTGAAATAATAGAAATCTTTTCTAACTGTCACTTTTGATCAATTTAGTGCTTCCTTGCTGAAAAATAAATAAATAAATAATTTCCCAAAACAAAGAAGAAAAAAAATCTTACCCCAAACATTTGAATGGTAGTGTATGCTTTACAAAAAATGTAAACCAAGCCATTATTAATGACACTACTGTTTGTTTTTTCCAGATGGTCCAGCAGAGATGAAGTATGGACCTCAATCATGGCACAGCTGCCATAAGTTGATCTATGTCAGACCCAACCCTAAAACTGGTGTTCCTGTTGGCCATTGGCCTATCCCGGAGTCCTTTTGGCCTGACCAGAACTCTCCTACTTTGGTACGATAAAAACATGTTTCAATTTGTGTATATTGTACCATCTGTTCAGTCATTTTTATATCTAATGTAATGTGTATATGCTCTAGGTTTTTCTAGTGCAAAGTAAATGATTGTATGCAATTAATTTAAGTATATTTTTTATTATGACTATTGTTAATTTTATTACTCTTGAGTTTGCCATGAACATAGCCTTCGATGCTGGTATGTTGTTAAATGATAAATACTGTATTTTTTCCAGTGAAATGTAAACTTGTAAGTGTGCTGTATGCTCAGTTGCCTGTGTTCCTCTGCAGCCTCCACGTGCATCTCACCCACAAGTAAAGTTTTCATGTGTGGATTCAGAGCCCATGGTGGTTGACAAAGTGCCCTTTGACAAGTACGAGCTAGAGCCTTCCCCGCTCACTCAGTATATACTGGAGAGGAAATCACCACACACCTGCTGGCAGGTACTGCTAGAATCAGTATTTTAGTGCCATACATGCTAATCAGGGAACATGTTCACTCAGGGTACTTGCACACTTGGTTCGATTGACTGGACTGAGCCGGAGTTTGATTGCTCCCCCCTGCCCTCGCTGGATTGTTTTCACATTATAGTATTTGTGTCTGAACCGTGGTGCATTTTCATAATTAAAGCAGCAGCTGTTTACCCCTGTTGCTTAGTCAGTCACGCTTGTCAGGAAAATGAGTGAGAACTAGTTCATTTTATCAGCTTATCGTGTTAAATGTACTTTTTAGTTTTTATCATATTTAGTCAACTTGTGTCCTTTTTTTTTTTTTGTCCAGTAACTTTTTTCATCATGCTGCATAATTGTTAAACTGAAAAGATTGTTGTCATTTGATAAAAGTATTTTTACATTACATTATAATTATTTCACTTTCACCATAAGCACAAATCAAGAGAATGTCAACTTTATTTTACCTCATCTAGTAGGGGTGTGAACCGACACTGGTCTCACAGTTCGGTTTGATTACGATTATCATGTCATCGATTCAGTTCAATTCGATATCATGATGCACCGCATCCTCAATTTTCAATTTGACTTCAAAAGTGATGTGTGTGTGTGTGCGCGCGCGTGTGTGTGTGTGCGCGCGCGTGTGTGTGTGTGCGTGCGTGTGTGTGCGTGCGTGCGTGTGTGTGCATATGCTCGCCTGTTCGGGAAGTCACAGTGACAGAAACAGTAACATTCCAGTTTAAGTTTCAAGGGAGTAAAGATTGTTTATGCCATTAAGAAAAGGAAATCTGTCATAAATTTTTTTTTTAAAGAAAGTAGCGCTCATTAATCAGTGTATTATGTTACCATTAAAGATGCGCGCATCAGCCGTCGCCAAATCCACTGTTCAAGGCAAGGCAAGTTTATTTATATAGCACATTTCATACACAATGGCAATTCAAAGTGCTTTACATAGAATAAATTAAAATAATAAAAAGAAATAAGAATAATTAAAACAGTTTAGAAAAATAAAATGAAATGCAGTACAGTACAAACAGTCAAACAGTGGCACAGTGCTCATTCATTAAATGCACAGCTAAACAGAAGTGTTTTGAGTCTGGATTTGAATGTGACTACTGTAGGAGCACATCTGATCTCCTCTGGAAGCTGGTTCCAGCTGCGGCTGGCATAATAGCTAAAAGCGGACTCGCCATGCTTAGAGTGAACCCTTGGTATTTCAACTGATATGATCCTAATGATCTGAGTGATCTGTTGGGCTTATATTCAGTGAGCATATCTGCAATATATTGAGGTCCTAGGCCATTGAATGATTTATATACCAGTAATAATACTTTAAAATCAATCCTAAATGTAACTGGGAGCCAGTGTAGAGACCTGAGGACTGGTGTGATATGTTCATATTTTCTGGTTCTGCTCAGAATCCTGGCGGCAGCGTTCTGTATGAGCTGCAACTGTCTTATGGTCTTTTTGGGAAGGCCAGTGAGGAGTCCATTACAATAATCCACCCTGCTGGTGATGAAAGCATGCACAAGTTTCTCTAAGTCTTGTCTGGAAACAAAGCATCTAATTCTTGCAATATTTTTGAGATGATAGTATGCTGATTTAGTTATTGCTTTGACATGACTACTGAACCTAAGGTCTGACTCTAGTGACACACCAAGATTCCTGACTTGATTTTTAGTTGTTTGACCCCTAGAGTGAAGGTATGCGTTCACCTTGAGAACTTCATCTTTGTTTCCAAGCGCAAGGTGACGATCATCCATTTATAATCAAGCGTAACAACACAGAATAATTGTAATTTGACCATTGGGTGCGGATACTTAAATCAGAGAAAATTATTTGGGCGGGTGGATGATTTATTTTTGGCTACGGATTCGGGTGACGTTGGAGCTCATCCGCTAAAGCAGACTCTGCCAGGCGTTAACAGCTCGGGGTGAAAACGGCTAATGTGGTTTATCAAGTTAGTGGTATTACCTCCTGCATATTCTATTTGTGCGTGACATGAGCGCACACAGCGCGTGTCTTCTGCAGGTCGTGCTTACCAGGTTGTTCATAAAAGCCGAAATGTGCCCAGATGTAGCTAGGCTCTTAAAGTAGTTGGAGCATTTTTAATTTTCTCGCACTCGCGTCTCACCTCCCTCTGACCATTGTATCCCACGCGACAAATGACGTCAGAAAAGCGTTGGTACATTATAATCGGTTATGGTCTATTACTGAACCGATACCGAATCGTCATCGTCTGCATCGCGATGCATCGTAGAAACGATTAATTTTGACACCCCATCATCTAGTGTAATTATTAATTTTAGGCTATTTATCATAAATTAACTGTCTACTTTAAGAAAACTGGTAAAACAAGAAACTTCTCTTCAAAAATGAGAACAGTGAAATCCCTAATAGTAATTCCAATAATTCCAAATGTTTTTTTCTATTAAAACAGCTACAAAAAGTTTTAATATTTTCACACAGGTTACGTAAGTGCATTTATTCAGCAACCACAACCGTAAACAATATAATTGAGATCCATATTTAGATTTATTACAGTTCATCACTGAGAAGTTTTGATCACAGATTTAGTCGCAGCACCCTGCAATCGCAGCTTTACACACTACTCCCTTTTTATGCGTATTCGGGTTCGGTTCAAGGGTGTGTACCCGAGTTCGGAAAACAGCGTTCACATCATCCAAAAGAACCAAACTCTGAAGTCAATCGAACCCAGTTGTGCACCAAAAGTGCTAGTGTGAAAGCACCCTCAGAATTCACTAACTTGCACCTCTACTATGGCTGAACGTTTATTGCTGTAACGTTTTATTCTCTCTCAGGTTTTTGTGTGTAATAGTGCTAAATACGGGGAACTCGGGCAGCCATTTGGCTATCTGAAGGCCAGCACAGCTCTAACCTGTGTCAACCTGTTTGTCATGCCCTATAACTACCCTGTGGTGCTGCCTTTGCTTGGTAAGTGTCATTAGTAACATCTCATTTATCAGAATTTGACACTGTATTTGCTTTTGTATTTTATTTAATTGTTGATGGATAAGTCACATAACTGTTCATCATGCATTTATAGATGACTTGATTACTGTGCATAAGTTCAAGCCTCCAGCGAAGTGGCGACAATCTTTTGAAAACTATCTTAAAACAATGCCACCCTACTACATCACTGTAAGTAATGGAATCACTCATGTTCATTTTAACATTACAAAAGTAATTAAATTAAATTATTTTCTCTTTTTTTCTTCATCCTGATTCTTTCAGGCCCTGCGGAAAGCACTAAGAATGATGGGAGCTCCAAACTTGCTGGCTGACAACATGGAGTATGGCCTCAGCTACAGTGTTGTGACCTATCTCAAAAAGCTCAGTCAGCAGGTGTGTACTAATATAGCTTGTTTTTAAAGGCTTTGTTCTTAAAAGTGTTTTATGAAGTTATGAATGATTAAATTGTGTATGTTACAGACGAAGGTCGAGGCAGACAGAGTTTGTGCATCAGTAGGGAAAAAGGCGGTGCCAGAAGGTGGGATTAAACTTCGCTGCAGAAGCTCCGCCCTCTCTCTGGCCCACAGAAAGGATTTCACACAGCTGCTGCAAAGTATCATAGGAGATGGGCCAGCTCTGCCAATGGAGGCAAACACCAAGGAGTTTGCCGGCTTTCAATTAGCTGCTCTGAATAAAGTGCGTGCATGTACACTACTGCACACTTTGTAGATGTTTTGTACGGTTTTCATGTGCTCAAGACCAGGAGATCCACAAAGAATACACATACATATGACCTCTCTAAATTTAAATCAAGTCAGTGTGAGATTAATGTTTAAAAGGCTGGAATTGACTGCGAGTGTTTTGAGTATATGTGGAACATTTTGCTTTTTTAGAATCACATTTTTTGTGCATAACCAACTTTACAACAGGGTATTGTTCAGCAAGTAATCCATGGTCAGTTCAGATCCCTCATCTTTTCCCTTATCCTCTTTGACAACACAGGCATTAAAACCACAAGGATTGCGAAACCCCTATGATATCCCAAGAGCTCATCTACTGGACCAGCTGAGTCGCATGAGGCGGAACCTTCTGCATTCTAGCATCTGCATTCTGAAAGGACAAGATCAAGGTAATGCTCAGACAGCCATAAATAGTTATTGGTTTCCATTCCGAGACGATTCTCTCAATTATATTTAGTTTGATTTCCAAAAGAACTGCAAACCTTTGACTTCAATTTGTGATAAGGTTAATTTCATGATGCCATTTATATGGTCATTTTTTAACATTATGTAACTTCAAATCTATTTTATTTTTTTCTAGATCAGCTTCACAGTGTGCCTATAGCTCAGATGGGCAACTATCAGGACTTCTTGAAGCATTGCCCGTCCCCTCTGAGAGAGGCAGACCCCGATCAGCCTAAACGTCTGCACACTTTTGGTAACCCCTTCAAATTGGACAAGAAGGTAATTTTGGATCTCCGGCTTTCAAAAAGAAGCACTACACAGATTTGACTTTCAGGCAAATAGCATTTTTTCTCTTCTTTTCATGTCAGGCGATGATGGTGGATGAGGCAGATGAATTTGTTACTGGCACTCAAGGCAAAGGCAAACGTCCTGGAGAGTCCAGCAGTCCTGCTGGGGTAGGGGCCCCCAAACGCAGGCGCTGCATGTCTCCACTTCTTCGGCCGGGACGGGCATATACACCTCCCAAAACACCACCCAGAAGTAAGTAAGCAATAAATTCATGCAGAAAAAAACCTTTAGTAGCAGGTTTGACAATCATCCCACTTAATTCTGGTTCCTTAGTGTCTAAAACATGAAAGCTTCAATTTTACTTGTGCATGTTTCATGTCTGATCCAACACAGCAGCAGATAATGATCACACAGAATTGGAAAACCACATCACCAACCATCTTGAGTCAAACAACAACAACTTGGACAAGGAGCTGAGTCCTGTGCCAGAGTCTGAACCGATCGAGCAAAGGAACCACCTCCAGTTGGATGAGATTGAGAACCAGCAGGACGGAGTTCAGGAGAACGGCCAGTCCAGCGAGAGCGAGCTCTCTCTGGGCAGTGAGGGTGAAGAGGAGGCCCCGTGCCGCTACCCTTCCCCCTGCCAGCTGAAGAAAATCAGAAACGAAGAGAGCCAGGAGCTGAACTCTGAACTCAGAGTGCTCATCACCAAGGAGATCCGGAAACCTGGAAGACGTAAGTAACAACACACATGTGCAGATGTCTGCAACTAAACACTGCTCAAGTGTTTCCATCATTTCCTCTCTTGATGCTCTTTCCTGGACGGCGTCCAATAAGCGAAGGAGGGCTGGTCTCCCACCAACGCTTTGTCTTGTGAAATCAACTGGACATTTTGGCGTCTTTTGCTAAATGTGAAAATCTGTAATATTGTTACAGCTGGGTTCCATTTTGTTTTTTTTATTTGTACATTGTACAATATTACCGGTCTTGGGAAATTAATTTGTTCCTGTGGTTTTACAATTATTTTTTGACATTGCTCATGACACCATACATCAAATCTTTCCACCACCAATCCCCCCCCCCCGGTCCTTAACGCAGGTTATGAGAAAATCTTCTACCTCCTCAAGCAAATCCAGGGCAGTTTGGAAACACGTCTGATCTTCCTGCAAAGCATAATCAAAGAGGCTGCCAGGTAAACTCCTTTCTCCAGATTCAAAATTTTGAAGTAGATTAACTACATATTGGTATTTGTACGAAGAGTAAAGCCCAAATAAAAAAAAATGTACGCATACAAAAGGATATACTTGCAGTGTATGATAATTACTTTTTTTATCAGCATAGAATGCATGGAGACAGATTTTTCACTGTACGCTTAGTTCATATATGCGCCTTGAATTTTTTTGCCACTAATCAGTTGGTCCACAAGGTGGCAGCACTGGATTTGCAGTAAAAAAAAGAAAGACAGAGCAACAAACTACTGGAGACACAACAATAGGTGCAAGCATTGCCTGTTTTTTACTCCACTTTTAGACATACATTCGCAAACTTCCCTAAGCACTTCCCCTTGGTGGAATCCCCGCCACCATTTTGAAGTACGTTCAACTTCAAGTGGACGAGAGAAGTTTATTTGGACAGACCCTCGATTCTGACTGAGGGAGCGAGTCTACTGTACTCATGTACACTTCATGCAGATCTATAGACAACAATGCAACACAACTGTGACTTCACAACAGCAACTCACTTTGCTCGCACTTAAAGGACAATTCCAGTGAAAAATGAACCTAGGGGTAATTAACACATGGTTACCGAGTCGATTGCTCCCTGGGATGCGTTTTCATGAAAATCGAATGTAACTAATCAACTAATCGAGTCACGAACGCCGTGCTAAGTGAGCTGGTCGATAGGAATTACGTTTGTGAAATATAACGTAGCACGGCGTTCGTGACTCGATTAGTCGAGACTGTTTTCCAAGATGCCTGCTGCCTGTTAACGCGTAATGTACTGTCTTTATAAAGTCTCTTCTTATTAAACTGTCTGTACACTTACAAAGTTCTCAATGCTTCGGTTTGCATGTAAGGACCCTCATTATGCTACCGTGTTAGTGTGAGGCTATTTTGAGCCTTGTTAGTGGTATTAACTAGCGATTTACTTTTACTTACTCTGTGCCCCATATACTAGCGTTATGAGCTAATCTGTTTTTAGAGATAAAACTCTTTACATTCGATTTTCATGAAAACGCATCCCAGGGAACGATCGACTCGGTAACCATGTGTTAATTACCCCTAGGTTCATTTTTCACCGGAATTGTCCTTTAACCGCAAGGGCTTAGGGCATTACATTTAAACACATTGCAAGGGTTCCACCAGTAGTGAGCGCTTGTGCAGCGTAAGCAATGACTTGCATCTGAGAGAAGGGCATAAAAATGGACTTAAACGCTATATATACATGCATACATGCATGCATACAGCGTTTAAGTCCATTTGTATGCCCTATATATACTTTGCAATAGTCATTTAAACTAAAGTTGGACAAAACTCAAAAAAAAAAAAATATTGGTCAAGTTGTGGAGAGAAATGGTACAGACACTGGACAAGGATGAAGCTTTCTGGTGTGCATGTGTCGACTGTCGAGTGCCTGTGTTTGTGTGCTATCAAAAGTATACTTTCGGTATGTGTTTGCTGCACGTATGCCTAAGCATTCATGTAAAAATTGAAGTGTACTTTGGGCATAATGTGGGAACACAAATGTCTGCACTTCCAATGCATTAAGCCATAAAAATTACGCTACTATTCTATTAATATCTAATTACTAATTAATTACATTGTGTGTTTGTGTGTGTGTTTGTTTGTGTGCACGTGCACAGGTTTAAGAAGAGGGTCTTGATTGAGCAGCTGGAGAACTTCTTAGAGGAGATTCACTTAAGAGCCAACAGCATGAATCATCTGGACGGTTTCTGAGCACTCCATCTGCCCTACTTGAAATACTCGCGCACAGATCTGCACTATTTATGTAACGTTACTTGGCACTCGTGTGTCTCCAGTTTTTATCAGTATTGAAGCTGATTTTATCGATGAGGACTTGATGGGTTGTCTCTAAACCTCAGGACTGGGGGGATATGGGAATGTTTCTATGTCAGATGGTCATAAACGCACTGCTCCTTTTCTTTTTCGTGACGTTTCTTATTCCACTTTTCTTGACGTTTTTTCCTATCTAATTGTGCCAAAGAGAACTGGTTGAATGGCATCATATTCCGCCTCATCTCATTTGCATTTTTGTATTCTCCCCCCACAGTTCCCTGTGACATTTTGACACATGGCATTGATCACCAATATAAACGTTTTCAAATTTTTCATTTCAGTCGAGAATAGCGTCTCTGCAAACTCACTGCTGCATTCGGTTTCAGGCAAGATTATTTACTGGAAAGTAGATCTTTATCAGCAATATTCTCCACCAATAAAAAGGCGAGTTACAAAGCAATTATTTAATGTTGGAGGTTTGAGTGACATTGAGGTTTTATAATTAATTGTAGTCTTGTACACTCCAAAAATCATTGTTGATTATCAAATAACTCATCTCAGGAATGATGTCGTTGCAAAAGATTTAGCTTTTGGCAGCAGAGGAACATCTTTCTGAAGTTTTGTTTTCCTGATATTCTAAAAAAAGCTCTTATCTATATTTAAAAAAAGTTGTTACTTGAACTTTTTTTTTTTTTTTTTTTATTCTTAAAAACCACACATCCTTATTCCACATGGCAAATTTCTGTGAATAAGTAAGGACTGTAACACGTATGAACTTTGATATCTTTGCTGAAAATTGCAAGTCAGTTATGCATTAAGTAACCAAATTTGATTTACTGAAGTAACAACCAGAAGGATATAATAATGAAACATGCAAACGATGTAAAGTTGATATTTAAACATCCATGAGAGTCAAGAGAGCCACTTATTCATTAACATGGGAAGTTGCTGCTAATGTATTCCTACATTACTGCCAAATTTTCAGTATCCCTTAGCTTATTTTGGTCTTTGTGCGTCTCACCCTCCTAACCCTGCACCCTAATGTAGGGACCAAATCTTCATCATAAATGTTATAGATAAATCTGTGGCTTCTTTAAAAAAAAGTATTTTTATTATGCTGTATATATGTACATGGTGACATTGAAAATATTATTTAAGAGAATGTTTTGGTGGAAAGCCTTTTTTGTATGTATTTGAATAAAGTCTATTTTACACTGTGAATAGTCATGTAAATAAATGACATTTTTCTGTCATTAATTTCTCAGTGGCACAATGTCATTAAAAGGATTGCAAATCTTACCATGTTCGTGGTGTTTTTTCCCCCATACACTGAAATCCATAAGTTTGCCGGGAAGTATTCAAGTGGCTCATTGCAGTGTATTTATTATTTTTATTTATTTTTTTCCTATCGATTAAACAGATCTTAACGTAAACTCGCGGGTATATGCAACATACATATCTAATTATTGAAATTTGTGAGATCTAGAACTAAAACTCATTATTTTATTCATTAGTAGACAATGTGTCTTGAGCTCCAAATCTGAGACCATCAAAAGTAGGACTAAAAAAAATAATCCGTTATCGATGTTTGAGGTAATACATTTATCTTGTGGAATGCTAGCCTAGTTTATTCCCCTTCGTATCTTTTACTTGTGACTGCTAAACTGTAAATTAACTCTTTCCCCGCCATTGACGGAATTGTACCTCTTTCCTTGTTTTTTCACTTTTATTCGGTAGAGGGCGCTATTAAATCTTCTGAAAGAGTACTGAACCTCATGAACAAAACACATGCGAAGAAGCAGATCAAAAAGCGATATCATAATGTGAAAAAAGAACGCCATCATCAACATTAAACTGCATATAAATTAAAACTGAAGGAAATTTTGACCCAGGACGAGTAGAACTGTACAGCTTTAGGGGGTGCTGCTGAGGGACTCGATTTACTCCGTCTATAATGTTTTGATCATAGTGAATCCCATCCAGACGTAGTCTTTGACAAAAACGGGATTTTCTCAGGTTTTTGCTCAAAATGATCCTTTTATTTGTATTAAACTTGCCCACATTCAAATGTTGATTAAAAAAATAATGCATGAAGCTTGAATAAAATGTTTTCTTTCTTTTTAAGCACATTTTGCATTTTCAGATATTCATACAAAACATTCTGGCGGCCATGAAACTTGTGAAAATTATCAAAAATGCTGGTGGTGGCTGGCAACTTTTTTCAGAAACGCTGGTGGGGAAAGTTGAGCATGGACTGTGTTATCTTGATGGTCAGAGCTCTTTTATTCCTGAAATTTGAAATCCTATTGGGATTTAGTTATTTTGATGTTATATTTTTGCATCTTATAATGCCACATTGTGATCCAATAGCCTTTTTACATTTTTCAGTAGGCCTATGTGTGAAAACAGCACTTTGGATTAAAGTAAAAAAAAAAAAAAAATGCAATTATGAAATTAGTAACTGATGATAACCAAACATTTCCATCAGAAATGAGGAAATTTATTGAGGGCAGAGGGGGAAAAAATGACCGCAGACGCTGTGAAGTGCAAAAAACCCTGATGTAATAAAATTTTATTTACAAATATGTACAAAAGTCTCGTCCCTCTTCCTGAAGTGTCAGTGGACCCTCCTAACGGTCCTCAAATATTCCTCTCACCCCCCCAACCATAGAGGAGGAGGGGTGTGTGGAGTCATGTTAATATACATTTGTATGATTTTGCCAAGTGTGTGTGTGTGTTTGTTTGTTCATAATTTGAAGCAGTTGTGATTGCATGGATCTTCTCAAGACATCTCAGCTGGATTCAGAACCCGACCTATGAACAGCAACGAACCTGTGGAATAAAAGCCCACAAATTAATTTTCAAAACGGTAAGATTTGTTATGAAAGAAATTAATACTTTTATTCATCAAGGACTCATTAAACTAAATACAATTATAATGTTACAAATATAAATGCTGTTTTACTATTCATCGAAGAATTGTGGAAAAAAATAAATATATTATTATAAATTATTTTTAATAAGAAATGTTTCTTGAGCACTAAATTGGCATGAGAATGATTTCAGAAGGATCACATGACACTGAAGACTGAAGAGTTGAAAATTCAGCTTTGCCATCACAGGTATAAATTACATTTTAAAATATATTCAAATAGAAATGTATTTTAAATTATAATATTTCCACAACATTACTGTTTTTACTGTATTTTTTTATCGAATATGAAAAAAAAAAATGTCATGAATACTAATTACAGTTTCTAGTATTTACCTGTATTGATCTGTCGCAAGATAAAGAGAAATGGTCGATCTGCTTTAAAAACTGCTGAACGGGATCTTTTCAGTAGCACCATCGCTAAAAAGAAAGATGGAGGAAGAAAGTTCTGTCATTATTTCCCAGTGGATTCACAGCTTGATCAGACTGTTCAACTATATCCCATCTGTTGACTACAACTGATTCTCAAGCAGGTACACACACTCACCCCAGGGAGGAGCTTTGTTGAGTATATAAAACAGATTACATCTTAAAGTAAAAAAAAAAAATCAGGGCTGTCAATAAATTACAATCATCTCTGTCCTCTTGTAAAAGATAAACAAGGAAAATTCACCCTATTTTATAAATGCATGTCATTGATCTCATTGTGTTTGATCTCACGGTGTATGTTTCTTTTTTTATTTAAATTTTGACTTTGGAATTTTTCATCAAAATGTCATGACTCAATCTCCAAGGGAAACAAAAGACTTCTATCTGGTGACGTATGCAAGACTTCTCTAAATATTTAGTGCAGTAAAACCATAGAAGCAAGTCCCTGTCATACATTTTTTTCACCCAATAATCCGTTACTCTTGGATGTACGTCACAATACAGAAGAAAAGATCTGCCACTGCTTCCACTTTATCGTGACTTTCCAGGTGTAACATGACTTCTATTAGAAACCGCAGTATCACCAATTCTATAATATGATGCTGGCATGTCAACGTAGGATCGGATCAGTCTTCATTAACATTAAACAGACAGTACTTGATATCTAGAGGTATTCCTAAACATTTCTATTATTTTTAATTCCCTACTAATCCTTTTCAGCAAGCAAAATACCACATACCTGTTGCTGAAGCTGCTTTTGTCCCTTCCTCTGTCACCTCTATTCTTGCCTCATGGAAAGCCTCTGATACAAAAAGCCCTTCCCCATCTGTAGACGAGTGAGAAAAACTTGCAATCACCGATTTCAACTGAAGATATCTGTTATATCCTCAGCATCTGTGATTGGTTTAAACTGTTTTCAGTCCCACTTTCCTACCTGAGATTCCTCTAAAATCAGCAGCTGAGGGACTGAAGACATCAGAGATACCGAGAGATTGAAGAACAGGCTTCAGATTGAACCTGCTCTGCATCTTAAACCTGAAATACACACAAGACCTGGATATAAATAATATTATTAATTTTGAATCCCAACTACATAAAATATTCTTTAACGTTACCTGGGCAGAAATATATCCATCTTAGTGCGCCTTAATCCAGTATCCCACAGTCCCACGGCACGGGCCGTCAGCTGCTTTTCCAGCTGTGACAGAGGGGTTTTCCGGTCACCAGGTAACGCCACCAGAAGCCTGAGGGAGCGATCCAGGTATGGCAGCTCCAGCACAGTGTATTCCTGCTCTGAAGGCAGTCGGAAATGCCCTGAGACAGGTGGACAGGTAAAGCGAGGGAACTTTCTTTTAAAAAAATAAATAAACCTCCAATATAATTCTGATAGGCTTCCATCTAAATGGTGTTTGTTTTGTTCCTTCCCTTACCAAAATTGACTTCGGTTGACTGGTACATCATGGGCACTTTGACTGTGCTGCCGTCTGAGAGGGTGAAGGGCAGGTTCTGAGTCTCAGTGAAGAGAAATTGTTTCTGCCAGGCACCATGGAACACCACCGTGCTCAGAAGAGCAATGTGCAGCAAACTGTCTCTCCCGGAGGCCTCTTCCTGGGCCTCACCGGACCCAAGCTGCTCCGCTCTTGTCTGGAGATGGTCATCCGCTTTAGAAATCATAATAATTACATCATTTAAAAAACTATACTAGTGTCATGTGTAATAAAACTATTTCAATGGAAATCAATATTTACTTTTACATAATATATATTTACATCATTATATTAGAAAGTCATAATGATAATTAATCATTTAAATAAATAAAAAAATAATTTTACATAAAATATATTTTCATAATTAGATTTTTAAAGTCATAATTAATTATTACTGAAAATTGAATCATTTAAATTCAAACCAATATTTACATTTACATCAAATACATTTACATTAATTCATACTTATATTTAAATTCAAATCAGTATTTAATTTCAGATCATTTATTTCTACATTATATTTTAAAATCATATTATATTTCAGTTCTAATCAAAATCAAATTTTACATATTATATTGCATAATTATATTTTTTAATTCATACTTATATTTAAACTCTAATCTATATTTACCTTTACATAATACATATTTACAAAATTATAATTGAAAGTCATAATTGTATTTATCTTCAAATCAATATTTAATTTTACATAATATCTATTTATGTAATTACATTTAAAAGTCATAATTGTATTTAAATTCAAATCAAAATGTAATTTTACGTACTATATCACATAATTATATTTTAATTAATATTTAAACTAATCAATATTTACTTTTACATAACAAATATTTGCTAATTATATTTTCATATATACTTATATTTATATTTAAATTCAAATAAATATTTAATTTTACATCATGTATATTTACATAATTATATATTTACATCATGTATAAGTCATAATTGTATTTAAATTCAAATCAGTATTTAATTTTGCATAATATATATTTACATAACTATATAATTAACAATATATATATATATATATATATATATATATATATATATATATATATATATGTATATTTAAATTCATATACAAAGATCCTAAATCTTTTTATATGCCTTATTCATCACTTAAAGACATTTTAAACATAAATCATGATGATCCTAGTGGTTTTAGGATCACGGCACTCACCTTTACTCTGGTAATGTGCCCATTGCTGTAGCCGACTATGAGTGTAGTTGGGATTACTGAAGTTTACACTCAGTAGACTACTGTTACCCCATCCCAAGGCATGCTGAGTAAATTCTGGCAGGAGTTTCACACCACTCTGGACAAATAAGGCATTGGCAAGCTGAAGGCGCACCCCGTCACTGGAATTACCCAGGTCTCCTTGTGGCCGAGACAAAATGTCCTGTACACGAGCATCTACGAGAAGACCATTGTATCATCATACGTTTCCTCTTCAAGTATTGGACAAAGGTAGGCAGGTTGTCAGGCATTGCTGATTTAGATTTTGCACTAGCTGTTTGGGACACCAACATGCAGATTACAAGTGTGTTGCTAGTTTACTCTTACCATTGACATCATATCCCAGAGTTCCCTCAAGCTGTGCTAAAGTGTTGCCCCTGGCACCTAGTTGCAGAAGTCCCAGACACAATGAGACGCTGGCTGGAGACACGATCAGGTTGGAGTTGTTCTCTGTCTCTGTGAGCGTTTGGTAGAGGCTGACACCAAACTGAGTGTGTAGATCATTGAGGCTGTTGCCCAAGCTACTGTTGCCATGGCAGCGCTCCACCAGCCACAGACAGACCAACAGGGAAATCACAGACAGCTGATGCATGATCAACAGGTCAAAATCTGCAAACATAAAACCAACAGGAACACTGTACAAAAAAAAGTTGCCACCTTAAGTTTTTAAGTACAATCAACTTGGATGTTAAGTCATTTCAACTTAAATTCCACTAAACTTACTTTTTAAAAAATGAGTTGAATCTTGCATAACTTATAATTTTTTTTTAATTGTTTAACTTATTTTGGTGAGTTAAAACAATGTAAAAACATATTGTTACTTATTGATCATATATATATATATATATATATATATTTTTTTTTTTTACAGTGAATGCATTTTACTGAACAACCAAATAATACACCATAGATCATGTATTCTGTAACATACACTGGACAAAGTTACAAATATATATATATTTAATTAAATAAATATTTAATTTTTAATAATTTTATATAATACATTTATACATATTGTTGTAAACCTTGATTCAGAAGCAAATCATATTTGTGAGCATAAAACCACTTAAAATAGATGTCTAGAATTTGGTAACTAAAGAAAGTTACCAAACAGAAAAATGTATAATTTGTTTAAATAATTTGGTATATTCCAGTCTGGTTGTTAGTTGAAAGAGCTGTTCAATGATTTTTCAAGTGTTTTTTTTTTATATATATTATGGTGATGATTGATTAATGAAAAATTAATTTCTACGATCACGTTTCATTCTTTCATTCTGCCATATTTCACTCACCCTCATGCCATTCCAAAACATGATTTTCTTCTGCAGAACACACAAAAAAAGATATTTTGAAGAATGTTTTGGTGACCATTGATTTCCATTGTATGGAGAAAAAGATACTGAGACATTTCTCAAAATATCTTCTATATTTATCTGACGTCAGATTTGGAACAAAATGAGGGTGAGTAAATGATGGAAATTGGCATATTTGAGTGAACTTTAACTGTAAGTCCCTTTAAGTCCAGGGCATTCATATAAATTAAAACACACAAAAAAATGTTTTGCAAAGCATCAACCACAATACAGAAATAGTTCAATTAAACATCTGAACAGAAATCTTTATTACATTTAAATCTATTTAATTAAAAGTAAAGTATATAACTGAATTAAAATATTTAATAAAACTTCTTACATGCCGGCTCGTCGTCTGTGAATTCCTTGAGTTTTAGATGCTGATGTTCAGTTCCACTGTCACTGTCACTCGCGCGCTTTGCTCTAAGTGAAGGAAGACGTGCGTTCGCCCTGATCCTCCACGCCAGGACAACTGATTGAAAGAGTTGTCGATCATGAGACCTTGTTTAAAGGGAGAGCTCCGTGTTTGTGGTCTCTGGCGGCGATGTCCGTACCACTCGGTCAGAATTCCTGCCTCCCGCCCGGCACTATAAGGAGCCAGGCAGAGGGAGGCATGCGCGCGACCAGCAAATCCGCACTCGAAAAGAAGGCGCGCGCGCGCACACATATAGAGAGATGAAGTCATTACACAAGAAGCTTATTCTTTTGATGGAGTGACAAATGCCATCCCGGCTGCACAGGAACACATGGCAAACATGCTGCATCAGCATTTTTGCATGAGATGCAAATATTTAATATTTAATATTCTCATGTAGGTAATGCACGTTGTGAGGTTTACTGTTAACATCTGCATGTTAACATCTTTTTAAACACTTCGGTAACACTTTATTTTAATGTGTCCTTGTTACATGTATTTACTATAGTAATTACTATAAATTAGGCATAATTACATGCAACTACCTCTAAACAAAACCCTCATCCTACCCTAACCCTATAGTAAGTACATATAGTTAAATAATAGGCTAGCCTACTTAAATGTGTAATTGTACTGTAACAGGGACACATTAAAATAAAGTGTAACCAACACTTTACCAAAAATACAGTAAAACAGTATCACATGAACCTTCAGAAATCATTCTAATATGCTGAATTGGTGCTCATGAAATCTCTCTTATTATCACAATTGAAAACGCTTGTGCTTCTTAATATCATTGTGGTAACCGAGATACATATTTTTTTCAGGGTTCTTTGATGGAGAAAGTTCAAAAGAACATTTATTTGAACAATGTAAAAATCTTTACTGTCACTTTTTTATCAGTTTAATGCTAAATATAAGTATTCATTTCTTTCAAGAGAAAAGACAATCTTACTGACCCTATAATCTTTTGAACAGGGTCATTGTGAAACATTTAAAAGCAGTCCTGTTTGTTTTATAAAATTAAGAAATTGTTATATTTAACTATTGTATTTTCACATTGTCAAAGTCAGATCTAATTGGAGTTTCCATAAATGACCCTAATGGATTGAAGACGCATTTTTCCCATGGTAAATTGCAACCGGGAAATGATTAGTAAGCATCAGGTATTTGGATCGTGCCCATCAGAAGGCATGTTAATTAGTAGAGCTAACTTGGCAGCAGTCAGTGGAGAAGACAGATTCTTTAATTCCAGCATTCCGTCCATGGAATTTGAATTTTTAAGATGGGAAATGATGATGGGAAAGTCATGGTCACTTGAGCAAGGACAATGCACCCAAAGGAATGCCGGCCAAAGTAAACAACTCCTCTTTCATCTTGACGGTCAGATATTTAAAATTAGCTATGAAAACATTTTTTGAATACAGAAGGTTGATAATGGGCCAAATAGGCTATTGATGGACTAAAACATTAAAATATTAAAAAATATGTCTAAAACATTACAATTTGAAACTATCTTCAGTCCTTTATGGAAAAAAATTACAACTGGGCAATCCTAAGTGGGAGTAACATCAGTGTGTGACTTTGCTGCCTGGACATACTAAATTCAGCATTACATTCTCACAATTAAGTATGTAGTGGAGAAGGATTTCAAATATATAGAGGCAGGGGCAAGTGGGAGAGACACAGATAACATTTCCACAGTTCTGTGTTTGCATTTAGCCATATTTACTTATTAATATATTAGTATTAATATCCAGAATCAAATCAAATAAAGGTTCCAGAATCAAATCACTGAGGATGCTTCTGAAATTAGTGCTCTTAATGCGTATAGGTTTTATCATCTCTTTTTTTTATACATATTTTTGTCCCGTGCTGTGTGTCAATTTCGAGAGTGAATCCCGCATTTATATGTGGTTGTCACTTCCAAAACTTTGCAGCGTGTAATTGGCTGTTGGCCCTCTAAACAGAATGAAAAATTTTTGAATGAATTATATAGCCTAGAAATCACTCCCTTATAATCACAAAAAAAATTGCCACTCATCTCAGTTGTAATAATCAATTAAGTTGTCTCCACTGCACAAGGAATCTCTTATTTACATTGTGTTGTTCATGAGATGATTCAGCGTTTTGACCGGTGAGTGGATTCTGACAAAATTAAACACCCCTGATTGGCCATTGAATTCAAGAGATCAACAAACTTTTCTGTGATTGGCTACATTGCTCACCACTGCAAAAACACTCTATGCTGCATCCAAAATCAAATACTTCCTTACTATATAGTATGTGAAAACAGTACTACAAAAGAGTAGTATGTCCGAATACGTATTAGAAAAACAGAAGGCAAAAAGTCCCCAGATGACATACTACTTCCGCCAAGATTCTGCAGGACACTTACTATCCCATGAGGCCACAGGAGGGGATTTATGAATGGCAGGGAAGCGACGCAACTGAAGCTGGTGGTCATGTGACCATAACAACATGGCAGATGTAGTGCGTCCAAATTTCATTCAAACTACCCATATTCATACTACATTAGCCTATATAACATACATTTTTAAAGGTCGCAAAGTAAATAAAAATAAAAATGTAGTACTTACTCAGACAACATGCGATTATTGACAAGGATAGTAAATAGTAAATAGAAACATTTGACATTCTCCAGAGCGCAAACACAAATACGCACTGGAGAGTTAGCCAAATCTGTTTTGTCAATGGCGCTGCAACCATAGCTGCACCCACAACTGAGCAGCCCTCTATAGGATCCACTCTGCTCACCCCACGTGGGGAAGGGTCTCGAAAAGGTGCCCTAAAAATAGCCTGCTTCAAATCTCCTGACTGGATTACCACGACCAGAGGGATCACCATTCGGGGTCAGAAACACAGAACTATGAACTTTGGAGCATGGAATGTGCGCACATTGATGAATAGTGCAACCAGAGATAGACTGGAGAGGAGAACCGCAATCATCGCTAGAGAACTAAGAAAATACTGGACTGACCTAGCCGCCCTTTCTGAAACTCGACTACCAGACAAAGGACAACTAAAAGAGGAGAATGGTGGCTACACTTTCTTCTGGAAAGGAAAAGCTGCTGATGAGCCCAGGATCAAATGGTGTTGGATTTGCTATTAGGAACCAGCTTATCAGCCACCTCTATGAACTAGTGAGCGTCTCATGACCATCCGTCTGGTGCTTACCAGCAACCAGATAGCAATAGTTGTGAGCACCTATGCCCCTACTTTAGACTCTGAAGAGTAAGTAAAAGAGACCTTCTACACCTGCTTAGACGAGACACTGTCAAGAATCCCCAGGGAAGATAACCTTATTCTGCCAGGGTTGGCCAGGATCAACACCTCTAGAAGGGAACTGTAGGAAAGAAAGGCATTGGGAACATCAACTCTAATGAAGTAATGCTTCTCAGCAAATCTGCTCAGTACAACCTCACCATCACTAACACTCTCTTTCGCTAGAAAAAAGCCACCATCTTGGAGACTGCCATCCAACAGCGACTTCAGGCCTTTCTTGGGAAAGCCTCCAACAAGAATACCCTGATGACATTGAAGGGCACTGGAGTCTGCTCAAGTCTACCATCCTTGCTACCTGCAAAACCATTTTTGGGTACAAGTCCAGAAAACACCAAGACTGGTTTGAGGAGAATAACACATCGATGGAACAACTCATCTCCAAGAAAAGGAAAGCCTTTCGTGCCTGGCAAAGTGATGTAACCTGCAAGGCCAAAAGGGTGGCTCACTCCAGAGCCAAAGAGGACAGGTGAGGGAGTTAAATAACTCTTGGTGGACAGAGAGTAACACCAGAGGCTTTTTCACTGCTACCAAGGCAGTTTATAGTCCAAGCTACCATGGCTTAAATCGCTTGTGCACAAAGGATGGGCAGTAGCTGCTGAAGGACAACGAGTTAATTAACACCCGATGGAAGGAGTACTTCCAAGAACTCCTCAGCAGGGACAGCACAACTGAAATAGACATTACTAAACACATCCCCCAAAGTCTCATCAGAAATGACATGGGGGAACCTCCAACTATAACAGAGGTTCAAGACACCATCAGGAGCCTTAAGAACAACAAGGCCGCCGGTTCAGATGTGATCCCAGCTTAGATCTTAAAGGAAGGTGGATCAGAGCTCCTGTACCACATTCATATCCTACTCCTCAAGGTCTGGGAAAAAGAAGAACTTTCCTCAGAGCTCAGGGACACTCTAATAGTGACCATATTCAAGAAGGGGGACAAGGCTGAATGTGGAAATTACAGGGGCATCTTGATCCTGTCAAAAACAGGCAAAGTCCTTGCTCGAGTCCTTGCAAACCGACTACTACCACTGTCTGAGGGATTACTCCCAGAATTACAGTGTGGCTTCTGCCCATCCAGAGGTACAGCAGACATGATATTCACAGAACAGCAACTACAGGGAAAATGCAGTGAAGAAAGGCAGCCTTTGTACATGGCCTTTATAGACCTGATAAATGCTTCTGACACGGTAGACCGCCAGGCTCTGTGGAGCATACTATCAAGGTTTGGCTGTCATGACAAGTATATCAGAATACTTTGGCTTCCACATTATGTCATGTCAGTCACAGTACTCAGCAACAACAGCTCCAAATCCAAGCCTTTCACATTGGAAACAGGGTCAAACAGGGATAACATCATCACACACACCCTATTTGCCATCTTCATTGCAGCCATACTTCACTTAATTGGTGAAGAGGGGCTTCCAGTCATGTACAGAACTGATGGCAGACTCTTCAACTTTAACAGGTTCCTCAACTTTAACAGGTTCAAGGCCAAGAGCAAAGTCAACTACACCACCGTCACAGAGCTTCAGTGCACAGACGATAACATCATCACAGCACACTCCACAGAAGACCTCCAGGGCATCCTGCATGCCTTTGCCAAAACATACAGAGCCCTGAGCCTAAAATTAAACATCAAGAAGACCCAGGTCCTATATCAATCTCCACCCAACCAGCCAGCTACCCAGCCCACCATGAAAGTGGACAACACCACTCTTGAAAATGTGGACTACTTCCCCTACCTCAGCAGTCTTCTTTCCTCAAAACCTGACATAGACTCTGAGGTTAACAAACACCTGAGTTGTGTCAGTGGAGCCTAAACCAGACTCAGGAAAAGAGTCTTTGAAGTCTGAGACCTAACAGTCCAAACAAAACTCCTGGTCTACAGAGCCACTGTCCTCCCAACCCTGCTGTATGGAGCTGAGTCATGGACCACCTACAGCAGGCAGCTGAGAGAAATGAAACAATACCATCAAAGATCCTTACGAAAGATTCTGAGGATCAGCTGGGAGGACAGACGCACCAACAACAGCATCTTGGAGGAAGCCAACATGACCAGCATCACCACTACAATAATGCAGTAGAAAGACAAAAAGGCTCAACCACCACCAACGATCACCACTCTCCTCTGCCCACACTGCACCAAAGTAAACGGATTGCGGTTTGCCCTCTACAGCCATCTGAAGACCCACAAGTAGAAACAACGGAGAGGACAGTCATACTCGCCTCGAGTGACTGCCGGTGAAGGACTTCCAGTGACTGCCACGTGCGCGTGTCTGTTAAAGGCTGATTTATACTTCTGCGTCGGACCTACGCCGGAGCCTATACGCTGTAGGCAACGCGTTGGTTTTCATTTATACTTCTGCGTCGTTGTACGCGTTCACGGGCGCAGAGGGAGCATGTGAAACCCGAGGGAGCGGTCCTAGCAGACCAATCACAGCGCTTGCGTCCGCGTAGAGTTGACGCGTTGTTACATTTTTGGAGAGGTGCACGTCAGGGTACGCCGAAGGGTACGCGCGCTACACACAGCCTACGACGTAGCTACGGCGTAAGTTCGACGCAGAAGTATAAATTGGGCTTAAGTCCCTTGATGTGCACTTTTGCTGAGCCTGCACTGAAGCGAGCTCTGCAGCACACTTCTTCCCGACAGTCAAAGGCTGGATTCCAAATGGCACAGTCAGGGCTTGTGGACCTCCTTTGAGTTCACACTTGGTGATGTCAAGAAGTGCAGACCTAAGGGGCGCTGGCCTCGAGTTCACGTGAGAGTGTATTTTGGGACAGGCTTGATGACATCATGCCACCAAAAGTTAAATAGCCACGAAACTCCTCCCCTCAATTATCTGATTGGGCAACTTCGCAATGATTCCTGGCTAGGTAACTCGTGTGGAGGGTGCGAAAGTGCAGGCTTTGCTGAAGTCCGCTTTGAAGGCACAAAGGCAGCGCTTGCGAGCACACTTCTAAGTGCTGAAATGCCGAATGGGACACCCTACGGACTTGTACACTTGGCGAGTACGCGCAATTTAAGGCCATGAGACCGCGAGTCCACATGAAGTGTGCCATTTGGGATCCAGCCAAAGTGCCATTACATCACAAAAGTGCGGACTCATATATGAAGACTGCGAGTGTTTAGGGTGCCATTCGGGACAGGGGCAATATGATATTATTACAGTATCAACTGAGGCTGCTCTTCCTTTTGCAAGAACCCCTGTAGAACGGGGCCTGATAATAAATATTCATGCTAGGAATTGTTATGATAAAATTATGATGTGAGCACTGCTACTATACTACTACTAATAACTATTAATAATTATAATAATAATTATTATTATTGGATTATTATTATTATTCTCACTGTTATTAAATAATAATACATTTATATGAATACACATATATGTATATTGTAGGATGAGCACTGCTACTACTACTAATATTAGCTATTAATAATATGCATTATTATTATTATTCTCAGAGCTAAATATTAATACAAGTGTATAATTATACATATTAATAGTAGCAATCATTATTATTATGTGATCAATACTAATTATTATATAATTACTATTATGATTATTATTAATATATATATATATATATATATATATATATATATATATATATATATATATATAGTAGGTAATAGGTTTTTAGTTGTAGTAGTAATAGTAATAGTATGTAATAGGTTAATAGTAGTAGTAGTAGTAGTAGTAATACTAATGATGATGATGATGATTATAATTATTCTTGACTGATTATTCTGTCATTGTATTAATCGCATGTTTAATCTACAACTGCTTCACAGGAACTGACTTTATTAGAGCTGATTTATGTTCTAGTAGGGTCTGTCCGAGATTTGTGTGTTGGAACTAAAGCTAT
The DNA here is from genome assembly GCF_963993115.1 of Abramis brama. Classification (NCBI taxonomy): domain Eukaryota; kingdom Metazoa; phylum Chordata; class Actinopteri; order Cypriniformes; family Leuciscidae; genus Abramis; species Abramis brama. The sequence goes on from NC_139970.1 coordinate 26,028,965, forward strand.
GTGATATTTGGTGAGTGCTCTCTTTCGTTCACCTCTCCTGCCCTATTTCCATAGCTCTGTGGCTGCTGGACCGGATTAACAGAATCCCAGTCCAGTGCCGGAGCGCGGTAGCACTGAGAGCCTGTATCGCCGTAGCGATGTGCCAGGTACGCTCACGGAATTAGTTGGGGGAGGGGGTGTTCTGGCACTGACAGAGGGGCAACTCAAAAGGACGGAACCCAGGCATGTCTGTCCTGTATGTGTATATATGTATGTGCACGAGTATCAACAGGTTACATGAATGTACTGAAACATAAAGGCGTTGACTGTTGAAAACATCTTTGACCTTTGACCCTACATTGAACCATGTTTTGAAAGAATTTTGAGACGGAAATTCAGTTAGGTGACTGGTACTTAATGTTTTGTTTTCGGAAAAAAATAAGAAGAAATGTACAGGGGGTGGATGAAATAAAAGGGTACTACGTGAGAAATTAGTCACTTTTTTACATGGCTCAATAACCTAATGCAGAACACATTTGCAACCAGTATTTGAATCAGATCATAATAGCTTATAATGATTAACAGGCATACATATTTCCATGAAGTATAAATCTTGTTTCCTGTGTTTGACCAGGTGAACATATTGGCCACATTATGCATTACATGCAATACATTTAGATAAAGAATTTTTTCACAATTTATAACAGGACCCAGTGACCAATCATAGTAGAAGTATGAGAAGAACTTCCCACAATTTATTTATTATTTTTTCTCTCCTGGAAACAGCTGCTAAGCCCTATAATAAACATAATAATTATTTGGTTTTATTACATCACATCAATAGCAAGTAATTCACACCATGAACTGAAAAAGAATATAATTACTTTATATTTGTAAACGCAGACATTAATGAATTCCTTGATTATTTTCTTGTCTATCCACATAATCATTGATATTTTGCACACAAGTCATTCTAATAAAATCTCGGTCACTGATATTTAAAACAAAGTATGTACATATAATTTAAAATATGTGATAATGTAAAGCATTACATTCAGGCCAGAAACAAAACAATTTTCCTAAACTCTTAAACAGAACAAATAGTGAAACTGTACAAATTGTAGAGAAGTAAATATTTTTCTCTAATAAAGTTGTGATGTGGCATAATACAAGTGTCTAGCACCTGTGTAGTTGCCATGTTCAACCACTAGGTGGTAGAGTTATATTCTTCATTGAGTTCTCTGACATCAGCAATAGATCTTTTGTTATTACAACTATTATGAAACACTACAGAATATCACCACATACAACAAGTAAAGTCATTCATTATGAATGCATGTTGCTAATAAAACATATTTGCTACAACAACATCAAAGCTTTTAAAAGGGATAGTTCACCCCAAAATTCTGTCATCATTTATTCGCCATCATGTCACAAATGTCCCTCCACTGGGACAAAAGCTTAAGTACAATCTGTTCATATAAAGTGATTGTATCTTTTCACAAGAAACCTCTCAGGTTTCATTAAACATATTTTACTTTGTGTTTCGAAGTAGACCCAAGGTATTATGGGTTTGGAATGACATGAGGATGAGTAAATGATGACATATTTTATTTTTTAGCTGATCTTTCCCTTTAAGGGTTTTCCACATTTAAATACTCAACTGCTAACAATTATAAAATACTAGGGGTGTGACGAGACGCTTACTCCACGAGACGAGACGAGACACGAGATTGGGTTCACGAGAACGAGACAAGACGAGATTTTTACACAATTTTTAAGAAATCCTCAATGATGAAATATATGAATGGAAAATAGTCTTTTATTCAACTGAAAATCACAAAATGCAAAACAATTTATGTGCATTTTGAAATCAACTTGTACTGAATGTTATTTTACTTCTATTTTAATGAATTCTATGCAGTAAAGGACATGCAAACACTGCAAAATGTTTTGCTATAAACTCTACTTCTCCCTGTACGATTTCACATGAGAAATCTAACTCCTTTCCACAAATCGAACATAAAAAAATAAAACAGTATAAATAAAATAAATATAAATAACTGAAATAACACTTTAAGTGCAAACAGTAAGTGTGTATCCATAATCAAAGTACTGCTCTCTCAAAACTACAAGTTCAAACAGAAACAATTTTTTTCTTCAAGCATGAAAAAGAGATAAATTAACTAAGATAAGCCTAAGATTATGGTCATGTTCTTTTTCAAGAATATAAGCATGTCGACGATTTCTGGCAGCAGTTGAGACCTTTGGGCAGTAACTAGGGCTGCACGATATGAGGAAAAGCTGCGATGTGCGATAACATTGTTTAATATTGCGATGTCGATATGACTTTAAGCTATAGGCCCTACTGTTCCCATGTATTAGTGCTTTAATAGGTTCTTTGCGCGATAGGTCAAATGTTTATTACCTGCCTGGTTCAGATTACACTATTTTAGCGCGATTTTGGCACGATCCGTTTCGTGGAGACTCGTAAAGGACAACGGGCGTCGGGACGCAAGATTCGATCGTTTCATTTCGTATAGTGTGTCATAGTGGGCGACAACGCGTCTGTGATGCTTCACGACATCACGACAGAAAGACTAGCATGTTTAATTTTAACGGTCCTCCACGACGGGTTGAGTGTGAGCGAGAGTGAGTGAGAGTGCGGTTACAGTGAGTGTGCGTGCGAGTGAGCGTGTGTGTGTGTGCGCGCGAGTGAGTGAGTGAGCGAGGGACAGTGAGTGTGTGTGTGTGCGGAGTGTGTGTGTGATTGGCCCGGCACACAAATGATTTAAAAGTGGCAGGGGCATCTTCAATACAAATTTCACCCTCACGCTCCATCACGCTTACATCACAACAACTCACGAGACAAAGTTTTTTTTTTTTTTTTTTTTTTTTTTTTACTCACGAGACAAAGTTTCACCTCGACGAGAAATCTCGTCGCGTTTTAATCTCGCGAGATCTCGTAACACGAGATCTCGTCACACCCCTATAAAATACATCAAAATCTCCCTCTTTTTACCCAAATGCCTGCATACATGTTAATGAGATGACTGTCCTGCACGTGTCAGATGTAAAATTCTTGCTCATCCTCCGCAGTGCCTTCTTGACTACAGTCATCTATTGTTGCAATACCATTGCCGTTCTGCTGTCCTCTGTCCTGCAGCGCATCTGGCTGTGAGACCCACACATTCTTCCGCTGAGGTTTGTGTACTACACAAGGTGTGGATTTTGCAGAGACACTCTGTGTTCTAAACGGCACAGAAGTCTGTCTTACAGAGAATGAGGTGTTATTATAGGTCAGTTCAGCAAAGTCAAGACCTCCATCTGTTGGAGGAGCTGACTTGGGCCGTGGTGCTGGAGCCTTTAGACGGGGCCTCAGCTGTGGATGGGAATAACCTGAGACCACCGACAGGTCCACAGAGCTGGCGCTGATGGTTTGTCCTGTGTCCACATCTGTCTCTTCAGCTCCCACTAGTGTATCGACATTGACGCGGAAAATTGGAGCAGCCATGGAAGAGAAGCAGCGAGGACGGAAGCTTGACGGGGAGGCACACGAGGAGCGGGACTCATCTGTAGGCAGAGAAAAGAGGGACTGTGTGCGGTGGCCTGTCCATCCAGCCCGAAAGAGTTCCACATTCCTCTGGAGCTTCTCCACGCGGCCCTCCTGATCACACAGAGTAGGTGGAGACGTCCTGGAGGCGTGTGTGACAGGAGACGGAAGGGTCTGGGTCCGCAAACGCGAGGAGTTCCGGTGGTAGCGCCGATTCCGGTAGGAGGCAGGGCCGCGACCGTATGGTGGAGGAGGAGGAGGAGGAGGAGGAGGGGGCAGCTCTGGTGGAGGAAGGGAGGTGACCGAAGGATCTTCAGGAGGAAGGTGATAAAACTTTGCAATGGTATGTTTGCGGTAATACCGTGAACCTTGAACCTGACAAAAGTCAAATTGAGAGTGTTATTTGCAATTAGTAGGCACTAGGTCTAGATATACTAAAAAAATTCTAAATACAAAATCACATATTTTAAAATGTAATAATATTTCACAATATTACTGTTTTACTGTATTTATGATCAAATAAATACAGCTTTGGTGAGCAAAAGACACTTTAAAATAAAAATTCATTTGAAAGAATAAATATGGTTTGTGTTGTGTTCTGTTAGTAATTGTAAATGTTGATGGGCCTATTCAGTACATGGCAATATAATAAATGTCAATATTTTTTTACTTTTGTGTTATAAATTGTTGCCACTTGACAATCTATAATAAAATCTGGGTCCTAAAGCAAAACAAGTTGAATATCAGCTGCTTTAAATCTTTAAAACTTCTAACGTCATAATAGTTTGACATTAAATGAAAATAGCTTGGGAAAAGGAGCCATGTTCCTGCAACTGCCAAACAAAACACAATGTGGCTTCGATAAAGTAACTGTACACCTGTGGAGTGAGAGAGAGAAAGAGTGAGAGAGGAAAAGAGGAAAAATTCTCTTTAAGCATTTTTGAGTGTGTGCGCATGAGAGTAACAAAGTTCCACTGTTTTCTGCTTCACACCTCACTGCACATTCCCTCCATCCTTCTACCTCTCCCTCGATCATTTTCCTCTAGGTTTTTTGGTTTTCCATCCATCTTTGAGCCTCTTTGTGCCCCTTTTTCTCACTGTTCCACTCACACATTTCCCACGTTCTCCACATTCATACTTTTCTCTCTTTGTCCTTCTATTCAATTACAATTTGTATGTGCTATATCTTCCTCTTGGAATAGTTTATGTTCCTTTTCCCTCATGGGTTCTTGTAGGGTCAAATTAACACTCACTGAGCACCAAATATTTTTGGTGAGTAAACAAAATGGTCACTGGCAAGGTAATGACGCAAAATACATGTGTTTTGAAGTGTAAAAATTACAGTATTTTAATGTATTTACACTAATGTTCAAAAGTTTGGGTTTGGTAAGTTTTTTTTTGAAAAAGTCTTCTGTAATATTTATTTGTTCAAAATACAGTAACAGTAAATTTCTATATGATTAATTAATTCTTGTGATGGCATAGCTGAATTTGCTACTAGTCTATATACTATATAGAGGAGACTGAGTTAAGAGGGAGACTTAGTTAAATGAGAGAGTTTGTCTATATGTCTGTATATAGTCTTAAATTTAAATTTTTGCACATTCATTTGAGCGATAATGTGTATTATGTGTGAAATCCTCCCTGTGCCATTTGGCACCAGCAGGGGTTGATTAGTTAAAAGGCTGTAGACCAAGAGCCAAACCTGCTTTGATCGCAGCTAATCCAGGTCAGGCAAAGTTGACCTGTATCTGTTTGTGTGTTAGTTAATTTAGCTGTCTTTAGGTTTGTTTAGTACTTTTAGATTAAATCCAGTCCACACACAAGAGGCTGGAGGTGTTTGGATCTCAACTAGGATACACATTGAAAAAATCAGCATTTGCGTTTTGCAAGACACTACCAAAAACACCCTTAGGACACCACTGCAAGAGATGCAAAGAATATGAGCTGCTCACTAAATCTCAGGCAACCAATAATGAAAAACTGATCCACAACTCTGCATCTTATATGAACTAAAGTTAGGTAGGCAGCTAGCTAATATTTGGCTACCGCAAAACTTACCACAACTCTTTGCAATGATTCTCATTTCCATGGTAACAGTGACTTATCTGATTCGTGGAGATTAATAGGATTGTGGGTAATGTAGTATACTACTGGGAATTCCTCAACTAAACATGTTTTTTTTTTAATGATAAATGGTTTCAAATGGTATACTGTTAGTTGATGCATTACATGTCATGAGCTTTTTTAAATCAACATTTTTAGGTTACAATTTATGAACAATATTTAAAATGTATAAAGGAAAGTGTTTTTTATCATTTTAATCACCTTTTTGCATTCACTAGTTCATTTCAACAGTACTGTGGTGTGAAAAAAATATAAGACTTTATAAAAGAACAAATAGTTCATGTAGTCTCTTGATTAATAAGAGTTTATACAATGCTATGTAAGATAATTGGAGTTTAGTATGTCACTGTAGTAGGATTCATAAACTTTCTATCGGAATCTTTATTTTCCCATACTTCTACTCACATAGTTTAGTCATTTAAATGTTTACACAGTTCATGGAAAGAAGTCAGTATATGGTCTCTGAGATGTCATTTACATGCCGTACAAATTTTTAGGACCTCAAAAAAGGCTACTCTAAGTTATATTTTCCAATAATATACTCTCTGTCTTACCTGTAGCAATATTTTGTTCCCGTCATAATCGTTGGTTTGCCAGCGGACGTCACTGATGGGCGTGCAGGGGCGTGGCAGCAGTGGCACAAGTTCACCGACATCCCTCACTCGAATCTCCATCACAGCATTTTCAGTGGGGGCGGGGCTCTGGCCTCGGGGCACCCGCTTGAATGACAACTGGATTTCTGTCTCAGGGTTGGAGTAGACCACACAGAAGCAGAAATCCTCCTTCTTCTGGGCAAGCCTTCGGCGCAGGAGCAGCCTGTACAGACGCACCTGTTCGGTGTAGGTCTCGAAGCGACAGTAGACCGTAAAACGCACAATCTCTTTGCCATAGTGCACGTGGCGAAGTGCCCATAGCGGTGTGCCTGGTGCCAGTGTAACAAAGTCCTGGCTGGCTGGTGAAAGGGGTAACAGCCCTCGTCCGTTCACACGCTCTGTGTGGTGGTATCGCCACGGTGGGCATCTCAGTTGACAGTGGAGACGTTTAAGACTCTCTTCACCTCCATATTCATCCTGTAGAAATAGGATGACGGCCAAGGATGGCTGGTGTGATGGCGGTTCAGTGACGCGCTGTAGGTGGGCCTTGGGCTTTCGAGAGAGACCACCTGCCCGTTCTGACACCCTGAAGAGGGTAAGTTCCGGGTGGAGCCAGGAGAGGACCTGATCAGCAGCTTGCTGGAGCGTTCTGGCCTGACCGGGGTCAGTGATGATGTGGATAGAAACTAGGAAAGGGTCTTGTAGGTCCCCCATGGACAAATCACCTAACAAAAAGACATAAGAGGTGGGTGGATAGAGAGAATGATCCATAAACAAGTTGCTGCACTAATTCAATATAATATATATGAATTCCAATTAAACAGTGTAGCGACAGATTTTCTTCTGTATTGTGACAAACATCCGTGTGAAACGGATTATAGAAAAATGTAGGTTGGGGACTTAGGTTGTTAAATTGGATGGAGGCAGATCTGAATGCGAGATTGCAGTGAATTGTAAGAAAGGTGTGGGGTTTAAAAGGACCAAATTGGAGAAGTACAAAATACATCAGCAGAAAGAAGTCTGTTGTTTCACCGGAAAATAAAGTTAGGATTAAACATATTGATTAAACATTACGAGGTAAAATTAATAATTAAAAAATTAAACATGCATGGATGAATTGTTCACAAAGACCATTAACGTACATTTAGAAAATAGATTGAATTTTCATTTCATGGTACTTTAAATTATTTTTATAAAGTAATATATAAATAAAATGGATTCATAATCCAGTTAAGTGATTTTTTTAAAATCCTTTTTAACTAAGGACACAATCCTTTAAAACTGCCTCAAACCATTATTGCTTTTCATATTTTTTTTCATAATATTTTCATAATAAAAAATATCATATGGTTAAATAGACATAAGGGAAAGCGTGCAGTTTTAGTCAGATTGTTTTAAAATGGACAGAAAATACAGTCTGAAATCACATTAACGTGTAATTCACTACATTTACCCTTTTGCTGACTGTTTAAAGCAAACTGATGTTTAATTATGTTTCCTACTACAAAAATATTTAGGGAAATAAGTATATGGTAAGACATTTATCCCTTATTTGGGATATATGCTTCCCCAGACTTCCCTCAGTTTGTGCACTGCTACCAAGCCTACCACACACTATTGCCTTTATTTATATGAGGTGAGTTACATGTTCTGCTTTGTTCTGGCAAACCTACTTCAACTTTGACTTCTATAAAGGAAAGCACTGCGGGAAATGAAAAAAAAAAAATGGATGGGCTCTCAAGACTGAATGAAATCTTTTCATCCATGTGCTCATGTTCTGTAATCAGGCTGTATAGTGAACAGTACAGCCTCATTAGTTGCATTAGTGGATGGTTAGTAACCCTGGAGAAATGCTTTGGCTCCCTGTAGGACTTCTGAATAAGGTTTGCCCTTCCACTGAACCTTTGACCAGACCGAGCCTTTAGTGCACACACATACACGCACACACACACACACACACACAAATATCCTTGAGCACTAAAGTACATAAAAGACCCAGTTAACAAAGTGATAAAGGCATATGTGACATTTTATGATTGCAGAAATCAAACCTCAATATTCATAGCAGGAAACAATTGTAATTGTATGACGTGATGTAAAAACACATGAACTCTCAACATTCTAAGAAATGCTGCATAATGTAGCAAACCCTTTTATTGATATATCCATCTGTCTGGCTGCTTTAATCTATAGCAGCACGATATATCTTTGTGTTGTTATTATGAGAACACAGTTATTGTTTATAGCTACTCTAACAAACACAGAATCAAACATTTTTCTCAGTATATAGCAGAAAGTGGCAGGGCATGGACACCTGCCTCTTTCTTTTCCTCCACTCCCCCCCCCCCCCAAAAAAAAACTCTGTCTCCTGACTCATGGGACTCGTCCCAGTTTGTTTGTTGTTTAAGGTTGGGGGCACCAGAGGCCGAGGGAACGCTATGCTCTTACACACGTACACACAAAAACACACTCACGCAAGTAAACACACTTCTCTAGTTGCACTGCACTCTTGCAGGTGTAACTGACACACATCATTCAATGAAGGATCCTTTCAATTGATCAGTGTAGAAAAAACTAAGCAGTACCCTATATATTCGCTAAGCAAAGGTACTTGCTCAGACTTAAAACCATACAATATTTTTTCTACTGTATGACCTCTAGATTGAATACACATATGCAGACAGTCTCACGACAGACCTAATGTGATCCAGTTAATAATTTCAATTGCCAAAAGCTTTCAGCTGGAAGAAATTAAATGTGAATGATATGGCACTTAGCCCCGCAGACACACGGTTGATTCTCAGGAAACGGTATCCTTTGACTTATTACTAATGCAATTAAGAAATCACAGATACTGAACTACTTCACATTGTTTTATAGATTTAACTCAAAGGAAATGTTAAAATAAAAGTATTTTTATTTTTAAGTGTTGTTTTTCATTGGTATATTTGTTCATATTGCAGTTTGCAAGTCCCCATTTATCAGGTTAATGGCTTATAATTATAACTTTGTTAGGTTTTTTTTTTTTTTCTTTTTTTTTTTTTTACAAATGTTTAGTCATGCTGTGATATTTATACCTTTTAAATGTTTTGATCATTCTGACATCTTTTGAACACACTATCAGTATATTATAATGGTTACACTATTGTTTGTTTTTTTTTCTCCCCAATTATCGTCAGACATAGTGGTTATTGCAATCTGTGACAACCCTAAACATTTTTCAATGTATGAGGATTAGCAGAAATATCTAGTGAAACATCAAAAGAGAAGCCTAATTGTCACAGAAAAGAATAATGCAGACAAGTAAAATCTGAATAGAGTTTATTGAATAACACACAGGAAGTTAGCAGGTGAATCTCTGGATTACAGATCGTGATGGTGATACTGACATGTGAGTGATAAGTCTTATCTGTTGCAGGTAGAGAACAGAAGTGGCTGGTGAACTGAAGACTGGCAGACAATGACACACAAGAAGACTGAAGACGAAGGGCGGGACAGTTCGATGCACAAGTAAGTAAGCCACAGGGAAATAGTCAGGTAGAGGTTCAGTATTGAACAATGAGACCAGATGCTGATGAGTGTGTGGAGCAGGCTTAAATAGAGTGGAGCTGATGAAGGTGATTGATGGCAGGTGTGAATGATTGTGAAGTGTGTGCAGGTGTGAGCCAGGAGGGATTATGGGAAATGTAGTGCAAGGTGACTGGTCTTGTGACTGAGGATTGTGACAGCCAAGGTGGAGGCTGACGTCAACTGGGGACGACCGACAGAGGCGAAGCCGATGGATCCCAGGGCGCAGACGGAGAGCCAATGGAGAAGAGAGACATCTCTGGCACAGGAGTCCTAGGCGATACCGCGGCAACAATTGTCTGAAGAGGAGCCAGACTGCCCAAAGACTGAGGCGATGCCGGTGTGATGGAGGACCGAGGCATACCCGAAGGAAAGGAGGAGCCTGCTGCAGCCATAGTGGTGGAGGAACGGAGTGTAGCGGAAGATCCGCAAGTCCGTGGTGGAGGTAGTGTGACAACTGATCAAGGGGGAGCCGGTGGGACGAGGCAACCCAGTGAAGTCAAAAGGCTGAGGGTGTCTGGTGGAGTCGAAGGTAGGAGGAGCCAAGGTGGAGCCGACACAGGTTGATGGGCCGAGGCGGAGCGAGACGACCTGAGGCTGGAGGCGGAACCACTGGATCTATCCGCTCAGGCACTAATGGTGGTTGTAGGACCTGAATCTCAACGTGAGTGCTTGGCATTACAGGAGATGGCGAATGGCTGACAACCTCCAGCAGAGGCGGGGCTGGAGGACTGGCTAAGCAGGGTGGTGATGGAAGCAGATGAAGGCAAGACATTCTTAAAGGCGCTGACCTCTTATCTTCGGGCACTGGCTAACACGGCGGGTGGTAGCTCTCTGTCTACGAGGGGCTCACATGATTCCTCCGTGGTAAACACTCTCCAGACACCGGATTATAGCATCCCTCCAGTTCAGCCCAGAGGTGTCTGGTAGGGTCTTGTCGTCAAAGATTTTTCAGTAAAAAAACCCTCATGAGCCACATCAGCAAATCGCGCTGCATAATCCATTTTAAGGTCTGGTCTTCTGTCACGGAATAGAAGAATGCAGACACAGGTAAAATCTGAATAGAGTTTATTGAATAACACACAGGAAGTTAGCAGGTGAGTCTCTGTATTGCAGATCTTGATGGTGATACTGGCATGTGAGTGATAAGTCACAGTACGATGGACAGTGTTGAACAACAAGACCAGACACTGACGAGTGTGTGGAGCAGTCTTAAATAGAGTGGAGCTGATGGTGATTGATGGCAGGTGTGAATTAGGGATGAGTCACGATCTTTGAAAATTCGATTAGCCGAACTGCGTGCGAAATTCGATCATAAAATTTTGATCATAAAGCTTTTTCGAATATCGTTATATTTTCTCGCAATTCCAATGTGTTCTACCTAATTGATGCCGTGCCTACTGTCACAGATTGCGCAGCAGGGTGTTTTCCTGTCGAGGACACAAGGTTTTGCTTACAAGTAGGTTGCGCCCTACTGCGCAATCTAGGCTACCTGCATTGTGTATATAGTGTAAACAAACAACAGAAGAAGAGCATTGCCGTGACCGTTAACTCTGCGACCAACCATGCAACAACCAAGAAGCTCCGTGTGGGACTCGTTTAAAAAAATGAACAATGATAAAGTTGAATGTAAATTATGCCAAGCAAAAGAATAATGCAGACAAGTAAAATCTGAATAGAGTTTATTGAATAACACACAGGAAGTTAGCAGGTGAATCTCTGGATTACAGATCGTGATGGTGATACTGACATGTGAGTGATAAGTCTTATCTGTTGCAGGTAGAGAACAGAAGTGGCTGGTCGGCTCCACCTTGGATGCTAGGCGTAGTGAGCAGATCACTATGCTAATTACTAAGATGATAGCTAAGGATATGCTTCCCGTCAGCTTTGTTGAAGGAGAAGGTTTCCGGGAGCTAATGAAATTCATTGAGCCTGAATACACCATTCCAACAAGAAAGACAATCACCACCAGAGTAGAAAAAATGCATGGTGAAAGCGCAACTGATCTCACGTACAGTGTCATTGACCACGGATTCGTGGACGGCACTGACAAATGAATCATGTTACGATCACTTGCCATTACATGCTTAACTGGGAGATGCAGAGTGCCGTTCTGCAAACCAAAGCCATGCCAGAGCAACACACGGCTGAAAATCTGGCACTTGTTCTTTCTAATGCTAGAGACCAGTGGGGGCTAACTGGAAAGGTCACAGCCTGCGTGCATGACGTTGGATTGTAATGGAGGAGGTCTTACCCGTGTTGCACTCGCTAAAATGTGCCACCACTGCCTTGTGTGGGGAATATGATGTGTCCATCTCCATGGTGTACCCGGTGACCATAACTTTACTGTCCAAGCATCTCAAAGAAATCCCAGGGGAGAACGCCAAAGTCAAGGGATTCAAAAGCACAGTGTCTGTCTCACTGGAAAGGAGACTTGGGTCTGCAGAAGTCATACATCGCATCATTCCAAGACCCAAGGCACAAGCACCTGAGATTTGCAACAGATGATGTTAGAGGCGCTGTGCAGGCCGAAGTCAGAGACCTCCTGTCCAGCATTGATAACGCTGGAGACATGGAAGGCGCAGAGGAATCGGGAGAAAGGCCTACTGAACCACCGGCGGCTAAAAATTCACGAAATGACGCCCTCTCTGCTGCAACAATTGCTGTCTTGTTCGGGCGAGGATAACATCGAGCAGACAGCAACAGCCACAACCGAACTCTTGCAATACTGCCAAGACATATGCCCACCAATGAACGCTGACCCCATGACATGGTGGAAGGCCAACGAGAAGAAATATCCCCGACAGGCAAAGTTAGCAATCTCCTACTTGAGTGTGCCTGCAACTTCTGAGTCCATCCATCCGAGTGGGTGTTCTCCGCTGCTGGACTAATTGTTAATAGGTTGCGCTCACGTCTCCTCCCAGAACATGTTGACATGCTAATTTTTTTTAACAAGAATATGACATATGCCTAAGCATTAGGCTATGAATAGTTACACTGATTGAAACTAATTTGTTAAAAAAAATTTTTTTACAAGTAGGCAGTTAAAGTTGTTTATGGCAGGTTCGCATAAAATCATTATGACATGTATACTACCGCATTTATTTTATTTTTTGATCTAACGAGCATCTGGTTTGGCGATGCAGAAACGGACTGTCGTGCTTATTGTTTTTATACTTTTTTTTCTTCTTCCAATTAGCCTACCATAGGCCTACTATGTAAAAAAGATAACGATGAGAACATGTTATTTGTTCAATTAATAAACAGTTTGTTTGATGACAAATCGCTAAAGATGAAATTGGCCTCTCTTTCTGTCATTGTGAGAATTTTTTTTTTTTTTTTTTTGATTTTCGAACAATATTCGACTTCTGCTACTCGATTCTCAAATGGCATTTTTGGCAGAAATTCACATACGTAGTGTGAATGATTGTGAAGTGTGTGCAGGTGTGAGCCAGGAGGGATTATGGGAAATGTAGTTCAAGGTGACTGGTCTGGTGACTAAGGATTGTGACATTAATGTTATTAGTTATTAATATTTTTTTCAATGAATTATTACAAGGCAGTGATACTACTATAATTTACTAAGTTATCTATTATTAATAAATTCCAAACTTACTGTAACAGGGTTGAAATACAGCAGCATATTCTCATGTTAGCATATTATGTGACCCTGGATCACAAAACCAGGTATATCGCACAGGTATATTTGTGGCAATAGCCAACAATACATTGTATGGGTCAAAATTATCGATTTTTCTTTTATGCCAAAAATCATTAGGATATTAAGTAAAGATAATCTAAATTTAAAAAATTGACCCATGTGACTGGTTTTGTGGTCCAGGGTCACATATGTCTAAATAAGGGAAATCTGGTCTGTAAGTTTATGTGTATCTTTCCTGACTATGAGACACAGCTCTGCGTTCAGCTAGATTCAAGAACTTGAGCTTGATCACTTTAAACCATCTGTAATCTCAGCTGAGTCTGTAATGGAATGTAATCTATTTGGCTGTGTGAGACTTAAGCAACAACATTAAATAAGTTTAGCACCAGCTTAACCATCCCTAATATACACCACAATCTGGTGCCATTCTTACACTGTAAAAGTGGTGACCTGCAATTATGGCTATTTCTCTCTTACCTGCCCCTTATATTTAATCTTGTTGGTGTAACATAATGCATTTGGGTTGACAGTGATGTTAAATAATATTTTTGATTTGTATTAAAATCAATTAATTTAGATGTAACCACATGAAGCATTTCTCTTTTTTTCAGTGTAGAAAAGTAAATGTACAGAGATATAAAGAGGGAACACAGAGTTCAGAGAATATGCATTCGACTACAGATTCTGTTTATGCAGAGCACTGAAGTTGTTAGTGATGTGACAAAACAAAGATATAGAGAGGAAAGTGTTGTGCACATGGTTACAGACAAAATCTGATGAGCTGCAGAAGCGACGAAATGCTGACATGACTGATGATGCAGCAGTAAGCAGTTATTCATGGCAGCATTTCAAGAAAGCATATTGTCATACTGTTGAAAAAGAGAGACAATGCAGAAACAATAAAGGGAAATGTGGTGGAAAAAGTGAAAAACATTTCCCTTCCATGTGGAGGTGTTTTGATAAAGGAAAAAGACAATGGAATATGAATTCAAAATAACATTCTCATTATAAATGAACATTATAAATTGCACCCTGTCATCTAATGAAATATATATATATATATGTGTGTGTGTGTGTGTGTGTGTGTGTGTGTGTGTGTGTGTGTGTGTGTGTGTGAGAGAGCAGCCCCTGCCCCTCTCTTTCTCCCCCTCTCTCCTTATTTCTCAAACAGTCTCATTCTGTTTTCTTCATTTTCTGTCCCTGATTCCCCACTGAACCACTTTTCTTCATTCTTCAGTAAATTATACAGTCTATTATGCGGTGTCCTTGATGGGCTCTAGGTTTTAGAGTGTGTGTATGCGTATGTGAGTAGGTGAGTGTGTCTATATGTGAGTGGGTGAGTAAAAGAGTGTTCTTCCTGCGCTGTCACTGGGAGGAGTGTTTCCTGCTGCCCAGATTAATGGGCTAATATTGGACATTAATCCCTCCATAGGGAAACAGACTGGGCCCAACACAGCCACATGGAAAGGTCAGCCACAGACACACACACACAAGCAGGCACTCACACGCAAACAAGCGGAGGTGTTAGAGCTCACGAAACACTTCAAGCTGTGATTTCGAGAACAAACTAATCTCACTGTCATGGCAACAATTGTCAAGTGTTTTAACTAACTGAAATCTTCCACTTGTAATTTCTAATGTGCTTTTTGAAATACATATTGTTCCAAGATTAGCTTTGCAAATAATAGTCCCTTGAAAACACCCCAGTGAGAACAAGACAACATGATGGTATTTGAAGTGCATCAGTCAGATATGGCGAGTTGAAAATGTGTGTGACATGTTTTATTATAAAGTTAATCTGAATTGCAAGGGGAATGTACCAACAAATGACATGTACTCACTGCTTGCTGATGACATAAGACTGTAGTCAGACCTGAGAAGAGAGTGAATGACAGAAAGGAGAGAGAAACAGAGAGAGACTTTTGTTAGAGACTGTTAGAGTGATTTAGGATTCCAAGGTTTCAAAGGAAGGTCCTACATCTGGACAAACAATCCTGGGTGTCATGATATATAGTGTGTGCAGTAGATCCTCTAGTGTATACAGTACACACACATATATGCAAAAGTTATGATCAAAGATTGTCTCTTTAGCTGCTTTGTGTCAAAAAACTTCTATGCTCCCAGCTCAACTGTTGCTGAGAAAGGTTAAAAAACAAACAAAGAATGAGACCTTTTTGAAATATTTCATACCTTATGTACACGTGCCATTGTTACCTAGTGTTTTTTTTTGTGTGTGTGTGTGTTCATTGTACATGCTTTGTTTTATCGCTCTCTGGTCAAACTTTTTCCTTTCCTATCTCTCTCTCTCGCTGTCTTCCCTGTTTCTCTGGTAATGAGAACAGTGTAATACCAAATATTTTTAAGAACAAGGAAATTCCATGTATAGTTAAACTTGAATTTTGAATGTTGTCATTTAATGCTGTAATGTTATGGTCTTTACTGGTAATATGGTGCAACGTACACTACTGTTCAAAAGTTTTGGGTCAGTAAGAATTTTTAAAGAAATTAATACTTTTATTTTGCAAGGACACAATAAATTAATCAAAAGTGATGGTAAGATATTTATAAAGTTACAAAAGGTTGCTATTTCAAATAAATGCTGTTCTCTTGAAATTTCTATTCATCAAAGAATCTTGAAAAAATGAATCATGGTTTCCACAAAAATATAAAGATGCACAACTGTTTTCAAAATTGATAATAATAAGAAATGTTACTTGAGCATCAAATAAGCATATTAGAATGATAGAATGATGATAGCACAAGAGACTTCTTTCAAAAACTTTTAAACTGTATTGTACATACCATGGTCTTTACTTGGTTTCTATGTAATATTTAATACAAAGAAAAGTATCATAAAAGCCTCTAAATGATATTGCCATTACAGTGAATGAGATGTGTTTTACATTTGCTAATCCTGAATCAATGAGTGCTGTATATAATGAAAATCTTAATGCGGGTGATAGAAGTGGTGAATTTTCTGTTGATTTTTATTATTAGTCTCACACTTCAACAATGAACTCTTGAGCATCATTAGAAAGCATCATTTTTAAAATTCTCTGATCTACTGCCATTCATGCAGTTTACAGTCAGTTACTGTTTTGGAAACAAACTAAATGAGAACATAAGGCACACAACAAGACACCCACGTAAACCTAATCTGAAAACCATTCGTGGAAGATATTCAATAGGCTATATTTACAAATGGGAACGAGCCCTTCATATAATTTTTACCGGATCATCCAGATACAACACATTTTTAGGTCAGATAAATTTCTAAGACATTTTTGTCCATTTTAAGGATAAGTTTGATCTAGATCTAGAACTAGATGATCAATCTCAGTGGTAAAAAGAACATTTTAACAGAAATGTTGTGATTCCAACTCAATGATGGATAAGCTATCAACATTTGAACTTAAACCAAAAGTTGCTGCTGTGTACTGTAAGTGGCTTTGGATAAATGCATCAGCTAATTGAAGACTGGAAGGCTGTCACTGAAGTCATTAGAAAGGTGATGAGGCCAACAAATGATTCAGAATAATATTCTAAAACAGATTATATACACAGTTACATGTACTCCAGAATGTAGGATTTAAGCAATATGCCAAGACTACAGTCCTACTAAAGCAGTACCTACACCTACAACACAGCCATTATGATGTGACATACCTATAAACAAACCAGGATGCATCTTTTCATCGTTCACAGCTGAAAGCACAGAATGATGGTACAGATCACACATGACTTTGAAATAATTAGAGTTAAATCTCAGATAGAGAGCCTATGTGAGAGGTATGTGATTATTAGAATGGCTACTTCTGTCACTCTCTTGTGCTAATCAGCCAAGAAACATGCAATAAGAGCTAAACTCATTGAAATCTCTGCGCCAGATGTCTTGGGTGTTAATGCCAAACAACAGATGGTTAAATGAGAAATGGGGCAAAAGAGGTAGAAACGAAACAAGAAAACTTCAATTAAGCGCCCTGCCAAAATTATTTTTTATTAATGACTTGCGCGGATAATGAATCAGAATCCTCGTCAAATTACTCACTTTAAATGAATCAGATTCTTCTAAGCGCGTTGGTGTTTGTATCACATCGGCGTCTAAGCTAGTGCATTATGGCTATATTCGCAGTAGGCTACTTTATTTCATTATCTAAGCAAAATAAGTTTTTTATCATCGCTCACCCTCCGGTCTCCGCTCCTGAATCAGCGCACTCATCTTCTACTGAATTCTTCATCTCTGGTGAAAGTGTCAGACAGTAACTTCACATGCCTCCCGTTTTCTCTTCTGCACTTTAACGCCCACGTACACGACACACAATGACTGCGAATAACTTTATAAAGCTGGGATGGACAAAAGACCCCGGTAAGGGTGACAGGAACAGGTAACAGTGACCCGCCAGAGTCTGTCTGATCTGGTTCGTTCGTGAAGCTTTGTGCGTCACCGTCGTTCATTCAATTCAATAGCGTTGCGTTTACCGCTCCCAGGTGGCACAGCGAGTATTTCACTGGACCATGAGACAAACATAATGCGCACTCAGTCTGCGTGGAATGTGAACATTAGGATAAATAATAAAATAAAATAAAAAATCACTTAAAGTAGGCTATCTATAAAGCTATATGCATTACGAAATATTATTAATCTTAAAACATAGTCGATATGGATGCTGCATGCATTATGGATGCGTTGCGACACAATGAGAAATCCCCGACAGAAATATTTTACAGGCGCACTCACATTTGTTTATTTTGCCAAAATGTTTTACATATTAAGAAAATTAATAGGATAGGCCTACTCTTGAGATATAACTTAAATAGCTTAATGTAGGCTAGATACATTCTATAAAAAAGCTTTATTCTAATAATAATAATTCGTTACATTTATATAGCGCTTTTCTGGGTAGGTTACTCAAAGCGCTTTACATAATTATGGAAGGGGGAATCTCCTCAACCACCACTGTTCTACATGGAGCAGGTCGCCCTCTCATGGCTGCGGTGTTAACATCACATAGATATGTAGATTCCCAATACAACAACAATGATAACGTGTATTTATGGAAGCAGATCAGTCTCATTATTAATTCACGCAAAAAACTTGATTCACATGCGTTGACAATTTCACATGCATGAAACAACATTCACGTGCACACACACACAAAAAAAACGTGCGTGAAAAAAAAAAAATATATTCACAAAAATCAATTCACATGCGCAAAATAAAATTATATATTCATAAAATATATTTTACAAATGCAAAACACAATTCGTAGATATACAACTGTGCACAAAAATCTTCGAATGTTTAAAATTTATGAGTTTATCCTGCAAATCGTCAATCACGTGTAAATCACCTTGGATTTGTGTGCTGTTTTTGAGACTTTACTGACAGTGCTCTCCTCCTACATGGATCAGTCGTACTCTTTAGCCAATCAGATTTAATCTTAGCAATCGACCAATCAGCATCACTAGAGGGCGTGCCTACCTGCATGTTACTCATCAGCTTTCAAGTCCAGTGGTTTTCAAGACACCATAGGCACAACCTTAAAGGCACACTATGCAGTTTCTTGTATTTAACGTTACTGTCGTAAAAATACCACTCACGCAGAGCCGTCGTTTTCTGCTCCTTGACTCTTCCGACCGCGCTTTCTTCGTTTTCTTCGTCGACTCTGCCATGATTCACGTCTGAAATGCGTGCTAGTGTCTTCCATAGAGGCTGCTTCATATGTTGTTGATGTATGTAACGTTGTGCCGTAAAGCAAGTCGTGATTCTCACGAGATTTGTCGGGGCGCCACCTCTCAAACCTGCATTGCTGGTTTTGCCAGCGGCGTCCCCCACCTGCTTTGCTATCGGGATGATTCGCCCTACTACGAGTTTGTTTACCATCGAAATGATTTCGAAGCTGTTATATTAAGGTACAAATCTTGCATAGTGTGCCTTTAAGCAATGCCCTGCACTGAACGGTGGTTTAATGTCAACATTGTGACAACGCTGTAACAACCTTCACCACACAACGTAGTTATAGCAACCTTTTGGCCATGTTGTTAAAACGTTATTGGAAGTTTGGGTACGTTGTGCCAATGTTCTGTGTTTGCTGGGTAGCTACTGCTCAGTGCACCTTACAAAGCACAAACATAAAATGATTCTGAGAAATGAAGAAGACTTGACAAAAGATATTATTTTATTGGAGGACAAACAAGAATAATATTTCTTAATTAAATAATTATGCAAAAACATAAAATGAGCTGTAACTACATATTTATAGAAATTAAGCCTAACGAAGAATTCATAGCATACACATAACACTGCCATTCAAACAATAAAATGTATTGGAAAGCTAGGGTGAATTGCCCTAATATAGGACATTTTTTGCATTTCAGACTTATGTGACATATTGCCATGTGTAGCCAAAACACTAAATACACACACCCAATACCATTTTAAAATCCACAGGATGTGTCCTAATCAAATCAAAAAAGAAAATGCAGATTACACATTCATAAAAGAAATGATAGTCTCATGACTTGCACTAAGAGCATTAATGTTGTGTCCCAAATGTGGGACACTGAAAAGTCTATGATAAAAGGCCACAATCACTGATTCATGTAAAATAGAGAAATCTTCTTAAGTTAACTTGATTCTCTTGGTTATGTATGGATGAAACATGGATAATTGAACATCATTAGACAAATAATACAATATGATAGTTTTGATGCATTTATTATAATGACATTAAGCAACTATTATCATAGGCCTATGTTATAGAAAACAGTTAAATCCACAGTCAGAATTCCTGACTGTTCTCTAGTTAATTTTACTTAACAACAAATACATTCAATCACAACAGGCATAGCCTAGGCCTATGTGAAGGCAAAATATAAAATCTGGCAACTTGCAAAACCCCCACCCAAAAAACAACTCACAGATTGAGCAAACTTTAGCCTAGATTCAACCTCGAGTCAGAATTCATTCTAATATTGCACAACAACACTAAAACCCTGTAAATAACCATTTTTGTCCCCCAAACCATGCCCCACCACAAATTTTTGACTGACGGAAGTACGGTCCCACATTTGGCTAATACTGTCCCACTTTTTGAAACCTTATTTCTTAAAGTGGGACACTAGGAAATTTGGTAAAAATATAAAAAATATAGTTTATACATACAAAGTCATACTATTTTTTGATGGACAAACATTTCATAAGCACATTAGGCCAAAACATAGCTATGTCACTGACCTTTGGGTGGTCTTCACACAAGGTGTTTCTTGTTTGATGATTACTTTACCCTCATATATGACTGGACATTTGCCCACTTTAGGGCAATTCACCCTACTTACACTAATACATCAGTCTATATACTGTATGACAGGTGAAAACAGGTAAAAAAAAAAAAGATCTCTAAAAATATCACTGTATTTTCACTGCAAGTGAAATGCAAGGAAGTCAGCTTTGTCAGACTAATTTATAACGCTAAAAAAGCCTTCAGAAGTTATCTAAAGTTTTATTTGCCAAAAGGTCTGGTTCTACTTCTAGTCAATGTACCCTTCCGGTTCCAGAAGAAGATACTGCTGTAGTGGCTTTGGCACAGGGAGACTGGGAATGAGTGAGTAGCAGTTTTTCCCAAACTGTTTCCTCAGTGCAGACCGACACAGATGCTGTAAACAACGTGGTCTATACTCCAGTGCAAAAAGAGACTCATAAAAGGGTTGGTGAAGCTATAAAAAATAATCAGTGTATTAATATTTATTTATTTTGCTTCACTATGGTACAATAATGCAAACATGCATTGACTCATTCCAAAGCTGATTTGATTTTCCTTTAAGTCTTTAGCCTTGTTTTGCTACACAGTATTTGAAATAATTATGCTATAAATCATGTTTACACAGGTTTCATATAGTATGAATGCAAAGATCCTGGTGAAATGATAAGAGACTCACATTAAAGGTATCCTCAGGTATGGCCTCAACCCATTTGTAGGTTACAGGAACACGTGTGTATGAGTTAAACAGGATTTCCACCGTTTTAGGTGCCCCTGCACAGGCTGTCAAAACCTTAAAAACAAAAAAACAAACAAAAAAACATTAAATTAATTCATTTTAAAAACTGATCATATCACAGAGATAGAAAATGCATGAGACATCAGCAAATTAAAAGACTTTAAATCAGCTTTTTTCAGTAGTAAGAAAATGTTATGTAATGAAATAAGAAGAGGGTTTTTTTTATTTTTTGTCGAGTATTGAAAATGCTATTATCTAATGTTATTAGTGATCACCTTCAGCAGTGCTTGTGGCCAGACTTTAATGGAGCCGTGATTTAGCAAGGTCTGAACAACCATGTGAGGTTCCCATTCTTGCCGAACCACAGAGCTCTGTAGAACACTAGATAGCGGTGAACATCCGTTGTAGTCAATGGCATTGATATCAGCCCCATGATTCAAAAGAAGGTCCACCATCTTATGCTGAACATTGCGGGCTGCCTTGTGCAGAGGACTGCGGCGTTCTTTATCAGCTAAATTAATGTTTGCTCCATAGGCCAGGAGGAGATGACAGAGCTCGAGGTATCGTTCATCTTCGCTGTTGGCTGTCGTTTCTGGTGCGACTCCACAAACCACCCCCAGTGGTGTTTCACCCGAAGAGCTGCTATGGTTTACACAGGTTCCGAATCGTAGGTACAGCTGTGCATGGTGGGGCAGACCATGTCTAGCTGCCACATGCAATGGTGTTTCTTCCTCTTCCTCACTGGGTATGTTCACCTTGGCACCATATCTCACCAAGGCTTTTGCACAACTACAATAAAAATGTACAGCAAATGCTCAATATGAGAGAATACAAACATTGCAGCTTGAACTGATTTTTCCTAAAATTTATTATAGATAGGCCTACTTTTTGAATAATCCAGCTTGCACTGCAAAAACAATAGGTGTAATTATTTTCGGGGGGAAGAACTTGCTGCACATTTTGCACTAAAGATAAAATATTAATATGGGTTTCATACGAGTTATTAATGTAAAATAACACATAATTTGACAACATATTCATACTTTATTACTTATACTTATCAATATACTTAATTTAGTATATTTTACTATTGCGTTTGAATTCTACTCATGATAATGATAAAAATAAGGTGTATTAATACTATACTGTAGTATGTATGATTTTCAAATGATGATACCGTAGTGATTGTGGTGTTCTGCAGAGATGTAAGGCAGTCAGTCCCTCCTCTGTAATCTGGTTAGGATTAGCTCCATGTTCCAGCAGCAGCTCTACACATTCAGTGTTGGCGTTAACACAGGCCTCATGAAGTGCTGCTCTTCCTCCTGCGAGAAGGTTGGGGTGTGCGCCGTGCTCCAGTAAATACTGTAGACATTCAGAGAAACCTTGTGCAGCAGCAATACACAGTGGGCTTGTCAGTTCTCTTTTGTACTCCAAAGACCAAAGACCTGAAATGGGAAGTATTACCAGACAATCACAAGTGTGATATGTTTTTTTAACCTTTAAACGTCATTCACTACCTTCCTCCTCGTTAATTTTTTAAAGTATATACCTTCTTAGTATTCCTCAATCAATTCATTATAAACAATATAGCAAGAAACATTATAAAAGAAATGCCTGTATTCCCATTATTGTAAAAAGTACACGAGGTGTGTAACAGTGCAAGTATATTTTTTTCTGCACAACGATAATTTAATCTTTGATGATGAATAAGTGCAATTATTCACTGTATTCCACAAGGTAGCAAGGTCTGATACACGATGAAGTGAGTAACTGTAGGCAAAAACAAAACTAAAAAACATCATCAAAACTTGAAACGGCTCAGCGATTTACTGCAGAGCAAGTACTGAATGCAATCAATAGTGTCACTGTCACTTGATGGTGGATCTGGTGAAGAAGCTTTCAGCGATCAAAATATTTTGAAAATGATAGTTTTGAGAATATGTTTGAGATTGTGAATATGAGCCAGATGCTGAATGTGAAATGAGCTCTGACAAGGACAGTGAAGATGGTATAAAACATCTGCTCAAACTGAACCCTTCCAAGCTCCAAAAGGTAACAACATATGCTTTACTTTATTCTTCTGTAATTGTTACTCTAATATCAGGAGAGTTTTATATTATCGTGACAGGTAGAGATCCATCTCTGTTAGATATAGCTCCGGGTCGCTAACGCTGAATCTTACAGAAAATAAGACAAAATGTTAAAATGAGGGACTTATTAAATGTGACACTGACTGAAGACTGGAGTAATGACGACAATTCACCTTTGCCATCACAGGAATATTACATTTTAAAATCTATTAAAATAATCAAATAAATGCAGCCTTGGTGAGTATAAGAGCATTCTTTAAATAAAAAAATAAAATAATAATAATAATTTGTACTGGCGCCAAACTTTTGACCAGTAGTATATTTCAGAATAGATTCTAAAAAAGTAAATAAAATAATATTAATGAAATAAAGTAATAAGAGTAGGAATACTACAATAAAGTCTTAAAATAATAGATAATAATAAATACTCAAAATATAAAATAATAGAGAAATAATACATCTAAAACATTATAAATGCTCCACAGTAGCAAAATAAAATGTTTAATCTCTGTTATCAACTGGGAGTAAACTCAATCTTTGTTTTATCCAACAACACAACACAAAAAAGTACATTATTTTCAAAATACCTGTCCCACAAATGACTGTTTTACCTGAGGGTCCAAATGTGGTTTCTGTGTGAGATTTCCACTCGAGTTCCTCCCGGCTCACATTGTAAAACACATCAACATCAATATAGTTCCTTTTAAGGAGGGTTCGAAGCCCTCTGGAGTCTCCCTTCACTACAGCTCTATAGAGCCACAAGGAGCGTAAATGAGCTCTTTCCCAATGATCTTGTCCTAACTCACAGTTATCATCCAGCAGAGCCTGCCATCCATTCAGCTGCACAGTTGAACAGAGGTTCTCAAAGCACATAGTTCTTAGCATCTCCGCCTAACTTCTCAAATGGCCTATGCTTTCAAGGACTTGAGTTTATATAGTGCTAGTCATGTTTTCCTATGGCTTCAAGCACTTTTTGCCTCTATTTTTAGTAAGCCATTGTTCTCCATCAGTTGGTCATAGCTTACTGGCGCCATTTTTAGTTGTTGATGTATGAGATAGATGCTAAATCCTTTGAGCTGCAAACATCTATGTCCATTTGTAGACTTTTGTTTTATTTGAATAATAGACCCATCTTTCAGGTACAGTTAAGACATGCTCTGTTAAAGTAGCTCTACTACCATGTAGCCTATGCCAAAAAGTGCCTATAGCGTGACAGGTTAGATATTTATAGTAGAAGCAGAGAGTTTAATTGCAATGGCATAATCTGTGGGTTGTATGAGATCATTTTTTGTGAGGGCACACCAGGAAAATCTTTACTGGAATCTGCAGAATGAGTAGTAGGAGTGTTGCATGGAGACCGAACCAAACAGGGATCAGGGCTCTCGAGTATTGATCTGTGCATGACATTCATATGCACAGAAGATTACCACAATCCCTTAGAAATCCTGTGTCAACTCTACACAGATTCCTCACCTCAGTAATGTGCCATCCGCCCACAGACAGTGTGAAGCACAATGCTGTGAGTTAAGGGCTTTCTAAGTGATAAAAGACTTGTAGAGCGTGGCAAGTTTAGTCTATTTTAAAAGATGCAAGCTTTGTTATCCTTGCATGAAAAGCTTCAAAATGTCAGTGTGTCTCATGTAAGACGCCTGTCTCATCAAGAGTGAGTGTAGGGAATGTGAGTGGAGTTTACTAGCAGACGCGCTGTCCGAAGTCGAAGCCTGGATTACAGTATGACTCGTATGTCATACATATATATATATATATATATATATATACATATATATAAAAAATTTATGAAGACTTCAGATGCAAAAGCCTCTAAGTGCCATCTGAAATTTTCTTCTAAAATTACATTTTTATCAAGCTCGTATATTTAAGTTCAGTAATTTCACTTTAATGACAATTAATAGGTAATTTTCATTGCCATTAAAGTGAAATAACTGAACATAAACATACAAGCTTGATAAAAATGATCATTCTAGAAGGAAATTTCAGATGGCACTTAGAGGCCTTCATATCCAGTTGATGTCCAAATTTACAGCAGATCATTACCAAAATTGTTAAATCTGATTATTGGTCAATAGACTGTCAAATTCAATTGGAAACTCACCCTCATGTCATTCCAAACCCATAAGACTTTCGTTCATCTTTGAAACACAAATGGAAGATTTTTTTTAATGAAAATATCAACCAAGTACAGTTGAGGTTCCGCTTATATGTGATGTGCTCAAAATATGTGCGACGATCAATGTTTATATGCAAATAAAGGCATAAATTAAATCTGTTCATCATAAAAAGCGATCTTGTCTCTTTAGAAGACTTGGATTTAACCAAGTAGATTATTGAAAGTCTTACGGTTTTGAATGACAAAAGAACAATGATGACACATTTTCCTTTTTGGGTGAACTATCCCTTTAATACATTATATTAGTTTATTTAGAATATGATTTCTACATGTGATGTCAGAATGAGACTGCTAAAAAGATCAGCCTTTCATGCTGGTCCAAACTGGTTCTTTGCTGGTATAGCTGGTTGACCTGCAAAACAATGTTGTTCACTAGAAAAAAGAAA
Organism: Abramis brama; assembly: GCF_963993115.1. NCBI lineage: Eukaryota > Metazoa > Chordata > Actinopteri > Cypriniformes > Leuciscidae > Abramis > Abramis brama. The sequence continues at coordinate 26,055,107 of NC_139970.1, forward strand.
AAGAAATGGCATCACTGACTAGCACTAGCACTGGTGAACAACATTGATTTGCTGCACCCACTAGTCCTGCACAAAACAAACCAAACACTAAACCTATTTAAGCTATTTAAGAAGCCAGTTAATTGCACCAGCATACCTGAATCCAAATTTTGGGAACCAGTATCCAAACTTCAACATATGTTGGTTGGTGTTATTCACAACAGATGCACAACATATGCTGCCTTTCAGCAGGATATTGAAACTCAAGAACATGACTGATATGAATATCATTGAATTTTTCTATTTTAATTAGCAAAAGTCCTCTCTGAAACATTATGAATGCACAAAGTTGAGTTTACACATTTATTCACACTTCAGACCAAAGTAATGATGCTGAAATATAAACAATTCTTCATTGTCTTCCCTAAAATAATATTTTATATCTCCATCCTATTCATCAGATCTGACTCACCCTGTTTCTGAGCAGTCCACAGCAGTTCATCACTCTGAAACTCTAACACTTTGTTCAGTTGCTCTGGATCAGAGAATCCATCCTGAATGTCCCTCCAGTGGTGAGTTAACAGGTCATCGAGAACAGGGGGACAAAGAAAGTCCAACCCTGGTTGCCTATGACCTTTGGTCTTTTCTAAAGACGACCGCCTTCTCTCTGTCAAGAACGTGGCCTTTCGACTCACAGCGCCTTGGGAGAGCATGGCTAATATTGACAACCCTTTCCACTTCTTACCTGTCCGTTTTTATGGCTATTTATATTATCACTGCTGCTCTATATCCTGTATTTTTAGTACAAATGACATGTGATCAGTGCAGGGCAATTGCATGTCAAGGATGCCTTGATTATTGTTTTCACCAACAACACAGAGGCTGAGTTCGATAAATATGCCAGATGCACAGCTGAGTGGAAAGCATTGCTGGTGATATCACCACTAAACGAGCCAAGAATAGAATCCAGCTCTCCGTTTCAACAAATCATGAGGTGTGACAGCATTGTCCTCCAATCAGACTGGCCACACAGCTGCCCGGAATCTGATCCACACAGGTGCTTATACCTTGTGACCTTAATTCCAAAAGTGCCCTGAGCTGTTAACTATAATTCCAGTGATAAGTGAAAGGGCATCAATTTCTCCTCAATGAAAACTTATTCGTTTATTTAACATTATGTGCTGATTACTTGAATTAAGTCAAAACATTTGTTTTACATATAGCTTTAAGGTTTTGATTGTTTTTATAGGCAGTTCCAATGCAGTTGTGTAGGTGCATGTGAAAGTAGTCATTAGCTGACCTCACATGTTATACAATTTAAAACATCTCCCAAACAGCTGATGACATACTTGGGTATTTTATGGCTGTACTGATGAGGACAATGAGGACAAATTCAAATTAATGGTTTGTTATTTTCATGTTGATAAGCAACAAGCAGTGTTGGTTTCATGCAGGGGTCTTTTAAACACATTTAACATGGAGAAGGGACCTGTGTTACAAACCAGGGCAAGTTGCATAAACACAAGCATGGTTTTTGGTCTCAAATTAGTCCAATTGAAATTTTCATATAACTCACTTAAAAAAATGGTATGACTAGTCTTAAAGAAAAAACTTAGACAACAAATTTGTGAGACTAAGTCTAAGCAAGCAGTTTATGCAAATGGCCCCTAAAGGTTGCTTTTTAAGACTGAATTATTATAACATGAAATATCATTCCACTCAAATGCATTTACACACTTTACAAACTATTTACAAAACCAATTATGTGTAATTATTACAAATGTATAGAGTCATACAACTTTATTTTATTTTATTTTAATTTACATTTTAATTTCATTTAATTAATTTTAGGATGTGGGAGTGACAATAAAGCATTTAGCTGAACTTTATAACCATTAAGGGATGTTCTGTATAAGTTGTTTATATTTAAAATAACTACCCTGCAACGTTCAGGAAATGTTATTTTATGGTTGAAAAATAATAACCTACAAATTACCATTATTTTGGTCGAAGTTATGTTTAGATTATTTAAAAAGAACCACCCAGCAACGTTCTGGAAAAGTTATGATTGCAAAAAAAAAAAGAAACCTAAAAGAACATTCTTAGAGGGTTATTAGGCTATTTGGTTCTATTAAAAAAAAAAAGAACCAAATACTAATGTTAGGGGAACGTTCTGTGTCTGTTGGGTGTTTAACTAGCCATATTAGCGTACTGGTTTGAAATTAGCCTGCAAAACTATCTAATACAATTTTAATGATTTTATCTGCAAAAGTTTAAATGCTAAACAAAATTTGGCCAATTTTATTTTTTTCTTACCACAAAATCTTTTTTTTCTTTCTTTATAAAATCTGCATGTGCCTATTTCCAGCCTTGACAACCATTTATAAGATCTGGGAGGAAGTGAGTAAACTGAAATTATCATAGAACTCCTATTTATCTCTGGTTGGTGGAATTGGTGGTGTTACAACTCTCCCCATGTTACAACCATACCCGGTCTCCCTATTCGTATTGATTGATAGGAGAAAGAAATCTGTTCATTTTGAAATAGCTAAGTTTGAAATTCAATCTCTAGAAAAACATTTTGTTTTCCATCATACATTTTCAAGATCAAATAAGAGCATGGCTGTGTTGTACTTACCCAACAGCATAACTGGGGGGAGCTCGACATCAGGGTCTTTCATCCAATCATCATTTGACAACTCTATGACGATATTTGGGTTTTCTTTGCTTGCCTCTGTGAGAAGGGTCTGCACACATGTAGAGTCCTTACTTTGTGCTTCTTTAAGAGCCTGTACAAATTCTGATTCAACAGGGTAATCCAATACAATGTCATCTGACATTGTTTCACAACACTGTCACTGTTAGGTTTTCACCTTCCATACAATGCAGAAGACTATAATAAGTGTCATATGCTGCGCATCTGTTGTTGTTCTCGGTGGTTAGGCCTACATCTAAATATAGACAGGTCCGACTGTAAGTTGATCTAAATGTTTATAAGACTGACGTTAGCATTTATCACGTCAAAACCAATGTGAAATCTCAGTCAGTCATACAAGAGTGGAGCAAGCAAAGAAACATAGATTAATAAAGTGTATTATCACAATCGCAATATAACGGAATATTTGGTGCAACTTCAGAAAGTTTTAAACATACAACGCAAGGACTTCTCCATGTGTAAGCATTCACTGTAACAATCTTTAGGAGACGCTTCTAAATACAGTGCAGTTAAGAGAGGTGGATTATAGACACTGAGACACGCTCTTCTCTCTTGACAACATATGAGCAGCTGGCCTAGCAGTAGGACAGTCAATCAAATTTGACCTCACAATTATGCTTTTCTGAGAAGAGCAGTTCAGTGAGCTGTTAAGCCTTCTCATATCTGTGCACAAATGGGTCTCTGAAGGAAGTAGAGCGACTCTGTAACGTGCATCAATATACGTGCTAATAGGAGTAAAACTAGCCACCTGTATCTCCAGTCCTCACATTTTTGTTTTTCAGCGATACAAAAATGTAAGAGGCGTGGTGGCGTCGTTTGCTCTCCAGTCCAGCAGGGGTCAGTGTGGCGTCGCAAAGCCAGAGCAGCAGCGGTTTGTTTTCCTTAGCCGTTAGCATATGAAGCTCCTGTAAAACATGCCCGTGTCTGTTATGATGGCTGAACCTGATGAAAAGCTGCTGTTGCAGTTTGAAACTCAAGAGCTGGAGGTAAAAGCAGACAGATATATTGATTTATTAATGCGTTTATTTTGCGGATGTTTGTTATCTGCTAATCAGCTAAAGTATATGGGTCTGTCAGTTGAACAACATTAGTCATGTAAGCTAGCTCTAGGCATCATTGTAAGATAAAATAGAGACTTTTAAACTCATTCATGTGGTATGGAACTTGTGTGTAAATGTTTATGAAGTTTTGTGTGTAGTAATAGTTTTCCTTGTGCTCGTGTTTATTTGTTATTTTATTACAGGCATGACTGATTGTTTTTATACAAATTGTCATATTCATCTCCTAAATTTCATTAATTTTAAAGCATGTTACCTTGTATTGTAGGCTCCCGGTGGCATTGCTACACCTCAGGTGTATTCTCAGTTACTAGTCCTGTATCTTCTGCATAATGACATGTGAGTATGTTACATAGATTATATTTGATGTTAATATACATTTAAATTACCAGTTGATTGTCATAATAGTCACTTGCTTTATGCAGGAATAATGCTAGATACCTTTGGAAACGGATACCCCAAGCAATCAAAACAGTGAGTTTTATGTTTGCTTCCAATTAGTCCAACATAAAGCACAATAAATTTGAGAACTCTGATACAGATTTTAATTGCAGGCAAACCCAGAGCTGGCGGCAATATGGGCGGTAGGACAGCGTATCTGGCAGCGAGACTTTCCAGGGATCTACACTGCTATTGCTGCTTACCAGTGGTCTGAAAGCATTCTCCCTGTGATGGAAGCTTTACAAGGTACTGAGATCATGTGGCTTGGGGTTTATGCTGTATTCCTAAAATTAAATCTATAATGAAGATGGGTATACTGGCCTTGAACTTTTCATTTGCTCTGTGGTTATTCTTGTCTGTTTAATTAAACAAATCCTCAATTCGATTTGACATTTAAGAAATTGTAGGGTTCCGTGCTTGGCCAGATCTAGACTCACAGCCCCTTTTAGCTGTCTATATACTGGCTTTGATAATGTTAATGAAATAATGAAACAGTGTGATTAATGAATTGTTGGTTGGTCATCTTAATCAGTGGTTCTCAACTTCTCTGAGTTGTCTTACAAAAAGGCCCTCTCCATCTTAGATATTTTTGGTGTTTCTGCTGTAATCATGACTATGCTTCTTGGTTTTAATCCCCTTACACCCTGATTTCAAATGGCATACATGATGATTTCTCCTGATTTCAAGTGGCATACTTAAAATAATGGTTTATAGCTCTACAAAAAACAAACAAACAAACAAAAACAACAAGGTATCAAGTACACAGAGGTACATTATGTTACAAATTTTGTGTTGATATCTCAAAGCAATCAAAAGTTTTTGAACATTTGGAACCATGGTTCCCTTTTTATCAAAAGTCCAAAAATCTCTCTAAACATGTGTTTTACTGACATGAGAACTACTTGCATGTGTAAACACCACAAAGCATAAAAATATTAAAGTGGTTCTATTATGCCCTTTTACAAAGTCTTGATTTTGTTTTTGGAGTGTACTAGAATAAGTTTTCATGCTTGATTGTTCAAAAAACACATTGTTTCACATATTTTACATTATTACAGCACCTCTCTTCCCAGTCTGGCTCGAACATGCCGTATAGTTCCTGTTTCGATGAAGGCCCTCCTTCCAAAATACGAAAAGTGCTGTGATTGATTAGCTGGCCCAGTGTGTTGTGATTGGCACCGGTTTCCGCGTGTTCGGGATAAGTGCCGTCCCTCCATAACTGCGAGTTCTTCTCTAGTGTAAATATTACGGATGGCGTCAATTTCAAACCAATTCGAGCCCAAGTCAGACCCTGACAATGTTAATGAACAAGAGGATTGTGCAGAACGGATTTCATGCACAGACTTTGCAAGCACATATTTCACAGGACGTTTCAGAGTGGAATGTTTGTTGTAATTTCCCTACATTATAGATACGATCCACCATTTTATCATTCATATTTTTATGCTCAAACAGCAACTTTCACACTAACTGAAGTTGAAAAAGTGGAAAAGCATAATAGGGCCACTTTAATAGTTACACAGAATATGAAACAAGTAAAAAGATTCTGGTTGATTTGTGATTATCTTCCAGCACTGTTTCAGATGTGCACTCCTATTCTATGGCGCATGGTAAATTAAGACCTGTCAATCTGAGCGATCGATGCAATCCAAGCACACTCCAGCTATAAAACAGTGTCTGATTGGTAGGGATGCAGCGAAATGAAAATTCTGGGCCGAAACCGAACATTTTGGATGCACTCTGCAGAAAACCGAAGCCGAAAATGACTTTAAAAAAAATAGTTATTAATTTCATATTTTAAATTCAGTTTTTTTATTATTAATATTAGTATTAAAATATGTTAATATTAGACTTTTATTGAATCTGAGTTTAAAAAGTACAAGCCAATAAAATAAAATAACCACACTTTTATTTAAAGTAACACCAAAATTGGACAGAAAATATATTAAAATAATATTAAATATCAATATATTATTCCTCATTCAGTTCTGTGTAACATAATCAGATTTATTTTTTGACCAATTATCAAAATAATATATAGTCCAAGCTATTATTATCATCAGATCATGTGAGCAGAGTGGGGAGCAGAGAATGATATTGTAGTGTCATTTTTCCAGCTTTACCCAGCACATCTATACCACACCATGTTACAGTACAGTATAGGGCTATTGCAAACAGAGAAATTTTCTCTGCTTTGAGAAGTCTTCTACAGAGAAATTTCATGTCGGCACGTTATTTGAACAGACGTAGCAGAACATTGAGCAGAGAAAACTGGGTGTCGATACAGTTGCTTCGAAGTTGTTCAGAAGTGGAGCCGCTTGCAAAGTTACAAAAAAATGCTGCACGACAGTGAAACCTGAGCGCTGATCGCTGAGGGACGGGGCGGCATATATTTTGGGCCTTTTTTCTCTCTCGGCCAAAAAACGAAAATACCATTATATAAAATTATCGACTGAAATTTCGGTGCATCCCTACTGATTGGTCTCGCACATCGTTCCTACCCACCATAACAGAGATCCAGTTTCCATTGGTTGAACTTTCAAATGACATTGGAAAACACTGCATCATGATCACAAAAATGGCTTTAGCCAAGCAGCGTGTAATTTCACTCCGTGCAGATTTTCTCAAGAACTACACATATCTTTATGCTCTAAATAAATATGTGCGATTTACTATGGTTTGCTAATATTTCGGTTTACCAATGTTTAAATGAACTTTTTACGGTTTTACGTCATAAAATTGCAATTGGTTTGTGAGATCGGCCAGATTTACCAATCGAGTCATAGAATATGATTATCTGTGTGATTTAGCTTTCCATGCAAAATTTTAAAATTATATGCGTGTAAAAAAACCCGGCATTTAAATATGGATAGATGTGCAAAAATAAATTAGAATTTACCCTAGGAAGTGGCACACATCTTGCTCTCGAATGCAATTTCAAGTGGTTCATGACTAAACTTAGCTCAGACATTTAACTCTATTCATAGGCCAGGTGTGAATCCTTCGAATGATGACTGCTTGTAGGGACAATTTAAGTGTGGAAGTTACTTTATCATTTAAATGCTACATTTTGTTGTATCCTTTTCTTGTTCTAAGGGAGCAACAGTTCTTTTGCAATCTCTTCTCTGTATCTTCAGGGATCATGTTAAAACACAGCTTTCATTTGATCCCCACGTGTCAGCACTTGACCCACCCAGGCCAAGGATAGGTTAAAAATAACCCTTTCCATGTGTTCATGGGTTCCCTATGTACTGTGTTTTAGGACATCAACAGTTGCTTTTCACAAACAAATTACTAAAGAACATTTGAACAAGAAATTATTTAGAAAAATGATGCGTTTTGAATGATTTATGGGTTGTTCTTCAAAATAAAATATATTTTCAAAAATACTATTCCTCAGAATTTTAAGAAAAAAAAAAAGAGAAAAAAAAAAGAATGCTGGAGCTTATTAGAGTTAGTGTACAATTTGGCATTTTTTTCTTCTGAAGAAGAAATAAGAAATTAGCCATGAAAAGTCAAAGGGTTTTTGTAACAGACAGGGTTTGTTTTCTTGACATGAAACTTGTTTGTCACCACTCAAAATATTTCACCATTGAAATCTCACTGTACAGGAAAGGGTAGGAGTGTTATGGTATCATCATGACACAACACATGTGTTGTAAAGGGGTGGGGGCTTTTGCATCTCCAAAAATGAATCTTGAAAACAAGTGGATAGGAATGTGTGCTCTGATTGGTTGGAGGAATGGCATGTCACCCACTGGCCGAGGGTAGTATAAAGACCAGGGCCACTGTGCCCCAGAACAGATCTGATAACTGCAAGGGATCATTTGCTGCCGTGCCACAGTTTATTTTTTACACATTTTTTTGAGAAGACAGCCACTGGAGTGGCTGAAGTGAAGCAAAAGGAGACAAGTCGACCACCGACATGGAAATTCAGCGAACTGCCTCTTTGTTAGGGTCTCCTGGCTCCATGGAGAGCCTTGAGAAACAGCTGAGCTGCCCGATCTGTCTGGACATGTTCACTAAACCGGTGGTGATCCTGCCCTGTCAACATAACCTGTGTCGAGGATGTGCTAGTGATCTTTATGACTCTCGAAACCCTTACCGTTTCTCCGGTGGTGTCTTCCGGTGCCCTACTTGCCGATTTGAAGTGGTTCTCGATCGTCATGGCGTGCATGGACTTCAGAGAAATCTTCTAGTTGAGAACATAATTGACATATACAAACAGCAGCAGGAGGGTGGAGGTGGTGAAAACACCACCACAGAAACTTCGATAAAACCCAAAAGCTCCAAGGAGCCATTGTGCCAAGAGCACGAGGACGAGAAGATCAACATCTACTGCGTGACTCACCAAACTCCCACTTGCTCTATGTGTAAGGTATTTGGCCAACATAAAGACTGTGAGGTGTCACCACTTGCTAGTGTCTATCAGGCTCAAAAGGGAGAGCTGAGTAACGCCATTGATGCTCTTGTGGCAGGGAACGGTCGCCTTCAGGCGTTGCTCAACCAGATGGAGGAGGCCTGCACAGTCGTTCAGGACAATGCTCAGTGTGCCAAGCAAAGGCTTGGTGAATGCTTCGATTCTCTGTACGCAGCCTTGGAGGAGCGTAAGAATGCTCTCTTGGAACGTATTGGCAAGGAGCAGGATGAGAAGGTAGCTGCCCTCAGAAGTCTGGCTAGGCGTTATGGGGATCGTCTTCAGGCAGCCACAGAGTTAACGGACACTGCAGTGCTGGCGCTGGAGCAAAGTAGTGCCGCAGAGTTCCTGCAGGCCTCCAAGAACCTGATTGTCCAGACAAAGGATGCGGCGAAGAGCTCACTTGCTGAAGAAAGGCCGGAGCCAGGCTTTGAAAGAATGGACCATTTCACTCTGGATACAGAACATGTGGAGACTTTGTTGGCCAAGATGGACTTTGGAGCAGATGAGGAGGAGGAATTTGAAGATGCTGAGGATGAGGAAGAGGAGTAAATGGGTTGCAGTAAAGGAAGAGAGTCTTGGAGGTCAAATAGGATGTGAGGAACGACAAGAAGATCAAGCAAGGATGGTGACAATGAGAAAGAAGATGTTTTAAATGTTCGTATATCACTGCTAAGCAGTGTCAGCATTTCAACTCGTATCATCATAAGAATATTTCAGATTAACTAGGTGCCATTTTTATACTTTTTATAATGTAGTTAAAATTCTGCTGTTGTCACTTTAGAAGTTATCTTCATACTTTCACATTTGTTTCACAAAAAAATTGATCATTGTTGTCATTTCACGAAATGTGGTTATGTAGGTCTGTTTGTTCAGTTTACTCAAATGTGGATTTAATGCTTTGGTATTAAATAAAATTTTCAAATGTGAGATTTGAGTTTATTTATTTATAAATTTTATTATTATTATTATTTTCTTTTTAGATGTATAAACCAAGTTACACATTTAAAGATGCAGTTTAAATAGAGTATCTTGGACTTACTCTAAAGGTAACTGTTTACAAGTGAACTCTGTGCACTCTTTACTCTCAACTTCTCTGGTTAAAGTCACATGCTATTTTTAAAAGGAAAGAAGATGAGATATGGCTGGGGGGACCTTGGGGTAGGATACCAGAATAGGACAGATGGACACCACTCCACCTCCCCCCAGCACTGCCTTGCTCAGCAGCTCTTGCTATTCATGATAGAGGGTCAAGGCAAGTGAGGAATCAGGTTGTCTATCATGGATTGACAAGCACTTGGAATGACTGTTGTTAAAAATAAACAAGCAACATACAATAAATCCCCTAAATGTACCTCTATTCAAGTTTTCTTGTTGCTTGTGAGGTGCTAAGACCAACTTTTTTTTTCACACATTGGGTGTATCTGGTTTTCTTTCTGTAGAGGTCATTCTTGTATAACATGTTCTTGTCTGCCTGTAATTTCCAAACAACAGTCTTGTATTCAATGCTGTCCTCCTTGGTGTTGCATACCAGTAGCTGTTAGTAAACACTGTTGCTATGAGAGTTGCTATATATTTAGTTCAAGGGCTTAAAGTGTTTAGAAGTGTCTGTAAGCCTTTGAATCATACTTCTCTCCATTATAGCAAACAAAGGAATATAAATAATTTAATAAAACCAAATATTTATCTGTTTTTCATGTATCTTCTTTAGGTTAACCTTGGGTTTATAGATAATGTCACACAATTCATTTAGTGCTTTCACAACATTACTTAAAGTCTGTTTCAGTAATTGGAAGTGTGACAACAAATACATTTACAGACATCATCACCTTTCAATCTTGATAACATTTGAAAGCAACATTGTCCTCTCAATTTGCTTAATTGCACTATAAAGTAATTTTTAAGCAAAATGATTGTACTTTTGTTTAATAATCAATAATCAAATTTCTCAATGCATAATGCAACTTGAAAGTTTAAACAAACATTATTTCAGTTTGTTTCACTTAAACATATTTATATGTAAAGTAAGATTTAAAACTATAAACGCACATTTCGCATAAACATTTTTACCATTAAAAGTTTGGTGTCATTAAGATTTAGGCTATGTTTTTCAAAGACGTCTATTATGTTCACCAAGGCTGCATTTATTTGAATAAAACTATAATAAACCAATAACATTGTGAAATATTATCAAAATGTAAAAAAAAAAATGTATAATTTGATAATATGATAAATTTCATATATTTGGAAATGTTATTTATACCTGTGTTGGCAAAGCTGAATTTTCAACAGCCATTGCTCAAGTCTTCAGTGTCACATGATCCTTTAGAAATCTTTCTCATATGCTGATTTGGAAAATGATCAAGTATGATTTATTATTATTCTCAGTTGAGAATTATAATAGAAGGGTCCGTATTGAGCCCAATTCTATTTTCCCTGTATATGTTACCTTTGGGGTCTATTTTCAGGAAATATGAGATCTCATACACTGTTATGCTGACGACACTCAACTGTATGTCCCATTACACCCAGTTGATAAGTCTCCTCTTCCAGCATTGTTAAGTGTCTTGAGGCTGTTGAATGCTGGATGGCTAAGAATTTTCTCCACTTAAAGGTGCCGTAGGTGATTCTCTGCAGAATTATTTTTTTTTGTTATGCTGGTTGAAAGTCTCCAAATTATCATGATAGCAACCCCTCTGTTAAGCGGTCTAAATGCATTTTTATGAATATATGTTGTCTGTAAAAGGTGTAGTACCATAGAATGTTGAATCGTTGCGTTCGGTCCGAACGATCCTATAGCATATGTTCCCTGTTGGTCAGTGTGTGTTTGCATACCACTGCGCAGCCTGTAAACGCAAGTCATCAGCGTGTTCACGTACGTTGTGCAGACAGAGCGAGAATGGCAGGCAAGCAACAACAACCATACTCTCATCGTGGAACCCCTGGCATGCAAGAAATATTACACACTGACAAGTTTTGCTAGCTAAACAAACCGAAAACTTGCTGCATATAATTCCGTTTTTAAGAATTTGTTTACGTTTGGTATTGTAGTACTGTTACTAACTGTACTATAAAGTTTTCTCACCGGTGAATGACACACTATGTATTGCAGTAACGTTGTCTTCTGGGCTGTGCACGTTAATGCTTTCAGGAGGCGTGGCTTTGGTCAGCGGGGCTTTTTTTTTTTAGTGCTATCAGGCTAAAGTTAGCATTTTCCCAGATGTCCTACTGCACCTTTAAATGAGAGCAAAACGGATGTTGTTGTTTTTGCCCCTCTTAGCTCATCGCCCCTTATCTCTAACTACTTGGGGCCCCTCGCTAGAAATGTTCACCCATACGCAAACAATCTGAGTATATATATATATATATATATGATTTTTAAAATTGTAACTGGCCTCACTCCCTCTTATCTGTCAGATCTTGTTATTCTACACCAGCCAGGAAAGAATTTGAGAGAAACTTTTGCTTCAGGTACAGCGGTCCCGTACCCGAATAACTTACCGCTCTCCATCTGCTCTGCCCCCACTTTGAATGCTTTTAAAATGGCTTTTACATCTTGGCTTTTGAGTCTGACCCAGGAGAGAACTAAATATTAGTCTTTTATGTTTTTGTGTTTGTCTTTGTTTGGTTTTCTTGATTGCTGTGTACAGCAGCACTTTATTTAAGAAAGAAACTGAACTAATAAACTAAGTTGAAAACATGCGTGTTGCTTAAGTCTGTGTCAGTTCTTGCTGAATAAAAGTATTACATTTGGTAGATTGCCACCTCTGGAAAACCTCTAATTTGTTTTTCTTGCATTTTGTGTTTCTTGTAGAGTCCACCCGTAGGAGGGCATATGGTCTTGTAGCTCAAGCTTACACCTCTATCAGTGCAGACGACTTTGCTGCCTTTGTGGGATACTCTGTAGAAGAGGCGGTTAAAGGTATGTAATCCTAGACAGAGTGCCACAACACACACGCACACAAACACACATACAGTATGTATATGTATATGATGATTTTTATGTAAATAAAATATTTTGAAGAAATATATTTAAACATGCCTGCAATTCTGTTGGAGTTCTTTCACACGTGTTTGGTCATCACTAGAAAAGAAGTTTCTTTTGGCTGTGACTATTTCTTGATCTTCTGCAAAAGCAACTTGTATTGGTTTAGAGATGTGCAAACCCTTTATTGTGCGGCACTTTGTAATGTAAATGTCCATTTTTCTTTCACTTAAGGTGTAGTTAGCCATGGGTGGCACGCAGATCCAAACACCAGGATGATCATGCCACAGAAACCAGGTGGGGGCACTGTTTCACTTCTTATAACCAACAAGAACATATGTTTTTTTGTCCACTCTATGACTCATTCCTCCATAAGGTTTTACTCATGGCCCCTCCTCTGTATAAAAACCTTGTTCCATTGAGTTAATGGTTCTGCATGGTTATTTCACAACAAGCATGTGAATGGGTCACTTCACTCCAATTCCATTTTCATCCTGCTCTCATGTTCGTTTCTGATTGGCTCTCAGTTTCTTGAAGATTCCTTCATTTTGTAAATGGCATGAATTTCATTCGTTTTTGGTCACCTTCTGTTCATTGTTCTGAATCATGCTGCTCTTTGCGTTTTGTATTGTAGTGCACACAGCTTTTTATGTGTTTGCCTGTAACTGTTGAGAACCATTTTTACGAGACATGTTTATTACAAAGAAACAGGAACAAGCAGCATCTGGGTTTTTGCATGGGCCTCGTGAGACAGCGCAGATGTCTGTAATGCATTTGAGTAACTGATGATTGAGAAATTATTCCCAGTACTGATGACCTGCAGCTCTCACTAAAAGCAGCTAAAGTTTATCAATTCAACCATTGCCATGACATTTTTCTTTCTTGTGCTTTTGCATCTGCAACAGCCTCTCTCTCTCTCTCTCACACATTCATGCATTTATTCTGTGGCACGTCTTTGTTTACATTCACATGTCTATGTGTTATAGAGCAGATCATAGATGATTTGAAGGAATCCCCGCTCCTCTCATGTTTCTGTTCTGCCTTCCCCTCTCTCCAGATCCGCCCCCTGTCTCTCTGGTTCCAAACGAACAACAGCTGGCCAGACTCACTGACTACGTGGCTTTTCTTGAGAACTGATAAGCAATCCACTTTCTCCCATCCTCTTCCTCAACACCTCTCAGATACTCAGTTTTATGGGGAAAAAACCCTCTGGTGTCCAGGACCACACACACACACACACACACACACACACACACACACACACACACACACACACACACACACACACACACACACACACACACACACACACACGCGTCCTGCTCAGTGATGGAGCCGCCATCTTTCTCTGTTCTGCTTCTTGAACTCATCAACCACAGTGATATAGGACAATTTCCAAATGGTTGTACTTGTACAAATTTTACATCTGCTTTGAAATATGGCACTGCTGTCAATATTGTAAATTATTATTTTTCAGCATAAATACTCCACTGTATGAATATATTGTTCAGGCCATTTGTGCTGTTTTGATGTTAGTTCAAAATTTGATCTTTGTGTAATTTCGGTCCAACGAAGACGATGGTTTGTGATGGTTAAGACTTTCATTTCCATCTGTTGTACAAAATGACTCATCGGAATAAATCACCACATTTTTCATTATGCGTAACTTCAATTTTATCACATTACAAATTTTGGCACATCAGGTAATCGAAATGACTTCTTGCAATATTTAACACCAGTCTCATTTTTAAAGCCATGCATATAATTATATACTATGTAAACTATATTCTCTTATGTTGATGCAGTGAAAAAATAACTGAAAGTTTACTTGCATTTTGTTGTTAGAAAAATGAAGCTTATGAAAATCTGATTATTAGGCAGAGTTTGCAGTGAAGGAAAAATTCAGTTTATAATAGCCAAAAAAAAAACAACAACTAATAATTGTTTAACAGTGGAAACAACCGACAGCTTAAATCAGTTTATTTTGGGAGACACACAGTTGTATTTAAGATGTTTTCCACGTTCCATGTTGTCTGACAAATGTTCTGTTGACAGTGCATCTCTGTCTGCTATTCAGATGTTTTGCACTGCCTTCTTGGTTTCTCACGCAGAGTAGTTTTGAAAAAGTAGAGGAAACGTACCAGCTGTTGGCCACTGTCACATCCTTTCAGCTTGAGAATAAAAGTGCACTCCATATGTGCTGAGACAGTGGGCACATATGGTACTGTGAGAATATTAAACCCATCCATTTTACTCTGTCTTTGAATTTTATCTTCCATATTGCATTTTTTCATCTTTTACATTTTGAGATTGCACCAACTTTGCAGATGCAGTTTATTGTGGAATATGTGGTTAGGTGTCTTGTCCAAGGGCAAAATGGTCAATGGGGAAAGTGCCAGAACTCTGGCATGTAAGTTCACTGTTTGCCCCTATCTGGAATAAAACCTTCAACTTTTATTCCAGAGCCTGAACTGTTTAGTTCATAATAGCCTTTTCAAACATTTTAAAAGAGACTTGTTATTTGGACTTAGAGCAAAAAAAGTTACAAAAGCTGTCACTGGGACAGTACCCTTCAAAAGGGTTCTAATATGTACCATTTAGGTACTAATATGTACACGTTTGGTACCAATATGTACCTTTGAGGGACTTATGTGCACTCTTTAGGTACAAAGGTGTACCTTTTGAAAAGGTACCGCCACAGTGACTGCTTTTGTACCTTTTTTTCTGAGAGTGCATGATCCTTTGCACTACGGTCTATTTTGTCCTGTAAAAACACAAAACAAAAAATACTGACATATTCCTCATTTGTGTGTGCATGCATTTCCTTTGTGTTTTATTCTGTGACCAGGACTGGCACTCCTGAGAGGTGAATGTGTTAAACTAAAACTGTGAAACCTATAGATGTTTTTTTTGTTTTTGTTTTTTTAATTATCATTTGTACCAGCCTATTTTTCTTGTATTTTATATCTCATTTATTATGTACTTTATTTTTATTTTTATTGATCATTCCAAGTGATGAAAAATCTTCAAAGGACATATTTCCAGATCTGAGGTCATCATTGACCTTACACTACTTCAAGCAGTAATAAATGCAGGCCAGCTGAACTGAAGTCTTAGACATCAGGAGCGGTCAGGGGTCACAGACAGGCTTTACTGGAGCAGCTGCGGTGCATGTGTGTGAAACAGCACAGCCATTTGTTAACTTACTGCAAGGCCAAATGAAACTGATATCCGTTCCTAATCTTTGAAAGTTGGTGCTTTTTTGCTTGCTTCATTTTTTTATTTTTACTTGAGAAATGATAAATCAACATTATTATGATGGTGTTTTTCTTTGCTTAGGCCTAGTGTCTTCATAAAACAAGCACTCCTGAGGGAGGTTTACAAAACCAGATCTTACCTCTTCTTAGACAGATGTTCGTAAAGTGCTATTTGCCATTCCTAATGAGTTCGCTTTTAAGGGTTAAGGGTTATGTCTGTATCCCATCATGCTACATGCCACAGAGGTGACGTGCTGTAAAGGTTAGCAGATTTCAAATCCTTCTCCTCTACCAAACTCTCTATGCAATCCTCTTTGAAGAGTTTTTGTCATCATAGATTTGTTTTTTTGCAACAGCTTGATGGCAGAATGAAAGTCTGGAAATGAATCTGTAGGCACTGTTTAAGCATATACCTGCTGTTGCTGTAACTACATTACCTCGTAAAATTAGCTCTTTGTCTCCCGCTGCACTTTTTTTGTCTCGCTGTAATACTGCACATTGTCTGCGTCCGTTTAGATTTTCAATTCAGCACTGCAAGTGTTGCCATTCATCAAATCTGAACACCATCGTACAGATCAACAGTACCGTCCTTCTGTTTATGGATGATGTCGTTCTGGATATGGTGTTATGAACCAATGAGGAAGAAAGGTTATTTGTCAAAACACACAGTAATAGATTTATTGAATTTAAATAAACAAAAGTCCTACCACATGTGAAGGGAAAATGTTTCCATGTGGGTGGATGAGTCATAAGCTTTTTTTCCCCCTAGCTATGAAGTATTAAAACAGTGTGTGTTTGTGCGAGACGGAAAAATAGTGTTTTAAAATTGCAAAATATTCAGAAGAAGCTGCTTGTTCTGACTTATTTATGGTTTAAAACTATAAAATCTCTTGAAGTCTTTACAGTTAATTGTTGCCATTGGGGAGGGGGAGGGAGAGGGATAGACACTTGTGTTTAAAGATTGTGCAGTGCTTACAATCTCACACAGTTTAAAGAGTGACTCATTTACTTTGCCCCATATGGAATTCCCCAATTTTAGCTGGTCTTTGTGTATTTCACATGCCTTGTTAGTCCAGAAAAAGTCAGAGGCGGATAACATTGCTTTGTCATTATGTCTCTGTATGTAAACTACGGAAGCGCTCAGACCAACATGAGCAACAGAGTACCAGACATGGAGGTGGCATCCAAATGCAAAACATACTCTGGTTGCGGACATTTTATTGGTGAGTTGAGCTCACACAGATAAAAAAAAAAAACAATCCATTTAAGACAGTCAAACAAACTACAGCTGCTTTTGTTTGGCTCCAAGTCATTGTGCAGTTATTTAGTTCCAGCATTTTGACCTTAGATAAAAAAAGAAAAAGATTTATCATCTTTCTGCATCTGCAAATGCCTATTGTCATTGTTTTTCTTTGCGCAGAGGTTTAGTTGACATCCAAGATTGAATCCTATTCCTAATTTAATGACTTCTGTGTTCTACGTTCTATGGTTGTTGAAATTGTTCAGCTGTCTGGGTGATCCCAATGATTCATACGGCCTGCGTTTGTGATTGCGGGTTGCATGGACACGGTGTAATTATCTGACCTGAAGCCCACCCAACAGGAAACCCAAATATTCCGGCCATTGCCAGGCACCCATGCAGTTATTTTACCCTGTCAAATAGTGTATTACAGAGTTTACGTTTAACAAACAAACTTTGTTGTATTATTTTCATGTCATCACTGTGAAGCTGCTTTGAATCTGTATTGTAAAAAGCGCTATATAAATAAAGGTGACTTGAACTGACTTGACTTAAGCATTGTAACTTTCTTATTAGGCCTACAACACATTGTAAATACTATTATGTTCTTTTTGAGTAGTTTATATTTTCATCATGGAGGTCATGAAAACTGCAGTAAAAAAAGAAAAAAAGATACAATTGTACTTGTATGTTGCCTGCAAAGTACTTTGTGCATCATTAAGATCCTAATATGCACCTTTTTATTTTAGAGAAAAATGAAAGCTGTACAAAGTCATGGACTGTCCCTGAGAGTACTTTTGATAATGAAGAAAAACTAATGGGAATAATGAGAAATCTCATTTTCAACACATTAAACATTGTTGAGAAAGTTTTTATTATTCCAACCTGCCACTACTCCACAAAGTTTAGAGTAATTTTCCATGGGATTCAAACCTTAACATGTACAGCCAGGCCAAAAAATGACATAATGCTCCCTAGAAGCTGAAGTCTGTCAGGATATGGAAAGGCAGATGTACTAACCACGCTGCTAAAGCAGCCAAAATTCTTATTGCAATTAGTTCCAATCATTTTCTTGCTACTTTTCCATTGCAATCACTGAGATAGAGTGGGTCATTTAGAATAATCAGTAGCACAAGAGAGTGGATATTTCACAATATTTAACCAGAAAAGTCCATACTTGCATGTCACAAATACAGATATCTGTGGAGAAAGCAGTCTGATCTGCTTCACCTTTTCCCAGGTCATGTTGAACCAGAGAATGTGAGCATATGGTGTCTCATTGATGGCTGACTTGCATTTTTTTTCCAGAACCAAAACGGAGGCAGATGAGAAACATCAGGACATTACTAGTTTGTGGAAAAAGCCGTTTCCCATCTTTCAACTGGAGCAGGGGGATGTCTGTGGGTTGAGGGTTAATCAGTGTTCTGGCTTTAGAAGTCCACAGATGAGAGTGGGATGTGAGTTTGGTTATACTGAGGTGGACATAACGGCGCTGTTCAGTAAATAAAAAATGCCCAGCTGACTGTGTACAAAAGCGAAATAATTATTGGTATAAGGTGTTGCTATTGCTCATACTTGTTTTTATTTACTTATTTAAATATTATTAAATAATTTTTAAAACAATATATCTGTAAATATTAAACTTTGGTGCATATTATACTATTCTGACGCCAGATTTCTCAGAAAGATGTACAGCAGTAGGCTATACCACAGGAACTTAATGCTAAATTTATTCTCCTCAAACAGTGAAAATGTGTTGTTTACATCTATGGTTTCATATACATAATCATGTTTGTACACTCATGATGTAATGTTTAGTACAGTTTGATTAGTGGACTTTGTCTTTCAGAAAAGAAGCAAACAAGCAATCTGCTGTAATTTTTGCATTCAAACATCTGTTTAACATAGGCTAATTATGATCAAAGACTATTTCCCCCTCAAAACATTTCGTCATTCAGAGGGAAAGGAAATCCCCCCCCCCCCCCACTTCAACCTTCATGTTGCTCGTCAAACAGAATTTTGTAAAAAGTAAATAATAAGTAAATAAATAACAAAGTAAAAAAAAAAAAAAACATTTAAATACTGTGTAGGTTAGGTTAGGATTAGGGTATGGATAAGGTTGTTGCATGTAATTATTGATAATGTGTAGTTATTACTTCAGTAACTACACGAGACGTGTAACAAGAACGTAAAATAAAGTGTTACCAAAAAAATGATTAAAAATGGCATTAAGAACAAATAACTATAATTATTAGATTCAAATAGATTGTCAAAATTAGTCCTTTACACTTATTTCTTGAATCTTTTGAACATAGTACAAATTTATTTTTTTGTTTGATGATTGTTTTCCTGCCCGTCTCATTTGTTAGTGCTATTTTACACCAAACGCAAAGTAAAAATGCGTAACAAATTGCAGATGAGTCAAATTACACTATAAAAGTGCCAATGACCTTGCAGACAGATACGGTGTCAGTGCCATGAAATGCTTGGCCCCTGTGATCAGACAAATGGAGACAGTTTGCTGTGTGACACAGATTGCAGATTAATTGGACTTATGGTGAGCCTTTTATGATGTGAAATATATAGTGGGTTTTTGTATTTATTGCACCAGTGGAAAGCCAAAATGCCACTACAATGAGTCATATGTGAGCCTGGGATAAACTCAAAGCACAAAGTCACAGAGCAAAGGAGCTTGAACTCTCATCTGAATTCAATTCAAAAGAACCAGAAGAACAAAATGGATACTCTATACTTACATGGACATCTCATCCACACTGCCATTTTGTAATGCCAGTTTTGTTGACATTCAGAGTGTAGTCATGCTGTAGCCCCTTTGTGTACACATGAATTCTTCCCTTCTTTTTCCACTCCTTTGTAAACTCCTTTCCTCATACACTCCAAACATACAAACCAAAAAGATGGATCTTTACATATAGTAACAGTTCTATTTAGAACCGTAATGTCCTGAAGAACCCTTTTTATGTTGAAGTGGTTCTTTCTGTTTAGGGTTCTTTATTCCCGCCTTTTTTTTTTTCAAATCTGTAACTGTCAAACCCTCTTCAATACTGATTTTCTGGAGCTCAGCTATACACTACAGTTACACAGACTATCAACATACTCTCAACAGGTAAATTATTTATTTGTTAAAATGTCTATAAATTATAACTTTAAAAATTGTAACAATCATTTCCTAACAATCATGTGTATTTATCTTTATAGTTTAACAGAACATGCAAGTGTGAGCAGCTCTGTTCAATTAAGGATACTCATCTTCTCTTCTCCACAAAGTAACAGAGATATGGAATGTATGATCAATATTGGTTTTTTTTGTTTTTTTTAATTAAGACTTCATGCCTAAACATACCCAGTCACATTAAAAAAACATTAAAGCTATCCCATGACTTTATATCACTTTATATCCTTTTAACATGGTAAAGGGCTCATACTGTCCCTTGTTGCTAATTTTGTCCTTCATGAACATAATTGTTTTTACATAATCAAATGGAAGAGAAACAATGTAACTAAACTCAATTGTTTATTTCAGATACTGTCACGTATCATAACCTCATCATCTGCAGAGAGAAACTACTCAGAATACACACATAATGAAGGACATAAAGATATCATTGAGGATTGTGAAGATATTTCACTGGAACTTGGTGTTCATTACATCTATATCGTGTTCAATGTCAATTGTTATTTAGTAATGTATTCAGCTAACAACTGTTGTTAGAGCTGTCATTTTTGCTACAATCTGCCATGTCAATAAAAAATAAAAGTACCACAACATGCTGTTAAAAAAAAAAAAAAATTAAAACCCAAATAGAGGCAACGAGATATAAGACCAGACAGAAAGAGGACTAAAAAAAACAATATTAATAAATAATTTATAAAAAATAATATTAATAATAGTAATATTTATAATATGAAGCTACTAATATACTAAAATTAATTAAAATAAATATTGTTGAAAAGGTTATTTATAACACCATTAAGGTCCTATAGCACTTTCAAAGCATGTTCCTTTATGGAATCTTATAAAAAGGGTTCTATTTAGCACCAAAAAGGGTTCTGCTATTGTTACAAGCCGAAAAAACCCTAATTTGGTACTGTTTAGAACCATTTTTTTCTTAAGACTGTACTTTAAAATAGTGGGTGAGTGATGAATTTTAATCTCCGGGTGGCAAAAAAACAATCCAGTATCAGAAATGAAATTTTGAAAGGTCAGTATTAGAAGAATATATGTGTGAATTTATTAAAAGCATTTTTTCTTTGAATGGTCACATATTCAGATGCACTGTATGAATATATTTTGGATTTAGTATATACCTAAAACTTCTGAGTATTGTGAATTCTGTTTGGTATGGCTATGACAGTTATTTCAGCCCTATTGATAGCAAATTCCTCTTCTTTTTTTTTTCTTTTTTTAATTTTTTTTTTAAAATGTAACCTATGGTAAAATGTTCATGCATGTGGCAGACACTTGTATCCAAAGCGACACTGCATTCAAGGCACACATTTTATTCACATATTATCTATACATAATAATGTTTCAGTTCTTGAATTATTTGGGAATCGAACCCATGACCTTGGCATTGCTAGCGGCATGCTTTATTGTTTGAGCTACAGGGA
Organism: Abramis brama; assembly: GCF_963993115.1. NCBI lineage: Eukaryota > Metazoa > Chordata > Actinopteri > Cypriniformes > Leuciscidae > Abramis > Abramis brama. Next base: position 26,076,832 of record NC_139970.1, read on the forward strand.
TGCAGGAGAACGCTAAAAAACTTTTGAAAATATCAATGTGCAGATACACTGTTGATTTAGCACTATCAGTGCATTGTGCTTTAATTCTGTGTAGTAGGCTATACAAGAAAGAATAACTTCTAAGAAAAATAACTAAATAGGACCATAGTACTTTATAAAGCATACATTAGCTCGAGCAGCTGAAACATGAGACATTGATGAAGTTCAGAATGACATCCTTCAATCACAATGAATCATTGCATTAAAACAGGATTTAAAATATATATAAATGGTAAAATACAACAGTGGTGAAAACCAAAACCTGGCATTCAGCTCTGCAGGAACCTATTGGAAAGCACTGATACATTTATTATACAGTTAACCTCAGCATGGGAAGGGGCCAGAGGGGCTGCTGCAAAGCCCACAAGGCCATGTGCAGATTGTTCAGGATTGAACAAAATTCATATATGCTGCAGTGATGGATTTACAGACTGGCAGAGAAAAATGCAACACGTGTGCATAACAAATCAGACTGAGATGCTGTGTAAAGTGTTTATATGGTGATATAAGACGTGCCGATTGAGGCACAATTTAAGAATGGAAAAACAGATAATAATTCATGCATTATCGCCTCAGCTGTTGATGGAGATTATACACTTTCATTTGCTAATAACCTTATTTTGTGAATATAAATGGCTGGAACTGGTTTCAGGTGTTTAATAAGGAAGTGCTCCTATGAAAACATGCTGTATTTTTAAATTCAGAACTTCTAAATTAGGTCACATAGAGTTCACAGTGAAATGTTTATCAAGTTCTATGGCAACTGAAGATAACAAACTTTGATTTATAAAACGTCTGCTGATGAAGCTGCCTGTCCTCCCCAAACAGTCTTGATTTGGGGTAATTTCCATCATGAAAAATACAACATTTACAGGAGGGAGAGAGGAAATTACCGCCTTGGTGCAACAGAGGAAATCAGAAGCATGCCTCTTTTTGATAAACACTCAAGTTCTTGCACTTTGAATGAGTTGATTCATTTAATTTTATTTTTCAAAGTCTGAACCATGTATCAAGTTGTGGAAGCGTGCAAGTTAAAGGAAGGAGACAATCTTGTTCATGGAACTATGAAATAATAAAGCTGCTAATGCTTACTGCATTAAACACAATGCTCTCCCTTGAGCATGCAAAGGTCACATCTGTCCATTTAATTTCTTGTTCTCTTAGCAGTACTTATATTGAATGTCATAAAAAAGGATATTCTTCTCAGCATGACTCACAGCAGCCTAGGAGTAAAATGATTTTAAGCTTCTAATGCATTACAATAAGTAAAAAAAAAGAAAAGAAAGGACAAATCAAAATCAAAGTTTTATATAAAGACTCATTTATTTATATCTTCCCATTTCCAAATACAAAGTTTTTTTGTTTGTTTTTTTAAACACCAACCCCCCCAAAAATACAGTTTGAACAGTACATTCCAATTGCTTTTTGAAATCAAAACTTGTGTGTAAGGCAATGACTCCAAAAGTGCATAGTTATTTAAAAAATGACGTTGATTTCAGATGATGGTCATTTTATAATTACCTAATTTGCAAACATCAACATAGCATTTGCTTGGAGATTCAGTGGAGATCTTCAGTGGAGATCTCCAGCGGTATGCCAAAAAGAGCAATTAAGATTCTTCCTTCCAAGCAGTAAAAAAACATAATAAGGGTACTGCATAGGAGCAGACTTTACTAAATGGAACTAAACTGTCATGAATCTGTCTCATAACTACAAAGATTTATTGATATGTTTTGATCAAAATATTTCCACAAACAAACCATGTGATTAAAACGGAACAACATTCTTTAAAAAAAAATAAAATAAAAAATAAAAAAAGCTATTTTGCCCTGGACATTTACACTGGGTTTCATACAAACCCATACACACATTAAAAATACAACAATTTAAAAATATTAAAGAAACTGATAGCACCAGCACGAAACAAAGAAACTTGTTCTGCTTTTTTCTTATTTGGAAAATACTACTTCAAGGTTTTCTTTGGATCAAATCCTCTAGCAGGGTCCAGTGCAGGCATCTTGGCTGTGGTGAAGCTTCTAGTTTTAGGTGCTATTTCCTCTAAATGTCGTCAGTGGTTAGCTTACAGTCTGCATTAGTTTCTATGTTTTAACTGCAGCGATGATCCCTTCTTTAACAGGTGCTGTTAAAAAACAAATAATGTTAAAGTATGCCTTAATCTTCACACTAATATCACTTTGACATGCAATTTTTAGAAGTAATCTCACCCGCTTTTCCACAGGCCTTTTCACACTCATCTTGTGTATCAAAGCGATTCTGGTTCCCTCCACAACCTCCATACCAGAAGCGAGTACAGTTTCCACTAAGTGGGTCATAATGCCATTTAAGCACAAATTTAGCACAGGAACCTTCTTCTTTTGGTAGCTTGCAGATATCCACACTGGAGTGCAAGGCAGCTGTTAGAGAGCATAGTGAGGATGAGAAAAATGAAAAATTTAATACAATATCTAATTATTTGCAAAAGCCTTTCAGATATACTGGATCTTAGTGAGGTTTTGGAAAATTAGCAGGTTTGTTTAGTTAACTAGATGGCATCAAGGGTTGTCCTCTGTAGACACGTCATCTGCAACATAGTTTCTTGAAACATTGTACTTTGCCCTAAAATTAGCTATAGCTATACAGACCTTTCAGTTCACTTGATACAACATTTACACAATGATTTCACTGTATTCTTTCCAGAGGTCATCAAAAAGTGGTAAAGTATTGTTCACTAAGGAATGTGCATTACATAACAAGTAAGGAGGTGTTCTCTTAACATTTTCAAAGGTCTTTGGCAAGAAGGCAGTTCTTAACCTTCACATGGGCCATTATAATCCATGAACCCTGTTTCTTGTGTAAATCAATGTACATGCATCAGTGATTACTACAAATAATCTGATCTCTTCTGAATTGCAAATGTATTGCTCCCAGTACAGCACATTTGGTCCTATAACAGAATTTTGAACACTTCATCACTCTTGAAAAAGGTTCAAGAGGTTTTTAGAGGTTACTGTAACCGGTGGACTGACCTGGAGCTGGTGCTGGGGGGAGAACAGCTTTGACATGCTTGTCACTTTCTTTATACTCAGCCACTGTGGTAGTAAGAAAAAAAGAATAATTAAACAATAATTTTCCTATCTTTCAATTTATTGTACTTCCTTTTAAGAGTGCTAGTAGCCACGAGGGAAAGTCTTTAGGCTAGTAATACGGTTATTGTTGGTCAGTGCTGGAGAGTTACTGGGTGAATCATACAATGTTATCTGAGTAAGGCACTGCATTTAGTGTGCTGTAAATGATTTAGAATAGATGGAATAAATAATCTAATTGACAAGTAGTCTAATTTTGTAGCAAGAGTTTGCACTAATTTCATCCTATTTTGGGATTTAAGCGTTTTAAGACTTTGACATGAGCACTGCAACCTGTAAACTGTTTTTATAGACTGATTTTATTCTTTTTTTTTTTTTTTTTTTTTTTTTTTGTTCAATCATGAAGTCTCCTAAATAGAGATAACAGGGCAAATCGATTGCTGCAGAGTTCGTGCCAAGGGGTCAAAGGGCGGACATACCTGTCTTCATGCAGCGTTTGAGGCAATCAGCCTCAGTCTCAAACCTATTGTCATTTCCTCCACAACCTCCATACCAGAACTGTGTACAGAATCCATTCTTTCTGTCAAAGTACCACTTAGCTTGGTAATCTTTGCATGGCAGTCCAGTGTCAAAGTCAAGTGAGCATGGGTCCATAAAATTGTTAACTGAAACATGCAAACACAAAGACAAACAAAGAGGGATTATCATGAAAGAGGAAAGACAAAGAAAGACAGTTAGTGTTGTCAGTAAAATGAACATAATAGTCTCTAAATATTAGATGATTGTTATAGCTCATATGGGATTAGCTAATTATTTTAATGGGTTAGCAAAATCAGGAATATGCAAACCATGTGTCATTTTCAAATCAAAGCATGATTTCAAACTGTAATGTTTAAGCTTTGTTGTATGTTCCACTTGGAAAGGCCACCAAAAGACATACAGTTCTCTATTTACATTCTAGACATCTTTGGCTCAAAATAGGAGTAAGTTTAGTGCATTCACTTTAGTATTGTCAGCACTGTTGATCCAAAAGCACTTTAAAGCACATACACTGCCATTTCCAGTTCATTTGATTTATATGCTGTACAAGTGCCATCTGCAGGTAATTAGTGTGATGTCAGTCTCATTAATTGTGTTATAACCCCCATAGAGTCTGCTTCATAACCCCCATAGAGTAAACATGCCTTTTATGTGAAACAATCACTGTTTTCCTTCAAAGTAAGTATTGAATTTTGTTAGTGGGTTATCAAGTCAAATTATGTGTAGTTCAATATAATCTAGGTTAGTTTTTGTTTTTGTTTGTTTGTTTTAGATGCATTTATGTTAAAAGTCAAACTGCCCTGAATGAAAAGGGGTTCCCTACTGCCAACTTATAAGACAATGATCTTCTTGCTTTGCTATACCTCCATCATAACAGAACAGAATGAAGAAATAATTTATAGTACAGATTCTTCAATACTCCAACACTACAAAAGCCTGTTTAACATGCAGGTTTCTAAGCTGTTCTGACTTTTAAATTTACAAGTTTAACTGTTATTTCATCTTTTAAACAATCAGTACAAAAACTAATATTGAATACGCAGACATTTCATTGTTGATCTTGCACAAGTCTGACATACAAGAAACCTCTAATGCCATGATTTTTTTTTTATCCCAAAGCACCCACAATGCTGCTTTGATGTATAATTTAAACAAGATGTTTAAAACTTGTCTGAAAATCTCACAAACAAGTAAATGAAAAACATTCATTCATTTATGCTGATGTGCTGTTTGTTTGTGGATAGGAATCACACACACAAAAAATCAAGTTTTACATATTAGGCCATATTGGACATGTAAAATTACTTCTTTTTTTTCCGGATATACAGTGGGGTTGATCGTCTGCATCACTTACATATTTCTGGTTTACTTAAGGGTGCAGAGGACACCATTCCCATTACTTCACTCGGAGCAAGAACCATCTGTTCTGCCGTTTCTGTTAATGACCAATATGATATTAGTTTGATCTCACAGAGATCATTGTTTTCAGCCAACAAGAATGCATTCACATTTAAACTCTGAACTATATAACAGTACTAAAGCAAGGGCCATCACATCAAGAATACACTAAGAATGAATCTGTTGATAGTATTTGTTTTATACGAACCAATTCCGATTACAAAAGCTGTGCCTGTTATACTATATTAGCTGAAAAAGCCTCTTTCTTATATTTTATAGAGAAAATACTTTATGCTGCTTACTAATTTCTGGTTTACTTAAGGGTGCAGAGGGCCCAATCTCCATCACTTCACTTGGAGTAATAACCTTCTGTTCTGCTGCTTCTGTTCAAAATAAATCTGAAGTTAACTAACTCCTGCAGGGACCTTAGTTTACAGTAATCATAAATACTTTCATACTTCTCAAACTCTGAACTATGTACAGGGAAAGGTCTATGAAAATACAACATTCTTACCGCTTTTTATGTTATATCATATTCAGAAAAAAAAGTGTATTCTTCTAATCTGTCACTTACTAATTTCTGGATTACTCAAAGGTGCAGTGGACATCAACCCAATCATTTCACTAGCATTAAGAATTTTCTGTTCTGCTGATTCTGTTAAAAAGGACAAATTTGAGGTTTACTTGATATTTCAGCGCTCAGTTTTCTGGCAAGCATTCATAAGGTGAATAAAAAAACACACATCAACCTCTTTGCTCTTTAAGTTGTACTAATAAAATATGCAAAAAAAAAAAAAATCCACTGATACAATCTGTTGAGCAAATTCTCTGTCACTTACTTGTTTCTGGTTTACTCAAGGGTGCAGTGGGCACAATCCCCATCACATCACTTACAGTAAGGACCTTCGGATGTGCTGATTCTGTTTAAAATGATGATTATGAGGTTAATGTCATCCTGCAGAGCCCAACATTAAAAGAACAGTTCACAAAAAATGTATTTACATCAACGATTCACTCTGACGTTGGAAACCTGTATGATTTTTCATGATAAGGGAACATTAAAGATACTATTTAGCAAGATATCTAGTCTGTTTTTTTTAATAAGAAAAAAATAAATAAATAAGAACTAGGCCTGACCAACCCCCCAAAAAGCTCTAAAAAGTAGAAGTCAAAGCCACCTGTTTGTGAGAAACAGACCATAAGTTTATGAAGGACTAAAAATGACAGAACGAAAAATAAATAAATAAATAAATAAAAGTAGAAATAAATAAATAAATGCAGAAATAATAGTGAAAATAAATACATTTTGGTAATATAAATGGCTATTTCTGTATTTTTACATGTATTTATTTATTTATTTATTTATGCATTTCTATATGTATTTATTTATGTATTTATACATTTATTTATATATTTATGTATTTATATATTTATTTATTTATATATTTATATATGTATTTATTTATACATTTATTTATTCCTACATTTATTTATTTCTGTATTTCCACATTTCTACATTTATTTATTTCTGTATTTCCACATTTCTACATTTATTTTTCCCTGCGCATGTATGCTAATTGACCAATGGCTAAGCCACGCCCCCAAACGCGATGAGCCAATCACAGTACGCATAGCTAACCCAATACACTTGGACATTCTCTGCTTCCTCGTGCATTGCGGTTATCAGTTTTCATTCGTTTTTATGTTTTTTCTTGTCATTTTGGCTTTTAAACAGCGTGTGTGTGTGATTTTGGTTGGGTGACAGTTGTAGGTTACAGTTTGACAAGAGTTTACAGTTTGACAAAAGCACAATGTTATGTTTTACACAAATATAAGTAGGCTAAACACTTTGCAGTTTTAATTATGTCCTGTATGAACAAAATGGAGTATGTTTTTATGTTTCCACTGTTCGATCGCGCCCGCTCTCTGACACACACACACACACACACACAGAGAGAGAGACACACAAACACACACACACATTCCAGCAATGCAATCTTGACATCGCAGCCTGTTCATTATTCTGCGCTCACACCAAACGCGAATAGAGCGTCAAATTCGCGCGTATCCGCGTCTAGTTCGACGCTTGAACATTTTGAATCCAAAGCGAATAGGACGCGCGTATAAAGCGAGCGTTTGAAGCGAAATAGCACCAAACTATAACGTTTACACTGTGAACTGTAAATCTTTGTTCTGGAGCTGAAGCTTATCGACCTTCTCAACAATAAAATTATTAATATAACCCTCCAATGCATATTTAAGGCCCTTTTGGTGACATCGAGATGATATATAATCTTTCTGTCTCCAAAAAATCATCAATTGCCTCCTGTGAAATGTCTCCTACTGTGACAGCTGCCAAAGCGCCTGTTACCGAATGTTGACTGTTTGTCCGAGTGAGTGGAGGGGGCGTGGTTAGCCATTGGTCAATTAGCATACATGCGCAGGGAAAAATAAATGTAGAAATGTGGAAATACAGAAATAAATAAATGTAGAAATGTGGAAATACAGAAATAAATAAATGTAGAAAAGTGGAAATACAGAAATAAATAAATGTAGGAATAAATAAATGTATAAATAAATACATATATAAATATATAAATAAATAAATATATAAATAAATGTATAAATACATAAATAAATACATATAGAAATGCATAAATAAATAAATAAATACATGTAAAAATACAGAAATAGCCATTTATATTACCAAAATGTATTTATTTTCACTATTATTTCTGCATTTATTTATTTATTTCTACTTTTATTTATTTATTTATTTATTTTTCGTTCTGTCATTTTTAGTCCTTCATATAAGTTGCTATTCACTGAAAATGTTGTCTTCCAGCACAGGTCGCAAATCTCCTTCACTTCACTCTACCACAATTAATCTGCAGCAGAATTTCTGTATGACGATTTAAATGATTGCCTCCTTGTTCTATACACAGTATCTAGAAATTCTGCTAAATAACTTCTTTTGTGTTCCACTGACATATATATATATATATATATATATATATATATATATATATATATATATAATCATACTGCTTTATAGGGGAGTAGATTATAATTTTGTTAACGACATTTAAAGCTCACCTTTTCATGTCATTACTTATCATTATACTTATCATAATCTCAACTACATCACAGTACGTTGCTTTAATTCATGATCACACAAAGAGAAATTTATGTGAAAAACATGATGAGCTTACTTGTGGGTACAATGCCTTTGTAAGTGCTGGCAACATGACCATTGACATTGTGAGTGTTGACCACTACGTGATAGGTTTGGGCTGCTTCCAGCTCAGTAATGGAGAGATGGCTTCCGGTCACATTTTTCCTCAGGACCAGACTGTGATCGTTCAGACGAGTCACAGTAACCTCATGGGTTGCCTTTGAATCGCCACTCAACCACTGTAGGGAGAATCCGCTGGAGGTGACGTTAACCAGATGCAGTTCCTCCATACCTGTTTCTGGACAAACACATTCATAATGTGACATGACTTAAACCCTAAACATTGTTTTATAAACAAATACACACAACCTACAGCGCATACTGACAGTACCTTTATGTTTTGTGTCATGAACCTCCTGCTGTCCATAATGCTTCTGGCGTTTCCTGGAAAAAGACATCATAGCGATATTCACACAATATATTGACAAACTCATGCAGTATTAACATGAATTAAATTAAATTAATTAGCAACTCATAGAGTACAGTCTGTCTGTCTGTCTATATGCAGGAGCAACATCAAATGTGTACATGTGCGGTTTACAGGGAACTTTGCTCATAAGTATACTCACTCCTCTGTTTGTGGAAAAGTGAACGGGACTTTGTGTGGTTGGTCACTCTGATACCACTGGCACTTCTTAGAGACTTCAGGCGGCAGGTAGAAAGCATTTTCAACTATATATAAAGAATAAAGAAACTGTTAGTAACAGTTCCTGAAGAAAAACCTGGTACGAAATGACAGGCTTATACATCATTGGATATAATAGGCAACTTTCCTAAACATTTTGAGAACGTTAAATGATAACTTACGGCCGAGGTACTTGGGCAACAGTCTGGCAAATGCCTGAATATGGTCATCATAGAAGCCTGAAGGTTTATCCACCCTCTTAAAGAACACATCTGAAGGCTCGCTTGCCACTTGGGCCAGGACACGGACATCACCTGAACTGAACAGCTTTCCAACTGCCATCACCACTATGAAGTATCCTTTGCATTTAACTTCAGTAGCGGCCCTTATTATCCTCTCCTCGTGCAGTTCAACTGGTCCAGTCACCAACAGAACTAATACCTTCAAGTGGCGGGAATGTGGTGCCTTCTCAAACACATGCTCAACAGTGCCTTCAAGAGCAGCTGCAAGGGCACGTCCTCCCTCCAGCTGGTGTACCTTATCCTGTAAGAAGCTTCGAACACTGTTTGGTGAGTTGTGATTTGTCAAACCGAAGGCCACCCTGATGGGAATGCCACTGCCATTGTGCAAGTATTCATAAGGTGCATGCTGGACAAGTGCCACTCGAGCATGATGGGTAGTGCTGGTTGGCTCAGGGGACATCTCTAGCTGCTCTATCATTAGAGCCACATATTGCTTTATCTCTAAGAAGACGGAGGGCCAGGTGCTCTCTGAGCTATCGAGAATGAAGGCCATGTCGATGTCCAAGTCAGTGATGGAATCTCTCCGGTCTCGGACTCCACGTGGAGGAATATAATCACAGATCTGATCCGGGGCACAGAAGTCTAAAAGAATTGTGACAGATGAAATATTCTATTCAAACATTCTCTTTTGCTACTGGTTTGCCATTTTAAAAAGTGTATTTAAAATAAATTAGTTTGGTGGCTTTTTTAATGCTGAACAGTAGTACACATGATAACACAGTTTTACCCAGGCAGATATGGCACGTCATGATCTTCTTGATTACATTGTTGTATTCAGCACTTCCAGGTGAGGGTAGGACAATAATCTGGGCTAATGCAGTGTTGTTAAGCTGAAACAGAGTGATTGTAACATAATGATATGCTTTCATTTACACCAAACATCTAATCAGAACATCGGTTATGTCAAGTTTTCACTTAATTTACAACTGTTGCACTAAAACACTTATTAAACCTGTCAGGTAAAGTTTATGTAGAGTTAATTACAGTTAATTCATCCAAGAGGTTGACATTTCCCAGCATTTCCCATTTCACAACTTCAAACACTACAAAATTATTTAAACTGCAATCTGATTTGGAAATTAGCTCACTGAAGGTGTGAAGTTACTTGGCAATTTTTTACAATCACAGTTGTTGTGCCTATGACCTGAACATTTTAAGCTTAACTAAGCATTTAACTAAGCACAATATATACATTTCAGTACAAAGAGGTCAAGCCTATATACTGGGGCAATGAAACAACTACTGTCACGATGGCCCAACATTGTATGGCTGCTACACTTTCTGAACAGTATTCTAATGTTTAAAGACAAAGGGCATTCACACAAGGACAGTTGACAAAGCCACTTAGATGAGTGATGAAACATACTAGATGAATGAAAACATTTACCAACACTAATGGAAATGGAATGAAACTAGTTATTATTCTTAAAGACGCCAATTACAATATTTGCCCTTCTGCTGCTCCTACCTGCAAGGCTCTTGCGAGTTGACGATCTTCACGGTTAAGAAGGAATACAGAAGAGATTCCTGCATCGTAGAGGCGCAGAGCAGCGGCACTGAATTCTTGTGTGACTGTCACAGGGCCGTTGACAAAGAAAACAGCAACCTTACGCACAAGGAAGCCACTGCGAACTCTCTTGAATGTGTTCTGTGCAATGAAGTTCACGGCTGTCTCCAAGCTGCGCTTCTTACGGGTCTGCTGAGCCTGGAGCCCTTGAACTCGTTCAACAAGTGCTCGCTTCTTCTGGCTATCTCCAAAGCGTATCTCGGTAGTCACCTCATTGTTGTAGAGCGCTAGAGCAACACGGGCGCCTCGGGGACAGTTGCTCTCAGCAATAGTTATGTCACTGACCAAGCGGAGAACAGTGTCCCGCATGTTGTTGAAAGCAGGGCGGGATACACCATCTGATGAATCCAGGGCAAAGGCCAACTCAGTGGGGTATAGGGGACATTCCTGAGCACCTGAGGAATTAAATATTCAAAAGCTGAACTGGAAGTACAGTATTACGTAATGAGTGTTTGAAACTCTTACAGCACAGTGGAAATGCAGAAGAGATTGTTCACTCTTCACTTACCATAGCAGCAAGCTAAAAAAAAAGAAAGAAAAAGAAAGAAAGATTTAAAAACATTAAAGTATAACTATAAGAAAGTCTATAAAAGTATAACTCAAACTATAAGAAAGGGAACATAATTAGATCTACACTGGAGAGTCAGTATACTTACGACAGTTATCCCTAATTTTCTTGACCAAATCACATGGCTGTATGGACAAAAATTGTTCATTAATTTTCAAAAAATGTAAGTAGGAATAAACAATAAAGACACTTATAAAGTGAAAGAGAGGAAAAGTACATACCACAGGACCAGCTCCTGGGGGTCCTTTATGGCCCTGTTTTTGACAACAGAAAAAAAAATCAGTTGCAAAAAATGAGAGAGAAACACTTTCTCAACAGCTGAACACAGCTGGGTAGAGCGATCTGGATTTAATCCACAGAGCATTTTTGTGAGCCAAACTAATGTCTGTCACCAGTAAAAAAAAAAAAAAAAAAAAATCAACAGCTTGAGTAAATCAAAGCAAAGAAAATTGCACACTTTGTAAGAGAGAACAGCCCTTGTTTCATGCCTCAACTGAGCCACATCAAAATATTTTGCTTACATAGGGCCCAGGGTATCCATTATCTCCCTTTTGACCAGGACCACCACGTCCTCCTGAGGTACCCTGCAAAACATATTATCTGTCATTACCAGCATTATGGACGTAATGACCTCATAAAAACAGTTCAATCAAGATTACTCACCCTCTGGCCATTGTTTCCTCTAGGTCCAGGTCCTCCTTTTGAACCAGGGTCACCTGCCTCACCCTTTCAATCGATTCAGATTTAACATCTAGTTACTTCTATTGTTTTGCACAGAGTGCATTAGTATAACAACTACAGTATATGCTGTAAAACATTCAAGGCTGCAGACAACTCCAGTAATCTCACCTTTGGACCAGAGAAACCAGGGAAACCTTCATCACCCTAAAACAACATTAAATTGTGTTTAGTGTAAAATACATTTTGAGTAAATAGTATTTAAACTTAACAGCACTATACTAAAAAAATTGTTATACAGAAACACACACTCACCTTTCTTCCTTTAGGACCAGGTACACCAAACCCATCTTGTCCATCCTCACCCTGTATTGACAGGAAATCTCCTTAGTTTTACTCTCATTTGTATTCTGAATTTAACTACCCATCTAGACCAATCTGCTAATATACAGTAGATGGGACTGATAAATGAACATTGTGCTGTATGTTTTCATTTTTATAATTATTCTATCTATTCATCAGTGTCTCACATAATAATGCTGATGGTTATTATTTGTTATTATTGCTACAATGTATAACATGTATTTGGTATGACTGGTGCAGGTTGTGACTCCTCACTTACAGGCTCCCCACGGGGTCCCTGGGATCCAACAACACCTTTAGGTCCTGGGTCCCCTGGTTCACCCTTTAGAGTGAAAGCGAAAAAAGTGAATCATAATTTTATAAATATAAAAGGTGCAATGGTGACACACAAAGCAGTTAAGATGTAACAGAAATGTAACAGCTGAAAGAGCACCCTACTTTTCACATTAATGCAGTTAAAAAAAAAGTGAGTTAATTTCCTCTGCCCAAATTGTACAAATACAAACTCCCCAAAAACTTTGCTTTAGGTCGACAGTGAGATGTTTTCTTTAATAAATTGCTTAAGCTTGCCAGTGGTAACTGAAGTAAGAGAGTGAAACTGCTTGGAAAGATGACCAGTACCTTGCGGCCAACAGCACCTCTTCTACCCTTTTCTCCAGAAGGTCCTGGCAGTCCTCCTGGCCCCTAAAAATAAATATAAAATAAGATGAATGATTTCCTCATATAAAGCAAGAGATTTATTCTTTTCATTTGTTAAGTAATAAACCAAAACTCTTTTTTAGTGCAAGTATAAAGTTATTAAACATTTTGTCTGCACCCAAATTCATAATCCTTGTTACAATCACTTTTTTTGGTAGCAGAGAAAACAAGGAAAAGAACATGCTTAAACTTCTTCTCTTACCCTTGGACCAGGGTTTCCATCCTCTCCTCTAAGACCAGGTGCTCCAATTGGTCCAGCGGGACCCTAAAATAAGTACAGATACATAATATTTATATTATCTATAATATATTTTCTATTTAATAATAAAACTGCAGGACATGCATGCAAATTTCCATGAAAAATAAATGTAACCAGATTGTAAACCAGATTGGAGCAATTATGTTTGCATGTATAACATGTCATGGGTCTTTTGTTTTGAACAACTGCTTTTTACAACTTATTAATTTACCCGAGGTCCTCCAATTCCTGTCTCTCCTGCTAAACCATTACCTCCGGCCATTCCAGCAGCACCCTATAGATGCAACAGAGCCATCAAAAAACAAAACAAATAAATTCAATAAAACAACAACAATTGGATTACTATGGGAGTGTTAAAATAATGTTTATTTCTATTAATGGCATGGAATAGCTTATGTCTACTCACAGCTTGACCGGGAGGCCCCCTTCTACCATCAGAGCCCTTTTTCAAAAGAGAAGGTGAATAATATTATGAACAGAACATCTGTCACTCACCATTTCATGTTCTGATACAAAACATTTCAAATCATGTATTACCATAGATAACAGGGCTTAAACTTGAGGTAACAAGTACTGTTTTGAATGGTTATTAAAGCCAAATATTTTTTTTTAATCAGTTTATCTCATAATAGTGTACAAATTTCTTTAGAATGTTTAAGTTCTAAACATTTGATTGAGCTAAGGGGTTTTAAGAGAAGATTTATGAACTGGTTAAGTTAGAAAAAAATCATTCCCTTTGGTCGAGAAAGCATACCCGTCTGCCTGGTTCACCAGGACCTCCTTTAGTTCCATCCACCCCTGGCTCTCCCTAAAGAAAACACATCAATGAACTCCAAAGATTGCATTGCAGTTGTGCATTTTATTCACAAAGTACAAACAAACATTTTATAGTCCACACTGAAAAAATATGCAGAAACGAATAAGTCTTACAGAACTTGACCATTGTCAGAAACTAAAATAATATGTAATGAGAAATAATTGATATAACAACTTACATGACTTTTAAATTTGATTATTAGGGTATAACTATAAATTAAGTTGAGATTAAGCTTGTTACTTTACAATATAGATGCATGAAAATTTTCTATGGTCCTGACCACTGACCAGGCACAATCAAATAAATATAAAAATCCACCAGAATGACTGACTAAGTTTAAAAAAATGGACCATACCGCTGGGCCAGCATCGCCTGGGTCGCCTTTTGGTCCCCTCTGGTTGTTGTCTCTTCCAGGGGTGCCCTATAACAACAACAGCAACATCAAATTCTCTTATTGAATGAAGACTAAGTCATTCTAAATTACGACACATTCTTGAGTAACATACTGGATCACCACGTATTCCAGCCTGACCAACATCTCCTGCCTGGCCTTTGGCCCCTTTAGGCCCCTAGAAACACAAAAAAGATCAGATAAACTTTTTATTTATTTATTTTAAATTTGTTCCACATGACTCCACAGCTATATTCTACACGACTTACCCTTTGACCAGGGTTTCCTCTATCTCCTGGAGGCCCAACAACACCACTTGTTCCCTGAAAGACAACAACACATTTTAACTGGCATTCACTGAGAACACTGACTGCAAACCATTGTACAACAGACCACTGATAAAATGTTTCTAGAAAAAATTGAATTAAACATGTTTGCTAGACAACAGCTGACCTCTTCTCCATTGATTCCATCTAAACCAATCTCTCCAATTTCACCCTTAAAGAAAACAAATGTTATCAATTAAACATATTCTTTTAATATGATAAAATGTAAATGTTATATTACAGTAATATATTATTATATAATTATTATCACTATGAAATAGTTATGTAGTTAATATATATATATATATATATATATATATATATATATATATATATATATATATATATATATATATATATATTCAAATTCAACACAAGTAAATAGATAAAAGTTCTTACCCTTTCACCATTGTATCCTCGAGATCCCTAAAAACAACAACATTGGATTAGTCAATCAATATGTTTTAGCCATAATCTGCTTTCTTAACAAGTGAGATTTACTTGAAATGCACTTACTTTAACACCTCTTTGACCTGGACATCCTTGGAATCCTTGAGTTCCATTTACACCAGGTGGACCTCTCTCTCCCTGTGAAAATACGGATTATCACAATCATGAGAAAAAAACATACCACATGTACAAACTTTGTATTTTTGACAAAATGTTGCCTTCTAATTAAACAATGCACATTGATTTAATGACAACGGCAAAGTTTAAGGTTGCTGATAGATAGAAGATATGGGGTATAGGTAGAGGATTAATTTTATTTACAAGCAAATACATTAAATAAATAGAAGTAACAACAGTGTTATAGTTTAAATTAATAAATTATCACATTATTTGTAATCTGATTACATAACATGCATTACATGTTACCCTAACACTCTGATGTATAGGATCTGTCTATTTATTAGTGCATGTTGGGAAAAAAGATTTAACTGTAGTTAGAAACTGGGCATTTAGAATCAAGTGAAAAGCTAGATCTAGAGCTAGGAATCACAGACAAAAGAAAGTAAAAAAATATGCCTTTAAAATCATTTTAGAAATTCATAGCTGTTAATGAATACATGCTCACCGGACCACCTTCATCACCAGGATGTCCACTGAAGCCCGGATCACCAGACTGACCCTATAGAAAATCACACATGGAAACGTGGACATGAGTCATCACAGAGAAAAATTCAGAATTTGAAATTGTACTAGCCTGAAATATGTTGTTTCTTAAAAGAAAAATGTATTTGACCTTTGGTCCAGGAACACCAACAGCTCCTCTGTCCCCTCTCTGGCCATTACACTTGCATGGAACAGAACAGCATTCCCGCTCAGCAATGTTATCCTTAAAAAGAGAATATATTTTTTCAACCATAATCATATTAGACAAACATATTTATCTATTTTTGTCACTGAGGTAGGTCATCCCTTAGTTTGCTTATTTGACTGAGCAATGAGGACAGTTCTTACCAGTTCTTCTAGAAGCTCATAATCCAAGTCCATGAGGTTGACACGCAGAGGTCGTGTGTACCTGAAGCCACGGCCAAATTCCAAGAGAACTGCATCTTCAAATCGTGGCACTCTCTCCAGTGCAACAAGAATGAAACTACTAACACCTTAAAGAAAGAAAGAAAAGCAAAATTAAAATGTGTGTGGTAACATATTGTGAGATGTATAAATCATCAACAACAAAAGTTTCAAAAGTATCAGAGAATAAATAAATAAATAAACTGATACAACAATAATAAATAAAGAAACAGATTGTATTGTTACAACCAATATATATATATATATATATATATATATATATATATATATATATTTTTTTTTTTTTTGATTGTGAATTAATGCAGTTCATAAGACATTTTCATATTTATAATCATGGTTACGCTTACCAGCTAAACGCATCAATTCAACTTGCTCTTTCAGAATGTTGTACTGGACATCTAATCCATCAGTTAAGTGTATCACAACCTTTATGAGTGTAAAAACACAATTAATTTAATTTATAACACAGATATTTTTTTTTTATAAATATACAGAGTTAATACATACAATATGGTAAGATTTTGAGGTTAAAGCTTTGCCCTGAAAGAAAATTATGTACCTTGATACTGTCTGAAGGCTGATTCTTCAATCTATCAGCATAAGCCTTGATTGTGGCACCATTCAGAACAAAAGGTCCACGATTTCGGAGGGCCTTGAAGGGCTCAAGAAGCTCTGTGTATCTTTTGGTGAAGTCCAGCTGCACAGGCTCTGAGGCAGAGTCCATCGCTAGCATGCCAACTTGTACTGAGGGAACCTGGCCAGAAGTGCAGCTGATGGGCTGCATCTGGGTAATACGTTGGAGAATAGCAGACATCTTTGAATCTAATGATCTCTGAGCAGCAAAAATGTTCTGTGCAGCCACATCAAACCCCACAAGAACATCCAACTTGCATGCTGCCAGGGAGTAGAAAGAGATGGTGATTAATGACAATCAAGAGTAAACCGCTGTTCAAAACACTTAGGGCCAGATTTACTAACAGCTTGCGCAAGTGCAACCCCTCTTTTGGCGTTAAACAAAAAACTACTGTCAGGATTTACTAAAGACATACAGTGAAAAATTTGCACTGAAAAGGCATGGGCCGTGTTATTTTTTCGGCTGACCTTATTGCATATGCATTTGTAAGAGTTTCGTTTTCAGACGCAAAATTTATGGGAGCAGAGTATTTAAAGGAATTATGCAAGGTGATTTACTAATGTTAGTCAATTTACTGGTATTTGCACCATTATTTACCACCCAAAAAAGCATGTCCTAAACCAGATGCTAATTTGCACTGCTCTTGGTAGATTGCCTCAGTCATTATGGAAATTATCCGGATGCTTCTGTGTTCTTTAATTTGCATGTCACCAGTAGATCACTCACAGAAATTTCCACTCCCATCTGTGCATATTGGAATTGTGCTCTCACGCTAATTTGCCCTGTTTAGTAAATCTGGCCCTTAAACTGTACACTTAAACTTTCACTTGATAAAAACAACAACAAACAAACCTCTTGTAGCATCCTTTACTCCAGTGCACAGTCCTATTCCTTTCACCTCATCATCAAGTGTTTCCAAAATCTGCTCATTCAGCTCAGAGAGCTCTTGGAAGGTGCTGGCTCGGGCCACTGTAGTAGCTTCACTGCCCAAATTATTGAGCTCGTCCTCAATATCACCCACCCCAACAGCATAGATGCGCACGCCACTGGCTTTGAGACCTAATGCTGCTGTTTTGCTGTCATCCCTTGACCGTCCACCAGTGACTACCATTAGAATCTGTGGAATTCCCTCATCCTTCCGACTGCCTCTTTCTTTTACAAAATGTGTTTTCTGAACATGGCGAATGGCATTGCCTGTTTTAATTTCTCGACCTCCCTTGTACTCTGCACGAGTTATAGCATTGATAATTTCATCCTTATTTTTGTAGGTGTTGAGGTAGAATACATCGGTCACATCAGTAGCATAATGTGCTAGACCAATCTGAATTTTGTCTCTCTCAGTAAAGAACAGGTCAATTAAATTAAGAATAAATTCCATGACCTCTCTGAAATTGTCCTTGCCAAGATTGATTGAGCCATCAACCAAAAAAACAATGTCAGCAGCCTTGGCTGGTGGGAGTCCATCAGCTACGGGAAACCAGACATAATAAAACATTTAGAGCCTATTTTGATACATGCATCATGTATGGTATGTCTAAAATAACAGTTACAGTAATGCCCCACTTACGTGTCTCGTCACTCTCAGGGGGAATTTCCGCTGCAATCGTTCCATTAAGTCTGGCTATAAACTTGCTCTGTATGTTTGGAAGATTTGGGAAAGTAGTCACCTGCAGAACGTCATCAGAAGTGGTAGTAATCTGTGCCAGCTGTCTTGGGTCTGCATTTTCTGCACCAATTCCTATACAATTGACCCGAGAGCCTTTGAGAATTTGGCCATAAGTAGATACGTCGGATGTTGACCTTCCACCAGTGAGCACAACCAAGTGCTGGGAAGCCTGTGATAGACGTACCCCAGCAGAAGGCTGGAGCTCATTTCGAATCACATACCTTATTGCCTCAGCTAGGTTAGCACCACGTCCACCCATGTGACGCAGTCTTTTGATTGCAGAGATGACAGATTGCTTGTTGTCGTGGGAGTTCAAAGAGAACTCAGTTTTAGGTCTTTCACCATACTGTACCAGAGCCACGCGAACTTGGTCAGGTTGTACATCAAGCTGATCAACCACTTTCAAGATAAAGTCACGAATGTGAGCAACACCGCTTTGTCCAACACTGTCAGTGCCATCAATGAGGAAGATGATGTCCTTTCTTCCAAAATTAAGAACGACTGATCAGAAACAAAAAAGAAAATAAACTAGTAAATGGACTGCATATTCTAAAAAAGTTATGTGCTTGTGTAAAAATAAACATGACATGAATAATTTAGGCATCAAATATTCTGATAGAGTTGATTAACCTGAAATAACTTTTTAATAAAAACAGAAAAAGTAGAATACCTTTTGGAATAGGGGGGTCACCTCTGGTCATGTTACTGACTTTGGACAAAAGCTCTTGCTCCACGCTTGAAAGTTGCTGGAAGTCCCTAATGGTGTATGTTAGTTCCGGACTAAAAGAAATTAATTTTAACTCCTCTGCATCCGCATTATGAGCTCCAACTGCTAAGGGAGCAACATGGCTTAACTTCAGTTGCTTAGCTGGACCAGATACGTCATCATTTGACTTTCCCCCGGTTACCAGGATGAGAAACTGGGGCACACCCTCTTCTACACGGCTTCCGGATGATCTTTGATAGATGTTCTTTGATACAAATTCCAGAGCTTGGCCAGTGTTAAGCTGATTGCCACCTTTGCTTCTCATTCTTCGTATTGCTTGACGAACTTCATCCTTGGTGGAGTAATCATTGAGGAGAAATTCCTTTTTGGGATCATCGCTGTACTGCACAACTGAGACCCTGACATTGTCGAGACCCACATCCAACTTCTCCACCACTCGCTGAATCATGTCTTTTATGGCAGGGAACTCAGTGCGCATCTTTGTTGTGCCATCAATAAGGAAAACAACATCCCTCTTACCTCCAGAAGGCACTGGAATTGTAGCCTCTATATGTTTCGAAATAAAAAGATTTTTTTTTTTTTTTTACATACAAATAAATATGACAATAACTATAGCCATAACAATAGTAAACTGATCTCAATTAATACACAAATGAAACTGACAGTCTGACCACACAGGATTCACACACAGTTGCACAGATTTAATACCAAATCGAGTAGAACTCAACTCATAGTTATACAGAATGTCAGGTATATTTAAATAGTTAACAATTTTGACTTCTGGACTTTATCAATTTTGTCACTCTGAAGATGTTCTTTCCCTCTTCACAGTTAATGGAATGATGTAAATATCCATTATTGGTCTATTTTGTACATTTAAATGTAAAAATGCTCTAGATTGGCACTTATATCAGTTTTTTGTATGTCTTGTCATGTGCACTGTTTGATTAAGAACTATAACTGTTTGTGCCATTTTAATTAATAGAAGTCTTTGACTATTGTGGTAGGTCTGGCTGTTTCAGTATGTCACTCACACCATGATTGTTGTGTTTTTAAGATGCTGTGGCATGAATGTCTTAAAAACAAAAAGTTGATGGGGAAGCTGACCACACTTAGAGTAGTCTTAGCCTCACTCCACTGCATACTGCACATAACAGTGGAAAGTACTTTCTCTGTATAGCAAGTTTTAATCTGACTGGCAGGCTTTATACATTTCTAGCAGTAACAAAAGCACACAGTTTTTAAGCCTTTTTTCCTATGCAAAATATTAGTCAATCATAAAAGTAGTTGAAATCTTAAATGAAAGGCAGCACCAAAACTGAGCATTTTATTAATATGGTCAGAGATAGGGTGGAAAATGTTCATGTATTACTAAATTACGACTGTTTGTAGTGACTATGTATATTGAAGGAGTTGGATTTACAATCAAGAAAAGTTTTCTTGAAACCAGTGTATTTATTCTAGTATTTATGTTGCGGGCAACGTCTGTATTTGTTATCTGAGAGGTGACAGAGGGTCTGACCCATGTTAGGAATGCAGTAACAGTATTTACTCCTTTAATCTGGCTTCCAAAGAATAATTATGTATTTTGTTTTGTTTAGTCATGAAAGTCAATAACGCATTAAATGTATCTACTAATGCATATTTAGTATGTGTAGTATGTCATTTAATATATTGTTTGTATACTAGGGAAGCAAGAAACAGTATATATACAATAGGTTCTACACTAGCCTACCTATCAAGTCAATCCCTGAATATTGATTTAATTTCATTATAATTATCATCATTCTAACTAACCAGATCATACAATTTGATATTACAGAATACTTTAGAATTTAGAATACAGAAAAACCACTGTAATTGTCTACATCGGCAATTGGTTTAATATGCCCTATATTACTCTAAGGCTATACATGTCACAATCAGCTGCTGGGTCATAATAGTAGAACTAAATAACTCCACATGATTTTTCTCTGTCTCTGTCATTCACAGTTTAAATCAGTGCATTGACTGAGTGCTGTCTAAAAAAAAAAAAAAAGTGTTATTACAACTTTCAACAAATCATTTGTCAAATTAGCTTAGATTCACAAATGTTTGAGTTTATGTTTCTTTCTTTGTATCAACTCAATTTTTTTGATTAAATGATGAGGTATGAATGAATCAGGTTAGGCTAATTTAAGTTAAACCAAGAAGTTTTTACAGTGTGATTGTGTCTTTAATAATTCCTGTGCATGATGTTAATACCACATCCAGAATAATACGTCTAAAGTGTTTCTTCACATTTCGTCTTCTATGTGTGAAAGGGTATGAATGCAGCGAAAACTTTACAGTGGATGGGAAACTCTTATCTCGTAACTTGTCTTGTATCGCTTCCACATCACATTATGTAAACAGCATTCATGACAAAGAGCTGCAGATGCAGATATCATGACAAGCTATCGATAAACACACAAACTTGAAACTGAGGAAACTGGTCCCGTTGGACACTTTTAAAATAGTTTTAAATGATTTGGAGAATGAAACATCAGGCTGTAGATGTTTTAGCTAGTTATGTATTTGATATTGAAATTTTATTGGATTTGCTTGTGTGTGTATAGTTGTATGTATTGTTGTATGTTATTTGTTAAACTCAAACGTGCTGTGTCTGTCAGTCTTGGCCAGGACACTCTTGTAAAAGAGATTCTTAATCTCAGTGTGCTTCTTTCCTGGTAAAATATAGGTTATAATAACATTGTCCTCTGCTTCTGACGCTGGCTCTGCACCCGTGCGCCACTACGGACTGAAAAACATGCTGAATAAATTTGACTAAAAGACGGGGAGGAGCTGAAGCCTGATGCCGTTTTCATATGAGGTTTGAAGGGTACTGAGACAATCACGAATGAATGTACAGATTACAGAGCTAATCACAATTTTTTAGGGGGGCGGAGTAGAAAAAGTACCTAGTGACGCCCCCGGTACCTGTAACATGTGAGAAGTGCCGGTATGCAAGAAAAAGTTAGGGTATGCTACAGCTTAAAATACAGAAGTGCTGATACTACGTACCAGTACGTACCGGCCCACTTTTAACACTGCTCTAACTCATTTTCAAAGGACTTTGGAAGTGTGGAGAACTTTGTCTTTAGTAAACTATCTAACAACTGATTCAACTTCAACTTTGACTCCTGATCTTCATTTAGCATATTATATGATGTTCCCAGCATAGAATGCTGGTGTTGTTAGTAATCTTCTTAACTGGTTAACCAGCAAGACTTCTATGTTTAACCAGCAGTAAGTGACAAAATATCTATATGACCAGCTTCATGAGCTTACAAGTTTTACTGATCCACTTTACTGACCATCACTAACTATCAAAAACCAGGATGGGGCATGGAAATTCATGCTGGTCAGAGGTATTATCACATCAACTGGGAAAAACAATTACGAAATGATTGCACTTACCTTTAGGGTATACAGGGCGCAAACTGGCTAACTCCTCACTAGATAGCTCAGTCAGGGTGGTGATGAGTTTGTCCTGAATTGTATAAAGTCCAGGTAAGTCATCAACTGTGTAGGCAAATGTGGGGACATATGAGGTCACTTGCAATTCCTGAGGGCTCACGTCTCTTGTTCCTATGCTAAGAGGGAAAGTTCCTGACTGTTTCATTGCAGTTGCAGATGGCCTTATATCGTCTGTTGCTTTTCCTCCTGAGACCACAACAACAAATTGTGGAACTCCCTCCTGTTTCCTTCCACCACGTCCAGAAACCAGAACTTCACGTCCAACAAAATCAATGGCCCGTCCAAGGTTGCGCTGTCTCCCCCCACGTTGTTGGAGTTCCTTGATGTTATTTAGGACACCTTCTTTGGTCGTATGTGAGTTGAGGTATATGTCTGCATATGGAGAATCTCCATACTGCACCACGCCAACTCGGATCTTGTTCTCACCAACATTGAGGTTCTCCACAACTCTGCGCACGAACTCCTGGATAATTGGGAACTCTCTGCCAACACCTTCAGAGCCATCAATCACAAAGACAATGTCCTTTTTGGGTCCTTCTGACTCCACTAAAATTAAAAGAAAAAATAAAACAATTAAATATAAAATAATGCTGATTGGATGAAGGACAGTCTGTAAAATTGCAAACACCTAACAAAAACAAAAATATGAATATAATTACAACACTCGACACCCTTTGCACTCGATTATTGAACATGACTAATTTGCACTTGTTTCCAACATCTATTGGTAAGACATCATGTCAGCAAGTGAAGTTTGTTCTGTTTCTTTACCTGGGAATACCAGATGTGCAAGGTGTAATTTTCAACTGAATTTCTATAACTGAAATTGTTAAAATTAATTTGTGAAGATAATAAGATTTTCAAAAACAACAACAAAAACAACAACAACAACAACAAAAACAACAACAACAAAAAACTAATATTTTGGAAATTTTTTAATATTTTGGAAAGAAATGCTTGCAATTTTTTTTATAAAAATTGTCTCTTTGTTTTTAATGGGAAAAACACGCAGATTAAATAGAACATTACTTTTTCACAAGCCACACTTCTGATGTAAATGTGAAAATAACAATAAAACAATCTGACACCACCACAAAGATGGTGGGGCATGCATACCATTAGTATACCACATTTAATATAATATTTTGAATATAATTAATCTCTAAAAATTAAATACAAAATAAAGATGTTTCCATTTATAACAGTAATGTTTTGGGAAAAATTACACAAAGTGCACAATGTGCAAAAGGAATAAAATATATGAATAAAGAAATACATGTAAAATTAGCCATGAAACTCTCTATGCTAAGATGCTAACTGCTATGATGATGTTTGATGTTCTAAATGATTTTTAAAGTAAACTTCATGAGTAACACTTTCACGAAGGTGGGCTCTGTGGAAGTCAATGTGCTGCAAGGTGGATGTTTGATGCTTCTTACTGAGTAAAAAGTAAAGGACCCATACCAAAGTATTTCTGACATTATGGTCCATAGATATAATGTGGGTCTCTGCATAAATAAAAGATTGCAAATTTTGCTGAACCAAAAATAATAGTACATCTCTCCGCAACAAGCCACCAATCTTTAGGAAACGTTCATGTTTTAAGCAAAATGGTAAAGGATAATTCAAGCAAAGAAATGTACATACTGCTGGTGATACTTACCTTAGCATGTACCATAAACACTGAAACGAAATACTGTAAAGCAAGCATGTTTTATCTTTTTCTTACCTATTACAGTAGTAGTGATGGACATGCCCTCTAAAAGTACTGTGTTAATGTTGGTGAAAAGCTTCTGCTGGAGAGTGGAAAGATCAGCAAAGTCACTCACTGAGAGTGCATAACTAGGCTCATGGGAGATTTTCTGGAGTTCCCTGGTGTCTGAGCTCCTCGACCCTATCGCAAAGATAAGAACTCCCAGCTCTTTCAGGGATGAGCCTGTTGTGTCAACATTATCAAATGACTTTCCACCACTCAGCAGAATCAGTAACTGAGACACACCTTCTACAAGTCTGCTTCCAGAGGAGGCAGTGAACTGGGCCCTCATTAAATTATGGAATATTTTAAAATATTTTTTTTTAAATAGGCCTATTTGTGGAAAAAAAATATGTAATATTTGAGTTACATAAAATATTTTTATTTGTTTTCTTCCTAATTGTCCTTGAAATAGTGGTCAAGAACCCCCCCCCCCCACCCCCAACACAAAAATGGTTTGGCCACTGATCAAAATTTGATGTTGTCATTTGATTTGAAGTTCAGTAAGCGCTCAAAATGTCCGCTCAGAAAAGTAAAGAAAAGAGAAGAAGAGAAGTAGAAAATAGAGGCCTGGGAGATTTTCTAAACAAATATTTTAAAAAAAGGTGGTGACGGTGAAGCAGTAACTAGTAAAGTCAACGTAGAGCAAGTTTCACGTGGAGCATTTGGAGATTTTTTCTCTTGAATTACCGCGGAGTGTGAATTGTGCTAAAAAAAAAAACATTGCCTTATCTTCTCTAAAAAGCGTTCCGCCCATTCAGCTGACATAAACCACAATTTCAGTAAACGAAAAAACCTATCCAGTGATGAAATGTTTTCTGTGTTGACACAAATCTTGTGCGATGTCCTAAACGGCCGAGATAATCACACAATGCGTGCCGTAGGCTGTCCACTAATGACACGTCCGATACGCAAACAAATGACTCCTTTGAACCATTCACTTTAATGAATGGTTAAAACAATCTGTCCAACACTGAATTGGTGTATAAAAAACTTTACAATAATGTTCCATTTATTAAACTCTAGTTAACTACATTAGTATCTTCATTAGCATCTAAGATTATCTCGTCCCGGGCCCAGGCAAGACTGTCAGCTGGCCTGCGCCTGTCAAATGTTAATTATTGTCTGCTAAAATAGCATCTCATTTTGGTCAGAGTAAAACTGCCTAAACTTACTGAATACGGCAAAATGAGGTCTTTAATTTAAAGGATATTTTCATCAAAAGACAAAAACTGTGCCTAAAACTGACGAATGAGCGAATAAACAAACACATTAAAACTCAACACTGCTTAACACCCCAGAGAGTTCAAACCCATTGCTTGTTAGGCTAATTTCCCCCGCCTCTGTTAACATGCACCGCTAACAGAAACCGTTTAGTGTCTACGGCACGCTTTGCAAGGAGAGCTCAGTGTGCTGTTTTCTAGAGACGTGTGATAATCTGTCTTACCCGCCACAGTAGGTGTCATCGGCTTGACTTGTACAAGCACATTGTTGAGGGAGCTGATAAACTGCTGCTGGACACTGGGAAGGTCAGAGAATTCATTGATGGGCTGTGCATAGGTAGGGTCGTTGGCAATTCTCTGCACCTCTCTGCTCGAATTTCTGGTGCCGATGCCAAAAATCAAGATTCTGCTCTCTTTTAGGGCGGAGGCAGGTGTATCTATGTTATCGCTTGACCGTCCTCCACTGAGGAGGATAAGAATCTGAGGGACACCCTCTTGCTTTCTACTCCCCGCAGAGGAGGTGAAGACACTGTCTCTCACGTACTGGAGAGCTGCCCCCGTGTTGAGGGGTCTCCCTCCTCTATGCCTCAGACCTCTGACAGTGTTCAGGATCTCCCCTTTTGTTGCATAGGTATTCAGATAGAAATTGACCTCAGCGTCTCTACTGTACTGCACCACAGAAACACGGTCTCTGTTTGCCTCTATGTTGAATTGCTCCACTACTCGTTGCACAAAATCACGCATTGCTGGGAATGTATTTCTAGTGCCATCTGAACCATCCAGCAAAAACACTACGTCCTTTCTGGGTATGGCGTCATCAGCTAGGAAAAGAAATCAGCATCATTAACACCACGTAATTTCAAAACATCTTAAAAATGTCACATTAATTCAACCACCTCATCGACTACCTAAGCTGTGGGTAATGGTCCCACTGCTCATTACTACTTAGGGAGATCAACAAAGCACAGCCTGTGAGCGAGCTGTCATAAAGTTCTGCCATGCACATACCAGTGAGAGTCGGTGAAGTTGGAGTGATGGGCATTGCAACAGCCTGGACAGAGGCCAGCAGCTGCTCTTGGACATTTGGGAGCTCACTGAAGTCGGACACGGACAGAGCATAATTGGGGTCGTATGAGATTCTCTGCAGTTCTCTGCTATCAGAGCCCCTCGATCCAATTCCAAAGGTCAAGACGCCAAGCTCTTTCAGAGAGGAGGCTGCTGCATCAACACTGTCGAGAGACCTCCCCCCGCTAAGCAAGATCAGTATCTGCGGCACACCCTCCAACCGTCTGCTGCCGGAGGAGGCAGTAAATACATTGTCTCTGACGTACTGGAGAGCTGCCCCCGTGTAGAGGGGTCTACCTCCTTTGTGTCTCAGACCTCTGACACGGTCAAGAACCTCTTCCTTTGTCGTGTAGCTATTTAGATAGAAATGGACCTCGGCTTCTCTACTGTACTGCACCACAGAAACACGGTCTCTGTTTGACTCTATGGTGTATTGCTCCACTACTCTCTGCACAAAATCACGCATAGCTGGGAAAGAATTCCTAGTGCCATCTGAACCGTCCAGCAGAAACACTATGTCCTTTCTGGGTGTGACGTAATCAGCTAGGAGGGTGAAAAACAGCATCATTAGCCCTATTCGCTCGGGATTAGTATTACCCCTGGACCTCTGTAATTAGGAAATTACCCCCTGACGTCTGTGTTTTTGGTGGCTCATTCACACGGGCAAATAAATGTTCGTAATTCCCTCGAGTTTACGGACTTTACAGCGTGCGCCCACCCATTCACACTTCACTAGCTGAACGTGCTGAAACGAAGATCGCGCTGCAGTATTGCAATTCAAAAAAAGAACTTATTTAAAACCAATTTGTTAGAGAAATATATTATAGAATATCATAGTATTGTATAAATATATAATATATCTTCTTTTTCTTTTATTCTTTGTCCATATTTACAACAAGCCTGCCTGAAGAAGGTATTATGAATACCGAAACGTTGCGATAGGCTTGTTTTTCTATTCATTTTAATGGTTTATTTCATTTTATATCATTTTTACTCTTTCACACTTTGATTTCTTGAGATAGCCTACTTACAGGATGGACGTCTTTAGAGGCCGTGTGAGACAAAGAAATGCTCCACGATACAGACTACTAAATTACACTACCACAAAAAGCGTCCAAACTTTCCAAAAGAGCTTCCATGTTGCGCCAAAATACTTAATTTGACGTTTCCATGACAACGGTCCGAGTTGAGCTTCCTGATCACGTCTTTACTGTTGTTTGTTTTCTCTTTTGCAGCACTTCATAGTTTTTATTGGAGAAAAACTATAATCGGATTGGAGTAGATCATATCGAGAGATTTTATTGTTAATATAGTTTTAATACAGACGTAAAATAGACTGTTAAACGGCCTATAATGGTTATTACGTTCTTTAGAAAACGATAGGCTCACAGAAAAACAGCCCAAATCACAGACATGGGGATTCGCACGGGACTGGTATTATCAGAGGACCCATGTGTTGGCCAAAATACGGTAGGTAATTTTCGGGGGAATTTTTACAGACATTTTTACAGACATGGCAGATTCGCACGGGATAAAAATCACAGACGACCTCTGCGATTATTACAAATTACCGGAGGTCCCTAGGTAATACTAATCCCGTGCGAATAGGGCTATTAACACCAAGTAATGTGCATAACGTTCATAAGCCTTCAGAATGACACTTCGGTTCATCACCTCATTAACTCTCTGAGCTATGGTTAAAAAAAGTAGGGACATCATGAAGAAAAACAAGACACAGTGTATTGTAAAGTACTGCAACGCACGTACCGGTAACAGTCTGTGAAGTTGGAGTGATGGGAATTGAAACAGCCTTGACAGAGGCCAGCAGCTGCTCTTGGACATTTGGAAGCTCACTGAAGTCGGACACGGACAGAGCATAATTGGGGTCGTATGAAATTCTCTGCAATTCTCTGCTATCAGAGCCCCTCGATCCTATTCCAAAAGTCAAGATGCCAAGCTCTTTCAGAGAGGAGGCTGCTGCCTCAACACTGTCAAATGACCTTCCCCCGCTAAGCAAAACCAGTATCTGCGGCACACCCTCTACCCGTCTGCTGCCGGAGGAGGCAGTAAAGACATTGTCTATGACGTACTGGAGCGCTGCCCCCGTGTAAAGGGGTCTGCCTCCTTTGTGCCGCAGACCTCTGACACTGTCAAGAATTTGTTCCTTTGTCTTGAACGTGTTTAGATAGAAATGGGCCTCTGGGTCTCTGCTGTACTGGACCACAGAAACTTGATCTCTGTTCTCAGCTACTTCCAATTTCTCCACCATTCTTTGCACAAATTCTTTCATTGCTGGGAACCTATTCCTAGTGGCATCCGATCCATCCAGCAGGAAGACAACATCTCTCCTCTGTCTATGGGCCTCAGCTAAAAACAGACATATTCGTGGGTCAGGTGGGGGACATTGCAAGGAGAAAAAAAAACAAACAAAAAAAACACATAGTGCATTACACACTTGGTGCTCGATCATGCTTTTTGTGTTTTCGATATCGCGTCACCTCCCGGAAAGTTTTACTCTTCAGGAAGAAATACATTTCCTTCTGCAACTCATTAGAACTAGAGGAACGATATGGCACATCTCTCTACGACCATAATAAAAGGAGAGGAATTACAGGAAGCCGGTTTGGCTTTTTTCTTACCTATCGTCGTGGTGGTGATAGACGTTCCCTCTACAAAGACTGTGTTAATGTTGGTGAAAAGCTGCTGTTGGACACTGGGAAGGTCAGCAAAGTCACTCACTGAGAGTGCATAGCTAGGCTCATTGGAGATCTTCTGGAGTTCCCTGCTGTCTGAGCTCCTCGACCCTATTGCAGAGATGAGCACTCCCAGCTCTTTCAGGGATGAGGCTGGTGTGTCAACATTATCAAATGACTTTCCACCACTCAGCAGAATCAGTAACTGAGGCACACCTTCTACAAGTCTGCTTCCAGAGGAGGCAGTGAAGACATTGTCCCTCACGTACTGCAGAGCTGCCCCTGTGTTGAGGGGTCTCCCTCCTTTGTGCATCAGACCCCTGAGCGTGTCAAGCACGTCCTCCTTTCTTGAGTATGTGTTAAGATAGAAATGGGCCTCTGGATCTCTGCTGTACTGGACCACAGACACATGGTCTCCTTTCTCAGACACATTCAGTCTCTCCACCATCCTCTCAACAAAGTCACGCATTGCAGGGAAAGAGCTCCTTGTGCCATCTGAACCATCCAGCAGGAACACTACATCCCTCCTAGCCATCCTTCGCTCAGCTATGGTAATGGAATGGAACACAAAGTCACGTGAGCCCTGGGTATCTGATATTGTCTGTGGGTGTGTGTGTGCTCTAGTCGGCAACTGCAAAAGGGAAAAAACGCTCCTATCCTTTCAGCTAGTTTACAGCCAATCTAACAGTCAAATGTTATTACTGTCTGCTAAAATAGCATCTCATTTTGGTCAGAGTAAAACTGCCTAAACTTACTGAATGCGGCAAAACGAGGTCTATAATTTAAAGGATATTTTCACCAAAAGACACAAACTGTGCCTAAAACTGACGAACGAGCGAATAAACAAACACATTAAAACTCAACACTGCTTAACACCCCAGAGAGTTTAAACCCATCGCTTGTTAGGCTAATTTCCCCCGCCTCTGCTAACACGCACCGCTAACAGAAACCGTTTAGTGTCTACGGCACGCTTTGCGAGGAGAGCTCAGTGTGCTGTTTTCTAGAGACGTGTGATAATCTGTCTTACCCGCCACAGTAGGTGTCATCGGCTTGACTTGTACAAGCACATTGTTGAGGGAGCTGATAAACTGCTGCTGGACACTGGGAAGGTCAGAGAATTCATTGATGGGCTGTGCATAGGTAGGGTCGTTGGCAATTCTCTGCACCTCTCTGCTCGAATTTCTGGTGCCGATGCCAAAAATCAAGATTCCGCTCTCTTTTAGGGCGGAGGCAGGTGTATCTATGTTATCGCTTGACCGTCCTCCACTGAGGAGGATAAGAATCTGAGGGACACCCTCTTGCTTTCTACTCCCCGCAGAGGCGGTGAAGACACTGTCCCTCACGTACTGGAGAGCTGCCCCCGTGTTGAGGGGTCTCCCTCCTCTATGCCTCAGACCTCTGACAGTGTTCAGGATCTCCCCTTTTGTTGCGTAGGTATTCAGATAGAAATTGACCTCAGCGTCTCTACTGTACTGCACCACAGAAACACGGTCTCTGTTTGCCTCTATGTTGAATTGCTCCACTACTCGTTGCACAAAATCACGCATTGCTGGGAATGTATTTCTAGTGCCATCTGAACCATCCAGCAAAAACACTACGTCCTTTCTGGGTATGGCATCATCAGCTAGGAAAATAAATCAGCATCATTAACACCACGTAATTTCAAAACATCTTAAAAATGTCACATTAATTCAACCACCTCATCGACTACCTAAGCTGTGGGTAATGGTCCCACTGCTCATTACTAC
The DNA here is from genome assembly GCF_963993115.1 of Abramis brama. Taxonomy (NCBI): domain Eukaryota; kingdom Metazoa; phylum Chordata; class Actinopteri; order Cypriniformes; family Leuciscidae; genus Abramis; species Abramis brama. Next base: position 26,108,268 of record NC_139970.1, read on the forward strand.
TTAGGGAGATCAACAAAGCACAGCCTGTGAGCTAGCTGTCATAAAGTTCTGCCATGCACATACCAGTGAGAGTCGGTGAAGTTGGAGTGATGGGCATTGCAACAGCCTGGACAGAGGCCAGCAGCTGCTCTTGGACATTTGAGAGCTCACTGAAGTCGGACACGGACAGAGCATAATTGGGGTCGTATGAGATTCTCTGCAGTTCTCTGCTATCAGAGCCCCTCGATCCAATTCCAAAGGTCAAGACGCCAAGCTCTTTCAGAGAGGAGGCTGCTGCATCAACACTGTCGAGAGACCTCCCCCCGCTAAGCAAAACCAGTATCTGCGGCACACCCTCCACCCGTCTGCTGCCGGAGGAGGCAGTAAAGACATTGTCTATGACGTACTGGAGCGCTGCCCCCGTGTAAAGGGGTCTGCCTCCTTTGTGCCGCAGACCTCTGACACTGTCAAGAACTTGTTCCTTTGTCTTGAACGTGTTTAGATAGAAATGGGCCTCTGGGTCTCTGCTGTACTGGACCACAGAAACTTGATCTCTGTTCTCAGATACTTCCAATTTCTCCACCATTCTTTGCACAAATTCTTTCATTGCTGGGAACCCATTCCTAGTGGCATCCGATCCATCCAGCAGGAAGACAACATCTCTCCTCTGTCTACGGCCCTCAGCTAAAAACAGACATATTCGTGGGTCAGGTGGGGGACATTGTAAGGAGAGAAAAAAGAAAAAAACACACACAATGCATTACACACTTGGTGCTCGATCATGCTTTTTGTGTTTTCGATATCGCGTCACCTCCCGTAAAGTTTTACTCTTCAGGAAGAAATACATTTCCTTCTGCAACTCATTAGAACTAGAGGAACAATATGGCACATTTCTCTACGACCATAATAAAAGGAGAGGAATTACAGGAAGCCGGTTTGGCTTTTTTCTTACCTATCGTCGTGGTGGTGATAGACGTTCCCTCTACAAAGACCGTGTTAATGTTGGTGAAAAGCTGCTGCTGGACACTGGGAAGGTCAGCAAAGTCACTCACTGAGAGTGCATAGCTAGGCTCATTGGAGATCTTCTGGAGTTCCCTGCTGTCTGAGCTCCTCGACCCTATCGCAAAGATGAGCACTCCCAGCTCTTTCAGGGATGAGGCTGGTGTGTCAACATTATCAAATGACTTTCCACCACTCAGCAGAATCAGTAACTGAGGCACACCTTCTACAAGTCTGCTTCCAGAGGAGGCAGTGAAGACATTGTCCCTCACGTACTGCAGAGCTGCCCCTGTGTTGAGGGGTCTCCCTCCTTTGTGCATCAGACCCCTGAGCGTGTCAAGCACGTCCTCCTTTCTTGAGTATGTGTTAAGATAGAAATGGGCCTCTGGATCTCTGCTGTACTGGACCACAGACACATGGTCTCCTTTCTCAGACACATTCAGTCTCTCCACCATCCTCTCAACAAAGTCACGCATTGCAGGGAAAGAGCTCCTTGTGCCATCTGAACCATCCAGCAGGAACACTACATCCCTCCTAGCCATCCTTCGCTCAGCTATGGGTAATGGAATGGAACACAAAGTCACGTGAGCCCTGGGTATCTGATATTGTCTGTGGGTGTGTGTGTGCTCTAGTCGGCAACTGCAAAAGGGAAAAAACGCTCCTATCCTTTCAGCTAGTTTACAGCCAATCTAACAGTCAAATGTTATTACTGTCTGCTAAAATAGCATCTAATTTTGGTCAGAGTAAAACTGCCTAAACTTACTGAATGCGGCAAAACGAGGTCTATAATTTAAAGGATATTTTCACCAAAAGACACAAACTGTGCCTAAAACTGACGAACGAGCGAATAAACAAACACATTAAAACTCAACACTGCTTAACACCCCAGAGAGTTTAAACCCATCGCTTGTTAGGCTAATTTCCCCCGCCTCTGCTAACACGCACCGCTAACAGAAACCGTTTAGTGTCTACGGCACGCTTTGCGAGGAGAGCTCAGTGTGCTGTTTTCTAGAGACGTGTGATAATCTGTCTTACCCGCCACAGTAGGTGTCATCGGCTTGACTTGTACAAGCACATTGTTGAGGGAGCTGATAAACTGCTGCTGGACACTGGGAAGGTCAGAGAATTCATTGATGGGCTGTGCATAGGTAGGGTCGTTGGCAATTCTCTGCACCTCTCTGCTCGAACTTCTGGTGCCGATGCCAAAAATCAAGATTCCGCTCTCTTTTAGGGCGGAGGCAGGTGTATCTATGTTATCGCTTGACCGTCCTCCACTGAGGAGGATAAGAATCTGAGGGACACCCTCTTGCTTTCTACTCCCCGCAGAGGCGGTGAAGACACTGTCCCTCACGTACTGGAGAGCTGCCCCCGTGTTGAGGGGTCTCCCTCCTCTATGCCTCAGACCTCTGACAGTGTTCAGGATCTCCCCTTTTGTTGCGTAGGTATTCAGATAGAAATTGACCTCAGCGTCTCTACTGTACTGCACCACAGAAACACGGTCTCTGTTTGCCTCTATGTTGAATTGCTCCACTACTCGTTGCACAAAATCACGCATTGCTGGGAATGTATTTCTAGTGCCATCTGAACCATCCAGCAAAAACACTACGTCCTTTCTGGGTATGGCGTCATCAGCTAGGAAAAGAAATCAGCATCATTAACACCACGTAATTTCAAAACATCTTAAAAATGTCACATTAATTCAACCACCGCATCGACTACCTAAGCTGTGGGTAATGGTCCCACTGCTCATTACTACTTAGGGAGATCAACAAAGCACAGCCTGTGAGCTAGCTGTCATAAAGTTCTGCCATGCACATACCAGTGAGAGTCGGTGAAGTTGGAGTGATGGGCATTGCAACAGCCTGGACAGAGGCCAGCAGCTGCTCTTGGACATTTGGGAGCTCACTGAAGTCGGACACGGACAGAGCATAATTGGGGTCGTATGAGATTCTCTGCAGTTCTCTGCTATCAGAGCCCCTCGATCCAATTCCAAAGGTCAAGACGCCAAGCTCTTTCAGAGAGGAGGCTGCTGCATCAACACTGTCGAGAGACCTCCCCCCGCTAAGCAAGATCAGTATCTGCGGCACACCCTCCAACCGTCTGCTGCCGGAGGAGGCAGTAAATACATTGTCTCTGACGTACTGGAGAGCTGCCCCCGTGTAGAGGGGTCTACCTCCTTTGTGTCTCAGACCTCTGACACGGTCAAGAACCTCTTCCTTTGTCGTGTAGCTATTTAGATAGAAATGGACCTCGGCTTCTCTACTGTACTGCACCACAGAAACACGGTCTCTGTTTGACTCTATGGTGTATTGCTCCACTACTCTCTGCACAAAATCACGCATAGCTGGGAAAGAATTCCTAGTGCCATCTGAACCGTCCAGCAGAAACACTATGTCCTTTCTGGGTGTGACGTAATCAGCTAGGAGGGGGAAAAACAGCATCATTAACACCAAGTAATGTGCATAACGTTCATAAGCCTTCAGAATGACACTTCGGTTCATCACCTCATTAACTCTCTGAGCTATGGTTAAAAAAAGTAGGGACATCATGAAGAAAAACAAGACACAGTGTATTGTAAAGTACTGCAACGCACGTACCGGTAACAGTCTGTGAAGTTGGAGTGATGGGAATTGAAACAGCCTTGACAGAGGCCAGCAGCTGCTCTTGGACATTTGGAAGCTCACTGAAGTCGGACACGGACAGAGCATAATTGGGGTCGTATGAAATTCTCTGCAATTCTCTGATATCAGAGCCCCTCGATCCTATTCCAAAAGTCAAGATGCCAAGCTCTTTCAGAGAGGAGGCTGCTGCCTCAACACTGTCAAATGACCTTCCCCCGCTAAGCAAAACCAGTATCTGCGGCACACCCTCCACCCGTCTGCTGCCGGAGGAGGCAGTAAAGACATTGTCTATGACGTACTGGAGCGCTGCCCCCGTGTAAAGGGGTCTGCCTCCTTTGTGCCGCAGACCTCTGACACTGTCAAGAACTTGTTCCTTTGTCTTGAACGTGTTTAGATAGAAATGGGCCTCTGGGTCTCTGCTGTACTGGACCACAGAAACTTGATCTCTGTTCTCAGATACTTCCAATTTCTCCACCATTCTTTGCACAAATTCTTTCATTGCTGGGAACCCATTCCTAGTGGCATCCGATCCATCCAGCAGGAAGACAACATCTCTCCTCTGTCTACGGCCCTCAGCTAAAAACAGACATATTCGTGGGTCAGGTGGGGGACATTGTAAGGAGAGAAAAAAGAAAAAAACACACACAATGCATTACACACTTGGTGCTCGATCATGCTTTTTGTGTTTTCGATATCGCGTCACCTCCCGTAAAGTTTTACTCTTCAGGAAGAAATACATTTCCTTCTGCAACTCATTAGAACTAGAGGAACAATATGGCACATTTCTCTATGACCATAATAAAAGGAGAGGAATTACAGGAAGCCGGTTTGGCTTTTTTCTTACCTATCGTCGTGGTGGTGATAGACGTTCCCTCTACAAAGACCGTGTTAATGTTGGTGAAAAGCTGCTGCTGGACACTGGGAAGGTCAGCAAAGTCACTCACTGAGAGTGCATAGCTAGGCTCATTGGAGATCTTCTGGAGTTCCCTGCTGTCTGAGCTCCTCGACCCTATCGCAAAGATGAGCACTCCCAGCTCTTTCAGGGATGAGGCTGGTGTGTCAACATTATCAAATGACTTTCCACCACTCAGCAGAATCAGTAACTGAGGCACACCTTCTACAAGTCTGCTTCCAGAGGAGGCAGTGAAGACATTGTCCCTCACGTACTGCAGAGCTGCCCCTGTGTTGAGGGGTCTCCCTCCTTTGTGCATCAGACCCCTGAGCGTGTCAAGCACGTCCTCCTTTCTTGAGTATGTGTTAAGATAGAAATGGGCCTCTGGATCTCTGCTGTACTGGACCACAGACACATGGTCTCCTTTCTCAGACACATTCAGTCTCTCCACCATCCTCTCAACAAAGTCACGCATTGCAGGGAAAGAGCTCCTTGTGCCATCTGAACCATCCAGCAGGAACACTACATCCCTCCTAGCCATCCTTCGCTCAGCTATGGGTAATGGAATGGAACACAAAGTCACGTGAGCCCTGGGTATCTGATATTGTCTGTGGGTGTGTGTGTGCTCTAGTCGGCAACTGCAAAAGGGAAAAAACGCTCCTATCCTTTCAGCTAGTTTACAGCCAATCTAACAGTCAAATGTTATTACTGTCTGCTAAAATAGCATCTAATTTTGGTCAGAGTAAAACTGCCTAAACTTACTGAATGCGGCAAAACGAGGTCTATAATTTAAAGGATATTTTCACCAAAAGACACAAACTGTGCCTAAAACTGACGAACGAGCGAATAAACAAACACATTAAAACTCAACACTGCTTAACACCCCAGAGAGTTTAAACCCATCGCTTGTTAGGCTAATTTCCCCCGCCTCTGCTAACACGCACCGCTAACAGAAACCGTTTAGTGTCTACGGCACGCTTTGCGAGGAGAGCTCAGTGTGCTGTTTTCTAGAGACGTGTGATAATCTGTCTTACCCGCCACAGTAGGTGTCATCGGCTTGACTTGTACAAGCACATTGTTGAGGGAGCTGATAAACTGCTGCTGGACACTGGGAAGGTCAGAGAATTCATTGATGGGCTGTGCATAGGTAGGGTCGTTGGCAATTCTCTGCACCTCTCTGCTCGAATTTCTGGTGCCGATGCCAAAAATCAAGATTCCGCTCTCTTTTAGGGCGGAGGCAGGTGTATCTATGTTATCGCTTGACCGTCCTCCACTGAGGAGGATAAGAATCTGAGGGACACCCTCTTGCTTTCTACTCCCCGAAGAGGCGGTGAAGACACTGTCCCTCACGTACTGGAGAGCTGCCCCCGTGTTGAGGGGTCTCCCTCCTCTATGCCTCAGACCTCTGACAGTGTTCAGGATCTCCCCTTTTGTTGCGTAGGTATTCAGATAGAAATTGACCTCAGCGTCTCTACTGTACTGCACCACAGAAACACGGTCTCTGTTTGCCTCTATGTTGAATTGCTCCACTACTCGTTGCACAAAATCACGCATTGCTGGGAATGTATTTCTAGTGCCATCTGAACCATCCAGCAAAAACACTACGTCCTTTCTGGGTATGGCGTCATCAGCTAGGAAAAGAAATCAGCATCATTAACACCACGTAATTTCAAAACATCTTAAAAATGTCACATTAATTCAACCACCGCATCGACTACCTAAGCTGTGGGTAATGGTCCCACTGCTCATTACTACTTAGGGAGATCAACAAAGCACAGCCTGTGAGCTAGCTGTCATAAAGTTCTGCCATGCACATACCAGTGAGAGTCGGTGAAGTTGGAGTGATGGGCATTGCAACAGCCTGGACAGAGGCCAGCAGCTGCTCTTGGACATTTGGGAGCTCACTGAAGTCGGACACGGACAGAGCATAATTGGGGTCGTATGAGATTCTCTGCAGTTCTCTGCTATCAGAGCCCCTCGATCCTATTCCAAAAGTCAAGATGCCAAGCTCTTTCAGAGAGGAGGCTGCTGCCTCAACACTGTCAAATGACCTTCCCCCGCTAAGCAAAACCAGTATCTGCGGCACACCCTCCACCCGTCTGCTGCCGGAGGAGGCAGTAAAGACATTGTCTATGACGTACTGGAGCGCTGCCCCCGTGTAAAGGGGTCTGCCTCCTTTGTGCCGCAGACCTCTGACACTGTCAAGAACTTGTTCCTTTGTCTTGAACGTGTTTAGATAGAAATGGGCCTCTGGGTCTCTGCTGTACTGGACCACAGAAACTTGATCTCTGTTCTCAGATACTTCCAATTTCTCCACCATTCTTTGCACAAATTCTTTCATTGCTGGGAACCCATTCCTAGTGGCATCCGATCCATCCAGCAGGAAGACAACATCTCTCCTCTGTCTACGGCCCTCAGCTAAAAACAGACATATTCGTGGGTCAGGTGAGGGACATTGTAAGGAGAGAAAAAAGAAAAAAACACACACAATGCATTACACACTTGGTGCTCGATCATGCTTTTTGTGTTTTCGATATCGCGTCACCTCCCGTAAAGTTTTACTCTTCAGGAAGAAATACATTTCCTTCTGCAACTCATTAGAACTAGAGGAACAATATGGCACATTTCTCTACGACCATAATAAAAGGAGAGGAATTACAGGAAGCCGGTTTGGCTTTTTTCTTACCTATCGTCGTGGTGGTGATAGACGTTCCCTCTACAAAGACCGTGTTAATGTTGGTGAAAAGCTGCTGCTGGACACTGGGAAGGTCAGCAAAGTCACTCACTGAGAGTGCATAGCTAGGCTCATTGGAGATCTTCTGGAGTTCCCTGCTGTCTGAGCTCCTCGACCCTATCGCAAAGATGAGCACTCCCAGCTCTTTCAGGGATGAGGCTGGTGTGTCAACATTATCAAATGACTTTCCACCACTCAGCAGAATCAGTAACTGAGGCACACCTTCTACAAGTCTGCTTCCAAAGGAGGCAGTGAAGACATTGTCCCTCACGTACTGCAGAGCTGCCCCTGTGTTGAGGGGTCTCCCTCCTTTGTGCATCAGACCCCTGAGCGTGTCAAGCACGTCCTCCTTTCTTGAGTATGTGTTAAGATAGAAATGGGCCTCTGGATCTCTGCTGTACTGGACCACAGACACATGGTCTCCTTTCTCAGACACATTCAGTCTCTCCACCATCCTCTCAACAAAGTCACGCATTGCAGGGAAAGAGCTCCTTGTGCCATCTGAACCATCCAGCAGGAACACTACATCCCTCCTAGCCATCCTTCGCTCAGCTATGGGTAATGGAATGGAACACAAAGTCACGTGAGCCCTGGGTATCTGATATTGTCTGTGGGTGTGTGTGTGCTCTAGTCGGCAACTGCAAAAGGGAAAAAACGCTCCTATCCTTTCAGCTAGTTTACAGCCAATCTAACAGTCAAATGTTATTACTGTCTGCTAAAATAGCATCTAATTTTGGTCAGAGTAAAACTGCCTAAACTTACTGAATGCGGCAAAACGAGGTCTATAATTTAAAGGATATTTTCACCAAAAGACACAAACTGTGCCTAAAACTGACGAACGAGCGAATAAACAAACACATTAAAACTCAACACTGCTTAACACCCCAGAGAGTTTAAACCCATCGCTTGTTAGGCTAATTTCCCCCGCCTCTGCTAACACGCACCGCTAACAGAAACCGTTTAGTGTCTACGGCACGCTTTGCGAGGAGAGCTCAGTGTGCTGTTTTCTAGAGACGTGTGATAATCTGTCTTACCCGCCACAGTAGGTGTCATCGGCTTGACTTGTACAAGCACATTGTTGAGGGAGCTGATAAACTGCTGCTGGACACTGGGAAGGTCAGAGAATTCATTGATGGGTTGTGCATAGGTAGGGTCGTTGGCAATTCTCTGCACCTCTCTGCTCGAATTTCTGGTGCCGATGCCAAAAATCAAGATTCCGCTCTCTTTTAGGGCGGAGGCAGGTGTATCTATGTTATCGCTTGACCGTCCTCCACTGAGGAGGATAAGAATCTGAGGGACACCCTCTTGCTTTCTACTCCCCGCAGAGGAGGTGAAGACACTGTCCCTCACGTACTGGAGAGCTGCCCCCGTGTTGAGGGGTCTCCCTCCTCTATGCCTCAGACCTCTGACAGTGTTCAGGATCTCCCCTTTTGTTGCGTAGGTATTCAGATAGAAATTGACCTCAGCGTCTCTACTGTACTGCACCACAGAAACACGGTCTCTGTTTGCCTCTATGTTGAATCGCTCCACTACTCGTTGCACAAAATCACGCATTGCTGGGAATGTATTTCTAGTGCCATCTGAACCATCCAGCAAAAACACTACGTCCTTTCTGGGTATGGCGTCATCAGCTAGGAAAAGAAATCAGCATCATTAACACCACGTAATTTCAAAACATCTTAAAAATGTCACATTAATTCAACCACCGCATCGACTACCTAAGCTGTGGGTAATGGTCCCACTGCTCATTACTACTTAGGGAGATCAACAAAGCACAGCCTGTGAGCTAGCTGTCATAAAGTTCTGCCATGCACATACCAGTGAGAGTCGGTGAAGTTGGAGTGATGGGCATTGCAACAGCCTGGACAGAGGCCAGCAGCTGCTCTTGGACATTTGGGAGCTCACTGAAGTCGGACACGGACAGAGCATAATTGGGGTCGTATGAGATTCTCTGCAGTTCTCTGCTATCAGAGCCCCTCGATCCAATTCCAAAGGTCAAGACGCCAAGCTCTTTCAGAGAGGAGGCTGCTGCATCAACACTGTCGAGAGACCTCCCCCCGCTAAGCAAGATCAGTATCTGCGGCACACCCTCCAACCGTCTGCTGCCGGAGGAGGCAGTAAATACATTGTCTCTGACGTACTGGAGAGCTGCCCCCGTGTAGAGGGGTCTACCTCCTTTGTGTCTCAGACCTCTGACACGGTCAAGAACCTCTTCCTTTGTCGTGTAGCTATTTAGATAGAAATGGACCTCGGCTTCTCTACTGTACTGCACCACAGAAACACGGTCTCTGTTTGACTCTATGGTGTATTGCTCCACTACTCTCTGCACAAAATCACGCATAGCTGGGAAAGAATTCCTAGTGCCATCTGAACCGTCCAGCAGAAACACTATGTCCTTTCTGGGTGTGACGTAATCAGCTAGGAGGGGGAAAAACAGCATCATTAACACCAAGTAATGTGCATAACGTTCATAAGCCTTCAGAATGACACTTCGGTTCATCACCTCATTAACTCTCTGAGCTATGGTTAAAAAAAGTAGGGACATCATGAAGAAAAACAAGACACAGTGTATTGTAAAGTACTGCAACGCACGTACCGGTAACAGTCTGTGAAGTTGGAGTGATGGGAATTGAAACAGCCTTGACAGAGGCCAGCAGCTGCTCTTGGACATTTGGAAGCTCACTGAAGTCGGACACGGACAGAGCATAATTGGGGTCGTATGAAATTCTCTGCAATTCTCTGCTATCAGAGCCCCTCGATCCTATTCCAAAAGTCAAGATGCCAAGCTCTTTCAGAGAGGAGGCTGCTGCCTCAACACTGTCAAATGACCTTCCCCCGCTAAGCAAAACCAGTATCTGCGGCACACCCTCCACCCGTCTGCTGCCGGAGGAGGCAGTAAAGACATTGTCTATGACGTACTGGAGCGCTGCCCCCGTGTAAAGGGGTCTGCCTCCTTTGTGCCGCAGACCTCTGACACTGTCAAGAACTTGTTCCTTTGTCTTGAACGTGTTTAGATAGAAATGGGCCTCTGGGTCTCTGCTGTACTGGACCACAGAAACTTGATCTCTGTTCTCAGATACTTCCAATTTCTCCACCATTCTTTGCACAAATTCTTTCATTGCTGGGAACCCATTCCTAGTGGCATCCGATCCATCCAGCAGGAAGACAACATCTCTCCTCTGTCTACGGCCCTCAGCTAAAAACAGACATATTCGTGGGTCAGGTGGGGGACATTGTAAGGAGAGAAAAAAGAAAAAAACACACACAATGCATTACACACTTGGTGCTCGATCATGCTTTTTGTGTTTTCGATATCGCGTCACCTCCCGTAAAGTTTTACTCTTCAGGAAGAAATACATTTCCTTCTGCAACTCATTAGAACTAGAGGAACAATATGGCACATTTCTCTACGACCATAATAAAAGGAGAGGAATTACAGGAAGCCGGTTTGGCTTTTTTCTTACCTATCGTCGTGGTGGTGATAGACGTTCCCTCTACAAAGACCGTGTTAATGTTGGTGAAAAGCTGCTGCTGGACACTGGGAAGGTCAGCAAAGTCACTCACTGAGAGTGCATAGCTAGGTTCATTGGAGATCTTCTGGAGTTCCCTGCTGTCTGAGCTCCTCGACCCTATCGCAAAGATGAGCACTCCCAGCTCTTTCAGGGATGAGGCTGGTGTGTCAACATTATCAAATGACTTTCCACCACTCAGCAGAATCAGTAACTGAGGAACACCTTCTACAAGTCTGCTTCCAGAGGAGGCAGTGAAGACATTGTCCCTCACGTACTGCAGAGCTGCCCCTGTGTTGAGGGGTCTCCCTCCTTTGTGCATCAGACCCCTGAGCGTGTCAAGCACGTCCTCCTTTCTTGAGTATGTGTTAAGATAGAAATGGGCCTCTGGATCTCTGCTGTACTGGACCACAGACACATGGTCTCCTTTCTCAGACACATTCAGTCTCTCCACCATCCTCTCAACAAAGTCACGCATTGCAGGGAAAGAGCTCCTTGTGCCATCTGAACCATCCAGCAGGAACACTACATCCCTCCTAGCCATCCTTCGCTCAGCTATGGGTAATGGAATGGAACACAAAGCCACGTGAGCCCTGGGTATCTGATATTGTCTGTGGGTGTGTGTGTGCTCTAGTCGGCAACTGCAAAAGGGAAAAAACGCTCCTATCCTTTCAGCTAGTTTACAGCCAATCTAACAGTCAAATGTTATTACTGTCTGCTAAAATAGCATCTAATTTTGGTCAGAGTAAAACTGCCTAAACTTACTGAATGCGGCAAAACGAGGTCTATAATTTAAAGGATATTTTCACCAAAAGACACAAACTGTGCCTAAAACTGACGAACGAGCGAATAAACAAACACATTAAAACTCAACACTGCTTAACACCCCAGAGAGTTTAAACCCATCGCTTGTTAGGCTAATTTCCCCCGCCTCTGCTAACACGCACCGCTAACAGAAACCGTTTAGTGTCTACGGCACGCTTTGCGAGGAGAGCTCAGTGTGCTGTTTTCTAGAGACGTGTGATAATCTGTCTTACCCGCCACAGTAGGTGTCATCGGCTTGACTTGTACAAGCACATTGTTGAGGGAGCTGATAAACTGCTGCTGGACACTGGGAAGGTCAGAGAATTCATTGATGGGCTGTGCATAGGTAGGGTCGTTGGCAATTCTCTGCACCTCTCTGCTCGAATTTCTGGTGCCGATGCCAAAAATCAAGATTCCGCTCTCTTTTAGGGCGGAGGCAGGTGTATCTATGTTATCGCTTGACCGTCCTCCACTGAGGAGGATAAGAATCTGAGGGACACCCTCTTGCTTTCTACTCCCCGCAGAGGCGGTGAAGACACTGTCCCTCACGTACTGGAGAGCTGCCCCCGTGTTGAGGGGTCTCCCTCCTCTATGCCTCAGACCTCTGACAGTGTTCAGGATCTCCCCTTTTGTTGCGTAGGTATTCAGATAGAAATTGACCTCAGCGTCTCTACTGTACTGCACCACAGAAACACGGTCTCTGTTTGCCTCTATGTTGAATCGCTCCACTACTCGTTGCACAAAATCACGCATTGCTGGGAATGTATTTCTAGTGCCATCTGAACCATCCAGCAAAAACACTACGTCCTTTCTGGGTATGGCGTCATCAGCTAGGAAAAGAAATCAGCATCATTAACACCACGTAATTTCAAAACATCTTAAAAATGTCACATTAATTCAACCACCGCATCGACTACCTAAGCTGTGGGTAATGGTCCCACTGCTCATTACTACTTAGGGAGATCAACAAAGCACAGCCTGTGAGCTAGCTGTCATAAAGTTCTGCCATGCACATACCAGTGAGAGTCGGTGAAGTTGGAGTGATGGGCATTGCAACAGCCTGGACAGAGGCCAGCAGCTGCTCTTGGACATTTGGGAGCTCACTGAAGTCGGACACGGACAGAGCATAATTGGGGTCGTATGAGATTCTCTGCAGTTCTCTGCTATCAGAGCCCCTCGATCCAATTCCAAAGGTCAAGACGCCAAGCTCTTTCAGAGAGGAGGCTGCTGCATCAACACTGTCGAGAGACCTCCCCCCGCTAAGCAAGATCAGTATCTGCGGCACACCCTCCAACCGTCTGCTGCCGGAGGAGGCAGTAAATACATTGTCTCTGACGTACTGGAGAGCTGCCCCCGTGTAGAGGGGTCTACCTCCTTTGTGTCTCAGACCTCTGACACGGTCAAGAACCTCTTCCTTTGTCGTGTAGCTATTTAGATAGAAATGGACCTCGGCTTCTCTACTGTACTGCACCACAGAAACACGGTCTCTGTTTGACTCTATGGTGTATTGCTCCACTACTCTCTGCACAAAATCACGCATAGCTGGGAAAGAATTCCTAGTGCCATCTGAACCGTCCAGCAGAAACACTATGTCCTTTCTGGGTGTGACGTAATCAGCTAGGAGGGGGAAAAACAGCATCATTAACACCAAGTAATGTGCATAACGTTCATAAGCCTTCAGAATGACACTTCGGTTCATCACCTCATTAACTCTCTGAGCTATGGTTAAAAAAAGTAGGGACATCATGAAGAAAAACAAGACACAGTGTATTGTAAAGTACTGCAACGCACGTACCGGTAACAGTCTGTGAAGTTGGAGTGATGGGAATTGAAACAGCCTTGACAGAGGCCAGCAGCTGCTCTTGGACATTTGGAAGCTCACTGAAGTCGGACACGGACAGAGCATAATTGGGGTCGTATGAAATTCTCTGCAATTCTCTGCTATCAGAGCCCCTCGATCCTATTCCAAAAGTCAAGATGCCAAGCTCTTTCAGAGAGGAGGCTGCTGCCTCAACACTGTCAAATGACCTTCCCCCGCTAAGCAAAACCAGTATCTGCGGCACACCCTCCACCCGTCTGCTGCCGGAGGAGGCAGTAAAGACATTGTCTATGACGTACTGGAGCGCTGCCCCCGTGTAAAGGGGTCTGCCTCCTTTGTGCCGCAGACCTCTGACACTGTCAAGAACTTGTTCCTTTGTCTTGAACGTGTTTAGATAGAAATGGGCCTCTGGGTCTCTGCTGTACTGGACCACAGAAACTTGATCTCTGTTCTCAGATACTTCCAATTTCTCCACCATTCTTTGCACAAATTCTTTCATTGCTGGGAACCCATTCCTAGTGGCATCCGATCCATCCAGCAGGAAGACAACATCTCTCCTCTGTCTACGGCCCTCAGCTAAAAACAGACATATTCGTGGGTCAGGTGGGGGACATTGTAAGGAGAGAAAAAAGAAAAAAACACACACAATGCATTACACACTTGGGGCCCTATCTTGCACCCAGCGCAATTGACTTTGTACACCGACGCATGTATCATTCCTATTTTGCACCCGCGCAAAGCGTGCTTTTCCCTCCACAGAAGCACGTCGCTAAACTAGGGAATGAACTTGCGCTCCCTGGGCGGTTCAGCGCAAAAAAGGAGGCGTGTTCCGGCGCAAACGTTCCTTCATGCTATTTTGCAGGTTTAGAAAACAATTGCGCCACTAACCAGGAAAAAATAGTTTAAAGTCAGTGGCGAGTTGCGCATGTTATTCATATGCTATTTTAAGGGCGCATGCTTGGCCATAATCAATGTAGCGTGTGCACAACGCGCATACACTTTGATTCTCTCATCTACAAGCAGCAGTTTTCATTTTTGCAAATCATACATTATTATGATAGATAGATAGATAGATAGATAGATAGATAGATAGATAGATAGATAGATAGATAGATAGACAATTTATTATAAAAGCATACATCTAGCTTACACATTTACCCAAATTATCATACGCCTTTTTAACCGAAGTTAATTTGGGTGGGTTTCTCCATCCCCAACGTCCCTGACGAGAGGTTGCTCTCCTTGGCTGTGAACCGCTCCTGGCGCGCGTCTGGCAAATCCGCCGTTATAATAGGAACCCGCTTTAGAACAAAGCGCGTCTGCTCTTAAAGGGAATGTGAGATGACGCTCTGATTGGTTTATTTCACGTTACGCCCAAACCACACCTATGAATAATGAAGCTACTTCAGACCAACCCATTTTAGATTTGCGCCTGGCGCAAGAGTCATTTATCCCGCTGGGAAAATAGCAACAGCGCCAAGACCCGCCCACAAAGTTACTTGCGCTTTGCGCTTTGACACTTGCGTTTCAGATCGTTAAAATAGGGCCCTTGGTGCTCGATCATGCTTTTTGTGTTTTCGATATCGCGTCACCTCCCGTAAAGTTTTACTCTTCAGGAAGAAATACATTTCCTTCTGCAACTCATTAGAACTAGAGGAACAATATGGCACATTTCTCTACGACCATAATAAAAGGAGAGGAATTACAGGAAGCCGGTTTGGCTTTTTTCTTACCTATCGTCGTGGTGGTGATAGACGTTCCCTCTACAAAGACCGTGTTAATGTTGGTGAAAAGCTGCTGCTGGACACTGGGAAGGTCAGCAAAGTCACTCACTGAGAGTGCATAGCTAGGTTCATTGGAGATCTTCTGGAGTTCCCTGCTGTCTGAGCTCCTCGACCCTATCGCAAAGATGAGCACTCCCAGCTCTTTCAGGGATGAGGCTGGTGTGTCAACATTATCAAATGACTTTCCACCACTCAGCAGAATCAGTAACTGAGGAACACCTTCTACAAGTCTGCTTCCAGAGGAGGCAGTGAAGACATTGTCCCTCACGTACTGCAGAGCTGCCCCTGTGTTGAGGGGTCTCCCTCCTTTGTGCATCAGACCCCTGAGCGTGTCAAGCACGTCCTCCTTTCTTGAGTATGTGTTAAGATAGAAATGGGCCTCTGGATCTCTGCTGTACTGGACCACAGACACATGGTCTCCTTTCTCAGACACATTCAGTCTCTCCACCATCCTCTCAACAAAGTCACGCATTGCAGGGAAAGAGCTCCTTGTGCCATCTGAACCATCCAGCAGGAACACTACATCCCTCCTAGCCATCCTTCGCTCAGCTATGGGTAATGGAATGGAACACAAAGTCACGTGAGCCCTGGGTATCTGATATTGTCTGTGGGTGTGTGTGTGCTCTAGTCGGCAACTGCAAAAGGGAAAAAACGCTCCTATCCTTTCAGCTAGTTTACAGCCAATCTAACAGTCAAATGTTATTACTGTCTGCTAAAATAGCATCTAATTTTGGTCAGAGTAAAACTGCCTAAACTTACTGAATGCGGCAAAACGAGGTCTATAATTTAAAGGATATTTTCACCAAAAGACACAAACTGTGCCTAAAACTGACGAACGAGCGAATAAACAAACACATTAAAACTCAACACTGCTTAACACCCCAGAGAGTTTAAACCCATCGCTTGTTAGGCTAATTTCCCCCGCCTCTGCTAACACGCACCGCTAACAGAAACCGTTTAGTGTCTACGGCACGCTTTGCGAGGAGAGCTCAGTGTGCTGTTTTCTAGAGACGTGTGATAATCTGTCTTACCCGCCACAGTAGGTGTCATCGGCTTGACTTGTACAAGCACATTGTTGAGGGAGCTGATAAACTGCTGCTGGACACTGGGAAGGTCAGAGAATTCATTGATGGGCTGTGCATAGGTAGGGTCGTTGGCAATTCTCTGCACCTCTCTGCTCGAATTTCTGGTGCCGATGCCAAAAATCAAGATTCCGCTCTCTTTTAGGGCGGAGGCAGGTGTATCTATGTTATCGCTTGACCGTCCTCCACTGAGGAGGATAAGAATCTGAGGGACACCCTCTTGCTTTCTACTCCCCGCAGAGGAGGTGAAGACACTGTCCCTCACGTACTGGAGAGCTGCCCCCGTGTTGAGGGGTCTCCCTCCTCTATGCCTCAGACCTCTGACAGTGTTCAGGATCTCCCCTTTTGTTGCGTAGGTATTCAGATAGAAATTGACCTCAGCGTCTCTACTGTACTGCACCACAGAAACACGGTCTCTGTTTGCCTCTATGTTGAATCGCTCCACTACTCGTTGCACAAAATCACGCATTGCTGGGAATGTATTTCTAGTGCCATCTGAACCATCCAGCAAAAACACTACGTCCTTTCTGGGTATGGCGTCATCAGCTAGGAAAAGAAATCAGCATCATTAACACCACGTAATTTCAAAACATCTTAAAAATGTCACATTAATTCAACCACCGCATCGACTACCTAAGCTGTGGGTAATGGTCCCACTGCTCATTACTACTTAGGGAGATCAACAAAGCACAGCCTGTGAGCTAGCTGTCATAAAGTTCTGCCATGCACATACCAGTGAGAGTCGGTGAAGTTGGAGTGATGGGCATTGCAACAGCCTGGACAGAGGCCAGCAGCTGCTCTTGGACATTTGGGAGCTCACTGAAGTCGGACACGGACAGAGCATAATTGGGGTCGTATGAGATTCTCTGCAGTTCTCTGCTATCAGAGCCCCTCGATCCAATTCCAAAGGTCAAGACGCCAAGCTCTTTCAGAGAGGAGGCTGCTGCATCAACACTGTCGAGAGACCTCCCCCCGCTAAGCAAGATCAGTATCTGCGGCACACCCTCCAACCGTCTGCTGCCGGAGGAGGCAGTAAATACATTGTCTCTGACGTACTGGAGAGCTGCCCCCGTGTAGAGGGGTCTACCTCCTTTGTGTCTCAGACCTCTGACACGGTCAAGAACCTCTTCCTTTGTCGTGTAGCTATTTAGATAGAAATGGACCTCGGCTTCTCTACTGTACTGCACCACAGAAACACGGTCTCTGTTTGACTCTATGGTGTATTGCTCCACTACTCTCTGCACAAAATCACGCATAGCTGGGAAAGAATTCCTAGTGCCATCTGAACCGTCCAGCAGAAACACTATGTCCTTTCTGGGTGTGACGTAATCAGCTAGGAGGGGGAAAAACAGCATCATTAACACCAAGTAATGTGCATAACGTTCATAAGCCTTCAGAATGACACTTCGGTTCATCACCTCATTAACTCTCTGAGCTATGGTTAAAAAAAGTAGGGACATCATGAAGAAAAACAAGACACAGTGTATTGTAAAGTACTGCAACGCACGTACCGGTAACAGTCTGTGAAGTTGGAGTGATGGGAATTGAAACAGCCTTGACAGAGGCCAGCAGCTGCTCTTGGACATTTGGAAGCTCACTGAAGTCGGACACGGACAGAGCATAATTGGGGTCGTATGAAATTCTCTGCAATTCTCTGCTATCAGAGCCCCTCGATCCTATTCCAAAAGTCAAGATGCCAAGCTCTTTCAGAGAGGAGGCTGCTGCCTCAACACTGTCAAATGACCTTCCCCCGCTAAGCAAAACCAGTATCTGCGGCACACCCTCCACCCGTCTGCTGCCGGAGGAGGCAGTAAAGACATTGTCTATGACGTACTGGAGCGCTGCCCCCGTGTATAGGGGTCTGCCTCCTTTGTGCCGCAGACCTCTGACACTGTCAAGAACTTGTTCCTTTGTCTTGAACGTGTTTAGATAGAAATGGGCCTCTGGGTCTCTGCTGTACTGGACCACAGAAACTTGATCTCTGTTCTCAGATACTTCCAATTTCTCCACCATTCTTTGCACAAATTCTTTCATTGCTGGGAACCCATTCCTAGTGGCATCCGATCCATCCAGCAGGAAGACAACATCTCTCCTCTGTCTACGGCCCTCAGCTAAAAACAGACATATTCGTGGGTCAGGTGGGGGACATTGTAAGGAGAGAAAAAAGAAAAAAACACACACAATGCATTACACACTTGGTGCTCGATCATGCTTTTTGTGTTTTCGATATCGCGTCACCTCCCGTAAAGTTTTACTCTTCAGGAAGAAATACATTTCCTTCTGCAACTCATTAGAACTAGAGGAACAATATGGCACATTTCTCTACGACCATAATAAAAGGAGAGGAATTACAGGAAGCCGGTTTGGCTTTTTTCTTACCTATCGTCGTGGTGGTGATAGACGTTCCCTCTACAAAGACCGTGTTAATGTTGGTGAAAAGCTGCTGCTGGACACTGGGAAGGTCAGCAAAGTCACTCACTGAGAGTGCATAGGTAGGTTCATTGGAGATCTTCTGGAGTTCCCTGCTGTCTGAGCTCCTCGACCCTATCGCAAAGATGAGCACTCCCAGCTCTTTCAGGGATGAGGCTGGTGTGTCAACATTATCAAATGACTTTCCACCACTCAGCAGAATCAGTAACTGAGGAACACCTTCTACAAGTCTGCTTCCAGAGGAGGCAGTGAAGACATTGTCCCTCACGTACTGCAGAGCTGCCCCTGTGTTGAGGGGTCTCCCTCCTTTGTGCATCAGACCCCTGAGCGTGTCAAGCACGTCCTCCTTTCTTGAGTATGTGTTAAGATAGAAATGGGCCTCTGGATCTCTGCTGTACTGGACCACAGACACATGGTCTCCTTTCTCAGACACATTCAGTCTCTCCACCATCCTCTCAACAAAGTCACGCATTGCAGGGAAAGAGCTCCTTGTGCCATCTGAACCATCCAGCAGGAACACTACATCCCTCCTAGCCATCCTTCGCTCAGCTATGGGTAATGGAATGGAACACAAAGTCACGTGAGCCCTGGGTATCTGATATTGTCTGTGGGTGTGTGTGTGCTCTAGTCGGCAACTGCAAAAGGGAAAAAACGCTCCTATCCTTTCAGCTAGTTTACAGCCAATCTAACAGTCAAATGTTATTACTGTCTGCTAAAATAGCATCTAATTTTGGTCAGAGTAAAACTGCCTAAACTTACTGAATGCGGCAAAACGAGGTCTATAATTTAAAGGATATTTTCACCAAAAGACACAAACTGTGCCTAAAACTGACGAACGAGCGAATAAACAAACACATTAAAACTCAACACTGCTTAACACCCCAGAGAGTTTAAACCCATCGCTTGTTAGGCTAATTTCCCCCGCCTCTGCTAACACGCACCGCTAACAGAAACCGTTTAGTGTCTACGGCACGCTTTGCGAGGAGAGCTCAGTGTGCTGTTTTCTAGAGACGTGTGATAATCTGTCTTACCCGCCACAGTAGGTGTCATCGGCTTGACTTGTACAAGCACATTGTTGAGGGAGCTGATAAACTGCTGCTGGACACTGGGAAGGTCAGAGAATTCATTGATGGGCTGTGCATAGGTAGGGTCGTTGGCAATTCTCTGCACCTCTCTGCTCGAATTTCTGGTGCCGATGCCAAAAATCAAGATTCCGCTCTCTTTTAGGGCGGAGGCAGGTGTATCTATGTTATCGCTTGACCGTCCTCCACTGAGGAGGATAAGAATCTGAGGGACACCCTCTTGCTTTCTACTCCCCGCAGAGGCGGTGAAGACACTGTCCCTCACGTACTGGAGAGCTGCCCCCGTGTTGAGGGGTCTCCCTCCTCTATGCCTCAGACCTCTGACAGTGTTCAGGATCTCCCCTTTTGTTGCGTAGGTATTCAGATAGAAATTGACCTCAGCGTCTCTACTGTACTGCACCACAGAAACACGGTCTCTGTTTGCCTCTATGTTGAATTGCTCCACTACTCGTTGCACAAAATCACGCATTGCTGGGAATGTATTTCTAGTGCCATCTGAACCATCCAGCAAAAACACTACGTCCTTTCTGGGTATGGCGTCATCAGCTAGGAAAAGAAATCAGCATCATTAACACCACGTAATTTCAAAACATCTTAAAAATGTCACATTAATTCAACCACCGCATCGACTACCTAAGCTGTGGGTAATGGTCCCACTGCTCATTACTACTTAGGGAGATCAACAAAGCACAGCCTGTGAGCTAGCTGTCATAAAGTTCTGCCATGCACATACCAGTGAGAGTCGGTGAAGTTGGAGTGATGGGCATTGCAACAGCCTGGACAGAGGCCAGCAGCTGCTCTTGGACATTTGGGAGCTCACTGAAGTCGGACACGGACAGAGCATAATTGGGGTCGTATGAGATTCTCTGCAGTTCTCTGCTATCAGAGCCCCTCGATCCAATTCCAAAGGTCAAGACGCCAAGCTCTTTCAGAGAGGAGGCTGCTGCATCAACACTGTCGAGAGACCTCCCCCCGCTAAGCAAGATCAGTATCTGCGGCACACCCTCCAACCGTCTGCTGCCGGAGGAGGCAGTAAATACATTGTCTCTGACGTACTGGAGAGCTGCCCCCGTGTAGAGGGGTCTACCTCCTTTGTGTCTCAGACCTCTGACACGGTCAAGAACCTCTTCCTTTGTCGTGTAGCTATTTAGATAGAAATGGACCTCGGCTTCTCTACTGTACTGCACCACAGAAACACGGTCTCTGTTTGACTCTATGGTGTATTGCTCCACTACTCTCTGCACAAAATCACGCATAGCTGGGAAAGAATTCCTAGTGCCATCTGAACCGTCCAGCAGAAACACTATGTCCTTTCTGGGTGTGACGTAATCAGCTAGGAGGGGGAAAAACAGCATCATTAACACCAAGTAATGTGCATAACGTTCATAAGCCTTCAGAATGACACTTCGGTTCATCACCTCATTAACTCTCTGAGCTATGGTTAAAAAAAGTAGGGACATCATGAAGAAAAACAAGACACAGTGTATTGTAAAGTACTGCAACGCACGTACCGGTAACAGTCTGTGAAGTTGGAGTGATGGGAATTGAAACAGCCTTGACAGAGGCCAGCAGCTGCTCTTGGACATTTGGAAGCTCACTGAAGTCGGACACGGACAGAGCATAATTGGGGTCGTATGAAATTCTCTGCAATTCTCTGCTATCAGAGCCCCTCGATCCTATTCCAAAAGTCAAGATGCCAAGCTCTTTCAGAGAGGAGGCTGCTGCCTCAACACTGTCAAATGACCTTCCCCCGCTAAGCAAAACCAGTATCTGCGGCACACCCTCCACCCGTCTGCTGCCGGAGGAGGCAGTAAAGACATTGTCTATGACGTACTGGAGCGCTGCCCCCGTGTAAAGGGGTCTGCCTCCTTTGTGCCGCAGACCTCTGACACTGTCAAGAACTTGTTCCTTTGTCTTGAACGTGTTTAGATAGAAATGGGCCTCTGGGTCTCTGCTGTACTGGACCACAGAAACTTGATCTCTGTTCTCAGATACTTCCAATTTCTCCACCATTCTTTGCACAAATTCTTTCATTGCTGGGAACCCATTCCTAGTGGCATCCGATCCATCCAGCAGGAAGACAACATCTCTCCTCTGTCTACGGCCCTCAGCTAAAAACAGACATATTCGTGGGTCAGGTGGGGGACATTGTAAGGAGAGAAAAAAGAAAAAAACACACACAATGCATTACACACTTGGTGCTCGATCATGCTTTTTGTGTTTTCGATATCGCGTCACCTCCCGTAAAGTTTTACTCTTCAGGAAGAAATACATTTCCTTCTGCAACTCATTAGAACTAGAGGAACAATATGGCACATTTCTCTACGACCATAATAAAAGGAGAGGAATTACAGGAAGCCGGTTTGGCTTTTTTCTTACCTATCGTCGTGGTGGTGATAGACGTTCCCTCTACAAAGACCGTGTTAATGTTGGTGAAAAGCTGCTGCTGGACACTGGGAAGGTCAGCAAAGTCACTCACTGAGAGTGCATAGCTAGGCTCATTGGAGATCTTCTGGAGTTCCCTGCTGTCTGAGCTCCTCGACCCTATCGCAAAGATGAGCACTCCCAGCTCTTTCAGGGATGAGGCTGGTGTGTCAACATTATCAAATGACTTTCCACCACTCAGCAGAATCAGTGACTGAGGAACACCTTCTACAAGTCTGCTTCCAGAGGAGGCAGTGAAGACATTGTCCCTCACGTACTGCAGAGCTGCCCCTGTGTTGAGGGGTCTCCCTCCTTTGTGCATCAGACCCCTGAGCGTGTCAAGCACGTCCTCCTTTCTTGAGTATGTGTTAAGATAGAAATGGGCCTCTGGATCTCTGCTGTACTGGACCACAGACACATGGTCTCCTTTCTCAGACACATTCAGTCTCTCCACCATCCTCTCAACAAAGTCACGCATTGCAGGGAAAGAGCTCCTTGTGCCATCTGAACCATCCAGCAGGAACACTACATCCCTCCTAGCCATCCTTCGCTCAGCTATGGGTAATGGAATGGAACACAAAGTCACGTGAGCCCTGGGTATCTGATATTGTCTGTGGGTGTGTGTGTGCTCTAGTCGGCAACTGCAAAAGGGAAAAAACGCTCCTATCCTTTCAGCTAGTTTACAGCCAATCTAACAGTCAAATGTTATTACTGTCTGCTAAAATAGCATCTAATTTTGGTCAGAGTAAAACTGCCTAAACTTACTGAATGCGGCAAAACGAGGTCTATAATTTAAAGGATATTTTCACCAAAAGACACAAACTGTGCCTAAAACTGACGAACGAGCGAATAAACAAACACATTAAAACTCAACACTGCTTAACACCCCAGAGAGTTTAAACCCATCGCTTGTTAGGCTAATTTCCCCCGCCTCTGCTAACACGCACCGCTAACAGAAACCGTTTAGTGTCTACGGCACGCTTTGCGAGGAGAGCTCAGTGTGCTGTTTTCTAGAGACGTGTGATAATCTGTCTTACCCGCCACAGTAGGTGTCATCGGCTTGACTTGTACAAGCACATTGTTGAGGGAGCTGATAAACTGCTGCTGGACACTGGGAAGGTCAGAGAATTCATTGATGGGCTGTGCATAGGTAGGGTCGTTGGCAATTCTCTGCACCTCTCTGCTCGAATTTCTGGTGCCGATGCCAAAAATCAAGATTCCGCTCTCTTTTAGGGCGGAGGCAGGTGTATCTATGTTATCGCTTGACCGTCCTCCACTGAGGAGGATAAGAATCTGAGGGACACCCTCTTGCTTTCTACTCCCCGCAGAGGCGGTGAAGACACTGTCCCTCACGTACTGGAGAGCTGCCCCCGTGTTGAGGGGTCTCCCTCCTCTATGCCTCAGACCTCTGACAGTGTTCAGGATCTCCCCTTTTGTTGCGTAGGTATTCAGATAGAAATTGACCTCAGCGTCTCTACTGTACTGCACCACAGAAACACGGTCTCTGTTTGCCTCTATGTTGAATTGCTCCACTACTCGTTGCACAAAATCACGCATTGCTGGGAATGTATTTCTAGTGCCATCTGAACCATCCAGCAAAAACACTACGTCCTTTCTGGGTATGGCGTCATCAGCTAGGAAAAGAAATCAGCATCATTAACACCACGTAATTTCAAAACATCTTAAAAATGTCACATTAATTCAACCACCGCATCGACTACCTAAGCTGTGGGTAATGGTCCCACTGCTCATTACTACTTAGGGAGATCAACAAAGCACAGCCTGTGAGCTAGCTGTCATAAAGTTCTGCCATGCACATACCAGTGAGAGTCGGTGAAGTTGGAGTGATGGGCATTGCAACAGCCTGGACAGAGGCCAGCAGCTGCTCTTGGACATTTGGGAGCTCACTGAAGTCGGACACGGACAGAGCATAATTGGGGTCGTATGAAATTCTCTGCAGTTCTCTGCTATCAGAGCCCCTCGATCCTATTCCAAAAGTCAAGATGCCAAGCTCTTTCAGAGAGGAGGCTGCTGCCTCAACACTGTCAAATGACCTTCCCCCGCTAAGCAAAACCAGTATCTGCGGCACACCCTCCACCCGTCTGCTGCCGGAGGAGGCAGTAAAGACATTGTCTATGACGTACTGGAGCGCTGCCCCCGTGTAAAGGGGTCTACCTCCTTTGTGCCGCAGACCTCTGACACTGTCAAGAACTTGTTCCTTTGTCTTGAACGTGTTTAGATAGAAATGGGCCTCTGGGTCTCTGCTGTACTGGACCACAGAAACTTGATCTCTGTTCTCAGATACTTCCAATTTCTCCACCATTCTTTGCACAAATTCTTTCATTGCTGGGAACCCATTCCTAGTGGCATCCGATCCATCCAGCAGGAAGACAACATCTCTCCTCTGTCTACGGCCCTCAGCTAAAAACAGACATATTCGTGGGTCAGGTGGGGGACATTGTAAGGAGAGAAAAAATAAAAAAACACACACAATGCATTACACACTTGGTGCTCGATCATGCTTTTTGTGTTTTCGATATCGCGTCACCTCCCGTAAAGTTTTACTCTTCAGGAAGAAATACATTTCCTTCTGCAACTCATTAGAACTAGAGGAACAATATGGCACATTTCTCTACGACCATAATAAAAGGAGAGGAATTACAGGAAGCCGGTTTGGCTTTTTTCTTACCTATCGTCGTGGTGGTGATAGACGTTCCCTCTACAAAGACCGTGTTAATGTTGGTGAAAAGCTGCTGCTGGACACTGGGAAGGTCAGCAAAGTCACTCACTGAGAGTGCATAGCTAGGCTCATTGGAGATCTTCTGGAGTTCCCTGCTGTCTGAGCTCCTCGACCCTATCGCAAAGATGAGCACTCCCAGCTCTTTCAGGGATGAGGCTGGTGTGTCAACATTATCAAATGACTTTCCACCACTCAGCAGAATCAGTAACTGAGGCACACCTTCTACAAGTCTGCTTCCAGAGGAGGCAGTGAAGACATTGTCCCTCACGTACTGCAGAGCTGCCCCTGTGTTGAGGGGTCTCCCTCCTTTGTGCATCAGACCCCTGAGCGTGTCAAGCACGTCCTCCTTTCTTGAGTATGTGTTAAGATAGAAATGGGCCTCTGGATCTCTGCTGTACTGGACCACAGACACATGGTCTCCTTTCTCAGACACATTCAGTCTCTCCACCATCCTCTCAACAAAGTCACGCATTGCAGGGAAAGAGCCCCTTGTGCCATCTGAACCATCCAGCAGGAACACTACATCCCTCCTAGCCATCCTTCGCTCAGCTATGGGTAATGGAATGGAACACAAAGTCACGTGAGCCCTGGGTATCTGATATTGTCTGTGGGTGTGTGTGTGCTCTAGTCGGCAACTGCAAAAGGGAAAAAACGCTCCTATCCTTTCAGCTAGTTTACAGCCAATCTAACAGTCAAATGTTATTACTGTCTGCTAAAATAGCATCTAATTTTGGTCAGAGTAAAACTGCCTAAACTTACTGAATGCGGCAAAACGAGGTCTATAATTTAAAGGATATTTTCACCAAAAGACACAAACTGTGCCTAAAACTGACGAACGAGCGAATAAACAAACACATTAAAACTCAACACTGCTTAACACCCCAGAGAGTTTAAACCCATCGCTTGTTAGGCTAATTTCCCCCGCCTCTGCTAACACGCACCGCTAACAGAAACCGTTTAGTGTCTACGGCACGCTTTGCGAGGAGAGCTCAGTGTGCTGTTTTCTAGAGACGTGTGATAATCTGTCTTACCCGCCACAGTAGGTGTCATCGGCTTGACTTGTACAAGCACATTGTTGAGGGAGCTGATAAACTGCTGCTGGACACTGGGAAGGTCAGAGAATTCATTGATGGGCTGTGCATAGGTAGGGTCGTTGGCAATTCTCTGCACCTCTCTGCTCGAATTTCTGGTGCCGATGCCAAAAATCAAGATTCCGCTCTCTTTTAGGGCGGAGGCAGGTGTATCTATGTTATCGCTTGACCGTCCTCCACTGAGGAGGATAAGAATCTGAGGGACACCCTCTTGCTTTCTACTCCCCGCAGAGGCGGTGAAGACACTGTCCCTCACGTACTGGAGAGCTGCCCCCGTGTTGAGGGGTCTCCCTCCTCTATGCCTCAGACCTCTGACAGTGTTCAGGATCTCCCCTTTTGTTGCGTAGGTATTCAGATAGAAATTGACCTCAGCGTCTCTACTGTACTGCACCACAGAAACACGGTCTCTGTTTGCCTCTATGTTGAATTGCTCCACTACTCGTTGCACAAAATCACGCATTGCTGGGAATGTATTTCTAGTGCCATCTGAACCATCCAGCAAAAACACTACGTCCTTTCTGGGTATGGCGTCATCAGCTAGGAAAAGAAATCAGCATCATTAACACCACGTAATTTCAAAACATCTTAAAAATGTCACATTAATTCAACCACCGCATCGACTACCTAAGCTGTGGGTAATGGTCCCACTGCTCATTACTACTTAGGGAGATCAACAAAGCACAGCCTGTGAGCTAGCTGTCATAAAGTTCTGCCATGCACATACCAGTGAGAGTCGGTGAAGTTGGAGTGATGGGCATTGCAACAGCCTGGACAGAGGCCAGCAGCTGCTCTTGGACATTTGGGAGCTCACTGAAGTCGGACACGGACAGAGCATAATTGGGGTCGTATGAGATTCTCTGCAGTTCTCTGCTATCAGAGCCCCTCGATCCTATTCCAAAAGTCAAGATGCCAAGCTCTTTCAGAGAGGAGGCTGCTGCCTCAACACTGTCAAATGACCTTCCCCCGCTAAGCAAAACCAGTATCTGCGGCACACCCTCCACCCTTCTGCTGCCGGAGGAGGCAGTAAAGACATTGTCTATGACGTACTGGAGCGCTGCCCCCGTGTAAAGGGGTCTGCCTCCTTTGTGCCGCAGACCTCTGACACTGTCAAGAACTTGTTCCTTTGTCTTGAACGTGTTTAGATAGAAATGGGCCTCTGGGTCTCTGCTGTACTGGACCACAGAAACTTGATCTCTGTTCTCAGATACTTCCAATTTCTCCACCATTCTTTGCACAAATTCTTTCATTGCTGGGAACCCATTCCTAGTGGCATCCGATCCATCCAGCAGGAAGACAACATCTCTCCTCTGTCTACGGCCCTCAGCTAAAAACAGACATATTCGTGGGTCAGGTGGGGGACATTGTAAGGAGAGAAAAAAGAAAAAAACACACACAATGCATTACACACTTGGTGCTCGATCATGCTTTTTGTGTTTTCGATATCGCGTCACCTCCCGTAAAGTTTTACTCTTCAGGAAGAAATACATTTCCTTCTGCAACTCATTAGAACTAGAGGAACAATATGGCACATTTCTCTACGACCATAATAAAAGGAGAGGAATTACAGGAAGCCGGTTTGGCTTTTTTCTTACCTATCGTCGTGGTGGTGATAGACGTTCCCTCTACAAAGACCGTGTTAATGTTGGTGAAAAGCTGCTGCTGGACACTGGGAAGGTCAGCAAAGTCACTCACTGAGAGTGCATAGCTAGGCTCATTGGAGATCTTCTGGAGTTCCCTGCTGTCTGAGCTCCTCGACCCTATCGCAAAGATGAGCACTCCCAGCTCTTTCAGGGATGAGGCTGGTGTGTCAACATTATCAAATGACTTTCCACCACTCAGCAGAATCAGTAACTGAGGCACACCTTCTACAAGTCTGCTTCCAGAGGAGGCAGTGAAGACATTGTCCCTCACGTACTGCAGAGCTGCCCCTGTGTTGAGGGGTCTCCCTCCTTTGTGCATCAGACCCCTGAGCGTGTCAAGCACGTCCTCCTTTCTTGAGTATGTGTTAAGATAGAAATGGGCCTCTGGATCTCTGCTGTACTGGACCACAGACACATGGTCTCCTTTCTCAGACACATTCAGTCTCTCCACCATCCTCTCAACAAAGTCACGCATTGCAGGGAAAGAGCTCCTTGTGCCATCTGAACCATCCAGCAGGAACACTACATCCCTCCTAGCCATCCTTCGCTCAGCTATGGGTAATGGAATGGAACACAAAGTCACGTGAGCCCTGGGTATCTGATATTGTCTGTGGGTGTGTGTGTGCTCTAGTCGGCAACTGCAAAAGGGAAAAAACGCTCCTATCCTTTCAGCTAGTTTACAGCCAATCTAACAGTCAAATGTTATTACTGTCTGCTAAAATAGCATCTAATTTTGGTCAGAGTAAAACTGCCTAAACTTACTGAATGCGGCAAAACGAGGTCTATAATTTAAAGGATATTTTCACCAAAAGACACAAACTGTGCCTAAAACTGACGAACGAGCGAATAAACAAACACATTAAAACTCAACACTGCTTAACACCCCAGAGAGTTTAAACCCATCGCTTGTTAGGCTAATTTCCCCCGCCTCTGCTAACACGCACCGCTAACAGAAACCGTTTAGTGTCTACGGCACGCTTTGCGAGGAGAGCTCAGTGTGCTGTTTTCTAGAGACGTGTGATAATCTGTCTTACCCGCCACAGTAGGTGTCATCGGCTTGACTTGTACAAGCACATTGTTGAGGGAGCTGATAAACTGCTGCTGGACACTGGGAAGGTCAGAGAATTCATTGATGGGCTGTGCATAGGTAGGGTCGTTGGCAATTCTCTGCACCTCTCTGCTCGAATTTCTGGTGCCGATGCCAAAAATCAAGATTCCGCTCTCTTTTAGGGCGGAGGCAGGTGTATCTATGTTATCGCTTGACCGTCCTCCACTGAGGAGGATAAGAATCTGAGGGACACCCTCTTGCTTTCTACTCCCCGCAGAGGCGGTGAAGACACTGTCCCTCACGTACTGGAGAGCTGCCCCCGTGTTGAGGGGTCTCCCTCCTCTATGCCTCAGACCTCTGACAGTGTTCAGGATCTCCCCTTTTGTTGCGTAGGTATTCAGATAGAAATTGACCTCAGCGTCTCTACTGTACTGCACCACAGAAACACGGTCTCTGTTTGCCTCTATGTTGAATTGCTCCACTACTCGTTGCACAAAATCACGCATTGCTGGGAATGTATTTCTAGTGCCATCTGAACCATCCAGCAAAAACACTACGTCCTTTCTGGGTATGGCGTCATCAGCTAGGAAAAGAAATCAGCATCATTAACACCACGTAATTTCAAAACATCTTAAAAATGTCACATTAATTCAACCACCGCATCGACTACCTAAGCTGTGGGTAATGGTCCCACTGCTCATTACTACTTAGGGAGATCAACAAAGCACAGCCTGTGAGCTAGCTGTCATAAAGTTCTGCCATGCACATACCAGTGAGAGTCGGTGAAGTTGGAGTGATGGGCATTGCAACAGCCTGGACAGAGGCCAGCAGCTGCTCTTGGACATTTGGGAGCTCACTGAAGTCGGACACGGACAGAGCATAATTGGGGTCGTATGAGATTCTCTGCAGTTCTCTGCTATCAGAGCCCCTCGATCCTATTCCAAAAGTCAAGATGCCAAGCTCTTTCAGAGAGGAGGCTGCTGCCTCAACACTGTCAAATGACCTTCCCCCGCTAAGCAAAACCAGTATCTGCGGCACACCCTCCACCCTTCTGCTGCCGGAGGAGGCAGTAAAGACATTGTCTATGACGTACTGGAGCGCTGCCCCCGTGTAAAGGGGTCTGCCTCCTTTGTGCCGCAGACCTCTGACACTGTCAAGAACTTGTTCCTTTGTCTTGAACGTGTTTAGATAGAAATGGGCCTCTGGGTCTCTGCTGTACTGGACCACAGAAACTTGATCTCTGTTCTCAGATACTTCCAATTTCTCCACCATTCTTTGCACAAATTCTTTCATTGCTGGGAACCCATTCCTAGTGGCATCCGATCCATCCAGCAGGAAGACAACATCTCTCCTCTGTCTACGGCCCTCAGCTAAAAACAGACATATTCGTGGGTCAGGTGGGGGACATTGTAAGGAGAGAAAAAAGAAAAAAACACACACAATGCATTACACACTTGGTGCTCGATCATGCTTTTTGTGTTTTCGATATCGCGTCACCTCCCGTAAAGTTTTACTCTTCAGGAAGAAATACATTTCCTTCTGAAACTCATTAGAACTAGAGGAACAATATGGCACATTTCTCTACGACCATAATAAAAGGAGAGGAATTACAGGAAGCCGGTTTGGCTTTTTTCTTACCTATCGTCGTGGTGGTGATAGACGTTCCCTCTACAAAGACCGTGTTAATGTTGGTGAAAAGCTGCTGCTGGACACTGGGAAGGTCAGCAAAGTCACTCACTGAGAGTGCATAGCTAGGCTCATTGGAGATCTTCTGGAGTTCCCTGCTGTCTGAGCTCCTCGACCCTATCGCAAAGATGAGCACTCCCAGCTCTTTCAGGGATGAGGCTGGTGTGTCAACATTATCAAATGACTTTCCACCACTCAGCAGAATCAGTAACTGAGGCACACCTTCTACAAGTCTGCTTCCAGAGGAGGCAGTGAAGACATTGTCCCTCACGTACTGCAGAGCTGCCCCTGTGTTGAGGGGTCTCCCTCCTTTGTGCATCAGACCCCTGAGCGTGTCAAGCACGTCCTCCTTTCTTGAGTATGTGTTAAGATAGAAATGGGCCTCTGGATCTCTGCTGTACTGGACCACAGACACATGGTCTCCTTTCTCAGACACATTCAGTCTCTCCACCATCCTCTCAACAAAGTCACGCATTGCAGGGAAAGAGCTCCTTGTGCCATCTGAACCATCCAGCAGGAACACTACATCCCTCCTAGCCATCCTTCGCTCAGCTATGGGTAATGGAATGGAACACAAAGTCACGTGAGCCCTGGGTATCTGATATTGTCTGTGGGTGTGTGTGTGCTCTAGTCGGCAACTGCAAAAGGGAAAAAACGCTCCTATCCTTTCAGCTAGTTTACAGCCAATCTAACAGTCAAATGTTATTACTGTCTGCTAAAATAGCATCTAATTTTGGTCAGAGTAAAACTGCCTAAACTTACTGAATGCGGCAAAACGAGGTCTATAATTTAAAGGATATTTTCACCAAAAGACACAAACTGTGCCTAAAACTGACGAACGAGCGAATAAACAAACACATTAAAACTCAACACTGCTTAACACCCCAGAGAGTTTAAACCCATCGCTTGTTAGGCTAATTTCCCCCGCCTCTGCTAACACGCACCGCTAACAGAAACCGTTTAGTGTCTACGGCACGCTTTGCGAGGAGAGCTCAGTGTGCTGTTTTCTAGAGACGTGTGATAATCTGTCTTACCCGCCACAGTAGGTGTCATCGGCTTGACTTGTACAAGCACATTGTTGAGGGAGCTGATAAACTGCTGCTGGACACTGGGAAGGTCAGAGAATTCATTGATGGGCTGTGCATAGGTAGGGTCGTTGGCAATTCTCTGCACCTCTCTGCTCGAATTTCTGGTGCCGATGCCAAAAATCAAGATTCCGCTCTCTTTTAGGGCGGAGGCAGGTGTATCTATGTTATCGCTTGACCGTCCTCCACTGAGGAGGATAAGAATCTGAGGGACACCCTCTTGCTTTCTACTCCCCGCAGAGGCGGTGAAGACACTGTCCCTCACGTACTGGAGAGCTGCCCCCGTGTTGAGGGGTCTCCCTCCTCTATGCCTCAGACCTCTGACAGTGTTCAGGATCTCCCCTTTTGTTGCGTAGGTATTCAGATAGAAATTGACCTCAGCGTCTCTACTGTACTGCACCACAGAAACACGGTCTCTGTTTGCCTCTATGTTGAATTGCTCCACTACTCGTTGCACAAAATCACGCATTGCTGGGAATGTATTTCTAGTGCCATCTGAACCATCCAGCAAAAACACTACGTCCTTTCTGGGTATGGCGTCATCAGCTAGGAAAAGAAATCAGCATCATTAACACCACGTAATTTCAAAACATCTTAAAAATGTCACATTAATTCAACCACCGCATCGACTACCTAAGCTGTGGGTAATGGTCCCACTGCTCATTACTACTTAGGGAGATCAACAAAGCACAGCCTGTGAGCTAGCTGTCATAAAGTTCTGCCATGCACATACCAGTGAGAGTCGGTGAAGTTGGAGTGATGGGCATTGCAACAGCCTGGACAGAGGCCAGCAGCTGCTCTTGGACATTTGGGAGCTCACTGAAGTCGGACACGGACAGAGCATAATTGGGGTCGTATGAGATTCTCTGCAGTTCTCTGCTATCAGAGCCCCTCGATCCTATTCCAAAAGTCAAGATGCCAAGCTCTTTCAGAGAGGAGGCTGCTGCCTCAACACTGTCAAATGACCTTCCCCCGCTAAGCAAAACCAGTATCTGCGGCACACCCTCCACCCTTCTGCTGCCGGAGGAGGCAGTAAAGACATTGTCTATGACGTACTGGAGCGCTGCCCCCGTGTAAAGGGGTCTGCCTCCTTTGTGCCGCAGACCTCTGACACTGTCAAGAACTTGTTCCTTTGTCTTGAACGTGTTTAGATAGAAATGGGCCTCTGGGTCTCTGCTGTACTGGACCACAGAAACTTGATCTCTGTTCTCAGATACTTCCAATTTCTCCACCATTCTTTGCACAAATTCTTTCATTGCTGGGAACCCATTCCTAGTGGCATCCGATCCATCCAGCAGGAAGACAACATCTCTCCTCTGTCTACGGCCCTCAGCTAAAAACAGACATATTCGTGGGTCAGGTGGGGGACATTGTAAGGAGAGAAAAAAGAAAAAAACACACACAATGCATTACACACTTGGTGCTCGATCATGCTTTTTGTGTTTTCGATATCGCGTCACCTCCCGTAAAGTTTTACTCTTCAGGAAGAAATACATTTCCTTCTGAAACTCATTAGAACTAGAGGAACAATATGGCACATTTCTCTACGACCATAATAAAAGGAGAGGAATTACAGGAAGCCGGTTTGGCTTTTTTCTTACCTATCGTCGTGGTGGTGATAGACGTTCCCTCTACAAAGACCGTGTTAATGTTGGTGAAAAGCTGCTGCTGGACACTGGGAAGGTCAGCAAAGTCACTCACTGAGAGTGCATAGCTAGGCTCATTGGAGATCTTCTGGAGTTCCCTGCTGTCTGAGCTCCTCGACCCTATCGCAAAGATGAGCACTCCCAGCTCTTTCAGGGATGAGGCTGGTGTGTCAACATTATCAAATGACTTTCCACCACTCAGCAGAATCAGTAACTGAGGCACACCTTCTACAAGTCTGCTTCCAGAGGAGGCAGTGAAGACATTGTCCCTCACGTACTGCAGAGCTGCCCCTGTGTTGAGGGGTCTCCCTCCTTTGTGCATCAGACCCCTGAGCGTGTCAAGCACGTCCTCCTTTCTTGAGTATGTGTTAAGATAGAAATGGGCCTCTGGATCTCTGCTGTACTGGACCACAGACACATGGTCTCCTTTCTCAGACACATTCAGTCTCTCCACCATCCTCTCAACAAAGTCACGCATTGCAGGGAAAGAGCTCCTTGTGCCATCTGAACCATCCAGCAGGAACACTACATCCCTCCTAGCCATCCTTCGCTCAGCTATGGGTAATGGAATGGAACACAAAGTCACGTGAGCCCTGGGTATCTGATATTGTCTGTGGGTGTGTGTGTGCTCTAGTCGGCAACTGCAAAAGGGAAAAAACGCTCCTATCCTTTCAGCTAGTTTACAGCCAATCTAACAGTCAAATGTTATTACTGTCTGCTAAAATAGCATCTAATTTTGGTCAGAGTAAAACTGCCTAAACTTACTGAATGCGGCAAAACGAGGTCTATAATTTAAAGGATATTTTCACCAAAAGACACAAACTGTGCCTAAAACTGGCGAACGAGCGAATAAACAAACACATTAAAACTCAACACTGCTTAACACCCCAGAGAGTTTAAACCCATCGCTTGTTAGGCTAATTTCCCCCGCCTCTGCTAACACGCACCGCTAACAGAAACCGTTTAGTGTCTGCGGCACGCTTTGCGAGGAGAGCTCAGTGTGCTGTTTTCTAGAGACGTGTGATAATCTGTCTTACCCGCCACAGTAGGTGTCATCGGCTTGACTTGTACAAGCACATTGTTGAGGGAGCTGATAAACTGCTGCTGGACACTGGGAAGGTCAGAGAATTCATTGATGGGCTGTGCATAGGTAGGGTCGTTGGCAATTCTCTGCACCTCTCTGCTCGAATTTCTGGTGCCGATGCCAAAAATCAAGATTCCGCTCTCTTTTAGGGCGGAGGCAGGTGTATCTATGTTATCGCTTGACCGTCCTCCACTGAGGAGGATAAGAATCTGAGGGACACCCTCTTGCTTTCTACTCCCCGCAGAGGCGGTGAAGACACTGTCCCTCACGTACTGGAGAGCTGCCCCCGTGTTGAGGGGTCTCCCTCCTCTATGCCTCAGACCTCTGACAGTGTTCAGGATCTCCCCTTTTGTTGCGTAGGTATTCAGATAGAAATTGACCTCAGCGTCTCTACTGTACTGCACCACAGAAACACGGTCTCTGTTTGCCTCTATGTTGAATTGCTCCACTACTCGTTGCACAAAATCACGCATTGCTGGGAATGTATTTCTAGTGCCATCTGAACCATCCAGCAAAAACACTACGTCCTTTCTGGGTATGGCGTCATCAGCTAGGAAAAGAAATCAGCATCATTAACACCACGTAATTTCAAAACATCTTAAAAATGTCACATTAATTCAACCACCGCATCGACTACCTAAGCTGTGGGTAATGGTCCCACTGCTCATTACTACTTAGGGAGATCAACAAAGCACAGCCTGTGAGCTAGCTGTCATAAAGTTCTGCCATGCACATACCAGTGAGAGTCGGTGAAGTTGGAGTGATGGGCATTGCAACAGCCTGGACAGAGGCCAGCAGCTGCTCTTGGACATTTGGGAGCTCACTGAAGTCGGACACGGACAGAGCATAATTGGGGTCGTATGAGATTCTCTGCAGTTCTCTGCTATCAGAGCCCCTCGATCCTATTCCAAAAGTCAAGATGCCAAGCTCTTTCAGAGAGGAGGCTGCTGCCTCAACACTGTCAAATGACCTTCCCCCGCTAAGCAAAACCAGTATCTGCGGCACACCCTCCACCCTTCTGCTGCCGGAGGAGGCAGTAAAGACATTGTCTATGACGTACTGGAGCGCTGCCCCCGTGTAAAGGGGTCTGCCTCCTTTGTGCCGCAGACCTCTGACACTGTCAAGAACTTGTTCCTTTGTCTTGAACGTGTTTAGATAGAAATGGGCCTCTGGGTCTCTGCTGTACTGGACCACAGAAACTTGATCTCTGTTCTCAGATACTTCCAATTTCTCCACCATTCTTTGCACAAATTCTTTCATTGCTGGGAACCCATTCCTAGTGGCATCCGATCCATCCAGCAGGAAGACAACATCTCTCCTCTGTCTACGGCCCTCAGCTAAAAACAGACATATTCGTGGGTCAGGTGGGGGACATTGTAAGGAGAGAAAAAAGAAAAAAACACACACAATGCATTACACACTTGGTGCTCGATCATGCTTTTTGTGTTTTCGATATCGCGTCACCTCCCGTAAAGTTTTACTCTTCAGGAAGAAATACATTTCCTTCTGAAACTCATTAGAACTAGAGGAACAATATGGCACATTTCTCTACGACCATAATAAAAGGAGAGGAATTACAGGAAGCCGGTTTGGCTTTTTTCTTACCTATCGTCGTGGTGGTGATAGACGTTCCCTCTACAAAGACCGTGTTAATGTTGGTGAAAAGCTGCTGCTGGACACTGGGAAGGTCAGCAAAGTCACTCACTGAGAGTGCATAGCTAGGCTCATTGGAGATCTTCTGGAGTTCCCTGCTGTCTGAGCTCCTCGACCCTATCGCAAAGATGAGCACTCCCAGCTCTTTCAGGGATGAGGCTGGTGTGTCAACATTATCAAATGACTTTCCACCACTCAGCAGAATCAGTAACTGAGGCACACCTTCTACAAGTCTGCTTCCAGAGGAGGCAGTGAAGACATTGTCCCTCACGTACTGCAGAGCTGCCCCTGTGTTGAGGGGTCTCCCTCCTTTGTGCATCAGACCCCTGAGCGTGTCAAGCACGTCCTCCTTTCTTGAGTATGTGTTAAGATAGAAATGGGCCTCTGGATCTCTGCTGTACTGGACCACAGACACATGGTCTCCTTTCTCAGACACATTCAGTCTCTCCACCATCCTCTCAACAAAGTCACGCATTGCAGGGAAAGAGCTCCTTGTGCCATCTGAACCATCCAGCAGGAACACTACATCCCTCCTAGCCATCCTTCGCTCAGCTATGGGTAATGGAATGGAACACAAAGTCACGTGAGCCCTGGGTATCTGATATTGTCTGTGGGTGTGTGTGTGCTCTAGTCGGCAACTGCAAAAGGGAAAAAACGCTCCTATCCTTTCAGCTAGTTTACAGCCAATCTAACAGTCAAATGTTATTACTGTCTGCTAAAATAGCATCTAATTTTGGTCAGAGTAAAACTGCCTAAACTTACTGAATGCGGCAAAACGAGGTCTATAATTTAAAGGATATTTTCACCAAAAGACACAAACTGTGCCTAAAACTGACGAACGAGCGAATAAACAAACACATTAAAACTCAACACTGCTTAACACCCCAGAGAGTTTAAACCCATCGCTTGTTAGGCTAATTTCCCCCGCCTCTGCTAACACGCACCGCTAACAGAAACCGTTTAGTGTCTGCGGCACGCTTTGCGAGGAGAGCTCAGTGTGCTGTTTTCTAGAGACGTGTGATAATCTGTCTTACCCGCCACAGTAGGTGTCATCGGCTTGACTTGTACAAGCACATTGTTGAGGGAGCTGATAAACTGCTGCTGGACACTGGGAAGGTCAGAGAATTCATTGATGGGCTGTGCATAGGTAGGGTCGTTGGCAATTCTCTGCACCTCTCTGCTCGAATTTCTGGTGCCGATGCCAAAAATCAAGATTCCGCTCTCTTTTAGGGCGGAGGCAGGTGTATCTATGTTATCGCTTGACCGTCCTCCACTGAGGAGGATAAGAATCTGAGGGACACCCTCTTGCTTTCTACTCCCCGCAGAGGCGGTGAAGACACTGTCCATCACGTACTGGAGAGCTGCCCCCGTGTTGAGGGGTCTCCCTCCTCTATGCCTCAGACCTCTGACAGTGTTCAGGATCTCCCCTTTTGTTGCGTAGGTATTCAGATAGAAATTGACCTCAGCGTCTCTACTGTACTGCACCACAGAAACACGGTCTCTGTTTGCCTCTATGTTGAATTGCTCCACTACTCGTTGCACAAAATCACGCATTGCTGGGAATGTATTTCTAGTGCCATCTGAACCATCCAGCAAAAACACTACGTCCTTTCTGGGTATGGCGTCATCAGCTAGGAAAAGAAATCAGCATCATTAACACCACGTAATTTCAAAACATCTTAAAAATGTCACATTAATTCAACCACCGCATCGACTACCTAAGCTGTGGGTAATGGTCCCACTGCTCATTACTACTTAGGGAGATCAACAAAGCACAGCCTGTGAGCTAGCTGTCATAAAGTTCTGCCATGCACATACCAGTGAGAGTCGGTGAAGTTGGAGTGATGGGCATTGCAACAGCCTGGACAGAGGCCAGCAGCTGCTCTTGGACATTTGGGAGCTCACTGAAGTCGGACACGGACAGAGCATAATTGGGGTCGTATGAGATTCTCTGCAGTTCTCTGCTATCAGAGCCCCTCGATCCAATTCCAAAGGTCAAGACGCCAAGCTCTTTCAGAGAGGAGGCTGCTGCATCAACACTGTCGAGAGACCTCCCCCCGCTAAGCAAGATCAGTATCTGCGGCACACCCTCCAACCGTCTGCTGCCGGAGGAGGCAGTAAATACATTGTCTCTGACGTACTGGAGAGCTGCCCCCGTGTAGAGGGGTCTACCTCCTTTGTGTCTCAGACCTCTGACACGGTCAAGAACCTCTTCCTTTGTCGTGTAGCTATTTAGATAGAAATGGACCTCGGCTTCTCTACTGTACTGCACCACAGAAACACGGTCTCTGTTTGACTCTATGGTGTATTGCTCCACTACTCTCTGCACAAAATCACGCATAGCTGGGAAAGAATTCCTAGTGCCATCTGAACCGTCCAGCAGAAACACTATGTCCTTTCTGGGTGTGACGTAATCAGCTAGGAGGGGGAAAAACAGCATCATTAACACCAAGTAATGTGCATAACGTTCATAAGCCTTCAGAATGACACTTCGGTTCATCACCTCATTAACTCTCTGAGCTATGGTTAAAAAAAGTAGGGACATCATGAAGAAAAACAAGACACAGTGTATTGTAAAGTACTGCAACGCACGTACCGGTAACAGTCTGTGAAGTTGGAGTGATGGGAATTGAAACAGCCTTGACAGAGGCCAGCAGCTGCTCTTGGACATTTGGAAGCTCACTGAAGTCGGACACGGACAGAGCATAATTGGGGTCGTATGAAATTCTCTGCAATTCTCTGCTATCAGAGCCCCTCGATCCTATTCCAAAAGTCAAGATGCCAAGCTCTTTCAGAGAGGAGGCTGCTGCCTCAACACTGTCAAATGACCTTCCCCCGCTAAGCAAAACCAGTATCTGCGGCACACCCTCCACCCGTCTGCTGCCGGAGGAGGCAGTAAAGACATTGTCTATGACGTACTGGAGCGCTGCCCCCGTGTAAAGGGGTCTGCCTCCTTTGTGCCGCAGACCTCTGACACTGTCAAGAACTTGTTCCTTTGTCTTGAACGTGTTTAGATAGAAATGGGCCTCTGGGTCTCTGCTGTACTGGACCACAGAAACTTGATCTCTGTTCTCAGATACTTCCAATTTCTCCACCATTCTTTGCACAAATTCTTTCATTGCTGGGAACCCATTCCTAGTGGCATCCGATCCATCCAGCAGGAAGACAACATCTCTCCTCTGTCTACGGCCCTCAGCTAAAAACAGACATATTCGTGGGTCAGGTGGGGGACATTGTAAGGAGAGAAAAAAGAAAAAAACACACACAATGCATTACACACTTGGTGCTCGATCATGCTTTTTGTGTTTTCGATATCGCGTCACCTCCCGTAAAGTTTTACTCTTCAGGAAGAAATACATTTCCTTCTGCAACTCATTAGAACTAGAGGAACAATATGGCACATTTCTCTACGACCATAATAAAAGGAGAGGAATTACAGGAAGCCGGTTTGGCTTTTTTCTTACCTATCGTTGTGGTGGTGATAGACGTTCCCTCTACAAAGACCGTGTTAATGTTGGTGAAAAGCTGCTGCTGGACACTGGGAAGGTCAGCAAAGTCACTCACTGAGAGTGCATAGCTAGGCTCATTGGAGATCTTCTGGAGTTCCCTGCTGTCTGAGCTCCTCGACCCTATCGCAAAGATGAGCACTCCCAGCTCTTTCAGGGATGAGGCTGGTGTGTCAACATTATCAAATGACTTTCCACCACTCAGCAGAATCAGTAACTGAGGCACACCTTCTACAAGTCTGCTTCCAGAGGAGGCAGTGAAGACATTGTCCCTCACGTACTGCAGAGCTGCCCCTGTGTTGAGGGGTCTCCCTCCTTTGTGCATCAGACCCCTGAGCGTGTCAAGCACGTCCTCCTTTCTTGAGTATGTGTTAAGATAGAAATGGGCCTCTGGATCTCTGCTGTACTGGACCACAGACACATGGTCTCCTTTCTCAGACACATTCAGTCTCTCCACCATCCTCTCAACAAAGTCACGCATTGCAGGGAAAGAGCTCCTTGTGCCATCTGAACCATCCAGCAGAAACACTACATCCCTCCTAGCCATCCTTCGCTCAGCTATGGGTAATGGAATGGAACACAAAGTCACGTGAGCCCTGGGTATCTGATATTGTCTGTGGGTGTGTGTGTGCTCTAGTCGGCAACTGCAAAAGGGAAAAAACGCTCCTATCCTTTCAGCTAGTTTACAGCCAATCTAACAGTCAAATGTTATTACTGTCTGCTAAAATAGCATCTAATTTTGGTCAGAGTAAAACTGCCTAAACTTACTGAATGCGGCAAAACGAGGTCTATAATTTAAAGGATATTTTCACCAAAAGACACAAACTGTGCCTAAAACTGACGAACGAGCGAATAAACAAACACATTAAAACTCAACACTGCTTAACACCCCAGAGAGTTTAAACCCATCGCTTGTTAGGCTAATTTCCCCCGCCTCTGCTAACACGCACCGCTAACAGAAACCGTTTAGTGTCTACGGCACGCTTTGCGAGGAGAGCTCAGTGTGCTGTTTTCTAGAGACGTGTGATAATCTGTCTTACCCGCCACAGTAGGTGTCATCGGCTTGACTTGTACAAGCACATTGTTGAGGGAGCTGATAAACTGCTGCTGGACACTGGGAAGGTCAGAGAATTCATTGATGGGCTGTGCATAGGTAGGGTCGTTGGCAATTCTCTGCACCTCTCTGCTCGAATTTCTGGTGCCGATGCCAAAAATCAAGATTCCGCTCTCTTTTAGGGCGGAGGCAGGTGTATCTATGTTATCGCTTGACCGTCCTCCACTGAGGAGGATAAGAATCTGAGGGACACCCTCTTGCTTTCTACTCCCCGCAGAGGCGGTGAAGACACTGTCCCTCACGTACTGGAGAGCTGCCCCCGTGTTGAGGGGTCTCCCTCCTCTATGCCTCAGACCTCTGACAGTGTTCAGGATCTCCCCTTTTGTTGCGTAGGTATTCAGATAGAAATTGACCTCAGCGTCTCTACTGTACTGCACCACAGAAACACGGTCTCTGTTTGCCTCTATGTTGAATTGCTCCACTACTCGTTGCACAAAATCACGCATTGCTGGGAATGTATTTCTAGTGCCATCTGAACCATCCAGCAAAAACACTACGTCCTTTCTGGGTATGGCGTCATCAGCTAGGAAAAGAAATCAGCATCATTAACACCACGTAATTTCAAAACATCTTAAAAATGTCACATTAATTCAACCACCGCATCGACTACCTAAGCTGTGGGTAATGGTCCCACTGCTCATTACTACTTAGGGAGATCAACAAAGCACAGCCTGTGAGCTAGCTGTCATAAAGTTCTGCCATGCACATACCAGTGAGAGTCGGTGAAGTTGGAGTGATGGGCATTGCAACAGCCTGGACAGAGGCCAGCAGCTGCTCTTGGACATTTGGGAGCTCACTGAAGTCGGACACGGACAGAGCATAATTGGGGTCGTATGAGATTCTCTGCAGTTCTCTGCTATCAGAGCCCCTCGATCCAATTCCAAAGGTCAAGACGCCAAGCTCTTTCAGAGAGGAGGCTGCTGCATCAACACTGTCGAGAGACCTCCCCCCGCTAAGCAAGATCAGTATCTGCGGCACACCCTCCAACCGTCTGCTGCCGGAGGAGGCAGTAAATACATTGTCTCTGACGTACTGGAGAGCTGCCCCCGTGTAGAGGGGTCTACCTCCTTTGTGTCTCAGACCTCTGACACGGTCAAGAACCTCTTCCTTTGTCGTGTAGCTATTTAGATAGAAATGGACCTCGGCTTCTCTACTGTACTGCACCACAGAAACACGGTCTCTGTTTGACTCTATGGTGTATTGCTCCACTACTCTCTGCACAAAATCACGCATAGCTGGGAAAGAATTCCTAGTGCCATCTGAACCGTCCAGCAGAAACACTATGTCCTTTCTGGGTGTGACGTAATCAGCTAGGAGGGGGAAAAACAGCATCATTAACACCAAGTAATGTGCATAACGTTCATAAGCCTTCAGAATGACACTTCGGTTCATCACCTCATTAACTCTCTGAGCTATGGTTAAAAAAAGTAGGGACATCATGAAGAAAAACAAGACACAGTGTATTGTAAAGTACTGCAACGCACGTACCGGTAACAGTCTGTGAAGTTGGAGTGATGGGAATTGAAAC
Organism: Abramis brama; assembly: GCF_963993115.1. Taxonomy (NCBI): domain Eukaryota; kingdom Metazoa; phylum Chordata; class Actinopteri; order Cypriniformes; family Leuciscidae; genus Abramis; species Abramis brama. The sequence goes on from NC_139970.1 coordinate 26,150,248, forward strand.
AGCCTTGACAGAGGCCAGCAGCTGCTCTTGGACATTTGGAAGCTCACTGAAGTCGGACACGGACAGAGCATAATTGGGGTCGTATGAAATTCTCTGCAATTCTCTGCTATCAGAGCCCCTCGATCCTATTCCAAAAGTCAAGATGCCAAGCTCTTTCAGAGAGGAGGCTGCTGCCTCAACACTGTCAAATGACCTTCCCCCGCTAAGCAAAACCAGTATCTGCGGCACACCCTCCACCCGTCTGCTGCCGGAGGAGGCAGTAAAGACATTGTCTATGACGTACTGGAGCGCTGCCCCCGTGTAAAGGGGTCTGCCTCCTTTGTGCCGCAGACCTCTGACACTGTCAAGAACTTGTTCCTTTGTCTTGAACGTGTTTAGATAGAAATGGGCCTCTGGGTCTCTGCTGTACTGGACCACAGAAACTTGATCTCTGTTCTCAGATACTTCCAATTTCTCCACCATTCTTTGCACAAATTCTTTCATTGCTGGGAACCCATTCCTAGTGGCATCCGATCCATCCAGCAGGAAGACAACATCTCTCCTCTGTCTATGGCCCTCAGCTAAAAACAGACATATTCGTGGGTCAGGTGGGGGACATTGTAAGAAGAGAAAAAAGAAAAAAGAAAAAAAAACACACAATGCATTACACACTTGGTGCTCGATCATGCTTTTTGTGTTTTCGATATCGCGTCACCTCCCGTAAAGTTTTACTCTTCAGGAAGAAATACATTTCCTTCTGCAACTCATTAGAACTAGAGGAACAATATGGCACATTTCTCTACGACCATAATAAAAGGAGAGGAATTACAGGAAGCCGGTTTGGCTTTTTTCTTACCTATCGTCGTGGTGGTGATAGACGTTCCTTCTACAAAGACCGTGTTAATGTTGGTGAAAAGCTGCTGCTGGACATTGGGAAGGTCAGCAAAGTCACTCACTGAGAGTGCATAGCTAGGCTCATTGGAGATCTTCTGGAGTTCCCTGCTGTCTGAGCTCCTCGACCCTATCGCAAAGATGAGCACTCCCAGCTCTTTCAGGGATGAGGCTGGTGTGTCAACATTATCAAATGACTTTCCACCACTCAGCAGAATCAGTAACTGAGGCACACCTTCTACAAGTCTGCTTCCAGAGGAGGCAGTGAAGACATTGTCCCTCACGTACTGCAGAGCTGCCCCTGTGTTGAGGGGTCTCCCTCCTTTGTGCATCAGACCCCTGAGCGTGTCAAGCACGTCCTCCTTTCTTGAGTATGTGTTAAGATAGAAATGGGCCTCTGGATCTCTGCTGTACTGGACCACAGACACATGGTCTCCTTTCTCAGACACATTCAGTCTCTCCACCATCCTCTCAACAAAGTCACGCATTGCAGGGAAAGAGCTCCTTGTGCCATCTGAACCATCCAGCAGGAACACTACATCCCTCCTAGCCATCCTTCGCTCAGCTATGGGTAATGGAATGGAACACAAAGTCACGTGAGCCCTGGGTATCTGATATTGTCTGTGGGTGTGTGTGTGCTCTAGTCGGCAACTGCAAAAGGGAAAAAACGCTCCTATCCTTTCAGCTAGTTTACAGCCAATCTAACAGTCAAATGTTATTACTGTCTGCTAAAATAGCATCTAATTTTGGTCAGAGTAAAACTGCCTAAACTTACTGAATGCGGCAAAACGAGGTCTATAATTTAAAGGATATTTTCACCAAAAGACACAAACTGTGCCTAAAACTGACGAACGAGCGAATAAACAAACACATTAAAACTCAACACTGCTTAACACCCCAGAGAGTTTAAACCCATCGCTTGTTAGGCTAATTTCCCCCGCCTCTGCTAACACGCACCGCTAACAGAAACCGTTTAGTGTCTACGGCACGCTTTGCGAGGAGAGCTCAGTGTGCTGTTTTCTAGAGACGTGTGATAATCTGTCTTACCCGCCACAGTAGGTGTCATCGGCTTGACTTGTACAAGCACATTGTTGAGGGAGCTGATAAACTGCTGCTGGACACTGGGAAGGTCAGAGAATTCATTGATGGGCTGTGCATAGGTAGGGTCGTTGGCAATTCTCTGCACCTCTCTGCTCGAATTTCTGGTGCCGATGCCAAAAATCAAGATTCCGCTCTCTTTTAGGGCGGAGGCAGGTGTATCTATGTTATCGCTTGACCGTCCTCCACTGAGGAGGATAAGAATCTGAGGGACACCCTCTTGCTTTCTACTCCCCGCAGAGGCGGTGAAGACACTGTCCCTCACGTACTGGAGAGCTGCCCCCGTGTTGAGGGGTCTCCCTCCTCTATGCCTCAGACCTCTGACAGTGTTCAGGATCTCCCCTTTTGTTGTGTAGGTATTCAGATAGAAATTGACCTCAGCGTCTCTACTGTACTGCACCACAGAAACACGGTCTCTGTTTGCCTCTATGTTGAATTGCTCCACTACTCGTTGCACAAAATCACGCATTGCTGGGAATGTATTTCTAGTGCCATCTGAACCATCCAGCAAAAACACTACGTCCTTTCTGGGTATGGCGTCATCAGCTAGGAAAAGAAATCAGCATCATTAACACCACGTAATTTCAAAACATCTTAAAAATGTCACATTAATTCAACCACCGCATCGACTACCTAAGCTGTGGGTAATGGTCCCACTGCTCATTACTACTTAGGGAGATCAACAAAGCACAGCCTGTGAGCTAGCTGTCATAAAGTTCTGCCATGCACATACCAGTGAGAGTCGGTGAAGTTGGAGTGATGGGCATTGCAACAGCCTGGACAGAGGCCAGCAGCTGCTCTTGGACATTTGGGAGCTCACTGAAGTCGGACACGGACAGAGCATAATTGGGGTCGTATGAGATTCTCTGCAGTTCTCTGCTATCAGAGCCCCTCGATCCAATTCCAAAGGTCAAGACGCCAAGCTCTTTCAGAGAGGAGGCTGCTGCATCAACACTGTCGAGAGACCTCCCCCCGCTAAGCAAGATCAGTATCTGCGGCACACCCTCCAACCGTCTGCTGCCGGAGGAGGCAGTAAATACATTGTCTCTGACGTACTGGAGAGCTGCCCCCGTGTAGAGGGGTCTACCTCCTTTGTGTCTCAGACCTCTGACACGGTCAAGAACCTCTTCCTTTGTCGTGTAGCTATTTAGATAGAAATGGACCTCGGCTTCTCTACTGTACTGCACCACAGAAACACGGTCTCTGTTTGACTCTATGGTGTATTGCTCCACTACTCTCTGCACAAAATCACGCATAGCTGGGAAAGAATTCCTAGTGCCATCTGAACCGTCCAGCAGAAACACTATGTCCTTTCTGGGTGTGACGTAATCAGCTAGGAGGGGGAAAAACAGCATCATTAACACCAAGTAATGTGCATAACGTTCATAAGCCTTCAGAATGACACTTCGGTTCATCACCTCATTAACTCTCTGAGCTATGGTTAAAAAAAGTAGGGACATCATGAAGAAAAACAAGACACAGTGTATTGTAAAGTACTGCAACGCACGTACCGGTAACAGTCTGTGAAGTTGGAGTGATGGGAATTGAAACAGCCTTGACAGAGGCCAGCAGCTGCTCTTGGACATTTGGAAGCTCACTGAAGTCGGACACGGACAGAGCATAATTGGGGTCGTATGAAATTCTCTGCAATTCTCTGCTATCAGAGCCCCTCGATCCTATTCCAAAAGTCAAGATGCCAAGCTCTTTCAGAGAGGAGGCTGCTGCCTCAACACTGTCAAATGACCTTCCCCCGCTAAGCAAAACCAGTATCTGCGGCACACCCTCCACCCGTCTGCTGCCGGAGGAGGCAGTAAAGACATTGTCTATGACGTACTGGAGCGCTGCCCCCGTGTAAAGGGGTCTGCCTCCTTTGTGCCGCAGACCTCTGACACTGTCAAGAACTTGTTCCTTTGTCTTGAACGTGTTTAGATAGAAATGGGCCTCTGGGTCTCTGCTGTACTGGACCACAGAAACTTGATCTCTGTTCTCAGATACTTCCAATTTCTCCACCATTCTTTGCACAAATTCTTTCATTGCTGGGAACCCATTCCTAGTGGCATCCGATCCATCCAGCAGGAAGACAACATCTCTCCTCTGTCTACGGCCCTCAGCTAAAAACAGACATATTCGTGGGTCAGGTGGGGGACATTGTAAGGAGAGAAAAAAGAAAAAAACACACACAATGCATTATACACTTGGTGCTCGATCATGCTTTTTGTGTTTTCGATATCGCGTCACCTCCCGTAAAGTTTTACTCTTCAGGAAGAAATACATTTCCTTCTGCAACTCATTAGAACTAGAGGAACAATATGGCACATTTCTCTACGACCATAATAAAAGGAGAGGAATTACAGGAAGCCGGTTTGGCTTTTTTCTTACCTATCGTCGTGGTGGTGATAGACGTTCCCTCTACAAAGACCGTGTTAATGTTGGTGAAAAGCTGCTGCTGGACACTGGGAAGGTCAGCAAAGTCACTCACTGAGAGTGCATAGCTAGGCTCATTGGAGATCTTCTGGAGTTCCCTGCTGTCTGAGCTCCTCGACCCTATCGCAAAGATGAGCACTCCCAGCTCTTTCAGGGATGAGGCTGGTGTGTCAACATTATCAAATGACTTTCCACCACTCAGCAGAATCAGTAACTGAGGCACACCTTCTACAAGTCTGCTTCCAGAGGAGGCAGTGAAGACATTGTCCCTCACGTACTGCAGAGCTGCCCCTGTGTTGAGGGGTCTCCCTCCTTTGTGCATCAGACCCCTGAGCGTGTCAAGCACGTCCTCCTTTCTTGAGTATGTGTTAAGATAGAAATGGGCCTCTGGATCTCTGCTGTACTGGACCACAGACACATGGTCTCCTTTCTCAGACACATTCAGTCTCTCCACCATCCTCTCAACAAAGTCACGCATTGCAGGGAAAGAGCTCCTTGTGCCATCTGAACCATCCAGCAGGAACACTACATCCCTCCTAGCCATCCTTCGCTCAGCTATGGGTAATGGAATGGAACACAAAGTCACGTGAGCCCTGGGTATCTGATATTGTCTGTGGGTGTGTGTGTGCTCTAGTCGGCAACTGCAAAAGGGAAAAAACGCTCCTATCCTTTCAGCTAGTTTACAGCCAATCTAACAGTCAAATGTTATTACTGTCTGCTAAAATAGCATCTAATTTTGGTCAGAGTAAAACTGCCTAAACTTACTGAATGCGGCAAAACGAGGTCTATAATTTAAAGGATATTTTCACCAAAAGACACAAACTGTGCCTAAAACTGACGAACGAGCGAATAAACAAACACATTAAAACTCAACACTGCTTAACACCCCAGAGAGTTTAAACCCATCGCTTGTTAGGCTAATTTCCCCCGCCTCTGCTAACACGCACCGCTAACAGAAACCGTTTAGTGTCTACGGCACGCTTTGCGAGGAGAGCTCAGTGTGCTGTTTTCTAGAGACGTGTGATAATCTGTCTTACCCGCCACAGTAGGTGTCATCGGCTTGACTTGTACAAGCACATTGTTGAGGGAGCTGATAAACTGCTGCTGCACACTGGGAAGGTCAGAGAATTCATTGATGGGCTGTGCATAGGTAGGGTCGTTGGCAATTCTCTGCACCTCTCTGCTCGAATTTCTGGTGCCGATGCCAAAAATCAAGATTCCGCTCTCTTTTAGGGCGGAGGCAGGTGTATCTATGTTATCGCTTGACCGTCCTCCACTGAGGAGGATAAGAATCTGAGGGACACCCTCTTGCTTTCTACTCCCCGCAGAGGCGGTGAAGACACTGTCCCTCACGTACTGGAGAGCTGCCCCCGTGTTGAGGGGTCTCCCTCCTCTATGCCTCAGACCTCTGACAGTGTTCAGGATCTCCCCTTTTGTTGCGTAGGTATTCAGATAGAAATTGACCTCAGCGTCTCTACTGTACTGCACCACAGAAACACGGTCTCTGTTTGCCTCTATGTTGAATTGCTCCACTACTCGTTGCACAAAATCACGCATTGCTGGGAATGTATTTCTAGTGCCATCTGAACCATCCAGCAAAAACACTACGTCCTTTCTGGGTATGGCGTCATCAGCTAGGAAAAGAAATCAGCATCATTAACACCACGTAATTTCAAAACATCTTAAAAATGTCACATTAATTCAACCACCGCATCGACTACCTAAGCTGTGGGTAATGGTCCCACTGCTCATTACTACTTAGGGAGATCAACAAAGCACAGCCTGTGAGCTAGCTGTCATAAAGTTCTGCCATGCACATACCAGTGAGAGTCGGTGAAGTTGGAGTGATGGGCATTGCAACAGCCTGGACAGAGGCCAGCAGCTGCTCTTGGACATTTGGGAGCTCACTGAAGTCGGACACGGACAGAGCATAATTGGGGTCGTATGAGATTCTCTGCAGTTCTCTGCTATCAGAGCCCCTCGATCCAATTCCAAAGGTCAAGACGCCAAGCTCTTTCAGAGAGGAGGCTGCTGCATCAACACTGTCGAGAGACCTCCCCCCGCTAAGCAAGATCAGTATCTGCGGCACACCCTCCAACCGTCTGCTGCCGGAGGAGGCAGTAAATACATTGTCTCTGACGTACTGGAGAGCTGCCCCCGTGTAGAGGGGTCTACCTCCTTTGTGTCTCAGACCTCTGACACGGTCAAGAACCTCTTCCTTTGTCGTGTAGCTATTTAGATAGAAATGGACCTCGGCTTCTCTACTGTACTGCACCACAGAAACACGGTCTCTGTTTGACTCTATGGTGTATTGCTCCACTACTCTCTGCACAAAATCACGCATAGCTGGGAAAGAATTCCTAGTGCCATCTGAACCGTCCAGCAGAAACACTATGTCCTTTCTGGGTGTGACGTAATCAGCTAGGAGGGGGAAAAACAGCATCATTAACACCAAGTAATGTGCATAACGTTCATAAGCCTTCAGAATGACACTTCGGTTCATCACCTCATTAACTCTCTGAGCTATGGTTAAAAAAAAGTAGGGACATCATGAAGAAAAACAAGACACAGTGTATTGTAAAGTACTGCAACGCACGTACCGGTAACAGTCTGTGAAGTTGGAGTGATGGGAATTGAAACAGCCTTGACAGAGGCCAGCAGCTGCTCTTGGACATTTGGAAGCTCACTGAAGTCGGACACGGACAGAGCATAATTGGGGTCGTATGAAATTCTCTGCAATTCTCTGCTATCAGAGCCCCTCGATCCTATTCCAAAAGTCAAGATGCCAAGCTCTTTCAGAGAGGAGGCTGCTGCCTCAACACTGTCAAATGACCTTCCCCCGCTAAGCAAAACCAGTATCTGCGGCACACCCTCCACCCGTCTGCTGCCGGAGGAGGCAGTAAAGACATTGTCTATGACGTACTGGAGCGCTGCCCCCGTGTAAAGGGGTCTGCCTCCTTTGTGCCGCAGACCTCTGACACTGTCAAGAACTTGTTCCTTTGTCTTGAACGTGTTTAGATAGAAATGGGCCTCTGGGTCTCTGCTGTACTGGACCACAGAAACTTGATCTCTGTTCTCAGATACTTCCAATTTCTCCACCATTCTTTGCACAAATTCTTTCATTGCTGGGAACCCATTCCTAGTGGCATCCGATCCATCCAGCAGGAAGACAACATCTCTCCTCTGTCTATGGCCCTCAGCTAAAAACAGACATATTTGTGGGTCAGGTGGGGGACATTGTAAGGAGAGAAAAAAGAAAAAACAAAAAAAAAACACACAATGCATTACACACTTGGTGCTCGATCATGCTTTTTGTGTTTTCGATATCGCGTCACCTCCCGTAAAGTTTTACTCTTCAGGAAGAAATACATTTCCTTCTGCAACTCATTAGAACTAGAGGAACAATATGGCACATTTCTCTACGACCATAATAAAAGGAGAGGAATTACAGGAAGCCGGTTTGGCTTTTTTCTTACCTATCGTCGTGGTGGTGATAGACGTTCCTTCTACAAAGACCGTGTTAATGTTGGTGAAAAGCTGCTGCTGGACATTGGGAAGGTCAGCAAAGTCACTCACTGAGAGTGCATAGCTAGGCTCATTGGAGATCTTCTGGAGTTCCCTGCTGTCTGAGCTCCTCGACCCTATCGCAAAGATGAGCACTCCCAGCTCTTTCAGGGATGAGGCTGGTGTGTCAACATTATCAAATGACTTTCCACCACTCAGCAGAATCAGTAACTGAGGCACACCTTCTACAAGTCTGCTTCCAGAGGAGGCAGTGAAGACATTGTCCCTCACGTACTGCAGAGCTGCCCCTGTGTTGAGGGGTCTCCCTCCTTTGTGCATCAGACCCCTGAGCGTGTCAAGCACGTCCTCCTTTCTTGAGTATGTGTTAAGATAGAAATGGGCCTCTGGATCTCTGCTGTACTGGACCACAGACACATGGTCTCCTTTCTCAGACACATTCAGTCTCTCCACCATCCTCTCAACAAAGTCACGCATTGCAGGGAAAGAGCTCCTTGTGCCATCTGAACCATCCAGCAGGAACACTACATCCCTCCTAGCCATCCTTCGCTCAGCTATGGGTAATGGAATGGAACACAAAGTCACGTGAGCCCTGGGTATCTGATATTGTCTGTGGGTGTGTGTGTGCTCTAGTCGGCAACTGCAAAAGGGAAAAAACGCTCCTATCCTTTCAGCTAGTTTACAGCCAATCTAACAGTCAAATGTTATTACTGTCTGCTAAAATAGCATCTAATTTTGGTCAGAGTAAAACTGCCTAAACTTACTGAATGCGGCAAAACGAGGTCTATAATTTAAAGGATATTTTCACCAAAAGACACAAACTGTGCCTAAAACTGACGAACGAGCGAATAAACAAACACATTAAAACTCAACACTGCTTAACACCCCAGAGAGTTTAAACCCATCGCTTGTTAGGCTAATTTCCCCCGCCTCTGCTAACACGCACCGCTAACAGAAACCGTTTAGTGTCTACGGCACGCTTTGCGAGGAGAGCTCAGTGTGCTGTTTTCTAGAGACGTGTGATAATCTGTCTTACCCGCCACAGTAGGTGTCATCGGCTTGACTTGTACAAGCACATTGTTGAGGGAGCTGATAAACTGCTGCTGGACACTGGGAAGGTCAGAGAATTCATTGATGGGCTGTGCATAGGTAGGGTCGTTGGCAATTCTCTGCACCTCTCTGCTCGAATTTCTGGTGCCGATGCCAAAAATCAAGATTCCGCTCTCTTTTAGGGCGGAGGCAGGTGTATCTATGTTATCGCTTGACCGTCCTCCACTGAGGAGGATAAGAATCTGAGGGACACCCTCTTGCTTTCTACTCCCCGCAGAGGCGGTGAAGACACTGTCCCTCACGTACTGGAGAGCTGCCCCCGTGTTGAGGGGTCTCCCTCCTCTATGCCTCAGACCTCTGACAGTGTTCAGGATCTCCCCTTTTGTTGCGTAGGTATTCAGATAGAAATTGACCTCAGCGTCTCTACTGTACTGCACCACAGAAACACGGTCTCTGTTTGCCTCTATGTTGAATTGCTCCACTACTCGTTGCACAAAATCACGCATTGCTGGGAATGTATTTCTAGTGCCATCTGAACCATCCAGCAAAAACACTACGTCCTTTCTGGGTATGGCGTCATCAGCTAGGAAAAGAAATCAGCATCATTAACACCACGTAATTTCAAAACATCTTAAAAATGTCACATTAATTCAACCACCGCATCGACTACCTAAGCTGTGGGTAATGGTCCCACTGCTCATTACTACTTAGGGAGATCAACAAAGCACAGCCTGTGAGCTAGCTGTCATAAAGTTCTGCCATGCACATACCAGTGAGAGTCGGTGAAGTTGGAGTGATGGGCATTGCAACAGCCTGGACAGAGGCCAGCAGCTGCTCTTGGACATTTGGGAGCTCACTGAAGTCGGACACGGACAGAGCATAATTGGGGTCGTATGAGATTCTCTGCAGTTCTCTGCTATCAGAGCCCCTCGATCCAATTCCAAAGGTCAAGACGCCAAGCTCTTTCAGAGAGGAGGCTGCTGCATCAACACTGTCGAGAGACCTCCCCCCGCTAAGCAAGATCAGTATCTGCGGCACACCCTCCAACCGTCTGCTGCCGGAGGAGGCAGTAAATACATTGTCTCTGACGTACTGGAGAGCTGCCCCCGTGTAGAGGGGTCTACCTCCTTTGTGTCTCAGACCTCTGACACGGTCAAGAACCTCTTCCTTTGTCGTGTAGCTATTTAGATAGAAATGGACCTCGGCTTCTCTACTGTACTGCACCACAGAAACACGGTCTCTGTTTGACTCTATGGTGTATTGCTCCACTACTCTCTGCACAAAATCACGCATAGCTGGGAAAGAATTCCTAGTGCCATCTGAACCGTCCAGCAGAAACACTATGTCCTTTCTGGGTGTGACGTAATCAGCTAGGAGGGGGAAAAACAGCATCATTAACACCAAGTAATGTGCATAACGTTCATAAGCCTTCAGAATGACACTTCGGTTCATCACCTCATTAACTCTCTGAGCTATGGTTAAAAAAAGTAGGGACATCATGAAGAAAAACAAGACACAGTGTATTGTAAAGTACTGCAACGCACGTACCGGTAACAGTCTGTGAAGTTGGAGTGATGGGAATTGAAACAGCCTTGACAGAGGCCAGCAGCTGCTCTTGGACATTTGGAAGCTCACTGAAGTCGGACACGGACAGAGCATAATTGGGGTCGTATGAAATTCTCTGCAATTCTCTGCTATCAGAGCCCCTCGATCCTATTCCAAAAGTCAAGATGCCAAGCTCTTTCAGAGAGGAGGCTGCTGCCTCAACACTGTCAAATGACCTTCCCCCGCTAAGCAAAACCAGTATCTGCGGCACACCCTCCACCCGTCTGCTGCCGGAGGAGGCAGTAAAGACATTGTCTATGACGTACTGGAGCGCTGCCCCCGTGTAAAGGGGTCTGCCTCCTTTGTGCCGCAGACCTCTGACACTGTCAAGAACTTGTTCCTTTGTCTTGAACGTGTTTAGATAGAAATGGGCCTCTGGGTCTCTGCTGTACTGGACCACAGAAACTTGATCTCTGTTCTCAGATACTTCCAATTTCTCCACCATTCTTTGCACAAATTCTTTCATTGCTGGGAACCCATTCCTAGTGGCATCCGATCCATCCAGCAGGAAGACAACATCTCTCCTCTGTCTATGGCCCTCAGCTAAAAACAGACATATTTGTGGGTCAGGTGGGGGACATTGTAAGGAGAGAAAAAAGAAAAAACAAAAAAAAAACACACAATGCATTACACACTTGGTGCTCGATCATGCTTTTTGTGTTTTCGATATCGCGTCACCTCCCGTAAAGTTTTACTCTTCAGGAAGAAATACATTTCCTTCTGCAACTCATTAGAACTAGAGGAACAATATGGCACATTTCTCTACGACCATAATAAAAGGAGAGGAATTACAGGAAGCCGGTTTGGCTTTTTTCTTACCTATCGTCGTGGTGGTGATAGACGTTCCTTCTACAAAGACCGTGTTAATGTTGGTGAAAAGCTGCTGCTGGACATTGGGAAGGTCAGCAAAGTCACTCACTGAGAGTGCATAGCTAGGCTCATTGGAGATCTTCTGGAGTTCCCTGCTGTCTGAGCTCCTCGACCCTATCGCAAAGATGAGCACTCCCAGCTCTTTCAGGGATGAGGCTGGTGTGTCAACATTATCAAATGACTTTCCACCACTCAGCAGAATCAGTAACTGAGGCACACCTTCTACAAGTCTGCTTCCAGAGGAGGCAGTGAAGACATTGTCCCTCACGTACTGCAGAGCTGCCCCTGTGTTGAGGGGTCTCCCTCCTTTGTGCATCAGACCCCTGAGCGTGTCAAGCACGTCCTCCTTTCTTGAGTATGTGTTAAGATAGAAATGGGCCTCTGGATCTCTGCTGTACTGGACCACAGACACATGGTCTCCTTTCTCAGACACATTCAGTCTCTCCACCATCCTCTCAACAAAGTCACGCATTGCAGGGAAAGAGCTCCTTGTGCCATCTGAACCATCCAGCAGGAACACTACATCCCTCCTAGCCATCCTTCGCTCAGCTATGGGTAATGGAATGGAACACAAAGTCACGTGAGCCCTGGGTATCTGATATTGTCTGTGGGTGTGTGTGTGCTCTAGTCGGCAACTGCAAAAGGGAAAAAACGCTCCTATCCTTTCAGCTAGTTTACAGCCAATCTAACAGTCAAATGTTATTACTGTCTGCTAAAATAGCATCTAATTTTGGTCAGAGTAAAACTGCCTAAACTTACTGAATGCGGCAAAACGAGGTCTATAATTTAAAGGATATTTTCACCAAAAGACACAAACTGTGCCTAAAACTGACGAACGAGCGAATAAACAAACACATTAAAACTCAACACTGCTTAACACCCCAGAGAGTTTAAACCCATCGCTTGTTAGGCTAATTTCCCCCGCCTCTGCTAACACGCACCGCTAACAGAAACCGTTTAGTGTCTACGGCACGCTTTGCGAGGAGAGCTCAGTGTGCTGTTTTCTAGAGACGTGTGATAATCTGTCTTACCCGCCACAGTAGGTGTCATCGGCTTGACTTGTACAAGCACATTGTTGAGGGAGCTGATAAACTGCTGCTGGACACTGGGAAGGTCAGAGAATTCATTGATGGGCTGTGCATAGGTAGGGTCGTTGGCAATTCTCTGCACCTCTCTGCTCGAATTTCTGGTGCCGATGCCAAAAATCAAGATTCCGCTCTCTTTTAGGGCGGAGGCAGGTGTATCTATGTTATCGCTTGACCGTCCTCCACTGAGGAGGATAAGAATCTGAGGGACACCCTCTTGCTTTCTACTCCCCGCAGAGGCGGTGAAGACACTGTCCCTCACGTACTGGAGAGCTGCCCCCGTGTTGAGGGGTCTCCCTCCTCTATGCCTCAGACCTCTGACAGTGTTCAGGATCTCCCCTTTTGTTGCGTAGGTATTCAGATAGAAATTGACCTCAGCGTCTCTACTGTACTGCACCACAGAAACACGGTCTCTGTTTGCCTCTATGTTGAATTGCTCCACTACTCGTTGCACAAAATCACGCATTGCTGGGAATGTATTTCTAGTGCCATCTGAACCATCCAGCAAAAACACTACGTCCTTTCTGGGTATGGCGTCATCAGCTAGGAAAAGAAATCAGCATCATTAACACCACGTAATTTCAAAACACCTTAAAAATGTCACATTAATTCAACCACCTCATCGACTACCTAAGCTGTGGGTAATGGTCCCACTGCTCATTACTACTTAGGGAGATCAACAAAGCACAGCCTGTGAGCTAGCTGCCATAAAGTTCTGCCATGCACATACCAGTGAGAGTCGGTGAAGTTGGAGTGATGGGCATTGCAACAGCCTGGACAGAGGCCAGCAGCTGCTCTTGGACATTTGGGAGCTCACTGAAGTCGGACACGGACAGAGCATAATTGGGGTCGTATGAGATTCTCTGCAGTTCTCTGCTATCAGAGCCCCTCGATCCAATTCCAAAGGTCAAGACGCCAAGCTCTTTCAGAGAGGAGGCTGCTGTATCAACACTGTCGAGAGACCTCCCCCCGCTAAGCAAGATCAGTATCTGCGGCACACCCTCCAACCGTCTGCTGCCGGAGGAGGCAGGAAAGACATTGTCTCTAACGTACTGGAGAGCTGCCCCCGTGTAGAGGGGTCTACCTCCTTTGTGTCTCAGACCTCTGACACGGTCAAGAACCTCTTCCTTTGTCATGTACGTGTTTAGATAGAAATGGGCCTCTGGGTCTCTGCTGTACTGGACCACAGAAACGCGATCTCTGTTCTCAGCTACTTCTAATTTCTCCACCATTCTTTGCACAAATTCTTTCATTGCAGGGAACCCATTCCTAGTGACATCTGATCCATCCAGCAGGAAGACAACATCTCTCCTCTTTCTATCACCCTCAGCTATGAAACAAATATTGAACAGTGAAATAGGGGAGCACAATTATACATTACCTTTGATTTCATTTTTATTGCATGATACAATACACATTATTAAAAAGAATTTTGTTGTTGAAATTTTTTTTTTAAATCAAATTATTGTTCCTGAGTAGAAATACAAATGTTTAATTTCAATTATTGAAATATGTCATATAATAATAGACAGATTTTGTAATTTAATAATAATAATAATAATAATACATTTCTGTATATTAAAGAAGAATTGGTAACACTTTACAATACAGGTACACTAATATGCATTTAATTTATTCTTAACTTATTCACAGATAATCTTGAGTTAATGTATGGCTCATGACAAACCAGGCTATGTACTAATGATTGCTGCATCAGCAACTAATAAACAAGAATTTTATTAATAGATCTGGGCTGCGTTTCCCGAAACCTTCTTAACGCTACGTCGTTCTTAAGTTACACCTTAAGCTGTACCTTATCGATAATACATGTTTCCCGAAATGTTCTTATACCTTCTGTAAGTCATACGTTCGGAAGGTTGGTCTGGACCACTCTTAGCTTTACCTTATCACTGTTGCAGGTCTATACGAATATAATTCTGAAGTTTTAATACACCCAGACAGTGTTCAATTAGGCTAATTCAAGTGTTTTCATGCAAAGAATAAAATTGTCATTACACTGATTATTGTTAGATTTTTAATTAATTATTATATATATTATATTATTAATTTAATTAAAGAGCGCTTTTAAAGGCCAGTGAAAGCATAGGCTACTGTCAGTTAAGTCCTATTCGGACGCTAATTGTTTCTCATGGGCTCATATTTTAAACATTTACAGGGGTAAGTCGGTGATTTTAGTGCCGTCCGAATCCATAATATCAGTGTTTTTTTTCTCACCCAACCTGTGTAAAAATCCCTGGCCAAATTAGTACCTACTGTTTTTTGACAAACAGATTGTGTGGTAATTTAATTGCCGTCTGAATCCACATCTCTGAGTTTACAAGAAGAGATTCAAAATTCACTATTTAAATCCTTTTTGATCACTGCCGCGTAAGATGTACACTTTTATTACTGAAATGCTGGAAAGTATTTACAAGAACAATATATTTCATCGCAGCTGCACCTCTGCGAACAAAAATGGGAAAGAGAAGAAAGCACGTAAAAATTTGAAATGGTTATCATGGCAGCAATATATGATACAATTTTAATTGTATGTAGGCTAGGCTATTATAGGCTATTATAGTTTTGATTATTTTTTATAATATCCCATGAGTCCTAATAAATGCAATTTCAACTATTTCTGAAGTGCTCCTTTTATAAAGAACACACCGCTTTCTCACATAACGCAGTGAAGCAGCTCCTGCACGAGAGAATAATTGATTCTCGAGCCATCGATATCAACCAATTCACAATTCAGCACCATCGCCACGGACAGCACCGAGTAACGTCACGTAAGAAGGTATATCTTAAAGGGTTAGTTCACCCAAAAATTTAAATTCTGTCAGTAATTACTCACCCTCATGTTGTTCCAACCCCGTAAGACCTTCGTTCATCTTCGGAACACAAATTAAGATATTTTTGATTAAATCTGAGAGCTGGATCACTCCTCCATAGGCTACCATTCTCTTTTTCTGTGTGACTGCCCTGATGAAGACCATTTTGTTGGTCGAAACATGTTGGTGCATATATATTTCTAAAATGACTTAAGCCACATTCATTAAAGGCTTTTTAACCTGATCCTTCTCCTGTTATTTTGACTGAGTGCCTGGGACCTGCTTTTGTACTCCTCCATAGGCTTCTAAGACATTATAACTTGCTGGCCCAGAAAATGTATTAAAGACATTGTTAATATAGTCCAAGTGACTACAGTGGCTCAATCTTAAATTTAGCGCAAAAGCGCAAAAAACAAAACAAAAATAACGACTTTATTCCACTATTCATTTCCTTCTCTCTGGGCCTCGAGTTATTACACGTAGTGTTTTAGCGCAGCGCGTCTGTGTTGCACGTCACACGCATCACACACATGACCAGCGTCGGCCAATAGTGAGCCTATGTGTGACGTACAACACAGATGCGCTGCGCAGTTATACTACGTGAAAAAACTCGAGGCCCAGAGAGAAGGAAATGAAAAGTGAAATAAAGTCGTTATTTTTGTGTTTTTTTGTGCACAAAAAGTATTCTCGTCGCTTTATAAACTTAAGATTGAGCCACTGTAGTCACTTGGACTATATTAACGATGTCTTCAATACATTTTCTGGGCCAGCAATTTATAATGTCTTAGAAGCCTTTGGAGGAGTGATTCAGCTCTCAGATTTAATCAAAAATATCTTAATTTGTGTTCCGAAGATGAACGAAGGTCTTACGGGGTTGGAACAACATGAGGGTGAGTAATTATTGACAGAATTTCCATTTTGGGGTGAACTAACCCTTTAAGCAGCTTCCTAAGGTATGGTTCGGGGAACACGCCTAGTAATGGTATATCTTTAGTTAAGTTATACCTTATCTTCGTAGCACGCTAAGAGACAACGTTATCGGGAAATGCAGCCCAAGTCATTATTAACTGCTATTAATCAAATGTATTATCATGGATTAATTCCTTATCATCATCTAGTAATAAAGGTACCTATTATGCAAAATTTACTTTTACATGGTGTTTGAATATAAATGTTTTTATAAACCATATATCAGAAGTTTAGACTTATATGGCTTTAAAACGCTTGCAGATAACTTTCATGATGAAGAAGAACAGTTTTTCTTCATGAGTCATACATTTACTCCGGATTATCATTCGTTAAGCATGTTAGTGCACCCGTATTGTAAAGTGTTAGCAAATAATTTCACTCATTATTTTGAGGAAGCAATATTACACTTACCTATCAATTCCTTTTTGTTGTAACTTGTATTGGATTTCATTGCTTCCAGTAGCTGTACTTGGATTTTTGGTAATTCACTGAAGTCAGCCAATGAGAGCACATTATTTTCAGAAGAAATTGTCTGTAATTCATCAGAGTCTGAGTACTTTCCTCCTATTCCATATATTATTACCCCATTTTTTTTAAGAGCAAAGGCTGCTTCAGAAATGCTGTCCCTGGACTTTCCACTAGTCAAAAGAATTAATATTTGAGGGATACCTTCTTTGTGCCTGCTCCCTGAGGCGCTTATAAAGATATTTTCCTTTACGTATTGAAGGGCAAATCCTGTGTTTAAGGGCCTTCCACCTTTATGGCTAAGCACTTTTACTGCATTCAATACATCTTCCTTTCTTAAGAATGAATTTAAATAAAAGTTTGCCACAGCCACATTGCTGTATTGAATTATTGAGATTCTATCATTATCAATTCCCACATTAACATTTGTGATAATGTTGTACAGAAAATCACGTATTTCTGGAAATCCTCTTCTTGTACTGTCCGAACCATCCACAAGAAAAGCAATATCCCTTTTTAATCCTGTGCCTAGAATTGCAATAATTATAGGATTAGAAAGATTTAAATTATTCAGCTTTAAAGTATTCATCTTATTAGAATTTGCTTGCTTAGTTTAATTAATAATTATATACAATGGCAGGAGACGCATACTTAAAATGTACAAATTTTCAATAAAATATTCTGTAACTTTCTATCTAATTCAGATTTCAAACAACCAAAAAAAAAAAAAAAAAAAAATAGCATAAACTTTAAATGATCAGCCTATAACAGTGGTTTTCAATCCTTCAATCCTGGGAACCCTCTAAATCTCTCTAAATAAGGAAGACATATAAAATGTGGGTCCCCAGGACAAGGATTGAAAACCACAGGCCCAAGCCTCAACATGCATTCTTAGAACTTCAACAAACTTCTTCAAATCTTTTTCAAGTTTTATCAAGTTTTAACATGTATTATTTTTAATTCTTACCATCAACTTCAGTGTCTCCTTTTTTTCTTACACCCATAAGTTTTGTCATGAGGCTTTGACGGACATTTTTTAATTCATGAAAATCATAAACCGCCATGGCATAATCTGTCCGAGAAGAAATTGCTTCCATTTCAATGGGATCTGTCAGCCTTGACCCAATGGCAAAAATGGCTACTCCCATACTCTTTAGTGCATTAGCTGGTCCACGAGGAGAATCTCTTGATCTGCCACCAGCCACTAGCACAAGATTTTGGCTAACACTGTCTATTTGCTGACTTCCAACTCTAGGGGGAAAAATATTGTCTCTAACAAATTGTAGAGCCTGGCCAATATATTGTGGCCTTCCCCCTATTGGTTTGAGGTTGCGTACAGCATCTGCCACCTCAGAAGAGGATGAGTACGTACTGAGATTAAAGCTTGTTGCTGCAGTATTACTGAACTGCACAACAGCAACTCGATCTTTTTCTTGACCAACATCAAATGTTTCTGCCAAACTGGCCACAAATTCCCGTATAGTTGTGAATCTATCACTAGCATTATCAGATCCGTCAATAAGAAACACAATATTTCTTCCTGCATCCAAAGCCTGGCCTAAAATAAATAAAAGGAAGAATATTTCCATGAAGGAAAGACAACAGTATTTTAACAACAATTCTATAGAAGCCATAATTACAGTAAATCTGTCTGCATCTGTAAGTCTCTTCTTCATTTAACATAACAGCATGTTCAAGAAAAGATATCAGTTATTAGAATTCTTACCCTCAGGAGTTGGAAATTGCTCAGGAATTTCATCACCACTTGTCAAAACAGAGGCAACTCTTTGGACAATGTTGTTGATGGAGGTGAAGTCAGGAAGAGAGAAAGCATAGGCTGGAGTTGAAGACATTGTCTGTAACTCAAGTGTATCAGCATTTCTTGTACCAATTGTAAGTACTTTTATGTTGTTTTCTCTTAAATTCTGTGAAATGATTCTGACATCATCACCAGATCTACCACCGCTAAATAAGTACAGAATCTGAGGTACACCCTCATGATGTCTGCTTCCAGAGGATTGTGTAAATATATTTTCTTTAATAAACAGTAGAGCAGCTCCAGTGTTCAGTGGCCTTCCACTTTTGTGCCTCATAGAACGTATGGAATTTAGTACCTCTTTTTTGGTTGAGTATGAGCTGAGATAAAAATTAGCTGTGGGATCCCGACTGTACTGAACAACCGCCACCCTATCGAGATCTTCCTCCACATTTAGACTCTCAACTACCCTCTGGATAAAATTGCGAATTGCCTCAAAACCAATTTTAGAATCATCAGAGCCATCAATAAGAAATGCAACATCCCTTTTAGCAGATTCTGTAATAAAGAAATGAGACAAAAATATTTACTATAATAGAGGACTTTAATAGCACATTCTACAACACTAGATCATGTGTTTACTGATCTAAAGATTATGTAAGAATGTGTGATGGGATTCTTTATGCTATCATGTGCTATAATACATAAAACACTGCTGTCAGTGGCTGGTGTACACACATATACACACATACATTAAGAAATTAAATAAATCTCTTACCAGAAACCTGAGAGGTCATTGTTGGTAACCGTTGGTAAGATACCCCTTTTATTAATGCGTAGATATTATCTTGAACATCAAGAATGTTCTCAAATTCAGAAATGAAAAAGTAGTTTGGTTGATGGGATATTGTTTGTAACTCAAGTGTATCAGCATTTGTGGTGCCAATACTTAATGAAATGACACCGATATCTTTCAAAGCTTTGACTGGACCACGTATGTCATCATTAGACCTTCCAGAACTCAGCAGAATTAGAAACTGTGTCACACCCTCCAAATATCTACTTCCTGCAGTAGCAGTAAACATGTTGTCCTTTACATACTGTAAGGCTGCCCCAGTGAGACGCAGCCTTCCTCCTTTATGAATTAGACGTTTCACATGATTTATAACATCGTCTGATGATGAATGTGTATTCAAAAGAAAATCAAAAGCTGCATCATCACTGTACTGGACCAGTGCAACACGATCTTTATTTGGTTCCACATTCAGTTTCTGAACCAGGGTCTGAACAAAGTTTTGCATTTGTAAGAAACTTTCCTTTGTGCCATCAGAGGCATCGATTAAAAAAACAACATCTCTTTTTCCAGCATCTGTTGCAATGGAGCATATATATATATACATATAGTTATGTAACTAGTCCATAACAACTTTAAATCAACCACATAAAAAAACAGTCATTATATCCTTACCTGTTGCAGTTGATGGAATCCTCCTGGGCTGACGAGGAACTAATTTTACATATGATAAAAGTTTCTGCTCAATGGTTTGAAGGCCATCAAACTGAGGAACAGTAAAGGTATGAGCAGGAGTATACGAGATTGCCTGGAGTTGAATAACATCTGCATTTTGATTGCCAATACTAAATGGTACAATTTGGTCCTGTTTCAGAGCAGCAGCTGGAGCTCTAACATCATCCTGAGACCTTCCTCCAGTCACAAGCACAAGAATCTGAGGAACCCCATCCAGGAGTCTGCTCCCAGAAGAGGCAATGAACATGTTCTTTTTTGCATAATCAAGGGCTCTTCCTGTGTTGAGGGGATTTCCTCCCTGGTGTTGCAGTGTCTCAATTGAATTGAGAACTTCTTGCTTTGTGGCATGTGTGTTCAGGTAAAAATGGACACGTGGCTCTCTGCTGTATTGGACTAAAGACACTCTGTCTCCACTGAGCCCGATATTGAGTTTGTCCACGACTCTTTGAACGAACTGACACATCTGTTTAAACACATCCCTGGTATCATCAGACCCATCCAGGACAAAGACAATGTCTCTTTGAGCTACATCCAATTCAACTGGGATGAAAATTAAATGGCTTTAGTAAAATGGCCTTAACTCTTATAAAAAATGTAAGACAAAAAATCATCACACAGTAATATGTGACCCTGGATCACAAAACCAGTCACAAGTAGCACAGGTATATTTGTGGCAATAGCCAACAATACATTGTATGGGTCAAAATTATCGATTTTTCTTTTATGCCAAAAATCATGAGGATATTAAGTAAAGATCATGCTCCATGAAGATATTTTGTAAATGTCCTACCGTAAATATATAAAACAATTATTTTTGTGAGTGAATGCAGCACAATCGTGAACATAAATTGACAACTTTAAAGGCGATTTTCTCAATGTTTAGATTTTTTTGCACCCTCAAGATTCCAGATTTTCAAATAGTTGTATCTCGGCCAAATATTGTCTTATCCTAACAAACTATACATCAATGGAAAGCTTAATAAAGCTTAATAATTTTTTTAAAAAAATGACCCATGTGACTGGTTTTGTGGTCCAGGGTCACATATTTCCCATGGTATTAACAATAAAATTCAAACGTGAACAATGATTTTAATCAAATTTACATTCCAAATACACTTTATTATACACTATATTTCTGTTCTGTCTTTAAGAATATGCTGACAATATCGGAAACAAAAAAATCCATTATGAGAGAATATTACTAGTGTATTTTCACACTCACATGAATAAGATCAATCAAGCAACTAGAACAGAAAAAGGGAAGAACAAGGAGTTGCTATTGATCAAACACCAACAATGATTAAGAAATCATTGGCTCAAACAAGAGCTTAAACTGAAGAGGAATCTCCGCAAGAAGTAAGACTCTTCCATGGTTGAGAGAACCAGTGGAAAATCATGAAAGTTCTCTGATGGACAAAGCAAAAGATGAACAGAACAGGAAAATAGTAAATATTTAGTGGCAAAGGCCATTAATTGCCAGTCTTTAACATATGTTAAGCTGAATCAATCAATAAATGGCCTCATGGTTAAAGGGAGTATTTTAGTAAAGAAAGTAGATTTTCATGTCCAAACTATCAAATGTCTAAAGTCATAAGAAAAAGCTTGAATTTTAAGAAAATGACAAGTGTAGTTATTCTTACCAATGATAGTAGGGGGTTCTATTTCCATTTTGGATTTGATAAAGGAGAGGATATCAGGCTGTATATGTAAAAGTTCACCAAAAACTGGAAGATTAAAAAGAAATCTAGGTGAAAATGCTATGCTTTGAAGCTCTGCCTCTACAAAATTCTTTATTCCAATGGCAATGGACAGAACTCCAAAATTTTTGAGATCTTCAGCGGGACCTGCCACATCATCACTGGACCCTCCACCAGTCATAAAAATCAACAGCTGAGGGACTCCTAGCTGATGTCTACTTCCAGAAGCAGTAATGAAAACATGGTCCCTGACATACTGTAACGCTGCCCCAGTATTTAGGTTCCTTCCACCTTTTGCTGTGAGGCCATTAATAGCGTAAATTACAGCTTTCTTACTATTGTATGTATTAAGTAGAAAATGAGTCGAAGTATCTTCACTGTATTGTATTACAGCAACTCGAACAATGTCCTGGTCAATGGCAAGATCCTCTGCCATTCTCCTAATAAACTCACGGATGGCAAGAAATCCATTTCTGGAGTCATCTGAGCCATCAAGGAGAAAAACTAAATCCCGTTTGTAAATTCCTGTATCAGGCAAGTTACCAAGAAAAGAAAAAGAAGAGGATATTGGAATACATCTCAATCATTCAATGTTTAAATTGAATAGCAAAAGCTTTAAAAGTGTACAAGAGCAAAAAATAAGCAAGTAAATCAAAGATTTACTTGACATCGACATCTTGACATCGACCCCTCAAAAAATATTTTGTGGGTCAGGATGTGAATAGCGTTGAATAAGAAAAAGCTCTTGCAAGTACAGTTCAAAAATACTTCCATGGGATGAACATCTTTATGTGCAAAAGATGTCAACTAAGGACATGGAAGAACATACTTAAGAAGAAAGATTTAAGTAAGAAAGATTTTTTAGTTCCACGCATCCTAAAACATCATATATATAGCAATTTATATGATATTTACATTTAAGGTTTGTAGCAGACTCAATGCCTAACTTAAACACAACTAATTGTTTATGTATTGCTTATAGTGAAAGCTCTTACCAGCGGAGTCTATAAAACTTCTGTTTTAGGAATTTGTCCAGATTCTTTTGGGATATTCTTAAGAGTTGAAACAATGTGTGGCTCTACTAAAGGAAAATCATCAAATCGATCAATATAATGTGTGAATTTAGACTGGATTGATACAGTCTTCAGCTCATTTAGATCTGCATTTTTCACACCAATGCTTACTATCCCTATTTTAAGATTTTTCATGGCAGGTCCTATTATTTCATCACTAGATGGTCTGCAATATTAGTATTTGAGGAATTCCATGAAGTCGTCTACTCCCTGATGAAGAAGTGAAAACCTGTTGCCTCACAAATTGGAGGGCTGCACCAGTGTTAGCTATTTGTCCACCTTTGTGTTTCAGGACCTTAATGGCATTTAGAACCTCCGTCTTTGTTGAGTAGGTTTTGAGAAAGAAGTCAACCACTGGACTGTCACTGTCCTGAACCACAGATACTCTGTATTTTCTCTCCTCCACATTAAGTTTCTCAACAACTCTTTGAACAAAATCACACACTGCACCAAATCCACTTTTAGTACCATCAGAACCATCCAAAAGGAACAGAATTTTTTTTTTTTTGCAATATCTTTGGCATACACGAAGATACAGTAAACCAATGAGAAATATTTAGAAACAAAGAATAGCACAGCACCCAAAAAAAAGAAAGAAAAAAAAAGCATATAGAAGGCCACAGCAAAATAAAAAGCTAAAATGTTCTTACCTTTCTCTAGAAAGACCTTCAGTTCTTGATCTGGAAGGTTCACATAGTTCTTGAGCCTTTCCTGAACTGTGTTGAGCTGGCTGAATTCCTTCACATTGAAAGCAAATGATGGATTGTGAGAGATGGCCTCAATCTGTTTAGGATCTGCATTTTTCACTCCAACACCAAAAGGTACAACTCCATCAGTCTTTAGGGCTACCGCAGGTTCTCTGACACTATCTCTTGATCTTCCCCCCGTCAAAACGATCAAAAATTGGGGAACATTTTCGCCAGATCGACTACCATATGCTGGTGACAAGATGGTCTTTTTCATGTAAGTCAAGGCAGCACCAGTATTCAAACTTCTGCCACCTGTCAGAGTGAGTCCACTTACAGCTCTCAGCACCTCATCTTTGGTTTGGTAAGTGTTCAGGTAGAAGCTAGGACTTGGTCTCTCGCTATGCTGGACCACAGAAACTCGCACTTTATTAAAGCCTATATCCAAAGGCTCAATTACTTTGGAAATAAAGTCACGGATATAGGGAAAGTCACCTCGGACATCATCAGAGCCATCGATCAAGAATGCAACATCCCTTTCTCCACCTGAGGGACCTGGTATTGCAATATCTGTGAAAGATTAAAAAAAAGAAATATCAATACAATAAATACAATAAAATGCTTAAATATCTACAAGAAGTTACATTGTACATTTCTGAATACAAAAGTGAAACACTGTGAGTGTTAAAAAATAGAGAGGAGCAAAAAGTAATTTGTATATGTTGACCAGAGGTGTTCTTTATATTATATTATAATAAAGTAATTGTTTTGTATTATTCATTATATAAGTCTTAATTTATTAACTAAAACATTATTCAACAAAACTGAAAGATTTTTTGTCAGCATGATTCAGCTTACCTGTTGTTGATGTATCCCCAACAACAGTGATCAGTGGTGTCATGATACTGTCAACAACATTTGGCAAATCAGCAAAATTTCTTCTGTAGTATGCCAAATCTTCAACAAAAGCAACAGTTTTAAGGAAACTCTCTTCCACTTGGCCAGCTCCAACAGTAAAAGTCAAAACACCCTCTATAGCTACACGGTCAGCAATCCTCTTGACTTCATCTTGAGATGGTCCTCCTGTTATTAGCACTAGTACCTGCTGGATCCTTTCCCTCCTACGAGACCCAACTGACTGCTGGAAG
Source organism: Abramis brama (assembly GCF_963993115.1). NCBI lineage: Eukaryota > Metazoa > Chordata > Actinopteri > Cypriniformes > Leuciscidae > Abramis > Abramis brama. The sequence continues at coordinate 26,174,925 of NC_139970.1, forward strand.
TGGGTGTCTAGGGCATACTGTAGGGCTGCGCCAGTGTTCAATGCACGTCCTCCCATCAACCTCAGCTGAGCAATGGCAGAGAGAACATCCTGTTTGGTGTTGTGAGTGTTCAGATAAAATTCAGTTTTCTGCCCCTCAGCAAACTGCATTAGTCCAATGCGCACTCGCTCAGGTCGAACGTCTAGTCTATTTACCACGCCAGTGATGAAGTCCAGCACATATTGAAAGTTATTTCCAACGTAGGTAGATCCATCCACCAAGAAGACAATGTCTCGGACAACTTTTTGGGTGTGGACTGTAGTAACTGTAGTGCCTAGAAGATTTTATATGACCACAATTTTAGATGTCTAAGTACCTTTAAAATGAAGTTCAAGAATCTCAATTTGTATAAGACAGCATCAATGGGCAAAAGTGCATATATATATATATATATATATATATATATATATATATATATATATATATATATATAGTTTTGTACAGTATTTTGTTTATCTATATTTATCTTATTAATTTAAATTAATAACACAATTTGCATGTATGTTTGTAGAATATTACCCGTTTCAGTTGGGCCCTCTGTCACAACAACACCAGTCAATGTAGAGAGATGGGATATAATATCTCCGGGGCTGCGCAGCAACATCCTGAAGTCCTTCAGGATGAAAACCACAGCTTCATCAAAAGCTATTTGCTTGAGCTCAGCCTCATCAGCAGCTCTGGAGCCTGCAGCCAAAGTTAGAACACCCATTTGACGAAGAGCTTCAGCTGGCTGTTGAACACTGTCTTTAGATTTTTTACTGGTCAGGAGCAACACAAGCTGTGTCACTTGATCTTGAATGCGGCTCCCACTCTCAGGTCTGAGCATGTTGGTTCTCACAAAATCCAGGGCAGCCCCGATGTTGACTTCAGCCGAAGGTTTGGGTTTTATTCTTCCGAGAGCAGAGATTAGGGATTCTTTTGAACTAAATGAGTTGAGGTTGATCTCCGACCTTGGGGTGGTGGAAAACATGGCCACTCCGACCTGCACCTGATCAGGTCCAATTGGCATGGTGTCAACAAACTTTTTGATGAATTCTCGCACTGCATTGATTAAGGTGGCACCCATGCTACTGTCAATGAGGAAAATGATATCTCTTTTCCCAACAGCCAAAGCTAAAAGAAAAAAAAAAGAAAAAATTCTACTTAGTCCTTCTGCAAATTCAAACCAAAATCAGGTAACCTATGAAGAAGTTAGCTATAATTAATTTAAAATGTATGATGTTTTACAGAAACAATGTATTAACTATCACCATTTTTTTACTTGCCATAAAGCTAACATATATAAAAGTAGTAAAAGTTGTAATATATCAATATATGTAACATATATTACAAGTAGTAAAAATAATGGAAATCAATTAGCATGAAGTGATTATTTATTTATAATTGAAATAGATACAAATGCTATGACCTAAATGTATTAATATCCTGAATATAAACATACAAGGAGTGTTAATGGGTTGCATGATGTGCTACTCTTGGTTTAGTCTAAATATTGTATCTTATAGGACACACAAACTCTGAAAAGAACAGTGAACTAAAACAAAATTGTTTGTATGGCTCATTTGTAAACACAGCATGCATATGTTGTTTTAAAAAAAAGAAAGAAAGATATTTTGGGACACTAAAACCTTTCACCTAAAAATATTATGTTTTTTTTATTATTATTATTTGTTTAGATGTCCACGCCCGTGACAATGTACTGTTATTATTTCCTTTTTCTTCAGTTTCTCTATGGAATCCCTCTCATACGGTACTTACATACCTTCTGTGAAATCTGTTTGAATCACAATGGTGCGCTCGACGACCCCATTAATGTATGGCAGTATCTGGTCACCCATGCTTGCCACTGTTCTGACATCAGGAGCAGACAGAACAAAGCTTTTGTCTGTAGCAATAGCTTCCAGTTGGGCAGTAGCAGAATCACCCACAGCAATACCAAAGGTGTACACACTGGCCTGCTGTAGGGCCTTCTCACCCTGACTGACATCATCAGTGGACTCCCCAGCACTGATTACCACCAGTACCTGGGGCGCCCCTTCCGCTGCCCTGCCTCCTGCATCTTGGCCCAACAGACTGTCTACCACCTCCTCCAAGGCGGCCCCCAGATTTGACTCAGTCCCGCCAGGGTACTCAAGCTCCCGGATAGCACTGAGGACACTCTCTTTGTTGTCATGGGTATTAAGATAGAATTGAATTTCGGGATCTGCACCATAAAGCACAAGGGCTACACGGATTGTGTCCCTGCCCACGGCAAGCCCCTCAATCACTTGGACAGCCAAATCACTGACGAGGGGGAAGTTGGCAGCTCCAACGCTCTCTGATCCGTCAATTAAGAGTATAAGGTCGGCTGACCCGGGGACTTTGAAGGAGAAGTGGAGAGAGGACAGAGAAACAAACAAAAATATAATGCAAAATGTGTGGGTTAAAAAAAAAAAAAAAAAACGGAAAGAGGGAGACAGGGGAGGGTGCAAGCGTAAAACATAATCATGGATAATTACAATCCATCATAAAAACACAACACAAACACATTATACTGCATGTCTGCTGAACCAAGGAAGATGCTCTGCAACTTTCTAATTTTCATTCTCTGAAATTGTGTAGAATTATGTTGTGGGGATTTGATTTACAGTGTATTTAGAATAATTGTGTGTACATTACAAACTTTCAGTATATGTATTCGGGCACCTCTGGCTGCCTGGGCAATTGAATCTTTCCATCTTCTTGTGTTCAGTCAGAGCATGCAGACTCATGTTACAGTATTCAGTGATAACAGCACCAGTCATGACCCTTCTGTCTCATCTTTGGACTTTTTTAAAATCACTTTTACTGTTACTTGTTTCAACTGTACTGGCTTTTTTTCACACATATGATTAAAGACTCAATGAAATCACTCAATGAGCACAGATTTATTTCTCGTGATAACATAATTCCTGTTGAAACAAAAGGTTTTTCCAGGATTTTTAAATAGCCAATAATCTTTAGTTATGTCACAGACATGAGCCATAATTTAGGCTACTGCTTGAGGATCGGTTGCAACAGATATTAAAGTGAGGGACATCAGTAAGACAAGTCATCAATACATTAGGCCTGATTTTCAAGAAAAATATTGATGGCTAAAAGGAAAGTGCATACTGAGTAAAAGTGACAAAACTTTATTCTACTTCCAAAACTAAATTTTGATTTACGGGGTCTTTAATGTTTGAATTTAGTGACAAATGCATAGCAAACATTTCAAAGATGAAAACATATGGGTTCATCACTGTATCAATGGTGGAGAAACATTTTTTCTTTTTTTATATGGTTACACAGTGAAGACAGTCAGCACACACATACGTATCAGACATTAAGCTCTCAAGACATAAGCTGCACTGGGTGGTTAGCCATCATCAGCTGCTGATGATCTCTAAAGTCTCAAAGACATAAATCAGTGACACCTTGCCATACTTTAAAGAATTTAGGCATCCGATTTGAAGTGAATCTACTTTTTTTTATTTTTTCAAGAATTTAGTACAGAAATGATGGATAAATTAGTGAATGGATGATGAGAGACAGAAAGACAGTTGGATGGATGTTGGTGGTTTTGAAAATCTGTTACACCTAAAATCCATTATCTCATGCCTCTTTTCGCGAAGGCACTAAAAACAGAGGAGTCACAGCAGGCAGAAAATGTGAATGTGACAAAACTAGTCTTGTTATCAGTGTGGGGGAATGTTAATTGGGTTATTTCTGGGAACGTTTTGCATGAATTACCCGTTGCCAATATTAACTGGCTGTGGCCATTCCCAATGCTGACAGTAGCTCTTGAGACCCTTCAGGATTAGTATAAACTTGAAATTCAGTGTTCTGTTGAATTCTTCTTGATCATTGGGAGCTCTAAACAAACTACAGCACACCACTCTGAATATCTTTACAGTATTTAAATCAGTTATTTAAATACGTGCTCAACTCCCTTTACTGAAACTGTAGATGTTTTTCTTCACTGTCTTTATATTTCAAAATTTTAACTCAAGTGACCAGCATTAATGGGGGGTCTAATAAAAACTGAATATTTAACAAAAGCTTTGCAAAGAAAAACACCTAATTTTAAGGTCTCTTTCCAATCAAAGGAAACATTTATGATTTTTACTTGTGAATTGTCTGCAGCACAGTAAAATTAACATGTCTTCACTCATAACTGGAAGTTTGCATCTCAAAGAAAAATTAAGAAAAAAAGAAAAAAGAAAAAAAATGCTGAACTTAACTTACCATCCTGAGCTTCAAGTTTTGGGAATAGACCAAAAGCCATTATACCCAAAAGGGCATACAGTAACAACCGGTTCTTCCCCATTGTCCACAAAAGCATCGGAATAGACAGCTGAAAAAACAAAACAAAACTGCTTTTAAGTTTTTGGGAAGAATTTACACCATACTATATGGAGTATATACACCTCTGAAGCTTGTTACTCTCACTCATCATCACTTTATGCCAGAACTTTTACTCACTTCCAATGGCACAAACACATATGACTGTTGTTCATCCACAGTTCTGTCATAACTTGGACAGTTTGATAATGTTTTGCTATCAAATTATAGGTCTCAAAAGATCAATATTCTAAAAATAGTCATTTATTGGGTTGTTTGTGTTCTCATCTTTACTCATAAAATATGACATAAACATTCTCTGAAATACCTCAGGACTGTTTACGCTTATTTTTAGGAGGAGAGGAAAAGTTTTGGCAGCACAGTGAGATTTATGTGATCTGTTTCCACCCCATGAGCCAAATCCACACAGCTGTCAGATTTCAGGATTTCAGGAGGAAAAAGATTTCTTCCCACATCAACTGTCCTCACTTGCCAGTAAATACCACAAAGCAATAAGAGGTCCACACATTAAGAAAAAAAAAAGCATCAGAGTACTGGACACAAACAAAAATGCAATAGCATGTGGACAGACAGATGCCAGGACACAGAATGTCCCCTCCTTGTTGAGCTCAGAATCACACTGAAAAGTACTGTTGTAAAACCTTTTAGACTGGACTATAGGAAAATGACATGCTTTCCATCACATCAGTCTCAGATTTGCTGAACTGAATCCTTGAGTCATAGTACAAATTAATTAGTTTTGGTGGTTGGCTGCCATGTTACCATACACGCAAATGTGATAAAATAAAAAAACCTGAGGAATACATATTAATTTACAGTGCATGTTAAGAGGCTCTCAGAGTTAGACCTATAAAAAAATCACTGTTAACGTGACCAAAGCCATTTGGGACAGTTTAATTTGTTCTGAAAAATCATTTATTGGCCCAAGTCAAACATTCCAGTTTTATTTAGTTCAATATTGAATGAAATGTGCCTTTAAATCATAGTTTTAATTAATTTATTAGAAATTCACCTGCCATTTTACAACACAAAGAATGAATTGCAATTATGTTAATTATGTTGTATGCTACTCTTTAAAAACATAATTGTTTAAAAACATCATTGTTAACAACACAAAGAGTTGCTAACAACATTTTTACTTCCATAAGTAAACTTCTATCTATCTATCTATCTATCTATCTATCTATCTATCTATCTATCTATCTATCTATCTATCTATCTATCTATCTATCTATCTATCTATCTATCTATCTATCTATCTGTCTGTCTGTCTGTCTGTCTGTCTGTCTGTCTGTCTGTCTGTCTGTCTGTCTGTCTGTCTGTCTGTCTGTCTGTCTGTCTGTCTGTGTGTGTGTGCGTGCGTGCGTGCGTGCGTGCGTGTGTGTGAATAGTTGAATTAATGAATGAAGCATTTATATAGCACATTTTATTATTGTACACCCACAGCGTTTTACAATCAGGGTCTCTCCTTACCCATATATATAGTTTAAATTAATTACGTGCATTGTGCACAAAAGACCAGGAACATAAATAAATAGCATAAACTGCAACATAACTTTCTACTAAATCAATGCTAACAGAACAAAACTTATTGTTCACATCTATCACAGCTAAAACCTAAAATAAGAGGTCCATAAACAAGATTACTTTGTGAGTTCTTTCGGTTGGCATTTAGTTCATTTGGATGCAGAATAATTAAAAATATTTTCAGACTTCAGCACACAATGGTCTTACATGGAAACGTACACTATATAACATTATGTGAACTGCATGTGCTAAATAGCAGTGTGTCAGAGAAGCAATAACTACAAGAACAGCCATATGAAAAACTTGGCATTTCCATGTGAATTGTTGTCACTGTACAAAGAAAGAAATAACAAATAAATTTAATTAATCACAAACTCTATGAATCAGAGGCAAAAACAACAATAAAAGCAACTGCACACTGCAAAAATATTACACTTTCAAATCATGGAAATCTCTCACAGGATTTTCCAGCATGATTTTGCTGCCTAATTCATTAAAGGTTATTAAAGGTTTCAATGCTCAAGGAACAGTGATGAGATCAAAAACATACGTTTGAACCAAATTCAATCCCTGCCCCCTTAAACTCAGCCTGAAAACCAAAGCACCAAATGAGTATTGCAAGGTGTCTCAACATTGGCCTCTAGTGGTCTAAGTGGGGATAACAACCTCTCCATGTCAATCTTTCATAAAGCTGGCCCAACATTGGAGAGGCAACACTTCGGGGTTTTTTTTCTTTACCTTTAGCTTGTCACCGGGACAGTACTACCGGGACAGTAAACCTTTATACCTCATCTACCCCTAAACGGTGATTATTAGTACCCTACGGTGTTGCATGTGTGACAATTATGTCTGTATTCCTGTATGTATGTATGTCAGTGGGAAAGAACTGTAATGAATCTAATTTTTCTGGTGTTTTCAAGGGTCCACATCTGGTTCTGCTTCACTTAAGTTTAATGTCTGAGCTCTAACTCTCCCAGCATTCTTTGTCAATCTGGCAGAGACAGTGGAAAAAGTGTTTCACATCACTCTGTCTTTACAGTGCTGGGCAGAAGCTGCAATAAAAAATAAAAAATCTGAATAGTGTCTGCAGTGGTAGAAAAGTGCAGCATAGCTTCCTGACTTGTTCTGCTTCTGTTTAAACAAGCTCATAATTAGTATTATCCTCATCCGGGTGTGTTAGATATAATCTTTATAAACAAAAAGCAGCATAGCAACTCAACCAAACAGTTATGGTGATAATTCTACAAAACATCCTTCTAGTAAAATGTGGATTTTACACACCAGAATCAATTAGGTTATGTGCAACCATATCACAAACACTTGATTACATACTGTAACAGTTGTCTCAAAAACTTTGCTGAAGTTCTCACTCTGAACACACCCTTAGCACACAACCCCTCCTCATGTATTCTATTATCTGAGCACTTTGCTCTGCCTCTTCTGCAAAGCCTTTTCCTGTGGTGCAAGAAAAATTCCCTGTTTCTCCCAAAGCTTTGGAATTTACAGTACCCAGTAAATTCTTAACATTAAAACTATAATTAAGAAGTAAAACTGCCTACACAATGTGTTCATTGGAATAGCCATACAAACAAACCAAGCTTTATAGGGTAAAAAAGGCGTATGCAACGGCAGATTTTAGTAAAATGGATTTTAGCAAATTTTTTAGAATGCATGCCTCAAAACACATTAAAAGCCACACAATCTTGCACAGTCTCACTCATGCACTTAAACGCTCCTTTTACAAAGATGTATTTGCACAATTAAGCCACTTACCCCTGGAATACAGAATTCAGAGCGCTGTATTCCACAGTCTTTCTATGGAATTTCAAATATCTGCAAAAAGACAACTCTTAGGTCATTATCTTCTATCTGGTATCTTCCTTCTGTGAACTGTTCTGGATGGGTCAGACACAGATGATGCTGATCAGCTTGTGTGCTTGAGCTTTGCTGTGAGACTCTCGTCCGTTGAGCTGACTGTGTGCTCTCCAGAGGAGCAGTGCCAATCACTCCAGCCTGGGACAGAACACACAACTCAGAGAATCCTGGAGAAAAGCCACACAATGTTTCCACCCCTCCTACTTTCCTCCGCAGAGAGAAGAAGGAAAAAGCACAAAGAGGAGAAAAAAGAGAGTGAGAGAGTCATAAATGAAAAACAGACCCAGGCCGTATTTGGTATGGCTGTTCCTTATTGGGAAGGTGATGTAACAAACCAAAGCAAGTTTTTCTTTCTCCTTACATTGCTCCATCTCAACTTGTATCCATGGCTTATCACAAACACAATATATGAACTTTCTAGCAAGTCTCTAAATAAAAAGGTGTGGATCATAAACGTAGAAGAAGAAGAAAAAAAATCACTTTCTGTATTGGACTTATTTGGGTAACTGTGACAAACAGAGCTCTGGGTGGTGGGAGCATTTGTTTCTGATTCTGAAGAAATTAACCCAGCATAAAAAGATAATATTTTTGCACTTATTATATGGACAAATAACACACAAAGACATGTAAATCAGTTACAGTCACATCAGCTTCAATAGTAACATGACCAGAAAACACATCCAGATAATGAATAACATGTTAACATGTTATGTGATATATGGGATGTGTCAAAACGATGTAACAAAAGTTCAATAACAATAGCGTATTCCACACAATGAAGTTATTTTCTAGTTGATGTCAGTACGAGCTGACCTAAGATGGGTGGATCAAAGTGAGGGGTCAGTCCTGAGAGATCAGACACTTACTGCTGTGTTTAGTCTAAAAAGTAATATTAGAATACACATCTAATTTAGCCCAGATAACATCTGTTTCTGTTGCTGGTAATCCAACTATATCTCAGTGTTGTAACTAGTCTCACTGTGTTCTGAATTAAGTCAGAAAGAGGCGTGCACAACTGATGCCTGTGATTAAATGCAGTGATTACCTAACACAATAAGAGATGTGTTGACAAATTCAGCTCCACTGTGTGCAATTATAACAGATCAATGTCAAAATCAAGAAATTAAAAGGCAAGATATGGAGAAATGAGACCTAACAATTTTGACAAGAGTTCCCATTTGTATCAACAAGTTACAGACAAAAGCTCTTCACAGGATCATGTGTTCCCATTGTATTTAAATTATAAAAATTATAAAAAATAAAATAAAAATACAGCCTTGTTCTGTTGTCATATATATGTGGGGCCTTTTACTGCTTTCCCCTTTACTTCTGTACACCTGTCACCAGACAAAGTAGGCTACACAACTTTCGTACTTGAGTGAAATATTACAATATTTCAAATATTACTCTGTTACAAGTAAAAGTTGTGAATACCGATTTTTACTTGAGAGTAAAAGTACAGATGCACTTGGTTTTTAAAAGTACTTAAGTATCAAAAGTATCAAAAGTAAATGTCATTGCATTGTTTTATTATTGTTGCATTGTTTTATTATTGTTGCATTGTTGTATGTAATACTTACAGTACCTTATGCCTCTGAATCTATGCCTGCATACCCTCATATCAATATCAAATGTATTTCTAGAACACAGTTTCAGTAGGATTGAATGTGAGATTGAATAAGTGCACTCAATAACGTCCACAATGGTTTCGGACACCCAAATGGCTGTTCCCTCAAATAGTGCCCTATTTAAAGTCTCTATGAAAAGTTTTTTGGCTTTTAATATGAATATGTTAGCCTTACTGTTATCTATAAGCCAGTGTGCTCCAAAACAATGACAAAATTCGCATTGCAACCAAAATCATCCTCTGTCTGACGTTACTACTTTCTACTCAAGTACCTTGACAGAAATGTAGTGGAGTAAAAAGTACGATATTTGTCTTTCAAATGTAGTGAAGTTAAAGTAAAAAGTTTCCAGAAAAAATTATACTCAAGTAAAGTGTACTTAAGTACAGTCCTCAAGTAAACATACTTTTTTACTGTCCACCTCTGCCTGTCACCTATGTCCAACTAAATGTCAGGGTCAACTGTATACTGAAAAAAAAACGCTTCAAGAAACAGTTGAAAAACAAACAAAAATCCCTATACACACACACACACACACACACACACACACACACACACACACACACACACACACACACAAACACGTGTCTATATATATATATATATATATATATATATATATATATATATATATATATATATATATATATATATATATATATATAATGAAAAAAATTAACAATTAAAATATACTATACACTCTTCCTATGAAACAGTTGAGAGTCTGAGACTATAAGGCAATCAATTTAAAGGCGCTGTACTTCAGGACCTGTATTGTAAACATACTGTATGTCACAGAGGCTTCATCCTTTGTGCTGGTACAGCTCAGTTTAAATAGCAGATGTCAATTCAATAGGAATATCAGATATCAGGGTTTGTTTCATATATTACTGAAAGCAGCAGAATGGAACTTTAAAGTAAACGCAAACAATGGTTTGGGTTTTATCACAGTCTTGACACACTGGACTATCTGAATGTTGGAAGTATTGCTTGACTTAAATGCTTGTATAGTTAAAACATTTTAATGGTGGGTTTAAACCTCCATTTACCTTTTCATATAAAAGTGATGCACCGAACAAGACTTGGGTAACTGGATGGATATTGTGGAGTTCAGTGAAATTCCCTGATCAGAGTTTCCTCTGCTTAGTCATGGACTATGCTGAATCACATGTCCGCAAACCAACCTGCAGGAAGTAAAACTAGATAAAATGATGATTGATGTGTAGTTTATTATTGGGGCCATTTCACTGTAATTAAAAGAACAAAAAAAATACAGCAGAGAGAAGACTGGAGAATGGGAAATGATGTCTTGCATGAACACATACAGCGACTCAATAGGTGCATGTGCTCTAACCGCTAGGCCATGACATTCTTTGAGTCAGTATCAGCATGTTTGTGTGCACATACTTTTAGAAAAGTTTTTGCCAATACCACATCAAATGGCAAGAGTCAAATGATTTCCCTTTACTTCCTAGTCTGTCAGTTACTCTCTGCTCCTTTATATCATAAAAATACATTTAATCAGCAATATGCATGCTTTGATATGTGCATTCTGTTTTTGAGAAAGTAATAAAGATACATGAACGATTGCAATGACAATGTTACATTTATTTGCAGTTTTCTGTCTGTTCTGCTGCTACACTGACATGGAACCAGGTGGAATACAGTTTTTCGTTCTAAACTATTATAGCCTGCTAGATCCAGTAACGATAAAAAGTAAATAGGTACAATCATTGCCAATTTTGCAAATAGCTTGTTTACCAAGCAGTGTTGGCTTGCACTATAAAATTCACCAATGTTCGTCCAGCTATAAGAACTACTTTAGCAAAGAATTTAAACAAAGGTGTCAGTGTACTCTGAAATCAACAAACTCTTTTGAATGCCAAATATTCTAATGTGAAAACAGCAAATCTGTTTCAAAGGAAAAATATCAAGCTACAAGTTCAGCAAGTTTCATTAACAAGACTTTGAGAGTCTAAATCCTTTTCTCTTCAACATGAGCTGCGGTTTTCTACAGTTTTACACAAGGCCAGGTGGGCACAGACCATCAATAAAGATGATTCACAGATTGCAGATTAGTTCCAGCTGGACACAGGCTGCACTGAGCAACACAAACTAAACTGAGTAAGGAAGTTTGGTCTAAAAGGAACTGCAAGACTCTGATGCACCTAAAATGAAAGCAGAATCATCATAAAGGACATAGACTTTCAGATATGATATATCCATCCATTCCTTTATATTAAATTTAGCAGCACTTTTGCTGAACCAAGACATCTAAATGAATTTGTAACTGAGACTGAGGTTCAAAAAGGCACCAGCTGTCCTCATGAGGAGACCCTATAGGATTGTAAGCAAAGGGTCAAGACAGAATGTTCATGTAGATCGCAGCTGATCATCTGATTGTGGTGGTGGGTCGAAAACCCTTTCGAACGAGACCATCGTTTCTCTCTCTCTCTCTCTCTCTCTCTCTCTCTCTCTCTCTCTCTAATTTCTGTAAGACTAAATCAGATGAAATGGATTTTCAGAGATGGCTGGCAGCTGTCCGCACCATGTGCAAAACACATTTCTAAAATCCTCCTTTCACCATAATCTTTTCCTTTTTCTCTCTCTGGACAGTTCGAGGGGTAAATCTGTTTTGAATTTGACTTCAGCATTTTAAGATTCTTCCTGTGGTCTTGCAGCCTAAAGACAAAAACACTGGCACTAAACAAACCGGCACAGCCAAAGCTTTAGGGGAAAAAATATGCATATACTGAGTCAGGATTACACGTTTTGATGAGAGAAAAAGCTGTGGTCGCATACTGTGTCCAGATTTGCTCTGGCTATAGCTAAAGTTGTGACCATTTTCAGCAAATCTGTTATAAATACAATAAATCAATAACAGCACTTATGCTCTATAAATAAAAACTGGTGTTATGATTTTTTTTTCTCCATCAAAGATAACATACAACCAGGCCTTTGTTTCTAATCTGTTTTCTAATCTGTTTCCTAATCTGTTTGCTGTACACAGCTTAGAATAGGTTTTTGCTACATGAACAAGAATCACTTTTTTACCCACTATTTAACAGACTAAAAATCAGGAATAAAAACCCCTGTGTTAAAGTCCTTGGCCCTCAGAATGGTCTAAGTGCTTACTATGTATCAAATCCCCCGTTCCAGCTGCCAGCAGCAGCCACAGTTTAACCCTCCCTTGTTGCTTCATTGACTCACCAATCTATCTGAACAATAAACTCGATTGAAATCTCACTGGGTGTCCTGTACAGACAACTGCTGTTTTAAAATTCTGAACTTAGTAACCACGACTACGATGCCGCAATGACTAATGCCTCATAATGCATACAGTATTCAGGGCTGGAAATGTAGTGAAACTGGGTGTGATGGAACTTTTAGAATATACTGCAGAACATAAGTCCTGAAAATGTGCCTTTGAAAAAGACAGTGTGCTTGAAAATCTTACTCATTTTTTCCATGAAGTATATGTACTGAGACTGGAAATTAGAATTTCCATGATTAAAATGAATCATGCCTAATGTTTGTTTGGGAAGGATCACAATCGTTAGGCATAACATTTCCCTCAACTCATGTCCAGCTCAAACGGAAAGGTTTTTGTGTAAACTGAGAGAGTAATGAGGAAAGTGTGTAGTACAGGAAAGAAACTACATTGGAGTAGTGTACTCTTAATACACATACATTGCAGGCAGAGTCCTACGGCGAGGCAGGAGAGCAATAGAGATCCATTCTCTATTGAGTATCTGATCATGATTCTGTTCTACTCTATGCTCTTGAACCAGATGGGCAAGCTAAGATTTATCAATTAAGACTGTTTGTCTTGATGTAGGCCTAATGAAGGTTCAAAAACATGGGGGGATTCTACAGCCTAAGAGCCATCATGATAGAGCTCCATTCATATAACTTTTTTTAATGCTACATGCTGTACAGTATTTTTTTTAAGTGTTCATTATAATGAGAACAAGATGCATGTTTGTAAGTTAAATGTTACTGTATGTTTATCTTGCATTTCATAACCTAATCCGCAAAACTCCATCAGCAAACATGCTCTCAAATAAAGTTACATGAGCTCATTTGGTTCAGTAAGGAATTTTGCTACTTCCTCATGTTTTGTCTAAAACTCATAGGCGTCCCTTTCTTGTCTGTGCCAAGTCTGTGTCAAGTAAACAAAAAACATACAATTTCCTAAAGCAGAATTAATTTCATGTGAGGCAAGATTGTGTCTTAAAGTATGGATGTGATGTAATGTAAATACAATACATGAAGGTAGAGGCTTTGTGACTGAGGCCAGAGTAGGCTACTTTATTAAAATATTACCAAAAATGTGATGGATAGACATACAGTTATTTTAATTTAATTTTTCAACAAAAAAAATCCAGAGGAAATTATGGGTTGTGAAAATCGGATGGAACCTTAAAACAATAAAACCCACTGAATAGACTATATGTTTATCCCACAAAGCATCACTGTCATTCATGTAGAATGAAAAATGCCATCTACCACTGCAACGTTTCAGAAGCCGTTAGAGATGTTATTTCTTTTCTTTACGGCAGAGGGGGCTGTTCTTGCTAACAACCTCTTCCAGAGCCACATTCTGCTGACAGTTCATTATATATTTTATTTAAATTCTTAGGCTCAGCACAACATGTATCTTGGTTTTTCTATATGTACGTGTTTATATGCATTTATATGATACAAAGAATTACCATGATTTAACACTTCTGCCTTTTACCATGTCAGTCTACATTTTGCATAAATCTTATAGATCATCAATTCAGTTCAATCTTGGAAATATAAAAGTCTCCACTTTTATATCGCTCACTAAATTCAAGATTTATTCTCAACACAAGGAACAAACCAAGCTTCAGGATGTGTAGTATTTTAGAAACCTGCAGGTAGATCTTTCTGAACGTAGTTGTGGCTTGGGATTTGTCATTTTCCCAGTCATGAATAGAAGCCCCTGTATAAAGAAAATGCAAATGGTTGAACCATTTTACATGCATTGCAAAAGAATCTAACTTGGGCAAACTTAATCAGAGTCACCAGTCTAGAATGAATATTTTTTTCCGGTTGAAATAACGTCATGCGATAGGCACTTTTCCTTCCATGGTCAGGCAAAGGCAATAACTTTTCAATTTTCAAATTTCGTTTTGTGATGCAAACATCGATACTTGTATGACAAGTATGCTACTAAAACAAACTTGGAACACAAGTTTGAAACCTGTGACCATTATGCTGATTTAAGCTTTAACAATGTTAAAAGATTATGCTGTTTCAAAGAGAACTCTGAGGTGGGGTTGAAATATTTCACTGGCCCTTCCCATCCCCATAGTTAATTGGACATGTGATAAACACAGCAGTTTGATTTTCTGCCTGAAACTGTTCAGCTCCAATCCAACTGGACTACTACATGCTGCTGAATCAAGTTCAGGTAATTTATATATATATATATATATATATATATATATATATATATATATATATATATATATATATATATATAGTTGTTATCAGGCTATATAAATACAAAATCTGTATAAAGGTCCTGTGTACACTTTATAAGTGTAAAATGATGATTTTGCAGCATTCCTCTAAATCCTTAAGTGTCTTGAAGCAAAGCTTGCCATAGCTATGTATCAGGTAGTACTTCTGTTAGGCTATATATGAAGAAAATACCATGCCTAGAGGGCTGCAGCATTATTTCTTATAGCTTAACAATAAACCAGTTTTCCGTTGTATAAAGACTTTAAGGGCCAGCAGTAGGATATAAGAGCTTAAGCGCAGATGTTCAGTGGAATGGCAGATACAGTGTGAACCCATTCCAATAAATAAAATACTATAATTTTAGTTTGTACAATGTTACAAAATGATTCTACATCACCTCAATTATTATTTTTTAAATCATTTTAATCATTTCCCTAAATATTATGTAGGCTAATGCAATGGACTGGATAATAATATATTTTTCCACAATATGTGTGTTTGAAACTGTGCTTTTTATGCAAAATGTCAACAACCCCAACCCTTTCCTTTAGCAGAATGGCAAATCAGGTGGAAAGACTCCTTGTTGCTTTAATGTCATGAACTATTCAGGAAAGGCAGAGAACTTGAAAACAGTATAACTTGTAGAGCACTGCTGATTAGTTGCCCATGTTGCAGTTGAGAAGGAATTAATGCTTCTTTGAATTAACATTGTTTAACTGAGCATTTTCAACTCATCATTGTAAAGGGAAGATGTTAACATCTTTCTGATAATTATGTCATTGGATTTAAAAATCATTTTCAGCTGCTCGTGAACAGCTAGTCACATGGCTACATAGCGATTCAAGTGTTTAAAGGAAGGACAAATTAAATGACTGATTCTAATAGGCTGATTTGTTTATACCATTAAACAAACTGATGTTGTTTTCTTTTAGGAGGACTAAAAACATCCCTTTATCTGCAAATAGACAATGTCAGACACTTTTTTACCCACAAGCTGCACATTAGTAATAATAATTCTAAGGTTCAGAGATAGGGCGTAAAATGTTTATAAAAAAAATAAACAAAAAATAAAAAACTGTCTGATAATTTTTGTTTTAAACGATATTAAAACCGATATTACATTTTTACAATTTTCAACATTTTAAGACATTTTTACATTTTACTTTTTAAGTTTTAAAGTAGAAAGTATTTTAGGCAGTAGATTCAGCCCATGACAGTCTAATGACAGAATGAAAAATGCAACATAACCATTCCGTTAACAAATAAGCTCACTCCCAAATATTGTTGTATAATAAACCTTTGAAGTGGCAATTCATTCTTAAGCAAATTATCTTAAAATAAACTTTGCAACCTGTGAGAAGTAAATTACTTGTTTAAACTAGCTGGGTGCTAGCATGCAATTAATGAGGCAGAATATTTGTTCTGTCTCTGAAAACTACTCTACACGTTTGGTAACAAAGTGGCACTGTGGTTTGGTTCACTGGCTTCCTGATTCTACCAGATGAGATTCAAGATGATGCCCAGCAGCAGCAATGGGAAGAGTTTGGATCTCTCCAGGCTGACAGATGACGAAGCCAAGCATGTTTGGCAGGTTATCCAGAGAGACTTCAGCCTGCGACAGAAAGAAGAGGACAGACTAGGGTGAGACACCCATAATCACATTTATATGGCATTAACATCCAGTACAACCAACTGTAAATATTTTTTTACTATATGCATGCTGTACTGTATCTTGGACATTAAGAAACAGAATCATTGATCTCATCTTCATATTGTGGATCTGGTAAACCTTAAGTCGTGTGCTGGTTTTTGCTTACTAAAGGTCTTCTGCAGTCTGTTCATCTGTGATTTATAATTTAACTGAATCTGTGGAATGTCTGTCATTAATTTATTTCTGCTTGAAAATATTTATCTCAGGAACAGTTCCACAGCACTTAGCCTTATGTGAACCCATTTAAAATAAATCTGAAATCATTTACAGCGGATAACTTATTATGAAGAGAATATCTTTAAGTACTGTAGGTTACTTTACTGTTGATACTTTATTAAAGAACCTTCAAACCACCAAAAACATGTATATTGGTGCAATGCTCAAGTATGATTATGTTTGTGTAATGTCAACAACAGAGAAGGATATGAGTACACTTCATCTATTCTGGAAGATCAACTGGCTTTAACCTCTCTATAGTGTGAAAAGTGATTCACTAAAAACATTCACTAAAGTTCAGTTAATTGGCCTTTTTTAATCTCTTTTAAGAAGTGACTTAATGACTCAGCTAGCCAAGAAAATGTCTTGTGAATGCAGAAAGTCGTGGTTATATAACGTACATCCTATCTTGTGAGCCTTCTGTCTGGACCATAACCATCCGATTTTTTAATCCTTTTATAATAAGGTCACGGATGTGATCCACAGTCACACTTACAGACATGTGGTACTACTTGTTCACGCCACTTGCATGTCTGTCAAGTATTACATTTATAGGCAATGTTGAAGAAAAAAGCATGTAAAAAGCTATTCCTGTGACAGGCATGATATTCATTCCTATGCTGTCTTTAATTTGTTGTGATGATTACTTTATGTTGTTTGTAAAAAAAAAAAAAAAAAAAGCAGAATTTTTAAGCTTTAGACTCCTCAGACACTTCATCAACAGGCTGAGCCCATGTATGTCTAAATTCCAGTCATTTTAAAATAGGTAATAGGATTTGTCTCAGAATTTTGAATAACATCACATGACTGACATTTTTCTCTCAATTCTTTAACAGTTGGAAGGCAAAGGCTATAGCTCAAAATAGTCCCGTGGAGACTTTGTTGTAATTTGGGGATGATAAAAACCTTGGAAATAGGATGTGGTAATGCAATGTTACATTCACTTATGCATTGCAAACTTCGATTTCATTGAATGTTTAAGAAAAAAAACAAGTGCTAATCTAAGCAGATTAATTGTTTAAGGCAATTAGAACTTTCATAATAATTATGTTGTCTGTTACTATGTTTCTGTTTCATGTTCAAGCACTATGGCTTAATTAGATCTAATTCACATATTCAAAACCAATAACATGATTATAAAATAAGGGGAAATGTGGGGTGAAATATGCATGGGGAGAAATATTATTGAAAAAGATACAAAAAATATATATTTTTTTACAAATTTTAAAAATAGTTCTTCTCTAATCTTCTCTAGTTTCATGTGTCTTTTATGAATTGATTATGCTGTAATGTAAGATATTTGACTTACATGTGGTGCTTTTAACTTTTGCCAAATAAAAGTTGAAAGAGCCACAGGCACATAACCATTCAACATGTGGAGGAAAGCTCTTAGCTGGTTTCTTCTTAAGAAGAGCAGCTTTAGCAGAAATTACTTAAATATCCAATTTTTAATGCTACACAGCTGTGATACAGAGAGGTCATTGTGCTAGAAGGCCATCACTTTGGCCATAAAGCTTGAAACCTGGCACATTAAGAATGGAGGTTTTCAAAAGAAGACTAGAGACCATTGGATAGAATGTGGAGTCATTTCCTCTCTCTCTCTCTCTCTACACTGACTTGTGCTGATGATCTAAAGCAATCTGGGCCTAGTTGTTCAAAAGAAATTCGATCGGATTGATTTCATCTATCGGATTGAATCAAATCTTGAAAATGGGTTGTTTAAAAGGAAGAAAAAAAAGGTTTTTGAAATCGAATTTATAATAAAGTCTTGGTTTCTGAATAAAACTTTCAATATGTGTTGTTCTAAACATTTTAGTAAGATTGGGATACCTTTAAAAAAAAGAAAAAAAAAAAGATTATCCTGAAGGTAGATTCAGAGTGGATTTTAGGAACAAAATGTAATAAAACATTAAAATTGGTCCAATATAACAACATTTGTATCATGTATATAGTCTGTACACTTTTATATTTTGCACTTGATTTGTTATAAAGTGATAAAGTCGATAGACATAGGTGACCTTTTATTATTTCAGTGCAGTAAAGTATCAAACAAAAAAATAATTATTTAACTGTAATTTATTATTACTAGCCTCCAAGCACCACAAGCTACACCCCAAAGCAGAACATCAGAGCGTCGGATTTTGTGGCCTGCTGCCAACAAAGAGTCAGTGTGGCGACAGTTTGATGAAGATGTTGATGCAGCCCTTGAAGCAACAGCCAAGGGTGGTGTGGACCAGAGGCTCCAACCCATGAGCACGTTAATAATCAGCATCGCTTCAGTAAAGTTTGGCGGCAAAGAACAACGCGCCACCAAGACGTCTACTGCGGCATCAATTCCGAACTGACGAGAGGTCAAGATTACCCAACACAGACAAGAGCTGAGGACACTCAGGAGCCAGTACCGAAAGGCAAGCGAGGAGGAGAAGGTAGCGCAGTGCCTTCATTGCAGATCCATTCGGTTTTACAAGGAAGCTGCTGGGAGAGAAACGCAGTGATCAACTCTCATGTCCTGAGGAGGATATCAACCGCTATATCTGCAACACCTACAGCGATGGCATGAGGGAGCAAGACTTTGGTCACTGTGCAGCCCTTATATGCCCACCTGAACCTAGCACCCTCTTTAACGTCGACGAACCCACCCTTAAGGAAGTCAAAGATGTCATCAAATCTGCCAGAACATCAGCACCGGGCCCAAGTGGAGTCCCATACAAGGTCAAACACTGCCCCAGGCTTCTGGAACGTCTTTGGAAGATTCTAAGAACCATCTGGAGAAGAGGGAGAGTACCTCAGCAGTGGAGATACGCAGAAGGCGTGTGGATTCCCAAGGAGGAGAATGCAAGTAACATCGAGCAGTTTAGGACAATCTCCCTCCTTAGTGTTGAGTGCAAAACCTTCTTCAAGATTGTTTCCAATCGTCTAATGGGATTTCTCCATAAGAACACCTACATAGACACCTCGGTGCAGAAGGGAGGAGTCCCAGGGGTCCCAGGGTGTATGGAACACACAGGGGTGGTGACACAGCTGATCAGGGAGGCACAAGAGGGCAAAGGGGACTTGGCAGTGCTGTGGCTGCACCTTGCCAATGCTTATGGATCGATACCACATAGATTGGTGGAATTGGCCCTGAGCAGATACCACGTCCCAGAGAAGATTCGAAATCTCATCCTTGACTATTATAACAACTTTAGTCTTAGGGTGTCCTCTGGGACTTCAGTATCGGAGTGGCATCGTCTGGAGAAGGATATCATTACAGACTGCACAATCTCTGTGTCTCTGTTTGCACTGGCCATGAACATGCTTGTGAAGTCTGCGCAAGTGGAATGCAGAGGTCCACTGTCCAGATCTGGCACCCGACAACCACCGATTAGAGCATTCATGGACGATCTCACGGTTACCACAACCACAGTGCCCGGATGCAGGTGGCTTCATCAAGGCCTCGAACAGCTCATCACTTGGGCAAGAATGAGCTTCAAGCCCATGAAAACCAGGTCCTTGGTCTTGAGGAAATGAAAAGTAGCTGATCAGTTCCGCTTCATGCTGGGAGACACCAGAATTCCATCAGTGTTAGAAAAACCAGTGAAGAGCCTGGGCAAGCTCAACCTGAAGGACACCACTGCACGGCAGGGTACCAGCGATGACCTCAACACATGGCTCTCGGCAATGGACAAGTCAGAACTTCCTGGTAGGTTTAAGGCCTGGATCTACCAACATGGCATCCTCCTTCGTCTCCTCTGGCCACTGCTAATCTACGAAGTCCCAATTACCACCGTGGAGGGCTTTGGGCGGAAGGTCAGACGATTTCTGCGCAGGTGGCTGGGCCTGCCATGGAGCCTAAGCAGCATTGCTTTCTTTGGCCATAACATCCAGCTACAGCTTCCCTTTAGTAGTCTGGCAGAGGAGTTCAAGGTCACCCGAGCCAGAGAAGTCCTGCTCTACCGAGACCCTGGTGGGCACGGTGGCTACTGGGCGGGCCGGGCTTGGTAGCAATCCCAAGCCGTGCTTCAGCAAAGCCAGAGGAAAGGAGAAGCGGAAGCTTATCCAGGAGAAGGTACGAGCCGAGGTGGAGGAAGCTCGTTTCAGCAGAGTGGTGGGCATGTCCAAGCAGGGGGCCTGGACCAGGTGGGAGCATACAGCTGGCTGTAAGATCACCTGGGCAGAAATCTGGAAAGCGGAACCACACCATTTTAAGTTCTTGGTCCAGTCAGTGTATGACATCCTCCCTAGCCCTGCCAACCTGTTCACCTGGGGCCTGGTGGACTCACCTGCTTGCCAACTCTGCCAGAAAAGGGGATCATTAGAGCATATCCTCAGCTGATGCTCAAAGGCCTTGGGAGATGGGCGTTATCGTTGGCGCCATGACCAGGTCCTGAAGGCAGTAGCAGATGCCATCTGCACTAGCATTAACATCAGCAAGCAGCATCATCCAACCAAGTATGTAATTGCCTTTGTCCGTGAAAGAAAGATAGAAAGACCCAAGGGGGCCTGCTCGCAACAGCAAGAGACTGGCACCTCCTGGTGGACCTAGGGAGACAATTGAGGTTCTCAGAAACCATTGCAGTTACATCACTCTGACCGAACATGGTCTTGATGTCCGCGTCAAACAAGCAGGTGGTGTTACTTGAACTAACTGTCCCCTGGGAAGATCAAATGGAGGAAGCCCAGGAAGGGAAGAGGGCCAAGTACGCTGATCTGGTAGCTGAGTGTCGGAGGAAGGTCCGCTGTGAGCCTGTTGAAGTGGGATGCAGTGGCTTCGCAGGCCAGTCTCTACACCGGGTCCTGGGACTCTTAGGGATTTATATTCAAGTACTTACTGTGTATTAGTTTACAAAGACAATCATCAGAGATGAACCAGTAAAGAAGTTTCTAACAACTGCATCCCTTATTATTGCATGTATATTTGTTTGTTTGTATTTACTTGTCATGGGTCAGATGAGGGTCTGACTGTTACGCCTAATAATAAATTGAAAATGGAAGGGGATTTGGGTGAGCCATTCCATGTTGCTTTGAAAAACCGGAACAAAAGTTAAATGGTTTACCTAAACTAAAATGTTTACCTACACCGGTAACACTTTATTTTACAGTGTCCTTGTTACATTATGTTACATATACTTACCATAGTAATAACAGTCAATTATGCATAATTACATACAAGTAACCCCTTAACCAAATCCTAATCCTACCCTAGCCTTTAGTAAGTACATGTAGTTGCTTAATATTACTCAGTACTTAAATATATAATTACACTGTAACAATGACACCTTAAAATAAAGTGTAACCCCTAGACCTACTGATTTCCAGATATATTATTCTAAAATTACACTTTTTAAGAATTGGGCCTTTATCAGCTGAAACCCCACTTTGCCCATTTACAAACTAAAAATCTGTATTTGATTCCAAGCAAAATTTTCCATGTGATGCTGAATTTACAATGCCATTGTTAAATATTTATGGCACTGATTGAATATTTTTAGACAACTGTAATGAATATTTAACAAAAAAAGTTATGTTATGACTTTCAATTACTGATTATAACAAGGATTTTGGATACTTACGATGTTTTCATTTTTCCCCTCTGATCTGAACTGATTCAGAGACTGATTGATTGGTTGATTGACTGATTGATTGATTGATCGATCAACCGATCCAATGGGTGCCGCTAGAACACATTCACACACACAGCAGGATTTTGAATCGCCACAGGTCCAGATATTTAGCATGCCAAATATCTCACATGGGTCGGCAATTCTCTCAGATCGCGTCTTTGATAATTCACTATGTGATTGTCACTCACATGAACGAGCACTGATTTGCCTATGATTTCGTGCTTTTGTCGGCAATCTCACAAAACCTGTCGGCGAGCGAAAATCGGGCCTAAAATTGTTCAGTGTGAACGGCATAATAAATATGCTTTGGCCACTACAAACGATAATGAACGAAACTAAGAAAAACTGAAAAAGTTATTTTTAAATAACCATGCAAGACACCTAGCTGTTATTAAAGGAGAAGTTCACTTTTAAAATGAAAATTCTGTCATCATATAATCCCCCTCATGTTGTTTCAAACCTGTATGAATTTCTTTCTTCTGCTGAACAGAAAGGAAGATATTTAGAAGAATGTCAGTAACCAGTTTTTGGGTCCCATTGACTTCCATAGTATATTTTTTTTAATATTTTTTATTTTTCCTACTATGGAAGTCAATGGGACCCAAAAACTGCCTGGTTACTGATATTCTTCTAAATATCTTCCTTTCTGTTCAGCAGAAGAAAGAAATTGGGTTGGGTTGGGTGCTTGAGCACCTGCCCCTTTGCCCCTTGGTGTCCAAAGTGCCCTTTTGTCAAGGCAAAATGTCCTCTCCTTTTTTTGTAATTAAAGGCTCTTTTGTGGATGCCTGCCCAATCTAACTATTAGTAAAATTAATGAATAATAATTTACCCGTAAATAAAATGACCCACATGATGACCTTTCACCTGACTAACTCACGCTGCACGCACATTTTTTTTTAATTTCGCGCGGCTATGCGCACTACCAGAGGATATCTTCAAATCTGCGGCTGCTGGTAAGTGGCGTTTCATTCTCAGCGAAGTGATTTTGATGTTCCTTTACTTATTATTATTATTTTACAAGGACGACGTGAGCATGCAGAGATGTTGTTTATATTGCTGTGTGTAACGTTAGGCTATAGAAGTAACTGTTTTCCTGAATGCCATCAAGATTGAAACCGAGACTGATTTCATAGCAGGTCAATAAACAAATAGTTAAAATTAAGTCACAATTTTTGTTCTGTTTCAGCAGAGAAAATAGTTCCAAACAAAGATCACAGCAGAACCATCGCGCATCTCACAGCAACACTTGTTGCATTACTGAATGATTCAGCATTTTGAACGAATCGGTTGAGTCAAAGATTCAATTACCCATTCATAAACTGCCTCATTCTGAATAAATCAGCCGTTTGAATGAATCCTTTGAATGAATGACTCAATGACTCGCTCATTAAGATGGTCGCCTGCCGTCTCCTACTGGCGGTTAAGTTTCATAAAGTATCATTCTTTTCAACATTCCTTATTTGTATATTCAAAAATATTTTAAATAATCCAAATGAATACAGTTATAATTTTTCAATGTTAATTATTTAATTTGATTGGTAACAGCCTAGTGTCTTATTATTTTAATTGAATATATTGATCAAATTTGAGAATTTGAAATGAAAGATGGAAAGATGAAAGATACATTTAATAAAATTAGTGGAAAAATGCCCTTTATAAAAGGTACAAAAAATTAGTGTTTTCAAACAGTGATGTAATGAAACATTGACAATTTAAGTTTGAAGGGAGAAAAGCCTCTGTTTAGGCTATTAAGGAAATGTAATTTTGCCAAAAGAAGAACTTTTATTTTAAATAAATGTTTGTTTTAAATCAGCCTACTTCAGTGTGATATGTTACCATATTATCATGCTTAACACTGAGAATTTGAATAATTGTAATGTGATGATTAGATGCAGATATCTAAATCAAAGAATATGGGCGGTTTTGCGGGTGGAATATTTATTTTTAACAGTGGATTCGGGTGACTCAAAGTGCACCAGATTAATGAATTTATCTTTAAAATGTACAAAATTTTCTTCCGGGGGGGCATGCCCCCGGACCCCCCTACAGATACCAAGCTCCACCCACAAAAATAATGTGGGAAACACATTAGGCCATATGATGATCTACAAAAAAATACACATTTAATTATCTTATTATTAAAATACATTATTAGGATTTTTACCACCGCCGCCTCATTTTGAGGCTGGAAAAACCCTGTTACTGTATTTTGATCACACACTCTAAAAAATGCTGGGTTATTTTTTAAACCCAAATGCTGGGTTGAGCATTTTGACTATGTTGCTGGGTTATTTTCTCCGTAATCAGCTGACAATGACCCAGCATTTGGGTTTGTTTTGGAAATTGACCCAGCGCCTTCTCCCGAGTCGCGCGCTTTTGTCCACACTGTTCAAATCACTACGTCAACAGGAGGACAGGAGGTTCAAGCAGGAGCGAGCGTAAAGGTGAGCAACCCTGTTTTATTACAACTTTCCTAATGTTAAGTAACGTTAGTCAAAGAAGTCAGAAAGTCAACAAGAAGTTATGTTGAAATGAACTATGAATTATTGACGACGTCGACGTCTGTCGAACTAGCGACCGTTATGCTAACGTTAACGTTACGTTACACATAACATTCATTATTTTTACACGGTCTGTAATCAATTATTCCACTTATAACACGGTCACAATGTCTAAGTACAGTTGTTGGTGTCTGTTTTATCTCCAGAAATGTTGCGGGTTACTTGATTCGGCGGTGTTGGATGGATGCAGTGTAACGTCACTGGCTAGTGGCTGGATATGCTAAAGAAGCTGTAAGTCTAACGTTACCTATTATTTAACTGTGTTTGTTAGTCATTTTCGAAAGGTAGCTTTACATAAAATATTGAATTATGCTGCAGTATGTTCTCTGTGTTTGGGTGCGTGCGCCTTAATTCAATTTGGCTAAGCATTTCTGCAGAAAACAGTGATGTCATCGTCCAGCTCAGTACAATTCTTATCAAAAACTGTCATTGTTCATTTTAAGTCAGTTCAGTGTTGCTTCAGTTACGTTCAGAAACTATGTAAAGATAATCAAAGTATTTACTGAAGTACAATTTGGTCTTAAACCGGCTCTGAAAAAAAGAGTCATTCAGTTTTCAGTTCAGTTCAGTTCTCATCTGATATTGTCAGTGCGATTAAATCAATAATATTGTTGAAAATTAAGTGCCCCTAACTAAGCAAGCCAGAGACAACAGTGGCAAGGAACCCACACTCCATCAGGTGACAGAATGGAGAGGAAAAAAAATTCTATTTTTAGGAGGAACCAAGCTTATGTATTAAATAGCCTAATACAATTTATTATTTTGGTTTGTCATGCAATTTGGTTCACAGTCATTAAAATAACTATGATGATCATTGAATCGTGAATGATTTAAAAAAAAAACTGCCAGGAAGAATAAACATTAACAACATTTATTTATTATTTTTACTTATCTTGAAACTGCAATCAAATAAGTCAATGGGCGCAATGGGCAATTGTTATACCGATAGACTAATACATTGGAATGAATAAAAAATATTCTATGAAATATCTACAGGTAATTTTATAAAATAGTTTTTTAATTATACACAAAATTAACATTTCTTCTGTTTACAGTCTTGTGAATTAACAATAGTTAATTAAGGTGTTAAAAATTATTTAGTCTATTTATTTTATTTTTTTAATTAAGTAATGATTCATTCAAATTATTTATATATATATTTTTTAAATTAACTGGAGCCAGCATAAAAATTAATTTTAAAAACATTGTATAAGACATGCTAAATTTGTAAAGATATTACTAATCAGATGTTTCCTTCTTTTCTTTTACAGCAATGGACTTTTTTGTTCAACAAATCTCCTCAACTGGAGTCTTGAAAGCCTCATTGAAAAATTGCTGGTAAATATGTGATGAACAATTTTGCATTTCAAATTCTCTTTCTTTGTAGGTAATCTTTTTTTTACAGTTGCATCCAGTGCCAACCCTAACCCTTAAAGGGATAGTTCGCCCAAAAATGATATTTAACCCATGATTTACTCACCCTCAAGCCGTTCGAGATGCGTATGTCAATCTTTTTTCAGACGAACACATTTTCAGTTATTTTAGAAAATGTCTTCGATCTTTCAGTGGTTATAATGTGAAGCAATGGGGTTCACCTCCTTCAAGTCCCAAAATGTGCATGCATCCTTCACAAAAGTAATCCATCCGGCTCCAGGGGGATAAACGAAGGCCTTCTGAAGGTAATCTGTGCGGTTTTGTCGTAAAAATATACATATTTAAAACTTTATAAACGAAAATAACTGGCTTCCGGTAGCGGTCGACGCGCGTTCATGGAGATGGATGCTGGCGTATGACGTAGGACGTAGCGTAGAAAGCGTCGTGACGTAGAACGAACGTAGAGTTTTGTTTTGCTCTGCTCTCTGGCTGCGCTGTCACGTTCGTTCTACGTCACGGCGCTTTCTACGCTACGTCCTACGGATTACTTTTGTGAAGGATGCATGCACACTTTGGGACTTGAATGAGGTGGACCCCATTGCTTCACATTATAACCACTGAAAGATCTAAGACATTTTCTAAAATAACTGAAAATGTGTTCGTCTGAAAAAAGATTGACATATGCATCTCGAACGGCTTGAGGGTGAGTAAATCATGGGTTAAATATCATTTTTGGGCGAACTATCCCTTTAACAAAGTTTGCTACACCATTCACAATAAGCTCAAAAACATGAATGGCCAATTTACTTGTCCAAGTACAAGCACATGACAAGACTTAATGTCAAACCATGTAGGCCTAAGGGTGAATTTAAATCAGTTATATTGTAGGGCTGGCATAGGGTACCACTTCTGTGCCTAGTCGTTGTCCGTGTAATTTCATAGATAGCCGTGCTTGTTTGCCCCTTTCTTGGTTTAAGGCAGTGGTTCTCAAATGTCCTGGGACCCCCATAATTTAGGATGTCTCACCCAATTTAAATTTTGCAGTCTGTACTAATGAGCTGAATCAGGTGTGTTAAATGAGGGAGAGATACAAAATGTGCAGTGGTATGGGGTCCCCAGGACGGGTTTGAGAAGCACTGCTTTAAGGGATCGTTCACCTGAAAAGGAAAATTCTGTCGTCATTTACTCACCCTCATGTTATTACAAACCTGAATGATTTTCTTCTCCTGAACACAAAAGAAGATATTTAAAAAAAATGTTGGTAACAAAACAGTTAACAATAGCCATTGACTTTTATAGTACTTTTTTCCTATTATGGAAGTCATTGGTTACCGTCAACTATCTTGTTACTGACATTCTTTAAAAAATCTTTTTGTGTTCAGCAGAAGAAAGAAACTTCAAAAAAAGTTCCAAAAAAAGGTTTGGAACAACGTGAGGGTGAGTAAATTTGCATTTTAAGGTGAACTATACCTTTAATAACACTAAATGTTTTCAGATTACCAGAGTACATATTTAACTGTTCTATATGTAATTTCACTCATTCTGAGTTGACCTTAGTTAGAAATGCACTTTGCTTAATTTAAAAGCTGATGAACGAACAAGTTCTAATTTGCCATTTTTCTATTCTTAGATTCCAAAGGCATACTAGCACTTACAATCCTGCCTGTGATTCTTCCCCCGCCTGTGTACAAGATTGGCCACAAAACCTTTCGGCCAACTATTCAAGAGACAAGAACCTCATTCATTGATGTACAACCGGTAAGTAAAACAACAGGGGACAAAAAGAGCAGGCTCATTTCTTTACACCTGTTTGTAGGGCTGCACGATAAATCGTTTTATTGCTGCTTGAATCTGACATGCATTTCATTTTCTCACAACTCTTTAAAGGATTAGTTCACCCCAAAATGAAAATTTCCTAATAATTTACTCACCCCAATGTCTTCCAAGATATCCATGTCTTTCTTTCTTCAGTGGAAGAGAAATTAAGTTTTTTGAGGAAAACATTTCAGGATTATTCTACACAGAATGGACTTTAATGACAACCAACTATCCCAACGTTCAAAGAAGGTTCAAATGTCCATCTCAATGCAGCTTCAGAGTCTCTACACAATCCCAGTCGAGAAATAAGGGTGTTATCTAGCGAAACCATCAGCCATTTGTGGTTTAATAGTATATAAATGTTTTTGTTTTTAAATGACCGATCGTTTCGCTAGATAAGACCCTTATTTCTCGACTGGGATTGTGTAGAGACTCTGAAGCTGCATTGAGATGGACATTTGAACCTTCTTTGAACATTGGGATAGTTGGTTGCCATTTAAGTCTATTCTGTGTAGAAACATACTGAAATGTTTTCCTCAAAAAAAACTTAATTTCTTTTCCACTGAAGAAAGAAGACATGGATATCTTGGATGGCACTGGGGTGAGTAAATGATTAGGAAATTTATATTTTGGGGTGAACTAATTCTTTAAGTTAATTTAAGATGGTATTTAACTAATTTAAGACTGCTCTTATAAAAACCTAAGACACACTTTTAAATAATTATGTGTCTGATACTGTCTTTCCCTCATTTAGTCTGGAACCAACATGGTGCTTTACCTGGAAAGGCAGAGAGAAGCAAAACCCTCCCCCTTTGTCTTGGAGCTTGGAATGGCTGGACAGTTTTTGGTGAAGGGGAAACTCTGGAAAAGTTGACTCAGTTTTTTTTTAATCATTTTGTGAAGATAATTTTTAGCTAGGCTATTTTACAATTTATAAGTATAGAGTTTCATGTTTTTATTTTGCTACACAGGACTAAATGATTGCTTATTTAAAATGAATTGCAATGTATGTACTTACTGTTTATACGCAGAGATGTGCCTCCTATTTGTGCAGCACAGGACTAAATGATTGCTTATTTAAGTGAATTACAATGTATGTACTTATGTGTTTTTTATTGTATTCTTTGTGAATAGAATCTTAAGCTGTAGGCTATTTTACAGTTTATAAGTGTAGAGTTTTGAATTTTGAGAATCTTACCATTTTATAATATTTTAACATACCAACATTTTAGCACAAATGATTTTTGTGGGCCTCCGTTTATGTTGCAGATGTCTGGTTTTTTTTTTAACATGAATGTATTTATGATTATATTAATTTCCTGGAATAAACACTTTAATTGAATCAATAAACAGTAGTGTTATTAATATTTTTTTATTTTTTTATTCGTTTTTTTTGCAACCTGTAGCATGAGGGTTGTTTGACCCAGCACTGATTAAAAACAACCCAGCAGATGGGTTAATGTATAAAAACCCAACCTGCTGGGTCAAAATAACCCAGCATGTGTTCTGTCCAATATTTACCCAGCGCTGGGTTGCCAAATAACCCAAATTGGGTTGTTTTTAACCCAGCATTTTTTAGAGTGCAGCCCTATTTAAAGCCTTGTTCCATGTGCCCCCTTTTATACTTTGAGCACCTGCCCCTCCAGAGGTCTCTGCACGGCCCTGGTTACGAGTTGGAAAAACACGGGTTACAGGTTGCCTGGAACGCGGCATAATATCAGTGATATTCTAGCAGTTTCGTCAAACGATATTTCATATTTAAAATACGTAATTTTACTTCGTCGATTGCAGTTACGTTACGATTTGGACAAGAGACCACAACTTAGTTTTACACACCTCAATGAAAAGAATCAGCATGTAAGCCATGTGAATCTCTCTGTATGCAGGGAACTCAAGACCAAAATACTGAAAGAGGATACAAAGAGAGAGCTGCTGGAAGATCAGCCTAAACTCAGTGATTCCCTCTGCATCCGCTGTCTGCAGCCCTTCAAATTCCTTGTCAACAGCAAGCGCCAGTGTCTGGACTGCAAACTATTTGTCTGCAAGTCCTGCAGCCGTTTTAACAAAAAGGACCGCGGTTGGGTGTGTGATCCATGCCATATGTCCAGGTGAGCACCTGACAGACACATGCCTGTGATTTCTGATTTGTATCCTTGTATAAAGGAGCAACACACAGGACATAAAACAATCATTACGAATACGTAAAAAAAAAAAACGTGTAAATTGTCACATTCAATACAGTGGGACAATTTATGTAAGAATGGGTTTTTAAACTATTCTGCTTATGTTTCATGTAGGCTATAAGGCCCACGTTTTATACTGTTTTTTTAATACATATTGTTTGAATGCTTTAATTGATGACTCATCTTCACCAGTTCTGCTTGCACTTAACTAAACCACAACCATAAAAAAGTTCACTTCCTATAAATAAACTTTATTAAAAAACTTTATTAAACTTTTATGCATTTTCACTTATGCTGTATATGTACTACTCTAGCAAACTCTATTGATACAAATGTGGATTTGTGAATATTGTTGGCCAGTGTTGGTGGGTTAACAACATTCTTTAGTCTTACATTAACACTATTAGTTCACAATAAAGCATGACCTCTCATGTCTTATTGCTTAAGTAAATTATGTTGTATGTAGAAGAAACAGAAGAACCAAGTAGAAATTACATCACAATACTGGTGGTAGATCCAGCCTATGAAATGACAATATTTTTTAATGATCATCACACTCTCATGGCAGTAACTATTTTATATTATGGTGAATTGGTCGAATTTTGGTGAATATGATCTCATTTGTTCTTTTTCGTACAATCCTCTTATACCCCACCGACGGTTAGGTTTAGTAGTTGACCTTTATGCTTATGTTTGTTTTCTAAAATAATCATACGTTTCAATACAAATTACGTCATACAAATTCATATAAAATCACCACCTCTTAAAATAGTTATGTTTTCTCATGAAATCGGGTTGGATTGACAGAATAAATTTTGTTTTTCTTGTTTTTTATCTTTGTTTCTACAGAATCCTTAAGATTGGAACTCTGGAATGGTTCCATGAGAATGTACGCACTCGCTTCAAGCGTTTTGGCAGTGCAAAGGTCATGAATTCACTTTTCAAGAGGCTGAACAGCGACCGTGCCTGCTCTCAAACTGACCTGAGAGGTAGCCTGTTTAAGGTCATTCCATGAGACTCGAAACCTTCCCATTATATACTGACCCTAAAAGTGGAATCATGCGCATCAAGCAATCTTGATCATCACATATGAACTTAATTCTTTAGTTTAATGAACAAGAATTTGCTCATTTGTATGTACTTATATACGCTAGGGTCTGGGGATCCGATTTTGTTTCACAGAGCTTGGACTATCCTGAGCTGAGATATTGAGGTTTCCATAAACATCCGTAAAACCCAAAATTTGTTGTGGTCCATGACACAAAGATGGTCCCATGTGGTTAAACCAAGTAAAAAGAAAAAAAGGTGGTTTTCCAATACCAATACATAGTAGAGGTAATCACTCCCAAAAAAGTCAAATTAAATGAAAAATGGTCAAGCAACCTCCATTAGACCACTTAAGATGGATTGACCCGCAACTTTATCCTCTCATTGTATGCTGCATTCTATTTATTTCTACAGATTGAATTCTAATAGAAAAACTATCCGTTTAGAAAGTCAGTTAGTTATTACAAAATGAGATTTGATTCTTACTGTGTCATCTGTTAATGGAAAACAATTTTTGAAGCAATGTCTGACAGATGACTTACAGCGGAACACTGAAGGCAGAGCTTAGAGGAGAGAGGCCCTCATAACTTTGAGGGATTTAGTGAGGGATCCAGGCGGAGAGAGAGAGAGAGAGAGAATTGGCTGGGCCGAATCATCCATGTGATTTACTTTACACAGTCACATGTCTTCTTTTTCTCAGTGCCTGGACCCGAGTGTCTCTCTTTTATCCAATTTTCTATCTGTCCTGAATACAGAGCTCAGCAAGAAAACATTGCTGTTTGGGTGAAATGAGATTAACAATGTTCCATACAAATATGTTACAAAAAGATGTTCTAATTATATAATGTTTAAAGACCCACTCCGATGAAAATCATGTTTTTCTAGGTGTTAACATGTTCTTGTGGCATTTTTCTGATGTTAGAGGACATATCTTGAGAAAAATAAGTTCAAAGTTGTATTTCTGAGTATTTTTGCATTCA
Source organism: Abramis brama (assembly GCF_963993115.1). Classification (NCBI taxonomy): domain Eukaryota; kingdom Metazoa; phylum Chordata; class Actinopteri; order Cypriniformes; family Leuciscidae; genus Abramis; species Abramis brama. Next base: position 26,207,339 of record NC_139970.1, read on the forward strand.
AATGGCTGTGAATCAGTAGCAGACGCTAAAATGCCAGCTAAAATAGACTGGAGTTGTGACGTAGTAACTCCACTGGGCGGTGCCACAAGCTCATACTCCCCTCCGCCCCCGCCCGCGCGGCTCAGGTTCTGAGGAGTAGAGAAGACGATGGCGGATCAACACCTATGTGCGGTAGCTGGTTGCAATGCTAACTGTACGTTCACACCGCCGCCGACTTGAGCGGCAAAGAAGCTCTGGCCGCCCTGTCAAGGACGCTTGTCAAAAAGTACGAGGAAGCTTGTTGACGCTTTGGCCTCTCTGACGTAGCAGCATTCTTTGTTCGATCATGGGAGAAGAGAAGTGTCACACCATGAAAAGTAAACAAAATAAACAAGCAATACATTGACACTAGAAACATTTTATAATGACAGCATTTGTATAACCGTTTTGGTCACATTATTATTTATTATTATTAATAGTGAGTGCGCGCGCGCGGCCGAGGCTCTCTCTCTCTCTCTCTCTCTCTCTCTGCTATCTCTCTGCGTTCTTATATGCCCTGTCAAGCGCGCCCTGTTAAACTGGCAGGACTTAAAAACACATGCAAATGATAAACTTTCACTCTGATGGTTAAACTGCAATTAATCCGATAATGATAGGAAACCCAGCAACGGCGATGATCAGCTTCTCCTCCGTTTTCTCGGAAGCTCAAGTCGGCGGCGGTGTGAACGAGGGGGAGGGTCGTCTCCGTGCCAACGGCTCCCCCCACAACGCAGAGGCGAATTGCTAATGAGCTACTGCCGCTCTGCTGAAGCAAAGTCCCAGAAAACGGCACAGGTTTTGTGATTTTGGCTAAAAACGGCATAATCATCATTTAAAGACCACTGAGAATGTTTAAAAATAGCTCAAAATATGATCGGAGTGGGACTTTAAGGGTGGGTCACACTGGTGAATAAATGCCAACAAATACCAACACAATACTTGCTGTTTGAATTGAAATGTTGGGAAATGTAGGCTAAATGTTGTGTTCATACTACTCCAAAAAACAACAACGTGGTTAAAACACCGATCCAGCAAAAGCCCAACAGCCATTGATATTTGGTGTTTGGTAACTAGTGTAGTGTGGCAGTGTGAACTAGCGTAAGTTGAAGCCACTATTTAATTCCTGTTTTGCTTTCTGTAACCAATCACAGCTCATTTTCTTTCTCTTGTCTCTCTCTCCCCCACCCCCATCACATAGAGCCTCGAGACGATGACACGCACAGCATGCCTGAAGTTCACAGTGAGTTTAAAAAAAAGTCCTCTTTCTTTGTGAAATAAACATTATTAAGTTGAACACTGATGTCATGCAAGAATCTAAAGTAATCAGTGAATGTCTTTCATCTGTCCAAACAATACAGCAGCCATCTGCTCTCACATTATTTTTAAGGCAGGGAACAGGGGTATCCATATATACAATACAATTTCAAATAAATGTATTATGTTTTAAAATAATAGCTGTACACAGTAGTTTTGTGAGTCCATGACTATAGCTATATGACATTTTAAACTAATTTTTAATTTCAGGAAACATGCCATAGGATTTCAATTTATTTATAATTTACAACCCATTCTAAATGATGCATCAAGGATTTACTTTGTCATTCTCAGTAATATAGGTAAATCTGATCAGTGTTATCCAGCAATATAACAGTACCTGAAAACATATTAAATAATTCCCTAATTCTTCTCTATTAGAGGGTACTTCTCTATCTGACAACTTATATATTTGGAGCTATAATATATACCATCACTTATATATACCATCCCTTAAACATCAGAAACTGATGTTATTAGAGCACAGGGAAAACCAGAGGCAGGACCAGTACGCATTATAGCGTGTTAGCAACAGTAAATCTTAAACAGTAGTGCAAGATCGCCCTCTGCTGCTCAAATCTTATTTTAGTTTTAACGGGTTAGTTTAGTTTAGTATTTGAATATGGCCTGAATTTTCCCTTGTTCTCATTATATGATTTTGACTCTTAACATTGTCACCTGGAGGTGGTTTTGTAATTCTACAGACAGAAAGCTAGTTTGAAGGCCATGCTCAGTCCTTGTTTAAATCTTAATCTCTTTGTTTAGTTTTATGGGCCTTTGAGAGTAGGCTAGACAGGGAAGTAAAGAGAGAACAGAATTTGGGCATGAAGCAGGCCAGATCCGAACCTGCATGAGCACATTTACTATCCACTCTGCCAGACAGTGAAACCTTTTGTATAACCCTTCTGTACTAATCATAGTACAGCTATTGCTTATAGAGATTCTGTAGATCTGCCTGTGTTTAAGATGGATGGATGGATGGATGGATGGATGGATATTGGAACTACACTGTTACTGTTTTTATGGTTGAGTTCAAACCAAAAACAAACCATTTTCTTTCTCTCTTAAGATGAGAAAAGGCAGACGGCTTCTTCCTGTTGATCCTCTTGAATTTAATATTGGCTTTGAGAACTCCGCTTATTCCCAGCCTCCCATACTTCTGGTTCGTATGTTCTGTTCTTGCACATCTGATGTCAGAAATAAGCAAATATTGTGAACATATAATATAGCAAACACTGAAATACTGAAGTGTGCAAGAAAACACTACCACACTCAGTTGCCACAAAAAGTACCTTAAATGGCAGTGCCAGCTGCTTTGAATTTTAAATTGTTAGGAAAATTACATTAGATAGGCAAATAAAGAATAAATGGTAGCAGTGGTGTGAGAAATTTGTGATTTGTCCAACCAGTGTGCTAAACAAATGCTGTAAAGTGCACCTGCTGAGTATTTTCTGATTGTTAACAGTGATAAGAGTTGTGTTTAAATATTGATTGTTTCTTCACTGAAGCAAATCATCACAAAATTAGTCAAGCCAAGGTTAAAATGACAGCTTCTGGGTTTGTTTCCTTTTTATTTCAGTACAGACTCTTGTGAACTCTACTGAATTGTATACTAGACAGTATTTAGGTAAAATAGTACATTTGATTTAATTTGGTAAAATATGTTAACATTTAATGTTTTTTTCCTACTGTCAGTGAGGTTTAGGCTACTTTGTGCTGGGAATATAAACCTAAGACACTATAAACGCAATACTACATTTTAAAAACAAACAGAAAAATTCAGGAATTGAACAAACAGGACAAAATCTTTGCCTGGACTGGTGGATAGACTCATAAATTCCTCTTTATTTCATTTCAGTATTTACATTGAAAAAAAAAAAAACATGAGAAGAGTTTTGTTTGCTCTCTGTAGATGACTGCACACCATACCTAGAACAGAAGATGACAAAATCTCGTTCCCTCTCCAAGATGAGCCTCTCTTCAGCTGGCAGCTATGGCAAGCCATTTTAACATTTAAAAGCTAATTTTGACTATCCGGAATTAACATTGTAGATATCAACAATGTCTTTCTGACTAGTCGTAATTACATTTTGGATAGTTGGAATTGTCATTCAAGATATCTGTAACGTAATTGTGACTAGTCGAATCGACAGATAGAGATATCTGTAATTCAGTTTTAACTAGGCAAAACTGAATTACAGATATCTGCAATGACGTCATTGAAAATGACATTCAACTCGTCACACATCTTAAATGACAATTGCAGATATCTGTAATTCAGTTTTGACTAGGCAGAATGAAAGTTAAAGATATCTCAAACGTCATTATGACTAGTGCAAATTATTGTGCATGACGTTGCTCTATTTTAGATATCCATTTCCCCTCCCCGCCATATTCAAAGAAGTGGGTTCATTTCCTTATTTCTATGAATGGAAGAAGAAAGAAGCAGTCATGGCGTTGGCTGTAATCGGAAAAAAAACACCAGAAAATGATTTTTATATACAAAAAAAAAAAAAAAAATGTTGCAATACTATGTTTATGATCATGCTTAAAAGGTTATTGTTGCCGTAAGATTTATGCGTGAAAGAGATTCACACTAATTCACTTTAATAAAGATGCTGACATGCATGCTATTCTTGCCATGGAAGTACAATAACATTAACTTCCTTAGATGAGAAAAAAAGTTCTTAGTTCAGATTAGTTCTTATTTTTTATTTTATTTTTTCAGTTTGAAACAGTATCTAACAGCATTAAAAAGACGATTAAAAACTCTGGTTGCTCCGACATGGTGCTAATCAGTGCTAATTAAAGTTAACAGTTAACAGGTGCTATGTGATTTGATGATTTGAACAACATACTCTGCTCCCGCCTAAAGTGTGATGCATACAGATATCTGCAACGTCATTTGGCCTAGTCAAAACTCTAATTCAAGATATCTGTAATTACATTTTGACTAGGCAGAATGAAAGTTACAGATATCTCAAATTTCAGATATCTCTAATCAAAATTAATTTCAAGATATCTATAACTTGATAATAGATATCTACAATTAAATTATGACTATCCCTAACTCCAGTTTAAGATATCTACAACGTCATTTTGACTAGTCATAACTCCAGTTACAGATATCTACGTCATTTCGCCTAGTCAAAACTTAATTTAAGATATCTGAAAAGGAACATGTAGATATCTTGAATTGAGGTGAATTAAAGATATCTTGAACTGGAGTTATGACTAGTCAGAATCAAATTGAAGATATCTCAAACTAGAATTACAGATATCTACAATTCAGTTGCAGATATCCGTAATTCACATAGTGGATATCTGCAACTGAATTGTAGATATCTGTAATGATAAACCCCATACAAATGAATGGCAAAAGTGACGTCATTTGTCCTAGGAAGAATGTCTTTGTGGATATCTGAAATGTTCTTTTTGACTAGGCAAAACTGAATTACAGATATCTGCAACACATATCCAGTCTAGCTTTTAAATGTTAAAATGGCTTGCCATAGGCAGCGCTAACTATCCAACGTGATCTCATGAGAATACGTGTGTATTTTTACGTAAAGTGTAGCCTAGTTCTACCATACGTACATTTATTTACGTTTTATACACACAGAAACGTATAATACTGACGTATTTACAGCACTAAAACGTATAAAATGCACGTAATTGACAGCACAAAAACGTATAAAATGCACGTATTAAACAACTTTACCGACGTACAAATTTGTAGCAGCTACGTATTCCTATTTAACTTATACATATTCAAATCGTGACATTAATGTTTTGACTCGATTGCATTCAATTGTCTTATCAATTAAATTTTCAGTCGCATTTATTAGTTTAACGTTACTCATATAATAACGTTAGGCTACTCATAAATAATAACATTTCGCTCTGTGTTCGTGCCTTCTGCTGCAAACTCGTTTTGGAGGATTAGCCTACATGGTGTTAAACAAGAATAACGTTACACTTTAAAACCTTAAGAATACCTTCTTTAATCGTTTAACCATTTTGTAATATTTGGTTTATTTACCGTGAGACACAAAAGGCGTTTTCTCCAATAGACCCATAATACACTAAAACACAACATAAATTCACAAAAGACATCAATTTTATTAGCTTGATGTAATCCAAATCTTTAGAATCCATACATTGTTTGCAAGAAACAGGTCCAAATTCAGCCCTTTATCCAGCGATCTTCATCTCCATTCTCAGCAGAGACCGTAAACGTCAAATCCCGCGCTCGTAGTGAATTCAAATTCAAAAATTCTTCTTCTTCTTCTTCTTTGTTTCGTTTAATGGCGGGTGGCAACCAGCATTATGGTGCATTACCGCCACCTACTATGTTGGATTGTGGGCCAGAGTTTTCCTTCCCTTGAAGAAAAAATAAAATAAAACTAATAATAGTAATAATACTAATAATATTTCCTGTCCCTAAATTCTATTTATCAATCCAGTTTCTCTCAAATAACAGAATAACTTCCCTACTTCAATATCAAAAACATTTTTTAAACTTAATTCTTCCTGATCAAACTTTCTACTTTCCTCCCTTAATACTTCCCGCTCCCGATAGAATTTTTGACAGTGAATAATTACATGCTCGACTGACTCCTCTATTTGGCAGTGTTCACACACTCCTGAAGGGTGCTTATTTATTAAGTGCAAAGTTTTATTAAGCCTAGTATGTCCTACCCTTAGCCTTGTCAAAATGTTCTCCTCTTTATTGTTTCTTCTGGCTATCCTTCCTGTACCCACATTTTGCTGTAATATATAGAGATGTCGCCCTGTGTTTCCTGAATCCCAACTGTTCTGCCACTCCTTAATGATGTTTCGTTTAATTATTCCTTTTGCTTCAGACTTACTGAGTGGAACGCACCAGACCTCCTCCTGCATCAGCGCCTGTTTTGCTAATGTATCCACATCTTCATTTCCTTTAATCCCTCTGTGTGCCGGAATCCACATAAATGTTACCTGCATGTTCATATTTTTAATTCTGTACAATGTTTCATAGATCTCATTTACTATATCTTGTCTGCTGTTAGATGTAAATGACTGCAGTGACATTAATGCAGAGCATGAATCAGTACATAAAATAACTTTTTTAATTTGTAATTCTTCTACCTTCTCTAATGCTATTACAATTGCCAACATCTCGACTGTATACACTGATAGATGATCTGAAGTCCTTCTCTTACCAGAAACATGCAATGTAGGAATACTAAAACCAAAACCTGCTTTCCCTGTACTAGGATCCTTGGATCCATCTGTATATATTTGAACATATGTTTGATATAGTGTTTGTATTCTATCTTCCACCAGTACTGCTATATTTCCAAATCCTTTTTGACCCTGCATTTTTTCCAGGAAATATAAATCTACTGACACTGGAGGAAACAACCAAGGTGGTGTCACTGATAATGGTACTGTCGGGATATATCCACCTTGATTTAATGTCATGTCTCCAGCTATTTCCTCACATCTCCATGCAAAGCATCCCCGTTTAGCTCTTTCACTCTCCCAACATGGGAGAAGTATCTTAGTTGTAGGATGTCGTTCCCCAGAATGCCCTTGTAAATTTATCAAGTAGTGCATCATTAACTGCTTACGTCTAATGTGCAACGGCATTTCCCCCATCTCAACCTGAAGAGCAGCCACAGGAGTTGTTTTCATAGCCCCACAGCATAGTCTTAGAGCTTGAGCTTGCACCACATCCAACTTCTTTAATTATGTTTTTGCTGCCGATCCATAAGCAATGCACCCGTAATCTAATACTGATCTTATCAATGCTATATACACATTTTTACTTGCAGCCCTACTTGCCCCCCATTCTGACCCTGTTAAGCATCTCATCACATTTAGTATCTTTTTACACTTGGTATTTACCCTTCTGATATGTTCATTCCATGTTAACCTATCATCAAACCACATACCCAAAAACCTAAAAACTTTTACTTGCTCTATATCTTGCCCATACATCTTTACCTGAGCCTCAACCCCTCTCTTTCTAGTGAAAAATACTGTCTTGGTTTTCCCAATTGCAAACTTAAATCCCCATGCAATTGACCATCTCTCCACCACATTAATTGCCTCTTGTATTTTACCTTTAATATGATTAATGTTCCTTCCCCTTTTCCATAAGGCTCCATCATCAGTAAACAGTGACTGTCCGATATCCCCCTGTACTTGTGAAAAAACATCATTAATCATTATGGAAAAGAGTATAGGGCTAATAACACTGCCCTGAGGAGTACCATTCTCTACCATGTATCTTCTTGAAACAGCTGTCCCAATTCTTACTTGTATACTTCTCTCATCCAAGAATCCCTTAATCCAATTATATGTCCTACCTCCTATTCCTATCATTTTTAATTTTATCATTACTCCCTCCTTCCAAACCATATCGTAGGCTTTTTCTACATCAAAGAACACTGCCATTACAGATTCTTTATTAACTTGAGCTTTCCTTATCTCTGTTTCCAAACACATAACAGGATCCATCGTTCCTCTACCCCTCCTAAATCCACTCTGATGAGGTGATAAAATTCCTCTACTTTCCATATAAAAAGATAATTATCTGTAATGATCCTTTCCATTATCTTTCCTACATGTGACGTAAGTGCTATTGGTCTATAATTCATTGGGCTTAACAAATCTTTCCCTGGTTTCCTGATAGGAATAATTACTGCTTCTTTCCACCCAGCTTGCAATTTCCCTAAATCCCATACTTTATTATAAAACCCCAGCAACTTTGTAGATGCTAAAACACCTAAATGTTCTATCATTACATAACAGATATCATCTTTACCCGGAGATGTTAATCCAGATCTTTTTATTGCCCTTCTCATTTCTTCCATTGTAATTGGCGCATCCATTATATTGTTACTATCCTCCCTTCTTTCAAGTAAATCTCCATATGCTAATCTTGTCATTGTCCTTCCTCTCTTGCCCTCCTCCGTTAAGTTATCGGAACTATGAATAAGAGTAAATGCCTTCGCTATCATCTCTGCCTTCTCCTGGTCTGACACTGCTGCTTCCTCCCCCATCTTCAATATTGGATACTTCCATTCCCTTCTTATTCCTCGCATACTCTTAATCATGTTCCACACATCACCAACAGGTGTTGCTCTACCAATTTTGTTACAGAAAGTCTGCCAGCTTTGCTTTTTTGCTTTTCGTATAATTTTCCTAACCTTTGCTTGTGTTTCTTTATATTTAATCAAATTATGAAAATTATGTGTTTTTCTTAATAATCTGAGTGCTTTATTCCTTTCTTTCACTATTTTCCCACACTCCTCTGTCCACCAGGGAACTGCCTTTCTTTTCATTTTCCCTTTGCTTTTAGAGATCGATTCTTTGGCAACTTGTAGTATTGTTGTTCTAATATTTTTATCAATCTCCTCTATTTCCTCATTTAGATCTATTTTGTCCATTTCTATCTCACACATATATTTAAATCTTTCCCATTTTGCACTACTAAATATCCATTTCCCACTAATTCCCTTTGATCCTTATTTATTTCCAACAAAACACTACACCATACTGGAAAATGATCACTACCTACCGATGATTCTTCAGATAGATCCCACTCACATATTCCCGCTAAATTCCTAGAAACTAAAGTTAAATCCAATGCTGAGATGTTCCCTGTATGTACATCTATTCTAGTCCCTCTCCCATCATTTAAACAAACCATGTTTCTCTCTTCTAGCAATTCTTCTATAACCTCACCATTTACATCTGTTTTTACTCCTCCCCATAACGTACTATGTGCATTAAAGTCACCACATACCACCACCTTATTACCATCCAACCCTACTATTTGAGTTATCTGCCCCAACTCTAATTTCCTACATGGATTATAATAATTTATAATTACACACTCTCCCTCATTTGCCCATATCGCTACACTAACATATTCTTGATCTTTCCCCCCTACACTCACTTCTCTGAATGAAATATAATTTCCAATAAATGTAGCACATCCTCCCCCTACTCCATCCCCCCATCACACCTTACAGAGGCATATCCATCTAACCTGAATTCTAAATTTGGTCTCAACCAAGTTTCCTGTACACAAATAATGTCTGGTTTATTGGGAAGATCATCAATGTACTTTTTAAATTCCTGTCCATTGGCCATCAAGCTCCTAGCATTCCATTGTAGCAAGAGGACCATTATTAATACTATCCAGTCCCTACTTGCTCCTGGCTTGCTTGACTGTTTAGCTCATTCCTCACCTCCTCCCATGTCAGCTCCCTGATATCTAGGTGATGAACTGCTGCTTTTACGATTATTTGTATTCTCTCCGTTTTTGATTTAACCTCCATAGTTGCATTTATCACCCCTGCTATGAAAGTGACTAACTTCTTTAGATCCACCGTTACTATCCCCACCTTAGCCAGGTCTGGTACTTTTGTATTTTGTCTTTCATCTCTGTTTCTTTCATCACTCTTACTAACCATTTTCACAGCTTCCGCATATGAGATCTTATTTTGAATTTTAGCTCGTTGTACTTCCATTTCCCTTCTCATCACCTCACATCCACCGTAAGCCACACTATGACTACCCCCACAATTACAACACTTTGGTTGCTCGTGATTACAATGGCCATACTCATGATCTTCTCCACATCTTGCACACCTTCTTCTGCCTTTACATGTTATTGCTGTATGTCCAAACCTTTGACAGTTATAACACCTCATTGGCTTTGGAACATACTCTCTTACACTATAACTCAAAAAACCTAGTGTTACATTCTTTGGGAGCACTTCCTCCTCAAACTCCAGAATCACAAGCTCACTGTCCTTCCTCACTCCCTCCCGAGTTATCTGCATCCTTCTGACCCCTTTTAGACGTCCTCCTTTAAGATTTGCTTTGATTTCCTCCATTGTAACCCCGACTGGTACCCCCCATATCACTCCCTTACTCCACTTGTTTCCTTTTTCAATTTGACTTGTACTTATTACTTTAAACCTCCCAATTTCTTTAATCCTTCCAGCCCGCTCTCTCTGTTCTTCATTTTTACAGCCGATCATTAGATTACCATCTCTCAACACCTTGGCTACTACAATATCCCCGATCTGGTTTCTCAATACAGTTGTTAATTTCACCGGACTTATTGACGAAATTCCCCCCTCCTCACCAAATTTCAATATGATTTTAAACTCTAGTCCTTCCGTACCGTTATCTTTTATTACTTTCCCATAATCCTCATTACTCCTCGCCCTCTTTGTACTGATCCCAGCAAAAGTATTTCCTCTTTTGTCCCTCTTTTTTTCACCTTCTTGACTTATATCCATACCCCCCTCACTATCACCCATATCAGTGTCCTTCCACTCTGACCCATTCTCAACATAGTTGTGCCTACCCGCTGCCTTCTTCATCTTCTCCAAACTCCCACTTCCATACGCTCCTTTCTCCCAGGATCATCCGGCAGTTCTTTTTTCTTTTTTAAAAAAAACGTTTGAACCATTCGCCCGAGCTCGCAAAGTTCCAGTGTAGCTTCACTTCCGACTCCGTCCGTACTAGGATGCTAGTTCAGAGAGCCAACCTGCTAACCAGCGACTCTCCGTGTGCCAACCAAATTCAAAAATTGCGCCCGAAGTGGAAATGTTTTACGGCAGTGATATCAAACGCTCATTGGCTCTCGCATGCTTCGTCACAGATTGCGACATGCTGTGTTTAAGTTGGTGTGCTACATTTGAAATGGAGAAGCGCGCCTTCACAGAGCGAACAGCGAACCGAAACCGGATTAACATTTTCATGGATTAATAACTTAAATTCTGCTCTGTAACGTTACCTCATACAAAACTATTATCTACTGCCAGAGAGGACTGCGACACATCGTCATGTGAACGACTTTTGGTACCGGTTTTGACATTTTCTCAATAAATAAATTACTGTGATTATACGTGTCTGTCTGTTTTTCTTTATAATTGTAGCCTACGTAGTTTTAAGTAATTGTTAGGGGTAACTTAGGGGTAGGATTAGTGGCTCAAACTATTTTTGAATGCTATATTGTTAATAAAACTCCCATTTCCCTACACATATCTGTCCATTACGTTTTATCCTTTAAATATTGTTAATAAAATGGGTAGGCTATGTTTAGGTGTGGGAGTAGGGTTAAGGGATCTTAGATTTATAATCTATAAAATGGTAAAAAGGAAATTATACAGATATCTTTATGATATGAAATATTCGTAAATAGTTTACGTTTTTTAGCTGTAAAAACGTAATAATACGTACGTTTAAACGTTGCAGATACGTCCATATTATACGTTTCAGCATCCAAACGTACAAAAAAGTACGTTTTCTATCTTTGAAAATTACGTATTAATACCTACGTATTAACAATGAGACCAGGCTGAACTATCACCTCCACCGTGAGCTTTCTTACAGCCTGGAAGACTCGGAGGATGATGATGAATCTGAGATGCATGTCATATACAGTCCTGCCCTACTTAGAGACCCCTCACCACATGAAGTTCCTCCACAGGTAGTAAAAGAAAAATCATGACAAACATCTTTGTAATGATCACCTGTCAAACTGATGTGACATTTGTTGACATGTGACACTTTTACATCTTTGTTCAAATGCAAAGCTAAAGAGACTTAACATCCATTATACTATTATAACCTAATGTGGCTTCACAGTTTTCTTTTAAATGCAACACATACAGTGCATTTTGTATCTCTATGACACTAGATTTTTGAGCTCAACGAGCGTATGTCAGCAATCGAGACTCTTCTGAGCCGTTTGGAGCAGAAAATTACCTTACCGGTAATTGGGGGATCAGCAGAGCTGGTAAGTTTAAAGTAAATTTGCGTACCCAACAGGTTATTATTTTAGGTTAATGAAGTGTCTTATGCTTGCCAAGACTGCATTTGTTTGATCAAAAATACAGTGATTTTGCATATTACATATTGTAATATTACAAATAACTGTTTTATATTTTATTGTAAAGGTTACATTTTCAGCATCCATTACTCCAGTCTTCAGTGTTACATGATCCTTCAGAAATCATTTTAATATGCTGCTTTGGTGCTCAAGAAACATTTCCTATTATTATCAATGTTGAAAACAGTTGTACAGCTTAATATTTTTGTAGAAAACGTGATAGATTTTTTTCAGGATTCTCTGATAAAAAGAACATTCAATTCAATCATTTAAATTCATTCAATCATTTATTTGTAAGAATGTAAGTCTTTACTGTCACATTTGATCATCCTTGCTGAATAAAAGCATAAATGTCTATAAAAATTGACCCTAAACTTTTGAATGTGTGCATTTATACATTGCTATAAAAAAAATAAAAAAAACATTTAGTAGCATCCTTTATTGGTTTCACCCACAAAAGGATAAACGTGTCATCAACATTTCTGAATAAGTCCATGAAATATAACTTAGCATCTCTGAAACACTTGTATCAAAAGGGCCCTCCTGACTTTAAATCCTCATGTAGTTCTTCTGCTCTCCCTTTAGGTTGAGCAGAAAGAGGAGGATCTGTCTCCAGCTGACTTAGAGGAGCTTGAGCTAAGAAAAAAGCTTGATGAACTTACTGAAAATATAAGTGACAAAGGCCTATCGTCTGATGAGGAGGATGCAACGAAATCTTCAGAGGACTCCCCAAAGAAAGGGGCCCTTTACCATACTTCAGCTATGAGAAATGTCAGGCATGAGTGGCCTCTTGAGGTTGAGTGGGTAAGAGAATGAGATCTAGCAGCAATAATAGCCTGTTAAAAATGGTGTGAATTTTTATTTATATTTCCTTACAAATGTTTTAGTTCAGCTTTGACTTGAACCCACTCTGCTGTTCTTAATAATTTTGATGTGTTTCTAATTCTATACTCTAGAAAGCAAAGCCGAATTTACATAAATCCTTTAAAAAGCAGAAGCGAGTGAATTCCTTTGAGTTTAGTAACACGACCAGCAGTGAACTGTCGCAACTGGAGGGTAAAGTTGCAATGGCAGCCGCCAGTGTCCAGAGCACTCAAAGCGGGGTACGCCACCCAGTCTAAACATCAAAATGTACTCCAAAATGCACTCCAATTCAAAAACTTCCCATATCTTGCCAAAGTTGTCTGTTAAAAGTTGCTTATTTCTTACTTCAAGGTTACAGACATTCAGAAAAGAATTGCTGCTTTGAGTGCTGCAGGGATGACAGTGGAGACGTCCCGTAGACGGGTATGTGGAGATCCAGCTGCTCACAGTCACATATTCCTGTTTAGATTTGCATGACCTTGTATATATATAATTAATATATTTTTTTTTAGTTATCTTTTTTTTTTAACACAATCGAGCAATATATAGCAACTTCAGAAAGAGGCTAAATATAGTTTTCTGTTCTTCCCTTTTTCATTCAGGCTCCTCAGCCATCAAGGATGTTGCATGAATTTCCAATTAGTAAGAGCAGTTTTATACTGCATTTTCGATAACATGTAATCTGTCATTTACTCAATCATCTTTGTATTGTATAAAATGCAAAGAGCTATGATTTATTTTGCTCTTCTTTTGCTACACTTGAAGGGATAGTTCACCCAAAAATGAAAATTGTCATCATGTACTCATTTACTCACCCTCAAGTTGTTCCAAAGCTGTACGAATTTCTTTCTTCTGCTGAACACAAAAGAAGATATTTTGAAGAATATGGGTAACCAAACAGTTGATGGGCCCCATTGACTACTATGGGTTCTTTCTCTTTTTTCTTTTTTTTTCTTTTTTCTTCAGACTATGGAAGCCAGTGGGGCCCATCAACTGTTTGGTTACCCATATTCTTCAAAATATCTTCTTTTGTGTTCAGCAGAATAAAGAAATTCATACAGGTTTGGAACAACTTGAGGGTGAGTAAATGATGACAGAATCTTCATTTTTGAGTGAACTATCCCTTTAAATATGTTGCAATTACATAACAAAATATAAAACCAAATGGCATTTATTTTAAATATAGCACAGGCTTTTTAAGCAAAACATTTCACAAACTGATTTTTGTCCAGTTTTAGATTATAAAACAATAGACATATTGTTTAAAATGAAAACACATAAAGATGGTTACCACAGTTCCTAGATACAAATCCCAGTATTTGTGATATTAGTTTTATTTCTCGATTCCTCATAATATATTCTGAACCACACACAGTGATTTTAACGCATAAACTGATAGCAATCAGGTCTGCTGCTCAGTCTCTGGAACAAATGGACTACCCATCTCCTGTGGTCATGAAAGGGCCTATCAAGAATGCAACATCCCTTTCTCCACCTGAGGGACCTGGTATTGCAATCTCTGTGAAAGATTAAAAAAAAGAAATATCAATACAATAAATACAATAAAATGCTTAAATATCTACAAGAAGTTACACTGTACATTTCTGAATACAAAAGTGAAACACTGTGAGTGTTAAAAAATAGAGAGGAGCAAAAAGTAATTTGTATATGTTGACCAGAGGTGTTCTTTATATTATATTATAATAAAGTAATTGTTTTGTATTATTCATTATATAAGTCTTAATTTATTAACTAAAACATTATTCAACAAAACTGAAAGATTTTTTGTCAGCATGATTCAGCTTACCTGTTGTTGATATATCCCCAACAACAGTGATCAGTGGTGTCATGATACTGTCAACAACATTTGGCAAATCAGCAAAATTTCTTCTGTAGTATGCCAAATCTTCAACAAAAGCAACAGTTTTAAGGAAACTCTCTTCCACTTGGCCAGCTCCAACAGTAAAAGTCAAAACACCCTCTATAGCTACACGGTCAGCAATCCTCTTGACTTCATCTTGAGATGGTCCTCCTGTTATTAGCACTAGTACCTGCTGGATCCTCTCCCTCCTACGAGACCCAACTGACTGCTGGAAGTGGGTGGTTAGGGCATACTGTAGGGCTGCGCCAGTGTTCAATGCACGTCCTCCCATCAACCTCAGCTGAGCAATGGCAGAGAGAACATCCTGTTTGGTGTTGTGAGTGTTCAGATAAAATTCAGTTTTCTGCCCCTCAGCAAACTGCATTAGTCCAATGCGCACTCGCTCAGGTCGAACGTCTAGTCTATTTACCACGCCAGTGATGAAGTCCAGCACATATTGAAAGTTATTTCCAACGTAGGTAGATCCATCCACCAAGAAGACAATGTCTCGGACAACTTTTTGGGTGTGGACTGTAGTAACTGTAGTGCCTAGAAGATTTCATATGACCACAATTTTAGATGTCTAAGTACCTTTAAAATGAAGTTCAAGAATCTCAATTTGTATAAGACAGCATCAATGGGCAAAAGTGCATATATATATATATATATATATATATATATATATATATATAGTTTTGTACAGTATTTTGTTTATCTATATTTATCTTATTAATTTAAATTAATAACACAATTTGCATGTATGTTTGTAGAATATTACCCGTTTCAGTTAGGCCCTCTGTCACAACAACACCAGTCAATGTAGAGAGATGGGATATAATATAATAAGAAACAGTCCCATGGATCCAGCCCCAAACCCCATTTCTTAAAAATTAATAAAGGCTGGTTTCTAAAGTACTTCTTCCTGCCTCTATGTATTAATGCTCATGGGTAGCCTAAATGGGTTCCATTCAGACCTTAACATTAAGTATTTTACTGTTATATGTCAACAAGATTCAACAAGACATTTTCACCTGGCTACACCCAATGTTTAGATCTGTTGTGGTATTTATGCAAATTAGCACATATACGTAATTAGATTATGCACCGTTTGTCCATGTTAACAAACAATAAAAAAAAACTTGTAATAAATTTTTTGTTTGTCTTGATGTAAGTAATCAACTCAGTAATTTTCATGGTGATATCTAAAGGTTAAAATTTTTACCCAATTCACGTAAGAAAAAGAATGAATAGGCGTATGAATAGGCTATATTTGGGTCTTTTTCTAAACTTTCCCCTAATGGGATTCTTTGGGGGTTTTTTTTCCTTACTCAGGACATATTGAGGATACAAAATCAGTTGAGTTTGCTTCTGTTGCAATTTGTTCAAGGTTGACCCCCATTTTTGCTTAAAATGACTGGACTATAATACAAGGCTCGAAATTGCGACCATTTTGGTGAGCAGAGAGAGAGAGAGCCCCGGCCGCGCGTGCGCCCTCTCACAGTCTTCAAACTGTCTTGATTTTTAACATGTTAGCAGCTACTGGATTTATTTGTATCTTTGTAGAGATTAGTAATGCAGTGCAAAGGTGCTTAAAATATCACCTTCCATCTATATAATAAAATAAAATCTAATATTAGATTTTAAGCATTTCACTGACCTACATTGAGAACGTGCAATACATTTTTTCTTTTTTCTTTTTTTTCTTCTTCCTCTTGACAGATTTCAAGAATGTTCCCTTAATGAAGTGGAGATGTAAGTTTTGTGCATTCTCTACTAATGGTCAGGGAAGAATACTACAGCACTACAAAGAGTGTCATGGGCATCATCGAAGGAGTTCAGGCCTCACCTGTATTCATAAAGACTGTTTAAAAACTTTTCAAACCCAAGCCGAACTTAAAAATCATTTAAAAGAACGTAAAAAAGGATACAGGATTTTAACCAAATTATCAGTGGATGGTCGCATTGAACATTTATTTATTGAACTGTTGTATGGCTTGGAACATCTAAGGTGTTACCAGCTCGCCAAAAAAGACCCTGCAGTAACAATGGCTGTCCAACCTGAACAGCTGAATGACTACATCCCCCTCGTCGCATACCTTGTTGATGGAAAGCTGCTCATTACTCCAAGGACATTCATGTTACAATAAGGTATAATAAACATATAAATCTTTAAAATCTTGCTGTTTAACTTCTTTACTCACTGCAAGTCTAATGCAATCACGCAACAAATTTAATGCAGACCATGCTGTTCTTTGAGTACAATTTCATGGGCTTTGTCTATATTGCTGCTTCTGATGTCTGTTACTGTTTTTATTTATTTTTTCACAGTTACGCTGTTGATTCCTCCTCGAAGTTGTCACCTCAAGGCGTGTCACCCTACAGAGTGTTCCTGAGTCAGCCAAGAAGCTATATGAAGGACATTCATGATAAGATAAAATAAGGTAAGGTGAACTTTTTAAAATATTTTAATTTTTTACTGTTTTATTTGTGAACTCGCTGCTGGCCTAATACAATGACATAATATGTTTAATTCAGTCCTTGCTGTTCTTTATTCATTGTACAATTTCATGGCTTTTGTCTAGGGATGTGCACGAATAGTCTGAATTGATCTGTAATTAGCTATTATTTGAAAAATAAAAATACTATTAGATTTTTACTACGTTGCTTTGCTAGCCGTTAATGATAATGAACCCATGATAAATCACAAGCACGCAAACGAAAGATTGGATATAATCAAGATATGTGATGTAAGAAAATATATTTACACATTGTTAACATACTAATGATACTGAATTCATTGCAGAGCAGTAGGGATGGAGAATAAAACTGTCATGATTTTGTTTTTGTTATATATATTATTATTATTATTATTATTTATTTATTTATTTATTTATTTATTTATTTATTTAATTCCGGAGTCTATAATAATAAATAATTAATTAATTTGCTTCATTTTAGTCTTTGTTTATAATAAATAATTGACCATACACTGGCTTTTAGCCTAATTTGTGCTTCTCCAGTGGCTTGTTTTGACTGTCATCCCAGCCTTTTAGAGCATATATTGAAATAAAGTAAAATCATGATATGGCTTAGTACAATTGTCATTCTTTTATTGGACCATTTCTATCATTTTATAGAACAAATCTATTACATGCCTTTTGAATTAGGATTGATACTGTCCATTTGTTTTAGGTTCATGGTGAAACCCTGGATGTCGTTATGAAGGGAATGCGTGTTGGACTACTGATTGGACACAAAGGTGTCCTGAATGATGCATTTCCTCTTGATGTCTCCAACGTGGCTGTGGTGGTAGAAGAGACAATTGTTCTCCATAATCTCAGAGACATACCCACTGGCTTTGCTCTGTTAATGGGCACAATCTACACTGTAAAAAATATTTTTGCAATTTAGTTATTTCAACTTATTTTTGTGAGTAGAGATAACTAGATTGTCCAGACAACAATAAATTTTAAGTTTTCTTGTCCTCAACTAGACTGAACGTTGAATGAACAACTTAAATTGTTATTTTAACTTAAAAATGTATGTTTAAACAACTGCACTAGATTTTCTGTTGAATTAACAAGTATAATTGTTATTTTAACTTATAAATGTAAGTTAAAACAACTGCACTAAATTTTCTGCTGGTTTTACTTCAATTATACTCTAATGAAGTATAAATGACTTTAATAGAAGTAAATTTACTTTGTAAACTAAACTTAGTAAACTAAACTTAATTTATCTATATATCTTGCTGTCTGGTAGACTGCATTAAAACCTAAACTTCAATTTTATTTTAGTGTGTAACGATAGCCTACATTAAAAACATTACTGTTATTTAAAATTATGAGCACAAATTAATTAAATTACACAAAAAAAATTGTCTAGCTGTTTCAGTTTTTATTCATGGTCAGAAACGAGCGGATTTGAGCGATTCATGAAAATGAACCTCTCAAGATGATTCGGTGAATAATTTTTTTCTCTCTGAGAATTTTCGAGAAGCCCGCGGAAACCGGATCATTTTCCCTGTTGGACCTTAGCTGCTACGTGTCTTCAGAAGGAGTGATACAGAGTAAGTGAAAGTGGATGCAAGTTTTTAGTTCGTTTTAGAATTATATTATCCATTTCGAGTCAGAGTGTTTTTGCACATCGCTGATTTTTTTTTTTTTACTTCCTTGTGTTCAAGCTTCAGTCAAGTTAAAAGCTGCTCGTTCACCAACCGGACCAAACCGGATTTTTTTTTTTTTTTTTTTTTTACCTCAGTTTCTCAGTTGCAGAGCGCCAGATATAGGTAAGTTTTCACCAAAATATTTGAATTAAAAAAATTAATACGCCTGTGGTTTGAAATGTCACGGTTTTCATTATTAGGCTACTAAGTTATTCAGTGTTTGGAATTTGCCGGCCTCGCGCCATTTCGTTCATGTTTTAAGAAATATTGATAATAGGGTGAATTACTCACGATGTTGTCACGAATTTAAGATTATTGAGTGTATTTCTGCACATAGAAGATTCGCTCATTGTACTTTCTCGTGTTGACTCACAGATTCAGTCAAGTACTTTGACTAAAAGCTTGTTCACCAACCGGAATTTTTTACCTCAGTCACTTCAATTCAACTCAGTTGCAGAGCGCCAGATATAGGTAAGTTTTGACCACAATCTTTGAATTACAAAAGTAAATGTCAAACTGAATCGATATGGGTGATGTACAATTAATACGTCTGTGGTTTGGATGTTTTCATTATTACTATTCTTCGGAGTTTGGATCTTGTGCCATGTCGTCGCGCATGTTCATGTTTTAAGGAATCTTGATAATAGGGTGAATTAGTAACGATGTTGTCACGAATTTAAGATTATTGAGTGTATTTCGAATCAGAGTGTTTTGCACATAGAAGATTATCTCATTGTATTTCCTCGTGTTGACTCACAGGTTCCGTCAAGTTGACTAAAAGCTTGTTCACCAACCGGATTTTTTACTCCAGTCACTAACTTACATAACAGTTGCAGAGCACCAGATACAGGTGAGTTTTCACTGTAATCTTTGGGAATTCTTAAAATTAACTATCAATTTGAATTGATGTGGGTAAAATAAGTAACTTATTATATCTGTACTTTTAAACTTGACTGTTTTTATTAAGATGGGAAATGGTTGTGATTGACACACACTGCATGTTTCAGTGATGCGTGTTTGAGTCACTTGTAATTTGAGAACACATTTCAACCATCTTCCTAAATTCATCATGTGAATCGTTTATAAACCTGTAGTCTGAAGTTTTAGGCATTTGAAAGCAAAAATATTAAAGGGTTAGTTCACCCAAAAATGAAAATTCTGTCATGCATTAATCATTTCTTGTAAAATAATTCAGTAATTACTCATCCTCATGTTGTTCCAACCCCATAACCCCTACTTTCCACCAACTGCGGAATGGCTGTGGATCCGCTCCGGAACGGCGGTGGAGTCAATAGGTTTCCATTAAAGGTGCCATGTGTCAGAATTGAGGTAAAAATGTCCAAAAAATGAGCTACACGCATCAAAAGAATGAGAAGAAATAAGGGCGATGATGTCATTAAAAAAATGACAAGTTATAGTGCTGCAGAGATATCAACCTGAATTAGCATTAGCATTATTAGCCACGGCCCGACAGGTGTCGTAATACCAGTTTCGGCCATGGGAGGCGGTATGCGGGCAACATAACCACCAGTCAAACATGCAATACACGAATAACTCGCACGGCTTGTGGGCGTACTTGAACCTGATGTCAATCGTGTGGAAAGTAGCCTACTGCCCACTACTACATTCAAATAAAATCTGATAAAAAAAAGGAACAGAACCAGAGTAAACATTGGCACTGCTTTCCATCGCTGGAGACAACTAATGGACATGAAAGAAATGAGGTTCGACTCCAAACTTGCAACATTTCTTTTGGATTGGTAAGTAAGATGCTGTTAGTATTTCGTTAGAAGTTTGTTTTATATGTTTGTGTAGTTTTTTCGGGAAGTTATAACAGAAATGTATCGAAGGCTGTTCGATAAACGTATATATAACGTACATAAATATAGTATTGTAATATAGTACACATGTATAGCACAATCTCTATAGCTCTTTTTTTCTTGCCAACTACGTGACCTATATTATGTTTATTAAATGGCTTTCCTGAGGTAAATCTGACATAATTGTTCTCCAACTGTGTTATTGACCTCTTCACGCTGATAAAAAACACTGATTGGTCGATATTATGTATGAGGAATACATTTTGGTAAGTTGTAGCCTACTGTATCTTTCAACAGTGTTTGTGTTTTTTACTATTAGCTAGTAGAGATGATCGGTTCACATGCGCTAGGGATCTGTCGTGTAACATTAACAAGCGCCAAAGCGGTATTTATTGTTTGAATTGCGTAATAAAATTGACAGAATCTGAGAGCTGAGATTTTTTTTATATCATAACTAACCTGCTCTGTCTAGTCTGTCGGTCTCCGTGTCCTCTTTGCTTCGCGATTTTTCTGTGCGTGAGAAAATTGATGTGTGGCGTGAGAGCGTGTGAAAAGTGTCAATTGCGTGTGTCTCACGGTGAATGCGTGAGAGTTGGCAGCTCTGGTTACGTTGGCGCTAGCTTGGTCAACATCAGCGAATGCTGTCTGTCAAATTAATGTAATTCAAACTAACAATAAAAATGTAATATGAACAAAACGAATATGAACATATTCACTGGTGAAGGGGAGTAGCTTGAAGATGTCATATTCATACTCTAGAGTAGACCAACTCACTTTCTGGAGGTATACTGCCCCCATCTGGTATGGAATGTGGAGTATGAATTTATTTGTTTTGACACAAGGCACCTTTAAAGTCAATGTGTGTATTTTCACTGAATGCGGAACGGCTGCGTTCCAACTCCGGCGATCCGCAGCCCTCCGGAGCAGATACGCAGAGCTTCTATTTTTGCCGGATGCCGGAGAGCTCCGCAACAATTCAGCACTTATATCGCGCGATCATATACGTGAATCTCGTGGGTCCTTGTGACCTCAGCTGTCAGTCATGGCCGCAGCCATTCCGCAACAAATCCGGACCTGGTGGGTATTGAAGGATGATGGAGCACAGAGCCGACACGAAGCGGAGCCGATCCGCAGCCGTTCCGCAGTTGGTGAAAATCCGGGTTAAGACTTTCGTTCATCTTTGGAGCACAAATTAAGATATTTTTGATTAAATCTGTGAGCTGTCTCACTTCTCCATAGGCTTCTAGGCAATTTCATTCTGCCGGTCCAGAAAAGTTAGTACACACATTGTTAAAATAGTCCAAGTGACTAAAGTGGCTCAACCTTAAGTTTATCAAGCGACGAGAATACTTTTTGTACGCAAAAAACAAACAAAAATAATGACTTTATTCAACTTTTCATTTTCTTCCATGTGGGCCTCTGACGTGAGTTCACGAGAGCGCCACGATGCATGCGCGAGAACTGAGAAGATGACGCAGATGGGTCTCAATGTAGTGTTTTAAATGGTTCTAAAGTGTGCATTTCCTGGATGTCCAAATCGTGAGAAACCAAGAAGAAAACGTAAAAGTGCCTTACCAGTGCCGCAAAATTAATGGCTTACCTTTCACACTTTCCCATCAAATGATCGCGAGCGTCATCTTCTCAGTTCTCACACATGCGTTGTGGCACTCTCATGAGCTCATTCAGAGGCCCACACAAAATAAAATGAATAGTTGAAAATAGTCTGGGGTTTTTTTTGTACAAAAAGTATTCTCGTCGCTTGATAAACTTAAGGTTGAGCCACTGTAGTCACTTGGACTATTGTAACAATTTTTTTTAATAACTTTTCTGGGCTGGCAGACATCGATTACCCAGCAGTCTAGCCAATTCATAGGTCTTTAATGTGTTTAACAATGTTTAAACGGTTTATTTTGGAACAAAGGATGTTTCTATATTGAATGCTGTGGGTTGATCTTGTTTAATGTTATTTAACAAATTAATCCACAAGACATGCATTGAGACCGGTGTAAAACACCTTTCCATGAGGTTGTTTTCTGCAATTTCATTGCAGTTCATTGCAAAAATTTTTTTATTGTTTATAACACCTTATGTACTCGTTACATCATAAGAAGAATGGCATCTATGCTAATGTTAGTCTTTGTTTATTCCAAGGTTTACTGAAGTCAGCCGGATCCGGGCCGTATCCAGATCAGGTGGTGGACCTGCGCCTGGACTCATCCACAACGCATCCCTGAAGTGCCAGCCTCATCAGCCCTGTGAAGGCCTCATCGACACTACAGCCATCAGCACTGATCCGCAACAAACTCGTCTACATACCGGCGTGACTCTGACTTCCAATCAGATGGAACTGGATAAATATTCTGAATGTTCTGATCCAATCTGACTTCTGATCTGTAATGCTGCCTGAATCATTATCATACACTGTTCGTTCTTTGCCCAGAGGAGAACTGAGCGACTGAGCCTGGGTTCTCCCAAGGTTTTTTTCTCCATTCTGTGACATGTCACCTGATGGAGTTTTGGTTCCTTGCCACTGTTGCCTTGGCTTTTGGCTTGCTTAGTTGCGGACATTTAATATTCAACAATATTATTGATCTGCCTTACTTAAGGTGGAAGATGACGCAATTTTCTTCTAGAAACAAACTTTGTTGTATTATTTATGTTATCACTGTAAAGCTGCTTTGATACAATCTGTATTGTAAAAAGTGCTATGTAAATAAAGGTGACTTAACTATTGTAAATTGTATCAGTGATCGTTAATTTTCCATATATATATTTTTTTTAATCAAATGTATTTTACAAATTAATGTTCTAGTAGTAATTAATTATTTGGTACTGCTGCAGGTTTCAAAACACTACTTTAGTTGGCTGAACTTATTGGATGTAGTTTAGAAAACTTAACATTAGTTTGCTGAACTTATTGGATGTAGTTTAGAAAACTTAACTTTAGTTGACTTAACTTAAATTCGAAGTTAACTTAACTAAATTAAATCAGTTCATTGAACTTCATAACTTGTCAGGTAAACTTTTCCAAATTTGTCAAGTACACTTTTATAAATAAGTTAGTTTAACTTAAAAATATCCATGCAAAAACATAACAAAAAATAATGAGTTAAGTCAACAAAAGAATTTTTTACAGTGTACTGCCTTAACCTTGAATATCCCCGCAGTATGAGGTACTCCTTCGAATTCCTGCAGAAAGTAATCATGAAGATTAAAACTGACCACTGTTCTGCCAAGATACATGGACTTCGAAACAAACTGCTGAGATATAATTTATAGACTGGTCTTAAACCATACATAGGAGGGAACATGTTACATTTGCAGTCTTTGTCTTCAGTTACTTGACACTGTTCAAATTTGATATTACCGACCATTTCAAGTAAAACCCAAGTACTGCTGAAAAATATCTGAATTATAAATTATTATAGAATTATTATAATTATAAATGTTGTTTTTAATGCAAGGTTGTTAATTTTGAGAATTTCTGAAGCTTTTGCTGAGGGGACACTTAATGTTACTTTGCATTCTGTTCTTTAAATTTTTTTCAACACAGTTGCTCTGCAAGGGTAGAAACAACATGGAATTGTTCTTAAAGCGTTTTGGCATTTCTAAGTTTAGCTGATTCTAAGTGTTTTAAACTAACTGCTGGTGTTGTCATTCACAATTGCAAAGACTCTTTGTTCCTATAAGAAAGTATGTGAAAGATGAAATGGTTACAATTCTAGGTAACATAATGAAACTGTTAAATAATAATCCTTTACTTAGAACCTTTTTTTCCTAACATGAATTTTGATATTACCGACCATTTCACCTAAAACCCAAGTACTGCTGAAAAATATCAGAATTATAAATGTTTAGATGTGTTTTTAATGCAAGGTTGTTAATTTTGAGAATTTCTGAAGCTTTTGCTGAGGGGACACTTAATGTTACTTTGCATTCTGTTCTTTAATATTTTTATCAACACAGTTGCTCTGCAAGGGTAGAAACAACATG
This sequence comes from Abramis brama, assembly GCF_963993115.1. Taxonomy (NCBI): domain Eukaryota; kingdom Metazoa; phylum Chordata; class Actinopteri; order Cypriniformes; family Leuciscidae; genus Abramis; species Abramis brama. The sequence goes on from NC_139970.1 coordinate 26,232,280, forward strand.
GAATTGTTCTTAAAGTGTTTTGGCATTTCTACGTTTAGCTGATTCTAAGTGTTTTACACTAACTGCTGGTGTTGTCATTTACAATTGCAAAGACTCTTTGTTATAAGAAAGTATGTGAAAGATGAAATTGTTGTGAAATTCTGTAACATAATGAAACTGTTTAATAATAATCCCTTACTTAGAACCTGTTTTCCTGACAAGAATTGTATCATAAAACCAATGTTAAATTTATGCAACATTGAACTATTTACAATAAAAATATTTTTGAGCAGATGATTTGTTGATTATGAGTTTTCAATAATGTAACCTAGTAAGTTGTCTTAACTTGGAGAATCAAGTTGAAACAACATTTGACAAAAATATTTTGTGGGTCAGGATGTGAACAGCGTTGAATAAGAAAAAGCTCTTGCAAGTACAGTTCAAAAATACTTCCATGGAATGAACATCTTTATGTGCAAAAGATGTCAACTAAGGACATGGAAGAACATACTTAAGAAGAAAGATTTAAGTAAGAAATAATTTTTAGTTCCACGCATCCTAAAACATCATATATATAGCAATTTATATGATATTTACATTTAAGGTTTGTAGCAGACTCAGTGCCTAACTTAAACACAACTAATTGTTTATGTATTGCTTATAGTGAAAGCTCTTACCAGCGGAGTCTATAAAACTTCTGTTTTAGGAATTTGTCCAGATTCTTTTGGGATATTCTTAAGAGTTGAAACAATGTGTGGCTCTACTAAAGGAAAATCATCAAATCGATCAATATAATGTGTGAATTTAGACTGGATTGATACAGTCTTCAGCTCATTTAGATCTGCATTTTTCACACCAATGCTTACTATCCCTATTTTAAGATTTTTCATGGCAGGTCCTATTATTTCATCACTAGATGGTCTGCTACTCAGCAATATTAGTATTTGAGGAATTCCATGAAGTCGTCTACTCCCTGATGAAGAAGTGAAAACCTGTTGCCTCACAAATTGGAGGGCTGCACCAGTGTTAGCTATTTGTCCACCTTTGTGTTTCAGGACCTTAATGGCATTTAGAACCTCCGTCTTTGTTGAGTAGGTTTTGAGAAAGAAGTCAACCACTGGACTGTCACTGTCCTGAACCACAGATACTCTGTATTTTCTCTCCTCCACATTAAGTCTCTCAACAACTCTTTGAACAAAATCACACACTGCACCAAATCCACTTTTAGTACCATCAGAACCATCCAAAAGAAACAGAATATTTTTTTTGCAATATCTTTGGCATACACGAAGATACAGTAAACCAATGAGAAATATTTAGAAACAAAGAATAGCACAGCACCCAAAAAAAGAAAAGAAAAAAAAAAAGCATATAGAAGGCCACAGCAAAATAAAAAGCTAAAATGTTCTTACCTTTCTCTAGAAAGACCTTCAGTTCTTGATCTGGAAGGTTCACATAGTTCTTGAGCCTTTCCTGAACTGTGTTGAGCTGGCTGAATTCCTTCACATTGAAAGCAAATGATGGATTGTGAGAGATGGCCTCAATCTGTTTAGGATCTGCATTTTTCACTCCAACACCAAAAGGTACAACTCCATCAGTCTTTAGGGCTACCGCAGGTTCTCTGACACTATCTCTTGATCTTCCCCCCGTCAAAACGATCAAAAATTGGGGAACATTTTCGCCAGATCGACTACCATATGCTGGTGACAAGATGGTCTTTTTCATGTAAGTCAAGGCAGCACCAGTATTCAAACTTCTGCCACCTGTCAGAGTGAGTCCACTTACAGCTCTCAGCACCTCATTTTTGGTTTGGTAAGTGTTCAGGTAGAAGCTAGGACTTGGTCTCTCGCTATGCTGGACCACAGAAACTCGCACTTTATTAAAGCCTATATCCAAAGGCTCAATTACTTTGGAAATGAAGTCACGGATATAGGGAAAGTCACCTCGGACATCATCAGAGCCATCGATCAAGAATGCAACATCCCTTTCTCCACCTGAGGGACCTGGTATTGCAATATCTGTGAAAGATTAAAAAAAAGAAATATCAATACAATAAATACAATAAAATGCTTAAATATCTACAAGAAGTTACATTGTACATTTCTGAATACAAAAGTGAAACACTGTGAGTGTTAAAAAATAGAGAGGAGCAAAAAGTAATTTGTATATGTTGACCAGAGGTGTTCTTTATATTATATTATAATAAAGTAATTGTTTTGTATTATTCATTATATAAGTCTTAATTTATTAACTAAAACATTATTCAACAAAACTGAAAGATTTTTTGTCAGCATGATTCAGCTTACCTGTTGTTGATGTATCCCCAACAACAGTGATCAGTGGTGTCATGATACTGTCAACAACATTTGGCAAATCAGCAAAATTTCTTCTGTAGTATGCCAAATCTTCAACAAAAGCAACAGTTTTAAGGAAACTCTCTTCCACTTGGCCAGCTCCAACAGTAAAAGTCAAAACACCCTCTATAGCTACACGGTCAGCAATCCTCTTGACTTCATCTTGAGATGGTCCTCCTGTTATTAGCACTAGTACCTGCTGGATCCTTTCCCTCCTACGAGACCCAACTGACTGCTGGAAGTGGGTGGTTAGGGCATACTGTAGGGCTGCGCCAGTGTTCAATGCACGTCCTCCCATCAACCTCAGCTGAGCAATGGCAGAGAGAACATCCTGTTTGGTGTTGTGAGTGTTCAGATAAAATTCAGTTTTCTGCCCCTCAGCAAACTGCATTAGTCCAATGCGCACTCGCTTAGGTCGAACGTCTAGTCTATTTACCACGCCAGTGATGAAGTCCAGCACATATTGAAAGTTATTTCCAACGTAGGTAGATCCATCCACCAAGAAGACAATGTCTCGGACAACTTTTTGGGTGTGGACTGTAGTAACTGTAGTGCCTAGAAGATTTTGTATGACCACAATTTTAGATGTCTAAGTACCTTTAAAATGAAGTTCAAGAATCTCAATTTGTATAAGACAGCATCAATGGGCAAAAGTGCATAAATATATATATATATATATATATATATATATATATATAGTTTTGTACAGTATTTTGTTTATCTATATTTATCTTATTAATTTAAATTAATAACACAATTTGCATGTATGTTTGTAGAATATTACCCGTTTCAGTTGGGCCCTCTGTCACAACAACACCAGTCAATGTAGAGAGATGGAATATAATATATCTGGGGTTGCGCAGCAACATCCTGAAGTCCTTCAGGATGAAAACCACAGCTTCATCAAAAGCTATTTGCTTGAGCTCAGCCTCATCAGCAGCTCTGGAGCCTGCAGCCAAAGTTAGAACACCCATTTGACGAAGAGCTTCAGCTGGCTGTTGAACACTGTCTTTAGATTTTTTACTGGTCAGGAGCAACACAAGCTGTGTCACTTGATCTTGAATGCGGCTCCCACTCTCAGGTCTGAGCATGTTGGTTCTCACAAAATCCAGGGCAGCCCCGATGTTGACTTCAGCCGAAGGTTTGGGTTTTATTCTTCTGAGAGCAGAGATTAGGGATTCTTTTGAACTAAATGAGCTGAGGTTGATCTCCGACCTTGGGGTGGTGGAAAACATGGCCACTCCGACCTGCACCTGATCAGGTCCAATTGGTATGGTGTCAACAAACCTTTTGATGAATTCTCGCACTGCATTGATTAAGGTGGCACCCATGCTACTGTCAATGAGGAAAATGATATCTCTTTTCCCAACAGCCAAAGCTAAAAGAAAAAAAAAAGAAAAAATTCTACTTAGTCCTTCTGCAAATTCAAACCAAAATCAGGTAACCTATGAAGAAGTTAGCTATAATTAATTTAAAATGTATGATGTTTTACAGAAACAATGTATTAACTATCACCATTTTTTTACTTGCCATAAAGCTAACATATATAAAAGTAGTAAAAGTTGTAATATATCAATTATGTAACATATATTACAAGTAGTAAAAATAATGGAAATCAATTAGCATGAAGTGATCATTTATTTAAAATTGAAATAGATACAAATGCTATGACCTAAATGTATTAATATCCTGAATATAAACATACAAGGAGTGTTAATGGGTTGCATGATGTGCTACTCTTGGTTTAGTCTAAATATTGTATCTTATAGGACACACAAACTCTGAAAAGAACAGTGAACTAAAACAAAATTGTTTGTATGGCTCATTTGTAAACACAGCATGCGTATGTTGTTTTAAAAAAAAGAAAGAAAGATATTTTGGGACACTAAAACCTTTCACCTAAAAATATTACGTTTTTTTTATTATTATTATTTGTTTAGATGTCCACGCCCGTGACAATGTACTGATTATTATTTCCTTTTTCTTCAGTTTCTCTATGGAATCCCTCTCATACGGTAATTACATACCTTCTGTGAAATCTGTTTGAATCACAATGGTGCGCTCGACGACCCCAGTATCTGGTCACCCATGCTTGCCACTGTTCTGACATCAGGAGCAGACAGAACAAAGCTTTTGTCTGTAGCAATAGCTTCCAGTTGGGCAGTAGCAGAATCACCCACAGCAATACCAAAGGTGTACACACTGGCCTGCTTTAGGGCCTTCTCACCCTGACTGACATCATCAGTGGACTCCCCAGCACTGATTACCACCAGTGCCTGGGGCGCCCCTTCCGCTGCCCTGTCTCCTGCATCTTGGCCCAACAGACTGTCTACCACCTCCTCCAAGGCGGCCCCCAGATTTGACTCAGTCCCGCCAGGGTACTCAAGCTCCCGGATAGCACTGAGGACACTCTCTTTGTTGTCATGGGTATTAAGATAGAATTGAATTTCGGGATCTGCACCATAAAGCACAAGGGCTACACGGATTGTGTCCCTGCCCACGGCAAGCCCCTCAATCACTTGGACAGCCAAATCACTGACGAGGGGGAAGTTGGCAGCTCCAACGCTCTCTGATCCGTCAATTAAGAGTATAAGGTCGGCTGACCCGGGGACTTTGAAGGAGAAGTGGAGAGAGGACAGAGAAACAAACAAAAATATAATGCAAAATGTGTGGGTTAAAAAAAAAAAAAAAACGGAAAGAGGGAGACAGGGGAGGGTGCAAGCGTAAAGCATAATCATGGATAATTACAATCCATCATAAAAACACAACAAACACATTATACTGCATGTCTGCTGAACCAAGGAAGATGCTCTGCAACTTTCTAATTTTCATTCTCTGAAATTGTGTAGAATTATGTTGTGGGGATTTAATTTACAGTGTATTTAGAATAATTGTGTGTACATTACAAACTTTCAGTATATTCGGGCACCTCTGGCTGCCTGGGCAATTGAATCTTTCCATCTTCTTGTGTTCAGTCAGAGCATGCAGACTCATGTTACAGTATTCAGTGATAACAGCACCAGTCATGACCCTTCTGTCTCATCTTTGGACTTTTTTAAAATCACTTTTACTGTTACTTGTTTCAACTGTACTGGCTTTTTCACACATATGATTAAAGACTCAATGAAATCACTCAATGAGCACAGATTTATTTCTCGTGATAACATAATTCCTGTTGAAACAAAAGGTTTTTCCAGGATTTTTAAATAGCCAATAATCTTTAGTTATGTCACAGACATGAGCCATAATTTAGGCTACTGCTTGAGGATCGGTTGCAACAGATATTAAAGTGAGGGACATCAGTAAGACAAGTCATCAATACATTAGGCCTGATTTTCAAGAAAAATATTGATGGCTAAAAGGAAAGTGCATACTAAGTAAAAGTGACAAAACTTTATTCTACTTCCAAACTAAATTTTGATTTACGGGGTCTTTAATGTTTGAATTTAGTGAAAAATGCATAGCAAACATTTCAAAGATGAAAACATATGGGTTCATCACTGTATCAATGGTGGAGAAACATTTTTTCTTTTTTTATATGGTTACACAGTGAAGACAGTCAGCACACACATACGTATCAGACATTAAGCTCTCAAGACATAAGCTGCACTGGGTGGTTAGCCATCATCAGCTGCTGATGATCTCTAAAGTCTCAAAGACATAAATCAGTGACACCTTGCCATACTTTAAAGAATTTAGGCATCCGATTTGAAGTGAATCTACTTTTTTTATTTTTTCAAGAATTTAGTACAGAAATGATGGATAAATTAGTGAACGGATGATGAGAGACAGAAAGACAGTTGGATGGATGTTGGTGGTTTTGAAAATCTGTTACACCTAAAATCCATTATCTCACGCCTCTTTTCGCGAAGGCACTAAAAACAGAGGAGTCACAGCAGGCAGAAAATGTGAATGTGACAAAACTAGTCTTGTTATCAGTGTGGGGGAATGTTAATTGGGTTATTTCTGGGAACGTTTTGCATGAATTACCCGTTGCCAATATTAACTGGCTGTGGCCATTCCCAATGCTGACAGTAGCTCTTGAGACCCTTCAGGATTAGTATAAACTTGAAATTCAGTGTTCTGTTGAATTCTTCTTGATCATTGGGAGCTCTAAACAAACTACAGCACACCACTCTGAATATCTTTACAGTATTTAAATCAGTTATTTAAATACGTGCTCAACTCCCTTTACTGAAACTGTAGATGTTTTTCTTCACTGTCTTTATATTTCAAAATTTTAACTCAAGTGACCAGCATTAATGGGGGGTCTAATAAAAACTGAATATTTAACAAAAGCTTTGCAAAGAAAAACACCTAATTTTAAGGTCTCTTTCCAATCAAAGGAAACATTTATGATTTTTACTTGTGAATTGTCTGCAGCACAGTAAAATTAACATGTCTTCACTCATAACTGGAAGTTTGCATCTCAAAGAAAAATTAAGAAAAAAAGAAAAAAAATGCTGAACTTAACTTACCATCCTGAGCTTCAAGTTTTGGGAATAGACCAAAAGCCATTATACCCAAAAGGGCATGTAACAACCGGTTCTTCCCCATTGTCCACAAAAGCATCGGAATAGACAGCTGAAAAAACAAAACAAAACTGCTTTTAAGTTTTTGGGAAGAATTTACACCATACTATATGGAGTATATACACCTCTGAAGCTTTGTTACTCTCACTCATCATCACTTTATGCCAGAACTTTTACTCACTTCCAATGGCACAAACACATATGACTGTTGTTCATCCACAGTTCTGTCATAACTTGGACAGTTTGATAATGTTTTGCTATCAAATTATAGGTCTCAAAAGATCAATATTCTAAAAATAGTCATTTATTGGGTTGTTTGTGTTCTCATCTTTACTCATAAAATATGACATAAACATTCTCTGAAATACCTCAGGACTGTTTACGCTTATTTTTAGGAGGAGAGGAAAAGTTTTGGCAGCACAGTGAGATTTATGTGACCTGTTTCCACCCCATGAGCCAAATCCACACAGCTGTCAGATTTCAGGATTTCAGGAGGAAAAAGATTTCTTCCCACATCAACTGTCCTCACTTGCCAGTAAATACCACAAAGCAATAAGAGGTCCACACATTAAGAAAAAAAAAGCATCAGAGTACTGGACACAAACAAAAATGCAATAGCATGTGGACAGACAGATGCCAGGACACAGAATGTCCCCTCCTTGTTGAGCTCAGAATCACACTGAAAAGTACTGTTGTAAAACCTTTTAGACTGGACTATAGGAAAATGACATGCTTTCCATCACATCAGTCTCAGATTTGCTGAACTGAATCCTTGAGTCATAGTACAAATTAATTAGTTTTGGTGGTTGGCTGCCATGTTACCATACACGCAAATGTGATAAAATAAAAAAACCTGAGGAATACATATTAATTTACAGTGCATGTTAAGAGGCTCTCAGAGTTAGACCTATAAAAAAATCACTGTTAACGTGACCAAAGCCATTTGGGACAGTTTAATTTGTTCTGAAAAATCATTTATTGGCCCAAGTCAAACATTCCAGTTTTATTTAGTTCAATATTGAATGAAATGTGCCTTTAAATCATAGTTTTAATTAATTTATTAGAAATTCACCTGCCATTTTACAACACAAAGAATGAATTGCAATTATGTTAATTATGTTGTATGCTACTCTTTAAAAACATAATTGTTTAAAAACATCATTGTTAACAACACAAAGAGTTGCTAACAACATTTTTACTTCCATAAGTAAACTTCTATCTATCTATCTATCTATCTATCTATCTATCTATCTATCTATCTATCTATCTATCTATCTATCTATCTATCTATCTATCTGTCTGTCTGTCTGTCTGTCTGTCTGTCTGTCTGTCTGTCTGTCTGTCTGTGTGTGTGTGTGTGTGTGTGTGTGTGTGTGTGTGTGTGTGTGTGTGTGTGTGTGTGCGTGCGTGCGTGCGTGCGTGCGTGTGAATAATTTAATTACAGTTTTTTTTATTCGCTTTGGTACTATTTTCACAAGTAAGGTGTACATTTTCAAAACTCTTAGTACAAAAATCCAAACTGATCACACTTTTAACACAGCTAGTCATTCTTTCAAACCCTGATCTCATGCTTTCATTACAGTTATACACTTTTCAGTCCACATAATCATTGTTTCAAACACAAGATTATTGTAATATGTAATGAGAACATTTGGTTTAATCACAGAAACACAACAGTATGACCTTCTTTCAGTTTAGTACTTTTACAGTTTTTCTCAGTCGCTTTGGTGCATTTCTCACATCACTATTTACATTTGCACAACAGTTAGTTCAACCTCCACAACATTTAGTCATTTGTGCACATCATAGTAGCAGTTTATCATTCCTTCCAACAAATTGCAAATGCTTTTGGACATGCATCAATTGCTTTCATACAACTCTCTTCTGTTTTATAACATTATCATTTGCTTATGTCATGTCAGTCAAAATTAACTATACTTGTGAATGCTGAATAGTCATTCCATATAAAACTAATAGTCCTCATTTCATTGCTTGAGTCATTACATACAAAAATGTTGAACTAGTTGTCAAAATCTGTCAAGCAAATTTTACACATTTTTTTAAATCTTTTTTTTTTCCTGAAAATGTCTCCTAAATTGAACAATTTCTCTCAGGTGAATCTCAGCTTTCACTGATGAGGAACGTCTGGATGTGCATGAATGATTACAGTACTATGTATGTTGTATGTTCAGTTCCAATATGTACTGCAATATTGTTTACAGTTGTGCACAGCTCTACCCAAAGGGAGTTTATGTTTGTTGTAACTAAAGGGTGTATTTTTTTCTTTTGCACAATGCTGTGAACAAATTAGAATTGCAAAGAGCATAATGCAGTAAAAATGTGAAACATACATATTCAGTGTCTTGTACTTAGTTACCTCACTAATACAGTAATGTGTAACTTTACTGTATTTTTCAAATGGCTGTGCAAATAGTATATAGTGCTGTCTTGAGCATTTTCAGGTAGTGTCACCAAGATCTGACTTTTTTTGCAGTGGAAAACATTTACAGAGTAAACTGTCATAATGAAAACATGACAAAGCCATTTGACTATCTTGTTCATAAACAATGGTGTCAGGACTTTTCATCTTGATGACACTGACACTTTCATCGACATGAATACTTGCTTTTGAGGAATGAGCTATCCATTTTGAGCAAGTGACACGCTTTCGCAGGTTATCAACTAGGTTTTGCAGTTTGTACTAATTGTTTTGAGAACTGCATTAACTGTTGTGCAAATGTAAATAGTGATGTGAGAAATGCACCAAAGCGACTGAGAAAAACTGTAACAATCAGCTCATTCAACAGCAAACAATGCAAGATACATGTTTCAAATCACTGTTGTTGCTGAAATAATTACAGTAATACAGGCTACAGTTGCCACATTAGAAGTAATTGAATCCATAATGTTTGTAATAGTATCTATCCTGTGTGTTATCAAAAGGTGTGATGAAGTACAGCCATGAGGTTCTGTGCTAACAGAGTTTGCTGGCAATACAGTAAATGAGTTCACTCTATACCATTTGACTGAATCTATACTGTAGTGGACCTTTACAGATGAAGGTTGAGTTACAGTAATTCGGCAGTCTCTACCATGGTAATCTGTTTAGAACTGATAAGAATGTAAATGTGTACCTTGAAATGCAATGTATGTCGTTTTGGATAAAAGCGTCTGCCAAATGCATAAATGTAATATGTAAATGTTTACAGTATTGCATACATACTGAAATGTAAAATGCTGTATTTGATGCCATCTGTCTCCCTTCTACTGATACATCTCTGATCAATCTGATGTTTTACAGTCATTGACTGTTTCCTCTCCCTTATACTCTATTCTGCTTTACAGTATTTGCACAAATGGCAAATCTCTCTCTCTCTCTCTCTCTCTCTCTCTCTCTCTCTCTCTCTCTCTCTCTCTCTCTCTCTCTCTCTCTCTCTCTCTCTCTCTCTCTCTCTCACACACACACACTCTCACACACTCTCACACACACTCTCTCACACACTCTCTCTCTCACACACACACACACACATGCATGTGTACACACTTTGAACATCGTGGTGGTTATTATCTATAAATCACTTATGTAAAAATAATTCATTACATTTGGTTATCCATATCAGAAATTGCAAACAAGTTCCATAGATATAGTATAGAATCAATATCTATAGAAATCTATAGGTGTACCAAATGATTCATTGATTAACCATTAAGATCAGTTGGATTAAATAATAGACACATGTATTAAACTGAACAAGAAGAGATGCAAATCAAACGTTTGATAGTAAGAGCTTTATGAAAGGCAGTGACTGTGAATGAAACATTTATGAAACACTTATTTTGTGTTGTGAAAAGGATACTTTGTGATTTTGTGTATTGTGCTTACACAATTGAAAACATGATGAAATGTTTGAAAAAAGTGCACTTTTGATGATCTGTTGTGATATTAGCATTAAGAGTTTTGAAAATGTACACCTAACTTGTGAAAATAGTACCAAAGCGAATAAAAAAAACTGTAATGAATGAAGCATTTATATAGCACATTTTATTATTGTACACCCACAGCGTTTTACAATCAGGGTCTCTCCTTACCCATATATATAGTTTAAATGAATTACGTGCATTGTGCACAAAAGACCAGGAACATAAATAAATAGCATAAACTGCAACATAAATTTCTACTAAATCAATGCTAACAGAACAAAACTTATTGATCACATCTATCACAGCTAAAACCTAAAATAAGAGGTCCATAAACAAGATTACTTTGTGAGTTCTTTCGGTTGGCATTTAGTTCATTTGGATGCAGAATAATTAAAAATATTTTCAGACTTCAGCACACAATGGTCTTACATGGAAACGTTCACTATATAACATTATGTGAACTGCATGTGCTAAATAGCAGTGTGTCAGAGAAGCAATAACTACAAGTACAGCCATATGAAAAACTTGGCATTTCCATGTGAATTGTTGTCACTGTACAAAGAAAGAAATAACAAATAAATTTAATTAATCACAAACTCTATGAATCAGAGGCAAAAACAACAATAAAAGCAACTGCACACTGCAAAAATATTACACTTTCAAATCATGGAAATCTCTCACAGGATTTTCCAGCATGATTTTGCTGCCTAATTCATTAAAGGTTATTAAAGGTTTCAATGCTCAAGGAACAGTAATGAGATCAAAAACATACGTTTGAACCAAATTCAATCCCTGCCCCCTTAAACTCAGCCTGAAAACCAAAGCACCAAATATTGCAAGGTATTTTCGAGTATTGCAAGGTGTCTCAACATTGGCCTCTAGTGGTCTAAGTGGGGATAACAACCTCTCCATGTCAATCTTTCATAAAGCTGGCCCAACATTTGAGAGGCAACACTTCGGGGTTTTTTTTTCCTTTACCTTTAGCTTGTCACCGGGACAGTACTAGAAGTAAACCTTTATACCTCATACATCTACCCCTAAACGGTGATTATTAGTACCCTACGGTGTTGCATGTGTGACAATTATGTCTGTATTGTATGTATGTCAGTGGGAAATAACTGTAATGAATCTAATTTTTCTGGTGTTTTCAAGGATCCACATCTGGTTCTGCTTCACTTAAGTTTAATGTCTGAGCTCTAACTCTCCCAGCATTCTTTGTCAATCTGGCAGGGACAGTGGAAAAAGTGTTTCACATCACCCTGTCTTTACAGTGCTGGGCAGAAGCTGCAATAAAAAAAAATTTAAAAATCTGAATAGTGTCTGCAGTGGTAGAAAAGTGCAACATAGCTTCCTGACTTGTTCTGCTTCTTGCTTCTGTTTAAACCATCTCATAATTAGTATTATCCTCATCCGGTTGTGTTAGATATCATCTCTATAAACAAAAAGCAGCATAGCAACTCAACCAAACAGTTATGGTGATAATTCTACAAAACATCCTTCTAGTAAAATGTGGATTTTACACACCAGAATCAATTAGGTTATGTGCAACCATATCACAAACACTTGATTACATACTGTAACAGTTGTCTCAAAAACTTTGCTGAAGTTCTCACTCTGAACACACCCTTAGCACACAACCCCTCCTCATGTATTCTATTATCTGAGCACTTTGCTCTGCCTCTTCTGCAATGCCTTTTCCTGTGGTGCAAGAAAAATTCCCTGTTTCTCCCAAAGCTTTGGAATTTACAGTACCCAGTAAATTCTTAACATTAAAGGTCCCGTATTATGCCCCTTTTCACAAGATGTAAAATAAGTCTCTGATGTCCCCAGAGTGTGTATGTGAAGTTTCAGCTCAAAATACCCAACAGATCAGATTTTACAGCATGTTTAAATTGTCATTTTTTGGGGCTCAGAAAAACGCGCTGTTTTAGTGTGTGCCCTTTAAATGCAAATAAGCTGCTGCTGCACGGCACAGGGGGCGGAGCTTCACGAGCTCGCGCTCAGTCTCTCAGGACAATATCATCTCACGGAATGATGATAATATCAGAAACTCTCAGTAATGGTGTTCATTTCGAGTCGGACAATAATGCCTACAGAGTCAGAGTGCTGTATAGAGATGAAACAGGTATAGTTTAGTAGTTTAATTACGGTTATTATAACGTATTTGTCATCTGTTTGTATGTATCCATTATTTATTAATAGCCTACAAGTCTGCTGTCTGAATGATGATCAAACATATACTGATGAGTTTAATAAAGTTTATTGTACATCACACAAAAGATGAAGCGTCAGTTTTACTTCAGAAAATCACCGTAGAGCTGAGTAAACACAGTAAGTTAGAAGAAGTGCGCAAGTACATAAACGAATTTCGGTAGAGTTGAGGGAGCATTTCTGTGGGCGGAGGTTAGTCAAAAAACGGTTCTAGTGATGTCATTAAAGAAGGAAGTAGAGGGATGTAGTCCAAACGGGCCGTTCGATGTAGGCGACTTCTGTTAAATAAAATATCTCGCTTGGCATTGAACTTTGAGCTTTATAATTTTACAGATATTATTTATACTCTAACAACAACATTACACACTAACTAAAGTTTGAAACATGGGATCACGAAGAACGGGACCTTTAAAACTATAATTAATAAGTAAAACTGCCTACACAATGTGTTCATTGGAATAGCCATACAAACAAACCAAGCTTTATAGGGTAAAAAAGGCGTATGCAACGGCAGATTTTAGTAAAATGGATTTTAGCACATTTTTTAGAATGCATGCCTCAAAACACATTAAAAGCCACACCATCTTGCACAGTCTCACTCATGCACTTAAACGCTCCTTTTACAAAGATGTATTTGCACAATTAAGCCACTTACCCCTGGAATACAGAATTCAGAGTGCTGTATTCCACAGTCTTTCTATGGAATTTCAAATATCTGCAAAAAGACAACTCTTAGGTCATTATCTTCTATCTGGTATCTTCCTTCTGTGAACTGTTCTGGATGGGTCAGACACAGATAATGCTGATCAGCTTGTGTGCTTGAGCTTTGCTGTGAGACTCTCGTCCGTTGAGCTGACTGTGTGCTCTCCAGAGGAGCAGTGCCAATCACTCCAGCCTGGGACAGAACACACAACTCAGAGAATCCTGGAGAAAAGCCACACAATGTTTCCACGCCTCCTACTTTCCTCCGCAGAAAGAAGAAGGAAAAAGCACAAAGAGGAGAAAAAAGAGAGTGAGAGAGTCATAAATGAAAAACAGACCCAGGCCGTATTTGGTATGGCTGTTCCTTATTGGGAAGGTGATGTAACAAACCAAAGCAAGTTTTTCTTTCTCCTTACATTGCTCCATCTCAACTTGTATCCATGGCTTATCACAAACACAATATATGAACTTTCTAGCAAGTCTCTAAATAAAAAGGTGTGGAGCATAAACGTAGAAGAAGAAGAAAAAAAATCACTTTCTGTTTTGGACTTATTTGGGTAACTGTGACAAACAGAGCTCTGGGTGGTGGGAGCATTTGTTTCTGATTCTGAAGAAATTAACCCAGCATAAAAAGATAATATTTTTGCACTTATTATATGGACAAATAACACACAAAGACATGTAAATCAGTTACAGTCACATCAGCTTCAATAGTAACATGACCAGAAAACACATCCAGATAATGAATAACATGTTAACATGTTATGTGATATATGGGATGTGTCAAAACGATGTAACAAAAGTTCAATAACAATAGCGTATTCCACACAATGAAGTTATTTTCTAGTTGATGTCAGTACGAGCTGACCTAAGATGGGTGGATCAAAGTGAGGGGTCAGTCCTGTTGTAAAGTTTTCTTTCAAAGAAAGTTTTCTTTCAAAGCAGAGACCAGTGAGACAGTTGGGATCGCGTTCAACAGAAGTTATTCTTTATTGAGAACTCTGCTGTACGCGGCTGTAGAAACTTCCAACATGATCTAATCTAACATAACTTTACATGGTATCTTATAGGCATTTTAGGAGGAGGGACTTTTGGGGGTGGAGACAAATTCAAACAAAGCATGTAAATGAGTATACAGGTTAAGGTAACACCCTAGACTGAGGGTCTAGTCAATCCTAATTCAATCAGCATAAGGCTCCAAGGGCCATTTGGGTTGGATTCTCAGTGAATCATTCGTGTGCTAATCCCATCAGTTCTGAGTGATACTGGGACTCAAAGAGCCATTAAAGACAATGAGGAGAAAACAGGAAAGGCAACTTTGCTGAGCAGAATCATTATCTTACCCTTAAACACTAAATACAATATTCTTTACCGTGTTATGTAAGGAAGCATATTTGAAATAGATTCTTAAATTTGAATCCTTCAGTCCTGAGAGATCAGACACTTACTGCTGTGTTTAGTCTAAAAAGTAATATTAGAATACACATCTAATTTAGCCCAGATAACATCTGTTTCTGTTGCTGGTAATCCAACTATATTTCAGTGTTGTAACTAGTCTCACTGTGTACTAAGTCAGAAAGAGGCGTGCACAACTGATGCCTGTGATTAAATGCAGTGATTACCTAACACAATAAGAGATGTGTTGACAAATTCAGCTCCACTGTGTGCAATTATAACAGATCAATGTCAAAATCAAGAAATTAAAAGGCAAGATATGGAGAAATGAGACCTAACAATTTTGACAAGAGTTCCCATTTATATATATATATATATATAATGAAAAAAATAAACAATTAAAATATACTATACACTCTTCCTATGAAACAGTTGAGAGTCTGAGACTATAAGGCAATCAATTTAAAGGTGCTACTTCAGGACCTGTATTGTAAACATACTGTATGTCACAGAGGCTTCATCCTTTGTGCTGGTACAGCTCAGTTTAAATAGCAGATGTCAATTCAATAGGAATATCAGATATCAGGGTTTGTTTCATATATTACTGAAAGCAGCAGAATGGAACTTAAAAGTAAACGCAAACAATGGTTTGGGTTTTATCACAGTCTTGACACACTGGACTATCTGAATGTTGGAAGTATTGCTTGACTTAAATGCTTGTATAGTTAAAACATTTTAATGGTGGGTTTAAACCTCCATTTACCTTTTCATATAAAAGTGATGCGCCGAACAAGACTTTCCATAACTGGATGGATATTGTGGAGTTCAGTGAAATTCCCTGATCAGAGTTTCCTCTGCTTAGTCATGGACTATGCTGAATCACATGTTTGCAAACCAACCTGCAGGAAGTAAAACTAGATAAAATGATGATTGATGTGTAGTTTATTATTGGGGCCATTTCACGGTAATTAAAAGAACAAAAAAAATACAGCAGAGAGAAGACTGGAGAATGGGAAATGATGTCTTGCATGAACACATACAGCGACTCAATAGGTGCATGTGCTCTAACCGCTAGGCCATGACATTCTTTGAGTCAGTATCAGCATGTTTGTGTGCACATACTTTTAGAAAAGTTTTTGCCAATACCACATCAAACGGCAAGAGTCAAATGATTTCCCTTTACTTCCTAGTCTGTCAGTTACTCTCTGCTCCTTTATATCATAAAAATACATTTAATCAGCAATATGCATGCTTTGATATGTGCATTCTGTTTTTGAGAAAGTAATAAAGATACATTCACGATTGCAATGACAATGTTACATTTATTTGCAGTTTTCTGTCTGTTCTGCTGCTACACTGACATGGAACCAGGTGGAATTCAGTTTTTCGTTCTAAACTATTATAGCCTGCTAGATCCAGTAACGATAAAAAGTAAATAGGTACAATCATTGCCAATTTTGCAAATAGCTTGTTTACCAAGCAGTGTTGGCTTGCACTATAAAATTCACCAATGTTCGTCCAGCTATAAGAACTACTTTAGCAAAGAATTTGAACAAAGGTGTCAGTGTACTCTTGAAATCAACAAACTCTTTTGAATGCCAAATATTCTAATGTGAAAACAGCAAATCTGTTTCAAAGGAAAAATATCAAGCTACTGTCACGGATACATCAGCGTCAGCGCCAGCTCTCTACACTCCGCCCACCCGATCTGCATCCCTGGAATACTAATCACCTGCACCTGTCTTCACCACCTGTCATCAATCTCCTGCCACTTCCCTCACTCCTTATATTCACCACCAGTTCCCTCAGTCCTTCGTCAGGTCTCGTTGAAACCTACTCAACATTCTGACTCTCTCATGCATATACTAAGACTCAACTTACCTTCTTCAGCTACTTACCTGCCGTCAGCCTGTTCTCCGACTCCTCCGTCTTCATCTGCTATCCTGCTTCCGATCGTCAAACCTCATCCAGTCATCTACAACCTGAAACAGATAAGAGACTTTGTCAGATCCATCACATCCATAAACTCTGCAAGATTAATTCACTTCTCCTCAAACTCACCTGCCGTGACTGTTCCTTGTGTTAATAAACATCCTTGCAACTTACCTGTTTGTTCTGTGCTGATTTGTGACAGAAGACCTGACCAAACATGCACGAACCAACAGCTCACGGCGAAGAGGAAATCTCCAACCCGAACGCCGGTGTTTCTCATGCCATTCCACCTCCACCCGTCATCCATTCTTCTTCATCTGCCTCTGTCAGTCCCATGGCCCGGCCTGCGCCCTTCTCAGGCGAGGAGGGGGAGTGCAGCGGATTTTTACTTCAATTCGAGCTGTACATGTAAATGAATGCTTCTCAATTTCCCACCGAGGTCGCTTTTCTCATCTCTCTCCTCACAGGACGCGCTCTGCTTTGGGCACGGGCGCTTTGGGATGCAAAAGGTAGTGTAACTCAAACACTCAATAATTTCATCAGCCATTTCCGGGAAGTATTTTCTCCAGTCTCCAATGCTCTAACCATTCATGATCAGTTATTCCGTTTAAGACAAGGCCAATCCTCTGTTTCCTCGTATGCACTTCAATTTCGCACACTGGCAGCTTCCAGTGGATGGAATGAGCCGGCTCTCATTACCGCTTACCGTCAAGGATTAGAGCCCGAGATTCGTTTACAGCTGACCGTTCATGATGACATCATTGGGTTAGAAAATCTCATTCAACGTTCCATCCGGGTGGATCAACGACGCACCGCATGTCAGCTCGATCTCCCTGCACTGCCTCCTCCTCGACCTGCAACTACTGCCAGCCCTTCAGCACCAGAAGCCATGGATGTCAGCTCTACACATCTATCATCTGTTGAACGTAAGCGTCGCATGGACAATAACCTATGTCTCTACTGTGGATCCGCTGGTCATCTGCTCATTACCTGTCCAGTACGTCCCCCACGACCGGCGGTGAGTACAGTACGTCTGCATTCTCCCATTTCTCAAATGAAATATACTACTGTCCAGATCTCTTACCTCAAACGATCTCTTTCAGCGCAAGCGTTAATTGACTCTGGGTCCGCTGGAAATTTTATCTCTCTCTCCACTCTTCAAAAACTTCAAACCCGCCAGCGATCCATTCCACAGACTCTTCAGGTCCAATCCATCCTCGGGAAACCGCTCGGTCGTGGGAAGATCTGTCACAGCAGTCCAACCATCACTTTAAAAATTGGCTGTCTTCATCAAGTGGAGTTGTCATTTCTGGTGCTGGAGGGATCTACGGCAGAAATCATCCTGGGACGCCCGTGGCTGGAACTGCATTCCCCGAATATCTGCTGGTCTACGGGAGAGGTTTGCCAATGGGGAAGCAGCTGCTTTTCCAACTGTCTGACTCAAGTCAAGAAACTTCGTCACTCATCTTCTTCAGTTCGGGAAATTCCTATGTGTTCGACCTCCATCGAAAGTCCAGCCACTGATCAACACCATTAAATCCCTGCCACCTACCGGGCGTTCCAGGATGTCTTCAATAAGCAACTTGCCACCAAGCTTCCACCACACCGGCCATGGGACTGCGCGATCGACCTGCTGCCTGGGGCGGTTCTGCCGCGTGGTAAGATCTATCCACTGTCCATCCCGGAACAGAAGGCCATCGAGGGGTATATTGAGGAGGCCCTACGTCAAGATTACATCCGGCCATCCACGTCCCCTGCCGCTTCCAGTTTCTTTTTCGTAGGCAAGAAGGACGGAGGCTTGCGCCCCTGTATTGATTACCGGACCCTCAATAACTCCACAGTTAAGTATCAGTATCCCCTTCCTCTGGTTCCAGCTGCCCTGGAACAACTCCGTGGTGCTCAGATCTTCACAAAACTGGATCTTCGCAGTGCCTACAATTTGATAAGGATCAGAAAGGGAGACGAGTGGAAGACTGGATTCATCACCCCTGCAGGCCACTATGAATACAGGGTCATGCCCTTCGGGTTGTCCAACGCTCCCGCAGTATTCCAGGGGTTCATGAACGAGATCTTCAGAGACTTCCTGCATCAATTTGTCATCATCTATATAGACAATATTCTCATCTACTCCGCCAACCTGTCTGAGCACCACCGCCATATCCAGTCTGTCCTTCATCGTCTGCGCAAGCACCACTTGTATCTGAAATTGGAGAAGTGTGAGTTTCATCAAAGAACTATCCATTTCCTGGGGTATGTGATTACTCCTCATGGAATCACCATGGATCAGAGGAAGGTGAATGCCGTCACCAACTGGCCACAACCCTCCAACTTGAAAGAACTTCAGCGTTTCCTGGGGTTTGCCAACTTCTACCGCAGATTCATAAAAGGTTACAGTCAGATCAGCGCACCCATCACCTCTCTTCTGAAAAAAGGGGCCAAGTCTCTGTCCTGGACCACCGAAGCCCAACAAGCCTTTGAGAAGCTGAAACTCTCTTTTGGTTCCGCTCCTACCCTCGTCCATCCGAATCCAGATCTGCCATTTCTCGTCGAGGTGGATGCATCACGCACCGGGGTAGGAGCGGTTCTGTCGCAGCGGCAGGGGGAGCCTCCTCGACTCCATCCATGTGCCTTCTCTAAGAAGATGTCCCCGGCGGAGCAGAATTATGACATCGGCAACCGGGAACTGCTGGCGATCAAGCTAGCACTTGAAGGATGGAGACACTGACTGGAGGGAGCACAACACCCCTTTGAGGTCATCACTGATCACCGCAACCTGGAATACCTCCGTGAGGCCAAAAGACTCAACACTCGACAAGCCCGCTGGTCATTGTTCTTCACACGTTTCAACTTCAAAGTAACTTATCGTCCTGGGGACAAGAATGTCAAAGCCGACTCTTTCTCGTCTGCACCAACCCGATATCGTCAGTTCTACTCTGGAATCCATACTCCCTCCAGCCATGATTGTCAGTCCCATCCAGTGGAGCTTAGACGATCACATTACTGATGCTACCCGTACTGAACCTGCTCCGCCGGGAGGTCCTGAGGGACGGACTTACGTACCCACTCGCCTGCGTCTGTCCCTCATGGACTCCATCCATAAATCTCCGGGCTCTGGGCACCCAGGCAGCCAACAGACCCTCTTGCTTGTACAACAACGGTACTGGTGGCCCAATATGACCCAGGATGTCTCCCGATTCGTGAAGAGCTGCTCAGTCTGTGCCATGGCCAAGGTTCCTCGACGTCTTCCAGAAGGAAAGCTGGTGCCCCTTCCAGTACCCACCAGGCCTTGGTCTCATCTAGGGGTAGATTTCATCACAGACCTTCCTTCCTCTGACTCTCACACCTGTGTACTAGTCGTCGTCGATCGGTTTTCAAAAGCCTGCAAACTTATTCCTCTGCCCGGTCTACCTACAGCCTTTGAAACGGCAGAAGCTCTTTTCACCCAGATATTTCGACATTTCGGAATACCAGAGGACATCGTATCAGACCGGGGTCCACAGTTCATCTCCAGAGTATGGCAAGCATTCTTCAACCTTCTGGGAGTCTCAGTCAGCCTAACGTCTGGATATCACCCCCAGTCCAACGGCCAGACTGAGCGGAAAATACAGGAAATCGGGAGATACCTGTGGTCATATTGCCATGATCATCAAGACTGCTGGAGCAGGTATCTACCCTGGGCCGTGTATGCACAAAATTCCCTTCAACAGTCAACCACGGGTCTCACGCCTTTCCAGTGCATACTCGGCTTCCAACCGCCTCTGTTTCCCTGGTCAGGTGAGCCTTCCGATGTTCCAGCAGTCCATCATTGGTTCCAGGAAAGCGAGAGGGTCTGGGACTCAGCACACGTCCATCTGCAAAGGGCTGTTCGGAGATACAAGAGCCAGGCCGACGCTAGAAGATCAGCTACCCCATTATACCAACCTGGGCAAAAGGTCTGGCTCTCAACCAGGGATATCCGTCTCCGGCAGTCCTGTCGCAAGCTGAGTCCCAAGTACATTGGTCCGTTCGCGATACAGAGGCAGATCAACGATGTCACCTACCGGTTATCACTACCCTCTCACTACTGCATCTCACCTTCATTCCATGTTTCCCTGTTAAAACCGTACACTGATCCTCTTCTTCCTCCTTCCTCAGAGTCTGGCGCTGATGACGTACCTCCTCCTCCAGTGGATCCCGAAGTCGAGAACATCTACCGTGTCCAGGACATTCTCGACTCTCGACGACGGGGCAGCCAACTGGAATATCTCGTGGACTGGGAAGGTTTTGGTCCTGAGGAGAGATGCTGGGTTCACCGTGACGACATCCTCGATCCCACACTCTTACAGGACTTTCACTCAGCTAACCCCAATCGTCCAGCGCCGAGAGGTTGTGGTCGTCCCCGTCATCGGTCATTTCCGCCCTCAGGAGCTGGCCGTGGAGGAGGGGGTACTGTCATGGATACATCAGCGCCAGCGCCAGCTCTCTACACTCCGCCCACCCGATCTGCATCCCCGGAATACTAATCACCTGCACCTGTCTTCACCACCTGTCATCAATCTCCTGCCACTTCCCTAACTCCTTATATTCACCACCAGTTCCCTCAGTCCTTCGTCAGGTCTCGTTGAAACCTACTCAACATTCTGACTCTCTCATGCACTAAGACTCAACTTACCTTCTTCAGCTACTTACCTGCCGTCAGCCTGTTCTCCGACTCCTCCGTCTTCATCGGCTATCCTGCTTCCGATCGTCAAACCTCATCCAGTCATCTACAACCTGAAACAGATAAGAGACTTTGTCAGATCCATCACATCCATAAACTCTGCAAGATTAATTAATTAATAACTCACCTGCCGTGACTGTTCCTTGTGTTAATAAACATCCTTGCAACTTACCTGTTTGTTCTGTGCTGATTTGTGACAGCTACAAGTTCAGCAAGTTTCATTAACAAGACTTTGAGAGTCTAAATCCTTTTCTCTTCAACATGAGCTGCGGTTTTCTACAGTTTTACACAAGGCCAGGTGGGCACAGACCATCAATAAAGATGATTCACAGATTGCAGATTAGTTCCAGCTGGACACAGGCTGCACTGAGCAACACAAACTAAACTGTGTAAGGAAGTTTGGTCTAAAAGGAACTGCAAGACTCTGATGCACCTAAAATGAAATCAGAATCATCATAAAGGACATAGACTTTCAGATATGATATATCCATCCATTCCTTTATATTAAATTTAGCAGCACTTTTGCTGAACCAAGACATCTAAATGAATTTGTAACTGAGACTGAGGTTCAAAAAGGCACCAGCTGTCCTCATGAGGAGACCCTATAGGATTGTAAGCAAAGGGTCAAGACAGAATGTTCATGTAGATCGCAGCTGATCATCTGATTGTGGTGGTGGGTCGAAAACCCTTTCGAACGAGACCATCGTTTCTCTCTCTCTCTCTCTCTCTCTCTCTAATTTCTCTAAGACAAAATCAGACGAAATGGATTTTCAGAGATGGCTGGCAGCTGTCCGCACCATGTGCAAAACACATTTCTAAAATCCTCCTTTCACCATAATCTTTTCCTTTTTCTCTCTCTGGACAGTTCGAGGGGTAAATCTGTTTTGAATTTGACTTCAGCATTTTAAGATTCTTCCTGTGGTCTTGCAGCCTAAAGACAAAAACACTGGCACTAAACAAATAGGCACATCCAAAGCTTTAGGGGAAAAAATATGCATATACTGAGTCAGGATTACACGTTTTGATGAGAGAAAAAGCTGTGGTCGCATACTGTGTCCAGATTTGCTCTGGCTATAGCTAAAGTTGTGACCATTTTCAGCAAAATCAATAACAGCACTTATGCTCTATAAATAAAAACTGGTGTTATGATTTTTTTTTTCTCCATCAAAGATAACATACAACCAGGCCTTTGTTTCTAATCTGTTTTCTAATCTGTTTCCTAATCTGTTTGCTATACACAGCTTAGAATAGGTTTTTGCTACATGAACAAGAATCACTTTTTAACCCACTATTTAACAGACTAAAAATCAGGAATAAGAACCCCTGTGTTAAAGTCCTTGGCCCTCAGAATGGTCTAAGTGCTTACTATGTATCAAATCCCCCGTTCCAGCTGCCAGCAGCAGCCACAGTTTAACCCTCCCTTGTTGCTTCATTGACTCACCAATCTATCTGAACAATAAACTCGATTGAAATCTCACTGGGTGTCCTGTACAGACAGCTGCTGTTTTAAAATTCTGAACTTAGTAACCACGACTACGATGCCGCAATGACTAATGCCTCATAATGCATACAGTATTCAGGGCTGGAAATGTAGTGAAACTGGGTGTGATGGAACTTTTAGAATATACTGCAGAACATAAGTCCTGAAAATGTGCCTTTGAAAAAGACAGTGTGCTTGAAAATCTTACTCATTTTTTCCATGAAGTGTACTGAGACTGGAAATTAGAATTTCCATGATTAAAATGAATCATGCCTAATGTTTGTTTGGGAAGGATCACAATCGTTAGGCATAACATTTCCCTCAACTCATGTCCAGCTCAAACGGAAAGGTTTTTGTGTAAACTGAGAGAGTAATGAGGAAAGTGTGTAGTACAGGAAAGAAACTACATTGGAGTAGTGTACTCTTAAAGGGACACTTCACCCATTTGCATTAAGCTTTGCATTGTTAGAAACCCAGTCATACTATTGAATGGTCGTGCAACACTCTCTCATTTTCCCCTGATACGGGAGAAATCCGTTATTTACCTCTTACACTTCCTCCTACAATGACGCAAAAATCGTCATTTTGCGTCATTGTAGGAGGAAGTGTAAGAGGGGGGGATTTCTGTTGAGACTACAGACACGTTCCTCATCTTTCCCAGGGGGCGGGACCCGCTCACGCTACAGACCTATTACAGATCAGTGGGTGGGACTTTACTCTCTGAAACTGAAAGCAATATCCTCCATCTTGTTTGAAGCTAAGCTAACAGGCGCTGTGGAGACAGATGTAAAGTTATGACAATAGCGGAGGAGAGTGCTCAATATGATATAGAGGAAGAGGATTTCGGAAGTCTGATGCTTGAATCAGGTGTTTGTGGCTACCTTTACAAGCCGCATTATAGCGAAGAGCAGCCGAGGCAGAATACCTGCCTGCCGCGGACGAGGAGCCCGGACTGGCTTGAGTTAGGGCGGACTGGTGGCGCCGGTGATCTCACTATGCAACTACGAACCGCTACGAACACAGAGATAGAGTTCGTCTGCGGCAAAGAATTTCAACGATGACAATTTCTCCTGGACGAAATCTCTGAATCAGACGAGGACACGGACGTTTGTGTTGAGAACTATCCTAGTTTCGCACCGCATATGTTCTGACTGAACATCCAGGTACCATGCAATAATTCACCTTTTCGAAAGAAATACAAACGAGGAGTAATGCACTAATGAGTTCGCCAACTAACTAGACATTTTGTGTGTGTCATGATAGAAACACGGAAGCAAATGCAAGTTAACTCTTTTCTCTTTATTGTAAACAAGTTGATGATAGATAATGTCCAGGGCGAAACAGGATAGTGGCGCAGGGACTTCGATGGTCAGATGTGCCGTGATGAAGGGTGATGACGTGACGTGACAATCCAGGGTGAACATCCACGGGGACACGAACAGGAACGAGGAGACACCGAGACTGGAACAAGACGAGATCACACACCGGGAACCACATTCAACGATCTGACAAAGGAGATGAGAATTGAGTGAGCATATATAGGTGCTGAGATGAGCTGCAGCTGGTGACGGAGTGATGAACTTGATTGTTGATGAGTGCTGATCAGCCGACACGCCCACACAATCAGCACGCAACATACAACAACAGAAACACGAGACAAGAAAGAGGCATAGGATTTATGAACCGTGACAGTGTGAATGTGAAATGAATTTCAAGCTCTGGTGGTAGCTAGCCTTGTAGACGGAAGAGTGATTTCTCTTATAGGCAGATATGCGCTGTTCTGGATTAGTGAGAGTGGCTTGCGGAGCTGTGCAATGTGGTGCATTGTGGGAGTTGTTGTCTTTCATACAAATGCGTCCTGAAGTTATTTTTTGTCTTTTCTCGGTCACAAAGGCACCAAATTCAAAATTTATTTTACATTTCGACTACATATATGACCCACTTTAAATAAAAAACAATGTTCAAATGGGTGAAATGCCCCTTTAATACACATACATTGCAGGCAGAGTCCTACGGCGAGGCAGGAGAGCAATAGAGATCCATTCTCTATTGAGTATCTGATCATGATTCTGTTCTACTCTATGCTCTTGAACCAGATGGGCAAGCTAAGATTTATCAATTAAGACTGTTTGTCTTGATGTAGGCCTAATGAAGGTTCAAAAACATGGGGGGATTCTACAGCCTAAGAGCCATCATGATAGAGCTCCATTCATATAACTTTTTTTAATGCTACATGCTGTACAGTATTTTTTTTAAGTGTTCATTATAATGAGAACAAGATGCATGTTTGTAAGTTAAATGTTACTGTATGTTTATCTTGCATTTCATAACCTAATCCGCAAAACTCCATCAGCAAACATGCTCTCAAATAAAGTTACATGAGCTCATTTGGTTCAGTAAGGAATTTTGCTACTTCCCCATGTTTTGTCTAAAACTCATAGGCGTCCCTTTCTTGTCTGTGCCAAGTCTGTGTCAAGTAAACAAAAAACATACAATTTCCTAAAGCAGAATTAATTTCATGTGAGACAAGATTGTGTCTTAAAGTATGGATGTGATGTAATGTAAATACAATACATGAAGGTAGAGGCTTTGTGACTGAGGCCAGAGTAGGCTACTTTATTAAAATATTACCAAAAATGTGATGGATAGACATACAGTCATTTTAATTTAATTTTTCAACAAAAAAAAATCCAGAGGAAATTATGGGTTGTGAAAATCGGATGGAACCTTAAAACAATAAAACCCACTGAATAGACTATATGTTTATCCCACAAAGCATCACTGTCATTCATGTAGAATAAAAAATGCCATCTACCACTGCAACGTTTCAGAAGCCGTTAGAGATGTTATTTCTTTTCTTTACGGCAGAGGGGGCTGTTCTTGCTAACAACCTCTTCCAGAACCACATTCTGCAGACAGTTCATTATATATTTTATTTAAATTCTTAGGCTCAGCACAACATGTATCTTGGTTTTTCTATATGTACGTGTTTATATGCATTTATATAATACAAAGAATTACCATGATTTAACACTTCTGCCTTTTACCATGTCAGTCTACATTTTGCATAAATCTTATAGATCATCAATTCAGTTCAATTTTGGAAATATAAAAGTCTCCACTTTTATATCGCTCACTAAATTCAAGATTTATTCTCAACACAAGGAACAAACCAAGCTTCAGGATGTGTAGTATTTTAGAAACCCGCAGGTAGATCTTTCTGAACGTAGTTGTGGCTTGGGATTTGTCATTTTCCCAGTCATGAATAGAAGCCCCTGTATAAAGAAAATGCAAATGGTTGAACCATTTTACATGCATTGCAAAAGAATCTAACTTGGGCAAACTTAATCAGAGTCACCAGTCTAGAATGAATATTTTTTTCCGGTTGAAATAACGTCATGCGAAAGGCACTTTTCCTTCCATGGTCAGGCAAAGGCAATAACTTTTCAAACTTGCTTTGAATGGAAACAGTGTAAACACTTATTTGGTAGAAAATCAATTATGAATCATAGAATTGTAACCACTACTGAGGGGTCTATAAGATGAATACTTATATGGAATTTTACAAATCTTCTCTGTTCACATGCTGTCACATCTTAAATATGGATCTGCTACCATAATTTTAATAAATACAAAATAATTGATAAATAATTTCAATAACAAATGTATGACTCAAATAGCAATAACAACACTATGTTATGTTATGCAGTTAAAACAAATAAACACACACACACACACACACACACACACACAAACCAACTGTACCTGGCCTACCTGGCCTAGACAAGTATGCTACTAAAACAAACTTGGAACACAAGTTTGAAACCTGTGACCATTATGCTGATTTAAGCTTTAACAATGTTAAAAGATTATGCTGTTTCAAAGAGAACTCTGAGGTGGGGTTGAAATATTTCACTGGCCCTTCCCATCCCCATAGTTAATTGGACATGTGATAAACACAGCAGTTTGATTTTCTGCCTGAAACTGTTCAGCTCCAATCCAACTGGACTACTACATGCTGCTGAATCAAGTTCAGGTAATTTATTTATATATATATATATTATATATATAGTTGTTATCAGGCTATATAAATACAAAATCTGTATAAAGTTCCTGTGTACACTTTATAAGTGTAAAATGATGATTTTGCAGCATTCCTCTAAATCCTTAAGTGTCTTGAAGCAAAGCTTGCCATAGCTATGTATCAGGTAGTACTTCTGTTAGGCTATATATGAAGAAAATACCATGCCTAGAGGGCTGCAGCATTATTTCTTATAGCTTAACAATAAACCAGTTTTCCGTTGTATAAAGACTTTAAGGGCCAGCAGTAGGATATAAGAGCTTAAGCGCAGATGTTCAGTGGAATGGCAGATACAGTGTGAACCCATTCCAATAAATAAAATACTATAATTTTAGTTTGTACAATGTTACAAAATGATTCTACATCACCTCAATTATTATTTTTTAAATCATTTTAATCATTTCCCTAAATATTATGTAGGCTAATGCAATGGACTGGATAATAATATATTTTTCCACAATATGTGTGTTTGAAACTGTGCTTTTTATGCAAAATGTCAACAACCCCAACCCTTTCCTTTAGCAGAATGGCAAATCAGGTGGAAAGACTCCTTGTTGCTTTAATGTCATGAACTATTCAGGAAAGGCAGAGAACTTGAAAACAGTATAACTTGTAGAGCACTGCTGATTAGTTGCCCATGTTGCAGTTGAGAAGGAATTAATGCTTCTTTGAATTAACATTGTTTAACTGAGCATTTTCAACTCATCATTGTAAAGGGAAGATGTTAACATCTTTCTGATAATTATGTCATTGGATTTAAAAATCATTTTCAGCTGCTCGTGAACAGCTAGTCACATGGCTACATAGCGATTCAAGTGTTTAAAGGAAGGACAAATTAAATGACTGATTCTAATAGGCTGATTTGTTTATACCATTAAACAAACTGATGTTGTTTTCTTTTAGGAGGACTAAAAACATCCCTTTATCTGCAAATAGACAATGTCAGACACTTTTTTACCCACAAGCTGCACATTAGTAATAATAATTCTAAGGTTCAGAGATAGGGCGTAAAATGTTTATAAAAAAAATAAACAAAAAATAAAAAACTGTCTGATAATTTTTGTTTTAAACGATATTAAAACCGATATTACATTTTTACAATTTTCAACATTTTAAGACATTTTTACATTTTACTTTTTAAGTTTTAAAGTAGAAAGTATTTTAGGCAGTAGATTCAGCCCATGACAGTCTAATGACAGAATGAAAAATGCAACATAACCATTCCGTTAACAAATAAGCTCACTCCCAAATATTGTTGTATAATAAACCTTTGAAGTGGCAATTCATTCTTAAGCAAATTATCTTAAAATAAACTTTGCAACCTGTGAGAAGTAAATTACTTGTTTAAACTAGCTGGGTGCTAGCATGCAATTAATGAGGCAGAATATTTGTTCTGTCTCTGAAAACTACTCTACACGTTTGGTAACAAAGTGGCACTGTGGTTTGGTTCACTGGCTTCCTGATTCTACCAGATGAGATTCAAGATGATGCCCAGCAGCAGCAATGGGAAGAGTCTGGATCTCTCCAGGCTGACAGATGACGAAGCCAAGCATGTTTGGCAGGTTATCCAGAGAGACTTCAGCCTGCGACAGAAAGAAGAGGACAGACTAGGGTGAGACACCCATAATCACATTTATATGGCATTAACATCCAGTACAACCAACTGTAAATATTTTTTTACTATATGCATGCTGTACTGTATCTTGGACATTAAGAAACAGAATCATTGATCTCATCTTCAGATATTCATTGATGGTTTTGTCTGACTATCCCATCATTGGACCCATCTGAATGACTAGCCTACTTACTCATATTGTGGATCTGGTAAACCTTAAGTCGTGTGCTGGTTTTTGCTTACTAAAGGTCTTCTGCAGTCTGTTCATCTGTGATTTATAATTTAACTGAATTTGTGGAATGTCTGTCATTAATTTATTTCTGCTTGAAAATATTTATCTCAGGAACAGTTCCACAGCACTTAGCCTTATGTGAACCCATTTAAAATAAATCTGAAATCATTTACAGCGGATAACTTATTATGAAGAGAATATCTTTAAGTACTGTAGGTTACTTTACTGTTGATACTTTATTAAAGAACCTTCAAACCACCAAAAACATGTATATTGGTGCAATGCTCAAGTATGATTATGTTTGTGTAATGTCAACAACAGAGAAGGATATGAGTACACTTCATCTATTCTGGAAGATCAACTGGCTTTAACCTCTCTATAGTGTGAAAAGTGATTCACTAAAAACATTCACTAAAGTTCAGTTAATTGGCCTTTTTTAATCTCTTTTAAGGAGTAACTTAATGACTCAGCTAGCCAAGAAAATGTCTTGTGAATGCAGAAAGTCGTAGTTATATAACGTACATCTTGTGAGCCTTCTGTCTGGACCATAACCATCCGATTTTTTAATCCTTTTATAATAAGGTCACGGATGTGATCCACAGTCACACTTACAGACATGTGGTACTACTTGTTCACGCCACTTGCATGTCTGTCAAGTATTACATTTATAGGCAATGTTGAAGAAAAAAGCATGTAAAAAGCCATTCCTGTGACAGGCATGATATTCATTCCTATGCTGTCTTTAATTTGTTGTGATGATTACTTTATGTTGTTTGTTAAAAAAAAAAAACAGCAGAATTTTTAAGCTTTAGACTCCTCAGACACTTCATCAACAGGCTGAGCCCATGTATGTCTAAATTCCAGTCATTTTAAAAGAGGTAATAGGATTTGTCTCAGAATTTTGAATAACATCACATGACTGACATTTTTCTCTCAATTCTTTAACAGTTGGAAGGCAAAGGCTATAGCTCAAAATAGTCCCGTGGAGACTTTGTTGTAATTTGGTGATGATAAAAACCTTGGAAATAGGATGTGGTAATGCAATGTTACATTCACTTATGCATTGCAAACTTCGATTTCATTGAATGTTTAAGAAAAAAAACAAGTGCTAATCTAAGCAGATTAATTGTTTAAGGCAATTAGAACTTTCATAATAATTATGTTGTCTGTTACTATATTTCTGTTTCATGTTCAAGCACTATGGCTTAATTAGATCTAATTCACATATTCAAAACCAAGAACATGGTTATAAAATAAGGGGAAATGTGGGGTGAAATATGCATGGGGAGAAATATTATTGAAAAAGATACAAAAACTATATATTTTTTTTACAAATTTTAAAAATAGTTCTTCTCTAATCTTCTCTAGTTTCATGTGTCTTTTATGAATTGATTATGCTGTAATGTAAGATATTTGACTTACATGTGGTGCTTTTAACTTTTGCCAAATAAAAGTTGAAAGAGCCACAGGCACATAACCATTCAACATGTGGAGGAAAGCTCTTAGCTGGTTTCTTCTTAAGAAGAGCAGCTTTAGCAGAAATTACTTAAATATCCAATTTTTAATGCTACACAGCTGTGATACAGAGAGGTCATTGTGCTAGAAGGCCATCACTTTGGCCATAAAGCTTGAAACCTGGCACATTAAGAATGGAGGTTTTCAAAAGAAGACTAGAGACCATTGGATAGAATGTGGAGTCATTTCCTCTCTCTCTCTCTCTCTACACTGACTTGTGCTGATGATCTAAAGCAATCTGGGCCTAGTTGTTCAAAAGAAATTCGATCGGATTGATTTCATCTATCGGATTGAATCAAATCTTGAAAATGGGTTGTTTAAAAGGAAGAAAAAAAAGGTTTTTGAAATCGGATTTATAATAAAGTCTTGGTTTCTGAATAAAACTTTCAATATGTGTTGTTCTAAACATTTTAGTAAGATTGGGATACCTTAAAAAAAAAAAAAAAAAAAAAAAAGGATTATCCTGAAGGTAGATTCAGAGTGGATTTTAGGAACAAAATGTAATAAAACATTAAAATTGGTCCAATATAACAACATTTGTATCATGTATATAGTCTGTACACTTTTATATTTTGCACTTGATTTGTTATAAAGTGATAAAGTCGATAGACATAGGTGACCTTTTATTATTTCAGTGCAGTAAAGTATCAAACAAAAAAATAATTATTTAACTGTAATTTATTATTACTAGCCTCCAAGCACCACAAGCTACACCCCAAAGCAGAACATCAGAGCGTCGGATTTTGTGGCCTGCTGCCAACAAAGAGTCAGTGTGGCGACAGTTTGATGAAGATGTTGATGCAGCCCTTGAAGCAACAGCCAAGGGTGGTGTGGACCAGAGGCTCCAACCCATGAGCACGTTAATAATCAGCATCGCTTCAGTAAAGTTTGGCGGCAAAGAACAACGCGCCACCAAGACGTCTACTGCGGCATCAATTCCGAACTGACGAGAGGTCAAGATTACCCAACACAGACAAGAGCTGAGGACACTCAGGAGCCAGTACCGAAAGGCAAGCGAGGAGGAGAAGGTAGCGCAGTGCCTTCATTGCAGATCCATTCGGTTTTACAAGGAAGCTGCTGGGAGAGAAACGCAGTGATCAACTCTCATGTCCTGAGGAGGATATCAACCGCTATATCTGCAACACCTACAGCGATGGCATGAGGGAGCAAGACTTTGGTCACTGTGCAGCCCTTATATGCCCACCTGAACCTAGCACCCTCTTTAACGTCGACGAACCCACCCTTAAGGAAGTCAAAGATGTCATCAAATCTGCCAGAACATCAGCACCGGGCCCAAGTGGAGTCCCATACAAGGTCAAACACTGCCCCAGGCTTCTGGAACGTCTTTGGAAGATTCTAAGAACCATCTGGAGAAGAGGGAGAGTACCTCAGCAGTGG
The DNA here is from genome assembly GCF_963993115.1 of Abramis brama. Classification (NCBI taxonomy): domain Eukaryota; kingdom Metazoa; phylum Chordata; class Actinopteri; order Cypriniformes; family Leuciscidae; genus Abramis; species Abramis brama. Next base: position 26,264,326 of record NC_139970.1, read on the forward strand.
AGATACGCAGTAAGCGTGTGGATTCCCAAGGAGGAGAATGCAAGTAACATCGAGCAGTTTAGGACAATCTCCCTCCTTAGTGTTGAGTGCAAAACCTTCTTCAAGATTGTTTCCAAGATCGTCTAATGGGATTTCTCCATAAGAACACCTACATAGACACCTCGGTGCAGAAGGGAGGAGTCCCAGGGGTCCCAGGGTTTATTGAACATACAGGGGTGGTGACACAGCTGATCAGGGAGGCACAAGAGGGCAAAGGGGACTTGGCAGTGCTGTGGCTGCACCTTGCCAATGCTTATGGATCGATACCACATAGATTGGTGGAATTGGCCCTGAGCAGATACCACGTCCCAGAGAAGATTCGAAATCTCATCCTTGACTATTATAACAACTTTAGTCTTAGGGTGTCCTCTGGGACTTCAGTATCGGAGTGGCATCGTCTGGAGAAGGATATCATTACAGACTGCACAATCTCTGTGTTTCTGTTTGCACTGGCCATGAACATGCTTGTGAAGTCTGCGCAAGTGGAATGCAGAGGTCCACTGTCCAGATCTGGCACCCGACAACCACCGATTAGAGCATTCATGGACGATCTCACGGTTACCACAACCACAGTGCCCGGATGCAGGTGGCTTCATCAAGGCCTCGAACAGCTCATCACTTGGGCAAGAATGAGCTTCAAGCCCATGAAATCCAGGTCCTTGGTCTTGAGGAAATGAAAAGTAGCTGATCAGTTCCGCTTCATGCTGGGAGACACCAGAATTCCATCAGTGTTAGAAAAACCAGTGAAGAGCCTGGGCAAGCTCAACCTGAAGGACACCACTGCACGGCAGGGTACCAGCGATGACCTCAACACATGGCTCTCGGCAATGGACAAGTCAGAACTTCCTGGTAGGTTTAAGGCCTGGATCTACCAACATGGCATCCTCCTTCGTCTCCTCTGGCCACTGCTAATCTACGAAGTCCCAATTACCACCGTGGAGGGCTTTGGGCGGAAGGTCAGACGATTTCTGCGCAGGTGGCTGGGCCTGCCATGGAGCCTAAGCAGCATTGCTTTCTTTGGCCATAACATCCAGCTACAGCTTCCCTTTAGTAGTCTGGCAGAGGAGTTCAAGGTCACCCGAGCCAGAGAAGTCCTGCTCTACCGAGACCCTGGTGGGCACGGTGGCTACTGGGCGGGCCGGGCTTGGTAGCAATCCCAAGCCGTGCTACAGCAAAGCCAGAGGAAAGGAGAAGCGGAAGCTTATCCAGGAGAAGGTACGAGCCGAGGTGGAGGAAGCTCGTTTCAGCAGAGTGGTGGGCATGTCCAAGCAGGGGGCCTGGACCAGGTGGGAGCATACAGCTGGCTGTAAGATCACCTGGGCAGAAATCTGGAAAGCGGAACCACACCATTTTAAGTTCTTGGTCCAGTCAGTGTATGACATCCTCCCTAGCCCTGCCAACCTGTTCACCTGGGGCCTGGTGGACTCACCTGCTTGCCAACTCTGCCAGAAAAGGGGATCATTAGAGCATATCCTCAGCTGATGCTCAAAGGCCTTGGGAGATGGGCGTTATCGTTGGCGCCATGACCAGGTCCTGAAGGCAGTAGCAGATGCCATCTGCACTAGCATTAACATCAGCAAGCAGCATCATCGAACCAAGTATGTAATTGCCTTTGTCCGTGAAAGAAAGATAGAAAGACCCAAGGGGGCCTGCTCACAACAGCAAGAGACTGGCACCTCCTGGTGGACCTAGGGAGACAATTGAGGTTCTCAGAAACCATTGCAGTTACATCATTCTGACCGAACATGGTCTTGATGTCCGCGGCAAACAAGCAGGTGGTGTTACTTGAACTAACTGTCCCCTGGGAAGATCAAATGGAGGAAGCCCAGGAAGGGAAGAGGGCCAAGTACGCTGATCTGGTAGCTGAGTGTCGGAGGAAGGCCCGCTGTGAGCCTGTTGAAGTGGGATGCAGTAGCTTCGCAGGCCAGTCTCTACACCAGGTCCTGGGACTCTTAGGGATTTATATTCAAGTACTTACTGTGTATTAGTTTACAAAGACAATCATCAGAGATGAACCAGTAAAGAAGTTTCTAACAACTGCATCCCTTATTATTGCATGTATATTTGTTTGTTTGTATTTACTTGTCATGGGTCAGATGAGGGTCTGACTGTTACGCCTAATAATAAATTGAAAATGGAAGGGGATTTGGGTGAGCCATTCCATGTTGCTTTGAAAAACCGGAACAAAAGTTAAATGGTTTATCTAAACTAAAATGTTTACCTACACCGGTAACACTTTATTTTACAGTGTCCTTGTTACATTATGTTACATGTACTTACCATAGTAATAACAGTCAATTATGCATAATTACATACAAGTAACCCCTTAACCAAATCCTAATCCTGCCCTAGCCTTTAGTAAGTACATGTAGTTGCTTAATATTACTCAGTACTTAAATATATAATTACACTGTAACAATGACACCTTAAAATAAAGTGTAACCCCTAGACCTACTGATTTCCAGATATATTATTCTAAAATTACACTTTTTAAGAATTGGGCGTTTATCAGCTAAAACCCCACTTTGCCCATTTACAAACTAAAAATCTGTATTTGATTCCAAGCTAAATTTTCCATGTGATGCTGAATTTACAATGCCATTGTTAAATATTTATGGCACTGATTGAATATTTTTAGACAACTGTAATGAATATTTAACAAAAAAGTTATGTTATGACTTTCAATTACTGATTATAACAAGGATTTTGGATACTTTTTGGATACTTTTCCCCTCTGATCTGAACTGATTCAGAGACTGATTGATTGGTTGATTGACTGATTGATTGATTGATCGATCAACCGATCCAATGGGTGCCGCTAGAACACATTCACACACACAGCAGAATTTTGAATCGCCACAGGTCAAGATATTTAGCATGCCAAATATCTCACATGGGTCGGCGATTCTCTCAGATTGCGTCTTTGATAATTCGCTATGTGATTGTCACTCACATGAACGAGCACTGATTTGCCTATGATTTCGTGCTTTTGTCGGCAATCTCACAAAACCTGTCGGCGAGTGAAAATCGGGCCTAAAATTGTTCAGTGTGAACAGCATAATAAATATGCTTTGGCCACTACAAACGATAATGAACGAAACTAAGAAAAACTGAAAAAGTTATTTTTAAATAACCATGCAAGACACCTAGCTGTTATTAAAGGAGAAGTTCACTTTTAAAATGAAAATTCTGTCATCATATAATCACCCTCATGTTGTTTCAAACCTGTATGAATTTCTTTCTTCTGCTGAACAGAAAGGAAGCTATTTAGAAGAATGTCAGTAACCAGACAGTTTTTGGGTCCCATTGACTTCCATAGTATATTTTTTTCCTACTATGGAAGTCAATGGGACCCAAAAACTGCCTGGTTACTGATATTCTTCTAAATATCTTCCTTTCTGTTCAGCAGAAGAAAGAAATTCATACAGGTTTGAAACAACATGAGGGTGATTATATGATGACAGAATTTTCATTTTAAAAGTGAACTTCTCCTTTAACACCTGCTATTTCGTTCCGAAAATGTTTAATGACATGTTTAATAATTATTATTACTATTATTATTTTATTATTATTTTTTATTTTTTTGCTGTAAACTTTTATAATTACATCATTGGCCGTGCGCTGCAATGGAGGAAGAGTCTGTCCAGCGCTGACCGTATGCGTGGCGATGATGCTGTGTCTAATATCAGTGATATTCTAGCAGTTTCGTCAAACGATATTTCATATTTAAAATACGTAATTTTACTTCGTCGACTGCTGTTACGTTACGATTTGGACAAGAGACCACAACTTAGTTTTACACACCTCAATGAAAAGAATCAGCATGTAAGCCATGTGAATCTCTCTGTATGCAGGGATCTCAAGACCAAAATACTGAAAGAGGATACAAAGAGAGAGCTGCTGGAAGATCAGCCTAAACTCAGTGATTCCCTCTGCATCCGCTGTCTGCAGCCCTTCAAATTCCTTGTCAACAGCAAGCGCCAGTGTCTGGACTGCAAACTATTTGTCTGCAAGTCCTGCAGCCGTTTTAACAAAAAGGACCGCGGATGGGTGTGTGATCCATGCCATATGTCCAGGTGAGCACCTGACAGACACATGCCTGTGATTTCTGATTTGTATCCTTATATAAAGGAGCAACACACAGGACATAAAACAATCATTACGAATACGTAAAAAAATAAAATAAAAAAAAACGTGTAAATTGTCACATTCAATACAGTGGGACAATTTATGTAAGAATGGGTTTTTAAACTATTCTGCTTATGTTTCATGTAGGCTATAAGGCCCACGTTTTATACTGTTTTTTTTTTTTTATACATATTGTTTGAATGCTTTAATTGATGACTCATCCTCACCAGTTCTGCTTGCACTTAACTAAACCACAACCATAAAAAAGTTCACTTCCTATAAATAAACTTTATTTAAAAAAAAAAAAAAAATAAAAAAAAAAAAACTTTTATGAATTTTCACTTATGCTGTATATGTACTACTCTAGCAAACTTTATTGATACAAATGTGGATTTGTGAATATTGTTGGCCAGTGTTGGTGGGTTAACAACATTCTTTAGTCTTACATTAACACTATTAATTCACAATAAAGCATGACCTCTCATGTCTTATTGCTTAAGTAAATTATGTTGTATGTAGAAGAAACAGAAGAACCAAGTAGAAATTACATCACAATACTGGTGGTAGATCCAGCCTATGAAATGACAATATTTTTTAATGATCATCACACTCTCATGGCAGTAACTATTTTATATTATGGCGAATTGGTCGAATTTTGGTGAATATGATCTCATTTGTTCTTTTTCGTACAATCCTCTTATACCCCACCGACGGTTAGGTTTAGTAGTTGACCTTTATGCTTATGTTTGTTTTCTAAAATAATCATACGTTTCAATACAAATTACGTCATACAAATTCATATAAAATCACCACCTCTTAAAATAGTTATGTTTTCTCATGAAATCGGGTTGGATTGACTGAATAAATTTTGTTTTTCTTGTTTTTTATCTTTGTTTCTACAGAATCCTTAAGATTGGAACTCTGGAATGGTTCCATGAGAATGTACGCACTCGCTTCAAGCGTTTTGGCAGTGCAAAGGTCATGAATTCACTTTTCAAGAGGCTGAACAGCGACCGTGCCTGCTCTCAAACTGACCTGAGAGGTAGCCTGTTTAAGGTCATTCCATGAGACTCGAAACCTTCCCATTATATACTGACCCTAAAAGTGGAATCATGCGCATCAAGCAATCTTGATCATCACATATGAACTTAATTCTTTAGTTTAATGAACAAGAATTTGCTCATTTGTATGTACTTATATACGCTAGGGTCTGGGGATCCGATTTTGTTTCACAGAGCTTGGACTATCCTGAGCTGAGATATTGAGGTTTCCATAAACATCCGTAAAACCCAAAATTTGTTGTGGTCCATGACACAAAGATGGTCCCATGTGGTTAAACCAAGTAAAAAGAAAAAAAGGTGGTTTTCCAATACCAATACATAGTAGAGGTAATCACTCCCAAAAAAGTCAAATTAAATGAAAAATGGTCAAGCAACCTCCATTAGACCACTTAAGATGGATTGACCCGCAACTTTATCCTCTCATTGTAAATTGCATCTTGTAGGACCTGTTCCAAGCACTCAGGTTAGCATGCTGCATTCTATTTATTTCTACAGATTGAATTCTAATAGAAAAACTATCCGTTTAGAAAGTCAGTTAGTTATTACAAAATGAGATTTGATTCTTACTGTGTCATCTGTTAATGGAAAACAATTTTTGAAGCAATGTCTGACAGATGACTTACAGCGGAACACTGAAGGCAGAGCTTAGAGGAGAGAGGCCCTCATAACTTTGAGGGATTTAGTGAGGGATCCAGGCGGAGAGAGAGAGAGAGAGAGAATTGGCTGGGCCGAATCATCCATGTGATTTACTTTACACAGTCACATGTCTTCTTTTTCTCAGTGCCTGGACCCGAGTGTCTCTCTTTTATCCAATTTCCTGAATACAGAGCTCAGCAAGAAAACATTGCTGTTTGGGTGAAATGAGATTAACAATGTTCCATACAAATATGTTACAAAAAGATGTTCTAATTATATAATGTTTAAGGGTGGGTCACACTGGTGAATAAATGCCAACAAACACCAACACAATACTTGCTGTTTGAATTGAAATGTTGGGAAATTTAGGCTAAATGTTGTGTTCATACTACTCCAGAAAACAACAACGTGGTTAAAACACCGATCCAGCAAAAGCCCAACAGCCATTGATATTTGGTGTTTGGTAACTAGTGTAGTGTGGCAGTGTGACCTAGCGTAAGTTGAAGCCACTATTTAATTGTTTTGCTTTCTGTAACCAATCACAGCTCATTTTCTTTCTCTTGTCTCTCTCTCCCCCACCCCCATCACATAGAGCCTCGAGACGATGACACGCACAGCATGCCTGAAGTTCACAGTGAGTTTAAAAAAAAGTCCTCTTTCTTTGTGATATAAACATTATTAAGTTGAACACTGATGTCATGCAAGAATCTAAAGTAATCAGTGAATGTCTTTCATCTGTCCAAACAATACAGCAGCCATCTGCTCTCACATTATCTTTGATTTAATAAGGCAGGGAACATGGAGAGAAAAAAAAGTTTGTAAGAAAAACACCTTACATAGCCATGAAAAGAACTGAACACAGACGCACTGGTTCTTTTACAGGAATTAACAATACATATATTTTCTGCTGTCCAGTACAAGCCAGTTGTTCAGATTTGCACATTCCCTGTGAATATTTTATAGGGGGGGGGGGGGGGGGGGGGGTATCCATATATACAATACAATTTCAAGTAAATGTATTATGTTTTAAAATAATAGCTGTAAACAGTAGTTTTGTGAGCCCATGACTATAGCTATATGACATTTTAAACTAATTTTTAATTTCAGGAAACATGCCATAGGATTTCATTTAATTTATTTATAATTTACAACCCATTCTAAATGATGCATCAAGGATTTACTTTGTCATTCTCAGTAATATAGGTAAATCTGATCAGTGTTATCCAGCAATATAACAGTACCTGAAAACATATTAAATAATTCCCTAATTCTTCTCTATTATAGGGTACTTCTCTATCTGACAACTTATATATTTGGAGCTATAAAAGAGGACAAATCACAGAGAAAGTGTTTTAAACCTACACAAAATGAAAAACATAAGTTTGAATATTAGTTAAATTGTGTTTGAACATTAAGACTTGTTAATTACTACAGTGTTTCTTGTCTGATATCAAAGGATTCATATTTATTACTCTTGTCATCCACACAGCTGGCTCTCTGTTTAACCAGGAAGATGAGCAATCTGAGAGGGCTGACAGACGCCACTTCAGCCTGGTACTGTACCATCCCTTAAACATCAGAAACTGATGTTATTAGAGCACAGGGAAAACCAGAGGCAGGACCAGTGCGCATTATAGCGTGTTAGCAACAGTAAATCTTAGTGTCTAAAACAGTGTCTACAGTCTAAAACAGTAGTGCAAGATCGCCCTCTGCTGCTCAAATCTTATTTTAGTTTAAAAGGGTTAGTTTAGTTTAGTATTTGAATATGGCCTGAATTTTCCCTTGTTCTCATTATATGATTTTGACTCTTAACATTGTCACCTGGAGGTGGTTTTGTAATTCTACAGACAGAAAGCCAGTTTGAAGGCCATGCTCAGTCCTTGTCTAAATCTGTCTATCTTAATCTCTTTGTTTAGTTTTATGGGCCTTTGAGAGTAGGCTAGACAGGGAAGTAAAGAGAGAACAGAATTTGGGCATGAAGCAGGTCAGATCCGAACCTGCATGAGCACATTTACTATCCACTCTGCCAGACAGTGAAACCTTTTGTATAACCCTTCTGTACTAATCATAGTACAGCTATTGCTTATAGAGAGATTCTGTAGATCTGTGTTTAAGATGGATGGATGGATGGATGGATGGATATAGATAGATAGATAGATAGATAGATAGATAGATAGATAGATAGATAGATAGATAGATAGATAGATAGATAGATAGATAGATAGATAGATAGATAGATAGATACAGTAGATAGATACAGTAGATAGATATTGGAACTACACTGTTACTGTTTTTATGGTTGAGTTTAAACCAAAAACAAACCATTTTCTTTCTCTCTTAAGATGAGAAAAGGCAGACGGCTTCTTCCTGTTGATCCTCTTGAATTTAATATTGGCTTTGAGAACTCCGCTTATTCCCAGCCTCCCATACTTCTGGTTCGTATGTTCTGTTCTTGCACATCTGATGTCAGAAATAAGCAAATATTGTGAACATATAATATAGCAAACACTGAAATACTGAAGTGTGCAAGAAAACACTACCACACTCTGTTGCCACAAAAAGTACCTTAAATGGCAGTGCCAGCTGCTTTGTATTTTAAATTGTTAGGAAAAATACATTAGATAGGCAAATAAAGAATAAATGGTAGCAGTGGTGTGAGAAATTTGTGATTTGTCCAACCAGTGTGCTAAACAAATGCTGTAAAGTGCACCTGCTGAGTATTTTCTGATTGTTAACAGTGATAAGACTTGTGTTTAAATCTTGATTGTTTCTTCACTGAAGCAAATCATCACAAAATTAGTCAAGCCAAGGTTAAAATGACAGCTTCTGGGTTTGTTTCCTTTTTATTTCAGTACAGACTCTTGTGAACTCTACTGAATTGTATACTAGACAGTATTTAGGTAAAATAGTACATTTGATTTAATTTGGTAAATTATGTTAACATTTTTAAGCACATGATTTCAGGTCAGGTCAGTGCTATATGTGACCATATCTTTTTTAATAATTCATTAAATAATTTAGTATTATTTAATCATTTATTATCATAATTTTTTTTATTCATTTCTAAAGTATTCAGGTAGCCAAGAGAAAGTAACCCAGAGTAAGGACTCCGGAAATGAAGACAACTGGTCCACAACTTTTAAGCAGAATAGAACTCATGGCAGAGGTGATGAGATGAAGGACATATTGCAAATCAGCCAGAGAAGTCTGGACAAACCCTCTCATTTTGGTAAGATGTGCTGTCCGTTTCAATTTCCCTTACAGATTTCTGAGGATGTACATTTTTCCAAGACTCTGTAGAGGTGAATGGGTTTCCCCTTGGGGCCATCCAATGTTTTTTTCCTACTGTCAGTGAGGTTTAGGCTACTTTGTGCTGGGAATATAAACCTAAGACACTATAAACGCAATACTACATTTTAAAAACAAACAGAAAAATTCAGGAATTGAACAAACAGGACAAAATCTTTGCCTGGACTGGTGGATAGACTCATAAATTCCTCTTTATTTCATTTCAGTATTTACATTGAAAAAATTTGTTTGCTCTCTGTAGATGACTGCACACCATACCTAGAACAGAAGATGACAAAATCTCGTTCCCTCTCCAAGATGAGCCTCTCTTCAGCTGGCAGCGCTAACTATCACCTCCACCGTGAGCTTTCTTACAGCCTGGAAGACTCGGAGGATGATGATGAATCTGAGATGCATGTCATATACAGTCCTGCCCTACTTAGAGACCCCTCACCACATGAAGTTCCTCCACAGGTAGTAAAAGAAAAATCATGACAAACATCTTGGTAATGATCACCTGTCAAACTGATGTGACATTTGTTGACATGTGACACTTTTACATCTTTGTTCAAATGCAAAGCTAAAGAGACTTAACATCCATTATACTATTATAACCTATTGTGGCTTCACAGTTTTCTTTTAAATGCAACACATACAGTACATTTTGTATCTCTATGACTAGATTTTTGAGCTCAACGAGCGTATGTCAGCAATCGAGACTCTTCTGAGCCGTTTGGAGCAGAAAATTACCTTACCGGTAATTGGGGGATCAGCAGAGCTGGTAAGTTTAAAGTAAATTTGCGTACCCAACAGGTTATTATTTTAGGTTAATGAAGTGTCTTATGCTTGCCAAGACTGCATTTGTTTGATCAAAAATACAGTGATTTTGCATATTACATATTGTAATATTACAAATAAATGTTTTATATTTTATTGTAAAGGTTACATTTTCAGCATCCATTACTCCAGTCTTCAGTGTTACATGATCCTTCAGAAATCATTTTAATATGCTGCTTTGGTGCTCAAGAAACATTTCCTATTATTATCAATGTTGAAAACAGTTGTACAGCTTAATATTTTTGTAGAAACCGTGATAGATTTTTTTCAGGATTCTCTGATAAAAAGAACATTCAATTCAATCATTTAAATTCATTCAATCATTTATTTGTAAGAATGTAAGTCTTTACTGTCACATTTGATCATCCTTGCTGAATAAAAGCATAAATGTCTATAAAAATTGACCCTAAACTTTTGAATGTGTGCATTTATACATTGCTATAAAAAAAAACAAAAAAAACAAAAAACATTTAGTAGCATCCTTTATTGGTTTCACCCACAAAAGGATAAACGTGTCATCAACATTTCTGAATAAGTCCATGAAATATAACTTAGCATCTCTGAAACACTTGTATCAAAAGGGCCCTCCTGACTTTAAATCCTCATGTAGTTCTTCTGCTCTCCCTTTAGGTTGAGCAGAAAGAGGAGGATCTGTCTCCAGCTGACTTAGAGGAGCTTGAGCTAAGAAAAAAGCTTGATGAACTTACTGAAAATATAAGTGACAAAGGCCTATCGTCTGATGAGGAGGATGCAACGAAATCTTCAGAGGACTCCCCAAAGAAAGGGGCCCTTTACCATACTTCAGCTATGAGAAATGTCAGGCATGAGTGGCCTCTTGAGGTTGAGTGGGTAAGAGAATGAGATCTAGCAGCAATAATAGCCTGTTAAACATGGTGTGAATTTTTATTTATATTTCCTTACAAATGTTTTAGTTCAGCTTTGACTTGAACCCACTCTGCTGTTCTTAATAATTTTGATGTGTTTCTAATTCTATACTCTAGAAAGCAAAGCCGAATTTACATAAATCCTTTAAAAAGCAGAAGCGAGTGAATTCCTTTGAGTTTAGTAACACGACCAGCAGTGAACTGTCGCAACTGGAGGGTAAAGTTGCAATGGCAGCCGCCAGTGTCCAGAGCACTCAAAGCGGGGTACGCCACCCAGTCTAAACATCAAAATGTACTCCAAAATGCACTCCAATTCAAAAACTTCCCATATCTTGCCAAAGTTGTCTGTTAAAAGTTGCTTATTTCTTACTTCAAGGTTACAGACATTCAGAAAAGAATTGCTGCTTTGAGTGCTGCAGGGATGACAGTGGAGACGTCCCGTAGACGGGTATGTGGAGATCCAGCTGCTCACAGTCACATATTCCTGTTTAGATTTGCATGACCTTGTATATATATAATTAATATTTTTTTGTTTTTGTTTTCTTTTCTTTTTTAACACAATCGAGCAATATATAGCAACTTCAGAAAGAGGCTAAATATAGTTTTCTGTTCTTCCCTTTTTCATTCAGGCTCCTCAGCCATCAAGGATGTTGCATGAATTTCCAATTAGTAAGAGCAATTTTATACTGCATTTTCGATAACATGTAATCTGTCATTTACTCAGTCATCTTTGTATTGTATAAAATGCAAAGAGCTATGATTTATTTTGCTCTTCTTTTGCTACACTTGAAGGAATAGTTCACCCAAAAATGAAAATTGTCATCATTTACTCATTTACTCACCCTCAAGTTGTTCCAAAGCTGTATGAATTTCTTTCTTCTGCTGAACACAAAAGAAGATATTTTGAAGAATATGGGTAACCAAACAGTTGATGGGCCCCATTGACTACTATGGGTTCTTTCTCTTTTTTCTTTTTTTTCTTTTTTCTTCAGACTATGGAAGCCAGTGGGGCCCATCAACTGTTTGGTTACCCATATTCTTCAAAATATCTTCTTTTGTGTTCAGCAGAATAAAGAAATTCATACAGGTTTGGAACAACTTGAGGGTGAGTAAATGATGACAGAATCTTCATTTTTGAGTGAACTATCCCTTTAAATATGTTGCAATTACATAACAAAATATAAAACCAAATTGCATTTATTTTAAATATAGCACAGGCTTTTTAAGCAAAACATTTCACAAACTGATTTTTGTCCAGTTTTAGATTATAAAACAATAGACATATTGTTTAAAATGAAAACACATAAAGATGGCTACCACAGTTCCTAGATACAAATCCCAATTTGTGATATTAGTTTTATTTCTTGATTCCTCTTAATATATTCTAAACCACACACAGTGATTTTAACGCATAAACTGATAGCAATCAGGTCTGCTGCTCAGTCTCTGGAACAAATGGACTACCCATCTCCTGTGGTCATGAAAGGGCCTATGAAAAATCTTTTTTGGTTATAATGGGAGCTGTAATGAAATTGATTAAATTTCTTTTTTAGAAAGTCACCAAAATCTCTTTGCTACTGGTCAGTTTTTAATCAAAATCCACTCAGGATTCATGTAAGGGACATCATGAGGTCTTGTGTACTAATAATGTTCTTTTTGGTTTCTCTAAAGGAGGCAGCAATGGAGCAAGATCTTTACGGAAGATGCTCACTATGTGAAGCAACTTCAGCAAGTTAGCGTTCTCTACATATTTTTAGTGGGCCATGATAGAATAAACACACATTAACATATTTCATGTTAACAAAGTCAGCTGCAAGGGCTTGTGTGCTGAACTCCTAGCTAAATAATATATAATTAATACCTGCTTCAATCTTTAATTAGATGAGTGTCAGATTATTCAGATAAATGAGGCTCACCTTGTAGCATTTGCTGTTTCTTAGAATAGAAAATATAAATTATGCACATAATAGTTTTTTTTCTTTACTTAATAACTGCTGTCATATTGATAACTCAGTATTTATAATATAGTCATTATTTAATATTTGTATGTAGTTTCCTTTGGTATATTTCCTGAAATATTGTATTTGATATATTTTTAATATTACAAATGTTTGTTTTTCTGCTCATTAAATATCTAAAACCATTTTCTTTTGTCACTTTGTCCTCTGTCAGCGATGTATTAATGAATCAATAACATTGCCAAGATCAATTCCAACATATGCTGGGTTATCCCCCAGTCTTAATATCCACATTACCACTATCTTTTGCATATTTAGGGTAAGGATGATTTGTGTGTACATGTAAGCTGTGTAGTCTTCACCCTCCCCCAGAGGTGATATAAATTGGTGGATCAGGCTATCCAGGAGATAATATTCTCAACCTCTGAGAACGACTCAAGAATGTTGCTTTAGAAGTTTTCATATACTCACAGCTATGACAAGACTATAAGATCACAAATCCTCCGAACAACTCCTACCTTGAAGACACATTTATGCTGCTCCTGCATTAAAGGATTTTTCATCTGACAGTTGAGGAACACAGAAAACCAAGAGGTGAACAGCTTACAACATCCTGTAAGTGTCAATGCATTGTAATTGACAAAATATGATGTAGAAGACTTTAGTTAATTACTTTTTTTAAATTAAGAATCTTGTAAAATGTTGCAGCTTCAAATAGAAAACATTACCGTTAAAATTCTATAAAGATTTGGTGCTATTCTACTAACAGTATATTAGTAAAGGCTGTATTTTGTCATATTTTCTCACAAAGACATTTTTATAGCCATGATTTATATACGTAATCTGCAAAACATGAAACCAAAGTGGCAAGCATTTTTGTCATTTTTATTGTTTAGTGTTTTTAATGGGAAAAAACACTGATTACACATTTGATCCCTGTTTTTTCTGTTGTTGGTTTGCAGGTGACACTTTTCTCTCAGTTCTGGTGATAGATTGGACACTAAGCCATGCTTGAAAAGCTGTGTGCTCTGCTCTGTATCCTTATGCTGTTAGCATGTTTTACCCAGCCAAAACCTCATGATGAGCTTCCATTACGCTCAATGGGGATGAGGGGTACGATTTTACGGATTCAAATATTTTAAATGTTTGCTATAATAATATATAATATCAAATGTAACCTATTATTAATACTATTATTCCCTGTAGATCCGAACATTGATGCCGTTTGGTACAAAGGCAGAGGAATACGACCTGTTGGGAGATTTGGTCGAAGGATGGCACAAAGAGGCAAAGGATCATATTTTGGAAAGCACAGGTTTTGCTATCCTGAGGTCCTGGCTGTAGACTGACAATTCAAATTTACAGATTATTACAAATGACATTAAAGCATCTGCTTATGTTATGTACACACTTATTTTATTATTTGTTCAATGCATTTAATTTCAAAACTATATTATACATATTAATGTATGTGTTAAAATGTGTCATTGTCCTTGATAAACTGTTAACAGACGTAGCTTTGCTTGGTCACTTCATTGTGTTGAAACATTGCTGTTACTGCTACCCTCAGTACAGATAAATGCATGTTCATATGACATTGATGGACAAATCAGACTGACAAATAACAATTTCAAGTATTCTGATTTACACTATTCTAGTATTAGAAAGATTGGTTGATGGAATGTTCAAAATCCATTTAAACTCATAATCTGCAGAAAATGTATAACAGTATGTAAAGCTTATGCAGCTGCATTACAATGTCATTTTTTTACTTGATGACCAACAAACATGAACAAACAGCTGAAGTAGTTATGAGCAGCTTTATCAATGTTTGTTGTCTCAACCATGGTGAGACAACAAAGAAAGAAATCAAACCAAATGAGGTTAATTATGAGGGGAATAGTCAAACTGATGTCACTGGGGAGAAAACGGATAGATTCTGTCTGGTCACAGTTGTTAAAGGCCATATGCATCTGAAAACTGCTGAATCCAAATAAGAGTCTTTGCAAAGACAGTTCTCATGGTCTGTAGATTTGCAAAGCAAACGCACCCTCGGCACATCCAACATTTGGTAATGTCCGTTCACAAAGCACCATTGAGCATTCAATAACAAATTTTATACATTAAAAATGAATCTGCAGGAATGACTTTCAGTGGTGGATGAAAACAGACTTGAGGTAAAAAGTCAAGATGCTCAGCGGTCCAAAGAACGTTTCTGGATCGCCTCAATAACAACATTTTTGAGGAGGGCGATTACAGAACGAGGGTCATCACTGCTCACTACGGCACTGCCCGACACGATCATGTTTGCTCCAGCCTAGGGTTGTTGAAGTAACAAGTAAAGATAAAGATAAAGATGAGTAAAACGCTTCTAATAATTTCTTGCTTTTGTATTCATACACATAAATATGTGAGATGTAAGTGACTTGTGTACCTCTGCACATCTGTGGATGCTGTCTGGGCCGACTCCTCCATCCACTTCAATGTCCAGAGAAGGGAACTGACTCCTGAGCCAACTGACCTGTAGAGATACACAAGCATCTTCAACATTTAATATCGTTGTCTGAGGAATCTAAATGAGAATACTAGAGGCAAAAACACATTTGCATACCTTTGGCATCATATCCTCCATAAACTTCTGACCACCAAAGCCAGGCTCTACTGTCATGACAAGAGCCATATCGATCTGTCTAGCCCATGGTGCCAAATCCTCAACAGTTGTTCCAGGTTTGATGGCAAGACCAACCTGCATCAAAAAATAAATAAATTCATAAGATGGTTGTTACATCTTTTACTATGAGTAGCAATTGTTCTAGGACAGGTTTATAAAAAATTTGTTTTCATTTTCTCTACTTCTACAGTCGCTAATTTCATGTCCAAGTGAAAATCTTACAAGTCTAATTCAAGCCTCAAGGTTTTTTTTATTTATTTATTATTATTTTTTTTTCAAGCTGCAGTATGTAACTTTAGGCGCTCTAGCGGTTAATAAACAAAACTGCAAAAGTCTTGCGGAAAAACATTGTAGGAGGAGCTACTTCTCTCTGTTTATGTCCTTTATGTCTATGACGAGTCACGAAGGTACTGGGCTACTCCGCAGCGGTACGACCCGTACCAGTCTAAAATAGTCCGAATAGAAACACTTATTATAGGTGTACCATAAGTGATTCAGGATAAGACAAAAACACTGTTTGGAAAATTGATTTTGAAAATTTTTAACACAAAAAAGTTACATTAAATGCAACATGCCTTAACCCCTTAAGCCCATTTTTAGAGTTGTTTTTTTCTGAGTGACACACACAAAACTAAAGACTCATAACTCCAAAACTATAGCAAGGAAAGTTACATTACATCTGGACATTCTCATGCCGAGAAACTGCTGATAAAAGACAAAAATTATATATAATTTTTATTATGATTTTGCATATCTTTCTTATTTGACATGCAATAACTCTGGAAGGAAATAAAGTAGGGGGGGGGGGGGGGGGGGGGGGGGGGGGTAATTCTTTTTCTTTGATGAAGTTCCCCTAACTTCCATCTGGAAGTTCCAAGTTCCAAACAATCAAATGTTGTGGTGATTGCATGAAGTAATCAAAAGTTACAGCATTTGGAACCAAGACAGACTTTTTGTTCAGTCCTTGACGCCCCCTGATGGGCATTTTTTTTTTTTTTTTTTTTTTTTTAATTGTTTGAATCTTGTGTTCAAACTTAAAGCAATAGATTAGGTTCATTTTGGGCTCATTTTAATTGCAATAATATGCCGCAAAAAATTATTTGCCATTTTCAACAATCTGTGAATGTTTCATGAGCTGTATGATGTTTTTGACACATTGCAGTACATTTGCAGTACACTTTTTTTGTACCATTTATCAGCAAATAACTCAGCTCTACTTAGGAGTTAATCAAATTGGCTACATTCATTGTAAAGTTCAGACTCTAAGCTTTCAAATGACACCTATTTTGAGTTTATCAAGGCAGTAGTTTTGAAAAATATGATTATTAAAGATAAAAATCGATTAAAAGCTGAGATTCTAAGCTTGATACATATTTTGTGTTATTCCACGTTTGAAAACAAGCACAGACGGTTCCCGTGAACATTGGGAAACACATTGCATCCTGGAAAGTTGAGAGACATGTTTTTTAGCCAAGTATTCATCACTTCATGAGGAATATCTCGTGATCAACGCAATGATCACGAGATATGTTGTGTTTGGGCTCTTTGTAATCGTGAGACTCTGATTATTCAAAATTCATGCATGTTTCATGGAGTTATGAGCTTAAACGTCACATCAATGCACAATCTATATGCTTCATTGGATGTGCACCTGTGCAGGTTCATGTGTTAGAAGTCCATGAGGAATATCCATCCGCCATGAGTTTGAACTCTTTTTAATCGTAACAATCTGCTACAAATGATGTGCCATTTTCCACAATTTATGCATGCTTCATGGAGTTATGAGCAAAAACACGACATCAGTATTCAAGGCTCTATGTACGCCTGTGCGGGTTAGTGTGTGACAACTCCATGAGGAATATCTTTAGATCTGATAGATGAATTATTGAATTATGCTGAGTTTGGGCTCTTTTTAATCGTGAGTCTACTGTAAATAATGTTGTGCCATTTTCTACGATCTGTGCATGCTTCATGAAGTTATAAGCGAAAACCAAACGCGAGTGCTTCATCAATATATACTGTACTTGGCTACGTGCGTCTGTAGTATTTTTTGTGTTAGAACTCCATGAGGAATATCTTTAGATCTGATTAATGGATTATACTGAGTTAGGGCTCTTTTTAATCGTGAGCTCCTGCTGTAAATAACAAGTTTTTTTTAAATAACGAACCATTTTTTCCAGCAAGGCGGCACCCGGGGGCGATACACTTCGTTTTGGAGGGATTACTGAGCACTCGTTAAGAGCTGAGATTCTAAGCTTTAAAATGATACCTATTTTGAGTTGTTCCATTCAGTACAGTACAATCAAATCAGTAATTTGATTATTTTTTTATTTTTTTTTCGTGTGTGTGTGGGGGGTGGGGTGGGGAGTACACTTCCGGTTTATGTGGTTAAATAAAGAAAAATAAATTCCTCTGTTAGTCAGAAGAGGGCGCCTAAAATCTAAATAATCAGGGCCATAGCATTCAAAGCAGTGTCTGCCTATAATATAAATGTATTAATTAATTCATATTTTTTATTTAATTAATTAGCTTATTTTGCATTTTACATTATTTGTGCTTTTCAGTACAATAGAACATTTTGAGTTGTTAATCATCAGTCATGATCTTTTAAAGACATATAATTTGATATATCTATAAAACAATACTGGTTTTGCAATACTTTAGCACAGACCTTCATGCCGCTCTCTCTGATTTCCTTGATGAGGTTGCCAGGGTTGGCAGTGGCTTCTAGATGGAAAGTGTACTGATTGGCTCCAGCTGCTGCCATGGGTTTCACCCATTGCTCTGGCCTGGACACCATCATATGCATGTCTGTAATAAAGCAAAGAGTAAGCAAAGCCTCCAAACACTACAAGGGTTTATCCAACAAGCAATGTTTATTTAACAGTTCAGAGAGAGTGAAAACATGAAAGAACCCACTTTAGCAGATTATTAACAAAACTGTCCCAAAGAGTATGCAGCTCAAATGCATTAGAAACAAGAGTAGATAAAAATGTTCGAAGACTGGAACCCACCAAAAAATGGATCAGGTCCGATACAGCGTCGTAAACATTCCACCATAGGATGCCCAAATGTGAGGTTTGGAACAAAATGCCTTTAGATGCAAAGATGAAGGAAAGAGTCCAGGGAGGCAGAATTAGATATCTTAACTTCTGACACGATTCATCAACTTTTACTTTTATAACCTCCTATGTATATGTGGCACTCTCCATGAATAGGGTACAAAATAGAGCCTAAAACTTAAAATAAATGGACACCATGGCAGAACGGATAACAGAGTTGCAAATATAGCCAAATAACCTATTACACTAGGGGGGCAAACTAGTTTGGGACCAAATTAATTAATGAATGAATATAAAGTTCAAAAGATTGGGGCCAGAAATATTTTTTTTTGTAAGAAATATACTTTTATTCAGCAAGGGTTCATTAAATTGATCAAAAAAGACAGCATAAAGACATTTATAATGTCACAAAATATTACTTTAAAAAAAATTGTTCTTTTGAACTTTCTATTCATCAACGAATACTAAACGATGACAGTTTCCACAACAATATTAAGCTGTTTTTAACACTAACAAGAATAACAAATGTTTTTGATTTCTCAAGGATCATGTGACACTGAAGACTGGCTTGCTGAAAATTCAGCTTTAAAGAAATATAAATAAATTACATCTTAAAATATATTTAAATAGGAACGTTCTTTTAAACTGTAATATTTCACATACTTATGGTTTCTACTGTATTTAAGTTTTTTGTAAAAAAATAAAAAAATAAAAAATCAGCTTTGGAGAGCATAAGAGACTTATTTCAAGAACATTTAAAAAAAAACTCTTATCGAACCGAAACTTTGAATGTTTAATCTTGGCGGATCTAGTCAACACTTCACTTAAAATCAGGGAGTGGAATAAGATCATTTACTTGTCACTCTGCAATGCTGTACTTCACCAAGATTCTTGTATGTCACAGTTTTGAGGAATGTTACATTTTTGTAATGTGGATGAGTTCATACTGTAGCACTCCTGTGCCAAAATGTGGGACAACTAAATATTCTGGGTTTTTTTTGTTGTTGTTGTTGTTTTTTTGGTAATTAAAATTACTTTTGTATGTTCTTAGTTCTCTGGGCCATTTGATCGCTGTAAGTTAACTGCCTGCAGGTCAACATTAGGTGAGATGAGAAAGTTACATAAAGAATTGCAAACTTTACTCCTCCTCACCCATCCATAACGTCAAGGTGCAGATAATCAGCACCGCACTCCATCATTCGTTCACATTCCCTCCCGAGCTGCGACAGATCACTGCTCAAAATAGACGGTCCGATTTTCGCCGTGGACGCCATGCTGCTTCTGCTCTCTAACTCTGCTACTGCCACTGTTGCACACTTCCGCTATTCACAGATGCATTTCAAAACAAAAGTCATGCGTTATTCCATTACTGCCAGGAAGTGGCGCGATTTGGAAAAAGAAACACCGACGTTTCTTTCTTTTTTTACTCATCGAATGTGGTGGGAATCCACCACATTCGATGAGTCTTTATATTTTGAATTGAAATAATAATAATAATAATAAATTATAGAAAACTTGCATCATTGGGTTGTATTGACATTCTTAAATAGATATATATACATTGCTCTGACTCCTTGTAATGTAGCCTACCTGAAAATTTAGTGGTCTAAAGTGCAGTTGCTTTGACAGATCCTTGAAATATTGAACTGTTTCGCCAACATAAGAGTGGGTTTATTGTTTTGTTATTATTACTGTGCTAATTGTTTTGAGAGCAATTCATTTGGAAAAATGTGTCAAATTGATTGATAAAAACTGTAAATGTAGTCAACATAAACACAGGTTTCACATTATTTTCTGCATGACTCCCGGTCCCATGCTTTTTACAGAACCATTTTTGCTATCTGCAAAACAGGTGTACAGAAGCTTTCATGCTCATGTTTTTGTATCACCTTTGAGCTATAAGACAAATATTTACCTCATAAGATGAACCAGTATTGGCAGTATAGGCTCCTTCTGATTTATGCTTATATGAATTACAGCTTTCACTGATGTAGTGTAGTGTACAGGAGCTCTGATGAGCTTGATTGTTTACAAAAGAACATCCTGAAAGCCTCTCCTTTCCGATCCTTTGAGTCCGGCTGATAACTCGGCCTGTGACGGATATGTCCTTTTCCCATCTCCTCCTCCACCGTCCTTCCATCTCCACAGGAGTAAACAGCTACAATTGTCTACAGAATTGTTTGTCTTCCTGAACTGTTTTATGTCCTTATAGGTCAGGATGCTGTTTAAAAGAGAGAGAAAGAAATGATGACATTGGTAATTAAACCAATGGTGCTCACAAAACATTTCACCTTTACATTTATGAGCTGAAACAGACAATATATTTAAAATATAATTAAGCTCTTATAAAATAAGAAGATTTTAATCTAAATTTGAGAAACAAAAGCATCTGCACAAAATAATCAGGACCACAAAGCACAAAAGTGGGCTTTCAGGAAATAAGAGATACACAACCAAACACTGCATTTCCAATATTTATTTTAGAAGCGTTTTTATGCCACAAAAGTAGTTAGTATTTGTATGAAACAGTTAGCATCTCATGTAACCACAATTTTATATATACAAGTTCCATGTGGTGGAAAACCGACTATGCAGTAATTGTGTGAAAATAATATGACGATAAAAGGAATAAGCATCTGCCTTATCAAAGCTGTGATGACCTTTAATTTGCACTGCCATGCCAGTGCAAATGGAAAAAAACATTCCATTGAAGCATATCTTCATTCATAATTTATCTTTTTGTTTGAACTTTTTTTCCCTTTTATGTTTGCATTTAAATGTAGAGAATATAAGTGAATTAGATTTTTTTAAATACATTTTAAAATAATAATGTTGGATATAAGGCAACATTTACTTTCAGCCCGAGGCCCTTCATAAAGTTGGATTTTTGGCCCTTCATAGTGTTACGTCCCAGGGTGCTCTAATACCATTTGTTGTGAGAATGCTTGTGTGCTCTGTGTTGAGCTCTGTTCCTCTCCTTCACTCTCTATCTCTCTCCGGTTAATAACCATCAGCTGCAACTCATTGTGAGCATGCCTGAGACTGAGCAGAGGAGTAGAAATGGTGCACTCAGACAAGCCTGTGCTGAGGAACACTTCTCCCCAGCCTCAGACTGGAAATTGTGTGTGTGTGTGCACGTTAAGTGAGAATATGCTCATTTGTTGTGTGTCAACAACAGATACTTAGCTTACATTCTAGTGTTGACTTTTTACTAGTGGTGGGCAGATCGAGGCTACGTGAAACAATGAAACAGTTTAAGCAAATGTGCCATGTTGTGTTGAGGCTTTGAAACAATCTGACACCCGTCTCAACGGTGACACCTAGTGGTCACTTGCAGGTGTTGATCTGAAACAACCTTGACAACGAGCCATTAAAAAAAATTGTTGTTTTTTTATTATTGTATTTTTCTAATATGTGAAGCTTGTAACCTGTAGGCTCCTCACTGTGCATAATGTTATTTTGGTCATGAAAAATGAATATTAATAAAAGAAATCAAGCCACAACGTCTCACTTTTTTTTAGATTTTTATTCAAAAATATTAATTTCTCTGCTGTGGAAGGACTTAGCCTACTTCTTTTTTTACAGATAATTTCTCCAGCCTTTGAAAAAATCCTCTCACAAGGATTCTCAAATCCAAACACTTGTGAAACACTCCGAAGCTTCATTTAGCCGTAGTCACGTGACATGGGTGTTTTGAATCACTTTCGAACGTCAGTTTCGCGTCAGCCATCCCTTCTTTTTACCTGTGGGTAATTAAAAGGTATTGTATAACTTCTTAGCTCTGTTCACTTGTTTATGATTATCTGGGAAATGTAGGGGGAGGGTCCCTTTTTATTTATTCCTGTTTTTGGTTAGAGAGGAAGCTCAGGGAAGTTTGTGTTGTTGATTTTCATCTTTGTTTTTGTGCAGGGTAGGTAGCTCCCTTAAACCTTAGTTAGCTTCTGTTTTGTTTATTATTTTAGGCCATACTGTCTCCTGAAGATTTAGGCTATTCCCATCTTTTGTTAACCTTTTTGACATATGAAGGAAATAACAACTTTAAGGAAAAGTAAAAGTATTTATGTTTTCACGCTGAGACTGAGGCTGAAGTGTGTTCTCCACGTGTTTTTATGTCTGTACGTTACTTTTTTTTTGGTCATATTTTCTTTTCTTTTCCTTTGTTACCTCCCCTCATGACCCCTAGATTGGTAGGGGAACGTAACAATAGTAAAAAGTTTGGGCACCTCTGCCATAGAGAGATGAAAATCTGCACGTTTGACCTTCTCATGGAAATACAATAATAATTCTGTGCATATAATAATGCACAGAATTATGTGTAATAATAATTCTGTGCATATAATAATGCAAAGAATTATTTGCACAACACAGCAATAATGTTTTTTAGTTTTTTTTGGTGAGAGCCATCTGAAATCTTTTAACAAGGGTTTCCATTGTGTGTCTGCATGGGAATGATGGTGTGCATTGCTTCTGGGAATAGTCTTGGCCCCTCTTACCTCATTCCTAATGGTTTCTGACGTGAGAAGCAGTGTCTCAGCTGCGTTCTTCTGATTCCTCATATTAGAGGACAACACTAGTTCTGCAGGGGTCCGATCTCTGAGCCAACAGCACAAACAGATGGTAAAAATGAGAATGGAGGATGGATTTACAAAGTTACATTATTCCTAGTTTTTGCTTCAAACATCATCTTAAAAAAAGGAAAACATTCCTTAATAACAGAAATAGTTAATTTGTCTGCTGCTGAAGCCTGTGTAGAATAATTCATCAGTTTTCTCAGTCTCACATTCCTGTGGTAACACAACAAACCAGAACTTTTATTAGATGAGACAGGGGTCAAGCACACATATTTGCTTTTTGGCAGATACAGTATAACATAACATGTTGCTGTGTTTCTTACGATTATTTTCTGAGGTAAATAGTGATATTTATGACATTCTTAATATTAAATTGATATGCTATGAATATCATCATAATCTGTATCATAATTAGTGACATTGGTGAACTAATAGATAAAAAAACCTTTTATTTATTAGCTGATAAAGCTTCTTGAGATATTCGTAACAATCTTCTCTTGTTGCCAAATCAGACTGGCAGACTTTCTCTTTGGTTTGTATTGTGGTGCTGTGGTTTGGATCATGTTCCTCATGGTGAGTTTACCTGTCATGCTATGCCGCAGTGATGAATGATGCCTACGGGGAGTCTGGAGTCACCTGTTTGTTTATCAGTGTAAATGGATCTGGGCATAGATCAGGCCAAACGAAACAGTCAATGTTTTGGGAAAGGAAATAACCAACCAATGTGAAAAAGCCATTAAAAAAGGATGACAAATGTGTAAGCAAACAACAAACTGATTTATTTATGAAGAAAAAAATATTCATGATGAAATATGCCCAGTATGTAACCAAATTATGTGGATACAAGGACATTCCGATTATAGTTATTATAGTGTTCTATGAGAGTTTGCAGGGTCACACAGTTATTCACAAGTTTGGCTGTGACGAGTCGCCTATATTGGTAGAGAAATGGCGAATTCCAAATGGCGTTTTTTGCACCTTTTGAAGGGCACTTTGGAAAAGAGACACCATTTATAGGAGCGTTCTAAATGAAAGTGAACAACTGAATCCCTTCACAAAAGGCCCTTCCACATATCCATTAGTGAAGGGAATATGCAATGGTCACTTCAAGGAAGTAATGTAATCATTTATGGTCATGTTCTGCCTTCAGAGTGAGAAAGGCATAGGGATGCTCACTTCCGATTGGAATTTGCCCAAAGTGTCTGTTGGAGGAAGTGACAATTATGTGATATAAAATAATATGTAAATAAAAGGAAGAATGATAAATACTGTAGTTTCCTATCGTGGAACAACCCTAATCTCCTTTTCATTTTGCTGAGTCACAGAGATGCCACAGTCTTTGTCTGACTCAGGGATCCAGTTTGGGACACATGGACATGTGGATGAATAGAAAGAATAGTGGGTGGGGAAAACCTGCTTCCCTGATTTACTAATCAAGCTACAGTTTCCATGTGAAACTCAATCCTATATTTGATCCAGCATATTGTATGAGCTGATGTTTGTGGTGAATGTGAAAAGCGGTAGAGGATTGTTCTGCTCCCTTTACCAAAGCAGACCAGAGGTTCCCGTGGGAATTCATACTGGGTCTAGGAGAAACACTGACTTTTTTTAAGGGATGTGAAAACAAGACTCTATGCCCATCTACACACACTTAGCCTATGTACCTCTAGAGAGAAACCTGACTCTCACTGACTTCTCCTTGACTGTGGGTTTGGTTATAAATCACTTGAATGGTTTTTGTCCAAAGAAGTGTCTTGCTCAAGGTCACAATAATGATGGAAGAACTGAAAATTCTCCATTTCATACATCTCTCCCCTTCCAGGGTTAAAACTTAGGACCAGCCCAGACATTCAACAGTTGACTGGAACCCAAATGACAACATGGTGTTAAATTCTTAGGATAATAAAGCAAGAGATGATCTGTTCTGTAAAATATATAGAAAGTGACCAACTCATAACTGTAGAGCAAAAAATAGGTTGATAGGGCAATGCTTGTGTATCACCACCTATATAAACTCTAGAGCTTTTGTAAATTTCCAGGATGTAGTGAGATCACAAGTGGACCACAGTGAACTTGGCCAGTCAGATTTACAGTCTATCTGAAAATAGACTGTTTTCCAATGAAGTTCAGTCGTAGTTCAGTCACACCCACATTAAGAATGGTGTAATTGTGCATGTGTAGACTCGACAATTGATGTCTGTAACTGTGAAGGTGATGGAGAGATGGTGATGGTGGAAAACGATTCAACAAATGACTCGAGGCAAGACATGGAACAAAATTTAATTTTATTTGACCTTCCAGTCATCCTTATCAAATATCTGTTCAGGTACCTACAAAAACATTTTGACTGTGAAAACTTTTGAGGAGTTGGAATAGATTGTGTGACTTTTTAAATTCCCTTTTCTTTGTTAACTTTTGTCAGTTTTTTAGACAAAAAATGTAAGTGTAGTCAATGTGCCATTATGTAATTTTTGTCATTATGTCAAATGCATACCTTTTTTTTCTAGGGCTTGAAATTGGGGGTGGGGGACTGAATCCAGGGAGTAAATTAAAAAAATAACTCACTCAATACATGGCAGTAATGTGAGACATCAGTGTTTGTAAAGTAAAGTAAAAAAAGAGAGAACAGGATTCTGACTTTGACACTAGCAGTTACATTATGGAGGACTATAAGAAAGTTTTACTCAAAAACTATCAAAGCTATCAGCATTAATCATGTTCATTAATAAAGTCTTTGATTAAATCTTTGTCAATATCATAGTTTGTATCTATGACCATTTGCAAGCGTAATGCATAATCCAGGAATATTATGATATGGTATAATAAAATGGTCTATCAGCACATTCTTTGTAATTACAGCTTATTAGAAACATGTTGCAGCATCTTATTTTCTTCTTCTCTCATTTACTCATTAAAACTCATAAATTTTCCCAAGAGCCTTTTAAACTATAGTCAAGAACTCTGCAAATACATACATGGAACCACTTAACTTATAATAGACAATATTTATTATTCTTCTGTATTAATTTGTAGACCACAAAAAAAAAAAACCTGGAAGATTATTTGAATTTTTTTCAATTCATGGGTTCCCTCAGGAATTAACTATGTTTTTAGAATAATGTTTTTTTGATTTCAGAGTAAAATAAGCACTATTGTTCACATTGTATTACAACATACAGTAAGTTACAATCATCCCTCAAATGTTGATTTTGATACCATTGTGTGCTTTAAAACGTAAGTTGCTATCAAGTTGCTAACAGTACATAAGTACAACTACCACAATAAACTACCACAATAATGTGAGTTTGCATGGTGAAAAACATAATAAAAACCCATTTGAAGTTCCTGAGGGGACATAGCCTTGTTGGCTTACAAGTTGTCATCAACAATATTAAATGAAATGAAAACACACCTAATTCTGCCAAACACACAAAATATATTCAAAACAATTGGCATTTGTTGGGTGAATTTAGAAACTATGAGTGCATGTGATCAGTGGTTTATTAAAAGATGTTTATTTTATACCACTAAAAAGTCTAAGAACTGAAATCCCACAACATTTGAGAGTTCATTATTGCCTGCTGAAGACTCTAATATTAAAGTCATAGTCATACCATGTTTTTTTATGAAGAGATACTGTAACTGAGGCCTCCAGGGCTGTTACACAAAATGTAGATAAGGATAAATAAACTCTTGCTGGTCCTGTCAGAGAAATACAAACACTTACACCAGAGATAAAAAAGTGAATGGATGATTCTGTTTTTGCTGGATATTTTAGCAGGTGCTTGGGAGTGTACGTCACCCCTATGCTCAAGTTTTGTGATGTTTTGATAAAGTTTGTTTGCAGAAAAAAAAAAATCTTCTTGATCATGCATGTTCATGTTTTACAGATCACTCTCATTACAGATCCTTAGCAATTGCAGTAATTATGGACACAAATTCCACAAACAGTATTAGCTGAATCCCAGACAAATCCATATAGCTTTGCTGTAAAACTAACATAGGAATACCGGCTGTTCACATTACACGCTATCCTAGATTGTTCATTCAGCCAGCCTTTCCTGAACCAGTGGTTCTCTGCCTTGTTCTCGAATCCCTTTTGGAGCACCAGCCAAACCACAAGGAGACCAAAACGAAAGACATAATTTGTCTTCTGAAGACTGATTCTGCACAAGCAAAAATGCAATGAAGGGCTAAATTGAAATAACAGGGCCCTACATGAAAAATGATGTCATGAACATTTAATCAAGTGTCACACTGAACATTCAGACCAACAACACGATTGCAATATTTTAATATTGTTGTCATGCAATAGTTCATTTATATAAACAAGAGGTTAATGACATTTTAGATATTCTATTATATTATATCTAAAATGTCACTAACCTCTTCACTGTCTTTGCTGTTGGGCAGCCTGTAAATTGAGGCCCTGCATAGCAGAAACAAAACATGACCTGTTTCAATCCGGTGGTCTCTTTTCTTTCCCTGTGTGAGTTTAACACGGCTACAGCCTAGTACACTTAGGACAATGTTGTGTTTTAAAGAATACATTTTTATGAAGCTGTTTAATGTTTTTGAAGTTTTGACTGTGAAAAGTGTCTGACAGTTTTGTTGTGGTGTTATTTTCCAGAAATGAAACCTTTGAGCATGACAAAATAAATTAATAGCTGCCGAGAAAGACACAGGGGATGTTTAGTGATGAAAGTATGTCACGCCATGATTAGTGTGAAAAGGAATTAACAGATTAGAGACCAATTGAAACCAGATGAGTTCAAGAGGGGTCAAACTGGGTTAATCAACCAAACTGCTAATTATGGGAAAACTCTTCAGTTATACAACAATAATCTTCTTTGATGCTCAAAAGTGTGGAACATACGGAATGAGTTTGACTTTTTGTTTGATCCATAAGTTTACAAACTTGACTGTGAGACAAGTCATTTATTCATATTATGTAGTGTTTTTTTTCTCTCTTTTTTTAAAGAAATATAAGAGACCTTGAGTTTGTAAAGCAAGTTTTGAGGGAAAAAAGCCATCAGAAGATGTTGAATAACAAGGCAGTTTATGAACAGCCGTTGACTGTGGCTGCAGAAGACTGTGTCATTTAGATCCAGCCGCTAATGCAACCTTAAGCAGTTTTGCTCAGGCCTTGCAGGTGTCTAAATACAGGAAAGTGTTGGAAGTCGTCTACTATAGACCTGACATTGGTTGCACATGAAGTTCAGATCAGCATAAATCAGACTCTAAGTGTCCTTGTTGGTGTGGAAATGCTGCTCAGCATTTAGCTGACTGAGGTGGGGAAAAAATCAAGGTAAAATGGTATGCTGTACTGTTAAAGCTTGGTTTTGCCTCCTCTTAAAGCTGGTCAAAATTTAAAGAGTTTAAACCAATGAATTACTTGAAATGTACTCTATGGAAACCTGCAAAGACAAAGAGGAATCATAGTTTTATAACTATTATATTATACTATTATATTATACTTTTATAACTAACTCAACTATTTATTGAGTCACTGAATCATTAACTCAACTGTCATAAACAAACCAAATGTCGATTGGGTCTAATAGTAAGTTATATATATTTTTTTATTATAAAAAAAGATATGCTTGTGTGAGATTACTTAGCTAATTATTGTTTTGACAATTACCCTGAATAATCAACACAAAACAGGCCTCAGGCAGAAAGGTTTTATTATAAGTTCATCTTGAGAATTGTACTCTTGTTTATATAATGAAAATTCTAGTAAGAGTTTATAGGACAGCGTGAGATACTTGAGATGGCATTTGTATTTCCAGTTACATCCCCTTAAGTTTCAACATTTTAAACATATTTTAGCTAAATTGAATAAGCAGAATGTGGTTAAAATTGCTTGACTGCAAGTTAATATCCTGTAGTTATGACCATCTTGAGACAGTATTTAAAACTTCTCTCACCATGACAACTTGCGTTGTTGTACTATTGTAGTCATTTTATGATGCTTTTAGGGTGAAAATAAAAAGTGCTACCGTTGTTGAACAGATGGTAAACCAGTAATATACAGTGTTGATTTTAATAATCAAACATAAAAGTCATGGCTAGATTGAATCCATATTACGTCCAGCTCAAGCATGGGTTAATCCTAACCATGCATTTTCCATCAGATACTTATAAATATTTAAACAAGGACCAGTGATGTTTAGTTATTTCTCAAATTAAACTGAGATGAGGTTAATGTAATTGGCACTGTGAATCAAATTATTTATTTCCATGCACATTTAAGTATTCAGCATTCCACTCAAAACTATCAAAAATAAATGCCAAAGATAAATATAACAACATACTTAACTTACATTTTAGATAACTGAAATATACACATATATCAAAGACAAAATAAAGTAAATGCCCTTCCAATACACGTTACAAGATGACAAGCCAGTCAACAAACATAATTTACTCACATGAACAAAGCCTACAAAGAAGTACACACACAGTTGCACATTAAAATCCAGTTGAAAATAAGTTATTTTTGTTCTATTCTTCAAACATGTTGGAATGTGCTGTTGTGGAGAACATGTGAACACTGTTCAAAATACAAAAGTAATGGCAATTATCTTGCCACAGATACAAAAGCCCCACTTTCGTCAAAGAAAGTACTCTAAAAAAATCAGTCAGTAGCAATTGAGCCACATCTAAATATTAACACAATTAAGAAGAGAACTAGAACTACATCAATTTGCTGTTACAGTACGTTACTTACATTTGTATATATTGCATCATAAATCATTTTATGATGATTGAAAGCCATCACGCATTTCTGAGAAGTGATTATTGGACACAATTATTTCGTTTCTTGAATGATACAGCACCAAGCTGTCACAATTGATTGGCTGAACATTCATGGTTCTGATTTTACAATAAAATCCCATCAGTTTTTGGCACATTTCAAATGAATTATTCACAATCTTTGGGGTCACTGTTGAGCATTAGCTGCAATTTTGATGTAAAACATGTTCAAATTCAGTTTTGTTTATATGAATCTAGGAAAACATGTCAGAGTGTTTCTGATCTCACCAGTCTTTGGCACATTTCAAATGAATTAATCACTATCTTTGGGGTCACTGTTGAGCATTTGCTGCAACTTTGACGTAAAACATGTTCAAATTCGGTTTTGTTTATCTAAATTTCAGGATAACATGTCAGAGGAGTTCTTGTTTTGAAGCAGTGCAGAACTTTGGTTGAGGGCGACGTCTCGAGGGTCCTAATTCATAGCCATAGCGTTGTTCTCCCCTATTGCGTATTCTGTCTCGGTGCCCTGAGAGCCCTCCATGAGTCGCGCCAGCCCTGTACGGGTGGAGTATTTGAAGATGAAGGCTTTCATGAGGTCATAGCGGTAGTGACGGTGAGCAAAGCTGTAGACAACAGGGTTCACGCAGCAGTGCAGCAGCGACAAGCATTGCGTGAGGTGCAGAAGCACAAATAGGCCGTTCTCTGAACCGCAGCCCAATGGTAGCACATGTAGCATGGCTAGAGCGTCGGCGAACAGCACAGCATGATATGGTGCCCAGCAAGCTATAAAAACCACTATGTACGTGAAGATGACCTTCCTGCTCACGCTGCGATCCTGGTCACCATGTAAAGGGGAATGAGAGGAAGAGGAAGCCAGAGCTTTTGCCAACAGCGCATAAGACACTGCAATAACGGGGAAGGGAATGACAAAACCAAGAATCACAAAACTCAGTTGAATGCCCACCATCCACTGCAAAGGGTTGTCCACTGGATATATAGGATGACACAAGGTCAAATTACTGTGTTGTGACTTTACGGACTGCAGGAAGTATGTGTCAGGTATTGAGGCGAATAAAGCAAGCAGCCATGTTACCGCACACACTAAACGGCGTATTTGTCGTCCTCGATTGGGTGAAATCTCCTCCGAGCGTACCACTGAAAGATAACGGTCCACGCTCATGCAGGCCAGAAAGAAGATGCTGGCGAAAAGGTTGACGCTGAAGAGAAGATGTGTGAGCTTACAGGCCACCTGGCCAAACGACCAGTGGCCACCCTGTGCCAGCGAGCTCACCCACACCGGGAGAGTAGCAACCACACACAGGTCAGCCACCGCTAGGTTTAATATATACAAGTGTGTCTCGTGGTAATGACGCTCCGAGCGCAAGTTGACCCACACTACTAGCGCATTGGCGGCCAGGCCCACAACAAAAATGAAGGCATAGAGGGTGCACATAGCATTGAGGAGAGCAGAATGATTGAAGGAGATGGGGCACATTTGCACTTCCACCCGTGTGCTGTTGTCACTGGCGTCTGTGAAGTTTAATTCTTCCCACATGGTGAATAATTCAGTCAGTTCGCTGCCACTTAGACTGATCTTTTCATTTGGTGGTGAAGACTGCAACTGTGGAAGGGGAATGAAAAAGAAGTGCAAAAACCCATCAATATGGAGTAAAGTTTTCTCTGTTATGATTATCAAAAGATCTACGTCATTATTATTAAATATCAAATATTAATTTAATAACATGAACTGATGGGTAGAAAATGGGATTGAGTAGAAAATAACTTCAATTTAAATCAATATATTAATATTTTTTTATTTATTAATGTTTTATATTAGTGTTAAATATTTGTGAATATTACACTAGCATTCAAAAAATGTAGGGTCAGTAAGATAAATAAATGCTTTTCTTTTTAACGTGCAATTCATCAAATAACTCTAAAAATAATTATAACATTTCCACAACTGTTTTCAACATTAATAATAATAGGAAATGTTACTTGAGCACCATATCAGTATATTAAAAAGATTTCTGAAGGATTATGTGACTATAAAACAATAAAATAGAAAACACTTGGTTTCAGAACCCCAGCATTTCTATATTTGCATAAATACACTTTATTTAGCATTAAGCACATTCCTAAAGTATTGCTATGAACTAACAAATACTTTTTTTTTTCTCACAAGGTTAAAAGTGCAATCTGTTCAAAGAAACATTTAAGAACCATTTATTAAACTATTTATTTGACATGAGACCATCCAATCATGCAAGACAAACTTGTCTATGGCACTAGAGCCTTTCATATTTGTGAAATTGTCAAAGCATCCTATTATTATTTCATGGTTCAGTTCGGTTCGAAAGTTGACACTACTTCAAAAGCACAAAGCTGTTTGGCTTTAAGCCAGTCATGCTGAAGTACCCTTTAAGCTGGTTCTGCTTTTCAAAAATCAAAGTCACTTCACAGTGATTTCTATGAGCGAAGTAATTTCAGTTTAGGGATTCTGTCATGCCATCTTAAACATCTAAGTGGCCCTTTCTAAAAGACATGTTGCTATGTGGTTGGTGAGGTCACAGACCCTTGACCCTTGATTTCTCTAGGTCACTAAATCCTTTTTTTAGTGGAACCTTCCCATCAGCAGAGCTGCAACAGTGGATGTGAATGTTAGTATAATGCTGTTCTAAATTAGCGTAAATCTCTAAAAATATTAAATAAGCCTGCCTCATGTTGTGTTCCAAGACAAACCGTAACATAAAGAGTGTGTGATTATGTTTAAATGTTATAATTGGGGTATTGAATTACACATTACTTTCCATTACAAAAGGAAATTACTCCACCTGTATTCTGTTTGAAGTTCATTACAAAGCTAAATCTTATTGTTTTCCCTTTAGTAAGTACACAATAGTGCTGTTTGATAAAAGCTTTTATGTTTGTTTGTTTAAGAATGGTTTATATGCTTTCGCCCTAAGAGGAAACAGTTTAGGAAGTTTGTAGCACAAAATGTAATTGATGAATCATTTAAGGACTGTAACATGTGGAGATACACATGCAAACACTCTTTGCCTTCTCTCTACTTGTCTCATTGTCTCTCTTTCAGTCTTTATATTTAGCTATTTATGCATAAATATAGCCTACTCAAGGCTATCTATAATAGATTATCCACTGTTCCAGCTCTGCAGCTGACCATGTAAACTCTGAATCTAAATGTTCCTTGGGCTCCCAGCAGTTCACAGTGGTAAGCAGCAAGGACACTGGAGTGTCAAAGGTCAAATACTTTATTACAACAAACCCATTAAGGGCCTTGAACCTGTAACACTGCTCTTGTTGGCAGAAAGTAGGATATGTCGAATAAATCATGATTTGCGCAAAACCGTGAATTATCTTTGAAAGACTATATGACATGCTAAAGATCCAATTTATGATTACCTCTGTAGTGCCTCTTTAATTTCTGTTCATAAAGTGAGCACATACAGTGCAAGTTCTCCATGAACACAGCAAATGTTTCTTTCTTTTCAATTAATATGAAGTGCATTTCTGTTCCTGCTTCCCAAGCTAATCTTCTGGTTCGAATGAATTTATTTATTTTGAAGTTATGGATTTCGACAAATGTAGGCAGTATAAAGATACACTGAGTAAAGCTAAACTGATGTCAGACTGAAACGCAGAAAGCAGAATAATGTTTAAAGCCAAACCATGGACATAATGAAATATGATGCACATTCTTAAAATGCTGGGTCTTACAGTAGAGCTTTGTAGAATTTAATTGTTTGTGACCGTGTCTGATTTTTTTTTTGCGTAAAACCCAATGGCTACTGTGTACTACCACAGTTAGCCAAAATTAGTCAACAATACAAACATTTTTGAGATATAGAAATCTATCATAAGGTTTTTAACATTTTCAGCATTTGCATATTATCAATATTTATCCAAATGGGAAGAGCACGAGCATAGTGTTGCAATGATTAGCCTATACGTCCTCAATTATACGCGACTTCTGATGCCGTTATTTTGCGCTTTATATAAGAATTCACGCTGTAAGTAGCCTAACTTATACTCAGCACAACTTAGTTTTGCTGAAACATTAACTATTTGCTTACAACTTTATTACGAAACCATATTACACTAACAAAAGAGACATCCAGCAGAAAGAGCTGCTTAAAAATCCCAACCTTAACATATCGTCTAGTGCAGTGCAGGTGTCTAAAGCAGGCAGTAGACTAATGAAATATAGCCTACTAAAACTCTTGTCTCAAGTCTTTTGCTCGTTCTTTAGGACAAACGATGTTGCTCACCTCTGTCATTTTGCCTTTAATGCTTGGTCAGTGCGCAAAATTAATCCACGGATTCGTTCTTCTCAGCCGATGATGAATATACCGTCGTCGCTTCTGCTGCAGGTTGTTTAAATAGAGTGAATGAAAGTGGTGACGCCCATCTACGCCTGACAATAGTAGAGCTGCGCTTATGACTACCTCAGTCTGAAGTCTGAACACGCTCATGGATTACATTCGTGACCAGGAACGTGGCTCGCCAATGCATGACCCGAATCCAATCATAATGTGGTGCCCCCATTAAAAAACGACAACAACAACAACAAAAAAACCTATACATTTTAAAAAAGAGTTAGTTTTTTTTATGATTGAAACCATATTTTGTTTCTCTCTCTCTCTCTCTCTCTCTCTATATATATATATATATATAGAAACATATATGTAGCCTATTATACACGTTTGGCAGCCGCTTTTACAAAGGGCGGTTTTGTACAGTTTGAGCTACAGGAAAAGTGAAAAATACATTTTATATTTCAAATAAGATTCTGTATAAATATTAAATATAAAAATTCTAAATTCAAATATTATAATCGTAAAAAAAATAATAATAATACAATACATTAAAAATAATGTTCTTTATTTTAAAAAAGTAGGCTATTGTGTCTTTTTTTCTTTTTTTGTAACATGAGGACAGTTAACCAGGTATGCGGCTTTGTTGAGTGCCTGTCTGACACCTCTGAGCACTCATTTCATGCATGCCTGATTATACATTATGAAACATAACCACCCAAAACGACAATCTTGAAAAAAAAGGAAAAAAAATCACTACAATCAGAACCACAGCAGGAAGAGTCTGCACTGCAAAACCTCAAAGCAAAGGCGTGTATCTTTACCAAATGCGATCATGTAAATACAATGAAAATATACAAAATTAATGAAATAAAACATGATATGTCTACTATTGTTATTTGTAAGGACATGTGGATGGATATGTAATGGTATTCTTCATCATCTAAAGGGTCTGACCTCATGAAGGACATGAATCGATAAAGGGGGTGATTGTTTCCATTATAAGAACTTTCATGAAAGGGCAGCCTCAGCATGCACGGATATCCATTGTTCCCAGCTATCAAAAGTATCAGAGCACATTTCAAAAAGTTACTGATAAGCATCTTGGTTCTCCTTAACACTTGTGCCAGCTTCTTTATCTGAGCTTTCTTCTACATACAGAGGAGGGGAGAGACCTTTTGGCTCCTTTTGGTGGAGGCTTTGAAACAGAGATTGAATAATGTGAATTAAGCAGGGAAGAGAGCAGGGGTCCAAAGCTGCTGGAACAGAGCACAAAATCTCTCTCTACTTTTCAAACACACACTTTCCCTCCATTGCTAAGCAACAAGAACAAAGGACCTTTAAATAACTTCCTGCAGTGGAGGCTTAATTTGATTATTTAAGAAAACTGTATCATTTTGTCAATTGCAACATTGTAGCTGGACTAAAGCATCCAACAGATGTCTCAATAAACATGGAAGACAGGTGGTGACAGCTGAAGGTTGAACTGCTCTGGATAAACTTGTCCAAAGGTGTCACTTGGGTCATGACCTCTTCTGCTTTAGGGTCAAGGCCAGGAACTGGAGATCACATCGACTCTCTGAACAACTCGCTGCTGCCCAGCAGATAACTCATATGCAAATATGTAACTTCTTACCATGAACTTACTTGGAAATGGTTTATATAGTTTTCTTTCATGAAGTTGATTCCCTTTATAAGAGTAAGTTAAGTAAAACATAACATAACAGAAATTGTCTCTTATTTCTCTGTTTATGTCTTTGTATTTGTTTTTTCCAAAAATTAAACACCTAAAAAATCTCTAAATTCTTTTGTGTATTTTGTATTTTACATCTATTATGTATTTCATAGATAGAATCTATTTAATATTTTTAAGTAGGCCTACATAATAATTAGTCCTGTAAGATGGTAGATTATGTTTTTACGAGGTGTAAAATATTTTTTTCTGGTACATAACAGAATTGTGGGATTGGTATAAATTTGGCTTTAATACGTCTGAGACTTTTTATAGACCGAAAAGAGGATAATTAAAAACAGAATGCATGGAATCCATCGTCTGACAACATGAAACATGAATTTATTTTCTATACAAAGACATAATTTTACATGAGCATTGCTACAACAAATCAGAAAATAATTATATAACTTTTAAGGGATATTTGAAAAATCCAAATTTAAATTCCACAGTTATTGGTCACAGTTACATGAACTAGTGACCTTTGCAGTTTTCATAAACCACTAATTAATTGCATCATTCCATTATGGTATTATTACTTTTAGGAAAGCAGGAGACATTTACTGTGGTTTGATTGATCAGTTTCTGTCTGGCCAATTTCAGTCCATTTATTCTATAGCTCCCAGACCCTTAACAGCTCACTCTCTCTACTTGGTTGAAAAACAGCTCAGCTGGTACATTTGGGCAGTTATGTAGTGTAACCAATAGCAACTCCCATGGCAGCAATTTGCCAAGCAAGGTCTTGGTATTTGTTTATACGGGCATACTGCTTCTCTCACAAGTACGGAATACACAATTCACACTTCATTAGAGTGATGAACAGCACCAGTAATAATCTATACTCTAGTAGAGGAGGAAACATACTGGTGGATATTTGCATTGTGTGTGCAAATATTAGGGGGCTGCAAACTTTAAATGTGACACATTATGCCCCTTTTCACACACAAAAAAAAAAAAAAAAAAAAAAAAAAAAATACCCCTCAGATAATTTATTATTGCTTGACAAATGTTACCCTTTTGGGTGTGAGCAAAAACCGTTTTTGTGTGTGTCCCTTTAAATGCAAATGAGCTGCTGCTGCTGCCCGCCGTTCAGAAGACGGACAATCCTTTACACGAGCTTTGAATACTCAATAACAAAACATGCGAATAATCTCACTCATCCAAAATCTCATAAATAACCAGTAGCGGAGTGCAGCCTAACAGAGAGACTCAGAAAGAGGTTACAACTTTTAGACTGCACCTGGACGTTTCTGGATGGTTAGTGGATACATTTATGTAGATGTTGTAGAGTTACATTGATCTCATCGACTTGTATGTAGCCTACCGTCATGTTTAACTTTTACACAAGTTGACACAGTTCCCTGAGGTCTTTATAAGACAGCTGTGACATTTTTTCATCAAATAGTGTTTTGATCTCTTATGTGCAGACAACGACAGTATAGTTTGCATGCTTTGCTCAAACTTTTGCCATTGCGTTAGAACTGGTTACACTGTTGTCTTACGAAAACCAAATGGCGGAGCCAGGGTGGAAACGTGCAGATTAAAGGGTACTCTCGCCAAAATTGAACCTAGGCTCTTTTTGTTAATCTACAAAGAGTCAAACTTTCGTGTAAAAGCATAATTAGAATGGAAACGCCACTTTTAAGATTGACCGTATTTTCGGTTTAGGTCAAAATGCCTTTTGAATGGGAGTGCATTCTATATTTGATGCTATTCACTTCTATGATAGCATCAAAAGCACTATTTTTAAAACACTAAGAAGGCTCGACACAACATAAAACTGCTCGAAGTATCACCAGGGGCTCTACACATGAACTTTACTACATTGTTTGTATACACAAAGTTTACTAAAAAGTTTTTGTACGACTCACTTTATCAGTTAGTGTTTCCGGTGGCTGGAATTTTGTCAAAAGTAGTCGATCAGTTTCCACAAAGATATTTAGCAACACAGCTAGTTTCAACATTGATCATAAGACTTCAACCCAAATCTGCATTTTATAATGATTTCTGAAGGACCAAGTAATGGCTGCTGAAAATTCAGCTTTACCTTAATACCTAAATACAAGCTACATTTAAATATTTAGTGTTGCATGTGCACAAATGGAGGTTATTAGCTTAATCGTTTCACTTAGTAAATAAATAATATTCTGTATTTCATCCACACTACAGCAGCTGTTACAGTTGCTGTTTCATAAATTTACAAAGATCACGGATAAGGGGCATACATCAAAAAACATCTTTAGCCTGCAGAAAGAAGCACTGCTGTGAAATATGCACATGTGGTGGTGAGTGCCATCGTGTGAGGAAAAAAGACTCCAGGCCACGCCATTGTGTTCCAGGTGGTTCCAGTTTCAAGCCTCCCTTGTGTGCATTCTCAGTTTGCCCATGCAGGGCTGAAAGCAGTGTGGGGGATGGACCAGCACTCTGTCTGACATCAGGAGCTCATGAGTTAGTTGTGTTAACTCAGTGATACAGTTTATTGGAGATGGGAATCTACACATGTGACTCCCAGTCTGTGCTATTAATGGGAAAACTCCATCCTTATTGGTGTTCATATCAAACTGACTCATTTAGTTCTGTCCTGACTCAAAAAGCCTTGCACTGTAATTAAATATTCTGTGCACTCTGAAATTTTAAGATGAAAGCTCCCCCCGCTGTGTTAGCAAAACAGCTGTGACCACAGAGCAATAAAACTTTGAGTATAATAAAGGTGAAACCTTTTTAAGACTGTATACAAGATATTGAAGGAATAGTTCACACAAAAATGAAAATTCTTTCATCATTCACTCATCCTCTTCTTTTGAAAACTGTTGGTCCCTCTTTTAGGCAATATAATGAAAGTCAATAGGGTCTGATGTTGTTTTGGTCCCCATTGATTTTCATTGTATGGAGCGAAAGAAAGTAAGAAAGAAAGAAAGAAAGAAAGAAAGAAAGAAAGAAAGAAAGAAAGAAAGAAAGAAAGAAAGAAAGAAAGAAATGAGGGTGAGTAAATGAAGAAAGAATTAAATTTTTTGGATGAATTATCCATTCACTGAAAATAAAGCATAACTGAAATAAGTGGAAACAAAGCTAATATTTACAGAGAAACGTTTCCATTATTTGTCAAAAATGTTCTCATCTTTTGTCCTTTGAATAA
This sequence comes from Abramis brama, assembly GCF_963993115.1. Taxonomy (NCBI): domain Eukaryota; kingdom Metazoa; phylum Chordata; class Actinopteri; order Cypriniformes; family Leuciscidae; genus Abramis; species Abramis brama. The sequence goes on from NC_139970.1 coordinate 26,303,425, forward strand.
TCCAAATTTCAAATTTGGTATGCCTGTTGTCACTTGACTTTCTCAATTTTCAAAAATCAGTATCAGGATCTAGTGAATGAAAGGCCATGAGTTTAAATGACTTCATCTAATAACTCTGAGGACAGAACCCCAAATCACGTCAAGCTTTCACGTTTTTCCCAGAAGGACAGTCTCTTTACAGAGGAAGGTCCTTTGATATACCACAAGCACATGGCGGAATACTGTGTGCCGTTTTGAAGTCTCTAATTGGCTCCTTGTTTTCAATAAAGGAAACATAATATAAGCGATTCCTTATGGGTTGTTGGACACTTAAAAAAAAAAAAAAAAAAAAAAAAACGGAACAATCCCACCATGTGCTTTACATCTAAATAAAAGATGTAATTCATCCATTGTCAAGCACCAAATAATTGATCAATTTTGACAATCAGTTTAATTCAGTTAGTGGTCTCATGAAAAACTGATTGTCATGGTTTAAAAAAAAAAGATTGGTCATTGCAGAACTCGCAAAAAGGTTCGCATTCAGATGCATCTTGAGATGAAGGCTAAATTTTGGGTTAATTATTGTCTTATCTGTCCTTAACTAGAAGCCTTCAACTGTCAATTTATTATTAGTATTACACACACTTGTCTCTGAAAACGTCCTGCTTGTGCATTCATATGCTAGACTTGCTTGTGGTTTGTATTTTCTGAGAGTGTCTGTTATGGACTGGCACGTCAGGAAAGGTGTGGTGAAAAACGCCCAGAATGCGCAGTCTTCTGCACTACGCCCAGAAGACTGCGCATCAAAAAACCAACCTAAACCGCAAATGCTTCCCTTGCAGAGCCACATAACCGTCTTGACTGATGGAATAAGACCGTCACCTGCTTCTCTGTCCTTTGACAATATAAGTGTTGCATTTTGCCATAAAACAACACTGAAGATTACGATTGTGAAGCGTGCACCATGTTTGTTTGTCTTTAAGTCTTTGACCATTGTTTAGAGGAATATATCTTCCAAAATAAATTTAGTTTCTTGGTTAACATTGTTGGTGGATGTATTTTTCCACAGTAATTTGACATTTTAAAACAAACCAACTTGTGGACAGAACAAGAAGATGATTTGTTTTATCCATGTCAACAGAGCCTTCAGAGTTTAGCTATGCATTCCAGCATGTGTGTCAGAAATGCATTGATTTATAATCTACTCGAAACTGGATTCTAAATTGGATGATTTAGGAGATGCTTTTACCCAAAGCAATTACAATAGAGGAACAAAGCAATTCGTCACAGAGCCAATAATATTTGTATTCAATGCCAAGTTTATTAACCTGGGGTTAACTTGTTTTTTTTTTCTGATTGACACACACAAAACTAAAGACTCATAACTCCAAAACTATAGGAGAGTCAAAAAGTAGGTATCGTTTGATAAAACACTTTTTAATTTTTTGGAAAATATACATTACATTTGGACATTCTTATGCCGAGAAACTGCTGGTAAAAGACAAATATATATATATATATATACATATATATTTTTTGATTAAGCATATTTTTCTTATTTGACATGGAATAACTCAGGAAGGAAATAAGGTAAGAGGAAAAGTCTTTTTTGGTGAAGTCCCTCTACATGTGAGCTGAATCTGTATTTTGTGCTGATTGCATAAAGTAATCAAAAGTTACAGCATTTGGAACCAAGACTGCATTTTTGTTCAGTCCTTGACGCCCCCTAATGGGCATTTTTAAGTTGTTCCTCCATGAGGAATATCTTGTGATCAACACAATAGATTATATTCATTTGGGCTCATTTTAATTGGTGTAATATGCTGTAAAAAATTATGTGCCATTTTCAATGATATGTGAATGTTTCATGAGCTGTATGATGTTTTTGACTCATTGCAGTACATAGTACAAAAAAAGTATTTTATAAATTATGGAAAAAAAATAAATTCTATTTATCAGTAAATAACTCAGCAAATAATCAAAATGGCATTCATTACATTCATTGTAAAGTTCAGACTATAAGCTTTTACCTATTTTGTATTGATCAGTGCAGTAGTTTTGAAAAATATGATGAATTTGTTCGCAGCTAGGTGGCGCCCGCGGGCGGTACACTCTGTTTTAGAGGGATTACTCGACACTCGTTAAGAGTTGATCGAAGTGGTGAAATGGATTAAAAATCTGAGATTCTAAGATTTAAAATGACACATATTTTGTGTTATTCCACGTTTGAAAACAAGCACGGACGGTTCCGGGAACACTGGAAAACACATTGCATCCTGCATCCCAAAAAGATGAGAGACCAAGTATTCATCAATTCGTGAGGAATATCTCGTGATCAACCCAATGGATTATGTTGTTGTAACCAAGGTTACTGCATTGAAAGAAGAAAAAAAAGAAAATTCAGATGTACATATAAATATATTTTATTACTTTATTTTAATGTTTAAGATATTAGCCTACAATACATATTGCTGAAGAAATAACAGTAAATGTAACGAACTAGAAAAATAAATTGAACAATTCGTTAACCATGCGGCTCGTGCAATTATTTTGTCATTTTGCCTCCAGTCCACGTCCCCTGATTGTCTGCGAATCGTTCGCCTATTTTTGCAAAAGCGGCTTCTATGGGGCCATAACATAAGATACAAGGTAATAGAGACTTTTATACATTGTCATGTTTCTTTAGAAATAAACAATGGACAAATAGAGTCTTTAAACACCTCAGATGTAAAGTTATTCGCTATCAAAGTGACGCCAAAATGAATGGGAGTCAATGGATTGCTAACAGCAGGTGATGACTTGTTAGCCAATGGATTCCCCCATAGAAGGTACGTGTGTGAAAGTCTCACTAATGACACTGATTTACGACGTGGATGGATAAGAGCGCTCTTTTCCCGGTTGCGGGGACTCTTATTTTGACGGAACGCAGCTCATACGAGTGCTTCAGAGTAGAGGTCTGCATTTCCGCGGCTGTCCCGCGGGATCCGCGGGACCCGACCAGATATTTTGCGCCGCGGGATTAAATTTCCGACTAAAAAACGGTAGCGGTCGGTAACTCTGGTGTAATTTGAACGGGAGCGGTCGGTCATTCAATATCACGTTCCCGACGCCGACGTTCTTTCAGAACAGCATATCTTCGCTTTACCTAATCTTAATCTTATCGACCACCCGGTATAGGCTACAGTCTGCCCTGTACTCAGGACCGTTATGCACGCGCTGCACGCACGGACCAGTAACGGTTCTTTCTGTCATGCATTGATTGTATTTGCTTAACAGCAAAATGTTACGAATTTTGATAATACGAATAAAAATAATTGCCTACACTTCTTTCTTTTTTTCGCTGCGATATTTGCTACTGTCTGCAGCAAAATGTTAAATTTTGTATATTGACAAGGCGAATAAAATTATAATAAAAAAATGTTTGTGCAGACTACATTTTTATTTTCTCTGTGAAAATGTACATGTGAAATTCTGGGAGATCTATATTAAAGCGGGATGGTCGGGTCGGGAAGAAAATTATTCTAAGCAGACAGCGGGTGAACAAATAGTGTATAGGCAGCGGGAACAGGTGGGTGCGGGATATAACCCCAGCGGGAGCGGGCGGGAGCGGGACTTAAAAAACAGTCCCGCGCAGACCTCTACTTCAGAGTGCGCGCGCGCCGCGATCCAGTCTCCGCAGACTGCGCGCGCACCTCCCCAAACGGACGAGGCGTTTATACTTGACGCGCTCGCCATTGTACTATTCTTTGAAAGGATGGGGGGCGACTCGAGTAATTGTCCTCTAAACCATCAGGAATCAGCGGTGAGAAGAAGAAAGCTATACACACGTGACAATGTTTATTTTAGTACACCACCACCAATACCACACTACAAAAAGAATAGTGTAAAACCCAGTAAACCCTGAGATTATTACTCGTGACAATAAAACAAAATATATGGATATGAGATGTGTATACAACATAACTAAATTAACGATCTCTTACACATTTTCTAATTTCACTAACATTTTATTAAGTTTCGTGAACATTTTTATTAAACATGGACCTTTCATTAAAAATACTTTGTATGCTCATTTTTTAAATGTAAGCAACTCATAAAGACGTGCAAACGTGCCGGTGTGGTGAGAAGTTCGAGCTCGGCCAGATTCGGCTCGAAGTCGTTCATCTTCGGATGCGGCGCCGCGCGCGTTGTTACAAAAAATGTCGCGCACACCGCCAGGCGAAATTGGGTCTTGCGAACCCAACGCGCACGACCGCCCACACCGCAATGACGTCATTTTTGCCGCGCGCACCTTCGCGCTCGTGCGGACGCGTCGAGTATAAACCAGGCTTCAGCCGTCATCTTCAGCGAGAACGAGCCGTGAAATTCCCTGATTAAATGCAGTTTTTGATCTTCATTATGTTCCTTTGAGTGTTTAAAGTTGTGTGCGTCCAGAGAGAAAGTGAGTACTGTAAATTTCACTGTTAACGTTACTCGAGCTGAGTTGATTGTTGTTTGCTGAGATAGAGATGTGGAAAGAGTTATGACACAAAATGGATGCTAATGTGAAGTAACGTTATAGAAGTATTTGAGTTTTCATCCAGTACAGTGTAATCATGTAAGCTGTGTATTATGTTTCATGTTCTGCTGTATTCAACGGCAACATTGTGTTGATGTTTTGGGGAAGCCAGTAGGGGAGCTCAGGGCACAACATAACACGGGGCTAGTTGTAACACACTTGTTTTAAATACTTACACACATGCTAGGATGACGAAACTTGGTGCATTTGCTAGTTGCCATATCAACACTATATAGAGAAAAAATTGCGCCAAAATTATTATTTTTTTGGAAGATATCCATAGACATATATTAAACCATAGCAAAAGTAAATTTCTTAAGTTAATTTTTCATCTCTATTTTTTGTGTTTATTTAAAATTAGACAAATCTGATATTATTTTAATCTCCAATATGTTATTTAACAGTTGAGATAGTTCTTTAATGCTTTGCTAACTAGCAGACGACACTAGCAGGGTTTAAATCCCAGTTGTGCAGGCGGGGCATGTTGTAACACTGCGTTACAATGTGCCCCTATTAGAAATATGCTATTATATTCTATACTTTTATTAATTTTATTGAGAAAATGTGAGAAAAAGGTGAATAAAGACTGAGAGTCAATGTTAAGAAATTACTAATTATTTATTTGTTTTGAACTATGTTGTATAGCTGTGTTTTCCTGTGTTCGTAGTCAAAACTCAAAAATGAGTTATTTAATTATTAAATATTGCCATCATTTTATATGAAAAAGTTTTTTAATTGTATTTTATTTAGAAAATATTTTAGTTTGTCTTGTATATTTTTTTTATTAGATCAGATAACATTTTAAGCTGTCTTAAGGTCATGTTACAATGTGCCCCTCACATGTTACAAAGTACCCCACCTATGGGGCATGTTGTCACATTTCACTTCCATTCTTTCGGGGTATATCCAGAAAAAAGTATATACTGTATTAATAAAACAAAACCACATAATTGTACTAGACATGTGGGAAATTAATTTGGGAAAAAAATAAGTAGATTTACACAAACTGAGAAAATCAAAAAGCGTTACTTTGTGCCCCGCTCTCTCCTAGTTTTAATGCCATTTATGTTGTTATGAGTGTGATTGTGATAAGAAAGAAGCATTGTTTGTTAGAGCATATCTTTTATTTGTTTGTTACAGACCACACACCCATATGCTGACACTTCTCAGGACATAAAGCAAAGACGATACCACTCAGCGCCAGTATTCATGCTCATCTTCAATCTGTGCGAGCACTGTTTAATACAACCCATTATGATCTGGCTCCCCCTCTTCATATGATTGTATAAATAAATCTGTTAAACTGGATTCCTTCTCCAACTTTGGTGTTCTTACCGGCACACCCGGACCAGCTTCACCTCATTAGCAACAGCTAGCAGTCCTTACAGTCCTTAGCCCCTCAGCTACATTGGTCCTTCGAGCCGGATACAAGCTGTTCCGGGAACATGCAACAAAACGGTGAAGCATCCTGGGTCCCATCGACTCGACCTAAGAGGCAGCGGAGACCGCCACAGTATCTTGAGGACTATGAGGTTTGTCCAGTGAGACAACAGACACAGGTTTCATCTCGTACAAGTTTGTTACAGCATATGCATGGGCTAGAGGGGAGGAGCTCTCACCATGAGGGAGCAGCTATGATGACGCCCGCTGAAAGAACACATGTCACAAGGTCCCCTCTTCAGGTTTAGTGGGACTCCGATATTAGTGAGCATGATGAAGAGTACTCTCCCAGCTATGATACACGTTCAACTGGCCGACATGAAGAATGGACAGACACTCCGACACCCTTTGCAGAGGACGAAAATGAGCTGTATGATGCGTAGAGAGAACACATCATTATGCCGATCTGAAGAGAACAGGCAGAGCGGCCATGCACAGCTTTGGAGTATTCAGAGGGAAATGAATTCACCTGTAGCCTCGGTTAGGACACAGCAGGGAGCACGACAAGAATCGTGGCCAGTACCACCCCCTCCTATAAAGGATCACTTTCCTGCCCAAAGGGAAGAAGAGGAGTATGACGACTGGCTTCCGCCTCCACCATGGCCCTCTGCTGAACCACCGTCAATGCCTCCAGAGGGTGAGGAGACACAGATGGTCACAATGATAGATAGAATGATGAAGGAACTCCAGCTAATCAGAGATAGTGCTGTATCTAACTCAGCAACTAGAAGTCATCTGTCTTCAACCCCTAAGAGACCACCAGCTAGGAAGTTTCATGATACTCAGCCTCTGACTCACTGGTCGCATTTCTACTCACCAGGCACCAGCTCTCCTCCTGTCATGGACTCGGCTAAATCTGGGCCTCCACCTAAACGCGTACCAGGACCTCATATGAGTCATCGTACCCCCTCTCAAGACGTACCATACCAGCCTTTATCAGCTATGGTGAAGGAAAAGGAATACCATGGGCCAATGCCAAATATTCCCCTCTTCATCCATAGGGACCCCATGGAATTCTCCCGCCTGAAGCTCGTCCTAATGAATCTGTTGCCAAGGGATGCCACTGAGCTCTTCAAATATCAGGTTCTCGTGGACCATCTGAGGTTGGAGGAGGCTTGCCTTATAGCCGACTCATACATCAATTCGCCTATGCCGTACTCAGACACAATGGCCGCACTGAATGAGAAGTTCGGGCAGCCACATCAAGTCGCCTTAAAGAGAATTGCTGCTGTCATGGACTCACCAGAGATAAGGCGGGGTGATACAGCAGCCTTTGAGAAGTTTGCTTTGCATGTTCAGTCGTTAATGGGCATGTTAAAGACCCTGGGCTCTGATGGAGAAGTTGAGCTGAGATGCGGCTCACACGTTGCACGTTGCTCACGAAACTTCCGCCTGAGTTGAGGGCAAATTTGCGACGTCAGATGTTCCATCGACCTGGCTCTACTCATACCCTGCTTGACTTAGCAGAGTGGCTCCAGTATGAGTCATGGTGTCAAAGTTATGACACCCCATCCGACACCCGAGTCCAAGGGTCACTGAGCCACAAAGCTGAGAAGCGACACAGTAGATCAGCGGCTACCGTGCTACATGGGGCAGAGAGCTCTGGAGATAGTAAGGCCACAAAGCAAGATGGTCAGAGTTCCTCAGATTTCAAAAGGAGAGGCAAGATAAAGCAGTACTGCCCATATTGTGAGAGTTCAGAACATTTTCTGAATAAGTGCCCAGCCATTCAGAAGTTCACAAGGGAGGAAGTCATAGAGTGGATCAAGGTGAATAAAAAATGCTGGAGATGTGGGAGGTCCCACCAAGCTGCACAGTGCGACCTCAAAAGACTTTGTGACCTGTGCTAAGGAAAGCACTTGAGAGTTCTCCACAGTGTGAACACCCGTCCCGCTGCAGAGCCACCCAAAGTAGAGAGTTGTCTAGTGAACAACGGTACCGAGGTTCTTTACCTGGACCAGCCATCAACTTCCACTCGTGTCCTATTAAAGATTGTGAGAGTGCTTCTTCGGAACAAGGACCGTACTCTTGACACCTACGCGGTATTGGATGATGGATCGGAACGCACGATGCTCCTTCCAGAAGCTGTTGACCGACTTGGTTTGCAAGGTAGACAAGAGGATCTTGTCCTTCGCACAATACGACAGGATGTCCAAACATTGAAGGGATCATCCGTCTCATTCTGCATATCACCCCTTGCACATCCCAGAAGAAGCTTTCAGGTTGCAGAGGCGTTCACTTCATAGCGCCTCAGCCTGGCGGATCACTCATATCCCATCTCCATGTTGAAGAGGAAATATAAGCATCTAGCGGACCTCCCTATCGAACCATTCGAGCATGTCAAGCCACTTGTATTGATAGGAGCTGATCACCCCCATCTGCTCACTCCAGTCGAGCCAGTGAGGTTAGGCCCTCCAGGAGGACCGGCAGCTATCCGTACAAGACTGGGTTGGACGCTTCAGGGGCCGACTCACCTCATCCAGTGGATAGCATGCGCACAACAGTGCCTCCTTACCAGTGTTTCACCGCAGACAACAGAGTTGATGAGGAATGTTGAGAAACTCTGGCAGATGGATGTGCTGCCTTTTCAGAGTGACAAGATGGCAGTGAGATCGAAGCAAGACAAGGAGGCAATAGAGCACCTGGAGGCAAAGACAAGGAGGGTAGAGGTTGGCGGCATCCTACGGTATGCTACTCCGTTGCTACGGAAACAGGACATGCTCCTGTTCCAGGCATCCAAAGAGGCAGTTCTACCGAGCTTGAGGAGTACAGAGAAGAGATTGGCTAAGGACCCTCAACATGCCAGAGCTTACTGTGAGGCAATCAACCAGCTGGTACAATCAGGAGCTGTCAAGAAGTTGGGCCCAGATGAGATCTCAATGACTGGCGAATCATGGTACATACCTCATCATCTAGTTAGCCATAATGGGAAGAATCGGCTTGTTTTCAACTGTTCCTACCAGTTTCGTGGATGAATCTGAATGATGCCCTTCTTCCAGGACCGACCTTGGGCGCATCTCTTCTTGGGGTCCTGCTGCGCTTTAGGCAACAAACAGTTGCAATTAGTGGAGATATCAGGAGTATGTTCCACCAAGTCCAGCTTCTGCCAGAAGACCGGCCACTTCTCAGGTTTGTGTGGAGAGATATGAAGCGAGAGGATCCCCCTGATACCTTCGAATGGCAAGTTCTGCCTTTTGGTACCACCTGCTCACCTTGTTGTGCCACCTTTGCTCTTCAACGGCATGCTAGAGATCACAGTGTTCCAGGGGATGGTGTCAGAGACTCTGTAGAGCGCTGTTTCTACGTTGATAATTGCCTTCAGAGCGTGCCAACTGCAGCTGAAGCCAGAGGATTGGTCGACAAACTCAGGGAGATTCTGGCATCGGGTGGATTTGAGATCCGTCAGTGGGCATGTAACATCCCAAGTGTCATCGGACATCTGCCAAAGGAAGCAAGGTCGGACAGTATGGAGCACTGGCTCTCACATGATGACACCGGTCTGTCCGAATCAGCTCTTGGACTTAGTTGGCATTGGGAATCAGACATCTTGGGGTATAAGAGCCACCCACTGGACTATTGCATACTGACTATGCGCAACGTGTATAAAGTTCTAGCTCGGCAGTATGACCCTCTGGGTTTCATATTACCCTACACAACCCGCGCCAAGTTGCTTGTCCAAAGCATGTGGGATAAGCACCGTCACTGGGACGACCCCCTCCTCCCTCAGGAGCTCCAGTTAGCTTGGAAAAAGTGGGAAGACGAACTCTATCTGTTGCCTCACATAACCTTACCTCGATCTTATGTTCCAGCTCACGTGGGTCAAACGGTTGTCTCTAGACAGATCCACATATTCAGCAATGCGTCAGAGAAAGCCTATGGCTCTGTTTCTTACCTGCGGACCAAGGATGCCCAAGGCCAAGTCTACCTGTCATTCCTGGCAGCGAGATCAAGAGTCGCTCCCCGGCGACGACACTCCATTCCACGTCTAGAGCTCTGCGGTGCCCTAACAGCAGCCCAACTGGCAAAGATGTTGGAAGGGGAGCTGACCTTGAAGATTGATAAGACTATACTTTGGAGTGATTCAACCACGGTGCTTACCTGGCTGCAGTCGGAGTCGTGCCGTTTTAAAGTATTTGTGGGCACCCGTGTAGCTGAAATTCAGGAGCTCACAGAACCCAGCGCCTGGCGTTATGTGGACTCCTCACTGAATCCAGCCGATGATGTCACGCGGAGTAAGACTCTTGGGGAGCTCGCCGTGCCTAATCGCTGGAGCCAAGGGCCCCCTTTCCTCCTTAAGGGACCCAACGAATGGCCATCTCAACTACCTAGGCTGCCTGATTCAGATTTGTCAGAGTAAAGGAAGTCAGTTTCCTGCGGTATTGTGACTAACAGTGACTGGCCATGTTCTCTAAAAGGTGGCCAACACACTTGGAAGGATCTGGTTGAGGCTACGGTGCGTGAGCTTCATGGGGTGGCTGGACTGGGTAGCGCTGTTACTGCTTCAGATTATCATCAAGCAGAAATGGTAATCTACAAGAGAATTCAGCAAGACTGCTTCCCAGAAGAACTGCACCACCTCAAGAAGGGCAAGTCAGTACCAAATAGTAGTCGCCTACTTACCTTGTCCCCAGAGTTAGACCCTAAGGAGGCGATCATACGTGTTGGTGGTAGATTGCGGCGGGCTGAAGCGCTCGATTCTGCTTTTAAACACCCGATCGTCTTGGATCCTAGTCATCCAGCCACCAAGCTACTTATACAGGACTATGACACTCGTCTCTGTCACCCTGGACCTGAACGTGTATACGCAGAAATGCATCGCACTTTCTGGATCCTGCGCGGGAGAAAGGCAATCCGTCATATCGTCGCTGTCGGGCGGAAACCTCGTATGTCCAAATTTGGTCAATTTCATATTTTTTCACAAATCGATGCTATTGGTCAGTCCCCACGTGGTTCTGTTATTTTTACAAATTTTTAACCAATCTAAAGTGTTGAAAATAGCTTGAGAGCAAATCTCGTAACTCCATTGGACACTTCAACTATCTGAGAATCCTCGTAACTCCACCTCTTCTTCACTCCGCGGTGGGAGCTTACGCGGCATAATCCGGCATTTTGTCTCCTCAGGATTGAACGTCGCAACGATAAGAAATCCTCGTCGAGCAACACGTAAAGCAAGCCTTAACTCTGATTTTATCTGTGTTAAACTATGATATCAGTTATTGATGTATTTTAAATGTCTACGTATTATAGGCTTATTATTACTAGGCTTATTATACGTGTGCATTGTTTTAAAATGTATCTAATATAATACTTGAATTGAAATAAATGTTTTGGATACCAGCATTAAATTATTGTTTTTATTATTATTTTACTGACTCGAAGTTGGCACTGTGCATGTAAAATACCCCAAGTAGCAGGTTTTATTTATGGGAGAAAAAGGGTCTGTCTACTGGCGCCAGTAAGCCTATCATTGCATAGCTCTGTCTGTTTTTTAGACAATAACGAGTGAAAATAGTTAGGTTAGATACATTTGAGTAGGCTTGTTTTGTTAAAAATCGATAGCTGTAATGCTTCGGTGCAGAAGGAAGCCCGTGAGCCACGAAGGTAAGTTTGCGTGCAGATTAGGCTAATTTCCACCTATTATTAGACAGCTAACGTTAGTCAGCTCATCATTTTTTTTTCTGCTTCACTTATAGCTCTTAAACCTTTAAAATGGAGTTTAGGAAGATATATGTAACCACAGTCGTTAGCTTTGGTTAACTATTGAAGCCTTTTCTCTTGTCAAAAGGCTCAACGCGACCGCCGACTTTGTTTGCGTGCAGATTAATTTCCGCCTATTTTAGACAGCCTAGTATTTTGGTATTGCGCACTCATATCTCTTAAACGTTTAAAATGGAGTTTAGGAAGATGTATGTAACCACAATCATTAGATTTGAATAGTTCTTAAAGCCTTATCTCTTGTCAAAAGGCTCAATGCGACCGCAGACTTTGATGAACACTGCCGGCAGCAGCGACGTCTGTGTCTGTACCATTCTAATCAATGACAGCGTAACCTCGTATCTCCCCGCTCCCAAGTCATAAAGCTTGTATCTCCGATTAAACATGATTTTGCGGAAATGTTGTGTTAATGTTGGTATACAACAGTATATGATAGAAATATAAGTTATAATACCAACTTTAACGACACAATGTTTAATAACTCAAAAAATATGCAGTTTTTTTAATTTCCTGAAAAATAATGGTTTTGGAGATACGAGGATTCCGCCCGACAGCGACGATATACAACATCTCTGTAAGGAGTGTAGAAGTTGGAAGGCCAAGCCATCGGTGCCCAAGATGTCAGACTTACCCGTGGCCCGTCTGCGTCTATATAAGCTAGCCTTCTATTCCACGGGTGTAGACTGTTTTGGGCCTTTCCAGGTGAAGTTGGGACGCCGCTCTGAGAAGAGATGAGGCATTATTTACAAATGTCTCACCACAAGAGCGGTGCACCTGGACCTCTTACACAGCTTAGATTCAGACTCGTTTCGAATGAGCCTCAGGAGATTCATTGCCCGTAGAGGTACGCCGGCTGAACTCTACTCGGATCAGGGCACAAATTTCAAGGCAGGAGAGAAAGAGCTTTGTGAGACATTTGATGGTCTATCCTCAGAGCTTCAGCAACTTCTAGCGAAGCAGAAGATTGCCTTCCACTTCAACCCCCCGGCAGCATCCCATTTCGGTGGGGCATGGGAGCGAGAGATAAGATCGGTCAAATCTGCTTTGTATACAGTTATAGGAGCTCAGCCGGTCTCCGAAGAAGTACTCCGTACCGTCTTGTTGGAAGTTGAGGCGATACTGAACACAAAGCCACTGGGATATACCTCAGCCAATATAGCAGATCTGGATGCAATCACTCCGAACATCCTCTTGATGGGGCGGCTGGATGGTGCTTTGCCCCAGGTGGTATACAACAAGAGTGAAGGCTTGAGCAGGAGAAGATGAAGGCACTGTCAGGTCTTGGCAGACCACTTCTGGTCTAGGTTTATAAGGTACTACTTGCCCACCCTGCAGCCTCGACAGAAGTGGCATACCACCAATGTGGATCTTGCGGTCAACTCTGTTGTTCTGATGATGGACCCACAGCTTCCCAGGGCTCTTTGGCCAGTCGGCAGAGTGACTAAGGTACATCAGAGCGCTGATGGTCGTGTAAGGTCAGCAGATGTCCGGATCAAGGACAAAGTCACCCGGACACAAGGACACCAGTCTCATCGCCCTCCCAGCTATCCCAGATTCATAACGGATTCCGTCGTAGTGCCTATGGAAGAGGCTGAGCAGTGAGCCTTTCTCAGGAGCAAATTGTATGCAATTTGGGGGCGGCTGTGTGAAAGTCTCACTAATGACACTGATTTACGACGTGGATGGATAAGAGCGCTCTTTTCCCGGTTGCGGGGACTCTTATTTTGACGGAACGCAGCTCATACGGTGGAGTGCTTCAGAGTGCGCGCGCGCCGCGATCCAGTCTTGCATCAGCCGTCATCTTCAGCGAGAACGAGCCCTGAAATTCCCTGACTAAATGCAGTTTTTGATCTTCATTATATTCCTTTGAGTGTTTAAAGTTGTGTGTGTCCAGAGAGAAAGTGAGTACTGTAAATTTCACTGTTACTCGAGCTGAGTTGATTGTTGTTTGCTGAGATAGAGATGTGAAAAGAGTTATGACACAAAATGCTAATGTGCTAATGTGAAGTAACGTTATAGAAGTATTTGAGTTTTCATCCAGTACAGTGTAATCATGTAAGCTGTGTATTATGTTTCATGTTCTGCTGTATTCAACGGCAACATTGTGTTGATGTTTTGGGGAAGCCAGTATTTTTAATGCCATTTATGTTGTTATGAGTGTGATTGTGCAAGAAAGAAGCATTGTTTGTTAGAGCATATCTTTTATTTGTTTGTTACAGACCACACACTCATATGCTGACACTTCTCAGGACATAAAGCAAAGACGATACCACTCAGCGCCAGTATTCATACTCCTCTTCAATCTGTGCATAGAGAGCACTGTTTAATACAACCCATTATGATCTGGCTCCCCCTCTTCATGCTTGTATAAATAAATCTGTTAAACTGGATTCCTTCTCCGACTTTGGTGTTCTCACCGGCACACCCGGACCAGCTTCACCTCATTAGCAACAGCTAGCACCTTACAGTCCTTAGCCCCTCAGCTACAGTACACTTTCCGGATGCTGGATTACCCCCTTGATGGTGCCTAGCGAGCACTGAGTGCACCACTAATGACAGTCCTACCAGAAACAAACCCTACATACTGTAGTTCCAGGAAGAAAAGTAGCTATTACTAAACACAGGCCTAAATGTACTATAAAAATCAGAAAACGGTTTAGATCAAAATAAATGTATTAGTGGTAGTTATTAGTCTATTTTCCATGTTTGGTTAGATGGATCTGTGTAATTAATGACTAAATAATCATGTGCCATTCCAATTATTAGTCACAAAGCTTCAGAGGACAGATTATATTACAGTTTAAATTATGGCAGCATTAAATCATATGTTTAATTCAAATTTAGATTACTTCTTATTTATTCTTATGGAGCCTGATTGATTTAGTTCACCCCTAAATGTTAATTAATGCATTAACTATCAAACATGTACTAACATGTTTAAGGCTGCTGTTATTCATGAATCATTATGACTCCAGTCGTAGTTAAGGATCGCTCTTCATTGGTTCATGATTAGTTCATATCTTCACTAATCATGAGTTCATGTTGAAGTAACTATTAATTCAGGTATTAGTACATGATTATTTATGCCCTGTTATTCTAAAGTGTTACCTCGTAGATATTTGTGAAAAATAGCTGTTTGAGTGTGCACAGATTTGAACTTCGGATTCTAAGTGGGGAAAAAGTAGACCAGCCGGGTATCTTTGGAATACTCATTTCAATATACTACGATTTGGGAAACAAATTCTAATTTCGAATACCATTTAGGACAGATAGTATGCGAATTGGGATGCAGCATGCTTACTTTCTACACCACCAAGGGTTAAAAAAACATGCTAACCAGTCAAACCTGGCACCCTTAGATGTTTGAGTGTATACTTAATCACTAAGCAGGTCTGAGTGATTACTAGAGAACGTTTGGAAATGATCTGCTGACAGCACAGTATACATCAATAATATGAGAAACAGCACACAATGTAATGAATTAAAATAGCAATATGCTACATTGTTGTCACATGATCTCATTACCTCAAATTATTTCACATCCAAATTTTAACTGTTTAAATGAGAGGACAATTTTTTCACTACATTTCTGTCAAGGTACTTGAGAAGAAAGTAGTAACGTCAGTTGGGATGATTTTGGTTGGAAATGAAGTCAGGTTGACGTTAGAACCCAACTGATATTGGTTTGACGTCAACCCAATTTACATTTTCAACCACAATACAACGTCTGTCCAACACTGGAGATTGACAATCTGACGTTGGATTCTAACATCAACCTGATTTTCATTTTCAACGTTGGGTTTGGTCTTCTAAATGCGAATTGTCTCATTGTTTTGGAGCACACTGGCTTACAGATAAAAGTAACCCAGGTGAAAAAGACGTACTGTTAAATGTATTAAAAATGCATTAAAGTATATTTGTATTGTACTAAAAACATATTCAAGTACATTTTTTTATACATTTAATAGTACGTCTTTTTCACCAGGGAAGGCTAACATATTCATACTAAAAGCCAAAACATTGCATAGAGACTTTAAATAGGGCACTATTTGAGGGAAGTTGGGAACAGCCATTTGGGTGTCCAAAACCATTGTGGACATTGAGTGCACTTAATCTCACATTCACTCCCACTACTGGAACTACTCTAGAAATTTATATTGATATGAGGCAATTTTAGACAACCAATATCTGATTGGCGTGAATATTATAGTCTTCTCAACTAGATGTCAACTTTTTTTTTTTCACCTTGTAGGATGTTACAACAGGGTCCCTGTTTGATAGAACCTGCTAGGGGTGACTAATGGCAAAAACAAGGTATTTACATGCATCACATTAGTATGCAATAAGAGTCTGGATGACACTGCAAAGAGTGGTCATGTCTGCTCTACCTGTTTGTTAAACATTTGCGTTTTATTTGTAATACTCAGTCACTCCATGTATGAGAGAATTGAGCTGCCATGTACCTGCCAATAAACACCGGCTTTGCAGTCAAGTTTGACCAAAATTGGGGTAAACGGCTACAAGACCACTAAAAGCAGCAGAAAAAAAAAAAAAAAAAAAAAAAAAAAAACCTTGACTAGGGAGCACAAATCAACCACTGTGTTTAGGTTTCTAAATTTCCCAATCTGATATTAACTTCAGGAAATAAGCTAGGAGTTGTGGGTTCCACATGGCTTAAAATTAATTACAATACTCGAATTCAAAACATGAACAGTTTATTCACATCGAAAAAATTAAGCTTCATGATAGTTACAGGAACATGGCCACATGGGGACAGTGTTGCTCATATCTCATACCCCAGCTTTCATCTGACTGTGCGGTGGCAGAGGTTTCTCCAGGTGGTGACCCACAGTGAGACCAAAGGGGGAATCAGCCTGCTTTTCATGAACTTCAGGCTTCAGCTGAAAGCCTTTCACCTTATCAAAACTTTCTACAGGTGGGAAGGAGAGAGGTGCTTCGTTTAAAAGACCTTGAAGACGAGTACGCCAGCCTTTCAACAGGCTGTCACGAGCCTCAGCAGAGAGATGTGTGGGTGCCCAGAAGACCTGTGGTGCGAGGACCTGGAAGCCACAGTAATTGAGGACACCATTCTACAAAAGAAAACATTAGCACAGCAGTCCCAGGTTAGTATGACATGCAAAAATCAAATAGTGCAAAATTAAGCCTGGTTAAGAGAAAATAATAAGGGATGAAGCTTCTTGCCTGAACTGGCCACAGAGTAACATTCATATCTCCATTGATCCCATTGGAGCTGAACATGGTCTCATGGGAACCAGTAGTGAATGATAACATGGCTTTCTTTTCCTGACACAAGTTAAAAAACCCACTCACCTATTAATAACCCACTCACATTTCATTAAATAACCAACATTTAACCTTTTCTGATTAGCGCATGTAATGAGAGATTAGTTTATGATTTGTAGGCCTTACCCTGAAGATGCCCGCACTGTAGTGCTTTTCCGAGGTGTATGCAAAACCAAGGGTAAGAACCCGATCCATCCAGCCTTTCATGATGGCAGGAACCGAGAACCAGTACATGGGAAACTGCAAAAGAAAGAGAAAAACTAAGAACTACAAGTACCCAAAAGCAACAAAAATAAATTAAACGAAATCCGATTTCTGATATATAGAAGCTTTACCTGAAAAATAACAATATCTGCTTCTTTTAGTTTCTTGTGCTCCTCTACAATATCAGAAGCTAGTCGTCCCTCCTGCCAGGCCAGCATGGTCTCCTCTCCATAGCAGAAATGTTCTGGGTTCTTCACTGCTCCTGAAACAGAAAATTGTGCAAGACAGCCATTGCGCTCCAATAAAGGCAAAAGTTTTTAAGTTTAATATTTTCTAAACAAATTATAACACTGCCTCCACACCAGTAATATCCTCCTTGGTTGCTGTGGCCTCGAATTTCATTTCATACAGGTCAGACACAAGAACATTACAGCCCTGTTTCTTCAGCACATCTACAGCAGCATCTTTAACAGCCGCATTGAAAGATCCAGCACTCTGGTGCGCATACACGATCAACACTGTCTTTGCAGCTGGAAAAAAAAAAAAAAAAAACACAAAATCAAAAAAAAAAAAAAAAAAATCAATCAACTGCAACAACAAAAGAAACAAACAAACATAAACTGCAGCAACAAAAGAAACAAACAAACATAAACTGCAGCAACAAAAGAAACAAACAAACATAAACTGCAGCAACAAAAGAAACAAACAAACATAAACTGCAGCAACAAAAGAAACAAACAAACATAAACTGCAGCAACAAAAGAACATACCCATGTTTCTCACCCACAGGTCTCAGAGCATCAACTAAAACAACAGTTTTGTGAGCTTATTTTAAAACCACAATCACCTGAGCACAGCTGAAAGTAATTTACTAATCAATTAGTGTTGGCAGGCTAGAGGCTTTCCAAAAACAAAAATCTACAGCAAAAAAGTTTAACAAAAGTGATTATTAACTGGATGTATTTCTTCTTAAAAGCGGCATATGAATCGTAAAAAACAAAACAAACAAACAAACAAACAAACAAAAAAAACCCCAATAAACTAGAATCGCATTATGCCTGCTAAGTTTACCTTTTTACCACTAGATGTCAACATGCACCAGCAACTGGAGCTATAGACATAGACGTCTATTAGGGTTAGAGCCATACAAATAAAATACCTATATAATAAAGATAAAATATAATGATAAAGATAAAAAATAGGCCAACTATCAATTTGGTGACTCAGTTTAGACAACGAGCTGTTTTGCTTAGAAATTGTTTGTATCACCCAGGTTATAATTATGACTACAATTCTGCTAGGGAAAAGGGAAACTTTTCTGGTCTTTGGTGTAGTTTGTGTTTTTTTAACTGGTTAGGATTGATGATGTGCTTGAGGCCACCTAAACCGGACACTTGGTCAGGCTGAGGCTAGTTAGACTATAGCAATATATTTTGCTATAGCAATTATAGCACTGCCCAAGCAGTGCTTTTTTTCACTTCAGAATGAAATCCAGCAGTTTATTATTGCGAAAGGCGCGTAAGCACATGGGTATGACTTTAAGAAGTGCAAGATAAGGTTTCTGTTTTTAGCAGCAGACTCCCATGATTAAAAATAGCGAAGAGGGTCTGCGAGTGCGAGCCCTAAAACTCCCCCAAAAGACGCTCACAGTCCATCCGCGCAACAATGAACTGAAAGAAAACTTTTAACCCAGCGGTTATACTGACAATCACACTGTTAAAGAACCCAACTCTCTAGGCAAACAAACTCTAGTCTAGATCATTTACAGCCATTTTGGCAGCTCCTCAGAGGCGACACGTGTGTCATGAAAAGGCGTTTGCGCTCTCAGCACCGGTGACTCTTCAGTCTTTCTCAGTACAGCACTAGGAAGAGTGCAAAAAGACGGATGTAACACAATGAACCGCGTCGCGAACGACACGACGTAGCCTCGCTGTTTTTTGTTTTTTTTTGGTTAGAGTTGGAAACGTGTTTTCTTTTTCTTATGCCTCTGCTGAAGGAATAACTCTCCAAAGGATCGGTTCTCACGCGTAAAGGAGCGTGTGTTTCTCGGAAAGATTTATTAAAGGTTACCAATGGGGTCTCAAGGGCCAGGACGTAAAAGAACCACCAGCAAAAATGGTTTGACTGCCGAGGAAGATGCCCTCAACGTAATCGCAAAAGAGGTAAATTGATCTCATAAGAGATAAACTAATGTAATTGTCTCATTTGCAGAATTACAGGGTTAAACTCCCGTGGAAAATACGAAAATCACATGGTTCTACATCCTGAGTCAGTTTATTTATTAAACCAAAGAGCATTACACAGTTTCACAAGTATCCAATTAACATAACAGAAGCCTAACTAAGGTAAAGTCCATGCTTTTGCCCTCACGTGGCCCTGCATTGTTCATATTTTATTATTATGTACAAGTTGTAGATCATTTCCTTATGTCTGCTTCCTCTTAGTGTTTTTAGTTGCTTTCGCCTATCTACAAGTTTCTGAACTGTTTTGGTCAAAGGTGTTCTTTTTCTGCATCATAGCAGTAATGTGTTTGAAAGTGCTAGCAGTGTGCAACATAAGCTGAGTTTGATGTGCTGGAACAGGTGTTTGGGTCATGGTGGAGAGAACCTTGATTTGAGTGCTTAGGAAATGATTTTGGCCAGTCAGATCTTCGACTGACATGATGTTCCTTCCTTGCACACCCATAGTGACAAGTAAAGAGTGTAATAGACTGTTATACATATCATTTGTAGCTAATGTTTCATTCTATTATTAGTAAGTGTGTCTCTGCTTGAGACATCATGCTTAGTAGTAGGCAGGATAGAGGCCTTCTCACTCTACTGTCAGCATGCACTGTACTCTCAGTTTAGAGTGAGAAATACAGTCAGAGAAGCATGTTATATTTGTGTGTAATATGCATCTGTTTAGATACATTTATTATTATTATTATTATTATTATTTTATTATTTTTTAATTTATGCAGTGGTTTTAGGGGAAGTCTGAGTTACAGTATGAAACACTCATTGGTGTTTATGCATTATCAATAAGCTAAAATATTTAATACATGCACAAGTGTCAGAGGATGTGTAAAACTTTGATAGACTTTATTGATCCCACACTGGGGAAATTCACTTGTTACCCCAGCTACAAATTCAGACAAAATAACAGGTGAGAAAATACACAAAAAGTGCTATATGATGTTGTTATTGCAGTTAAAGAGTCTGACTGCTGATGGAAGGAAGGACCTATTTGAAGTGTTTAAAAGTAGCCTAACTTGACAATTGCCCATTTGTAAGAGTGCATTTTGTTTTCTGTAGCACATTGAGTTGATCTCTAGTAACAAGTGAGCATGTGGATAAAGAGAGATTCAGGTTAAACACACCAATGTTGTGGAACATCGAATCAGGAAGCATCTTTCAGTCTCACATTTGTATAATTTCAGCATGACCGCTAAAGGTTTTTTTTTTTTTTTTTGATCAAACCTGTTTCTCTTGAAATGGAAATTATTTTTTTAGTATTCTCCCATGTGGCTTTGCAACAGAGCTTTTGCAAATTTAATCAGCGAGGTCACGTAAGGTCTCATAGAGCTTCTTTCTGAGCAGGTTTAGTTTCAGTTAGACGATGACAAGATACTGTGGTCTAACCCTTTTTTTTTTTTTTTTTTACTTGCTGCTTGGCACGTTTTCAAGGGTTTTTGAATGCCTTTACAAATAAGCTAATTATTAAAATTTTCCTAAGACTTTTTTAAGGTTTATATTTCTTTCAGAGCCACTTTATCAACTTTTGAGGGCCTATTTCAGTATTTACTTCCTGTGTTCCATGCATGTCCCACATTTATTCACCTGGTACCTGCATTTGTTGCTGATATAGGCTGCCGTCCCACACTTGCTGCTCTCTGACAGGCTGGTATGTTGGCCCTCATGTGATCGTTGATTCTCTAACAAGAGCTTTAAAAATAGAAGGCCCTCAGGGCAGCTGTTAGTGCAGCCTCAAGACCAGACATGAAGTTCTGGGGGGCCATTACAATGAGCAGAATAGGGAACAGGGGCATCTGATGATGGATGCTATGGAAACACATGCTGATAACATCTGCATTAGTAATCCTTAATGGCTGTGCTTTTCTGCTGCTCTCTTATGTAGCTAAGCTGGTAAGAGTGAGAAATGGCCTCAGTAAAACATGAGTCAGTGAAGGATTTCCTGTAAAACAATTTCAACAATTGCTACTCAACACTTTGATTCAGTGTTTTGTTTGTCCTTCTAGTTACACAGATTAAAATTGTGGAATCTGGTAAGACAAACGCATGACATAAATAGATTGTTTTCAGCTGTGGTTCATGACCACATTCCGCAAAGTTTTGGCACATACTGAAAAAGTTTCTTACAACAACACTCCTCATTTATTAGATGAGGTATTTAAATTTAAATGCAGACCAACTTCAATGATGCATATAATTTACATTTATAATAATATTATAAAATACTTATTTTAAGTAAATGCTTTTATTTTGAACTTTCTATTCATCAAATAATCCTGGAAAAAGGTATCATGTTTTTTTTAAACAAAAATATTAAGCAGCACAAGTTGCACAACTGTTATCAACACTGATAATAAGAAATGTGACCTGAGCAGCAAATCAGCGTATTAGAAGACTGGAGTAATAGTGCTGAAAATTCAGCTGAATTAAATTACATTTTTAAACATAGAAAACAGTTATTTCGAATTGTATTAACATTTCACATTTCTACAGTCAGGGGAGCAGCCTGTGCTTTTATTAAGCCAATTATTAATTAAGCCAGAAAACTAGCCAGTCAGAAATGCTCTCCGCTTGTAAACCATTTTGTGTGCTGACTGATTTATGATGTGATTTATGGCGTAACCATGTCAGTCTGTATGATTAATCAGGACAATGGTTTGTCAAAAGCTCATTTGTCAATGTCACTACCAGTGTTATTTCAAGCAAGATGAAAGTTGATTTCCAGTCTTTAGAGCAATTAACTCACAATAGAAAGTTGAGTTGCTGGCAGGACTGATCCCTACTATGTAAAAGAGGCTTACAGCTGAAAATCGGCTATTGAGACAGACGCATGTTGGCAAGTCTGTTAAAAATGTGTTCAATAGTTTTGTTATAAGAGAATGATTGGATTGGTTTAAAACAACAGAGCTTTTAACTAATTGTGTGAGAATAGTTTTAGTGAGATTAGCACACGGATAGTTCAAAGTAGGCCAGGCTGAGCCAATGTTCTCCATCTTATTGTACACACACACACACACACACACACACACACACAAACGTTCAAAAGTGGTTAAAAAAAAAAATATATATATATATGTATAAAATATTATACAGCAAGGATGCATTAAATTGATCAAATGCACAATAAAACATAATGTTATACAGTTCTGTCAAATAAGTGCTGGTATTTTGTTCTTCCTGTTTATCAATGAATCCTGAAAAAATATTAAGCACCACAACCGTTTTCAACATTGATAATAATAAGGAATGTTTCTTGAGCACCAAGTCAGCATGAATGATTTCTGAAGGATCATATGACACTGAAAACTGAGGAGTATTGATGCTGAAAATTCAGCTTTGCCATCACAGGAATAAACTACATTTTAAAATATATCACAGTAGAAAACAGTTATTTTAAATTGTCACAATTACTGTTTTTACTGTATTTCTAATCACATAAATGCAGCCTTGGTGAGCATAGAGGACTTCTCTCAAAAATATTTAAAAATCTTACCAACCCCAAATATTTGATAGTGTAAACTAGCTTGTACTTAACATTTCTCATTGCTAACAGTCTCAACATTTCAAAAATGATTGTGTTAAACTTCTCCACTGGAAGCTACTAGCAAGCTCAGTCATTGGATGACACTGTGACAGTGCCAGAATGCATCTGAGATGCTTACAAGCAGATTAGGATGCCAGGCTTTGTGCTCTGGAGGGTGTTTAGATCATTAATCTGGGCTCAGACTTTGGATTGTGGGATGAGAGCTGTTTGTTAATCTAAACTCATTGTCAGGAGCAGTTTTGTATTTCTGCATTCAGAAGAAGAGTCCTGACATCATAATACATAATTTGTGTGCCCACACACAAATATGGGTTTATGAATAATACCAAACACAGTAGCGCATTGACGCATTATCACCTGCTTATCACTGGTCAATGACAATCATAAACAATTTTTCTGCCTCCCTCAGGATAAGCTCTGAGTGCCCCCAAGGTTAAACGTGCACTGGATTGTATTCAACAACGCAGTTTTCTTCAAGAGCCTTGTTGCAGAACTGTTTATACATGTTGAAGCAAGACATTGTGTAGAAAACTCTCAAATAATGTCAGCACACTTAAGTCAGAAACCTTTTTCGCATGCTGATATCTTTCACCAAGAATGGAACCTCTCCATATAAGGACATGGATTCAGAAAGGGTTTTCTTCCTTTTTCCTGACGTCACTGATGGGCCCCTGAAGATTGTTATCACAATTGCTTTCCTGTTTATTCTCTGCTGTTGGGATGCATCCCATTTAAAGGAGTAATGCGGAGTCCATATTTCTAGTGCTCTTTATGCTGATTGGTCAGGATGTTTGTGTATAAGCATAGTTGCTGCGATAACTGCTTCTTAGGCATAACTCCTATTTATTTATTTAAAGGTCTCTTTCTCTTCTTTTCTGTATTTCACCTCTACCTTGTTTACTTATCTTTTTTGTTTGTTACTTGAATTTAGTGTTTTAAAACTAGCATTGTGTACTATGAATATTTCCTCTTGCGACAAATTGGTTGCGATGTTCCTCATTTGTACATTAACAAAAAATATAATGGCATAGTTTATTATTAGGTTTTAGTATCCATTTTATTTAAATCATATTTTCAAATGAAAATCAGCATAAATATGTAAATTGTAAAATTAGTTAAATTTAATCAATTAAAAAGCATGAACATGGTTAAATATGGCTAGCTGTGGAACAAGTAAGATTCATATAAATAAAATGTATGATGTTTGATTTATTAATGATAAATATATAACCTGGTTATTGTGTATACTGTTTAAAAGTACTATTACAAAAATCGCATTCTTGTTTCATTTATGTATGACTGACAAATATGCATCACATTACATACAATTAAAATGCATACATCTTACATTTAGACATAAGTATTTTTTAGTGTTAGTTGATTTATATAAGTGTCTAAATGAGTAAATGTAAACAGGCCTATAAGGTGATGCTCCTAATTTTAGTAGTTCAACAGTTTATAGCAAGGTCAAAGAGGGTTTTCAGTGACCTAGCACCATACAATGATGCTTTCTGTTATAATCCTCAGAATAACCAACAATGACTTATCTTTAAAATAAGGTACATGGTAATCCTACACATATACGTCTTATCTGTGAAGTCTTGTTTTATTGTTTTTTTCTCCCTTTTTTAAAAAGCGTTAAACTTGTATTCCCTTAAGTTACATGTCTGCTCAAAAATGTGAAATGCAGTGAGAGAGAAAATGGTTCCTGTTTCATGATTTATTAACTTGGTGTACAAGGTCATGTTGTGGATTTTGGTCTGATAAGACCATTTGCTAAAGGAAAAGGAATTTGGACAAACTCTTGCTCTGGTATCGGATTCGCCATTTGGTGCAAGTTGTTTGTTTATTTGACAAATGTAGGTGTGAAACAGCTTGATGTGTAAAACGTTCTGTTATGTTGCAAAGACACTGCTCATTCCTCTGTATGAAGAAACAATATGTCTTCTGTTTTCCCTCACTCTGACCCTGACTCCAGCTGACCTCTTCATCTCAGAGATTCTAACAAGTGTTGTTACATGAGCACAATATAATGCTAAAGTACGATCATTAAAAATTGAGAAAGGAGTCCACAGACATATTACAATTACTAGGGTTTAAATATCTGGGTTTCCATCTGAATATTTTTATGCAAATTTTAGGATGTCACATAAAAAATGTAGGATAAACAAATACAATTTCCATAAATTCAAAGTGATTCACCACCTTCACCAGTCTGCTGAATGAGTTCTGACAGTGGCCGGTTGCATAAACATAGCCATTATGTTAAGACAGTGTCTTAAGTTCAAGTATGACCCACTAGCAGTTAATCAGATATGAACAGTCTTAAAGAAAATAAATTGATGTCTAAGTTGTAAGACTGTTTTAGAGGTTTATGCAACCGGCCCCTGCTGGTCTCTGACTCGTACTCTTAATCTCTTCTGGAGAAATCTAGAGTGCTATCAGTTCTACTGCATTGTAAACCTAGCTCACCTGTGAGTCATTTTCTTAGGTATTAGAACAGAGAGTAATGAATGCCATTAGAAACCAGAGACCAGTAGATGAGACACTCTTTCACCATCATGCTACTCTCTTCTTATTCCTACATTTCAACAGGCTAGAGTTTCTCTCACAGGTTTGAGTAACTCGTGTTGTCAGTGAAGCAAGCGTTGGTCAAGTACTCTAGGTCTTCTCTTCTGTGAAGAGCTGCTTTTCTGTGCAGTCATCTGAGATGGGCACTCTGGCATCAGAACATCACCCTGCCTGCCTCAGGTTTCTCAGGGTTTAAGGATGAAATGTATCAAAAGGGTTTGCCTGAATAATGATGCAAACGTCATTGGTTGAGACAGAACAGGACCTGTCGAACTGCTCAAACAAAATACTAATGTTTTGATAGCACCGCAGAGCTACAGTGTATGGACTTTTTGGGTCAATATGAATGGCTTATTTATAGTTCCCTCTGCAGAATAATTTGGAACAGCAAAGTATTTAAAGGGATGGGTAAATACCTAAAGAAAATTCCTTCATCATTTACTCACTTTCATGTCATTCCAAACCTGTCTGAATTTCTTCTGCAGAAAGCAGTAGATAATATTTTGATGAATGATTCAACAGTTTTGTCCATATAATGAAAGTCATTTGGGGTCCAAAACAAGAAGACATTTTTAAAATGATCTTCTTTTGCATTTTCACAGTAGACCGTAAGCCAAACAAGCCAAAACGAAAAGAGGGTGAGTAAAAGATGACAACATTTTCAAGTCAAGTCAATTTTATTTGTAAAGCGCTTTTAACAATACACATGATTTCAAAGCAAAATCATGATATTAATGTTTATAATATGTTAACATGGTAGCATTTAGCAAGTTAGCGTTGGGCGATGATACTTTATATTTAGAACTATCCCTTAAACATAGAAAATTTACTTTTCCATTGTCTGAGGTTTATATTAGTAATGGTCACTTAATTTTATCATCTCTTTTCCTTCTTTTTCTTTCCCTACCTTTTTGCCATCATTTTCTCCATTCTCGGAATGACCCAAATTCATGTTCCTAAACACTTTTAGCCCTACATGGTCAGTTTCTTTTTGCTCAAGCTCACTTTTGATATTAAAGCCTGTCACAGATCCTAGGGACTGCTAAAATATGGACCCACCACACACAGATCCGACATTGTATGGTTTATGTTTGACATGGCAGGCTGGCACAATTTATGTAGGTGTTAATATGGGCAGACCAGAAATGTGGCAGACGTCTCCAGTGATCTCATATGTTCCAGTCTCTGGCTCTTACGTTTGTACTGGAGTGAGAAAGACTGTTTATGTCTCATACTGAAGACAGTTAATCCAGTTTACACAGATGGCAAAATGATTCACATTTTGAATATTGAGCTTTCCACATTAAAATGAATGAAACTGGCCAGAGTCTCTTTTGGTTTATATAAGTCATAGTTTTGGAGTTAATAATGCCTAATTTTTTACACTATAGTAAGTTTTGCTTCCAGAGTACTGTCCAAAAACACAGTGAAGAAGGAGCAGTTGTGGACTTCCAGTCATTTGTGTTGCATATCTTCTGTTTGTTCCCTTCATTTTCCATTACAGCTGGTCTATTAGCACTCCCGCTGATTAGCATGTACCCGCTCAGCCTAGCATGCTGGTACAAGAGGCCGTGGGAGAGGGAGATCTGGTGAACTTGGCATCTCCTTCTGTGGTATTTATGTCAATAGATAAGTGCTCTGGACTCTGGCATTCATCGAACTCCCAGGACTTGTTCTGCATGTCTACCTTAAAAGGCACC
Organism: Abramis brama; assembly: GCF_963993115.1. Taxonomy (NCBI): domain Eukaryota; kingdom Metazoa; phylum Chordata; class Actinopteri; order Cypriniformes; family Leuciscidae; genus Abramis; species Abramis brama. The sequence goes on from NC_139970.1 coordinate 26,330,674, forward strand.
AAATAAAGGGTTTTAGTAAAGCTGTCCACAATCATTTGAGACAAATATGTCATTATCTTACAAAATTCCATCTTAGAGTTTATTGAACCCTAAGATGTTCCATGGGTGCTCATATTGCAATTTAGGGGGAAAAAAAGGTCAGTAAGAACAGTAGTTTTTCCCTCAGTAAAAAAAGAATAAAAAATGAATGGTATCTTGTACACTCACATGCATGTAGGATTCCAATGGTCATCATGGGACCTGGAAATGTCAGAGAACTTTATTATTGTGTTTATTATTGTATAGTAGTTTACATCCAAGATGTAGGCGTACCAGCTAGCGCCACACAAACAAAAAAAATTGTCATGTAGTAACTATTTATATTAACATTGATGCAGGCACAACATAAACTTGATGAACAATTAAACAATGTGTTTTATTCCAAAAAAGTCTCTACCAGGCAGCTGTGGAACTAGCTCTTCTTTCCCGTTGAGAACAGCCACGTCACAGAACGTTCATTAAATTAGAGCATTTTGGGTTTATTGATAGAGCCTGCTCCATTTGGGTCATTAAAAATAGCTGTTGAGGAGAGAGTGAGAGGAGAGAGGTGTGTGAAATAGGCCACTTTGTTTTTCTCTTCTGTGATAAGAGTGTGAGAATTATCATGATGGGGGGAAATGCGGATGACCCAGGCTATCATATGCTCACCGTGACAGATATAATGGTCTACTTTGATAACTGCAAGAAGGTAGGCCTTAATATGAATATGGGTTATCAAAAAAAGTTATTAGTTCAGAGAGGAAGAATAGTGCATGCTTTCTTTAAGGTGGGTGGCTGCCTCTATCCTGCTGCTTTTTAGGTGCATATGCACAATTTTATGCATAGAGTGAATAGATTTTGTTTAGTAAAATGTATTATTATTTCCTGTTGATGCAAATCATAGTACATGCACATTATGTCCACATCAGGACCGAGCAGCAGTGATGGGTGTTTGTGCGATCAGCAGTTAGTTCTGTTAATACTGCAGGAAGGGTGTGATCAGGCTCAACTGTGAATGACTCAGCCCTCTAACTTCCTGCTATGGTCAAAAAAGGCATAGTTTTGGTTACCCTGTTAGTCCCACAGTCATAGAGTACATTTATTCCTGCATGTTTTCAGAAGACTCTATTACTCTTTATGTTTAGTCTAAGTTTTTTTTTTTTTTTTTTTTAAGTGAAATATTATTCAACATTTTCAGCAGAGTCAAAGCCATGTTGGCTGGTAATGCTGTTATTTAAAAGCATTACCAAAGCTTGTATGCATGGGTGTATTGTTGTGCTCGTGGAAAATGAAAAGTTATAAACATGTTCAGACAGCTGCTTAAGTGCTGGGGTTTGCTTTGGTAACTTCTCCCTAGCAGTTTATCTACATAATTATCTGCCTTCATTACAACCGTACTGACTAACAAGACATGGTCACACATTTCCTGTTTACAAAGTAGTGATTTTAAATATAAAAGAGAGATGTTTTTAAAAATTTGGACATTTAATTCTGATGTTGTTTGACCGCTGCGCAGCACCGTCATTTAATTAAGTCAAATGGTTTTGTAAAATATCATTGAGGATGTGAAAGGTTACAATTCCAGTTTGCTTGTCCTTAAAAACAAAATTAGAGCTATCATTTACTGTTAGAACTACTAGTACTATAACTATGGTTGAAACTGTGGAAATATTTATTTTGGATCCATGTTTTTTTTTCATCGGTGTTGGCAAAGGGATGCAAGACCTTTGTGGTGAGAAACAGCTGCTTCCTTGGAAAGTTGCTCGACTCCGTTAAGGACGGAAGGCCTCAGTCTGAGACATTAAGATATGATCTGACATTTACTCGGGAACACGTTATTATGGTTTTCTCCATCGGCAAACAAACACAGGAAATCATTTTAAAGCTTTGCATGCATCCCTTCAAGCAGTAATTTCACTATTTTAACCCCTATTCTTTAAATCATACATATTTTGCTGCTTTTTCAGGAATGTGTTGTGGAACTGGTGCAAAACTGGGAATGTTACAGTCACTGCTCTGGTGTAAAGATTATTTGTAGCATGGGATTGTGTGGAAGGAGTGTAGGTGGAGTTAAGGTAGAGACATCACTATGTGAGGGTGTCTGTGATGTAATACTGGAGTTGAGGTTTCTTCTTTTTTTTTCTGGTTGTTGCACATTTTGTGGCGTCATCTACAGGAAGGAAGTGTGCATGTTCTCTCTCTCCCCCTCATGCCTGAAAGGGAGTCTTTTCCTTAAAAGGACTTTCAAAGTGTGATTGTCTAAAGTCACAAATACACGCATGCGTACTCATGTAAACAAACACATTCATAGCATGTGCCATCTGAGGAGTATACAGTTACAGTACATGAAACATTATGACAGTGAGGTACACAAACATATTCATGTAATCACATTTGACATTATGTTTCCTTTGATCCTCCTGTGAATTTTATTTTTTATTTTTTTAAGTTTAGTGCAAAGCTTTTATGTGCTTGTTTTGTGTTTTTTGCATTTACTACATTGCTCATGCTCTCATAGTCATGGTTTAATGAATTTACCTCTCTCTCTTTTTCTTTCCCCCACCCGCCCCCTGCAGGCTGAAGCCCGTTTGGCAGCTAAGAGAGCAGCCCGTGCAGAAGCTCGTGAAATCAGAATGAGAGAACTGGAGAGACAACAGAAAGAGGTGAAGAAACACACAATCACTGTGAGCTTAATCTCGGGTTGAAATTTAGCCTTAGTTTTGCTAAATGTGTTAATTTGTCAAAATATGATTGGTATCAACTTTTATGCACATATTGTTACAATCTATCCATTTATACATCTTATTATCTATCTTATCTAATTATCTGTATAGAACTTAGACCTGATCTCAGTATAAATCAAATATATGTAGAAATATCTTAAAAAGGGCTTTGGCAAATATTCTAGCATGACAGTGCTGTTCCAGCACCTAGATTTGTTTTAGATGCCCACCAGCAAGAGGTGACTTCCTGGAAAAATCCTGGGAAAATCCTTATCTGCTTAACTCCTTCCTGTGCATACGATGGATATGTCCCCTTTGACTGGTGTAATAATCATCACACTTACGAACAGTTTAAGCACTGAAAGCATCTCAAAAACAAATAATCTGCATTACACAATGTTGAAACACAGGAGGAGACCTTTCCAACAGCGTTCAAGAGTGTGTTGAGCTGTAGGCCTTTAAAATTTCAATTTCTTCTATTGAACTACCAGCAGAAAACGCCGCCTTTATTCTCAAAATTAAATCTTGTTGACTTGCTTCTGTACAACGCTGTCAGCCGATTATGTTCAATTTGTTTAATCTTCATCATGATTGTGGGCTCTGTGCTTTGAAGGACATGTTTTGGCTGGGTTAACAGGGATCAGGGTCAGTTAATCACCCCTTGGGTCAGGACCTCCTAAGAGGCCATTTGAACTGCTACATTGGAACTTGAGCCTCAGCTAATACTCAGAAATATCAGTTATATCATGAGCAGTTTGGTGTTTTTAAATAGATTGCTTTTTAAAAAAAAAATTACGGGGTCCAGTGTTGCTTAAGACCCCATTTACTTTTTGCATGGAAAAAAGAGAAGACATTTTTCAAAACGTCTTTCTGACATAAGTTAAATGATGACAGAATTTACATTTTTGGGTTAACTATCCTTTTAAGGTCTATTGACAGCAATTGAAAATGAACAATAACATGCAATTGATTTATTTGGATTAGGTTGTCTGTGGAATTTGTTCAAATAGCATTACCATTCATGAAAAAGCTTGATCTGTCTTTATGCTTATTTTGGTGTAGCACCCTGCAGCTTTACTGCAGGTTTTGTACTTTACCCCAGTTATAGTACAGTTACTGTAAGTCTTTACAAACAGAATTTATAGATGTTTTTGAGTTACTCATTTGATGTGTCAGGCTTTTTGAACTGTAAAGTTCAAAAGGGAGATTTCTTCAAAAAATCCAGCGTCCTAAAGGGAGCTGGATTTTAAGAAAGGTTTGGTTCCAATAGGTGTATGATTGATTCTGTGTAATTAGTCATTTAATGCACTATGACTGCTCAGGCTGCACACACAGGTATGTATGGCATGGGTTCAGTAGCACGAATACAAACAAATTGTAGATATTTAGGGACATTTGATTAGGTGCTTGCATATGAATGAACTGTTGCTCAGGGTTCGTCAGAAGTGAATGGAAAACCAGAAACTCACACTGTGAGCTCAGACGCAACAAACTTATGTAATGAAGATAAACACAGCCTTTACGCATACCCAGGTCACACTTGAAAGATTAGCTAGTATTCAGAGTTAAACCCGGTCTGATCAGGAGGTGTGTGAGAATGTTAAGGGTGTGCGCTTTGTGGCTTTAAAATTCCAGCCAAGTATTAAAGTAGATTATGAGCTTTCAGCCGTACCTGCAGCAGGATAACAGACTCAGTTCCCATTCACTATCTGGGATGTGATCATTATGGTAATCAGGAACACAATGACTCAAGATTGAACATGCTGTGACAAAATATATCTGGAAGAGTTCAATCAGGACTTTGTGAAGATGAACTTGTAGCGCAAACAGGCTGTGGGGTTTGGATTATATGACAGACTATATCTTTGGGATCATATAAAGTCTCTGTCTTCCTCAGTCTTGAGGTAGACGGGGACACTGATACTAGTAGGACGGCTTGCAAGCGACTAGTGCGTAGAGGGGCTAGGGAAGTGATCGATGGGCGACCCCAGACCCCTGTGCTGAGGAAGGTGAGCTTGAATTTACTAGATGAGCATTGGAAAGATGAGAAATGTTTTCTTTTGTGCCTAATGGAGTACACGGTCATCTTAAACATTTTCTTATCATACCCTGACAGTTTCTTAGTTTCTTTGTTTTATGAGAGTGCAGAGTTTTGCAGAAACAAATGAGCACTAATGTTGTGGTAAAGTCTCTAATTAAAGATTACCTCCAATGAAGAGATTTTGTTACAGGAATGTTATGTTAACAAACACTCATCAAAACTGGAGCAAATACATGGGAATGGGAAACCAGTTGGGTGAGATTCTGTAGGTTTTTCACAGCAAGTGAGAATGAAAGGTTATAGTAAAAAGAAGTTCAGTAGAATATTAGACAATACGATAATCAGATTCAAAATGATTGATTATATTATTAAAATTCTTAACACAAACGTTCATTCCGTGAATGTATTTTTCTATCAAGAAATGAATGGAAGAATAGCCTAGGCTTTTTAAAAAAACTATTTACAATGTTTAGTTGTGTCATTAGCAGGAGGTCAATTTAAGTTTACTGTGGGGACCAGACCATGTTGTTAGTAGTTTTTAAAGTAGCTTTAAAACCCAAATCTTCAGCTTTTCTGCTGATGTTATGGTTACTTACAAAATTACAAAAATTATGGCCAAGAACAAATATGAAAATGTGTCATTTTAAACGCAGCACTGCTTTACTAGTCTAGTGCTGTTCATTGGTTTGGTCACTAGTGGACTGAATGAAACCTTAAACATCAGTGGAAAGAATTCTGTTACCCCACAGACCTAATCACATGACCATCTTTAATTCTTAAGTATATCTTTAGATATCTGAACAGTTGCATGGCATAATTCCGATGCTTTTATTAACTTGCAGTGTGATTATTAAAATTCCTGACTTATAATTCTATCTTATCTGTGATGCCTTTGAATTTTGCTGCTTGTTGATCCACATAACCTTCATGCATTTGAGTCAAGTATGTAAACTGGTGCTTTTCACTTTCACCTGTTAGGCCAAGTAATATGACACCTGCCTGATGGATCGCTAAAAATTTAACAGCTTTCTCTTTCCATTCCATTATCTTTGTGTACACAATCTTCCACTTGGTTCGCTCTCTGTCATGTCAAATAATCAATGCCTCTCTTTTTCCCTTTCTTTCCCAATCTGGCTTCTTTCTTTCCTTTGCTCATCTGATCCTCTTTTGCTGGCCTCTGTGATGTAGATTTATCAGGTGCAGAAGGTAGGACATCTAATGCTGTAGATCTACTCTAATATTTTAATTCATTTCCTTCTGTTCTTGCTTATTTAGCTGTTTCTGTCATATTTTGTTAGTCTAATGTAATTACTTTCAGGTCATTCTTGTTAGCTGAAGTTCTTTTACTTTCCTGGTTTCTGTTGGATTTCTCATTTTAGAAATACTATGGACTGGATAACCTGGACAACAAATGGGGGGACATTGAGCAGTGGATGGTACATTCGGGATTTTGTGCATGTTTCAGGCCTCTAGTTTTATCAGCATTTGATTTTTGCATGATAGGGATCCATTGTGAAACAGGATGCATTCATGTTTTATCTGTAAATAATTAAAGGAATAGTTCACTTTAAAATGAAAAATTCTGTCATCATATACTCACCCTCATGTTGTCATGTTGTCAAACCTGTATGAATTTCTTTCTTCTGCTGAACAGAAAGGAAGATATTTAGAAGAATGTCAGTAACCAGGCAGTTTCTGGGTCCCATTGACTTCCATAGTAGGAAAAAAATATACTAGTCAATGGGACCCAGAAACTGTCTGGTTACTGACATTCTTTTAAATATCTTCCTTTCTTTTAAGCAGAAGAAAGAAATTCATACAGGTTTGAAACAACATGAGGGTGAGTATATGATGACAGAATTTTCATTTTAAAGTGAACTATTCCTTTAAGAGAGTCAGCACAGGGTTATTTGTCTCATAACACTTGGTCAATACCTCTACAAGGCTGATTTGCACTTTCAACAAGTGAAATCAGCCTTTATATTAATCTGTGTTTAATGGCACTGTAGATACTTTTATGTACACTACTGTTTGTTGTGAAAGTAGTCTTTTATGCTTACCAAGGCTGCATTTATTTGATTAAGAAAATACAGTAAAAACAGTAAAACTATTTTCTATTTCAATATATTTTAAAACATTGTTTATTCCTGTGATGGCAAAGCTGAATTTTCAGCATCATTACTCCAGTCTTCAGTGTCACATGATCCTTCAGAAATTATTCTAATATGCTGATTTGATGTTGATGCAAAAAAAAAAAAAAAAGTTAAAAAAATGTATTAATATTTTTGTGGAAACAATACTTTTTTTAACAACATTTATTTAAAAAAAATCTTTTGTAACGTTATAAATGTCTTTACTTTCACTTTTTATCAACTTAATGCATCCTTGATGAATAACAGTATTAATTACTTTAAATTAATTAATTAATTACTAAAAAATCTTACTTACCCCAAACTTTTGAACGACCATGTGAGTGTTTCACACTATTTTACAAAAACCTATAACAACTGTGTACAATTAATAGTGTGGGTTGTGTTTTGTATTGTCTTGAGTTGTCTGTTTTTAAAAGAGATTGCTCTTGCATCAATTATTACTGATTTGCATGCTTCCATTTGCTCACCTTGCTTGCTGAGTGTTGTGTGTCTGTCTCTTCTGCCATCTTGCATATACTTCTCTTCTCTTCTCTTCTCTTCTCTTCTCTTCTCTTCTCTTCTCTTCTCTTCTCTTCTCTTCTCTTCTCTTCTCTTCTCTTCTCTTCTCTTCTCTTCTCTTCTCTTCTCTTCTCTTCTCTTCTCTCAGGAGGATAGTGAGCGATATACTCGTGTCTCACGGAGAAATGCTTCGGTTTGTATTTCTGTCTTTTCACTGTCTGTCCTCCTCAAACTTCCATGCACACTTCTCAAGCAAAACATTTCTTCAAACACTTGAAAAACACTGGAAATTCCATTTCAAATGCAATTACATAGAGACGTTAAGGCATACTTACATTTTGGGGCTCACTACTGTGAGCTGTATATGTGCACAGTGGTGACTTTCATGTCTTTAAACTTGTGCTAACTGTGGGCTCCATCTCATTTTACCTCTTTTTTTTATCCAAGGTGTCAGATGATGAAGAACGGATGTCAGTGGGGAGCAAGAGCAACATACGGGTCAGTATCAGTGTAACTGTATTATTCCTTTCAGACATTCTGTACTGTGGGTCAGAGTGTATGGTGAAGGTACTCGTGAGTGTGTTGTCTAAAGGTTATAAAACAGACCAAATTGTTCTACATTCTGATGATGGTTTTGTTTGTCTGGGCAGTTGGATTTGGATGCGGCGGGTGCTTATGTCGGGGTAAGAATCGCAGGCTGGGAAATGTTTCAGGCACCAGTTTTATGTCATTACTTTTGGGTTCCTGTAAAAGTAAGATGAGCACATAACTGAGTTCACAAGACATTTTGTTTTCGCACTGTGGTGTGATTCAACTAAGTATAGCTAACACTTGTAATACCTGATGCTACATTTGTGTTGTTTTAATTGTTTCATCAACATTACAAATGGGGTGTGATGGGTTTTAACAAATATGACTGTGTGTGACCGTTAAATGTCTGTTACTAAGTGTCTAAAAACTTCACCTGCATGTCACAGTGCACAACTATGAAGTATTGAGCAGCAATTTCTGCCGTTTTAATCCTACTTCCATTTCCCACCATCTTGCCCAGCTTCCCCAGGCCACCTCCTCTCACTCACATAAGAAGTCCAAGAAAAAGAAAAAACATTCTTCTAAAACCGTACGTTCACAGCAATTATGCACATCATATTTGTGTTCTATAAAGAGAGAATGTTATATCAATCATGACATTGTCTTTCCCACAGAGCAATGGCTATGATGATGATCTCAGCACATTGTCTAGTCGGGTTAGTGACCCAAATAACTGTGCAATGATAGTGTTTGAGGATTAATAGCGTGTTGATTCACCTTTAATGAAGTCTAGGAGACTGTGTTGTTCACACGTTCGCAGTGATCGTGATGCAGAAGTGTGACTAACTGTGGTGTGATGTGCTACAGATTGGTGTGATGTTTGTAAACTGAATTCTGTGTATTTGTACACAGAGCTCCAAACTCAGTGATGAGAGCAAAAGGTCTCGCTCCTCTAGACTTGATCTGCAGTCGGTGGGTCTCAATCCTGCATTTCTTTAACCTCCTGATTCTCTGGCCTTGTCACTTTTTATGTTATTAACATGAAAATATGTCTAACATGAGTGGATGATTGCCACTGTGTTTGAGAAGGAATGTGTTTGTTTACAAAAACCCTAGTTGTTAACTAATATATCGGCTTACATTTGTTTTTGTTTTTAATTATCGGCATTGGCCGATAATTGTCGAAGACTTTTATTTATTTATGAATACTAGCTTGGGACGTGTGGGAGACCAGCTAAAACAAACTAAAGATCTTAGGCATTAGATTTTCTGCAGGGGTAACTTGAAAAATAGTATAGGTTAAACATGACTAAATGCTAGGTGTGGTTCTTATGGTTTTATGCATGTGAATTGTATCAAAAAAGGCTTTTCACACTAAAACTTTGTCTTAGGGTAACTTCTTAAAGGGTTAGTTCACCCAAAAATTCAAATTCTGTCATTAATTACTCACCCTCATATCGTTATATTTTTGAAGAAATCTGAGAGCTTTCTGTCCCTCCATTGAAAGGAACGTCATTGCAACTTTCAAGGCCCAGAAATGTAGTAAAAACATTGTTAAAATAGTCTGAATATTATGAAGCAACGAGAATACTTTTTGTGTCAGAACGTAGGCTCACTATTGGCTGACGCTGGTCATGTGTGATGACCCAGGAGCTAGCCAATAATGAGCCGAAGTTCTGACGTAGAACCCAGAAGCGCTGCGCTGTTTACACTACGTCAACAGTGTAGGAGAATGACATTGAAGAGAAGAGATTGTTGAATAAAGTCGTTATTTTTGGGGGGTTTTGCGCACAAAGTATTCTCATTGCTTTATAACATTAACCTTTCTGGGCCTTGAAAGTTGCAATGATGTTGCTGTCAATGGAGGGACAGAAAGCTCTCGGATTTCACCAAAAATATCTTCATTTATGTTCCGAAGATGAACGAAGGTCTTACAGATTTGGAATGACATGAGGGTGAGTAATTAATGACAGAATTTTTATTTTTAACCAACTAACTCTTTAAAGCCACTTAGGTAAGCAACGATTCACACTTATTGTAAAAAGAGGTTAGCAGCAAGCTGCTTCAGAGCAGAATGCTAAATTACTAAATTAAATGTGTGAGCAGTGTGAAATCCCAACCCAGGGATTGTATAAACAGTGTAAAGCTGAAATAAGATAATTTGTTTAAAATATCCTGGGTGAATGTTTTCAAGTGTGAAAAGCCGATGTAGTACAATTTCTAACTTTAGCTGGCATGACGCCCTTGCATTGCAGCTTTTCGTGTCGTCTCTCAGACTCCTGTCTTCATCAGTTCATCGTTCATTCCATCTACATTATTTCCCATTATTTTAGAGTGCCTACTATTCATCTGAGTTGTACAACAGCAGTAGTAGTTATTCCGCTAAACATCAAGTCCCTTCCTACAGTGGCTACCAGGTCTGTTATCTTCATCCTCTCCTTCCATCTCACTTAATCTCTGTCCAGTGTTCGAATCCCCTCTTTTCTTCAGACAAGTTTTGCTGTTCTCTGCCTTTTCGGTCTGTTTTTGATTTGAAATGTTCATCTCTCCTGTCTGTTTAGTTCCCTTTGCTGCACAGCAGGAAGCACAGGGTTTGTGCTGCTCCTCATATTATACTCTCTGCCCCACAGCACTTCCTGTACAATAATATGTGCAGCTCTGCCTCTGTACACACATTTCACATGCTTTCACTCTCTCATCCACAGCAGGTCATGTAGGGTTATTAGATCTTAAACCCACACAGACCACAAACGCCTGAGGACCGAGCTAATTGCTTGTGCTTTTGCTTTGACATACCATCCTTAAAGATGAAGTGTGTGATTTATATATATTTTCCAACCAGGCTTCCTAAATACTTATTGAATATTTAATGTACTATTGCATATTCAATGTCTGCAATGCTTATTTCCTGGTAAAAGAAAAAAAATTCTATTTGAATTATGATTAGAAAATTATGAAGTAATTTACTGTTTTAACAAAAGTTCCTACATAGCTGTGATCTTTCTCTAACTTCCACCATTAGCTGAGCCAGAGGTTGATGTTTTAAAAGTGCCACATAGTTACAGTGGGAAGCCATTCATTCTATGAATAGTGGTCTCTGTAACTGGGAAACATATTTTTAATATATTGAAAAAATACACACTTCAGCTTTAATAGTTGTAGATTATTTTTCCCTCACCAGCCTGGCAGAAATCAGATTAAATGAAATCATCTGAAAGTGATGAAAGACAGCTGTATTGATGCATTGTGCATAAAAGGAGAACTGAGACTAGAGAGTTTGCATGCACAGAGCAGATATGGGTCTGACCTTGAGGTGTGATATAAATGTTGTTTCTTGTCTGTGTGTCTATATCTGTCTATTATCAGGGCTCTATTTATGAGGACAGTCTCTACAGTGGCTCTCGACGCTCCAGTGCTCGTGCTGTAAGAATGATAGAGCTAAACTGTAAATGTGCATGAAATATTACCCTATTAATCTGTGGATTCAGTTCCCTAACCAAAGTGTGAGTTTTTTTTTATTATTTTGCATAGTTGGCTCATTATTATTTACCCTTATAATGTTATGTTACTCACTCAGACTATAGAGTGCAACAGTCAGGTTCCGAAAGTAAAAACTCCATTAATTTCTACATTGGGAAATTGATTTTGAACAATAACTTATAAACCTTTAAAGACAGACCTACAGTGAGCTACGAGGTTGTTAATTGATAGTATTTGCTTCTGTTGAAGATGTCAGCCCACATTATTTTTGAATTTTTTTAAAACAATTGTGCTTAGCAGAATTCCTGGTGAAAACCTACATTACCCATTATTCTGTACAGAAAATTGCACCAATCAGAGAGTCGAAAAAAGCAACACATGCCAAAAAAATCGACTCTGCCCACTCCCATGAAGCACTGCGAATGACGTAATCTAGTCGATCTCACTACGCTCTCAAAATACTTAAATGTTTGTGTACATATACAGTATATAATTTGTAATACAATTTGTATACATTTGTAAATGAGTAGTTGTATGTTTCTCCATCATTTTTAATTTGAGTATGCAGTTTGCAATGCTTCATGGGATTGTTATGATAGTTATTTCCCTCACCTAAAGCCGCTGAAAATTGGGGTGGGCGCTAATGCACTCTATTCTCAAAATACTAATTGTGTTCATTTTAACACACAGTGGAGAGTACGGAGAGTTGGTTCTCAAGTTTATTTAACATTCTGTGTGTGTGTGTGTGTGTGTGAGAGAGAGATTTAGAGGCTAAAACAGGTTGCTTGTGTATCATGAAGATGTCAGAATAAGGCTTTGAAAAGACTTTGAATGTGTTTTGGGAATGGTGTAAAGCTGAGAGTGCTTTATGCATGTGTAGCCGATGCTTGACATGTCACATGACATTTGTCTTTTTGAAAATATTCAAAATATTCATCAAAATATTTGGTTAAAATTCCTGTAAGTGAAAGTGTATTTCAGGTGCTGTTTTTTATGTTTCTTTTTTTTTTCTTTTTTCATTATTTAATTTAATTCATTTGTCACTCTAAAACCAAAGTACAAAAAATCCATAGTATCTCAAAATTAATAAATGTTTAGTTTTAGATGGAGTACAGCTTGTCACACTTCAGGTAATAAGTCAAATTGGTATTTCATATCAACTACCCATCTAGCACATTCAGAGGATCTACAAGACAATAACAGGCATGTGTGTTCTCAAAGTAGTTCAACTACCAGCTTGCTTTTCTGAGTTTTGTGCCTGAAATGTCTGTCAATCTCCAAACCTATTTGTGTATATACATATATCTTCACATACTCATAGTGCAAGTGTGTGTATTCCTCTAGTCCTCTGAATACAGTGGTTTCCTGGGCTCCAGCTCTAGGACTTCGTCCAGGGCAAATTCTGCGTGTGCCAGCCCTGTGGTGAGCAACCCGGTGTCACTGATTCCCAACATGATCATGGACCAACACAATTTTATTTCACAGTGACAAATTCAGTAACGGCTACTTTTACATGGCTTTTGATTTTAATGTCTCTTAAATCTGGTGCCTGTATAGTTACTGTGTGTGTGTCATTGATTGTGGATGTTTCTACTTGAATCATGAATGTGCTTTTTGTCTTTCCATTAAAATGCTAAATTACATTTAATGTTTACATATTGAGTAGTATTAAATTACGTTAACAGTGTAAGAAAGGACTCCAGAGGTGATGTTTTTGTGTGCATTCCTCCTTTGGGTGCATGCAGAAAACCGACTGTTAAACTTGAGACTTAAATAGTTGAAATACCTCTCGCATTGATGTTAATTGCTGCTATCTGGTGGTTTCCAGGAGGACTGCAGCAGTTCAGTGGCTAGTTTTATGCGCAGCACAGCTAGTATCAGTGGCCTCTCTAAAGACCTTGACCACGTTGTCATTCCTGACCTGCCGAATGTTAATGGGAGGCTGCTTATGGTACGAGAGTGAAATCTTGAGGTTCATATGATCTGTGGTGCTTGATGCCCTGGTTTAAAACGTGTGTGTGTATTTATGCATAAAAGCAATGGCATGTTGGATTGAGATGGTGGTCTGCATGTGAGATGGTCAGTGGTCATTTGCTTCAGCAAACTGAATTTGTCTGAGGAAAAACACTGACGTTTTGAGTGACATGATGTTTGATGGATCTTTCCTGTTGTTAATATTCTACTTCAAGTTTATTGTGAAAAGATATTTGCAACACCTTGAGAATTATTACAGAACTGCTTGCTGGTTGCATTTTGATTCATCAGTCTTATTAATCAAATACCATCATTGGGTTTTGAATCTTCTTGAACTAAGTTGAACTTCCTCTAATAAATAGAAACATTTCTTTTTTTGCTAACTTTTTTGTGTCGACAGCATGTCTTCAGTGGACAACATGAATCACAATGAATGAATAAGAGACTTGTAATGGCTCGACTTGACTTGCAAGACTGCAAAACCTATTGACTGTATCATTTTGTTTACTTACAGGTTGATGACAGGTCAGAGCGAGACTACTTAGAAAAGGTTTGTGATTTTGTTTAATTTGTGTAGATATTTCACCAATTAGGCAAATTGTCATGGTGAGCTGTATAAACAATCCATATGACTTATGACCTGCTGTATTTTTAGGGCTCTTCACGAGCATCAACTATATCTGGCGCCACTCTTACCTCTCTGGGTGGGACATCCTCACGGAGAGGAAGTGGAGATACATCCATCTCTGCTGACACAGAAGCATCTATACGGGAAATCAAGGTGTCGTAATCTTTTTGTCTGGTGCCAGTTTAAATTTAGGTAGCAGGTTAATATAAACACATGGTATCATCCCAAGACCACATACCTACAGTATGCAATATTTATTTGTTCATTTATTTATTAATTAAATGTCATTATATTCCAAGTCTTTGTTTGATATTTTGTATTTTATTTATTTTCACATTTATATTTGTGATTATGTTGATTTGATTTAAAAGTGTACAGCCATACTTGTTCAGCTTGAGAATCTGATTTAAGATAACATAGCATTGCTCATTTTCATCACTCACCTTCTTCACAGAAGCTCAGTACACTGTCATTTTCTTTCTCTGTGTTGCTGAGTCCTGTTCCTAGAGATCTGCCTTCCGTCAGAGTTTAGTCTCTAATTAAACACACCTGAACCAGATAAGAGTCAAAATCTGCTAAGGGGCAATTAAATGTAACAAATCATGTAAAAATCTATCATCTTTTATTGGAAAATTAATCAACATTTTATCAAACAATGGTAATTGCCTTAATCTTTTAAACAACTGGGAAGATAGTATTCAAACTACATTTTATAGAAAATCACCTGTCAAGTTTATATATATTACATCATCATATGAGAGTCAAATTGAATGACTATACAGGGACTCAAGATCGTTCACTGATCATTCAATTTCAGCGAGTGAAGAATAAATTTATACTCGCGTGCGTTATGTATTATGCATGTTACCGTCTATGGCAGACAACTGTCAATGTTGAAGCTGCTCAAGCCGCATCAGTGAGGATGCATTGAAAACATCTGGAAGTGTGGGTTTTCCATGAAATGTATGTACTCGCTGAACCTCTGCTTCTCGTAAATGCTGCCGTACATTTTGCACGTTATTTTCTGACAGACATCTATGTCATGATATTCAAATGATGTGGATTTAAAAAAAGAAAGAAAAGATGGATAGTAAGGTAATAATATTTTATTTCTTAGCCAGCAAGTATTCAGTAAAGTGATTGATTACAGAAAGTCTATTTCATGGCTTAAATAAATTACATTACTCAGAGACTAACATGTTTGGCTTGTCTCATTTCAATTTTGAAAATCAAGTTAATTTTTTTTACCAGGAAAGGAGGGGTGCAACTTTTGATGCACAAAGTTGTTTTATTGTCTCCTATAACAAAAATATTTTATTTAAACCCATTAAAATGCAGATCCTTTTGTAAATAATAGTGAAAAATCAATTTTTTAAATTGTTGTCCCATTATTACCCCCTTTGCAGATTTTGATGTTTGTGTGTTAAACTCTTCATGTTAAACCTGCTACAATCTGCTTCTCTGTTATTTTTTTGCTTTTTACTTTCTTGCACAGTAATTAATCCGAAAATAAGTCAGCTGTTCTTTACCCTTCCATTGCTCTTACTCCACTGCTTTCTTTATCCTTCCTTCTCATTCTCACTCTTCATGCTTTTCATTCAGGAGATCCATGAGCTTAAGGATCAGATTCAAGATGTGGAGGCGAAGCACATGCAGAACCTCAAAGAGCTCAAGGTACATGTCTGGTAGAGACAGTGCCAGTCAAAACCCCAGCAAACCTACTTTATCTGAGTTACATATACAAATTTGTGCTTTTTAATCAGCGAGTGGCTGACTGGGAACATGATGAAACGATGTGATATCTAGCCTCTGGTTCTTATCTGGCTCTCGTCTTGCATGTTTATACTTCTGTGCCACAGAAGTCTATAGTCTGATTTCTCTGCCTTGCTTCCATCTTTGACTTGATATTATTCTCCAAAACATATTGTTACACATCCTTCTTCATGATATTTTGGAATTTAGTCTAAAAGTGTGTTCATGGTTAATTTAGTTAGTATTTTGTAATACATGTTTAGAGGTGTGTTTGTGAGTGTGCTGTTTTTAATATGGTGTCTGACTTTTTGAAGGATTCCCTTTTGGAAGTGGAAGAGAAGTACCGTAAGGCCATGGTGTCTAATGCACAGCTGGACAATGAGAAGACCAATATGATGTATGAAGTGGACACTTTAAAAGACTCTTTAATGGAACTGGAGGAGATGCTGTTTGAAACGCGTCGTGAGCTTGAGGAAAAGACTAAGGTCTGTACAGTCAGGTGTGCATTATAGTAAGTTGCAGATAAATCTGTTGTAATAGATTGTCGAATAATTTATTAGAATAGATTCAAGTAGTAAATGCTTTTAATTGGAACTTAAATTAATTTATAAATTTGTATATTAATTCACTTTTTGTTATTGTTTGTAATTTCATTCTCTTTTTTGTGATTTAAAATTCAAAAGTGTACACTTGGTGTATTCGCACTGTGTAAAAACTTCTTCATTTGAAATTTAAAGGATTTTTTAAATGAAATAACTGATAGCAGTTCTATTTATTTTTCAGGACCTTGAACGAGAGAAGCATGCTCATAGTATACTGCAGTTCCAGTTCAGTGAATTAAAGGAAACATTGAAACAGAGTGAAGAACTGCTCACTGTGAGTATTGTTGTATTTATGTGTCTGTCATGAAACTTTTGTCTTTTTCAAATGCTTGGCTTCTGCTCATCTGCCTGAACAATTTCTTCCCTTCCTTTAAATTTGGTCTACTTCCATACATAATACCTCTTTCTAGGAGATCCGTCAATTACGGCTCAAGCAAGACGGCTTTGTTAGGGAGATTTCTGACCTCCAGGAAACTATTGAGTGGAAGAATAAAAAAATTGGGGTATGATCCCTCAGTATCCAACTCCTGTTAAAGTTTTATTTGTCTTTACCTTCACGTTAAGATATTAAGAATTATAATTTCACCTTTCAAACATATATTTGCTTGATTCTACATCCGTTTCCTGCTACAAACTGTCTGTACTTTGCCAAACTATTCTTGTCACTTTCATTCTTGTGTTTTCATTGCTTTCTCCTTTTTCTCCTCTTTGCTGCATCTTTGCCCTTCTGGTGCTGTTCAGGCATTAGAGAGGCAGAAGGAATTTTCTGATGCCATTCGAAATGAGCGGGATGAGCTCAGAGATGAGGTTGTTCAGCTCAAAGATATTTTAAAGGTATTGATATGTGTGGTGAAAAATAGGACTCATTCTTTTCCCATGAACATTTCCTAACAGAACAAATAGTTTGCATATTTTTGTAGACAGACCTTCTGGACTTGATACTGTTCAGTGTTTTATTGATATTTATTAATATAAAGGTACTAAGATCCAGAATATAATATAAATCGAGACTGATTCTTTAACTCTCAACTTCTGACTGAATGAACAGAATATATTATATTAGAATGTTATCATAATATTGGTGCATCAACAAATACAGATGTGTTTGAAAAATAACTCTAGACCAGGGATGGGCAACTTTGGTCCTGGAAACCCACTGTTCTGCAGAGTTTAGCACCAACCCTGATAAAAAAAAAAAAAACTCACCTGCCTGTAGCTTTCTAATAATCTTGAAGACATTAGATTAGCTTGTTCAGGTTTGTTTGATTAGGGTTGGAGCTAAACTCTGCAGGAGTAAACTAAGTATACTAATATTAAATTGTTTTCCTGTACAGAAACATGGCATTGTCCTTGGACCCGACTTGGGCACCAATATAGAAACTGGGGAAGAAGCTGAACAGAATTTTCAAACCGCATCAACTGAAATCCGAGAGGGGAGTAGCGTACTAGGTAAGCTGCTTTTCTTAATGTCATTCATTGCATGCTTTCATTACTTTATCTTTGCCACTTTGCATTTTCATCTTGTTGAGCTTGAGCCAAATCCAACTAAATTGTTTCTATGAACCTGGTTACATTAACATCTCTCACACTTTCCTGTTTCCCTGTATTCACTTTGCAAATACAACTAATTAATGGCATATCATTAACCAAACACTACAGAATCTTGTCTCTTTCTTGAGTCCATATTTCAATATTCTGCTGGACAAGTGTTTATCAAATTGCTGCAAATGTTTACTCATTCTTGACTTTGAAATCAAAATAAGAGAAGGATTTGCTGAGTAGTTTCTTCGGTTCTTGACTTTAAACTCTGGGTTTTTCTTTTTTTGGGACATCCTTTAAACACATTTGATTTGTATAGGTTTAAGAGCTTTGCCTTGGAGTCTTCATTTTTCCCTCCTTTCCTTCTTCCTTTTACTTCTTGCTTTAAACATTTGCAAGATACTCATTGGCTTCTACAGACGCATTAATTCTGGCTTTAACTACTGACACCTCCATCATCTCCCAGGCACTCATCAGTTGAAGCTGTGTAAAGACCAGCAACAAAAAGATTTGGATGACAGGATGCAAGGGAATCAACAGTCTTCACATGCCCCTTTCAGTTCTACAAAGACGGCTTTAGAAGCAAATGAGAATGGAGACCTTGGGGACCAAATGAATCAGGGTGTAGGGCAGCTTGAAAATAGACCTGAAGAACCTCCGAGTCCTGTTGGTGATGATGAACTCACTGCAACAAGACCCAAGGAGAAGATCAAATCTGAGGCACATATTCCGGAAGATTCAAAATATACTGAAGAATTAGAGTGCAAAGTTCACAAGGATGGACTTATGGAGACAGAACAACAAGAGAGCGAATTTGTCAAACCTAGTAATGAAACCAAAGAGGAAACTCCTTTAGAGCCTATCTCTTGTTCAATCCATGATGAAACCGATAAACCTGGTGAGGCAGTGATTGATGATCAACTCAAAGAGGAGTCTGTGGAATCATCTCAAGTGGAGAAACTTCCCAAAACACAGGGTGCCAGTGCTTCCAATAAAAAAAAGAAAAGGAAGAAGAAAAACAAACAGAAGCAGAAACAAAGTGACAAGCAAGAGAGTGACACAAAGCTGGATGACAAGAATGAAATGGTTTTGAGTGAAGACAATCCAAACCAAGAAGTGGAAGGTGATCTAGAAGAAAACCACGACAAGCCCTTAGGGAATGACATATCCGAAACAACCATGAATACAGATGTCCCACATGGTGATAAAGGAACCAATGAATTGGACTGTATCGAAATAACAAGCACAAATATTAATGCTGATGATGCTCAAGAGTTAGTTAATAATGTAATTCAGTTAGTTACAGATGAAGCTGATTCTGCAGAAATTTCTAAAACCATCACAAATTTTGATTGCCCTGAATCTAGCAATGGTGTCCTTTCAGATGAGCAGTCCAACAACATTATCTCTAACCCTGCCACCATTATTGATGACCACACTGAGGATTTGACAAATCCTGACCCAGAACCTGTAATCTTCAGCAGTGAGCATATGCTTTCAGAAACAGAGACTTCACTGCCTCATGAACCTTCTGCTCAGTGCATGGATACTGTTGGAGAGTCCATCAGCAGCTCTGAGAACATTGAGAATTCTTCATTGGTAGGTGTCAAGGAAGAGAAGAGTCAGCTGGACTGTGAAGTAGAAGAACAGAAGGAAAGGCTCCAAAATATCCCTCTAGATTGTGACACTAACTCTGAAGATCAAGATAATTCTGCTCATTCCTCTTCCCCTGTGATAATGGAGAAGTTGGAAAACGAAGCTGAAAAGGTATTCCAGGAACAACCTATTGATCAGCCAATGGAAAGTCAACTTCAAGACAGTATTGTAGCAGACGTGGACCAGGAAGAGGTTAAGACACAAGATGAACCAGATGAAGAAAACCTTAATGTGCCTAGTGAAAAAGTGTTTGATGGATGCCAAGTTGACGACACTCCTTTAATTGAATCACAGATTCAGGTTATACATGAGGATCACCTGTCTGCCAGTGAAGCAAATCAGGAATCAGTTGTAGAGTCAGACGCTTCTGACCAAGAACCCAAGGTAGAACATGTCCAGGAGGAAAGATCAAACCAAGATCAAATTACACTTAATGTGGAACTGCCTGAAGATGAGGTTGACCCTCAGGTAAAGTCAGATGTGGTTCTTCAAGAGCTCAAGGAAAAAGATGATGATGAGGAAGACGAAGGAGAATCATTTGATTTTGATGAAATGGATCTTGAAGCATCATCAGGTGTCCCTTTAAAAAACCTTCTTGATCATTCAAATCAGGACTCATTGTTAAAAGAACGTGTGCAAGAAGCAAGCCATGAATACCAAAGCAATGTCAAGGATGAGGACCCGATTCAAGAAGATGAAAATCTGGAACTTGCAGATCAAGAATCAATGCCAAAAGAGCAGAAAGATGATTGTCATGCCACAGAAAACCCACAAACAGCAACAGATGTAGAAAGATGTTTAACAGAAGAAATCAGTCAAACCAGCAGTGAAGTCAGACCTAATGATCAGCAGCATGACAAACCTGATGCATTTGAGGAGCATCAGCAGGCATCAGGAGATGTGACACTCAGTAAAGGGGTTAATGAAAGTTCAGAGATGGAGACAAGAGATGTAGGCCAAGAGATCAATAGCTCCATTCACCATGAAAACAAGGCATCAAATATTTCTGAAGAGCAGGAAGCCACAGGGATCAACAAGGAAAATGATAGAAAAGAATCTAAAAAAAATGGAAAAGGGAAAGGAAAGGGCAAGGGGAAAGAAGAATGTAAAATGTCTTAATACAAGGACGTTGCTGAGTGTCCAATTCAACATTGCACTTGTAGGTCCTAATGAAATTATTTTGGGACCATTACTTCGGAGAACCCTAGAAAACCAAAGTTATCATACAGTCAAGCCAGATTATTAATCATCACAACTGTTTCAGCAAGCACATTTTATACATGAATGTTTTACATCTGAATAACAATACTGAATGAAATCTGGAAATTAGGTCAAATAATTTGCCAAATTAAAAAAAAAAAAACACACATTAAATGCTAGCAGTAATGGGTGTAATGTGTCATATTTATTTAGAAATTTTACATAATCATGAATACAATGTTTTTTATGAGAATATGTGATTCATTTTTTTTTGTTTTGGAAACTGCCATCTTTCTGTCTATGCTGCGATCATGATTAGCATTTACAGCTTTTTCTATTGCAAAGCACCCAGAATGTACTTTGTATGTTGTTTAAATGGGGGGTATGTTGTTCCAAATGTGGTAAATAAAAAATTTTACTGTGTGCCAACCCTATTAAACATTCTGTTTCCTGAGTTTTGTAGCTGCGCTTTGTTTTTCCAATTATTTTTTTGGGAGATATGATTGAAAACAAATATTTCATTTTAATTCTGTTTGGTGAAGATGGTGTTGGAACATTGAAACATGTATGTTAATTAAACATCTATGTTCAAATAAAATGAATAAATTAAAAATAGATATTTTTAAACTATTGTTGTTGATTGTTAGTTTAATATTTTATAATTTAATTTCCCAGCTAACTGAATACATTTTTTATATAATGATAGAGGACATTTAATTAAACTGCTTCAAACAAGTATACAAACAAAACTACAGTCAAGGTACATTCATGAATTTTAGGGAGTTTTTGTTTGATGCCAGATCACACTCATTTGCATAAGCTCAAGTAAGCTCACAATCATGGAAAATACTGACATGTAATAGATGTACAGTTGAGTGAATACTGAGAGAATTGACTGCATGAGGCTGAGGCCTCTAAGTTTCTCTGAGTTAAGTATCTGCATGTTGTCCATCCTCATCCTTCACATCCCAGCATAGGATAGCCTCACTTTTGCATGCCCTGACTCCTCCCCCCTCCATGCCTTTGGCTCCTCCCACCCCTGGTATGTGAAATTTTTCCTGTCTAACCTTGGTGTGTTTTAAGACATGAATGTGTTTTATTATTGCAGAATGCTTTTTTGTTTTTACATTTTACTAGATTTGTTACAAAATTGTGTTTAAGTACCCTAAGGTGTTATCATATCCCCCCTCCCCCTCCCCCAAACAAAATCTGCAGGAAAATAGAACATTTGTTGTTGTCTTAGAGTCAATCTGTTGCACTTGCTTTTCAGAAATTCGTTTGCGAAAACTGGTTGATGAGAGGGAGAACTTAATAGAGCAGGTGCGTATCTGGCAGTTGCTTGCTTCACACTCGCTTTGTCCTCATTTTTTGCCGTAACATGCATGTATTTGTTTTTTTCAGGTTAAGAGATTGAAAGGTCAACTTGAGCAGAAGAAACCGAATAACGGCATAGAGGACTCATCCACCCCAGAGGGGGATGTGCTGGAGAATGGTGCTGACTCCAACATCATGGATATACAGAGTAAGGAAATGCCTGCACTCTCAATCAGGTTCAGGTTAAAAGTTTTGGAAACCAGCTCAAAATATTCATTACATCATTAACAATGATTTTTAACGGGTTTGGTTCATAGTTCAAGAAAATAATACACTCATCCTCAGCTGTTGAGAAATGTGTAATTGTTCCTTGTTTCAGGGGATGCCAACAGGCAAGTCAATGACCTCAAATTTAAACTTGTCAAATCAGAGCAAGAAGTCACAGCACTTGAACAGAATGTGAGTTTTTTTAATATATATATTTTTATGTTTGTATTAGTGTTTATATTTTTAACACATTTTACTCTTCTTAAAATATGAAATAGTGGATTAAAATTTGACTTGGTTTTAATTGAAACTCATTTTGTAGGTCACAAGGCTCGAGGGTCAGGTGACCCGGTACAAAGCTGCATCTGAAAATTCAGAGAAGGTGGAAGATGAACTCAAAGCTGAAAAACGCAAACTGCAGCGAGAGGTACAATAGCCTAACAGCACTGCTTTCATCAAAATAAAGTCCTACTTATATGTACATATAATAAAATTAATGGCTTGCTCAACTTTGCTTCATGGCAGTTACGATCTGCATTGGACAAGATTGAAGAGTTGGAGTCTAGTAACAGCCACCTCTCAAAAAGGCTGGAGAAGATGAAGAATGGCCGAGGAACAGCAGCAACTCCCTAATGGTTTCAGATCTGTCCCATAATCTGCCCAAGTTCACCTCCACTGCCTGTCCATTTCCCATTGGGCAGCCTCCAAAAGAGCTCTCTGCTCATAATCATTCACGCCCATGAGAACCCTGATATGTTACATCCTGCAACCGTGCCATTTCTTCCTGTTTAAGCTGAGTTCTTCATCTTTGGAGAACCCAATCAGGACTTGTTTGAATGATGCAGGATGACTCTCAGTGTGCCACATTCAAAAGCACAAACACTGTAGTTCAAAAAGTTAGAATGCTAATTGTCTCATTTGAATGTTGCTATGACTGAATTTATTCAAGCCTAATATGCAAGGCTGCCTGAGATTATTCGGAGAAGGATCAGGAAAATCAGGACATGTTGTCCAGCTCAAGGAATTCTGGGTAGTCATTTGTTTGGTTTGTTTGTGGAGTTTAAAAAAAAAACTGTTGCTTCACTAAGATAAGACTGATGAGTATGTGTGATTGTGTGTATGATGCTTTCATGTGTTCCACTCTCAAAGATATTTTAACACTAGTTGAGTCCACTAGATCTTCATTATGTACAGTATCTGAAGTCAAAGTGTCTGCAACAATGTTAAGGTCTCACAGCTGGATTTTGAATCTGTGTTTTAATTTTTTCCCTCTAGTGAATTGTCTATAATAGTCTACCTATCATGGTGTTCCCTACATATCAGAAAGACTGGTGTGACATAAATTAAGATGAATACTGATTCGTAATAAATTTTATTGTTGCATTGATACTGATGATTTAACCACCTAACAGAACCATATACATCAGGAAGCTGTTCAAGGATTTCAGGCTGAGCAGCAACCTTTGGTGGTGTTATTGCATTTGACAAGATATTGCATTTAACCTCCAGGTGAAGAAGAAGCCTATATCATTTTTTTCCAAACCAATTATGACAAAAGATGTAATCGGAAGCATTAATTGTTGAAGACTGCTGTGATCACAAGCGCCATTTATCATCACCAGCCTGGACGAGAGGTGGCTCCACCCTGTTTACAATGCTTTAAGCCATTTGTAGGTTAACTTTATGAACTGTTATGTTCTGAAATAAAATTATCTGAAATAAAATGTTCATTTTAATTTAAACAGAGCTGTCCATGGTCTGTATATACATTCGCCTAACAGATCCCTCCAAAACCAACCAAAACTCCAACACCAAACTGGACAGCCAGGGTGAAACCAAAGAGGTGAGGTGAATGTGAATGCACATCATTGCATCCAAAAATAATGATCTTAATTTCAAAATTATTACGGATGTTTTCAAGTAAAAAAATACAATGAAAAGGTAGTGATAGTTTAAAATAAATTATAATTTTTGTGACAGTCGCAATTGTAGATGTCAATTGTACGTTTCATTTTCAGTTATGATATAGAAAGGTACGGAAGCCCTTCTTTTTCTTCTAAAATTTCAAAAATAAAGTCGAACTATTTTGAGATTTAAGTCGAAACATTACGAGAGTAAAATCATAATATTTTGAGAATAAAGTCAAAATGCGCTCGTGAAGTGGAACTGCCTCGGACATGGATCTAAACATAACAGTAGCTTTTTACTTTTGTTACTTTTAACCCACTATATACTTCAAACCCAAATAACATTAGTGAACTATAACAGAAGCTCTCCCCGTCATATATGTCAGTTTAATGTTAATGAATACTGGAAACTTGCTTACTAAAATTACTTTTTACTTGCACAAAAGTGTCAAAAGAAGAACATTAATGATATTTCTTAATTATATGTGCAGATAATATTTGACTCTTCGTGAGCTTAGAATTATAAGGTTCTATCTCCGTTTAGGGTAGTTCTGAGATATTGAGCATCAAAGTTTTTACATCCCAGCTGGCAAAACTGTTATGTAGTATAATCTACTATTATAGCTCAACAAGACCATCACCCTACAGGTACTTTGAGGATAGAATATCAAAATCCTGGCACATTTGGAAATGGGATTTTTAAAGATGGCCCAAATGGAGATAGAACCTTATAATTCTGAGAGCTCTGATTCTGTTTGGAATTATAAGGTTCTATCTCCACTTTTACAAATAAAACCCCACATTTCAAAGAATAAATGTATATAACCATTGATTTTAATCAATTTATATATTTATAATACAAGCACACAGCTTGTAGTATATAATATAATATATAATAGTATAGTATACATCAAAGCCAAGCAAGTTTGTAAGAAAAAATGTTATTTTTATTTTCAAAGAACATGGACATAGAAAAATTACAGCTAAACAAAAAATGTTTTCTTCACATACTACACCCCACTACTCTGTACTGTAAAAACATTTAGGAAACATCTTGCATACATTAAAAACGGTTCATTTAGTAGATTTAAACATACAAAATATTGTGTAACATCATGAAAGTTATGTTTTCATCCCTTTCCACCCCCTCTGTGCTCTGAAACATTTTAAAAAATGAAAGATGGATTAGTTAGAAAGAAAGATAGATTAGTTAGAAAGATAGAAAGATGGATTAGTTAGAAAGAAAGAAAGATGGATTAGTAAGAAAGAAAGAAAGAAAGAAAGAAAGATGGATTAGTTAGAAAGATAGATTAGTTAGAAAGAAAGAAAGAAAGAAAGAAAGAAAGAAAGAAAGAAAGAAAGAAAGAAAGATGGATTAGTTAGAAAGAAAGATTAGTTAGAAAGAAAGAAAGATGGATTAGTTAGAAATAAAGATATATAAGAAAGAAAGATAGATTAGTTAGAAAGAAAGAAAGAAAGAAAGGTGGATTAGTTTGAAAGAAAGATAGATATTTAGAAAGAAATACATAGTTTGAAAGAAAGAAAGAAAGAAAGAAAGATGGATTAGTAAAAAAGAAAGAAAGATTGATTAGTTATTAAGGATATATATATATAGATAGAAACAGTTTGAAGATAGATAGATAGATAGATAGATAGATAGATAGATAGATAGATAGATAGATAGATAGATAGATAGATAGATAGATAGATAGATAGATAGATATGTTATTAAAAAAAAGATAGAAAGATGGAAATGCCATCTTTCGCCGGCTTCAAATGTCCAGGCTAATGTCCAGCCCTTAGCTCTGTGTCCAGGCTACAGAGCTAAGAGGTGGGTTTTGATTGGTCCGTCCGTGTTCATTCAGGGTTTTGATTGGATATTAAATCTACTGGAGATAGAACCTTATAATCCCAACTCGGTTTATGTTTTGTGAGATGGATATTTTATCCTTTTTATTTTATTAATAACTACTATAACAAAATATTTTTTTTACAAAAATAACACCACACAGGCATTAATATACACCTAATGGATCAGATTATGTCAAAAACTCAATTTCGACCAAAAGTGGAGATAGAACCTTATAATTCTAAGCTCACGTCTTTTAAAAATGAAAAATAATATTATAATATTAAATGTAAATTTTAATATCTTTTTAACTGTTCTTACAGTTTGTTTTTGTAATGTAATTTTCTAAATAAAGGAAACTGAATTATAATTATTTTGTCCTTTAAGTGATTATTACTTTAAAATAAACAGAACCTGAAAGAAAATTGCCAAAATCTTACCTACAATATGCAATAACTTCTCTGGTATACTGTAAGTTTAAAATGTATAGAGGAATCAATTATTGTAAAAATAAATTTTGTATTTGTATATAAAAAATTAATAAAGTATTCTTAATTATACTTGTCAATGTCACTTTTATTTATATAGCACTATTAAAACAACACATGTTGACCAATGTGCTTTACATCATCTCAGTAAAAAGACTAATAGCAGTAGAATAATACAATAGTAATACAAAAATAAAATGTGTCATCAAAAAGAAGAATACACCATGGCAAACAAATGTGTCTTAAGTTGTATTTTAAAAACTTGTACAGAGTCAGGGTAAGCTAATCCAAAGTCTTGGTGCAACTACCACAAACGCACGATCCCCTTTCTGGCTTAACTTGGTCCTTTGAGATCAACAACTCAAAATTTGCTTAAAATTCCAAGTTCTTCCTGTCTGATACTCCATTAGCAGATCTGATAAATAAGCCAATGCAAGGCCATGCAGAGATTTATAACTAATAAAAGAAGTTTAAAAGCAATCCTATACTGTACAGGAAGCCAATGTAGAGAGACCAAGGACGGAGTGATCGTCTTTAAATATTTTTTTATAACCTTGCAGCAGCATTTTGAACCTTTTGCAGCCAGGATAGATACTTGACTAAATTTTAGTTAGTTTAGTTTATTTCGGTCAACTTCAAAAGAAAGTAAAAAAAGAAAAACAATTTACAAACAAACATAGAAATAAATTAAATCATGGTGTAAAAAAATTATAAAAAAAAAAAAAAAAAGTTGCTTGACCGAAAAGGTGTCGCTGAAGCTTATGCTTATTGCGCCAATCCTTTTTACATTTAATTTATTTTACACACAACACCAAAACACCAAACACCAAAGTCATCTTGCGTAAATAAAAAATGACTAAAAGAAGAAAAAACTAAATTTATTCAGCTTTATATAATGTAATGTTTTATATACATGAAACAGGTTTTGGACACAGTCTGGAAATTTATTATTTATTATTTTTAACATTATTTTGGCTATTTTAAATTCTACCAAGTCATTAACTTTTAATAATTTAGAGTTTATGAATAAATTGTTTGCTGGGTGATAATAATCTGTTTTATTTATAATTCTTGCAGAATAACAATTGGTTTTTATTGTTGTTTTGTAAGTATTTCCCCAGATCTCTATGCAATATGTCATGCATGGCACTATTAGAGACTAGTATGTTTAGGGCCTTTGAATCAAGAATGTGTTTTATTTTGGACAGGATAACAAGAGTTTTTGAAATTTTTGACTTTATGTAGGTTATGTGGGATTTCCAATTGAGTTTGTGGTCAATTATGACACCTAAGAATTTAATTTCACTTACCATTTCTAGTTACCCGTATACCTACTAATATCCTTATATAAAGAATTACTGGAATCAAGTCTATATATATATGTATGTATGTAATTATGTACCCAGAGCCCCAAGAAACCATAACAAAGTCCTTGAGTTTGAGCACACTTTGCAAATAAAGCTCATTCCTTTTCCTCTAACTGGGATGTACGAAACTCCACAACGGATCTTCTCATGTGCTTATCTTGCTTTAGATCTGTGAGACTAAGTGGATTCCCTGTTACTGGATCATGCTCGTCCCTGCAACAATAAAAGAAGGTTATTTTACCACATCCTTCTGTATACTCCTCCTCAAGATAGAAAACAACAATAAAGCAAGGAAATTAATATAATTACACACCAAAACAGCATTTTATTACGATTTAATCTTACTATGAAAATATTATGGATTATGAAAATAGCTTTTCTGTGGGGCTCTCTCTATTATGGAACCCTGTCTTACACCCTTTTTGCAAGTCTTGGTTCCCTTTAGAAAGTGAGTGAATGGCACCTTGTGATATCATCACATTGCATCAAGGGAAAAAAAACACTTTCCTAGACTTTCACTGTACCTCATCTCCATATAAACAGCAAGAGACACAAGACAACTCCTCTCTAAGTACTTAACTGACAACTCTTAATGAAAACTCTCAATGCATCTCTTGTCTTGTCAACCACTCTTATGAAAAAAAAAAAACAATATAATGCAAATGTACTTTAATTTATCAGACTTATCCACAGAAACTTACGTCTTAAGATGTTCCTCAATGGCTCTTCGCTCATACACATATCCACCTTTGGCCTTGACTGGATCAATGAAAATCGTCCCTGTCAAGGGACATTTCAGATGAGGAGGCACTTGAACATTGCTCTCTCCTATATATGTCTGAAAAACACATAAATTATAAATACAAATAAATGGTGTAATGTATTTGATAAATATCATAAAACAGACTGATATCCTAAAATAAATGTAAATATATACAATTTAATTTAATAGTAGAAGTGTACAGAGCTCAGAATAATACATTTATAAAATTTGTACAATTTAACCTGACTGAGAAATGTTGACCAAAGGACTGCTCAATATCATCCCCATATTCCATTTTCCTTATTCTTCAAAAAAACTTAGTTTGTGTTAGACATTTTAAAAATATATGATATTCCAGTAATACAACTGAGTGTCTAAAAAATTTACAAACAAATATAAGTTATCTATGATCAAAAACACTGAGCTACTTCTGTTTATAATAATGAAGTGGATAATATTTACCTTTTCAATTAAATCCATGGACTGACATGCATTTATTGCAGCGTAATCTTTAGCTGCTTGCTCATATACTTCTTTGTTAGTCTGAAATTCCTCTGCCAATACACTATGATAGACAGTGGACAACATTTTTAAATTTTAATTTTATACATGTACAGATCAATGCAAAATAAATGTCGTCTCGTCTCTGGTATGTTCCGTTTCAGATAAGTCCATTGAACAATATACACATTTTTTAATTGGTTATGTGAAACCAACATATACTGTACTGTACCTGTCTAGTGGATCTTCAGCCTCTGGGACTATTAGAAGTCCATATACAGCATCCAGGATCTCTCTCATAGTCACATCAGCTGAGTAGTTTCGATCAAATATGTTGTGGCAAATCCTTCCCACACTGTTGATGTTGCAATGGTAAATCTATACTGCAGTTAAGGATTTTATAGTGTACAAAATGCTAAATAAATATAATTTTTCAATGGTGTTCTGTACTCTAATCTTAATGTATTCATCAAAACAGAAATCAGTTTATGAAAATAACTGTGAAACTTCTCTTAAGGATACAGGAGTGTAGAACCGGACAACAGGTGGTTTAACTGGATAATCACGACCAAACTCGCAGTACAGCTCAAAGGTTCCTTTCTCATAGGGAGTTTCTGGAGGTCCTTTCATGACAATCCTCCAAAAAGCTGAAATATATTTTAAATGTGCAATGATGGTTTTTGAGGAGTATGGCAGTTTCTGTTTGCAAAACATATCAAAGAAGCTTCAACCTACAAACAGTGGAAGGTGATGAGAAAATTTACAGTTTGGACTGCATACACTATACAGTAATAGACTGGGTTTGGATTTCAGTCAAATTTAGAGAGTCAAAAACATTAAGCCAGTTTTATAGAGATGCAAGCAACCTAGTTCAGTGAGGCCTCCTCCCCCCAATTATTGATATTGTTCACTGTTATTTAATTACTGATTAAATTAGTCACAGACAGTTGATATTATTAACTATTTAGAACATTTAATGCATGATAATTTGTTTAACAGGAGTAAAAGCATATACTGTCTTATTCTGACCACCAGCATAAAAGCAGGTTTAATCATACTTACTGAAGTTGGTTTCTGAGGGATACACAGAACAATATGGATGGGGATCACAGTGAAGACTCTTCAGTTCTTCTAAGATCCGTTTGTCTTTCTCCATGAAGCGACCGGACTTGGATTCTTGTATCTTATTTTTTAGTACGCTAATAAAGAAATAATTAGTATATTAGTATATACAGTATATACTGTGGTTTCACTACTGTTTACTGTAATTTGAACAATTTTCACGTGCACTGTATATAATCAATTTGGCCAGTTGTTAAGTCTATCATCACATGTCACAGTTTTTGGGTCCAAACATTTCTTCAGATTCCAAAAGTACACTGTGACTTTGCAAAAGCTTAGCTTAAAGATGTGCTATAAATGAATAGTATTCTCGCATGAAATAGTGTAGAGGACCCGGAATCAGTAATCGATACGTCACAACAAGCTCCCGCTCATGTGATATTTAAAATAATTAAATTATGTCCAATTCAGACCACAAGCTGACTTTGAATTGTACACTCAATACCTCTCTGTCCTGACCACTTTATCTTTGATTTGAGCAGGAAGCTTCCTTTCTGGTTTTTCATCATAGCCATGGGTGGCAAAAATGTTGGTCAAGTCTTCCTGTTGAAAACAAATATATAAAAAAAAGAATTGAAAGAAAATGTTTATCTCTAATCTTGCAGTGATCTTGCTGATGTTAGACATTTTCCATGCAATAACTAGATATTTGCAGAAATCAGATTTACACTCTGAGGCTATGTAATCTATATATAAAGACAGATAATTTCATTTCAAAATATAGCAATATTCAACACATTTACTGTTAAAGGTAAATAACAGGTACTGTAATGGCTTTTACTTCATACAGTGTACCTCTGTTTTTATGGAAGATGCGGGCACCTTTGTTCTCTCTGCCCTCAGCTCCATGGACAAGACTGTTTCCATCTCCAAAAGCTTAAGGGCAGCTTTTGCATTCTCAGGCTTAAAGCAATATCCGCCTTAATTTAATTGAGAAAACCACAATACTCTGTTAGCGACTCAAATCTGAAATAATTTAGTCAGGAACAAATGCACACTTCTTTGAATTTCTAACTACAGTTACTGACTACAAAACCCATACATGTCTATAGTGCAAGGAGACACTTTTGTATTCCCATTTATCTCAAGGGCAGTTGCTGGATCCTGCATTCAAAACATTGCTTTCCTGCACTAACGTTTTTAGTTTTCTTTCTTTCTTTCTTTCTTTCTTTCTTTCTTTCTTTCTTTCTTTCTTTCTTTCTTTCTTTCTTTTCCTTCTCTTTCTTTCTTTCTTGATACCAAGGGATTCATTTCTCTGAAATCACATGACAAACATACTGACACTTTTAGGCTAAATTGACAAAAACATGTACCGTCTCAAGCCCTTAACTAGCAACTGTTTGTCCTGAACTGACATCAAACGCAGTTACAGTATGAACATGAACATATCCTTTCTTTTTGTGTTTCCAGAAAAGTAATTTTACATGAACTTTACATGCTGATAGGCTATGTCAATTTAGAATAGAATAGAACATCACTGATCATTGAATAAACGTATAGCTTTTTGCACTTTGTTATAAATACTTGCAATTTTAGTGGGCTGCAATGAATCTAATTTCTAATCGAGATTACGATTAGGGATGCCAACATTACGTAATCGTTCAAAGCCGTGATTGCATTCAACGTCATTACATTGTAAATTAGTAAGTCACGAAATAAAAGTAAAATACCAATAAATCATGTTACTGGTACGTCATGTGTTAGCTGAGAAGGATTTGCATGCAGGTATGATGTTCATTTTATTCATCAGGAGCAGTTTCCATGTTTCATTAACAGTTTTTATTAGTATTGTGTATTCACCATGGTAACTGTTGTTTCCATAACCCCAAAAATGCCATTTTATTTTGACTTTGTGTTATTTTGTATATTTGTAAATGACTGTGGTGGCTCATACCAACATTGTATTAACAAAAGCTAGTCTCTTTAAAATTACAATTTATGTGTATGTAAGTAAAGGGGGACATACTTGTGTGTGTCAACAATTTTTGAGTAAACAAATTTATTGTAATAGACCTATCTATCTATATCTATATCTATATCTATAAACCTAATTATAGGATTTATACAACCAAACCAAAAATTATTCAGACACCATATAGCCTATATATATGTGTTTTACTACTGAGTGTAGGACACTAGTTAATTTATGTAACTTAGGATAGCAAGGTGTCTGAATAAATTTAGCTTTGACTGTATATATAATTCCTAAAGAAGTGGGTCGCGGCTTGATGACCATGAGAAAATGTGGGTCCCATGGCCAAACGAGTTGAGAACCACTGGTATACAGCTATTCAAAACATAATTCAATGTAAATTGTGCTAATCGTAATTAATAACCGCAATTACAATTTCAAGGGAATAATTGACTATTATGATTTTTGTCATAATCGTGCAGCCCTAATTTTAAAAATATTTTTACATAACTAAATACTAATAAATAACTTTTTGTATTATATTTTGTAGCATATTGCTGCACTTTATTTTATCGCTCTCTATTTTAGTGAATTTACAGAGGCTCTGGATTATTATTCTGTGCGTTATGATGTTAAGTGTAATGAGGCCCACTGCAGGCAAGCTTGGAGAACCCAAATGCAGTTTATTCAAATAATCTCAAATAAAGGCATGGCATGGAACTAATAACTTCAAAATAATCAGAAAACTGACCAAACAGTGGTTACAGGTAATAATACTTAACAAAAACACATAGCAAACACGAGGGTTTAAATACACAGACTACTAATGACAAGACAAGGGACACCTGTGCACAATCAAGATGAGACCATGACAACAATAGAACACATGACGAGGGGAGCACATGACTTAAAGGACATGAAACATGAACATGACTACTACTAACTACTTGTGACATTAAGATTGTTGATTACATTTATTCTGGACTATATAATTAGTCTAATTTAATAAAAAATGTATGGTAACACAACTTACCTTATAAGTTTGATATTATCAATGACAGATTGTGACCAAACATATTTATAAAATAGACACATGAAAACTGAATAATTCACAAAATAAATGCACGCGAACAAACCTGTTACATAGCTGATTCCATGTAAAATTGTGTTATCTGCCTTGCCAACAAGAACAGCATCAACCACAATATTTTTGTTAATCAGTTCTCTGGCAACAGTGACTGGATTATTTTTGGATCTGTAGATTAGACAATAAAAGATATACATAATCATTTTAGTTGGTGTAGTAATATTTTAAGAGTAAAATGTGATAACGTGCACTTTAATTCAAATGGTATAGGAATACACAAAGACACACACCTGTAATCGTTGCCATCTGTCAAACACAAGATGCGACATCTGCAGGCTGGAAACCTTTTCTTGATATCCTCAAACTCTGATACACCACGAACAAGTGCATCATATAACCTAGTGCATCCTGATGTTTCAATAGCATGCACTTGCTCCTATAAGTGTAAAAATTATATTGATTAAACACTGAGTACAAATAGCATTTATCATTACAACCAAATGCTTAGTAGTTTTTATTTACTTTAATTGTGATAATGGTGCAATAATCAAGACAAAAATACCTTAAAGGTTTCCAGATTTTCTGTAAATTTGAGAACAGTTTCCACATCCTTGTTGAACTTCACAAGGCAGATGACATGCTCAAAATCATATGCCATGCTTCGGTTGGAAAAGCTGTCAAAGATTTGCTTGACAGCATCAATGCGCTTCATTTGAGTGGCAGTGTCATAACATTCTCCCTTCATTGAAGAACTTGAATCAAAGAGCACCTGATAGGAGCATTAATTAATTAATTAATTTTGTTAATGTAAATTATGTAGACATAAGTTATATATAGATGTTGCATACATGCAAAAGAGTTTCTTAAAGTCCCCCTGTGATGAAAATCAAGCGTTTAATGTTGTTTAAATGTCTATGTGGTGTTTTTAATATGCTTTAAGACAAACCATGTGCAAATTCATAAGTCAAAACCATTATTGAGTATTTTCTCTTTAAAACTATACTGAACCAAAGACAGGCTCAAAAACGTGGTTTCAACTTGCTGGTGAATAAAATTAGAATATTGTGGAGAAGTTATAATTTTATTTAATTCAAAAAGTAAAACTTTCATATATTCTAGATTCATTAGAAATAAAGCAAAATATATCAAGCCTCTTTTTTTGATGATTATGGCTTACAGCTCATGAAAATAAAAATCCAATACATCAAGTTATTTGAATATATCCTAAGATAAATCAAAAAGGATTTACAATAAATAAATAAAAATCGGTCAGCCTGAACCAGCCTGTGGCACTGCTGAGGCGTTATTGAAGCCCAGGTTGCTCTGATAGCAGCTTTCAGCTCATCTGTATCGTTGGGTCGGGTGTTTCTCATCTTCCTCTTGACAATATCCCATAGATTCTCTATGGGGTTCAGGTCAGGCGAGTTGGCTGGCCAATCAAGCACAGTAATATCATGGCGAGCAAACCAGTCAGTAGTAGTTTTGTCACTGTGGGCAGGTGCTAGGGAAAGGAAATCGGCATCTCCATAAAGCTTGTCAGCAGATGGAAGTGTGAAGTACTCTAAAAGCTCCTGGTAGACGACTGAGTTGACTTTGGACTTGATGAAACACAGTGGACCAACACCTGCAGATGACATGGCACTCCACATCATCACTGACTGGAAACTTCACGCTGGACTTCAAGCAAGTTCTGAACCTCTCCACTCTTCCTCCAGACTCTGGGACCTTGATTTCCAAATGAAAGGCAAAATTTACTTTCATCTGAAAAGAGGACTTTGGACCTCTGAGCTACAGTCCAGTTCCTTTTTCTCTTTAGCCCAGGTAAGACGCTTCTGACATTGTCTCTGGTTCAGAAGTGGCTTGCACTAGGAATGTGACAGTTGTAACCCATTTCCCGAAGACGTCTGTGATAGGCGGTTCTTGATGCACTGACTTCAGCTTCAGTCCACTTCTTGCGAAGATCTCCCAAGTTCTTGAATCGGCTTTGCTTGACAATCTTCTCAAGGCTGTGGTCATTCCTGTTGCTTGTGCACCTTTTCCTGCCACACTTTTTCCTTCCAGTCAACTTTCCATGATTATGCTTCGATACAGCACTCTGCAAACAACCAGCCCTTTCAGCGATGACCTTTTGTGGCTTACAATCCTTAGGGTGTCAATAGATGCGTTTCCATTACAGATTTGCGCAAAACTTTTGCAATTTTTTCTAAATGTCGACAAAAAACTATTGCGAAATGACGGTGTTTCCATTATCCGATGTTATGCGACTAAAACGTCATTTTTTCCTCTCACGATAAGTCATTCCAAAAATCATGCCGACGGATGTTGGTAGGTTTACGTATATATCCCAGTCACTGCACTGGCCATTATTATTAATTGGAGGAGATATATGTGTGTTATCTAATCATTAATGGCAAGGAAAGACCCTTACTTGGAGCGGCACATATGAGGTGTGTCTGGGTGTTTCTCCCTCATTTCTGCTTCGAGGTCTTGATTGTGGCATTTCTTTGAGATTTAGAATCCAGTATTCCTGTAATTCTTTTGTCTTTTATGAATTTAATAAAGAACTCCGTCTCGTATTCTGTCCAAACATACCGCGTCATCTACGTCAGGTGACATGTAAATGCGCAAAAACTGTTTGCATTGCAGTTTTGCGAAATATTTCTTTTTCGAATTGCCTGAAAAACCACCTTATGTGAGCGTAAAAACGTTTTTGCGATAAATGGGAGTTTTTGCAAAATTGACGTGTTTCCATTGGGCGTATTTTCGCAATTTCAATTTGCGCAATTTGATTAGTGTATTAGTGTAGCATATATTACATTTTCACTTTCTTAAATAACTGATAAAAAGTATTGCACTTTTCCACGATATTCAAATTTTTTGAGACACAACTGTATAGGGTTAGGTATCGTTTAACTTTTATACTTTTAAAATGGAACCGGTGCCTAAACGGTGCCTGAACCGATACTTAAAAAAAGAGTCAAAACAATGGTTAATGACATTACAATGGTTAAACATCAAAACAATGGTTAATGACATTAACTGGCTTTTTTATTGCAAAAAATAAAATAAAATAAAAAATTCTTAAAATTGAATATATATATATATATATATCCATTTTAAAAATATATATATGTAAGGAATAATTGACGACAGGCCGTTGAATTATCAGAAAAATAATGCACACCCGAGGTGGTAATGCGGTCACGACGCGAAGCGGAGTGGCCGTTCACCTCGGCTGTGCATTATTTTTCTAATAATTCAACGGCCTGAAGTCAATTATTCCGCTTATACTACAGTTACCACACCTCGAAACATTGTTCAGATTATGTATTTCAAGACGTTTGTAAAGTTTTTGTCATTAAAACGCTCTTGTATGTAGGACTAATTTCTTACGCATCTAATCCCATGCCTCCGTTGCTAATTCCAAAACGTCATTTTAGAGTTAGTAACGGAGGTTTGAGCCACATAGCAGACTAATGCTGGGGACACACGACTAGCTGACACATTCTCTGACTGTTTTCATCGCAGCATATTTTAAACACCGACTTTGAACACAGACTGAATGCGCTGAACACGCGTTTGGACATGATCAGTCATAAGAATCAAATAACATTCATAACCGGCCTTAAAGTGTGTCCCCGGCTTTATGCAGTTATTAATGCAGTTATTAGAGAGAGATGTGCAATAATGAGACAGAAAAGCATGTGCGTCAATATTATTATTTATTTATTAATTCAATTCGTTTTAATTAATTCGTTCATTCTTTTGTTTCTATTATTGACAGATGACAGTAGACTAGCCAAATAAATGAAACCCAAAGCCCTTTTAACAAGTATGCCAATCAATAATTATTTATTTGTTAAATTATCTGCAATAAAAATCCGTGCTGCAGGACTATCCATTTATTTAGCCTATATTCAGTTTAATTTTCTATTGATTATATAGGACTATATACTTTATTTATTAAAATTAAAATGCATGTTTCCATTGATTGTGAAGCTAGACATTGAAAATTGCAGATCAAGCGCATGGGGCTAAATGTTTTTTCTTGTTATGAATTGTATCCTATTTTCCGTTATTACAGTTGACTACGCGAAGTGATATGGAACTGTAATGCGGTCAAGACCTGCCTGGAACTACTTTAGCTGTGCGTTTCCCTGAAAATAATGCACACCTTAGAACGTTCGTCAACCAATCAGATTCAAGCATTCAACGGCCCTGTAGTATAAATATATATATATATATATATATATATATATATATATATATATAGATAGATAGATAGATATATATATAGATATAGATATTTCAAGTAAATATATAAATATAAGTAGTCTAAATACAAAACAACAAATGTACATAACAAATTCACAATAAAACCTAAGCCACCAAATACAATTTAACACTGAATAACACTACAGTAGGCCTACTAATAACAGCAAAGTAGTCTTTATTCTTGGTATGCTACAAACCAGCTTTAAATTTCAGCAATTATTTTCATTTTTTTTATTTTTTTATTTTTATTTTGCCTTCTCTGGCCAAATACGACACCTCTCCTGACTTATTGCATGTCCTGCACAAAGTGAACGTTATTTTGGAACGCATCACCTTAAATGCTGTGACGTGAAACCCCTCATTGAAGAAGCTACACAATGTGTATCTAATCCCGTCATCAATTTATAATTAAAAAGATTGTTATTGCCGCATCGGTGTGTATTTTACAAACTATAAATGTTGTTTTGCTAATAGGGGAGAGCGGGGCACAAAGTAACGCTTTTTGACTTTCTCAGTTTGTGTAAATCTACTTATGGTTCAGAGTATTTATTTTTTCCCACATTAATTTCCCACATGTCTAGTACAATTATGTGTTTTTGTTTTATTAATACAGTATATACTTTTTTCTTGATATAGGCTACCCCGAAAGAATGGAAGTGAAATGTGACAACATGCCCCATAGGTGGGGTACATTGTAACGTGTGGGGCACATTGTAACATAACATATGGCAGCTTAAAATGTTATCTGATCTAATAAAAAAAATATACAAAACAAACTAAAATATTTTCTAAATAAAATACAATTAAAAAACTTTTTCATATAAAATAATGGCAATTTTTAATAATTAAATATAAACTCATTTTTAAGCTTTGACTACGAACACATGAAAACAGCTATACAACATAGTTCAAAACAAATAAATAATTAGTAATTTCTGAACATTGACTCTCAGTCTTTATTCACCTTTTTCTCACGTTTTCTCAATAAAATTAATAAAAGTATAGAATATAATAGCATATTTCTAATAGGGGCACATTGTAACGCAGTGTTACAACATGCCCCCGCCTGCACAACTGGGATTTAAACCCGGCTAGTGTCTTCTGCTGTTAAATAACATCTTGGAGATTAAAATAATATCAGATTTGTCTTCTTTTAAATAAACACAAAAAATAGAGATGAAAAATTGACTTAAGTAAGAAATTTACCTTTGCTATGGTTTAATAAATGTCTATGGATATCTTCCAAAAAAAAAATTTTTGGCGGAATTTTTTTCTATATAGTGTTGATATGGCAACTAGTAAATAAACAAAGTTTCATCATCCAAGCATGTGCGGAAGTATTTAAAACAAGCCTGTTACAACTAACCCCGTGTTAGGTTGTGCCCCGCGCTCCCCTACTTAAGTGTATTTAAATGTCTGAAACCTAAATAAAACTTATGTAGTTGAAAACACTGAATAGTTAGTGACATATGATAGCGCTCAGCGCGTCCGTCTCTGGCTCAGCGCCAGCCGACGCGCGAACGCAGATTTGAATTTAGCAGTTGATAATCATGCGATCTGAACGTTCTAATCACACCGGTGGGACTGATCGTCCGCGTCAAAAGGTTAACCAGCGATCACATGCGGTGATGTATGGAACGCCTAATGGGTCATATTTCGCCACTTTCCTACGTCGTTTTGTTAAAAAAACGCCGTAAAAAGCGCCGTTTAAACGGCCAGGACGCCGCTTTTTACGCCGCCGAAAAGCGAAACGCCGTAAAAAGCGCCGATGAATTGTGTAAACAACGGCGTATTTTTCGTCGGTTTGGAGGCGGCGAAAAAAACGACGCTCTATATGCCCATGTAACGCCGCTTTTTACGGCGCACAGTGTCCCCAATGACGCGTATCATAACGCGTCACAAGACGCGTAGTGTTAAATTATAATGATCTCCACCCTGTCTTTTCCAAAGCCAATAAATTTAAACTGGTATCACCAGTAAAGAACAAGAACAGACGACATTAATCCAACCCAGCACAAGGATGAGATTCGATCCATGCCTCAGTTCACTGAATGTTGCTGAAACTGAGGTAGATGGTCTAGCTCACTGCTAACGTTATACCGCCTTGTAAGGCAAGCATATTTTATTTATCATTATAATAGGCCCACTTTAATCTGTTATTTTTCTATGTTCTTTTATCGCACATTCTCGATTTTTTTCATCTGATTATTTGTAAAGCACTTTGCATAGCCACTTTATGCATTGTGCTTTATAAATAACCTCTTGCCGCTACTCCCCTTACACATTTGTTTGTGACAGTGTCATTGCTTGGGAACAATGATTGTAGACAGATAAACTGTAGCCAGTCGTATTGTTTCCCCCAACATATATTAACATCCAGTTGATTTGAAAAGCACAATCCAAACATAACGCAAGATATCCGCTAGGTGGAGATAATAAAATATTCTCGTATTATATATAATATAATCGTATGCCCTATTCTACCTATAGCCAACAATTATATTGTATTTTTATAAAATAAAATCTTGAATTGAATTATTTCAGTCAAACTTAACTGTAATAACGGAAATTAGGAGACAATTCATAACATGAAAAACAGCCCCATATGCGCTTGATTGCAATGTTCGATGTCTAACTTCACAGTCAACTGAAACATGCAGTTTAATTTTAATAAATAAAGTATATCCTATCTATAATAAATAATTTATTAAACTGAATATATAAATAAGTCCTGCTGCACAGGTTTTTGTAATTATTGCAGATCATATAAAATAAATAATTAGGCATATTGAGCGCGGACTGCATGGCACGGGCGTGAACACTTTTCACCTTCAACAATTTTCTTATCAACATTGGAAACAACTTTATCATTTCTGGTCATACAGACAATAATAATAATACATTATTATCAACTACTTTTATTTGTGTAAACTTACAATAACAAGAAAACTTTGCATTTGTAAAATAAAATAAAACAAGACGCCTTTTCATTATCTCCGTGAACTGGAGCATGAGAACTGAAACAAAATAGCCTATAGGCTAAAGCTTGAAATGTCCACTTTAAAACGAACAAATTCGAATCGAAAGCTAGCCTAATACCTTCTGATTATGTAATCCTTATGAAAGGTTTATTTCTCTCTAAATCGCACAGCGGAGATGGACATATGTTTTTAGCCTACTTTTAGAAACACCTTTCTGTGGGCTGTGGTTCCATAGGCTATAGCCTAGCTTTTCTCATTCTGCACTGCAGGAAAAATATCAATTCCAGGTTCTAATTTGGCCTTAGAAAACCAGTAAAATCGACATGTATTCCATATTAATTTGTGAATATTTTAAATGTTTAATAAAGGGGCAAAAAGTCATAAAAAAATCTGAAATGCCACAATCAAAACCTCAGAGCAGAACTGAGGGATAATCTCCCAACTCCTTGTCGTTCGCAAGGGCAACCCTGCCATGCTTGGATAACACGCCACACTGTAAAACCCAAAAGTTAACTCAACTCAAACCGATTGAGGAAACTGATTGCCGCAAACCGTTTAAGTTTAAAAAATAATACTAGTAGGCTATTGTGATTATTGTGAACTTATATATATATATATATATATATATTGAGTCAAACTCACTCATAATTTCAAAATTCATAATTTAGTATTGGTTTATTCAATCAAAAAAAAATATAAGTTAAATGAACTCATTTCGTTTAGTGACTTTCACTGACGTACGTCTCATTCCATTAATAATAATAGGCCTAATGTCTAATGCGGTGGCTGTGATATTATATAAACCATGTCCGTTGCCGTGATTTTAGGAATGACCTATCGCGAGAAAAAGTGACGTTTTAGTCGCATAACATCGGTTAATGGAAAAACCGCCATTTCGCAATAGTTTTTTTTAATCGATATTTAGATAATAGCGCAAAACATTTGCGCAAATCTGTAATGGAAACGCGGCTACTGACTGACTGAACGCGCTGAACAAGCATTATAAAAGGCTACATTCATAAACGGCCTACAGTAAAGGTGATGATACACAGGGCAACTTTTTGAGCAATGTTGCCATCAACGGGCAAGATGAGACACAGGGCCCACGACTGATCAAAATTATCCAGATAGAAATACCAATACCATTTTCAATGGTAAAGCGCCCAAGCAACAATCGCTCGGCAAGATTGCCCAGCAACATCAAAAAGTTGCCCAATGTATCGTTACCTTAAGTGTATCCCCGGCTTTATGCCGTTATTAATGCAGTTATGAGAGAGAGAGAGAGAGAGAGAGAGAGAGAGAGAGAATTCCATATATTCAATGTTATTATTTATTAAATAAATTCGTTCATTCTTTCTATTAGCAGTAGAATAGCCTACTAAATGAAAACGCAAAGCTCTTTTAACAAGTAGGCCTAGGTCAATCAATATGCCTAATTATTTATTTTATATGATCTGCAATAATTACAAAACCTGTGCAGCAGGACTTATTTATATATTCAGTTTAATAAATTATTTATTATAGATAGGACTATATACTTTATTTATTAAAATTAAACTGCATGTTTCAGTTGACTGTGAAGTTAGACATCGAACATTGCAATCAAGCGCATGGGGCTGTTTTTCATGTTATGAATTGTATCCTAATTTCCGTTATTACAGTTAAGTTTAACTGAAATAATTCAATTCAAGATTTTATTTTATAAAAATACAATATAATTGTTGGCTATAGGCCATAGAATAGGGCATACGATTATATTATATATAATACGAGAATATTATATTATCTCCACCTAGCGGAGATCTTGCGTTATGTTTGGATTGTGCTTTTCAAATCAACTGGATGTTAATATATGTTGGGGGAAACAATACGACTGGCTACAGTTTATCTGTCTACAATCATTGTTCCCAAGCAATGACACTGTCACAAACAAATGTGTAAGGGGAGTAGCGGCAAGAGGTTATTTATAAAGCACAATGCATAAAGAGGCTATGCAAAGTGCTTTACAAATAATCAGATGAAAAAAATCGAGAATGTGTGATAAAAGAACAGAGAAAAATAACAGATTAAAGTGGGCCTATTATAATGATAAATAAAATATGCTTGCCTTACAAGGCGGTATAACGTTAGCAGTGAGCTAGACCATCTACCTCAGTTTCAGCAACATTCAGTGAACTGAGGCATGGATCGAATCTCATCCTTGTGCTGGGTTGGATTAATGTCGTCTGTTCTTGTTCTTTACTGATTGGGTGATACCAGTTCAAATGTATTGGCTTTGGAAAAGACAGGGTGGAGATCATTATAATTTAACACTACGCGTCTTGTGACGCGTTATGATACGCGTCATTGGGGACACTGTGCGCCGTAAAAAGCGGCGTTACATGGGCATATAGAGCGTCGTTTTTTTCGCCGCCTCCAAACCGACGAAAAATACGCCGTTGTTTACACAATTCATCGGCGCTTTTTACGGCGTTTCGCTTTTCGGCGGCGTAAAAAGCGGCGTCCTGGCCGTTTAAACGGCGCTTTTTACGGCGTTTTTTTAACAAAACGACGTAGGAAAGTGGCGAAATATGACCCATTAGGCGTTCCATAGTGATGATGCTCTTTACGTCCGTTTCGGAGAACTAGAGGGCAAATATTTCAACCAACAGCTGAGGCATTTAAAGGCACAATATGTAACTTTTTTGCTTTAAAATTAGCAAAAATCACTATATCTACGTTATATATTTTTTTTAGTTGTGTACTTACATTATCCTGACTGTTTCCAACAACTTAACCAGGAGAAATTTTAATTGAATTTTTAGACACGGCACGTTTCTTTATTTCCGTTTTGTCGCAGTCAATGGCGCCATATCCGCGTTGTCCCTGGTTTCCGCATAGACAGTATATAAACTGGACACAGTGACCCCATAGGTTTCAACGGAGAGAAGTTGAAGCACATTAGAAGCAGTCACTTCCTGATTGCCGAGCGTACTGCGCAGACTCAAACTGAACTTGACGACGTGGATGTGACGTGAGCAGCCTGCCTGACAGTTGTACGTTTTCTAGTAGCCGTGCCAAGCGAAATCGGAACCATTCCCTTCCGAATCTCGCAGAGACGGAGAGTGTGAGTAGGAGCTGTCCATGAGCTAGGAGCAGGAGCAACGTCATGACTCTCTATGGGCTTCTCCCTTTACTTTATCGGACTTTATGCCTCCACGTCCCCCCGATTGATTGCGAGCTTCTCTTCCTGTCTCTACGGTAATTTCCAGAGAGTCGCGTGGTTATGACGCAATCGTTAGCCTACTTTTACAAAAACTG
Organism: Abramis brama; assembly: GCF_963993115.1. Taxonomy (NCBI): domain Eukaryota; kingdom Metazoa; phylum Chordata; class Actinopteri; order Cypriniformes; family Leuciscidae; genus Abramis; species Abramis brama. The sequence continues at coordinate 26,374,602 of NC_139970.1, forward strand.
CTTCTACGGGGCCATAACGTAAGATACAAGGTAATGGAGCCTTTTATACATTGTCGTGTTTCTTTAGAAATAAACAATGGACAAATGGAGTCTTTAAACGCCTCAGATGTAAAGTTATTCGCTGTCAAAGTGACGCGAAAATGAATGGGAGTCAATGGGATGCTAACAGCAGGTGAAGGCTTGTTAGCCAATGGCGGCTCCCGGGGGTACCTTCAAAATAATATGAAACCCTGACCGCCTGGGTTTCCGCCTATGGTTTCCGCTCGTACTGCCATGGTAACCAGAGCTATGAGCAGAGCCCTCTGATTAACCAAAGCGTCAGACGCAGACAACTGTGGAGTTCGCAATGTCTATTTGCACGTTGTTGTTTTGTTCAAACATTACGGACCATGGCAAGCAGACTTTGGATAAAAAAGGAGAACTAAAACGAGAATCAATATCAGCGCGGTGTTTTCGAGATGCCGAGAGCTCCCATTGACAGTATATAAACGAGAGCTCCACGTCCGAGACTTTGACCGCTCCTACATGTACTTATTAAACAGGTGAGCACATTTACATAAAACTAATCAATGTTATATAGTTCAACAATGATAAAATGTTAGAATATGATCTGTATGTTATTCTAATGTTGATCTAGCTTACTGCTAGTCTCATACAGACAAACTAACACATACTTTTCAACACATTCAAATGCAGTTTAGTGTGCTAATGTAATGTTAGACCAGGTGAAACAGCGCTGCGTTACCTCACAAGTTTAATTTGTCTAATAAACTGACCTGTGAGTAGTAATTCTGCGTGTAGTTCGGTAGAATGAAATGTCCGTATTCCTTTTATATCCGCGGGAGCTCGCGTCGCGTGTGGAGCTGATAGCTGTCTCTTAGCAATCCCGAACTGCTTCATATCACAGTCATGATAAAAGCATCGATGTATTCAGTCATCCATAAACATTATTAGATCGGCCGGCTTGACGTTGACGACAACATCCATAATTCTTAGCATGTGTTGCGTCATCAAACTACGCCTTTGTTATTGTAAAGAGGTTAGCGACCCCTAGTGGCGAAAAATTCCATACTGTACGTTTAAGTGGCACCGAAATGAGGCACCGAAATCTGGGTTTGATTCAGTCATGTTACATACCGGTTACTTAGGTACTAGTTCCATATCGGTACCCAACCCTACACCTGTATGTTTTGACCATCTGATAATCAAAAAGGAAATAACATATACAAAACTGCTTTGACTTGTTACAGTTAGGGATTATCCTCCTTTTTCCTAATGAGCCTACTGCATTTTAGATAATGGGAGGCACTTCCGGTTTGAGGAAGTTCCACTCAAAAAATAATAATTTAAAATCATAAGGTTGTGCTACAAATAATTCTTATCCGTCAGTTTGACTGAATGAGCTGTAAAATTTCTTTCATAATCTATTTTAGACGTCAGGGGAATGGTCACCAGCTGGTCACAGGCAAAAATCCAAGAACCAAGAGACAATGAAACCAGGGAGAATGCTCAGAAATGCAGTATAAACACTAAACAAGACTTTGCAGGGAATGAATGAGTGTACATGGTTTAAAGGGGCTATATGCAACTGTTTCCCCAAAATAAACGTAACAATAGCCTTTTTATTTGACCATGTATGACTCAAACATCTCCTGATGAGCATACTGACACCTTGTCAGCTCACAGTGGGTGCACCTATAAGCCTGTATCCTATTTTTCCTATTTTTTGTCGGGTCGGATTTTTCGCGCGCTGTCTGCGGATGTGACGTCAAGCGCGTTCATGTTAAACGTTTCAGATCACTCTGCCACCACCGCTAGTCAGCAAACAAACTTAGTTTCTCAAACAATATATGTATTTGACTGTTCTTACCTCTGTAAACATAATGTTGACTTCTTTGCAGCGGATGACTTGTGAAGTGTGCACGTACGAGAGCGAGCAGAAAGGAAGAGCAGTTCCGTTTATTGGCCACAGGTGTCAGTCGCGAGTTTAAATTTCAGAAAAAAGCATATAGCCCCTTTAACCCTTTCGCACGTACGATCACACCGGTGTGATCAGTCTAGGCTGGTCCCTGGAGCGTACGATCACACCGGTGTGATTAGAACAGTCAGTGCATGACGCGATCAACTGCTAAATTCAAATGTGCTTTCGCGCGTTGGCTGGCGCTGAGCCAGAGACAGGCGCGCTCAGAGCTGTCATATATCACAACTTTTCAGTGTTTTCAACCACATAATGTTTATTTTAGGTTTCAGACATATAAGTACTAAAAAAACAATACATTTAGAGTTTGTAAAATACACATTGATGTCAAAGGAAGAGGCAATAATAATCCTTTCCATTATAATTAGTTATATTCATATCAGATACACATTGTGTAAGTAACTTTAAAGTGTACTCTATTCTTCTCCCAGTTCACCAGCCACTTACATTTATGTATTTCGGGAGAAGTGGAAGAATTCACGTGTTGTAAATCCAACAGATCCGATTCTCTAAACTGCTGTCTGCGGCACAAACTAACATGGCGGCGCCCATCACGCATACAGCTCAACTAACGCGATCGTTATAAAGGTGTTTAAACAACAATATACTTCCACTTGCATGTATTTGACAATCGGAATATCACATATTTCATGCCATATCTAACAAATTTGTGAATATTTTGAATAAAAAAGGAAAAATGACATAAAAGCAGATCATCATTCATTCAGCTCTGTTGTTGCTGCGGTGTGTCACGTGACAAGCAATGACGCGTCACCATGGAAACCATAAAGTGGCATTCTAAATAATGGTCGCCTTGAAAAACTCACGCTGGGGGGTCAGCCAGAATATTTTAAACTTACGTGTGAAAGGGTTAAATAGGCTAATGGTGCGTTCTATTATTTATCCATTTATTCGTGTCGGAGTTCCAACTAGGAAGACAGACATTGCCTAGCAACACGCGCCAACGCACCCCCTTTCCTCAGATTTCCCAGCTCGGAAGTCGGACAACCGTGAGGACACTGGCCAAGAATTCCGATACGGAATCCAAGATGGCTGCGCCCTGTGTGACTTGGAAGTATGAATTGTTTTCATTGTTTTTGGACCGCTTTGGTTGTTTAAATTATGATTTTAATCACTCGTATTACTGCAATACCTTACTGCGTCCGTATCACTGCCTGTGGGTATGGGAATTGGTCTTGTTGTGAGTGCAACATTGAATGCAGCCTTGTTTCAAACGGGTGTTACTAACGTGGCTAGTGTTGTTAACAGAAGATAAACTAAAACATAGCACATACTTCTGGAGCGCCTGGTACTCGGCCAGTGCTACCATAGCAACAGCTTTCCGGGTGGCGTCCTTGTTTTTTCTTCGACTCGGACGCACAAAACATACCAGAACGCTTGAAGTGTGGAAGTGACGTCATATCCGAGGGCCTTCTTCTTCTTCTTCTTCTTCTTCTTCTTCTTCTTCTTCTTTTCGATTTATGGCAGATTGCAACCATGACTTTTGAAGGTGCATACCGCCACCTACTGTATCGGAGTATTTAACATGAGCTATGTCCTTTGGGACTACTTTATATCAAAAAATAATAATATCCGAGGGCCGAGACGGTTCGTTGACAATAATAGAACGCACTATAAGACTGACAAGGTAATGAGACACAGGTTGATGCAACTCCGGGCAGTGATTTATGGGAAATGTAGTTTGTGAGGGAATGACAATAGTCTGATGTGGAGTGCCCTCTGGTGGCTCTCAAGGAAGCTCTCATAAATCACTGCCCGGACTCATCATCCCCGATTGCATCCACCTGTGTCTCATTACCTTGTCAGTCTTAGCCTATTTAACCCATGTACACTCATTCATTCCCTGCAAAGTCTTGTTTAGTGTTTATACTGCATTTCTGAGCATTCTCCCTGGTTTCATTGTCTCTTGGTTCTTGGATTTTTGCCTGTTTCTTGGATTCCTTTTTTGCCTCTGACCCCTGCCTGCCTGCCTGTTTGTTTGTTTGTTTGGACTGCCTTCCTGTGCTTGACCCTTTGCCTGTGTTTGATTACAATTCTGGATTACTCAAATAAACTGCATTTGGATCCTCAACCTTTGTGTCTCAGAGCAGTTTGTGACAAGAATGTTAGTTATTTTAATGTGACATGGTATACCAAGAATATGGCAAGAGCTCTTTTCAGTCACTGCATCCCCTCAATGTTTTCCCTCAATTTTTAAGTTAATGAACCATTTTTATTAAGGCAACGTAGGTTATATAATACAGACATATATTACTCGAGGGATATTTAACATGTCCGTAATACTGATGCAGAAATAATCACTTTTTTGGGGTTATTCATTGTCTGTTATAGTCATTTGTTAATGCTTTTACACTTTTAAATTTTAATTTAATTAATGTTCGATGTTTGGAGGGTGAGAAGAATTATGCCATCTTTTACCCAAAAAAGTGGATTGCCATCTGAAAGTTTAGCAAACATTACATCAGAGTAAAATCTTATCTAGTTCACAACACTTACCACAATGGCCTCTTTGGGGGTTTTGCTGACTTTAATGGTGCTGTCAGTTCTGTTATCATTGAGCCTGAATGGGTAAAATTGTAAAAGAAAGTTATTTGTACAATTTGCACTGTAAACCATACACATATGTAAAAGAGTAAAACATCTGCTCAGTCGAGACATTATTTTGTAGGAAAATCACATTTTTGCAATGGGTTTTATGATTTATGAGTAAAATAAAGACAGTGGTTAATATTACTTGAAGATACTTGAACATTTCATTGTAAATAATAAATTTCACCGTCTAATACAGGATTTTTGAAGACACACTAAAACAGAAAAATGTGATGCTATCAAGTTGCTACATAAGGGCTACAACTGTTGTCCCATTAGTTACATATAATACATCATGCACTAGTGTAAACACAAGTGAACAAGAATACAAAATGTACAAAAGGTTGCACATTCTTTCAATTCTAAATTTCACAAACACAAAGTAGCAAAAGCATTTATTTGTAACAATCAAAACAATGGATAATTGTGCAAGTTCTTAATTTTGAGACAAATTTAAAGGGTTAGTTCACCCAAAAATGAAAATTATGTAATTAATTACTCACCTTCATGTTGTTCCAACCCCGTAAGACTTTCGTTCATCTTCGGAACACAAATTAAGATATTTTTGATTAAATCTGAGAATGAAAGTCTTACGGGGTTGGAACAACATGAGAGTGAGTAATTACTGACAGAATTTTTGGGTGAACTAACCCATTTTTGGGTGAACTAACCCTTTAAGAAAGATTTTGGTGAGTATATTGAGGATAACAAGGTAGATACAAAGTTTACTTCCTAAAATGGATATGGTACGCATATGGGCAGGGAATACTGATGCTGATGCTTTGGTAATTTCTGACACCTGCTTAATAATTCAGCTTTAGACAATGCTATTAATATTAATGTAAGCCACCCCTTCGAACACGAATCTCAAGAACGGTCTGTGATGAGGGGCTTTTAAAGTATCTGGATATTAAAGTATGCATCTTTCAAATCCACTGACAAAAAACAAATCCCCTGGGCAAATCTGTAAGAGTATTTGTTTTTAAAGTTAGCATTCTTAACAGCCGTGTTATCAGATCATCTCAAATCGAGGATGGGACGAAGGCCTTGGAAGTAGCGTTTGCAAAAGCCTGACTTGCTGCGGGCTGTGGGAAATTTTTTCTCAGCACCCTTTGCTAGCAGAACTTTTATTTAGGCTCGGAGGACGTGAGCATCTATGTCTGAGACTGAAGTGTGAATCACACCCCTGAAGTGGGTAGCCTGTGAGCGAGCTAGAGTAACCCAGTTTGATTATTTCTAAAACCCAATTTGACACGCCGGGAATGGCTTCCCAAGCCTGGCTCTGGGCGGTGAGGGGTTGAAGAGTCACATGTGGTAGATCGCCGCGTTGTGGCGGGGGGCTGAGGCTTGTGACAGGACAGTGAAGAGAAAGAATGCTCTTTTTGAGAAGGTGTTTGTTTTTATTTGACTCGCTATAACAGAGGAAGGAGGTCTGGGCACGCATACCACTGGTGGGGTGGACCCAGTACGGAAATTAAACACAGCGCCTCCAACACCTGGAACTGATCAGGGGGTTGGGAGGTGAACACACAGAACTTCCAAAAACATCAGGAATGCTTGGGCTGCTTGAAATGGGTAGCGCTTAGCTGGACGGAAGTGCTGCTTCACCTCAGGTTCCGCCTTGGACTGGGGCTGAGTGTGAGCGGGAGCTGGCTTGGTGTGCTGATGAGTCGATGACGACTAAAGCCTAGTTCACACTACAGGATTTTAAGCCCGCAAGTTAACGAGCTCGCCGACAGGTCGGGCTGTAATCGCGTGCAAATCTGTGGGTGATCCACGATCGCCAGTCTTTATGTGTGAAATACTAAACGACGCATCAAAAACGCTCGCTGAGACCTCGCCGACGCCAGACAAATATCTAGCATGCTAAATATCTGGAGGTGTCGGCCAACTAATATAAATATATATATATATATATATTTATAATTGTGCAGCTCCCCCTGTCAATGATCTAGCACCCCCTCAGCACCTGCATTAAAAATTATCTGGCGCCGCCCCTGCCAATGAGAGAGCAAGGCATAGGTTGAGGTCACCGAAAGAAAAACAGCAGCAGCACCAGCAATGGCTTCAAAAAAAGTTTGGACCCAAGCATGAATTCCTTGAACAGATCATTGCGCAAACAACTTGCACTGCCAATTTTTTCCCAGTGTTCATTTTCAAATAGACAACTCCTGTTTCGCATCATTTCCCATTCCACTTCTCATTTGTTTTCGTGACAAAACGTGGTTTGGGGACTGGATAGAGTCACTGGGTGACAGAATTGTTGTCAGCTTGTGTAGTGTGTAACCCCCTGTTGCAGATCATTTACGTAGTGTCACATAGTGTGAACACCACAACGACTTCAAGACTCCAGAGCAAGTCATGTAGCCTAAACAGCACAGCGATCTGCAGACGTTTAAAGTTGTGTAGTATGAACTAGGCATTAGGGTGACTAGAAGCAGCAGAAGAACTAGCCCGCTTTGGTATGAGGTGGTGCATAGCCTGCGAAGGCTTCTGGGCTGCCGTAAAACACTCAGCAAAGTCATGCAGAACTGAATAGGCCCGAGGAATAGACAGGGGAGCCAAGAAGGGCTGTCTTGTCGGCGTCCTTGGTCTTCAGGTTTAACCATATGTGGTGCTTTGAGCACCACTAAACAGGCCATCATACGGCTGATCGTCTGGGCCATAGTCTCGCAGCTCCTTGAAAGCAGCAAGGTCTGGGCCAGACTCATCCATAGAGTGGAGGAGTTTGGCTTGAAACACCTGAAGGACCGTCATTGTATGGAGAGTAGATCCAGCTTGACAGGCTGCAGAGTAAACTCTGCGACGGCCTCCTGGCGGGGGGTTCACTAATGGCGCCCCATCTGCAGGAACCATTCGTCAAAGCGGCTGTAGGCAGGTACTTCCAGGGCCAACCACTCCACACAGAGTTCACGACAATTTCAGGCCAGGCCCTTAACATCAACTGGCTCCTTTGGAAGTTGGGGGCAGAGTCCTGCATAAAGTCACGTGGGATATGGGCTGGTGTGAGCTCACTTCGTCCCCTCCACAAGAGCCTGAGAGGGAGAGAACAGTGGACAATGAGGGGCGAGACTCGCGCTCTTGCAGTGGGCGTGATCCGTCTTGATGAACGCAGCTTGGTGTGGGCACGGCCCCGGCAAGCGACGCGCTCAGAGTGCTCATCTGAGGTGCAGGGAAGCACTGCATGTGTCACACTCGTTTTAAAACAAACACCAGCGAAAATATGCTCTTAGAGTGAAATATGGTCTATTCATCTAACCAGATAGCTGTAGGGGAGAAGCACCATTCTCAGATAACGAGTTGTCAGTGCCATTAATCTGCTACTGTGGCTTTTTCTATGGTAAGCAGAAAGGCTTCTTTTTAGTCTTCTTCAGAGTAAGTGAGGAGAACATTTTCGCGCTGAAGGACAAAAGCTCTGGTGAAAATGGCTGTCACCATGACTTAAATCGGCAGTCGGCCCCGTTTTGGCGGGATGAAAAGCCATTTGTCTGTGCAACCCTTGGTTTTCACCTACTGTACATTATCAAATTTGATACATGAGAGTGATGCTGTTTGTGCAAGAGCGAGGCATTCTGATCTTTAATTTGATTGGTTCTGTTTTAGACAACTACGTAATAGATGCACTGTGATGACTAGGAGAGCTAAAGCAAATTACTTTATAAACTAAAACACTTGTAACTTAAAATACTTAATTCAGTAACTTTCTCAAATGTTTACAGCGGGAACCCAGTGTTTCTGTATCTTTCTCTATTTCTTTTATATTACATGATAGAAAGTCTAAGGTCTTCTCAAGCCGTACAGCAAACCTATATAATCTGCTGCCTGTTACACGTCAAACTAAGATTGCTGTTGGGGGGGGGGGGGGGGGGGGGGGGTCGATGAAAACTGTCAAGTTAGCACTTAATCACTTAAAAATAAATCACTTCTAGTACTTTTATGAGTGTCCGCAGAGCAGGTAGGAGAGGTGTGGGTGTAGCGGCTCTATTTAAATATGTCTATCAATGTAAGCAAATATCTGGGCATTGTGTTAAAAGGTGCTCCACGCATTTTACTTATTATTTACAGGCCTCTAAAATACTCTCCAGCCTTTGCTAAGGACTTTACAGAGCTGTTATCATCAATTTCCTCAGAGTTTGACTGTTTTGCTATTTCTGGGGATTTTAATATTCACATAGATAATGCAGAAACCAATATGGCAAAAGAAATCATAACTGTTTTAAATACTTTTGATCTGATTCAACATGTACACGGACCCACACACAATCGTGGACACACTCTAGATTTACTTATCAGTAAGGGTCTAAACATTTCACAGATTGTTATTAAGGACGTAGCACAGACTGGTCATTTCTGGCAAAAAAAACTAAAAAAAACAACAACGTTCTTCTCAAATATTATAAACAGAAACATAAATAACACACACACTCTTTGTGCTACTGTAGAGAGTCTAACAAACCCCCCAAGCCAGATTCCCAGTGAAATGCTCTCGAACAGCAAATGCAGTGAGTTTGCTTCCTTCTTCTCTGAGAAAATCAATAATTTTAGAAAGGTGATCAGCATCCTCGTGTGGCACTGAGGTAAGACCAGACCACATCCTCAAAAAGTTACTATGTCTGATTTCGAAGAAATTAATGGTAAAATTTAGGAAGAAACAGTACAGCACCTTAAACCATCAACCTGCACTCTTGACACACTCCCCACCTCCTTTTTCAAAAGTGTGTTAAACTGCTTAGATCTCATAGAAGTGTTAAACTCCTCACTTCTCTCTGGGACTTTTCCAAAGTCCCTTAAAACTGCAGTTGTCAAGCCCCTCCTGAAAAAGAGCAATCTGGATAGCAACATACTGAGCAATTACAGACCAATCTCAAATCTTCCTTTCATAGGCAAGATCATTGAAAAAGTTGTCTTCAATCAGCTGAACAACTTCCTAACCTCAGATGGATACTTTGACAATTTTCAATCTGGTTTCCGACCACATCACAGCACAGAGACAGCGTTCATAATAAATTATATTCGGTTAAAAAGTGATACAGGCAAAACATCAATTCTGGTACTACTCAACCTCAGTGCTGCATTTGACACTGTCGATCATAACATACTTCTTGACAGGCTGGAAAACAGGGTTGGGCTTTCTGGGATAGTCCTAAAATGGTTCAGGTCATACCTAGGAGGGAGAGGTTATTATGTGAGTATAGGAGACCATAAGTCTGAATCGACATCCATGACATGCAGAGTCCCTCAAGGCTCAATTCTTGTGCCACACCTGTTCAACCTGTACATGCTCCCAATGAGCCAAATAATGAAAAAGAACCAAATTGCTTACCACAGCTATGCAGATGACACACAGATCTACTTAGCCCTATCGCCTAACGCTTACAGACCCATTGACTCCATGTGCCAATGCATTGATGAAGTCAACAGTTGGACGTGGTAAAACTTTCTTCAGTTAAACAAAGACAAAACTGAAGTCATTGCGTTTGGAAACAAAGATGAAGTTCTCAAGGTGAACGCATACCTTGACGCAAGGGGTCAAACAACTAAAAATCAAGTCAGGAATCTCTGTGTAATTCTGGAGTCAGAACTTAGTTTCAGTAGTCATGTCAAAGCAATAACTAAATCAGCATACTATCATCTCAAAAATATTGCAAGAATTAGATGATTTGTTTCCAGACAAGACTTGCTGGTCATGCTTTCATCACCAGCAGGGTGGATTATTGTAATGGACTCCAAACTGGCCTTCCCAAAAAATGGTAAATGGTAAATGGACTGCATTTATATAGCGCTTTCACAGACCTATGGCCACCAAAGCGCTTTACATAGCCTCACATTTACCCATTCACTCACTCATTCATACACCGACGGCAGTGTCAGCCATGCAAGGGGCCATCCAGCTCGTCGGGAGCAGCTGGGGTTAGGTGTCTTGCTCATGGACACCTCGACACTTGGTCAGGTGGAACCAGGGATTGACCCACCAACCTTTCGGTTTGTAGACAACCTACATGAACCACTGAGCCACTGCCGCCCATAAAAAGACCATAAGACAGTTGCAGCTCATACAGAACGCTGCCGCCAGGATTCTGAGCAGAACGAGAAAATATGAACATATCACACCAGTCCTCAGGTCTTTACATTGGTTCCCAGTTACATTTAGGATTGATTTTAAAGTATTATTACGAGTATATAAATCACTAAATGGCCTAGGACCTCAATACAGATATGCTCACTAAATATAAACCTAACAGATCACTCAGATCATTAGGATCACATCAACCTGAAATACTAAGATTTCACTCTAAGCATGGTGAGTCCGCTTTTAGCTATTATGCCAGCCGCAGCTGGAACCAGCTTCCAGAGGAGATCAGATGTGCTCCTACAGTAGTCACATTCAAATCCAGACTCAAAACACATCTGATCAGCTGTGAATTTACTGAATGAGTACTGTGCTACTTTCTGTCCGACTGATTACACTGTATTTTACTTTGTATCCTCCTTTTTATTCTAAAATGAAATGACACAGAGAATTGGGTAAGAGAGATGAAACCATGCTGATGGCCTGGGTCTGTGTTGGAGTAGTGAGTTTGACGTGATTAAACTCGAGGTTCTGTGGGGTGTGGACTGGAACGATTCCATTCCTAGAGCTTCCGAACTAATGGGTTTTTGGGGTGCGGACTGATGAGGCAGTGAACCAGAGGTTACTCCGTGAGTCAGTCCTAGAGCTCCTCCTGTCCGATTTTAGGGAAAAATCTTTTAGGCGCATCGAAAGAACACCACAGACACAGTACAATCCACATGGGAAAAACTCACAGTAAAACAAGCAGCTGTGCAAAATATGATACACCAGTGTTTTGCCAGATGAGAAGTTTATTTATGAGAAGTTTATTTTATGTATTTAAGTATTTATGTATTTATTACTCTTTTAATTCTTTTTATAACTGTATCTACTGTATGTCCTACTGATTGCACTGTATTCCTCCTTTTGATTCTAAACTGAACTGAAATGGCACTGAGAATTGGGAAAAGACACAAACATAAATTACTTAATTGGGGAACTTGAGAGATGAAACCATGCTGATTACCTGGGTCTGTGATGGAGTAGTGAGTTTGATGTGTAATTAAACTCGAGGTTCTGTAGGGTGCGGACTGGACTGATTCCATTCCAAGAGCTTCGGAACAAATGGGTTTTTTGGGGTGCGGACTGATGGGGCAGTGAACCCAAGGTTACCCCATGAGTCAGTCCTAGAGATCCTCCTGTCTGATTTTAGGGAAATATCGGGTCCATCGGAAACGTCCAATAGATTTCTTAGGCGCCGAAATAACACCATAGATACAGTTTAATCACAATGGGAAAATCTCAGAGTAAAACTGAAAGTTGTGAAAAATATGATACACCTGTGTTTTGCCAGATGAGAAGTTTATCTATGTATCATCGTTTTACTCTTGTAATTCATTTTATAACTTTATCATATATCTTTTTTAAATATCTTTTATAACTGTTTTAATTTTCCTTGCTTTTATTTTGTGATTATTTTAATTCCTTTCTGTAAAGCACTTTGAATTGCCATAGTGTATGAAATGTGCTATATAAATAAACTTGCCTTGCCTTAAAATATTGACTATATTTCAGGAGCAAAAAAGGCTGAAAGGCTTGCATCATACATAATGGATATCTCCATAAAAATCTTGGATAAAGAAGAAATGTTTGATTGTTTTAATAAGCACTTTGTTGCTGCTGGATCTCTATTTCAGGCACATAAAACTATAGATATGAACAAGATATGGATTTTAGAGAAAGAAATGTACTTAATTAAATAGTTTATTTGTCAGGTTCCAAAAGCTCTTAAATTATTGGATGTAAATAAGCCGGTCCTGCTAAATCAGTAGCACTATTCATAAAATTAGCTGCAGATTTTATTGCCACTCCTTTTACATACAGTATATTTTTAGTCTTTCGCTGTGTATCAATGAAATTACAATCATTTATAAATTGTTTTTGTTATTCCATTATTAAAATGGGGAGATCCTACAAATATGGATAACTATATGGATAACTATATTTCAAAACTGTATTTTGTCAAAGGTTTTTGAAACCCTTAATAGTGAACAGTTGTCATATTTAACTGAACATAATTTCCCTTTTGGTATGGTTTGTGCAAAGTCAGTTTTTCTCCAAATACTGAAGTCTGATTGGGTCATGTATGTGCACCTGCACAGAAAAATGGCTTTTCAGCCCGCCAAAATGGATGGGGCCGACTACCCATATACAGTCCTATCATTCAGACTGTCCCTAGCTCCACGCACCTTTACGAAATGTGTGGATGCAGCTCTCTCCTCCCTGAGACGGATGGGAGTATGCATCCTGAATTAACTCGAAGTTGCTCTTAGCCCAGTCGAAGGAGGAACTATGTGCACACAGATCCTCAGCCACTTGGAAAGTCTGCAGTTCAGGATCAATCTGAGCAAAAGCTCACTGTCCCCCAGCCAACACATCTCGTTCCTGGGGGCTGTATTCGATTCGCCTCAAATGCGGGCCTGGATTTTGCCGGAATGTTCCCTGAAAAGTGTCATTCAGAGTAGGGGATAACCTCCCCAAGGCTACTGGGCCTCATGGTAGCAGCCTCCCAAGTAGTTTCCTTGGACTTGTTATATATGCAGCCACTATAACCACCTCAAAAATGGTGTGAGGGCCGCCTCATTCTCAGGGTGACCCATGGCTGTTTCAAAGCCCTGGACCCATGGATATTGCCCCATCTGTATCAGCTGGGAGGAGAACTGGGCTCAGTTTCCAGAAAGAAAAGTAGTTGTGACGGACGCCTCCAAGACAGGTTGGGGCACCTTATGCGACGGCAGGCCGCTCTTTAGCTCCTGAACGGAGCCAAGGACGAACTGGCACATCAACTGTCTGGATATGATGGCAGTACTTCTTGCCTTCAATAAGTTCCAGTCAGAACTCAGGGGGCACCATGTCCTGGTCCAATCCGACAGCATGACAGTGGTAGCCTATATAAATCATCAAAGGGATCTCATGTCTCGTCCACAAAACAAGCTGGCGGGCCACCTCTTTCTGTGGGCTCAGTAGAATCTTCGCTCAGTGAGAGCGATACACTGAGAGGGCTCCATGAACTTGGGGGCAGACATACTGTCCCAGAATGGACCATCTCCGGGGTAGTGGAGGCTCCACCCCCATGCAGTCCACATGATTTGGATCATTTTCAAGCAAGCAGAGCTTTTTTTGCTTCGAAAGAGAATGCCAACTTCCAGAATGCCAGGCTTGGACTAGCTGAGTTTCCATCACAGACATCTGTGCGGTGGCTGGTTGGTCCTAGTGTTGGTTTAGCGTGACTTAAATAGGACATCATTGTGCATCACTTTTTATTGATTTATCTAAGGCATTTGACACTGTTGACACTGATTTTAGTATATTGAAATCTAGACTCAAATTAATAGGATTGTGTAATAACACTATATCCTGTTTTGAAAATTATTTAGTGGACAGGACACAATGTGTGCCAATGGAAGGTCACCCATTTGCACCTTTACAGATTATGAGGGGTATTCCTCAGGGGTCTGTTCTGCGGCATCTACTTTTTATTATCTGTATTAATCATCTTGATTTTAACATTAGGAATACTACTTTTCATTTTATGCTGACAATCCAGCAATCCAGTAGAGCAGGCAGGAATACGATTACACAGACTTTTAATGAACACAGAACTACACAGTCTAACACAATATTAACACTAGACAATGAACTGAGGAAAACCAAGGGCTTAAATACACAAAGGAAGCTAATCAACAGAAAATGAGAACAAAAGAAACAGGAACTAGAACTAAACAAAACCAAAACACAATGAAACCAACAAAGCTGAATTGTGTCTGAGATTGCTGCACTGTTAAAATAAAAAAGTGAAACTCACATGCAGACGCTTGCACGCAGAATTAGAGTGCAGAGAAAGTGAAAGATGCGATTGTTTCAGTGAGTTAACAATGCGGTTTCAAGGCACGAGTAATTTCTGCATGAAGATGACGTATGCAGAAAAGTTAAAAGGCTGCAGAGAGTAACGCACAAGACGGGAAACGCATCAGCAATTGGTCATCTCATGGACACTGATGGTATGACAACATCCCTCTTTAATTGGTGAAGGACTGATTGTCACTTAAATCTGTGTTATTTGACTATTATAATGTACAATATAGAGCAGAACAGTGAATTATGTCATGCTGTGGTTATTATTTAAGTGCATGGTGCACAGTTCTCGTGTGTTCATAAAAAATGCAACTTTGTGTGTTCAGAAGAAATACAACAGTGACAGATACCATGTTTGTTGAACTAGTTTGTGTAAAATGATAATATTATGTATTGATAAGGAAAGAAAGAGAGCTTAAATATGTAAATGAACAAATATTGGGACAGTTTTATGTGGTAAAATCTTTATTTACATTGTATTTGTTCACATTTGAGAATATAATCAGAAGTAATGATGTATACTTTTCTTTGTTTTCTTTTCTCCTTAAGGTTATCAACCTTAATGAATCCATTTGAGGCAAACTGTTCAATTACTGTCTAATCTGCCAGAATTTACAAATACAAGAGCTGAAAAGTGATTTGGAGTTGTTCCCTGTGTCCCCTGTTGGTTGGCTGATGCTCTTTTCGAGTTAGAAGCAGATACTGATGCACAAAATTCCCAGATAACTCGACAATGGGACATAACCCCCCCCAGCCCCATAAACATGACGATAACAAATACATAGATAAACATAGATTTAACCGCTTTGTTCCTCTGTGTGGAGTGCCGAGATATGACCAGGAAAGCACACCACACACTAACAGATTCCATTCACAAACAACCAGAGTCCAAGCTGTGAACACAGGAAATCTCGCAAAATCTCTCGCATCAAATGTGTCTTTTCTCTTTTTCAACCTTTTTTGGACATGCACACCCCTTTGTTTATCTAATTTCACTAGTCATTAAGTGTGTCCCCGGCATAAGCTTGTTTTTCATTCAGTTTGACTGATTTATCATCTCTGGTATTCTTGATTTTTACAAGCCACCCATCCATTTTGTTTTTAGTTGTTTATGCTCAAATTCAGTTGCGCCAAAGTGTAACCAGCCAACGATTAGCTGGGAGAATAGTCAAATTGCCCCTTCTAATGGATGACTAAAGCCAGGGACACACCAAGTCGACGGTTAAACGCTGTGCAACGTCGGGTTGTTTTTGAGCGTAGGCCGAGTTATTTTTTCTGTGTTCCACATCAATGGCTATATTCAGATGCCATCTGTTTTTTGTTTTTTTTTGGCTGATTCAACATGTAGAATCGGCATTGTGCTGCTGGTGAGAGAGTTCAGGGCAAAAACAGTTCAGGGCTAAAACAAAGGGAGTCCATGGAGGAGTGGATGGTGGAAGGAGCCAGTATTGAGGAGCCAGGAGAAGCCAGATGTTAGGCCAGAGACCAGCCAGGACAAGGCCCCAGGGCGAAGTCGGAGGCAGGAGGAGTCATGGTGGAGACGACTTGATGGAATACACCCTGGGGACGACTGATGGAGATGATGCCACAGATGATGGAGACCCTGGTGAAGCTGACCAGCCGATGAGCCCACAGGAGACCAATGGCACTCTAGACCGAGGTGGAGCAGTGGCGACGAGCACCCGAGGGGGAACCGGAAATACAGAGGACAGAGGCTAAGCCGGTGGGACAGAGGACGGAGGCAGAGCCAGGGGGAAGACAAAGCCAGACAGAGCTTACGGTGCAGGCAGGTCGACATCTGACCAAGGCGGAGCCGGAGGGATGAGGGAGCCCGGAGAAGCAGTTTGGCCAATGGTTTCCAGTGGAGCCGAGGGAGGGAGAAGCCAGGGTGGTGCTGATGTGTCGCCAGGCCGAGGTGGAGCGACGGGCACAGAGGGTGGAGACGGAGACAGGGGATCCTCTGTGCGAGATAGAGCTGGTGGCCTGAAGACATTTGGCAGATCTTCACAGCAAGTGGGAGCTGCTGAGGTACTGAAGGACATCAGCGGAGGCGGGGCTGAGGAACAGGCTGATTGAAGAGGTGGGAGAGGGAGGCTGGGCGGGAATTCTGGAGATTCAAAGGATGCTGGAGATACAGGGGTACTGGGTATAACCTCTCCACAAAAGTCAATAAGATCTACCCAAAAAATGTCCTTAAGTTTCTCAAAATATATGCCAGAGTCCAACATACACACTTTCATAGCGGTAGGGTTGTGGGTAGGGCAATCCTCCCAGCCCTCAAACTCCACAAGCACTCCCTCAGTGATGCACGGTGTTGCCGGCTCACGCACCTGGTCAGTCTCTGTCGGTGGTCCGGGCTCCGTGGCAATGACGCTCTGCGTCCCTATCCTCGGTATGGTCCTGTCACTCACGGGTGGTCAGTCTCCTCTGACTTAGGTGGGCTCAAGCAACATCTCAGTCACGTCGTTCGCTGGTGGTGGTTGGCTGGTCTCTGGCAGTGGAGTCATCCTCTGCTGGGCCGATGGTAAATGGTGAGTTGTTGTGCACCAGAACCCACACCACGAAAGCGGCGAAATCCTCTCTGGGACCGTCCGCTGTAACGCTTGCTCAGACTTGTGTGGAAAAATATACAGAGCGAGCGGTCCGGGTAATGAGTTTGGCACGAGAGATGTAAAAATTCCTGGGTGTGGATCTCCAGCAGACTCCCTGCTCTAAGCAGAGAAGCAGTACAGCAGGTGAGGCCATGCCGTTTACGGTTAGGTCCGTTCTTCTGTTACGTAATGTGGTAGTGGAAACAGCACGAAGGAGGAAGGAGAGCGATTATAAAGGTATTTAATGACAAAACTCAGGAACCAGGAGAAAACCACACAAACATTAACAAGAACGGACGATGACTGAGAGAGAACACAGCATCTAAATACACAGAGCAAATAAAGGAACTTAATTAGATAATTAACAGGACACAGGTGAAAGAAATGACTAATTAAAAAGATTGGGGAAAACAAGGTCACAGGGCAACACGACACAGAGCATACATGTTACAATGGCGTCTGGTGATATGTTATACGATCTGTATGCCTCATCACTAGGTGGCGATAGTGAAGCTTAAAAAGTGAAGAAAGTGAAGCAGAAGAAGAGCAGTACTAGTGATGACATCAACAAATTCAGATGGAGGGGCTCTGATGACATCGCGAATGGCTGTTTCATTATAGGATGCGTAACTTGAGATAAGGGGCCCTATCTTGCACCCAGCGCAATTGACTTTGTACACCGACGCATGTATCATTCCTATTTTGCACCCGCGCAAAGCGCGCTTTTCCCTCCACAAAAGCACGTCGCTAAACTAGGGAATGAACTTGCGCTCCCTGGGCGGTTCAGCGCAAAAAAGGAGGCGTGTTCCGGCGCAAACGTTCCTTCATGCTATTTTGCAGGTTTAGAAAACAATTGCGCCACTAACCAGGAAAAAATAGTTTAAAGTCAGTGGCGGGTTGCGCATGTTATTCATATGCTATTTTAAGGGCGCATGCTTGGCCATAATCAATGTAGCGTGTGCACAACGCGCATACACTTTGATTCTCTCATCTACACAGAAGCAGCAGTTTTCATTTTTGCAAATCATATATTATTACGATAGATAGATAGATAGATAGATAGATAGATAGATAGATAGATAGATAGATAGATAGATAGATAGATAGATAGATAGACAACGGGTGGGTTTCTCCATCCCCAACGTCCCTGACGAGAGCGTTGCTCTCCTTGGCTGTGAAGCGCTCCTGGCGCGTGTCTGGCAAATCCGCCGTTATAATAGGAATCCGCTTTAGAACAAAGCGCGCCTGCTCTTAAAGGGAATGTGAGATGTCGCTCTGATTGGTTTATTTCACGATACGCCCAAACCACACCTATGAATAATGAAGCTACTTCAGACCAACCCATTTTAGATTTGCGCCTGGCGCAAGAGTCATTTATCCCGCTGGGAAAATAGCAACAGCGCCAAGACCCGCCCACAAAGTTACTTGCGCTTTACGCTTTGACACTTGCGTTTCAGATCGTTAAAATAGGGCCCAAGGGGTGTAATTTGTAGGGGCATGGTTTGTAGTACTGCGGGACGCAGTCGGACACACCTGACACAGTCGGCTTTCATCAGCGCTAGTTCTTTGGCATTGGTTTGGTGTATCCCTACCTTAAAGATTTGGTAGTAAAATATCACATTTACAGCTGTTTCACTTAAGTGTATGCTTCTGAATTAACAGGTTGAAAACCCTCATTATAGTGTATGGACGTTTTTTATATAGAAAATTCATAAAAATTGTGGAGATGCTGTGAACATGGACTTCATGTTACAGCTTGGAGGTAAGTCTTCTGTCAGCTCGCTTTCTGATTTGGTAATCTCCAGAGCGTGAGCACATTTGTCCTCTGGGTTCCCACTACAGGATTTCTGATTGTAGATATTCAACATGTTGAATATTTACGATTCGAGATCGTGGCTGCTCCGACGATCTTCCAGGCAGATTCAGTCACTCTTAACACACCTCACACCACAGGAAAATCTGATAAAATAATCCGCAGAACCATCAAGATAATTGGAACTTTACCTAGGATTGTCAAAAGGGGAGAAATCTGTCCAAAAATCGCCCTGAAAATCTTGTAGTGTGTGCCCACTGCCCACGATTATGTGTAAAGTTGTAGCAATCCAAAAGATCAAGCAGGAAGACTAAACTGACTTTTAATTGACACAGAGGTATAACAAGCACTACACAGTGTAAGGCCTCGTTTACACTGTCTGTGAAATGTGACCCAATTCCGATTTTTTGCTCATATGTGACACAGATCGGATGTGTTCTATGACCATGTAAACAGGAAAAAAAAACACATGCATATTTCGAGATCGATTTCAGGCCTCATTTATATGTGGAAATAAATCAGATACAAATCAGATATGTGCCAATGTGACTGTCATGTAAACAGGCAGGTCGGATTTTCTGAGGCATTAGGCTACGTCTCCGCGGTTTAATGACGAGAGCAACCTCGACGCGCATGTGCAAAGGGAGAGGAATGTGGACAAACATTGACAACATATCAAAGGTTGGCTTGCTCATCCTAAAATTTGAGAACAAAGGAAACAGGAACTAGAAACCAAACCAGACCAAACCAAACCAAAACACACTGAAACCAACATACATGTGACAAGTATTCTCAAATGCTTTCAATGTGGATGTTCAGGTGTATCAAAGTAAAAACTTATTCTAAGAACCTTAAAAGGTATAGCAATGCTTAAAATGTTTACTCTGGGTAGGTAACATTCATCAAAGAACTATAATTATACACCTAAAACCCTTGTATGTTATTTATAAGGGAAAAGCACTTGAACTATACTTACATTGCAGCCAGAAGCATCACATTTGCTGTGGTCTCTTTTCCGGAAAGACAGTCGTAGACCTTAATATTAAGTGGTTGTCCCTTGTCTTTGTTCAAGTAAACACCTAGATTATCTATATATTATATATAGAAAAATAATTTTAGATCATAATGAAATTTTAATTCATAATGAAACACTTTGCTAAATACAATCAATAATATAAAATAAATCTTATCGGGTTTGTAACACTCAGGTTCTTAGGCAACAGTTTAGGCTTTAAACAGTCTAGCTTTCAGCATTTAGAACATATAAAAATTAGACCTTCACTGAGATACAGCAGCAGAGGACCCTCAACTCCCATGTTTGCCAGTTGCAGGGGCGGTGTGACAATCAAGTGACTGAACTGTTTGACATCCTCAAACATGACCGAAAAAGTTTTCTTTTGTTCAATCTGAAAGCTATAAAAAAGCATTATGTATATATATATTTTTTTTACATTATTCCATTATGATATTATTATTAAAATATAATTTTTATATATGAAAAAAATATAAGTGTTTATCTGTTTATAGTGCTTTTCAAGATTCTTGAATATGACATACTTGCAACCAGGAGGGCTGCTGTTATGAGAAATCCACAGTGGAAACCTATCAAATGATGCTGGTAGACTAAGCAAAAGTTTCTCGACATCTGTAGCTCTCTGAATTGATGACTCCAATAGATTCTCCTCATCACAGTTTGGAATCTTTACACCATCTAAAATAAAAGCTTTTCATAGCATAATGGGTGTGGAGATGAATTGGGAAAAATAAACATCTCGGTTTTACATTTTACCAGTGATTTTTTCCAGTATGTACGACTTTTCAAAAACTTCTGGTATCCCTGGTACTCTCACTGGCTCAGACAGCCGCTTGCCAGTAGGATAGGCCCTCAGGGATATTGTAGCATAGTTCTCCAGATCATTAGTCTCATTCTAGTTGACAATAAAATAAAATAAAATAAAATCATGTTTTCAATCAATTACTTGGTAGTCCATGCTAATGGAATGAAAAATAGTACCTGAACAGCTTCTGATCTAATTTATGAAGTGCCATGTCAAAAAACTACAAACGTACCTGTCCTTGATTAATCAAGTAAGCCCAGCAGATATTTGCATATTCAAAAACATCACCGTCTTCAATGGTTTTTGGGCCTGATCTTTCATTAAGACCTGGTAACAACTCTCGGAAAAGAAAGTAAAGACCCTCTACAACAGCAATCTGAAGTGAAAATAAAATAATAACATAATAACATAAATATATTTAAAAAGTCAAACCCCACAGAAATTCAGTGAATCATTTTCACACTTTATATTATTTAATACATACCTTTTGGTTTCTAGTTACATGTAAGTTCCCACAGATCACTTGGAATAAACTTTGAGCCAAAGCATTGCATCCACTCAGTCTGCGAATACACGCAACCACTTTCTTAAATTCTTCTCCACAGTGTCTAAGTTTCTAAAGAATAGGACAAAATACAGAAAATATTACCAATAGTTGCACTGAAAAATAAACCAATATATTATACCAAAAGGAAAATAAAATGTTGCATTGGAAACTACAGCAGTTTGACATACAGTATAATGGAAATAAGTACTTTCAAAGAAAATAAAGAATTACAGCAAAGCGGATATGGTTTTTGGTAAAATGATAGTTTGTAAAGTTTTAAATAAATAGACTAAAATATAGATAGACTAAGGGCCCTATCTTGCACCCAGCGCAATTGACTTTGTACACCGACGCATGTATCATTCCTATTTTGCACTTGCACACAGCGGACTTTTCCCTCCACAGACGCACGTAGGTAAATTAGGAAATAAACTTGCGCTCCCGGGGGCGGTTCAGCGCAAAGAGGAGCCGTGTTCCGGCGCAAATGTTCCCTGGTGCTATTTTGCAGGTTTAGAAAACAATTCCGCCACTGACCAGGAAAAACCTAGTTTAAAGTCAGTGCCGCGTTGCGCATGTTATTCATATGATATTTTAAGGGTGCATGCTTGGCCGTAATCAATGTAGCGTGAGCACAACGCGCATGCACTTTGCTTATCTCATCTACACACAGACGCAGCGGTTCTCATTTTTAGAAAACCATACATTATTACAAGTAAAAATATTAACACACGAGGGAAATCATTGTTGTGCCCATGAAGATGTGAAAAAATAGGCATAAATCTAGCTTACACATTTACCCAAATTATCATACGCCTGTTTAACCGAAGCTAATTTGGGTGGGTTTCTCCCATCCCCATACAATGTCACTTCTCTGTCTTTTATGGCCCTGACTAGAACGTCGGTCTCCTCGGCTGTGAACCGCTCCTGGAGTGCGCCTGGCAAATCCGCCATTATAATAACATTCCGCCATGGAACAAGCGCGCCTGCTCTTAAAGGGAATGTGAGATGTCGCTCTGATTGGTTTATTTCACGTTACGCCCAAACCACACCTATGAATAATGAAGCTACTTCAGACCAACCCATTTTAGATTTGCGTCGGGCGCAAGAATCATTTATCCTGCCGGTATAATAGCAACAGCGCCCAAGACCCGCCCACAAAGTTACTTTCATTTCGCGCTTGATACTTGCGTTTCAGTTCGTTAAAATAGGGCCCTAAGTGAGAAGTGGGGTGGGAGACCTAGTTACAATTTTCTTTACATTAAACAAAGCATGTAATGCAATTGTGGTCCTCTAGTGGTTGAAGCATAAAAAATTATCCAATTACTAAAAGTTACCTCAGTTCCCTGAGATGAGGGAATGAGACATTGCGTCAGAAGCTGACGCTAAAGAGAAACACCTTTCTTTGGAATCGTACCTTATTCCTTATTGGAATCCTTATTGGAATAATACCTTCAATGGAGACTCTTTCAGGATTTTTTTTCAGGACTCTCAGAATCTTTCGACTGAATGCTAATGATAAACCCTGAGTGTAAGTAACATGGCAAGAATGCAATGTCTCGTTCCCTTATTTCAGGGACATTCCCTTTCAATTTCGGTCACTTCAACATTGCGTCAGAAGCTGACACTATGGGGAATGTATAAAATCCTGCCGTGTTACTGTGAAGGGCTGCTTAGCATAAGTGTAGCTAATGGCCCAATATTAGCATTGATAAGCAATAGCCTTACTGGTGTAATGAAACACATAACAGTGATGTCTATCTAATAAGGTTGCCTTAAAAAACTTGCGATGGGGAGTCAGCTAGAATATTTTTAACTTACATGTGAAAGGGTAAATGGATGATAGAGAAGAGGCGAATATCAGCACTTAGTAAGACAGATTTGTAACAGAACACTTCGCTTTTAGCAAAGTATAAGCACTGCTCAATGGAGCAGCTTACTGTGGGCTTTTGGCCTGCAAAAACTAGCTCTCTTGCACCAACAGTACCTGAGAGACTAGCGAGGGCATTTCCAGATTAAAATAAAAATAAAATAAAAAAGAAAGCCTAATCATCCATCCTGATGGCAATTTGGCAAATATTTCCAACGAACATGGGATCGACGCATGTTAGTTGGAAATATTTGCCAAATTGACATCAGGATGGATGCTTAGGCTACATGCTTTACGATCTGAGGATGTTTAAGCGATCTATCCCGTCTCATTATACTGTTATCCTTTCAGCCAGAATAACAGGGGGAGCTCACGAATAAACAGGAGATATAGGAGTTAACCAGAGTAATTTATGACATATTTAGATGCAGAAGTCCGGTATTAACAAATGCACAACCAAACATATACACGATTATAATCTTGTATGATTTGTCTAAGTTCTTTAAAAGTGGTCCCTGATATTTTTATTAGCATAATGTAAATTATTTATGGCAATGGTTAGCATAAGTAGCATTGCATATAAATATATTTCTGTCTCATACAGTGATAAGAATCTATCGGATCGCAATCAGAAATTATTTTAGACACTTGCTTATGTGTTTTGAGCTGAAACTTGTTTTAAATGTCCTAAATGTTGATGCTAGCTGGTAGCCTGATCTGAAAACATGGGAAATGAGCTCCCTCTCCTGACCCTTTCTCTGGTCATGACCACACCTTAAGCCCCAGTTGACCCGCTTTAGACCAAGGTATTTGGTGGGCCAAAAACTCCTGGTCGTTGGCAGGCGGCTGACCCGGACATGCTCGTTTTTGGCCCGACAGTGGAAACACGCCTATTTATATCTCTGGCCTTGGCCCTTGTTTTTTTTTTTATTATTATTTTTTTTTTCATATCTGGACTGATTTAGGATTTTTCTTTTTTCTTTTAGGCTGTGTTTTTGAACTGCTATTCTTTTGGGATTTTGGCACTTTTTTTAATAAGGCCTTGTGAATTAAAACATGCATTTGAGATCGGTCTGCAAATATGATTCCCTATTGTATAGGCAACCAAGGTTTTAGACCAGCAAGCATCAAACCCTGACAATATAGAAATTATAGTATTTTACATACAACGGCATACAGCGTTGACAGGAAAACACTCAGGCCTTTCTGTGTTTGCCTCACTGAGGGTATGACATCATTTATGAAGAAAAGATTTTGACTTGGTTTCTCATCATCAAATGATGACAGAGAGAACTGTAGAACTGAATCCTCAGTAATTCCAAGTTCATTCAGTTTATCAACATGATTGTACTCTTCACTTCTGTGTAAAGAAAAACATGTAAGAGAAATTAACCTATGTTGTCTTGGAAAACAAAGATTTTCAGTACTTTAAACAATATAGTAAATCAGTAGTATAATTAGCATGAACTAAAAATATATAATTATATAATCTCAATGATGTGATCATTATTTACCTGATGTGAAGAACTGGTGCTGGTATACCACTTTCGAGAGAAAGCCGTTGTGTCACTTCTTTCAATGTATCACTTTCAAAGTCACATTTGATTTCAAAGTCTCCCTGTTTGAACAAATATGAGAAAAACAAGAAGACTGATGTTGATTTAGATAGACTTAAGATGGTTGTAACAGGGTACATTTTTAACATTGTCAATTTATCTAATTTGAAAAAGGATGTAATTACTTTCATGCATTAGCACCATCATCCTGATTTAATTGTTGAAGTTGTAACTATTTGTATAAATATAAAGGATTTTGAGATCAACATTTCACTTTTGGGTTATAATTTAATTCACTATCAGGTTAATGGATGTTAAATGGCAGAGCTGTTTCAGTAGATTATTCTGTCTAAATATACACTGTTAATGCAAAAAAGGTTTTCTCACCTGTAACATTATGTGACAGCGGATGATACTTGATCCTTCTTTTTTTATGTTGGCCTGCCTTTGTGTCGGACATAACAAGTTTACACTTGGTGAAAATATGGCATACAGTTCACTTCCACTCTCAATATGTCTGTCTTTCAAAGACCCTTTAAAGATATAAAGCATGCAGAGAAATAAAATTAGTGGAAAAACATGCAGAATCGATAATGGCAAGTATGGCTTAAAGTGGCAAGAATAAGCTTGTAAACTCTTTTATCTAGATTTCTGTATTGATTAATTAAATGTGGCCTGATCTTAATTTACTATAAACAGACAAAATCTGACTAAACTAATAACAAACAAACAATTGTTCTTCACATTTGTATTGAATACATTGAGTAATCATTCACAGTGCAGGGTAGAAAAAGTGAATTTAGTAACTTATAGTAGCCTAAGGTAGATCCTCCTTGAAAAGCAAAACCTTCAGCAAACATTTCATGTAGCTGCTTACAGACTTTTGACCAATTATGTCCCATCCCTCTCACAAATGTATTTCAGTTTATCAATATTTCTGAGTTAAGTTTATGACCTCAAGGCTAGATTATTGTAATGCTCTTCTGGGTGGTTGCCCTGCACACTTAATAAACAAACTACAGCTGGTCCAAAACGCAGCAGCTCAAGTTCTTACCAGAACCAGGAAGTATGACCATATTAGCCCTGTTCTGTCAACACTGCATTGGCTCCCTATTAAACATTGTATAAATTTTAAAATATTGCTGATTATTTACAAAGCACTAAATGGTTTAGCTCCGCAGTACTTGAGCAAGCTCTTAACGCATTATAGTCCTTCACGTCTATTGCGATCTCAAAATTCCAGCCAGTTGATAATACCTAGAATATCAAAATCGACTGCTGGCAGTAGATCCTTCTCCTATTTAGCACCAAAACTTTGGAACAGTCTTTCTACCATTGTCCGGGAAGCAGACACACTCTGTCAGTTCAAAGCTAGACTAAAAACACATCTCTTTGACCTAGCATACACATAACACATCATAGACTTCTATAATTCAATGTTAGGCTGCATAGATTAGATCAGCCCGAACCGGGAACACTTCCCATAAATCCTAATGTACTCGTTACAATATAAGAAGAATAAGAATGGCATTTACGCTAATTTTAGTGTTTTTGTTAATCCCGAGGTTTTTCCGCAGCCTGCCGGATCCAGGCTGTATCCAGATCTGCTGAAGGACCTGCGCCTGGACCCGATGTCATAGCGGGGTGCTAAAGTGCCAACTAGTTTCTCCTATTGGAGGATCCCTTTACCACTCTACAGATAAAGCGTTGTCGGGAAAATTCGGTTCGCGTATCTACCCCGAAGTGATAAAATTCAGTATCAAAAATTTTAAGGCCAGACAAGTAGTTTTTTAAGGCTTGGTTTGTAGGGAATTACAAACCTGCGCACATATATTCAAACGCGCATACCAATAGACTGAACTCGTAATACGCATGTGCACGCCATCAGCGTTCTCACAGGTTTCGTGTTTAAAGTCTGTGTAGAGTTTCCTGTTAAAACGGTGTCATGTTAGCGGCCCCTAAGTTAATAACTAATGATTGTTGCGATGGTAGTGAATCAATCAAATTAACTTTAGCTGGAAAATAACTTTATTCAAGAACTGCTATAAAGCCAAAACAATCTCTGTTACTTTAAACTATCCTTGTATCTCTGTAAAGCTGCTTTGGAACAATCTACATTGTTAAAAGCGCTATATAAATGAAGATGACTTGACTTGACTTGACTTGAGTTGTCTTGATAGCACATCCCTATTTTGTTTCAGATACAGCATCTGAATTAGCTTAAACAATATATTTTCTTCTTTTTCAGCCATTCTTTAGTTGATTTATTTGTGTGCTTTGGGTCATTGATAACACTATACAATATGGGTACACTGATACACATTAATTCATGCTGAACTAGTGCACAGATAATCATGAGTTAATGAATGACTCATGAAGAACTAAACCATTCATTAATGATTACACAATCACTAATATAGGCATACAATACATTAATTGCTATTAATTAAATGTCATCATGTATTAATTCCTTATCAACATATATCATTAACTAATTGGCCTGGAGGATTGAACGACCACCAGAGAGCAGCCGGGAATTAGTGACGCTCACCGTACACCCTCCTTTGAACAATAAGCCCTACGCGTTTTTGCAGATCTTTGAGGCTAAGGCTAAATCCACCCTCCCTGTGACCATTCTGCCTCCTGATCCGGTGGTGGTGATGGTCAACCGGGGTTGTGGAGTCCAGAGTCTGTGCAGTGCTGCACAACATCACGGTTTCTGCAGGGTGCCCAGAGAGACTGTTGTTTGTGCACAAATCTGTCCGAACTAGCATCCTGCAGTTGGGCCACTCATCCGAATTAGCTTGCCACCGAGGACCGTCCTTGTCAATTTGTGTTGGCCTGTCCGGTTTCGGTTTGTGCTGTGGGCAAGGGCTCCAATCAACCCCCGGCATGCCTGTCCGTTCACGGCCTTGATCACACATAGCTGTGGACTTCTTCACGGGCCTATCCCTGTCCAATGGCAACATGGTAGTCCTCACTGTGGTGGACAGGTTCTCGAAGGTGGCCCATTTTATTCCCCTGCCACTTTATTCTGCCATTTTATGAAGTTGTCTTCAGAGAGAGAGACAGCAACTGTTGTCTTAGAATCTAAGACTTAGATCATGTTTTCTGCATTCATGGCCTCCTGGTGGACGTGGTCTCTGACATGGTTCCACAGTTTGTGTCTAAGTTTTGGATAGAGTTTTGTCGACAGCTGGGGGTGACTGCGAGTCTATCCTCCGGGTATCACCCGCAGACTTACGGTCAGGCCAAGCGTGCTACCCAGGATCTAGAGAGGGTCTTGCACTGTGTGGCCCGTTCTCCATTACCAAGGTGTTCAGTCCGGTGTCAGTTTGATTCAAACTACCCTCCCAGTTTAAGAATATCCACCTGGTTTTCCATGTCTCTAAGATCAAATCCAAGACCTTCCCCGTAACGGTCTTCACTGCCTGTGTGTCCGCTGGTGGTTGTACGGACACTTATGTAGCTTCCATTCTTTCCTTTATATTTTTCCCATGTATGTCACTTCACATTGGAGGTTGTTTTCCTAAAGTGTTCTAATAAACTTTGTTCACAAACTCTCTGCATTCGAGTCCTCTGTTCACATACCCTGACACTAATAGTGTAAATGTTAATTAACACAATGTGTCAAAGCCATGTATTTTAACTTCTATTTGTTGGTTTTCATTAATCATTAGCTAACGATTTGCAAAGATATCATTATATCAAGATATCAATTTATGACTTTACTTGTTGAGGCACATGACTATTAACTCATTATTAAGTAATATGTCATTATGGTCATGGGGTTTACCATCCCCACTAAAGTTTGAGGTCTGTGGAACATTGCGTAATAAGTTTAAAGTCAGAGAATGTGTTTGGGGGATATGTAAGTTGGGCTGCACACAAATATTAGCGCATTAGAATCTGAACTACTGACAGCTGTTACACTGTATAAACCAGACGCAAAAGTTATTGTGTTGCACCACAACAGCTGCTTATACTGGACATGACAGAACACTGTAAACCCATTTGTCCTTCATATGAGAAGTAGCACAAGTGCTTGGAGTATGTGACGTCAGAAATAGAACGGAGCATCAGTTTACTGTGGTTAACATGGAACTCCAAAATGATGGTTCCACGGACGCCACACAGCGCAAGACCCTCTCCAGATCCTGGTTAGCATGCTCGGCCTGACCGTTATAGTCTGCGGGTGATAGCCAGAGGATAGACTCGCTGTCAACAGAACACAAATTTGGGAACCCTGTCACAGACCACGTCCACCAGAAGGCCATGAATGCAGAAAATGTGATCTAAGACAACAGTTGCCATTTCCCTCACTGAAGGCAACAGAATTCTGGATTTTATTTCGAGTTTATATCTCAAAATTCTTCAATATTTGTCTGGTGTAGACACGGTGTTACGAAATAGCACTGTCTTTGAATCCTAGACCTCAAGCTTCAACCAAACATATTCTTTTGCCATGAACATGGCACTGGATGCGCCAGTTTATCTTATACTGTGGAATCCTGGTTGTAGACGGCTGGAAAGTGACATCCATGGACTAGTGTGGATGCCAAAAATTTGACGTATTACTTAACAATTAGTTAATAGTTATGTGCCTCAACAAGTAAAGTCATAGCATAATGATATCTTTGCAAATCATTAGCTAATGATTAATTACATTGTGATAATTAACACATTAATTTACTAGGGGTGTAACGATACATCGATATGGATCTAACGATACGATGCATCGATTCTACACGTAAAATATCGATATACACCATTATTTTGACACTCTCCACATTCTCATGTAACATCCTTTCGCCAATGCGCACATTTTCGTTTACTCACCAACCATACTGTCTGCCAGTGTGTCTTTATAACGTTAATCTCCTCATCTGAAATAGACGCCTGACAAGACTGACTGAACCCTAAACAAGCTTTTTTCACAAAAGCCGGTATTTTCCGCTGTCAAGGCATCGCAAGTTCATGTTTTACAGCAGAAACAGACAAGCAGTCGCACCCTTGTTGGTGAACACAACACGATAAGTCCGTTTTAGCGACTCAGCGCGCAGTATTCAGGTCAGATGTCACTTTGAAAAGACGAGCTGGCTAAGAGGTGTTTCGTCAAAGCTGACTAAAAGTGATCGAGGATGGATAATTTCAATGAACTTGATGAACCCGTGACATCTTCTTCGGGGCGTAAAATGAAAATAAAAGCTGAAACATTTTCACGGAACCTTACTAAAGCAGCATGTTTAGTGGTGAGGGAAAAGCTCACTGTAGGCCTATTGCCTGTACGTTAATCACAACAACAAAGTTTGTCAGGCGTCTATGTCAGCTGAGGAGATTAATGTTACAAAGATTAACCGAGTGTTGTATTGTATATCATAGCAATTACTTGGTTTTGTTTGACTCAGATAGATGAAATGTGAATGTATCTGCTCTGCTCTGCTAAAAAAAAAAAAAAAAAAAAAAAAACATATTAAAGCATACTTTCAATTAACTTTAATCTTGTAATTTACCTGTATTTTTTAAGTTATTATTATTATTATTAATCAAAACAACCCAGCTGCAGTTTGATTGATATTACTTGGAATGCACAATAATAATAAAAAAACATGATTTATGAAAATGAACAAGAACGGAGTACTTGCAAATGACCTCTTCTGTTGTAAATGTCCCAGTTGGGAGAGGGTGTGCAATTTTCAAAGAGTTTGTTTAAACGTTCATGTTATATATTTTGGTTGCATTTGTGAGTTAATAAAAACATAACTGGTTGTGTGAACATAATATCTAAATATCGATTAATCGATCGATATAGCCCTGAATCGAATCGAATCGTAATAGTATCGCAGAATTTTTTTAGGTATTGGCAAATATTGTATCGCTGGCTGAGAGAATCGATATCGTATCGTATCGTGATGAACTGTTCGATTTACACCCCTATAATAACACTGTTATTAATACTATGGGCCCTATTTTAACGATCTGAAAGTATCAAACGCGAAACTTTGTGGGCGGGTCTTGGGCACTGTTGCTATTATACCAACAATAAATGACTCTTGCGCCCGACGCAAATCTAAAATGGGTTGGTCTGAAGTAGCTTCATTATTCATAGGTGTGGTTTGGGAGTAACGTGAAATAAACCAATCAGAGCGACATCTCACATTCCCTTTAAGAGCAGGCGCGCTTGTTCCATGGCGGATTGCTATTATAACGGCGGATTTGCCAGGCGCACTCCAGGAGCGGTTCACAGCCGAGGAGACCGACATTCTTGTCAGGGCCATAAAAGACAGAGAAGTGACATTGTATGGGGATGGGAGAAACCCACCCAAATTAGCTTCGGTTAAACAGGCATATGATAATTTGGGTAAATGTGTAAGCTAGATTTATTCCTATTTTTTCACATCTTCATGGACACAACAATGATTTCCCTCGTGTGTTAATATTTTTCCTTGTAAAAATGTAGCCTATGATTTGCAAAAATGAAAACTGCTGCTTCTGTGTAGATGAGAGAATCAAAGTGTATGCGCGTTGTGCACACGCTACATTATGGCCAAGCATGCGCCCTCAAAATAGCATTTGAATAACATGCGCCACTGACTGAATAACATGCACCACTGACTTTAGACTAGGTTTTTCCTGGTCAGTGGCGGAATTGTTTTCTAAACCTGCAAAATAGCATCAGGGAACGTTTGCGCCGGAACACACCTCCTCTTTTCGCTGAACCGCCCCCAGGAGCGCAAATTCATTCCCTAATTTACCGACGTGCGTCTGTGGAGAAAAAAGTCCGCTGTGCGCGGGTGCAAAATAGGAATGATACATGCGTCGGCCTACAAAGTCAGTTGTGCTGGGTGCAAGATAGGGCCCTATATGTTGAGAAGGAATTAATACATGATGACAATTAATTAATAGCAATTCATATATGACTTAATCTATTAATCATTAATGAATGGTTTAGTTCTTCATTAGTCATACATTAACTCATGATTATCTGTGCATAGTTAAGCATTAATTAATGTAAAAATGGCTTGATACAATTGTTTTTACAAATCAATGTACTTTCTATGATTGCATAGTGTCCAGACCCTGAGGCAGCAAAGCAGTGCTAAACCATGATGTTCCTTCCACCATGCTTCACAGTTGGGATGAGGTTTTGTTGTGCTTTGCCCTTTTTCCTCTAAACATCCTACAGAGTTTAGCTCCAACCAGTTCCAACCTACTTGCCTGGAAGTTTCTAGTGAGTCTGAAGACCTTGATTAGCTGGTTCTGGTGTGTTCAATAAGGGTTGGAGAAGCTAAACTCTGCGAGATAATGGACCTCCGTGAGCTGGTTTGGACACTGTTGCTCTAAACAAAGCGTTGCACATTTTTGCCAGAAAGTTCAAACTTCCCAAAAGCATTGTAAGCCTAGATCGTAGTACCATTGCCACCAATGGTCTCTACAAGCTCAGCTCAGTGCTTTTGAGAAACACAGCCCAGGTCTTCAGCAATGCTGGACTCAATGTCACTTAATGTCTTTATTAAAATTTTGGAAAGTACAACTGATTGTGTGTCATTATTTTAATCAGATGGTGTTTGTCTAAATTGTGACTTAGATGAAGGTCAGACCACATTTCATGAGTAATCAATGCAGAAATCCAGATATTTTCAGAATTATTCTTACCACAGTATTCTGCAATAACAGTTCAATTAAAAAGGGAATAACAAATAAAAAAGGCAATTATAAGTTTAGATTTCACAATTCTGATTTTTTTTTCTGAGAGTAGTGACTTATACACATGATAGGCTAATACATACTTTATAACTTGCATTTGCGAGTTTATATCTCACAGTCCTGAGGGGGAAAAATTTCACATTCCAGGATATAAACTTTAAAAATTATGAGAAAAAAGTCTGAATTGGGAGAGTAATACCAACCATAATACGAAGCCACGCACATGACCTGCAGATAATACTATATCATGGCCACAAATTAAGAATTCTTTCCCCCGACTTATTCATTTGTTCTCGTTTTAATAAAATATGGCCATATTGTACTGATTGGTTAATTCATTTTGATTTCACTAAAACAAGGGAACAAATTATTAAAATGTGGCAAAAATTTAACAAAAGGAGAGAATGAATTCTTAATTGGTGGCCAAAATTTAACAAAAATGGGGGAACAAATTAATAAAACAAAGTAATTCATTTTTAAAGACCCCTTGTGGTGAAAATCAAGTTGATGTCGTTTATGTCTATGTGGTGTAATATGCTTTAAAAAAACATGTGCAAATTCATAGGTCCCTCTGAGTATTTTCTCCTTAAAACTGCAGTGAAAAAAAAAGACAGTCTCAAAAACATGGTTTGAAATAGCTGGTGTTTCTGATGTCACAAACTACCTTATAGCCAATAGCGTCCACTTGCGGGCGGGCTTTAGCATTATTGTCATTATATGCCACGAAGCAGGGGAGTCTCAGGAGAAGCCAGGTTATCCCGGTTCATTATTAACGGAAACATGGTTTGTGACATTAGCAATTATTAGATGTTTGATAATGTAGTCAAGCAAAATGCTAATCATATTAATCACCGCTATGTGTCCGACGTAGAGAGCGATACATAAAACGCATTACCATTCTGATACATCAAATTCTATAAGACCTTGTAAGAGTGAGTGGAGGTGGGGATAATTTGCACATTAATGGATCCGCGTTTACTATATGAAGTTGTAGAGTTACATTCAAGCTATTTAAAAAAAAATCACAGTAAAAAAAAAAAGTTTAAATATGTAATTTAGGTGATCAAAGATGAGTTTTAAGGGATACAATTATTGACTACAGGGGGACTTGAATTCATATCCACATAATATGTGCAGGCCTCCGTATATACAATTCAGACTTTTTTTCTAAATAAAAAGAAACCACATTTGGTGCTGGAATTAAAGTGTTTCTGGATTCAAAATAAAACAATGTTTAAATATGATCTTCAAAAACATTTGAATACCTACATGTGTTAAAAAAGGGGTCATCTGTCAAAGGCATACCCTCAACCGTGTAAAGGCATACAGACATGTTACCGGCAACCTCATTTTCATGGCAGATTCGGAGCATCAGGTCCTCTATTGTACTTTGTGAGGGATCCATATCTGTACAATGGTAATGGGACAAAAAACAAACGTCACGTTATTACAAACATTAATTATTTTTTTGCTTAATGTTCATTTTATGAAACCTTGCAAGGTATAGGCTATGTAGCACCCATTTTATAAAAGCAGTAAGCCCAGTAAAGCTGTGGTTTAGCCTACAATTATTTCAGAATGGCTAAGGGGGTTACAACGTAAACCACAGCTTCTTGGGGATTATTGCTCTATCACACACATACACAAAGATTTTGGTTACTTAAAGTTACATTTAAGTTACTTAAATGATCCACTTCAACTTAAAAGAATAATAAAATATGAATAAAGGGACAGGACATTCTGCATTTATTGCATTTAATTATTTTTCTCACTGAAGCTATGTATGATTATATGCTTTACACAACAAACTCAAATTAAAGTTGCTCCATGAATTAGCCTATTTCCCAAGAATCTGTTGGACTTTAAAGGGTAAAGTTATTTCCATTAATTTTAGATTTGTACACTCTTGTCTTAATAACGCATATCTCTTCTGTATTTTCTCTTTTCCATAACTTCATTATATCATAGAAAGAAAAAAGGCGGTTTAAGGTAGTAAAGATGGTCTTCAGTATCCAAAATATGAAGTCAAAATGTGTTGCTTTCATTAGCATATGTTAAAATGTATATTTAAACCATCAGTATACCACAATTGCTAATGAGATTAGCAACATTGCTAGCACAGACAATGCATTTTTGGGTGATTAAAATGCACTGCCCATTGACTGCCCTGTTATTCAGGTTTGTGCTTTATTATTATAATTTACTATATAAAATTATTGTTTCATTAAACTATCCTCTTTCAGGCACATTTCAACACTGGACTACTGTAGTGCTCTATTGGCCATCTTATCAGCCAGAAACAGATAATTCTCTCAGGTGAGCATTGTACTATTCAGATTATTTGTAGAAATTGGTCCTGTTGTGCGATTTAAGGTGAAATAATGAAATGTAATTGTAAACAGTCTTGAAGCTCATGGTAGATCTGTTTTGAAAGGTTTATGTTATTGGTAAAAAATTAATTTAGAGAAGATCAGAAGCCCTGATTAATTCTAGCAGTATCTGTACTTTAATTCAAACATAGTTGCATCTTGTGTTGGCATCTCCCAATGCCCTTATTATTGTAATTGTCTGTTAGCGTGAGGAAATACATTTGTACTGTTTATAAAGTGTGTATGCCTTCTAAACATTTACCTCTTATCTCTTGTATCCGAGGACATTTTGGAAATCGGTAGAATATAGTAAATGAATTGAGTGACTTCATTACAGGCATTCCTTGCATCTCTGGAGGCGGTGCATTGCCAATCCTTTGTAAGTAAGCAACCATATTGCCATACCGGATCCTCTCTGCTTGTGAAAAATCTTTTAACAGAACAAAAAGAAAATTACCTGTCATACAGTATTTAATATGCATTTAATTAGTTTATTGAAAACATGTAGGGGGGAGTTGGAAAGTCCCCATCTGACTATATTTTTGGAAACCATCTTCCTGTGATTCTCTTTGAGATAAGTACGGTGTAATGTTGCACATATTTCTATATGGAAAACATCCAATATAATATTTTCTTTTATTATAAAATATTATATAAAACATAACAAAGGAAAGTCACGAGGCAAGAAAGATTCATACTGCTCACTGGTGGCCATAATATGTATTATTAGCCTATCATATTTATGGGCAGTTATATTTAATAAATTAAAAAAAATGGAATGGAATAGTGCATTATCAAATATTTTTTAATCAGTACTGTGAATATGAATACTGTGAATAATACGCATCCACATCTACAGACAATTTAACGTCTTCAATTAACCTATACTGCATGTTTTTGTATTATGGGGGAACCCGGAGTAAACTCACGCAGGCACAGGGAGAACATGCAAACTCCACACAGAAAGGACTGGAGACCTTTTTGCTGTGAGGTGACAATGCTAACCACTGAGCCAGTGTGCTCCCCATCACATATACAGTCATGCATTATGATGGATAAAAAAATAGATATTAATGGAATAGATTTCTCTGCTATTTTCTGAGAATAAAAGTCATACTCATTTCTTTTAAGGTCCTATCATTGACACTGTCAAAAAAATCCAGTTCTTCCTGAATCCCAAGATCAATGAATTTTTTGTAGTATTTGTCCAGTCTGAACTTCTGAAGTAAGCTGAATATTTTCTCCATCTGAAAAACATGACAAACATATAAATCTGTAGGATGATTTCTGTTCAAAATATATCCAAAACAAACATTTTTGTCCAAAAGTTGTGTAAAATGTAATTTGTGTTGAACAAATTGTATTATAATAATACAATTACTATATTTTAAGACAGAAAAATTATTAATGATAGTTTTGTTCAAGGCAATTAAATCAAAATGTTTCCATTAACTTAAATAGGCCTAAGTAACATCATGGTATTTGGAACCCATTAACCAATTTTTATAATAATTGCAGTGATACTAAATAGATGACTGACCTTTTTATTAGTTGTTCAGTTCTAATGTACAATATAATTTAGTAAGCTGATAATGGCTGTCAAATGTCTACCTTAGAGATTATCACCATAATGAAACCACAATTTCAATTCATGTCAGAATATCAAAAGCCCTATTTACTGTAAAAAAAAAACAAAAAACATATTAAATTATAAACATTTTTATCTTTTAATTAAGTGTGCTTGCTGAAAGCAGCACACTTATTGTTCTTCTTAAGTTTTCTTATTAAGTGTGCTTGCTGAAAGCAGCACACTTATTGTTCTTCTTAAGTTTTCTTATTATTATTAAGTGTGCTTGCTGAAAGCAGCACACTTATTGTTCTTCTTAAGTTTTCTTCTTATTCTTCTTATTATTATTATTATTCCCAGGAGAAAAATTTTGGCCAGCTCCTGCGCCTAGGCCCTTTGAGACAGAGACACCGTTCCAACTTTAAAACGTACGGTCAGTACCGGTGTAAGTTGCTCGCGAAGATGACATCACGAGTCCATGTCGTTTGTCCGCCATAGTGGATTGAACAGAAAGCGAAACTAAAGTTTCACAGGTCACAAATTTGGTCCGAACTTCACGAAACTAGACGTCCATGATCCTTGGACCAAGCCTCACAAAAGTTACTAGAAGGATTTTTGATTTTCGGAAGCGTTTGCCCGTCACAGCCAAACGAAATCAGCGGTGTAGTCGCCAAAACAGGAAGTAGTTCATATTTCAGGAACGCTGTCACATATCGAAACCAAACTTTGTACATGAACTCGGGACTCCAATGTGAGGAAGCACAAAATCTGATTTTTTTTTTAAATTGTTTTATTTTTTTTATTTCAGGCTAATTGACAAACCCATTTACCTATGTCTATGCAAAAGTTTCACCTCACACTTTTAATGTTAATGCATTTAGACAGTAGGTGGCACTGTTGTATTACATTTCACAGAGCTGCCAAGTCAGTGTATAGACTGCATTCGTTTTTACTAGGTTTGTCTTAATAAATGCAGGGCCTGAATTTCGTTTTTTGCATCGGCCTAATTTAATCATCTTAATTTATTAATATATACAGATTTGTATGCATGCATTGTGCATTTCCAGTTCTCAAAACAGTTAATAACAAAACAAAAACAAAACTTTATACAAAATACATCATGCTCTTCTTCGCTTACCGAACAAACAATTCATTAGGCTTGTTTGAGATGAGCAAAATCTGCGCAGAACCGATCACCGGTGATCAGCGCGAGATGCATGCCGGTTAGAAATGTGTCCAAGTGCGGTCCGCCTTGCTCTGATGTCATGCTGACATATGTCAAAAATCTCTCGCGACCGCAAGGCGGACGTGTCGGATTCTGCAGTCGAGCGCAGTTGCTCTCCACCAACTGCGCTGATCAAAAGCATGATGGGAAACGACTTACTGACGACACAGCTTAATGTTCATTGGTTTAAACAACTGTGATGTATTGTTCTCTTTTAAAATGTTTTGATTTTAAAACTCTAATATCATGTTTTATGTGTATATGTTATGTGTGAATATTCCCAAACTATCTGACAGTGCGATCTCTTTGGGTTATGCAATTTAATTTTTATAAAATAATAAAATAAATAAAAACACATATGTCTGTAAAGAAAAAAAATATTGATAAACATGTATTTGGAATGGAATTAAATAACAAGTAATTTGGGTGTCTTGTTCATTTTATTTATTTTCATATAAAAGCAACAGAACTTGAATTACATCCAGTTTATTAGCAACACTGTGCACGAGCGTGAATCCCGCGATATCCATCTTTGATCTCACAGGTGTCAGATCCACTGCGAGAAGAGAGAACTGTCCGGCTTTCCTGCACTTTTTTCACTCCTCCTCTCACTGCAGCCGCCTACTCTCGACTACATTTCAGGCGAGGCAAGGCGCATCTCAAACAAGCCTATTGTCTGTGGCTGTGTTTGTGAGCACGGGAAATATGCTGCGCATAACAATAGAAAACAAGGAGAAATGCGCAGTCACATGCTCAAACAATCAACAACGTCGCTCTAGAGGTGCGTTGTGGACTGCGAAGTGGACTTCACAGGGTATTCCGCCATCTTAAGTGAGATTCCAATCCGAAGGGAGCGAACATGTTCAGTTCGAAGGGCACTGCACACGGCATAGGGAATAAGGGAACATCGATACATCACTTCACAGGAAGTGGAGAGTGATGATCACCCAACTGTCATTTCGCGCACCCCCAGCAAACATTGGTCCGACTTTTGCATATTTCGTTTTAAGTGGCATTAAGTGGCATCGTTTTAAGTGGCATTTATAGTCCATCATTACCCTCTATGAAATCCTTATGAAATATGCAAAAGTATTATGCTTACACCTTGGTTGATATTGCAATAATTAATTTAAGTGCCCCAAGTAGTTTTAAGAGGTTTTGAAAAGACGTACACTGCTTTACACGTCAAAACTGTGCCACCGGGATGTTGTAGCAAATCTCGCGATATTGCAAAATCCCGCGATATGATATATTATCTCGCGATAAAGCAATAAAGTAGCCATTTTCCCGTTTTTCTACAACCACGAGGCGAGCAGGATTTGAGGGTGCATTGGTGTGTTGCCGAATTACTAAAAATCTGCTGTTGGGTAAGTACATTTTGTATTATAAATGTAACATTAGACATTCTCTGTTTCAACAGAGTACCCACCTTCAATGAAGTTAACGCTTGTCAATGAGAGGGGCCAGACTCTGTACAAATTTTTATTTAATTTAATTTTACATTTATGTACGAGAGTCTGGTAGAACCAGGCTAATTTTTTCTGCCGGTGAGACCAAATTTTGTTATAGGTCGCGCTGGCGCGACCGCAACATTGTTAAAACATTGTTAAAACATCGCAAAAAATCAAAAATTAAAAATGAAAGCGGAACGAAACTGCGCAACTCGTTTGTGCTCCACGGACCGTTTATTCAGTAAAACAACATGGTTATTTTCCGACATTTTCAAAAAAAAAAGTACGTAATTTACCTAGAAATTAGCCTTTTTCTTTTTAAAAAAAACCCATATTCTCTTTCCTCAGATGCTGTGATGAGGTGGAGCCCAAATGCTACAGACTCAGACATAGATGCAGCAGCGGAGGAACACCTGAAGAACGCTCCAGGAACAGCTGAGGGTGGTGGATTTAAAAAATGAGCCATAAACAAAACAAAAACCATAAAGCCATAAACTTCATAGACTCTAAAAACTTTTATTTATGGCTGTTTAACAGTAATGCAAGACTGTTAGTAACTGAAACTTAGTACTGCCACAGCTCTGACTTCTATTCATCAATGATGGCATATTATAGAAAGACTCTAAAAATAGAATGCGTTGACTGTTCCTGTACTTTTGTTATATTCTGGTTTGATTAATGTCTGCTTAACCTTAATGTGAAACTGTTATAGAAAATGCCATTACCACAGAATTTACAACATTGTACTATTTCTATTATATATTTTTTGAAAAATAGCTGTTTAACAACTGGAAGACATTTCAAATGTAATATTCACAATAAAATGTTATGCTAAATTATAGCACTATTTTTTGCTTTTGTCCACAAATAATGTGTTGATGTACACGTGATTAAACGGTTCTCTTACGAGAGGTTCTCTCGTATTGCGTAAGTAGCTTACGCATCGGGAAAGTCTTCTTTCTTCGAGATCTGAAGCCAAAAAATTATCCTTAATTTTGTATTCATTGTCAACGCAGTGCAGCAGCCGACAGACCTAGGCAGGCTGTATAAGCGTGCTCATTGGCTGCTCGGCTGCAACTGCTTAAGCCTATCGGTGAGCGCTCTGAACGCGGCAACCAATGAGGGCGCTTCGCGCCCTCCACACCCTTCTAACCGTCAGAATGGGCGTGGCCAGCGTGTATATATTCAGCGCTCACAGGCTAAAATTCTGATTTTCTTGTCTTCAGCGAAGCTCTTCGCATCGCTGGATCTGGAGAAGCCGCCGCCGTTGAAACCAGCGACCAGCAAGCCTAGGACAGCGCCTGAAGAAGCCGGCCGCCTTCGCCGCCTTCAGCCTTCCGTGCCTGCTACGCTATCCGGCGTCATATCCTTTTTCACTGCTGTGTGTTCGCCTACTGCAACACACCCTCTTCTCTAAAAGAGCACGGGGCGTTTTTCTAAAAATGCCCCGTTTTTCTTGCGGCTCGTGCCACGCCCCGCTCAGCGACGGAGACCGCCATCTCATCTGCGCTCTCTGCCTGGGCCGCGATCACGCCGCCACCGCACTCTCCACGGGCGGCTGCCCCGAGTGCGAGGAACTTTCAATGTCGACCCTGCGGGCTCGGCTTGAAGTTTTCGATCAGCATGTCTCCCCGCCCGTCCCTGCTGGGCCGCGCAAGAAGAAGCGCCGCTCACAGCGACCGCCGGAGACCAACCAGGCGCACAGAAGCTCGCCGGAGTCTCTCCCTCGAGCTTCTCCCTCGCCTTCCCCGCCCCCCCTCTCGGCCGCGCAGCCGCCGGCTCTCGCCCGCGCCTCCGCCGCTTCAGGGGATGAGGCGGATGACTTTGGTGAACGCGCCGCGGACAGCTGTTCTCTCCTGGCCTCTGACAGTGAGGAATGGTCCACTGCCTCCTCGTCAGTCCAGGATTCAGGCCGATCTCGAGCGGGCGAGGACGCGGAACTCTTACGCCTCCTCACGCTAGCTGTCGAACAGCTGGGCCTTGACTGGTCTTCCCCGGAAGAGCCAGCCCCGAACAGACTCGACGGCTGCTTCCTTCACCACCGCCGCCGACAGCCGGCGTCCAGAAAAGCACCCTTCCTGCCGGAGCTTCACAGCGAGCTCTCGAAGTCGTGGAATGCTCCATTCTCCGCGAGAGTGTCTTCACATGCCTCATCGACGCTCTCACAGGTTGACGGCGCCGCTGAGAAGGGGTATAATTCCATCCCCCCTGTGGAGGAGGCGGTCGCAGCGCACCTTTGCCCGCCCTCTCGTTGGCGCTCAAAGGCTGCCCTCCCGTCCAAAGCATGCAGGACCACTTCAGCCCTCGTCGGCCGCGCTTTCGCCGCCGCGGGGCAGGCCGCATCAGCACTCCACTCTATGGCAGTACTGCAGATTCTCCAGGCTAACCTCCTCCGTGATCTGGACGAGAAGCGCTCGGAGCCTGCTTCCCTTACGGATTTGAGGAGCGCGACGGATCTTTCCCTTCGCGCCACGAAATCCGCTGCCCAGGCCATTGGAAGGTGCATGGCCTCTCTGTCAGTTACAGAGAGGCATCTCTGGCTCACGCTCGCGGACATGAGGGAGTCTGAGCGCGCGGTGTTTCTCAACGCCCCCCTCTCCCCCACCGGCCTGTTCGGCCCAGCGGTTAGCGGGATCGTCGACCGCTTTTCGGAGGTGAAAAAGACTTCTGAGGCAATGAATTTGTTTCTGCCTCGACGCTCCAGACCCGCTGCACGCCGTCC
The DNA here is from genome assembly GCF_963993115.1 of Abramis brama. Lineage (NCBI taxonomy): Eukaryota > Metazoa > Chordata > Actinopteri > Cypriniformes > Leuciscidae > Abramis > Abramis brama. The sequence continues at coordinate 26,416,407 of NC_139970.1, forward strand.
TTCGGACCAGCCTGCACAAAGCTCTGCCCAGCGTCCAGCTCGACCTCCGTCCTCGCAGCGACGACAGGGCGGCCGCCCTCGCTCTCGCTCGACCAGCCGCGCTAGACCGCCGCCTCCCCGGGGACCCCGGCAGAGGATCGCGGTGAAGCCTGAGCCTCCAAAATCCTCCTAGCCCGAGGAGAGAAGCGACGATTGGGTCCCGCCGTGGCCGGACCGTCGTCAAAGCTTCAAGCCCTGTCAGTCCCCGTTGCCACGGTTACTGCAGACACTCATTTCGCAGCCAACGAGCCGGTGAACTCACCCTCTCGCCTGCACACAACCGCCGTTTTCACGGCGACCCAGAGAAATCTCAAAGAGAGTATTATGCCTGGTCGCGCGCCTCGCGCTGTAAGTGTTTCAAATGCAGTAAATGTGCCCACTTATCTGTGTTCACCTCTGCACACAAGCACTGTAAACCCCGTGTCTCTCACAGAGCCCACTCGCATAAAGCTGGCACAAGCCGCTCGAGTGTCAAAAGTAGGTCATGTGTCCACCCAGCTGTGCCCACACCTACCCACTGCCCGCTCTGTTACACAACCCCTCTGTACCGGTCAGGTTATAAACACGGATGCTGTGCCCGCTTCCACGCGCTCACACATCCGCTCTCTTACTTCGCCCCCGACGCCGCCTTCGAGCGTCGTGCTTCACACTGTATGTTCCCCGTCAAAAGCCACCGGGACGCTGTGTGTAAAACGGCCGGTCACCGCTGTGAGCGACCCGCCGTATCTAAGCACCAAGAGCGCGCGCATCACGCCCGCCCCTCCGTTTCGAGCTCTCGAGCCCGCGATCAGCGGCGATCAGAGCCCGGAGGCTATTCTGCCCCTGGCCGCACACGCGAAAGCGTGGGAAGCTATTCCAGGCGCGTCAGAATGGGTGCTGAGCACAGTAAAACGAGGCTATACTCTGCAGTTCGCTCGCCGCCCTCCGCGCTTTCAAGCGCGTGTCGAGACCAGAGTGAATGGGGAAGTAGCACATCTACTTCGAGCAGAAATAGCCACACTTCTGTGCAAAAGGGCAATAGAACCGGTTTCCCCTTCCATGAGCGAGTCGGGCTTTTACAGCCGTTATTTCCTCGTTCCCAAGAAGGACGGAGCTCTCAGACCAATTCTAGATCTGAGACGTTTGAACAAGGCTCTTATCAAAAGACCGTTCAAAATGCTCACAACCAGACAAATCCTCGCGCAAATTCGCCCGAGGGACTGGTTTATATCTCTCGATCTGAAAGACGCATACTTTCAGATCCAGATAATACCCCGTCACAGGCCATTCTTGAGATTCGCCTTCGACGGTCAGGTATATCAGTACACCGTCCTGCCGTTCGGCCTGTCTTTGGCACCTCGCACATTCACGAAGTGCATGGACACGGCTCTCGCTCCCCTGAGGGGTCGGGGAATGCGAATTTTGAACTACTTGGACGATTGGCTGATCCTAGCACAGTCAGAGGCCGAACTCATCGCCCACAGAACAGTGCTTTTAAGCCATCTGGACAGCCTGGGGCTTACGGTCAACTGGACCAAGAGCTCGCTCGTGCCCAGTCAATCAACCTCTTTTCTGGGTTTGGATCTGGACACTGTAGCGATGACAGCCCGCCTGTCGACACAGCGCGCGCGCTGCATTCGACGCCTGGCCGCGTCCCTCCGGCCGGGCAGCACCGTACCTCTCAAAACATTTCAGAGGCTACTGGGTTGTATGGCCTCAGCCGCAGCAGTGCTTCGGCTGGGTCTTTTACGAATGCGCCCGCTACAACGCTGGCTGAATGCCCGAGTGCCTCACAGAGCATGGGCTTCCGGCGGTATTCGCATCAAAGTGACTCAGAGCTGCGTTTCAGCTCTGAAGCCCTGGTTAGCGGCCGACTGGTACCAGCGGGGAGTGACAATGGGAGCTATCTCACACCGCAAAGTTATCTCGACGGACGCTTCCACCTCAGGCTGGGGCGCTCTGTTCGAGGGCAAACCGGCTTTTGGCCTATGGTCAGACCGGGAAAGATGCCTCCATATAAACTGTTTGGAGATGATAGCGGTCGAGAACGCGCTCAGGCGCTTCCTCCCATTCATACGGGATCACCATGTGCTAGTCCGCTCGGACAACATGTCCGTGGTATCCTATGTGAACCGACAGGGCGGTGTCAGATCCAGGAACCTGTGCGGGCTGACAGAACGCCTCCTCGTGTGGGCTTACCGCTCGCTGCGCTCGCTGAGAGCCGCGCACGTGCCGGGCCACCTGAATGTCGGTCCAGACAGACTGTCCAGGGACAACATTCCCCCGGGAGAATGGTCTCTGCACCCCCAGACAGTCCAGTTTCTCTGGCGCCTATTCGGCAGAGCGGAAATCGACCTCTTTGCGTCGAAAGACAATGCTCAATGCCCGAAGTTTTACTCGAAGAGCGAGGACGCGCTGTCCCAGACATGGCCCAGCCTCCCGCTGTATGCTTTTCCTCCAATCTCCCTGTTGCCACAGGTCATTTCGAGGATCAGAGAAACGCACCACTCAGTGCTGCTTATAGCCCCGCGATGGGAAAACCAAACTTGGTACCCAGAGCTAGTGAGGCTGTCGCACTCACCCCCATGGCCGATCCCGGTGAGAAAGGATCTCCTCTCCCAAGCCGCTGGATCGATCTGGCATCCCCATCCAGAGCGCTGGTCGCTGCATGCATGGGTGATCAACGGATACCCGTTGACCTGTCAGAAGGGGTCGTGAACACGATCACGCAGTCTAGAGCCCCCTCCACGAGACGGCTCTACGCGTCTAAATGGTCGGTGTTTTCTAAATGGTGCGCTACTCAAAACCTGGATCCGCGCGCATGCGGGGTCCCGCGGGTGCTCTCCTTCTTGCAAGAGCTGTTGGAAAAGGGCAGATCCCCTTCCACGCTCAAAGTATATGTGGCCGCTATTACAGCGTTCGCTGAGACGACGCTCGGCCGGGCAATGGGAAGGAATGAGCTCATTATCCGCTTCCTCAGAGGAGCTAGACGGATGAACCCCCCGCGGCCCCCCTCGGTTCCCTCGTGGGATCTGTCCTTGGTCCTGGCGGCCCTAAAGGCTTTTCCCTTTGAACCGCTTGAATCCGCGGATCTAAAGTATCTGTCGCTTAAAACCGTTTTTCTGATAGCTCTGTCTTCAGTCAAACGAGTGGGTGATTTGCACGCGCTATCTGTTAGCCCTGCATGTCTCGAGTTCGGGCCGAATGACTCGAAAGTCATTCTCAGACCGAGGCACGGTTACATCCCCAAAGCGATTGGAACCCCGTTTAGGGCACAAGTTATTTCCCTCTCGGCTCTGCCAGCATCCGATAGTGGGGACAGTGATAACCTCCTATGCCCTGTCCGGGCGCTGAGAGTTTACATCACGCGCTCCGCCGCTTTCAGGCGTTCAGAGCAGCTCTTTGTTTCCTTCGGCGGACGCACCAAAGGTCTTGCCGCCTCGAAGCAGAGCTTGTCCAGGTGGATAGTGGACGCGATAGCAGCAGCTTATGCCTCCAAACACCTGCAGTGCCCTCTGGGCATCAGAGCCCATTCCACTAGAGGCATGGCCTCGTCGTGGGCCTGGTCCAGCGGAATTTCTATCCACGACATTTGTACGGCGGCGGGCTGGGCCTCCCCGTCTACATTCGTGAGGTTTTATAACCTGGAAGTTCCTGCCCTACAGGCAAAAATATTGTCGGTATAAGTGACATGTATGCTCTGCCCAGCTCCCGTGTGCAGACTACGTTCATATGCTGGCGCTATTCTGGTAACTACTCAGGGTGAAGTGTTTGACTCAGACCGGCTGATCCGTTCTGTTTCCTATTTCCCGTTACGCGCTGTTATCGGTGCTGGCCCGCGCTGCTGGCCGCCCGCATTATTTTCTGCCGCACGGGAATTTTTCTCTTCATGTGAGACCGACTATGTCGTTTTCTCCTACCCTTATGAGTGCTTATGTACTGTATGGGCTCGCTCCGCCGGCCCTACTGTTGTACTGCTATGTTTATAGACCGGCCGCGCCGCTCTATTTCATATGCTGCATGAAGTGCATGTACTACGCTGGCCCGTCTCTCGACCGGCCACATTTTCCAGCAGAGTGTTTTCCCCGGTTCCCCTGGGATTCATGGGCTGGATGCTCGGCGCACACGGCGTTGACAAAGGGTTCCCGATGCGTAAGCTACTTACGCAATACGAGAGAACCTCTCGTAAGAGAACGTACTCGGTTACTAACGTAACCTCGGTTCTCTCTAGAAGAGGGAACGAGTATTGCGTAACCTGCCGTGTCGCGCCACGAGCTTTTGCGCTTCAGACTGCGAAAACCAGAATTTTAGCCTGTGAGCGCTGAATATATACACGCTGGCCACGCCCATTCTGACGGTTAGAAGGGTGTGGAGGGCGCGAAGCGCCCTCATTGGTTGCCGCGTTCAGAGCGCTCACCGATAGGCTTAAGCAGTTGCAGCCGAGCAGCCAATGAGCACGCTTATACAGCCTGCCTAGGTCTGTCGGCTGCTGCACTGCGTTGACAATGAATACAAAATTAAGGATAATTTTTTGGCTTCAGATCTCGAAGAAAGAAGACTTTCCCGATGCGTAAGCTACTTACGCAATACTCGTTCCCTCTTCTAGAGAGAACCGAGGTTACGTTAGTAACCGAGTACGTTTTATAGACATCCAGGTCTGACCGGACCGATTTTGGACCTTTTTAGAACCTTTGTCAAGTTAAGATGTGTAAAAATAGCCTAAATGATTGCCTTTCACGATGTTACACAATATGGGTGTGATTATTTTATATGCAGGATTATATATACACATACATTTGGCAGCAACACATCTTATAAACATCCAGAAGAACTGAAAAAATAAATAAACCCATTTAGACGTCCAGGGACGCGCAGAAAAGACGTGGAATTCACGGCCAGACGACGTCAAAGACGTCGGTTCAACTTTCATTTTGGAACTATTTTTCAACCATGACGGGACGTCTCGGACGGACGTCTTTTCAACGGACATTAAACGTCCAAATGTTTGCTGGGCCACGTCATCACCAGTCATAACTAACGATGGAGGAGTTTACGTATGTGTGTAAGTATTCATACATTTCGCCATTGTTATACAAATGACAGTATTTTAACGGTTATTGTTGTGAATATTACATACTACTTTTGATGATTATAATTTACCTCAGTGAATGCAGCCAGCTTAGCTAGTTTGTGAAGTAAAGTGATTTTATTTTAGGTAGTTGTAAAATAGTGCAATATAATTGTAAATATATAATATAATAATAAAAATAAAAATATGAATGTAGTCCTATATATATTTATGTTATATCATAATCTGCGCGACCACGTCGTTGACTTTCTTTGATGACGTTTGCAGGGCGTTTCAAATGAGCGGTTCCCAGCTAACAAAGTACGTTGTGATGACGTCGTCAGTTAGTCGTCATTTGGTCAGCGCGACATTACTTTATGACAACGTTGTGAGGACGTCGTGGTAAAGTTCCATTTTTTAGAATCTTGGCTAACGTTCCAGAAACGTTGTGGGCACGTCCTCAAAAGACGTTGCTAGTTTATCCCATGGAGAACGTTGTGAGGACGTCGTGGTAAAGTTCCATTTTTTAGAATCTTGGGTAACGTTCCAGAAACGTTGTGGGCACGTCCTCAAATGACGTTGCTAGTTTATCCCATGGAGAACGTTGTGAGGACGTCGTGGTAAAGTTCCATTTTTTAGAATCGTGGGTAACGTTCCAGAAACGTTGTGGGCACGTCCTCAAATGACGTTGCTAGTTTATCCCATGGAGAACGTTGTGAGGACGTCGTGGTAAAGTTCCATTTTTTAGAATCTTGGGTAACGTTCCAGAAACGTTGTGGGCACGTCCTCAAAAGACGTTGCTAGTTTATCCCATGGAGAACGTTGTGAGGACGTCGTGGTAAAGTTCCATTTTTTAGAATCTTGGGTAACGTTCCAGAAACGTGGGCACGTCCTCAAATGACGTTACTAGTTTATCCCATGGAGAACGTTGTGAGGACGTCGTGGTAAAGTTCCATTTTTTAGAATATTGGGTAACGTTCCAGAAACGTTGTGGGCACGTCCTCAGAAGACGTCGCTAGTTTATCCCATGGAGAACGTTGTGAGGACGTCGTGGTAAAGTTCCATTTTTTCCCATCTGGTCCGCAGATAACTTTCCAGAAAATTGCATTACAAGTACTATCGTAGTAGTTATACAACGTTATATATATATATATATATATATATATATATATATATATTATATGTATTTTTTATTATTATTATTAAGGAGGTTGAGTGTTAGTAAAAACAACAATACAAAATCTTAAATAAAAGTGACACTTGACGTGGAGTGGCGGCATTTTGCACATATGAGCGGGTCGAGCTTCAAAATGAGTTTTAAATTCATGAGATTTTTATTAATGTAGCCTAATGTGTTAGATGTTTATTTATGTAAATTCTGCTTGGCTGATATGGGCGTGCGCGTTGAACATGCGAGTCGCTTTCAAACACTGGAGCGGTTGCCATGGAAACGGCGCAGGACCACTGCAACTGACAAAAAGCAGAAATCCATCTCTCGCTGTTGTTTTCACTACTTTCAGGTGAGTTTAGTCTAAAATCACACAAATAATACACACTACTGTTCCTGACATTTTTCTTACGTGTTATTGACACACGTCTATTGAAAATTTTACGTTACTTAATAGAAATAGTTTAGTGCCTTCGAAAAACTCTGTTAGCATCTCAACCGTTTTCAGAAGAGGTAGCCTAACGTTAACTGTTAGCGCTAACGTTAACTGTCAGGCTAACCTAAGCTCTTGTTTATAAAAGTTTGGGCTTTTAATCACATCTTTATGTGTAGGTGAGATTTTTTTGTTAGTTTTGTAAAGGATTTGCTGGCAGTTGAATGGGTGATTGGAAGTTGGCTAATTAATTTAACATTTGCTGTTAATCGATGACGTCACTTACTTGACTGGATAGTATTAGAAATGTTAGAATGTAATATAAATGTTTTTTGAGCATCAAATCATCATAGAATGATTTCTGAAGGATTATGTGACATTGAAGACTGATCTTCACTATATATTCACACAATTATGCTGAAAATGTAGCTTTGATCACAAGAAATAAATTACATTTTAACATATATTCTTATTCACATAGAAAACAGTTATTTAAATTGTAATAAAAGTTCACAATATTACAGTTTTTACTGTATTTTCGATCAAATAAATGCAGCCTTGGTGAGCATAAATGACTTTCAAAAGCATTAAAAGCTGTAGATTAGCAACATTAATAAAGTTCTCCTCTGTTTTAGCTGCCTAGAAGGACGATGAGGTGACAGTGCAGCCCGGGATAAGGAAGAGGAGGAGGAGGAGGAGGAACACGTAAGTTAGACAATTTTCTTATACCTTTCTAACAAAAAGCTATAAAGCTGACTACAATAGCATGGTACAATTTATTTTTCAGCTTCCAGTGAATATATAGACCGAGACCCTCCTCCTATCCCTGCCCTCCGCTGGTGGGGTAAGAAAGACACTCTTCCTCTTCTCCCACAGCTCTCCATCATCTCCCTCTGCCTCCTCAACACTGTCTGAAGGAGCGTTTACCACAGCTGGCCGAGCTGGGACACAGTCAGGAATGAGAGGTCTCAGATTCTCTCAGAAAGTCATCATGCTCATTTTCTTGAACAAAAAACTCTTGATGTATATTTGGGTGGGTGAAATAATACTGGAGAGAATTATTTAAATTTTTTACATATCTTTACTCTTTACTAACAATATTTTTTTATTTGTAAGCTTCAGAGAAGCTCAAGGACTATAGATCTTTGGTGATATTCGCATTGTTCAGGTTTAGCTACTGGTAGTGAAGCAATGAAGCACATTACCACCAGACATTTGTAGCAGGAGCCTCACAGGACACTCAGGAAACAATTTAACCTATTTCTGCAAATAAAATTAATAATAAAGAAACTGCTGAATCTTTTATTTTTTTTTAAGGTCTTTATTGTTTTTCCACCAAATTATAAAGAGTAGTATCAATAAGAGTATTGATTATTATTTAACTACACCCCTGATGATACAACACTTTTTTCAATAAAAAGAATACGTTTTAATAGTTGGTTACATTATTCATTGATTATGTTTTTTGATTAATTAATTGATGTTACATTTCTGCACTCATAACTTGTTAACACTTTACATGGTTAAAAATCGTTAATGTTCAAAATGTATTGGCTTAGTAATTGTACAAAGTAGCAGTGAATAAAGTGTGGTTTTTGGGCCATTTTCTATTTAAAATTTAATAGGGGTTTGTATTGGTTTCCATTACATATATGTATTGATCCCTAAATGTATTAACTGGAAACGATAGTACACAATTCCCTATTAGAATTTATAAGGTTTTACAGCAGAGAATGAAATGTTTGAGTTTATCAGTTCTACGTGGATTTCGAGGTTATGGATCAAGCACATCTTAATTCCCAGGACTAAAGGTGAGAAGTATATTAAAAATAAATGTGGAGAACGTTGTATTTTGGTCGTTAGGAAGTACCAGCCACGTTCCAGCGACGTACCACTATAACGTCGCCACGACGAATACAGGAATCACCAAGTTACGTCGCTGGAACATTATTTGGCACGTCGCTGTGACTAATGTGGTCCTTTGAGGAAACGTCCTCGTAACATGCCAGTTTGGTCATCGAGACGTACTCGTCACGTTCTAGCGACGTACAGTTATAACGTCGCCACGACGATTATGGGAATCACAAAGTTACGTTGCTGGAACGTTATGTGGTACGTCGCTACGACGAATATGGCCCGGTCCGGTTACGTCTTCACAACGTAACTGTGTTAGCTGGGTTATTGTCAGTGAAGTCCACTTCAACTGATATACCGTGCTCAGGGAGTAGGGGAGCAGTGAACACTGCCTATGGACCCTGTCGAATGGAACGCACCTTAGATGTGTAAAAACAAGTGGAAAGCGCGAGTGCGCCACTCTCTCCTTTCCACAAGCGCTTGCTGTCCCGTGGCGTCTGTCGTTGCTATACAGGGCGACCATGAACTGTCATGACATAATTTGGAAACTGTTGCACTGTCATGCAACCATGAACTGCGCTCTCCATGATGACAAGGAAGTATCAGCAAAAGATTAATTGATTTCTAGCCCTTGCATTAGCTTTACTACTAGATATATTTATGGAGATGAAAAATAATAAGGCGCCCTGTAGGCTACAGCTATGATCAGCTGTTCGGCTGAACATTCAATGTTGATGTTACGCTGCAAGTTGATCAGTTGGTTCGTTGCTGCCGCGCTCTGTCACTCGCACACCATAAAGAGCAAATTGTTTTTTAATGTTTCAATTTAGTGATTAAAATGACATAATTTGGAAGCGGATCATTTCTTCACAAACAGCTCATTATGACTCAATGTTAGAATGCTGCACCTACACTCGATAGTGTAAATAAGATCAGCGCAGCGCACACCACTGCATTGACAGCGTGAAACATATGATCTGTCTACGGCCAGGGCTCAGCGGAAGACAGAAAATGCCGGTCCAGCGCTGATTGAGGAATTAAATTCGAAAATAAAAGACAGTTTGACATCTTTTTTCTCGCATCTGTGAATTTATTTTTTAATCATTTGCTCTGAGATGAAGCGAATGTATTTGTGCGGGAATTTCTCGCACTATAAAAGCTAACTTTGCGGGAATGGTTTAAATTATGCGCAATCCCCACATTCCCGCACCGAAATTCAAGCCCTGAAATGGCAGCGGGATGTGTAACTCTAGCATATGGCGCATATGTCATATAAAGTTAGGCAAGGCCAAACAGCGTTATCCATGTTGTTGCGATTGCATCGCTAGAATAAGCTAATAGTGAAACTGATAGCGTTTTTCATTTAATTTACAATATGAGGACTGACGGTAGGCTATAAAAATCAGCGTTTCTGTGTAGGTCATGACAACCATCTTGACAGCAGCAATCAAAGCATCGCTAATTACGGTAGACCTTAATTTGAGATAGTAAATTTGTTCCTAATCAAAGGGAACACTCAACCACAGAACAGCTGGGTGAGTTTTGTATTGGCTTATTGGATACAGTAAATTAAGACTGTCAACTTCTTTTCAATACTATTTCATCACCCAAAACACTCCCACTCTCTGCTGTATATTCATAACCAATTATTTCAAAACCAACAACCAAGCCACATAAACAATGCCATTGGCACTAGTCTACATTGCAGACATGTCTCTTAATGCACATAACTTTTTACCTTTTTGCACAATCTTGAAAAAAGTACTATTGTTGAAATTCTCAGATCAAGCAAACTTCAACGCACCCTTATCCACTACCTGCTAACGTTAGTGAACCGCACCCGAGCAAGCACACTTCGCAGTTCCTCCGGAAATGCATTCTTGTTTATCTTGTGATTCCAGTGGTGGTGTCTATAAAGTAAATATTTGATGTAGATTTATTTAATAAAAGTGAATTAAACTGACTGACTTTATCAAAATACATAAAATGGTAGAACCTTTGCTTAAGTGGTTATTTTGGACAAGCAGTCTAAATATTACTCAAAACAAATTGCTTTCGCTGTATTTGTATTTAGTATTTATTCCACCTTGCCTACAGTATATAGGCTATGATTTTGAATCAAACTAAACTATTACTATTTACGCCAATGTTTTGATCCATCAATGTTCAATAAAAGTAGCCTTAGCCTATTAAACACACAATAACCATTGATGATTATAACCATCAAAGTATTGATCTACAATGAAGTAAAAGCACAAAGGACTGTCCAATAAAATATTTCCACAAACATTTTACACTATTTGAACCTAAAGAATTGTCCTATAGGCTAGCCTATGATATCTCGACAATAGCTGCTTTGAGATTATAAAAAAAACAATACAGTAAGTAGCTATAACACAGAACTGGTAATAGAAGAACAGGAACAAGTATTTTCCCATTCATTTTATAAAAATATATTATTATTCTATACAATTTAATTTAAGTAGGGGAGACTATGGTTGTAACATGGGGAGAGTTGTAACACCACCAATTCCACCAATCAGGTATAAGCTAGGAGTTCTATGATCATTTCAGTTTACTCACTTCCTCCCAGATCATATATGAATGGTTGTCAAGGCTGTATGGGTATGCATTTTATTATCATATAACTTATATTAGATTAGTCTCTCAGGCAAAATGTGATGCAATTTTAATCTGCTATTTTCAAACCATTATGCTAATATGGCTTGCTAAACACTGCCAAACAGGGGTGGGGTGGGGTAGGTTGTAACACATCTTTAAAAAGTGTTACAACCATTCCCTTACATATTAAAACAGCTTATTTTTAATAATTTTAAAGAATGCCTAAACAGTGGAAAAGAAAGACAGATATATGCTATGTATAGTGTGTGCTGTGGCCTCTGCTTTTGCTTCTTTAGTCTAACTGTTACAAGTAACCCCATCATGTGTTACTTACAACCTACCCCAGTTGTGGGGTAGATTGTAACAAAGGGGTCCGCCAATAAATATTTGAAATAAGGTTGCCAACTTCTGGAATGGAAAATACAGGACAATCGTGGTTGTTTATAGGAAAATAAAGGACAGAATAAGGGACACTCAAAATATTTGTACCATACCACACAGTGTCATTTCAGTGTCCGCAGTTAAGTATGTGTATAAAAGGTTCTCAGACATAAACACAATTGGGTCATTCCATGTGAAATCAACCAAATTTCAGAAACTTCCCCTGCTCATTTTTTTTTTTTTTTTTTTTTGAAGAAAGACAAACATAAATGAAGAAAAGCAAAATATTAGATGTAATGAATGTATATTGACTGAGTAATTCAATATTTTGTAGAGGGGGGTCTGAATGACAATTTTTACCTGAGATTTGGAGTCGCAGTTAGGCTACAGACCGGTGGTAAAAAATTACTTTAGAACAGCATTATTTTATTTTTTACACAGAGATTGGTAAGTTTATTAGTAAAATCTGATGACTTTATCTTAGTTTCACTAACTTATATGCCAACAGTGACAGTTCAAAATATTTACATTAGGTCTAGTGCAGTAGCTTTATCCTCTATCCATATAGCACAGAATTTTGTGATTTATTCATATACAATCAATCTCAAATATGGTTCTTAATAGTTTAAAGGAACAGGCCGACTTTTTGGGACTTTAGCTTATTCACCGTATCCCGCAGAGTTAGATAAGACCCTTTTCATCTCTGTGCGTGCCGTAACTCTGTCTTACCAAACTCTGATACAGTGAATTAGCTAAAGTCCCAAAAAGTCCTCGTGTTCCTTTAAGTTTCCCAACAGTAATCTTATATGATGAAACAAAGAAAAATGTTATTCCGACGCATTGCATGATTGAAAGGAGAGCATGCAAGCATTTAAATATAGGCGACTGTGTAACATGCAAAAAAACGGCACATTACACAGTCCTTAAGGGCAAGGCTCGACATTAAGCCTTTTCATGCTTGTCCATCGCACAAGTATCGGTCATTCACTTGTCCGAATAAAAATGTGCTTGTCCAGAAAAAAAAAAAAAAAATAGGATTTTTTTTTTTTTATTGTGTTGTAGGCTAAATATAATTTATTCTGAAGCAATATTCTCATCAGTGATCGGTCAGCTTGATATATTTAAATCTGCATATTTAGTATATTTAAAATATGCATATTTGCATATTTAGGATATTTTAAATACCCCCCTAATTAATTAATAAATTAAATTAGAATAATAAGACACTATAGGGCTGTTACCAATCAAATTAAATAATTTACACTGAAAAAATTACAACTGCATTAAATATTTTTTTATATATATAGGCCTACAAATAAGAAATGTTGGAAAGAATGATACCTTTTAACCAGACTGTAAAAAAAAAAAAAAAGGTAGGTGGCGGCAGGTGAACATCTAAATGAGTGAGTCATTTATTGAAACGATTTGTTCAAAACGCTTAATCCTTCAGTAATGAAAACACGGTTACATGTTCCTGTGAAATGTGTTCTGCTGTGATCTTTGTTTGTAACTATTTTCGCTGCTGAAATGGAACAAAGACAATATTGTGTCTTAAATGTAAGTGACTTAATATTAACTGAAATCAAGTGTCTGTGTCACATTTTCAATAGTGATGGTATTCAGCAATCTTGGTCGTTTGATGTTGCTAAACTGTATCATATGTTATAAATATAAAAGCTCAACATTATTTATTTTTTTACCGCAGTATGTTGTTAACTGAGTTCCCTTTCTGTCGGGTAACGTTCGACTTAGTCGATTGACTGTATGGGATAACGCCTAGTGAGCCCGATCACTCTCTGATTACTCTTAAAATCAAGCCAACAAGCTTTGGCAGGTGCGTAATCAATGCCCCGCCCTACCCTGCGGGTATAAATACGGAAGTGGATGCACCTACCAGTTGTCTTTCGCTTTCAGAGCTGATCGGGCACATTTCAGAGATGGTACACGACGAGCATTTGTGGTTAAAAAGTATATATATAAATCTTATTTCTCGACTGGGATCGTGTAACGTTAGAGACTTTGAAGCTGCATTGAGTCGGACATTTGAACCTTCAAACCGTTGGTTGCCATTTAAGTCCATTATATGGAGAAAAATCCTGGAATGTTTTCCTCAAAAACCTTAATTTCTTTTTGACTGAAGAAAGAAAGACATGGATATCTTGGATGACATCGGGGTAAATTATCAGCAACATTTTTTTTGAAAGTGAACTAATCCTTTAACTAGCACAGTTCTGAACAGTTTTACACAAACAAAAACTAAATTTAATCAAATAACACTCAAAAAGCCATGATGTCACAACCAAAACTTCACCAAATGTTTGGTGACTGTTTCGGTAGTGACAATTTTACGATACTTTTCAAAGATGATAACCAGCACATGGTTACCCAGCACAGTTCTGAACAGTTGTACACACATAAAAACAAAATTTTATAGAATAACACCCAAAAAAGTGTGCTTAATTGCAGAAAAAAGGTGTTTGGTAGTGATGTTCTTTAAAGTTACACACAGATTTTCAGACTTTTGAACTCATTTCCCTCAAAATAATGGTACCTATCTACAATGAGAGAGAGGGACACAGGAATATTTCCTGATCAAAAATGTAGAGGTGTGGTTAAAATCATCCTAAGCCAATGGACCAAAACACACATTATTTCGGTAGTGACATGAAAATGCAGGACACGTTTTTTTAAAAGAAATCAAAAATATATTTTTAAAAACAACAATGGAAAAAGTAAAAAAAAAAAAAAAAAACATTTCAATATAATTTTCACAAGTTGAAATTTAGTACCACATACCACCTCCCAATTGAAAGTACCACATGAACTCGAGCATTGAGAACATTGTTTGTGTACACAGAATTTACTAAAAAGAAAGATTTTGAACAACTCACTGTAGCTGTGTAGCTCTCCGAATGTGAATGAACTGACTCTGAATTTTAGTATTGCTTCTTATATGAGCATCCTTTTTCAAATACAAGGTCAATATTGATTTTTCACTAATGACAAAACAACAAATTATCCGTGAATTTATATGTAACTAAGCTTTAGGAGCTTTCCATCATTACTCTCCTCCCAGTTACGTTGCATTCGGAGATCGACTATTTTTGACTGTCAAAATGTCGGCGGACACAGCTACAGTGAGTTGTTCAAAATCTTTCTTTTTAGTAAACTCTGTGTACACAAACAATGTTCTCAATGCTCAAGTTCATGTGTAGAGCCCCTGGTGATACTTCGAGCAAAGTTTCATGTTGTGTCGAGTCTTATTAATGTTTTAAAAATAGCGATTTTTGATGCTATCATATTAGTGCCCCAAGCACTCCCAGGCAATTTGCCTGTAAAGGCAATTTGACCGAAAACGAAAATACGGTCAAACTTAAAAGTGGCGTTTCCATTCTAATTATGCTTTTAAACGAAAGTTTGCCTCGGGTAGATTAACAAAAAGACCCTAGGTTGCATTTTGGAGACAGTTATCCTTTAAATGAGGGGCCGAATTCGGCGGTTACATTATAAAAGTTTATTTAATAACAAATAAAATAAAATTGATGAAGACCAGTTTATTCACTTTATATCTTTATCTTTTGCAAAACGTAAATGTAAGAAACTTACCCAAGATGATTATGACGATGATTACTATTATTTAACTGAAGTCATGATTACAAATGCCTTTATTTTAATGCATTTTTATCCGCCGGGATGATAGAATTGACGTCATTATGTGAGGGCGTACAAGAACTGGTGAACCGTTTTTTTGAACTGGTGCATTGAAACGAACTGTCCGAAAGAACCAGTTTGCGGAAAAGAACCGGACTTCCCATCACTAAAGGCTGCACTCCGCTACTGGTTATTTCTGAGATTTTGGATAAGTGAGATTAGAGTGTTTTGTTATTGTATCCAAACAAAGCTCTTGTAAAGGATCAGACATTTTCTGAATGGGGATGGGGAGCAGCAGCTCATTTGCATTTAAAGGGACACACACAAAAACGGAGAGTTTTTGCCCACACCCAAAACGAGGCAAATTTGACAAGCTATAATATATGATCTGGGGGGTATTTGGAGCTGAAATTTCACAGACACATTCTGGGGACATCATACATTTATATTACATCTTGTGAAAAGAGGTAAATGTAAATTCAAGTAAATGTTTAATTGTCCATCTGACAGTAAAATTAAAATGTGAATTTTTAATAAACTTGAATCCAAATTTCATGTAAATGTTTAAAGGGGTGGTATAATGCCCTTTTCACAAGTGGTTTCTGATGTCCCCAGAGTGTGTATGTGAAGTTTAGCTCAAAATACCCCACAGATATTTTTATCTAGCATGTTAAAATTGTCACTTTTTGAGGGTGTACAAAAACGCACTGTTTTTGTGTCTGTCCCTTTAAATGCAAATGAGCTGCTGCTCCCGTCACAGAGGGCGGAGCTTCAAGTATGTTAGCAGCTCCGATTACCTCACACAGACACACTGAAAATTTCAAAAACTTGAGCCTTTTATGTTCAAACCGGAGTCAGACAAAGATTGAGAGACTCAAGAGGAAGTGACAACATGTAGAAGCAACAGGACATTTCTGAATGGTTAGTTGATGAATTTATATTGCTGATGTGGAGTTAACTATCTTCTAGTCATTGATTAGCATATTCTGATAATCTATAAATCCGTTCCTGGGGGCAGGGTTTATGTAAATGTGGGGGTTTGTGTTGTCACTAACCTGGGAGGAATGTCGTCTAGTCCCTACCAGCCGTTTGTTGTAGTCCTTAAAAAACTATTTCTTTAAAAGCAAATATATTCCTTTGCTTTGAACTTTGAGCGTTGTAACTTTGCAGATGTTGTTTATGCTCAAACAGCAACATTACACCCTAACTAAAGTGAGAAAAGTGAAATCATAATCAACCACCCCTTTAATTGCCCATCTATTTAAATATGACTCTGCAAATCCATTAAAATAATTTACAACAACTTTGAACAACTAGGCCAGGCCTAATGAATTGTGATTTTTTTTATATCAACATGCATGCTTGTAAAAGATGCATAAATCTCAACTGTAACAATGAAAATACAGACAAATGCATGTGCAACAGCAATAACGTTTAACTAATAATAACTAATAACCCTTCTTATCTACTCTTAACATAATATAAATATCATTATGTTGGTTTATTAATATTGAAGACTAGGCTATATGCTTAAAATGTAGCTCTGTTTGACACATTTTGTATCAGGGGGTCCCATGTTTCTATCATCTAAGGGAAGCTTGCACTGAAAAACAATGAAAACATCTGCCCTGCATGTTATTAAGTGCTCCTTAATGGTGGTTTTAAACACACAACAGCCATCATTAAGTATGTGAGGGCGACCTTTAAACCATAAAGTTGAGTTGTTTCATCTGTAAAGCTTTTTCCCTCCTTTCCCTTTTGCAAAAGTGAAAGTGAAAGCACAGAGCGAGCACACATTCGAAAGCTTATTTATCGTTAGGCCCAACCCCCAAATATTTTTGCTTTATTGCTTCTTATAAAAGATGAAAAATACAAACTACAAATATAGAAAAAACAAGCTAAATTATCTAGCAAATAGGAAATATTTTGACATAATCACTATGAGGTGCAGGTGCTATAGGTACAAACTATGCAGGTGTTCAGAATTTATAGACCTTACTTAAGTTTCAGTTTCTCAAAAAGTGTGCAGCTATTGATTCCAAAATGGAATGGCTTTCAAAATGGAATTCAGATGGCTGAAAAAACAAAGGCGCAAGATGAATTGATACACAAAACACATAGCCTATATACATATAACATAGGCTATGACCAAAAAACAGATTACAGAGCGGAATGTAAAGCATATTATGGTATGATGTTATGACGTGCCTTTTGCATTTTTCGTATCAGGCCCATTATTTTGTTTTATTGTTTCTTAGGATTAAAAAAAATTAATTGTTTTCACATATGTTACAACAAAGCCTGTAAAATATAAAAAGCTTATTTATCGTTAGGCCCAACCCCCAAGTATTTTTGCTTTATTGCTTCTTATAAAAGATTAAAAATACAAACTACAAATATAGAAAAAACAAGCTCAATTATCTAGCAAATATATAGGAAATAATTTGACATAATCAAACAATGCAGTTGTTCAGAATTTATAGACCTTACTTAAGTTTCAGTTTCTCAAAAAGGGTGCAGCTATTGATTCCAAAATCAGATGGCTGAAAAAACAAAGGCGCAAGACGAATCGATACACAAAACACCTATATACATATAACATAGGCTATGACCTAAAAACAGATTACAGAGTGAAATGTAAACCATATTATGGCATGATGTTATGATGTGCCTTTTGCATTTTTCGTATCAGGCCCATTATTTTGTTTTAAAAAAATGCATTGTTTTCACATACGTTACAACAAAGCCTGTCAAATATATATATATACATGATCAAATGTCTAGCAAATATATATTTTGACATACTGATTCTTTTTTTACCTTGTCAGCAGGTAGGCTATCCAACAGTGTTGAGGTAAATGAAACTGCGCTGGTGTGGAGAATTTATAGACTCAAAACCTCATTTAAGTTTCAGTTTCTCGAAGAGGGTGGAGCTATTCTAAAATCAGGTAGCTATGGAAAAACAAAGGACCTACATGAATTGAAATTGATACACAAAACATTTAAGCTATTTACTATTCATCAAGGTTTGCTGATGCACCTATAAAATGACCATGCCTTATTGATACTGCAGATATAGATCAATAGCCAGTTATATTGTTTGTGAAGCAGCCATGTCAGAATGTTAGACTGAAGCAAAATACAGAAGGCTGAATATGTGCAAACACAATAGGGGTTTGTGAGCTACAATTATAGGGTCATATTGTGAGCACATAACAACTTATTATGTCTGTTCTTCACAGAAACCAATCATATTTCTTCAGAAATCTTGAAATAAAGAACACGTATCATGTGAATGACTTTTAATTTTTTTGCCCTGGTTGATGTCTAGTTTTGTTGTTTGTAAAGAACAGTGTGGACATTCTGCTAAATGTACCATTTTGTGTTCCATGGAAGAAAGAAAAAAGTTTGTGTCAAAGTCTACTTCAACAGATAACTAAGCCAAAATCAGCAGTTAGCTCAGAACTGGAGCCAAGGTGGAATCTTAATATTAGAGCATGGGTGTTACTTGCATTTCTGTGCTCTGATACCTATGACACAACATTTGTCAGATGACAGATTAAAGAAACGATCAGTGAGCCCCACCTCCCTGTTATAAGCTCTTGCCATGTGTGACGTGTCATTGTGTCTTTCTAAAAGTATCTTATTATGGCAAGCCGTTTTAGCATTTAATGCCCCTGGCTCTTCAAGTCGTAATTTAGTTCAGCCATTTGGCAACTCAAAGCCAAAGAAAGTGTAGGGAAAATGTGCCCTTTGCAGCCTCTGGGCTCACCAAGCCTGCACTCAGTGTTAAAAACACAGCTTTTTCACCAATGTTACTCTGATTGAGAATATTCACACATAGACACACACAAATTTACACGTTGTTGTTGTTGTTGTTGTTGTTGTTTAAAGATCCACATGTTCTTTACACAGGTAGTGTGTTCAATAAAGGGCATATTGCATGTTAGAGTACCCAGTGAGTCAATGTTTAGAAAAATAATATAGGAACTAGATTCTCTTTAAATATATACTTATAAAATGCTATTAAGGCTTCTGGACTCGTTTTTGTGAGAGAATTAGATTAGCATCTGAAAATGCCAAACCGGAAGTGATGTAACGGGAGGGAGTGCGGCAAGCAATGGATCACAATGACCAAAAGAAGTCTTCCTGACCTGCAGAACAGGAAGAGGGGAGGGTCGAGTCCCGCCAAGGTCGGACCGCCTTCCAAAGTGCTCCGAGTTTCCCCCCAGCGGCCCTGTTCAGTTCCAGCCGAGGGAGAAAATGTTGTTGTTTATGTTGTTGTTGCGAGTGTAAGCAGCGAGCCTGCTCAAATCTGCGCTCCCTTACACTCGACCGCTGTTATAGCGAACCCAATAAGAAACAAAAATACTCAACAAAAGAGCATTCTTTCTCTTCCGCACCACACAAAATACTCATAGCCGGCACCCTGCTGAAACGCAGCCCACTGCCTCTCGACACTATAAAACCCCTGGCCAACTGGGCAGAGGCTTTGGAAAGCCATCCCTGGTGTGTCACAATGGGTTATAAACACAATAGAGCAAGGCTACTTGCTCCAATTCACTCGCAACCCATCCTGCTTCACGGGCATAAAACACATTTCAGTAATGAGCAACGTGTCTCACGTCATCTGCGCCAAAGTTGTGAGCTTATTGAAAAAAGGGGCTATAGAGGCAGTGCCACCAGCCCAGAGCGAGTCAGGTTTTTATAGCCACTACTTCCTTGTTCCCAAAAAAGACGGCGGCCTCAGGCCCATTCTAGACCTTAGACATCTAAACAAGGCCCTTATCAAACGGCCTTTCTGAATGATAACTCTGAAGCAAATCCTCGTGCAGATTCGCCCAATGGATTAGTTCTTTTCAGTGGATCTGAAAGATGCTTACTTTCACATCCAAATAGCGCCGCATCACAGACCGTTCTTAAGATTCGTGTTCGACGGGACAGCTTACCAGTATACAGTCCTGCCATTCGGACTGTCTCTGGCCCCCCGCACTTTTACAAAGTGCATGGATGCAGCACTCTCCCCTTTAAGACAAATGGGAATGCGCATTTTGAACTACCTCCACAACTGGCTCATTCTGGCCCGGTCAGAGGCGGAACTGAATTTCCACAAATCCGTGGTCCTCAGCCATCTAGAATGCCTGGGTCTCAGAATAAACACAGCCAAGTGCTCATTGCTGGCCACGGCTGTATCAGAGCCCTGGCTCCCTGGTCAACACCCAGTCTCTTCGAGTCTGGGATGAACTTGGGGACAGTCTCGAGACAAATAGTAGTCACCACGGATGCCTCCAACACGGGTTGGGGCGCTCTGTGCGAGGGTGAACTGGCCTTCGGCTCATGGTCGAGCACGGAGGCACGGTTGCACATCAACTGCCTAGAAATGATCGCAGTAGTGCTAGCCCTCAAGACCTTCCTACCACGTCTCTCAGGTCTCCACGTCCTGGTCCATACGGACAACACAACAGTGGTCTCCTACACAAACCGCCAAGGCGGGCTCAGGTCGAGACGGCTGTACAAACTGGCCAGAGATCTCATCCTATAGGCGAACGACAACCTGCGCTCTCTAAGAGCAGCGCACATGCCGGGCATACTGAACCAGGGAGCAGACATGCTGCCCAGGGGCCAAGTGTCCCCCGAGGAATGGACTCTCCACCCCAAACGGTTCAAATGATATGGAGTGTTTTTGGGAGGGCAGAGGTCGACCTCTTCGGCTCCGAAGACAACTGTCATTGCCCAACAACTTTCACTTTATGCTTTTCCTCCGGTCTCGCTTCTCCCCCAAGTCATAAAAAGGATCAGAGAGGGCAGACATACAGTCCTACTAGTGGTCCCTCTCTGGCGGACCCAACCTTGGTTCCCCGAGATGATTCAGCTGCTTGTAGCATCCCCTTGGCCAATTCCCCTGAGGAAAGACCTCCTTTCCCAGGCAAACAGGACGATCTGGCACCCCCGTCCCAAACTGTGGGCACTACATGTGTGGTCCCTTGACGGGTACTATCCTGAGTACTATCAGCTTCTTCTACCAGGTGCCTCTATGCTCTTAAGTGGTCTGTGTTCTCTAGCTGGTGCGCAGCCAGAAACCAGGACCCGGTCTCGTGTGAAGTATCACAAATACTCTCATTTCTTCAAGAGCTGTTGGATGCAGGCCATTCTCCATCCACGCTTAAAGTCTATGTGGCAGCCATCGCAGCTTTTCATGCACCGATGGCTGGCCAGTCAGTGGGCAGGAACGACATGATTGTCCACTTCCTGAAGGGAGCCAGGAAGCTCAACCCCCCACGGCCCCCTACGGTGCCCTCCTGGGACCTATCAATGGTCCTTCGAGCACTGAAGGGGCCCCCGTTCGAACCGTTGCAAACGGCCGAATTAAAACCACTTTCGCTGAAAACTGCATTACTGCTAGCCTCATGACCTCTATGAGCCCGGCCCTTCACAGTTTGCCCTGTACTACAAGTACATAACCCTTCACTAGGATGGTGGCTCGCCTCAGTGAGCCCAGCCCTTTACAGTTAGCTCTTGGGGTCCGTGCTCAGACACAGCGGTGCTGCAAGCACACAAGTCCCTTCATCATGATTGTGGCTGGCCTCAGTGAGCCCGGCCCTTCACATTATGGGTCTTTGCCCCCTTATATATCAATAAACTCTAGCTTGGGACCCTTATTAGCGTCCCAACTTGGGTGGTGTACATGTCGTTGCACGGCATGACTGAATAGGTTCTCCTAGCGTCTTAAGCTAAGACGCAGTTCTACTGACCATTCGTACTCGGTTAGTACGTAACCTCGGTTCCCTGAGATAAGGGAACGAGTGCTGCATAGACGGCCATGCTATGGTGCGAACGACTAGCAATCGTTGCTTCAGTCAATAAAAACCTGAATCCATGGCAATTTGAGTGTCTTTTATAGGCGGATTCCCCCTGGAATTTCCCTGGAGATTCCCCTGAGCTCAGTTCGGTGGGCTTCGCACTGATTGGTTTGCACAGTTACGCCGCTCTGCCATTCGTTCGTGCAGTTCCCACTGACCAGCCAATAGCGTGCGAGTAAGCCTCAGCACTATATGGCTGTGCAGTAGCACTGCGTTATTTTATAAAGGCTTCAGTGTTTAGGAGAAAGGAGTTTTCCCCTAGCGTCTTAAGCTAAGATGCAGTACTCGTTCCCTTATCTCAGGGAACTGAGGTTACGTTAGTAACCTGTTTTACCTATATCATTAAAATATTGTAACATTGTTATTATAGCCTAGTAAAAACCACATTATATTTAATTTGAGTTGTTATTTTTAACCTTTAATAATTATACCAGCTGACAGAGCTCTCTGTATGTTTACAGCATTAGTTTAGTTTTTTTTTCTTGAGAAAAATTAACATACTGTACCTAATATTTATCCAAATGAATCAATATTGAATCAATAGCGGAATCAAATCACAAGATTTGAATTGAAATCGTGAAATTTGTGTTAAGCAATAATAAAAACAGTAGCCTACCAGTCATTGTACCATGTAAACATTGTAACATGTTGTCACTAAACTTAACAAAATTCTGTTTAGTTACCAAAAATGATCAACAGACTGAGTTTATTTATACAAAGCATATGTTATATCCTGCTTAAATGTCCCTGCTTGTCTGGACAGAATGTTCAAAATATCTTATTTTCATGAGCATATAAATGTTCTTATTTATTGTTCTATTCATTTTATACTATTGTACTATTGAGACAATAACAAATTTGCAGTAATGCAAAGATGTCATTATTTAATTGTGTAAAAGATATTATTTTAATTCGAAAACACTGTGCATTTAGTTGTTGTTGCTAGTTTGAGTTGAGAAATACACATTTCAGTATAATTACTAATCTGTGCAATTTCCTTGAGAACCAAGCAAGTTGACTCATGAAACCGTTTATTATATCGCAATCGCAATATTGACCTCAATAATCGCAATATGACCTCAATAATCGCAATATGACATTTTCCCCAAATCGTGCAGCCCATATATATATATATATATATATATATATATATATATATATATATATATATATATATATATATATATATATATATATTACAGGCTTTGTTGTAACGTATGTGAAAACAATTCAGCTTTTTTAATAAGAAACAATAAAACAAAAATACTAGGGGGCCTGAAACGGCACGTCATAATAACATCATATCATAATATGCTTTACATTCCGTAATCTGTTTTTAGGTAATAGCCTATGCAACCCAGTCTCTTACTACTGCGTATCTATACCACGAGTTTTCATTTTCATTTTGTATTTACACGCCAAAGTCACATTTCGCGTTCATATGGTACGCAAAACCCTCCCGTTAAACTTCTATTGACGGAAAATGCGTATGCATTGCACGCAGTCACATTTTGCGTTCATATGGTAACCTACCTCTGTTTGCAAGAGTGGAAAAGCTTATCTGACATTATCATGTCACATGACATCAGATACTCAATTATTTTGTCGTAATCAGATCAGTTACACTGCCCTACCCGTTTGCATGTAAATCATTTTCATACGATTATTGCTTGCTATTAAAGACATACTTTTATTCATAGAAATGCCCACATATCAGTGAACTTATAACATAAAAATGCTTTTAACATTTAATTATGCAACACTCTTTACAGAAAAATATCCCACAGTTATGGATAAACTCACAACATCATCATCAAGTGCTGTGCTGGGCACATTGGGTCCTCCAACGTATTCGATCCGTGGCCAAGTTCTCCACATCTTCCCATGGGACACTGACATTCTTCAGGTCTTCGTGAAACATCTGTCTCCGTGTCTTCCTTGGTCTTCCCTGTCTCCTGCATCCTCCTGGCGGTGTCCTCTTCATCACTGTGTTTGGGTGTTGTTGTTTGGGCATGCGTAGGATGTGTCCAGCGAGGTGCAGCCTTTGCTCTGTCTCAGTTTCTGAAAGTCTTCATGTGAAGTCCCACTCCTCCTCGTGATCTCTTTGATATATGCAGAACCAATGTTGAAAATAGTGATTTATCTTTTTCCATATTGTTAAAGCATTTTGTTTTCTCTTTCAGCTTCATAAACTGTACTTGATTTCTGCCTAATGCCTTTATAAAAAAGGGTCAGTGCTCATCAGGTGTTTTGCTAAAGGACATATTCATTGCATAGTTACAATAAAAGTGACCAATAATCACAAGGATATAGAATGAAAGTTGAGAATGTAAAATGTTGTGCTTATATTTTTGCCTGTTTGTTCTTTAAAGCAAAGAAACAAATGTATTTTCACATAACAAAGTTGAATCTCATCTCTTGGTTTGTAAATATATAACTTCATCATAGCAATTTTTTAACGTTAATGTATGTGTTACTATAATAGATCGCCCCTGTATCTGGATATTTTTAATTAACTGATTTTTATACTTTTGTGCTGTAGTTTTGGCGCTACATTTGTCTTTAAACAGTTTGACATTAAATATTGGAATATGCTTTCAAAATTGTGTCCATTCATTTGTGCTTTTGTTACATTTATTTGAATATAATTGATATACCTTTAATATACTATACATACACTGTAAATGTTAGAAGCACTTTAGAACATAATTATCTTTAATTAAAATACTGCAAAATTACCCTGCTGTAGGACATTGCTTAGAAAAAAGTTTCTCTTTCAAATTTATGCATCAGTCTAATCAAAAAAGCAAATTTGTAGCATTGATCATGTGAACTCGTTTTTGGATGGTAACCACACAACGGAGTATTTTGTTTTTAAATATGAGTTTTATAATTTAATTAGAAGGAATACATGTTTAACAGCCTAAATATACAATATTTAAGGAATCTATCCCTGCAGGCGGAACCAGAAGAGATGTGTCATCATTTACCATAAATGGGCATGTAACTGTGACGCATCTGTTCAGCTGGGTTGTTAAAGTGTTGTTTAATAAAGTATGGTGAATATTGTGTATTGAAAGTGGTGTTTGGTACAGTAAATAAAAAAAAAAATATTTTAGTTTATTTATTTAGTATTTATTTTTAATTTAGTTTTAGTAGTTTTAATTTTAATTTAGTAATTTAGTAGTAATTTAGTACTTTAGTAATTTAGTAATTTAGTTTTAAATTCATAATTTAAAAACAACTACATATAACTAATGACCATGATTATTTTACTTAGGACATAAAAACTTAGATCTGGTTAATGATATTTGGGACAACAATGCAACATAAGTTGCATATACTTGCATGTATGTCACGTTTCAGTGAAATAAAGGGAAACTAAATTACAAGAGGCTGCGGTGGGCTATCTTACTATAATTGCATAATTGAAGATGATCCATGCTGATCATTCTAGTACATCTACTACTGCTTTTCAAATGAAAGCATAGACATTAATGATGTCAGGCATATAAGCAGCAATCAGAAGGGGTGAAAAGGAAATTCTGGCACTGTTTTTTTTTTTTTTTTTTTTGTTATACTGAATGGTGCATTATCCTTGTGTAATAGTAATAGTGTGTGTAGATCTGTGTAGATTGTACTGCCCTTCCACCCCCAGGGGCCCAGCAACGGCCCCCAGAAGAGCAAAAAAAAAATGCACATTTCAAATGGCTGTAACTCAAAGTCCGGTTAGTGTATCAAAGAGAAAATCGGCAGGACAGCTGCTTATGCTATGTTTAATAAATAATGTTGGCCACAGTTTTCAGACATATATGGAAAGTTGGCATAAAGGTTATTTTTAAAGTGCTCACAGTAAAATATAAAATTTCAGCCTGTCCCTCATATATGTCATAAAGGTTTGCACAATGAACAAATTTAGATATCCAGTTGTCCATTAAATATATTATTTATTTAACATTTATTGTTTCATTACTAAACGTTTTAAACTACATTACCCACATGTCTCTGTCATTCTATCAATGGAACCGGAAGCATGGAGCTGTAGTTCATTGAAATGTGCAGACATGCTTAGGGTTAGGATCTCAGTAAAGGAGTAATTTCTCACAACATAGAGACACTTTATAGTTAGCTTAATCTATAACTAACGTAATAATAACACCAAAACATACTTTGTAACATGAAGCGCCGTTTTATATGTGTTAAATGATTGTCCAATCACAGCGAGTTCTGCGATAAAGTCACAGCCAATAACAACCCAGCTGAACAGATGCTCACAGTTACATGCCCATTTATGGTAAATGATGACAGATCTCTTCTGGTTCCGCCTGCAGGATAGATTCCTTAAATATTGTATATTTAGGCTGTTAAACATGTATTCCTTTTAATTAAATTATAAAACTCATATTTAAAAACAAAATACTCCGTTGTGTGGTTACCATCCAAAAACGAGTTCACATGATCAATGCTACAAATTTGCTTTTTTGATTAGACTGATGCATAAATTTGAAAGAGAAACTTTTTTCTAAGCAATGTCCTACAGCAGGGTAATTTTGCAGTATTTTAATTAAAGATAATTACATGTACTAAAGTGCTTCTAACATTTACAGTGTATGTATAGTATATTAAAGGTATATCAATTATATTCAAATAAATGTAACAAAAGCACAAATGAATGGACACAATTTTGAAAGCATATTCCAATATTTAATGTCAAACTGTTTAAAGACAAATGTAGCGCCAAAACTACAGCACAAAAGTATAAAAATCAGTTAATTAAAAATATCCAGATACAGGGGCGATCTATTATAGTGACACATACATTAACGTTAAAAAATTGCTATGATGAAGTTATATATTTACAAACCAAGAGATGAGATTCAACTTTGTTATGTGAAAATACATTTGTTTCTTTGCTTTAAAGAACAAACAGGCAAAAATATAAGCACAACATTTTACATTCTCAACTTTCATTCTATATCCTTGTGATTATTGGTCACTTTTATTGTAACTATGCAATGAATATGTCCTTTAGCAAAACACCTGATGAGCACTGACCCTTTTTTATAAAGGCATTAGGCAGAAATCAAGTACAGTTTATGAAGCTGAAAGAGAAAACAAAATGCTTTAACAATATGGAAAAAGATAAATCACTATTTTCAACATTGGTTCTGCATATATCAAAGAGATCACGAGGAGGAGTGGGACTTCACATGAAGACTTTCAGAAACTGAGACAGAGCAAAGGCTGCACCTCGCTGGACACATCCTACACATGCCCAAACAACAACACCCAAACACAGTGATGAAGAGGACACCGCCAGGAGGATGCAGGAGACAGGGAAGACCAAGGAAGACACGGAGACAGATGTTTCACGAAGACCTGAAGAATGTCAGTGTCCCATGGGAAGATGTGGAGAACTTGGCCACGGATCGAATACGTTGGAGGACCCAATGTGCCCAGCACAGCACTTGATGATGATGTTGTTATCCATAACTGTGGGATATTTTTCTGTAAAGAGTGTTGCATAATTAAATGTTAAAAGCATTTTTATGTTATAAGTTCACTGATATGTGGGCATTTCTATGAATAAAAGTATGTCTTTAATAGCAAGCAATAATCGTATGAAAATTATTTACATGCAAACGGGTAGGGCAGTGTAACTGATCTGATTACGACAAAATAATTGAGTATCTGATGTCATGTGACATGATAATGTCAGATAAGCTTTTCCACTCTTGCAAACAGAGGTAGGTTATGAGGTGTGGAGAGACATCATGTATCACTGGAACATAAACAGACGGGGACCAATTTGCAATTAATATAAACTTTCTGACAGTGTGTGGGACATCCGACTACTTTCCAAGAAGGGGCTCAACTGATTTACAAATATCGCGATAAATACGTACAGGAATTGAGGCAGTAGCCAATGACAGCAATAGGAGTAAAAGCTGCAGGATTATGTAGGAGTATACAAATATGTACGAGTATCGTACGAATTTGACAACTTGTTAAATCTTGTGAATTATTAAGACCTTCAGACTATGTTCGTACTGATTGGGCTATGGGTTTTGTGAGAAAAGGTTTAAGAAACAACAAATGCTTGATAAATTATTTGATTTAGGGTTAAAAACAACACATACATTGCGAATATTTACCTATGCAGCTTTCCGTCTCCTCCGGTTACTTGTCCTCAAACAATATGGGGCTGACTGAGTCCGAAAGGCCCTTTTGGTCTTTTCAGCTGAAATAAATACTACAGGAAATCATAATAAAAAATAAATAAATCAAAAAAAATTTTTTAAAGGGGCTAGGGTTTTTCTTGTAGATCATATTCTTCTATGATGGAAACAAGATTAATTGCGTTTTTCTTTTTTATCACTTTGAGGGCTTTTGTATTATGAAACAAATTCACCATTAAATGCACAAAACAGTGGCTTCACCTTCTGGTAGGCCTAGATTTATAACATTTTCCAAGCATGAGGATATTGTTAACCAAGTTATCTTTGTTATTGTTCATTATAAGTCCATAGATAATGTCCTTTGCGGTGAAGTCTTCAAGGTGAGGTATCTTTGGGTAAAGCCATCCTAAATATCAGACCATAAGGCCTCCACATACAGTGAAAAAACAAATGCTCCGTGGTTTCAATATCATCACAAAATAAACAGATTTGGATTTGACTCCAATAAATAAGTCATAAATATTCACTCGATGGATATATCTCATTTAAATTTTTTTAATTAATTTCTTTAACTTTGGGAGGTAAAGGAAATTTTAAATATTTTGTTCTAAGTATATGAATGGTGTCTTTTGAGAAATTATGTGAAACTGAGTTTCTATAAGCTACTATAGGATAAGAAATGTTGAATCTGTTTCTAACAGTTTTGTTAGAAAGTTGTCTTCCTTTAAAATCACGGCCTTCAACTGAAAGTGCGGGGAGATGTGGGATCATGGAGACAGAATAAGAGAGAATTTCTTTAATTAGACATACAACAGAATTAGGGATGGCTTTAGTAATAGATTCAAATTTGCCCCAATTGCAAATGAGATTATATTTAACACAAAAATCTTCATATGATATAATTTAACTATTATATCGATTAAATGGGACACTGACCAAATACCTTTCTCCATCCAGTTCTTGTCATTCAGTGATTTGTTTCTAACCGTAATATATCTATTATCATAAAGTTATGATTATATAAAATCTTCCAGTATAACAAGACCTGTTGATTAAATTGGGATAATTTAATTGCCAGACGTTGAACGGTAAAATCACAACTTAGTAAAAATTATATTCCTCCTAATTTCTTAAACAATTCTCTGGGAATATGAAACCAAACATGGTTTTAAAAAGGATTAACCAATTAATAAAATTAAGTTTAATTAATAATTAAGTTTTTTTCAATTTAAAAAGAACCAATTAATTTTCAGGGTTTCATTTATAGAATCAAAATCAATGGCTTGTAACCCTCTGTTTTTAAAATCTTTTGTCATCTCTACACTTCTAATGTAATGGGTTTTCTTTCTCCATATGTAACCAAACCTAATTGATTTTTTTAATTGCTCTATTTGAAATAGCTATGCAGGATAGATTAATCTTGAAATGCTTTCCATCTTAGTCAAAAATACTCTACCTAATAAGCTTATATCTTGCAATTAGCCAAGAGTTAAGTTTAACTTGACATTTATCTAATACTTTCCACACATTAATATTGTCACGGTGTGGGTTTTGTGTCTTGTTCTTGTCTGTCATGTGTTCCCCTGTCTTTTCATGTTTAGCTGTCTCCCGTTATGTTGATTAGTCTTCCCAGGTGTTTATTATTTACCACGCCCCCTTGTTATCTTGTTTAGCTTGGTTGTCTGTGTATTTAAGCCCTGTGTTTTAGTTCAGTCATTGTGAGTTATTGATGTTGTTAGGTTGCATGTTCTTTGTTCTGTTCCGAAGTCTTAGTCTGTGTCAAAGTTCTAGTTTATTTAATAAAAAACACTGCTGCACTTGGATCCTGCTTCTTGCTTCCTGCTCTGCATCGTAACAGAATAACTCACCACAAATGGATCCAGCAGTTGTGAGCAACCAGGCCCTAAGGAGATTCCTTGCTGCTCTATTTCAAGATGGCCAGTCCATTGAAAGGTATGTGAAGGACTTCTGGGCTTGCTGCCACGATGGGACCATGAAGGCCGCTCTACCATGGTCTCCCGAAGGGTCTTCACCGCCCTGGCCGCCCGCACGTCCTGCTCCGCCCTGGCCGCCCACGCTCCACGGCCCGCCTTGCCTATATCCTGGTCCCGGTTCCCAGTGCGGGCCTGGCCCTCCGTCCCTCCCCAAGACTGTCTCCGCTTCACCGCCCTCCTGAACCTTTTTTTTTTCTTCTGATGGGCGTCGGGAGTCGCCCATAGAGGGGGGGGGCTATGTCACGGACATTCAGTCACACATTACTTTTTGTCAAGTCACGTATCCAAGGTCATACACGTACGTACATTCATAAGAGTTAATAACAGTTCTTTGTTCCATCAATGTAGCAGAGAGAATCATGGGACTCCGCATGCAATCCTCCTGCCATTTTACTACATTAATCTAATTACTATGAATATAAGAAAATGCACACACACATAGAACATATTAAATTTCTTCCACATGACAAAATTGAAAATTAAATGATTTCATTTTCACGGTGACAATGCATCATCCCTGTCAAATTGAAAAATAAAATGCAATTGGTGATTTGTTTCATCTTCACTACCCATCTCGAGGCAAGACTGATCATTTTAAAATGGAAAGGCAAACGTTAAAAATGAAACTGAGAATACAGTTTTTACAAAGCTTTTATTAATCCTCATGCACTAATAATAGTGACACGATTCAAATTAAAATGTAAAGTTTAGTTTTCATTTTATTTCCTCTATTTCAGTTTTCATTTTCGAAGTCAACCTGTATGCAAATTAAATGTTAATGAGTGGGTGGGGCTTATTCTGAGAGTGTCTGAGGGTGAATGAGTGAGTGCGAGACGTGTAGTGCATACAAGTTATTGAAACTTTAATTTCATGATCATATTGTATTCGAAACAAGGCACGATGGCTAAATCTGTGAGCCAGCTTTGCCGGGAAGCTGCCCCAGCCTTGGAACAACAAGAGTTTTTATTAAAAATAATGAAGACTAAAGTAGCCTATCAGTCAACTTGCAATTAGGTCTGTGTATTTTAGAATATTGTCACCTTCTGAACCAGGGTTTTCCAAATAGGAGTTTGTGAGGGAACAATCAAAATAAAACACTGAATAAGAAAGACTGAATAAAAGAAAAAGCATTTTATTTGTTTACGTACATGTTATGTGACTATTAACCCACACCAGAGAACTGTAAACATGAAAATATGTCATTAAATTATTTAAATAGTAACTTAAAGGTTAACTAAACCCTAAAACAACTTTTTTTAGTTAATGATCTGTAAGACTGGGGCTTTATTGATGCTGTTCATTGATTCAAGTACATTTTTTTACGCAACACTCATTCCCTCATCTAGAGAGAACCGAGGTTACGTTAGTAACCGAGACGTTCTCTTACGAGAGTACTCTCGTGTTGCGTAAGCTAGCTTACGCTACGGGAACCCAATGTAAAACGCCGTGCATGCTGAGTGATTGTCCACCACATCGTCCCAAGGGCGTATGCCCGGGGTACACATGTGGTACATGGGGTGATAGTGGGTATTATCAAGGCCAACGAAGAGTGGGCTCAATGAATAATGGAAGGCAAGTTGCTTATGAGAAGCAGGTGCTTGGCACAATATAACAGTCAGGATAGACGTAAGTCGGCCTGAACTGAAGAGTGAAAGAGGTGCTTAACATGGTATAACAGTCAGGGAGGACCTCAGTCAGCCTGAACTGTAAATAACAGGGAGTTCTTAGCACAGAATATCAGTCAGGGTAGACATACCTGTACTGAAAACGACAGTTGGACAGAGTGCAGTCCACTCTGTAAGCATAACACGCAGACCCGCCGGAAAAATTCGAGCAGGGCTGCTGAGCTTTCATTTAGACTGATAGCAGTCTAGCCTGTAAAGCAGGGACTTCTAGGTTATAAAACCTTATGAATGTAGACGGATAGGCCCAGCCTGCCGCCGTACAAATATCATGAAGTGATATCCCTCTGGACCAGGCCCAAGAAGAGGCCATGCCTCTGGTGGAATGAGCTCTAATACCCAACGGGCATCGAAGGCCCTTGGACATATAAAGCCAGCGCAATAGCGTCGATTATCCACCTGGATAGGCTTTGTTTCGAGGTAGATAGCCCTTTGGTGCGGCCACCGAAGGAAACAAAGAGCTGTTCTGACTGTCTAAAGGCCACCGAACGGTCCACGTAAATTCTCAGCGCCCTGACCGGGCAGAGAAGATTCGCATCATTCTCGCTATCAGATCTAGGGAGAGCTGACAGGGAAATAAATTGTGCTCTGAAAGGGGTGGAGAGCACTTTGGGGACATAGCCATGTCTCGGTTTGAGGATGACTTTGGAGTCATTAGGCCCAAACTCGAGGCACGTGGCACTCACGGAGAGCGCGTGCAAGTCACCCACTCGTTTAACCGAGGCGAGCGCTGTCAGAATAATGGTTTTAAGCGAAAGATACCGCAAATCTACTGATTGTAGTGGTTCGAAGGGATCACCTTTCATGGCCTCCAGGACTGTGGAAAGGTCCCACACAGGAACCAAAGGGGGTCAAGGGGGGTTCAGTGAGTGAGGGGGGAGACTCGACCGGCGAAGCACGTGGGGACACAGCCGGCGTGTCTTTGCGGGGAAAAACATCGTCCGGGGGTCTCTGCGAGCGGCGCTTTTTACGGCGCGGCCCAAAGAGAGAAGCGGAGGGGTAGAATCCACGTCGAATGATGCCAGTCGAGCCCGCAGGGTCGACATGGTCATCATCTCGCACTCCGGACAGCCGCCCTGAGAGAGTGCGTGTTGAGTGTGGTTCCTGCCCAGGCAGGAAGCGCACAGGATGTGGCGGTCCCCGTCACTGAGCTGGGCTCTGCACGAGCCACACTTGGAACGAGGCATTTGCAGCAACGCCTCGTGCTGTTTTAGAAGGATAAAGTGTGTGTCGCGGCGGCGAACACACACAAGCTTTTAAAGGATATGGGCACCGGATAGCGCAGCAGGAACGACGGCTGAAGGCGGCGAGAAGGCGGCCGGCTTCTTCAGGCACTTATATCCGCGAAGCAGATGGCACGTCCCGCTGAGATGCTTTCTCTACGGCGCAGGCTTCCTTCCAGAGATCCAGCGATGTGAGTACTTCGCTGAAGAGATGAAAAATCAAGGAGCATCCTATCGGGACTGGGCTTATATAGACATAAGCCACTCCCATTCTGGCGGGACGTGACGTTCGAGGGCGCCCGCGCCCTCATTGGTGCTTACGTCACGAGCAGCCTCTCGAAAGGTTGCAGCAGTTGCCACAGAGCGACCAATAGGCGCGCTAGCTGCCTTGCCTAGGTCTGCTCTGTGCAGCAAATGCATTTTAAATTATTACAAAATGAAGGCTAATTTTTGGCTTCAGTATTCTCAAGAAAAGGGATTTTCCAGTAGCGTAAGCTAGCTTACGCAACACAAGAGTACTCTCGTAAGAGAACCCTGTTCTAAAGTACTGTAGAATTTTAGCCTTTTTTGTTTTGGGTGTCCCCATCGCATTTGCAAATCGCAGACCTGCAAATGTTTCCAGTGTGTTACAGGTTGTAGAAAAAGTGAATCATTTTTGAAGCAACTGGTTCAGTTGAATAATAGTTCCAGAAAGCCTCGTTTTTGTTAGGATTGTGCCATAATAGTTATTGCACATGCCCTAGATCTGAGAGTTGAGACCATGCTTTAAAACAGTAGAACATTAATATGTACTCAGTAAATAATAACTTATTTAATAACAAAATTAATGTGAAAGCTGTAAAAAGTCCATGGCTCAGTGTAAATAGAGAGAAAGAACTATGCCTTGTCTAAATTTCCTTGTGCCGCCTCCATAGGTTGCCTAATGTACGCCCGACTTTGAATCCGTGACACCATGCGGCGAGCATAGAAATCCCGATATTCAGGTGGCAGTTCTTCTAAGATGCCTAGAGTCCTCTCCAGTGCCTGCAGCGCTCGAGTAGCTGCTACTGGGTCTTTGTTTCCATATGGATCTTTCTTATCATAACTCTCAGGTGGAAGATGCTTCCAGAACACATTGACACCAACTCCAAACTGGAGAGCCAGGGTATTGTGAAACCAAAGAGCTGAGGAAATACAATTTAATTTCATTACATTTAAAAATATTGCAACTCTTTGAATGCAATTAGTTCAGCATTACTTCAGGTTATGAGTGCTGTGTGAAAGTATATACAGTAGTTTATCCAATATGTATAACTAGTTGGCGCGGGTAAAGAATCATACCTGGGATGAAGAGCAGGTCTCCTGGTTCCAGAACACACTCGTAGCGGCACGATTTCATAAACTCAGGATAACGTTGCAGATCAGGAGTGTCAATGTCCAAAACTTCAGACTTGTCCCCTAAAAAAATGACAATTCAACAATTATGCAGATGCATTTTAGCACATTAAAATCTAGTAGATCCAGCTTTATCACAGATATAATATGTCTTTAAGTGCATATAGATACAATTAATAACATTTTATAGTCTACACATAGTTGTCATTTGTAAAGTACTAAGGATCACCTGTGAGGTAGAGATGAAGGGCATCTTTGGGGCTGTAGAGAACAACACGCTTTCGTCCTGTAACCTGAGCTAGAAGGTTGTCCATTACCTGACGGTAAACATTAACTTAGCTGTCATAAGCCAAGAGTGCTTTACATTTTTTTACAACTTTACAAGAAACTGCATGGTCACATTTTCTTTGTCTGTCTTTCTGCAAAAAAGTGGCACAACCTGTAGTTATGTAGAACTCACATCATAGTGTGTCCACAGCTGTAGACCAGGGGAACTAATGCGAAAGACACTGGAGAAAAACTGCTCCGGCTCAAAGAACTGGGGTATATAGAAGTCCTCTGCCAGCTCAGGGAACTGCTTCCTTAAATCAGCAGGTTCCTCAAAGGGAAAGGACAAGAATATTTTCTAGGCATTCTACAGTGAATATACTGAGGCATATTACAGCTTTATTCAAATAAAACTCTACAGTCCCAAACAAGTAGGAAATTAATTTCTAATTCAAACTACCTTACGAACATCTTCGCCAAGTGAGCGCAAGTAATAGCTTTCATTCTGTTGGGAAAAAGAATATCGTGTTTGGCTCCCAAAAAAACTTGTGGGCCATAGCAAAATGATAAATAGGCTAAATATAGTATATGACTGCAATACAAATATAGATACATTAAAAATGGGTTAATGTGTCTTTAAGCGTGAAGCCAGAACTACTTCCAAACTTTGGAATTTAGCTTTAGAATCAAATGGCAAAATGCAATACATTTACACTTAAATATTTGAATATTAAAAATCTTACAGAATATACATCTTATCACACTGGAAATGCACTTTTTATAGATTAAAGGTAACAGTATTATAAACATTAAAGGTAACTAACCTGACTAATGAAGAAATCAGAGTGTTTTGCCTCTGCAGCTCTCTGAATAAACTTGTCAAATGGCAGTGTCCTGAAATACAGAATAATGTTTTAACTTACACAGTTTTTGTTAGACTCGTAATCTGTGTTAAATCACACACCTGTACACAAAGTTCTTATGCAGAAAGTCCATCCTGGGCTCTGGGGACACGTGCACTTTGACCTCGCGGTCTCCCCCTTTTTCTGCGAGATAACTCACCGTCCACGCGCGCACACAGGGCCCCAGGGGCACGCGCTTAAGAACCACTGGTCTGCGCTGAACGAGACGTGTGTTTCATTTACACGCAACACACAAACAAAACACTTTAAATTTCTGGTATTATACATAACACGAGTTACCAGAGGATATATGTCCCTCAAGAAAGTCTCTCTGTCCACATCGGTGTATACGGGCACCTCCAGCTTTTCCTGACAGTCCATTTCTGACAATCTAAGTTGACTCCATTCGCTGCACTTCTTATTATTATTTGGGCTTATTGGCGGTTCGCATTCGCTGCACTCTTTCGCCTTCCGAAACTGATAGGAAGTCCGACTCGTTTCCACGAGTCGATTCTTTCAAACAGTTCGTTTTAAAGAACCGGTTAAAATTCCGAGTCTATAAAACAGGCTCTAACTTAAATCAAGTAAAGCCACGTAGACATATATTGTTGTTTATTACTGTGTTTTTTATTCATAATGGTGATTAAATGAGTAGGTGAGTTGTTGACCCGAGAAGAACCTCTCAGAACCATTAGTCTAATTCGTTAACGAATCACTCAGCCCGTTTTGAGAACCGATTCAAATGATTCTATAAACCGACTCAAAAGAACAATTTGTGAACAAATTGGACACCGCTAATAGAACATGTGTTCAACGTATTCTTTTTACAAACAACACACATAATATACATTTAATTAATTTAAATAAAGTGTAAGTTTTTTTTTTGTCTGAAAAATACTGAGATAGTGTTGAAATCCGTTTTATTTGTCTGTAAGTTAAATGTGGAACTCTTCTCTCTTTTGTATGTTGTCAGTCGGATTTCCCTAACAGACGGCCCACTGAGGATGATGGGAGAAAGATGGCGCTGCCCTTACTGAGGTGCTGTAGCTGTAACAGGCCCGTTTCCATTCTGATCCGGTACTTTACATCAAAGCCGCATTTATTGAGTCAGTCCAGACGACTCGCACCCGTATCGTCTTCTGTGTGTAGTGTTCGTCAGTACAGCTCTGAACGGGGGAGACACAAACAGAACCAAAAAGTTGTGGTTGTCGGCATCCCGAACCCCTTAATCTGGTTCCGAACCCGCATCTACTTCTTTCTCATCCGAACATACTTCGACAAAGAGTTTAGCATCGAGGAGTTCTCGGAAGGAGCCAAACAGGTGAGTTATAGATGCCAATATGTGTCTTTATGTAATGTTATCACATCATGAACTAAACCGACGGCGTGTTTTTTTATTTAATTATTTTTTATTTTTAATTGCTTAACCGACGACATGTTATGGACACTAAATATGAATAATGTTAGTATATAACAGTACTTGTTAATAATAATTTTGCACTAAAAATTAATGTCTTAATTGATAACATTTTATAAGACTTTCCCCAACTGTCTTTTAGGCATTTATATAAGATTTATACTTTATGAATGAACAAAAAAGATGCATGTTAAAAGATGCATTGTAAATTTCATTGTATTTTTAGCCTGTATCAATAAATGCCAAATTGTAAACCTTATTTCACATTTTGTAAAGGATATGGAGCATTATTATGTTATACGTTTATACCATTTCAAATGTATGTTTTATTTTTATTTTTTTATTTTTTTACTTTTCATGCTTCTTTCTTTCTTACTTGATCTTTCTTATCTTTCTTGATCAATTGGCTGATTTGGGGAATTTTAATACACATAATTTTTGTTATGACAACTGTTTACTGTTTTGAGTTACATGATTTAAACTGAATATTAAAACGTCTCTCTCAGGCTTTCTCACACGTTTCAAGATTGCTGTCTCAGTGTCAGTTTGAGTCTCTTGAGGGATTAGTGGCTAAAGATGTAAGTACATGTCATGAAGATAACAATTATCCTATTATTTTCCTGTTGAAGATTATTTAATGTCAATAGGAGTATATTATGTTTATATAATAAACTCCCATAATATATGATTTATATTCTCTCCCATAGCTAATAGAAAAACTTGAGGAAAAATGCGCTCATCTGCCTTCGAGCCACCAGAGGGCGCTGTCAGCCGAGTCTGATGAGATCATGTACACAACTACTGGAGATGTGGGCATTTACTATGATGATAGCGGTGAGACCCTATAACAGGGATAGGCAACTCCGGTCCTGGAGGGCCACTGTCCTGCAGAGTTTAGCTCCAACCCTAATTAAACACACCTGAACAAGGCAATCAATGTTTTCAGGATTACTAGATAGATACAGGCAGGTGAGTTTTTATCAGGGCTGAAGCTAAACTCTGCAGGACAGCGGCCCTCCAGGACCGGAGTTGCCTATCCCTGCCCTATAAGCTTCATACCATGCAATATTCACCCAGGTAATATGTTTAATTATTGTTTGTGGGTGAGTAATTTAAGTAAAAAAAATAGCTTTGTAGCGTGCATCTAGCATATTCTCCTCCTTTTATCGGACTGGTTCTTATGAAAGCCAATTTAGGTTACTAGCCCCCAGTTTCACAGACAAGGCTTAAGCCTAGTCCCAGACTAAAATGCATGTTTGAAATGTTTTTACTGAAAGCAACTTGCACTGAGATATCTTAAAATATGTCAGTGTCATTGTTTTGGCTCAAGATGCACACCAGTGATTCTAAGGCAAATTTATAAAAGCTACTCGAATGTCCTAATTGAACTAAGGCCTACTCCTGGCTTAATCTAAACCCTGTCTGAGAAACCGGGCCAAGATGTTTTTAAAAAGATATCATTTTGTTTGAAGTAGTCCATAAATTCATATGTATGACAAAAATATTTGCAGTGTGTTTCTTTCATTTTCAGGGAGGAAATTTGTAAGTATTTTGATGCGCTTCTGGTACTTAACGAGTGCCA
This sequence comes from Abramis brama, assembly GCF_963993115.1. Lineage (NCBI taxonomy): Eukaryota > Metazoa > Chordata > Actinopteri > Cypriniformes > Leuciscidae > Abramis > Abramis brama. The sequence continues at coordinate 26,455,082 of NC_139970.1, forward strand.
GAATTCCTGAAGATGATATGGAGGGAGCGAGAATTTTCCAGGTTGCCATTGGTGGAGAGGGAGAGAGTCCAGAGACCAAGAGATTGCTTACAGCCAATTATGAGTGAGTACTGTGATTACTCTTCATTGCTCGTGTATTGCGTCTTATAGTGAGATTGAGATGGATTGCAAGATTCTTTCTTATTAAATATTGTTTATGATAGTTTAAATTGCTTATACATATTGTGATTAAGAGAAGCTACCATTTACCTTGAGTTAATGTCCAGTAATATCAGTATTGTGTTATAATTGCAGTAAATATGTAAACATCAGTAAAAGTTATGTCTGTCTTGTTTTCTTTGTTTTGGCAGATTCCAAAGGGAGTTTACCCAGGGTGTGACTCCAGATTGGATCATCACAAGGATAGAACACTCAAAGCTTCTTGACTAAGTGTGCTGAATTTGGAGAGCAATATTTTTTTTTCCCATTCAATATTGCTCAACATGCCAAAAAATGTAGCCATGAATCTCTAACCCTCACTGGAAAAAACAACTGTCAGCTCCAGATACTCTCCATGGACAATAGAAAGTTATGAATGTTGGTTTCATGTGTGCTTCAGTGGATCACATCTCACTGATCTTAGATTAAGATTAGTGATTAATGTTCAGATTAATGTTTGTAAATTTGTAAGGCTCATTGAAAAAAAAAAAAACATTTTAAACTTATGAATCAGAATCAACTTTATTGGCCTACAAGGTATGAGCATACAAGGAATTTGTTGCCGGTTTAGAGCAAACCAACAGTGCTGGACTGAACGAGACATTAACTAATACTACATGACAGTAACATTGTAAACACATTTAGGAACACAACAGTTTTTTGGTGTCAGGTTGACTGCAAATTGTGCAAACTGTGCAATTGAACTGTAACATTGTATCAGAAGCATCTGAATAGCTTGGATCATTTGAAAGACAGGCTAATACAGATTGATGAACTGACCTTCTTTAACGGTTTTATCAGAAATTACATCTTATGCAAAACAGCTTTTTATTTAATATTAAAATATCATAATTCATCAAAATATTGTACATTTAAATTATTCTGGCTGAATATTAAAAAAAGGTTAGTTATTTTAATGGAATCATTATTTTGCCATATGTCATATATACAGTACAACTGAAAAAATAGCCTTTTTTATCGTTATTCTTTTTCTCTATTTGGTACAGGCTTGTTTTCTATTGAACATGTAATGCAGTACCTTTTAGAACTTTGTAACTTAAAGGGGGGGTGAAACACTCATTTTCAGTCAATCTCATGTTAATCTTGAGTACCTATAGAGTAGTACTGCAACCTTCATATCTCCAAAAAGTCTTTAGTTTTATTATATTTATAAAAGAAAGATAGGCAGTTCCGAGTCTTTCCGGAAAAAAACGAGCGGCTGGAGGCGTGCCGTGTGGGCTGTGCTTACGCGCCGATAGCTAACAACACACAGACATTTGAAGCAGACAAGCAGTTTTACTCACGGTTCCAACGCACGACCGTGAACCTTTATCATTGGGACTGCATCCTTAAGTATTAGACGATCTGCAAATCCGGCGTCGAACTGGGCTTTGGCGCTGTGATGATGGGCGAACTGCTTTCCGCTCTCTTGCTCTGGTCTACGGTTGCGCGCGCGCCCGCGCTCTTCCGATAGAAGTGCCCTTAGGACCCATATAAGGAAATTCCGCCCTATCTGACGTCACACATGCCCATACTCGAAAAAAACTTTCCGAAACTTGTGACAAACCGGAAGGAGCATTTTTGGCACAGAAATACTCCTTCAAACGTAAAATTTAATTTTTGAAACTTTGTCCATGTTTAGCATGGGAATCCAACACTTTAACAGTGTAAAAAACTCAGTATGCATGAAATAGTATTTCACCCCCCCTTTAATATGTCTGTTATGTAGTAAGTGTTTCTATAAGGATTTTCAGAAATATGCTCTGGTGAAGATAAGCCACCTTTAAACAGTGTTAATTATAGCTGGATTATTAATTCAGTGGCAAGAAAAACTGGTTTCTGTAATTTCTAAATGCAGTGTTTTGAAGTGAAAGGTTTTAAGGCAATCCAACATAATCCACAAAAAAAGTACAGATGTTATTGCTCACTGTTCTTTTTTGTGCTCTGGCTATTCTGGCAAATAATTGTGTTAGTAACAGGAAAAATACAAAATACTAGCAATATGGAAAGAGCCATTTTTCATGGTAAAAATGACAATACCCACATGATTGTGATTAAAGAAATTTGCTATCTTTAATGTTGTATCCATTATATTAAGACATATAAAGGCAATATAAAAGTGTGCTGCATAAGATGAATTACTGATATTTGATGTGTAATCGTGCGATGCAGGCACTATACGTCCCTTCGCCTTCAACTTATTCAAAGTGACGAGATGGACTTCGATTTTCCCCTCGATTTACGCCTTTCTGCGTTTTAAATAGAGGAGAAATTTTCTTCGACGATCCCACTGTTCTCTTGCCATCCCTCCCACTTTCAATTCTGATTGGTCAAACCTAGAACACATTCCCTCTCTCTATTGGCTAACTGTCCTGTCTGCGCCGTGACGTCGTCCCAGGAGCTGCGTGACAGGTCCGTGGGTGGTTTTAGGTTCAAACAAACAGACAGTGTGGGTTTACAACGAGGAAAGCGGAGACACGATTACAATGAATTTGTGAATATAATCAAGCTTATTTTGTGGAGACATGAGACTCGCTGTATACGCGTTTTACGGCTTTGCTCTTGGGCTTTTGCTCGTGGGTTTGCGGGAATTATTATTTAGTTTCGAGGAGAATCGATGCAGCATGACATACATGTTCGAGTACCCAGAATACCGAGTGAGTATCACTGCAAATAGTCTTTATCACTGTTGTTTTCTTGATATGTTTGGTTTGCATTTAGCAAAATGCACCATTTTTTGTAAATAAGGCAACATTACTGGCTAAGGATAGTGTGCACAATTCACTGGCAGGCCATGCATCATTTCCTCATACCTGTCAGTCATGATTCTACCTGTTGTTTTGGCAATAATAAACAAGCCTAATCAGCCACATCAGTCATTACCATAGACTGTAAAAGTCATTACACAATATTTATGGGTAAAACCGTGGTATAAGGGGTCACACTTGTGTTCCTCAGTCAAAACAAGCCGAAGACAGTAAGCGTAACATTTCTTTTAATGAAATGACTGTATATTTTGTGTAAACAATATTTACTTCTTAATTGTTATTATTTTTTTGTATTTAGATGTTTACTTATTATGGTGACACGTAGTACATCTCAAAATGAAGCTCGAAATGTCATACATTCAAACCTGCATCAAAACCTGTACATTCATTTACAGTTTCGTTTGTGTCAGAAATCCTGTTCCACAACTCGATTTGTCTGTGGTCTTGCATTATTATCCTCTGAGCGTGAATATTCACAGTCACACCTGTCATTTTGTGTGCGTGCGCGTGCGTTTGCAGCGCGTGCCGCTTCCGAGGCGTGTCGCGCGCCAGTACCCATCATACGGCCTGTATCTGTATGGAGAGGGCGCATATGCTCAGGAGACCAGAGGACTCAAGCTCACCGGCGCACCTGTGCTCTTCCTGCCAGGGAATGCGGGCAGCTACAAGCAAGGTGAGATGGAACTGTTTTGTCTTCAATATTTCAATCAGCACATCTTGTACACATGTATATAAATAGCTTGGCCTTGTTTAATTTGCCTGGGTTTTGACAGCTGGTTTGTTTGCTCAGTCAATCTTGATCCTCCTACTGACTTTGTCCCGGCTCCCAATGCAAATGAAATTTTCAGATTATAAATAGCAAATGGAGGATGTGAGAGCTCATTGCAAAACAAAAATGTTGTTATACTCTCTCTTGCAGCTCGTTCTCTGGGTTCAGTGGCGTTGAGGAAGGCTGAGAACCTGGAGAGAGGGATCCATATGAATGTGTTCACTATTGACTTCAACGAGGACCTGGTGGCCCTGTACGGGGGCAGTTTGCGCAGACAGACTCAGTTTCTACATGAAAGCATCAAAGCCATCTTGCGCCTTTATAAGGTCAGAGGTCAAGGGGTCCTTTTTATTGTATATCTTTTTGTCCCTTTACTTCCACTTTCCTTCCTTAATTTTCTTTCTTTCCTTTCCTTTTCTTTCCTTCACCCTTTCCTTTCTATCATTTTCTGTCCCTTTCTGTCTCTTTGTTGAAATTACAGATCACAAATTACAGTATTCTACACTTTTGTAGTATGCACTGTGGTTTAAGAGCAATTACAGTAATGATCGAATTTATGGACCAGTATCAGTTTTGGGTTGACCGCACAGAAAATATATATGCTTATAAAAGTAACTTATAATAAGTAACTGAAATAAGCACAAATGTTATGGCCTGTCAAAACATCTCCAGGGCCCCAAAAAACACCTCAGACCCCAAAGGGTTAATGTGGCTGGAATATACCACATGACTTTGGCACAGATTTTTTTTTTGCAATTTTCAGTCTGGAGGAGACAGTGCTTGTTGCCGAAAGTTAGAGTGAGTCTGCAGATTTTGGGAGTTTGGAGTTGACAGATTTCACAGAAAATCACGTACTGTATGATGGGCACATATTCTAATTTTTAGCTTCAGACTATGATTCCATCCATGTGGAAGATTTAACAAATGTTTGATATTTTGAGCAGATTTTAGAACACCATGCCATTGCCATGCATCTCCTTGCAACCAGGTGTATGTTTGTGTGTGAATTTGTTGTTGTGTTGTGAACTACGTTAAAGTCTGGTGTGACTATGATTCTCGTTTGTTTAGTGTATGATGCCCAGATTTTCCCTCTGCAAGTCAGCAAGTGTATGATGCCAGACTTTAAAAGTCATGTAGTGTATTCCAGCCTTTATTGATTTAGTAATTAAAGCTCACTGCAATTAGTAGATCATCCACATCCAAACCAATGGTCTTTTTACTACATTCTCATGGCTGCAGGACCGTCCAGACCCCCCCACAGGTGTGGTTCTGGTGGGTCACTCCATGGGTGGAGTGGTGGCAAGAGCCTTGTTCACCCTGGCACGCTTCAATCCACGGCTGGTCAGCCTCATCATCACCCAGGCCTCCCCCCACCAGGCACCTGTCCTGTCTGTTGACCCTTACATACTGGGTAGGGGAAAAAACATACAGAGACACATACAGTTGCAATAAAAATTATTTCTAAAATTATTATACTGCAAGACATTTTGCCGCTGAGAACAAAATGTTATGAAAACAGTTAAAGAAAAGCATTATAGAAAGTTTATTAATACACATTTGAGTGATTCTTAGAATGTAAAGTTGATGAAAAATTGAAGAAGAAAAAAATCTAATTTGCTCTATACAATCATGTAAAAAATTACAAGAGTCACATTTTGTGCAGAATCTTTTATTCTTTATAACCTCCAATAAACTGTAAGTGCTTAGAAGCTTCTGTCACCTCTCTACTGCAATCTTGGCCCATTCCTTATTTGAAAAGCTTCCAGATCACTGATAATCTTTGGTTTTCACCATACCACTGCTTTCTTTAAATTCCACCAAATATTTTCAATGAGATGTAAATCTGAAGACTGTACAGGCCACTCAAGAACATTCTACGACTGATCCCTGAACCAAGCTGAAGTAGATTTGGATGAATATCTAAAATGTTTTTTCCTCCTTTTATCTGGTCATCTTGAAATCCTTTGGCTGTAAATTGAGGGTTTTTCTCAATTCCTCTGATCAAACATTTTATTCCCCTTATTGTGCTTTTTCTTCAACACCCTCAAAGATTTTCTGGTACAACAAATTTTAAACTTATGAATAAGGCTGCCAGCTGTGTCTCTAGAAACTTTTAGTGTTTTGGAAATCTTATTGTAGCCATAGACTTTTTAATGTAATAAATAATTGTTCTCTTAGCTTGTGAGAGCTATTTTGACTTTTGCCTTTTGCCATATTTGATACTCAACTTTAGCACATGCATGGGCTAAATGTACGTATGTGTAACATTACAGGTTTAATTGTGTTTTACACAATTACACAAACAGCAGTGTTGAATAGGGGTTGAATAATTACTCAAAAGCATTACATTGTAAATTAACTATCACTTTTAATTAGCCACTAAACTGTTATAGATGCATTTTTTTAAACTCTGTATCTTAACAAAAGTTTACATTTGTAAATTATTACAGTCTCCAGAGGGATTAAATAATTTTGATTGCAATTGTACAGAGTTTTGAAGGTACACTACTGTTCAAAAGTTTGGGGTGAGGTATTTTTTTAAAAGAAATTAGTACTTTTATTCTGCAAGGATGCATTAAACGGATAACAATGGACAGTAAAATCAGCATATTATAATGATTCCTGAAGGATCATGTGACACTGAAGACTGGAGGAATGATGCTGAAAATTCAGCTTTGCATTAGAGGAATAAATTACATTTCAAAATATATTAAAATGGAAAACAATTATTTTTATTTGTAATAATATTTGACAATATTACTGTAATTTTGATCAAATACATGTGCCCTTGCTGAACACGAGACTCTTTCAAAAAGATTAAAAAAATTTGAACAATAGTGTATTCAGAAGGTATGGACTTGCATAATTGAACATTTACTTTCTCAAACAAAAATGTTAATGTAAACATAGTTGGTATGCTAACATCTGAATTGTGTGTCTGTTGTAGAGTTTTACTCCACAGTCAGGAATCGCTGGGCCACAAATGCTGAAGACTTTCGAAATATAACCGTTCTCTCTGTGGGTGGTGGCTACCTTGACTTCCAAGTGCGCTCTGGCTTGACGGCGCTGTCCTGTCCCATTGATGACCTCAATAAGATGTCAGTTGTGGTAGGTCTACAAGCCATTTTCTTTGAGATCTTTCTTTAAAAATTCTCTTTAGTTAACCTAAAGAGCTCAACCTGCTTTTTTTTATGTCCTTACATGTGTGTTTTGTAAATTGGTTTTAGGTGACTGCAGTTCCTCGAACGTGGGTTTCCACGGATCATATTTCCATTGTTTGGTATGTTTTTGTATGCTAACATTGAGCTTAAAAACTGATGCCTAATTATTTTACTTTTAAGCTACTTAGCTTCTTAACAGCCAGTGAATTTCATTCTTTGCAATTTCAAATGCTTCATACAAGGTGCAAGGAGCTGGTTCTGGCCACAGTTCGGGCGTTCTTCGACCTTATTGAACCTGAAACAGGGCAGGTGAGCACTGTGTGGAATTACAAATATAAGAATCTGTTTAAGATCTTCTGATCTTACATCCTTACATAACATCACATGAAAAACAAAGGGGAAGTACATTGTATTCAGCATTCAAGATTTGACCTCAGATGAATTATTCGGTTAAGCAAAGATTTTAGCAAGAGGTTCCTGCCAGTCCTGTTCTCTTTATTGTAAGTCTAATGAGTCCGATTTCTGAGACTCTCACCCTTTGTCTTTAATGGCTCCTCGAGCCCCTGTCCTATTCTTTGAATAGTTATGCGGATTGGATTAGGACTGGTGACACTCTAGTCTAGAGACTAGTGTGGGTTCCTATACTTGGATTCTTCATTTTTGCATGCTTTGTTTAAGGTTGTCAGCCAGGTGCTTTGTCTCTGTTTCTAAGCACTGCCTCCTAAAATCTATACAAACTACAATGTACACTGCCTTAGTTAGTCTTGATGACTACAGCTACCAACAGCTCTTTCTCAATAAAGAATCCTGCTGAAGATACAACCGAGTCTCCTGGTCTTCACGTCTAAGATTCCTACACTGTCCTAAATTAACACTGTGTTAATGTTCGTGTTCAAGTTGTTTTTATTGACTCATGCTTCTCTTTAGTTTACAGAGAGTCCTGAGAAGCGAATGTCAGTGTTGAACTATCACTTCTTTAGACACCCAGTGCTGCAGCCTGGAGAAGCACAGGAAGACCCTGTCACTTTCTCAGGTCTGTGTTTGTGCGAACATATATTTATAGCCTTATCAGTTTTCCACATAGCTGGAAGATAATATCTGAATCTCTGTTACTTCTTACTATTTTTATCCGAATCTATTCATTCATCCATCCTTCCAGCTCCTCCTGAGGCATGGAAGGAGGTCAACACACTCCGTCTGTTCTACACTGCCCCCAAGGTGACAATATGTTTCATCATCTCTGGGAAAAATTATGCCAGCAGCTTCTCTCTGAACATTGCACTGATGTAAACCATCCTCTTGGCAGGAAGCTCAAGTCAAGTACTTCCTGTTTGCTCTCTCCAGTCGAAGGAAGGCCTACAGTCATTTCCATTGCCGCAGTAATAATATGGTGAGGGAGTCCAACAGCGTCACACTCAGAACCCTTTTTTTCCCTTTAAATGTATCATTTTGATTTTGATTTGAATGTCACCAAACATTACAGTGAAATTAAGTCTATTTAGTCTACCACATTTTTTTATGTGGTGTCAGCTGTCCCAGTCTTAAAGAAAATCTGCAGTATTATTGTGCATTTAAATATAAATTCATGTACAAATTCTAAAATGTTTTTTAAAAAAAGTCAAATATTATGAAGCAGAATTTAGTTATTGAGTATAAATTAAGAAAAGAAACTTGCTTGTTAATTTTGCCAAGCATTTGGATTCTCACTGCTCACACTTGTAAAAAAAAAAAAAAATTGTATTGTAATAAGCAAAAAAGTACATATTTTGCAGGAAAATACAGTTTTTCCTTCATGCAGGCTGTGGTCCAAGTATCTGTCTTGACTTATGCTGATTGTGAATGTTCTCAAGCATGTTTTGAAGAGCTCTGTTTATTTCTGCATGTTTAACAGGAAATGACCAGCTGGCTGTACGGCTGCACACAAATGAGCGGCTCCATGTGGTGAGTAAAATGAACCAGATGAATTCTAATCCTCTTGTAATTGGAAATGACCAGGGCCCATACAGAATCTGCGCCAGTAATTTCTGCATGTGCATAAAAAAAAAATGCATGTCTTTCATAAAGTTGACACATTTTCATCTATCTGGTGCACCGCGCACACATGCTGATCCATATCCATACCAGCACTCTGGACTATTGTTGATAATGTATAGTATGTTATATTATTTGCTTTGTAAAGTGTTTTTTTTCTCTGTTTTTCCTCATTTTCTAGTGTTCAGGCAATAGATCTGTCATCTGAGACAGAGCTCCTTCCAGCCTATAAGGTCAGTCTAGTTTTTCTTACACATGCAAAAACACAACTTATAATACTACATTTAAAATAAATTTGATCTATAAACAGTCTGTTCTTTTATAGGCGGTGACAGTGAAAATCAGTGAACTCATGTCGGTCTCTCACCTCATCATTGATGCCTCTAACCCCAGCGGAGGACAGGTTAACTTGCAGTCCACGTTATCATGTTCATTATGAAAACTTACATTACATGACAGACCACATTAGTATATCTTTCTTTTTTTGGATGATTCATGTCAAAACAATTTGCATGATGAACTATTTAAAGATCCATTCTAAATGCTTGATTGTCTGTTTGTAGTTTTTAGTGGAGTGTGAGCTGCAGAGAGAGCAGAGCCTGACTGTCTCAGTGCAAGTGCCTCATACGCTGTCCTTTGGTGAGCTAAAATCACATACATGTATATATTGACATTTTACTTTTAAGGCATTTAGCAGACACTTTCATCCAGAGCAGTGTTTTAGTATTTTTTGTTCCCTTTTTTCTGTAATGACAGCTGCATGAACTCTTTTATTTTTATGCACATTTAAAGTTCCCCTGTTATGGCATTTTTAAGGTTCCTAATTTTGTTTTTGAGGTCTAAAACAAAGGTATAAAATAGGTCTCCTAAAATGCATCCAAGGTAAAAAAAAAACAAGAAACGAGACGTCCATTACCACATCTGAATTTCAGCATTGGAGGCTTACACAGCACTTAGTGACAAGGGCTTCAGTTTTACCATATCAATTTGAGCTCGAGTCCTCATCCTTTGGAAGTGCGTACAAAGTGGATTTGACATGTCGACAACACTGACCCGCCATCAAACACTGTAGTTATAGTAGAGGCCCAAAAGGGTTAAAGTAGATGTTGTTCGCTGGCAGCCAATGAAGACCATAGGCTGACATTATGTAAATTTGTTACAGACCTATGTAGATTTGTGCAGGAAGAAAAAATGGATTTACTGACGCCTCGTTTCAGGCAGTTCAGAATCGGTTCTTTATTTTCGAAAACGATAACTAATTTATCGTGCACTTTAATCTTTGAAACGTTGCAGACATTTTACATATACAAACAGCTATATTAAACACTACATGAAAGGTAATATCCTAAAACGCATAATAGGGGCATTTTACCTTTAAAATTGGCAGAAAAAAATAAGCATGTAATAGTCGAATAAAATACAGTGTCAAATACCGTCTTTCTTTCTTACTTTTTAAAACCAAGTAAGTTGTGTTTAATGTATGCAAACGCTTTAACCTGAATGTGACTGTTTGCAGGTCTGACCGTCAGTGACATCAGCATTAACTCCTCTGGGCTGCTCCATACACTACTGCTACAAGACTTTCATCAGGTGATTGCTCACAACATTCCCTGTTAACCTCAGCTTCTCTATAGATTTAATCTCTCTGATTTTTCAAATATTAAGTTTTGTACACAGTAGAAGCATTTGTAATGGCTTAAATCCCATAATAATCCTTTATCATTATAAAGTCTTTTGAGGATAATGATCCTATTATTAGTAGTAGTAATTGGTTATGTATTAATCCTTTTACTAAAATAAGATACCCCAAAGCAAAAGACATGTGAACTCTAGTTTGTGCTCCTTCAGGTTTATCAGGCTTTCAGAATAACAGTCATGAGTCACTGCAAAACCACTAAAGGTAACCAGTTCAGCTTCATTTGCCAGAAATTCAGCATGGTGTTTTATAAGACTCGCGTCTGATACTATACGTGTTGTGTTATACAGACAGACTGCCAAGTGTGTACAGAGTGAGGGTACCTTGGTTTCAAGAAGACTCCTTTGCTATGGCAAGGTAGAATAATCAGTCAGCTTTCTTCATCTCACCGCAGCTCTCTTTTTGCATCAGAGTAGAGATGATTGTGTCCTCTAAAACTCTTAAATGTTTTCAATCCAAGTATTCCTTCGGTATCTGAGATCTACAGCATGCTTCACACCAGCCGCCCAGACAACACCTCCAGTGCCCTCCTGCAGCTCCACACTGCCCCCAACTGCCAATACAAGGTATTTCATCCACATCCCTTGTTTTCCTCACAGGTAAACCTTCCAGTAAGACAACTAACATTGTCTTGTTTTTCTACAGGTGTCTATTCGGACTTCGTTTCCCAAAGTGCTTGGGCAGGTGTGCTTACATTGTGGTATTTCATCTGCCAATTTTAACTTTGAACCCAGAGTCTCGTATAAAAAAAAAAAATCGTTGTTCTTTAGATTCTACGTTTCTGTGGTCCAGTTCTGCCTGTCTACTCAGCTGTAGTGCTTCTTCTGATGATCAGGGCTCAGCTGAGCTCCATCAAAAGATTGGGGCATCCTGTTGGAATGCAAGAAGCCATGAGTAAATCATTACAGGTCCACAAACTGGAACTACCTGTCCTCCTGCTGCTGCTGCTGCTCAGGTGAGTCTTGACACAGTGTCTATCTGCTGTATTTGAATGCGGATTCTATTTTTCTGCAAAACATAGGAGCCTAGTCAGGCAGTGCTCCCGTTTTAATCTTTTCGAGGGGTTTTCTGCTATAGGCAGAGCTGGTTTCATGATGTCTGGTCCTCTCTGGGTCTTCCTGGGGTGGATACTCTTCCTCTAAACTCTGTGGAAAGCATATCCCAGGATCCAAAAGCCTCTATGCAGGAATGGCCTCGTCTGGTATCCCCACTGCTCTGTGTGCTCGGTGCAGCCATTGCATTCTGGGGTAGCACAGTCCTCAGAGTGTCTGTCTACTTCCTGTCCTTTTTTCTTGCTCCACTGCACAGGTGAAAATCATTTTAATAATTGCTTTGTAGTAGGTGCTCTAAATAAATAGATGTTTTGCATGAATTAAGTTTTATGTTTTGATCTAAATCCACAAACAAAAAAACACATTTGTCATTCTGTGAGTTCAACAATGCATTTATCTAAATGTTAAAATGTTTCATATTTATACACTACTTTTTAAAAGTTTAGGGTCAGTAAGATTTAGTTTTTTGAAGAAATTAATACTTTTATCCTTCATGGATACATTAAATTGATCAAAAGTTTGAGTAAAGACATTTATAATGTTACAAAGATTTCTGTTTCAAACAAATGCTCTTACAACGAATTCTTAAAAAAGAAAAAGAATCACATTTCCACCAATATTTTAAGCAGAACAACTGTTTTCAACATTGATAATATTAAGAAATGTTTCATAAGCATCAAATCAGCATATTAGAATTTCTGAAGGATCATGTGACACTGAAGACTGGAGTAATGATGCTGAAAATTCAGCTTTGCATTTAAAACATAGTAAAATAGGATTTTTAAATTGTAATAAAATTTTGCGTTGTTACTATTTTATATTGTAAAATAAAAATAATATTATTTTTAATCAAATAAATGCAGCCTTGCTGGGCAAAAGAGACTCCTGACACCCTTCAAATGCACATGCAAGAAGGCTTTTTTTTTTTTTTTTTTTAACATGACTGTATCTTGAGGTGTCTATAAATCTTAAAGGGGTCATCGGATGGTTGTGTAAAACAACACCCTTTTTACCTCCTCAAAAACAGCTCTGTTCACAGCGACGCGTTTCGGTGCATGTCTCTTTAAATGATAATGAGCAACTGCTCACCCCGCCCCTCTCCCCGCCCCTATGGACAGTATAGAGAGCCTAAGTCCCTCCCCTTCCGGTTGACCACCATGGGACCTTACTTCGGAAAAATATTGTATGGTAGTCAATGGCGCGAGACAACAACTATTTTGATCTCGTTTGAATTGTGCCCTGAATTACACATATGATGTTTGTCAATTTAAAATATACATTTTAAAGTCAAGAAAGTCGCAGTTTGATGTAAAACTGTTGAGGTATAAGACTGTGAAAATACGTAATTGCAGAGACTACAAACCCAAAAGGCGCACGTGTGACGTCATACCTTTTCTCTCAAAGAATGAAGCTAACTTTACGTCTGTCTGTTTCTATAGTCTTACGTTATAATCGTAACGTTACGCCGTCATGCCTGAGTGTTTTGTACCAGACTGCACACATACGAGCAACGGATCTTATGACGTACATAGTGCGAGACGAGAGATGTAGTTCATTGAGCGATTTTCACATAAAATTAAATGTTACTCTTCTGTTTTATGACAAACTGCGACTTTCTTGACTTTCATAATTATCTTTTAAATTGACAAACATCATATGTGTGATTCAGGGCACAGTTCAGACGGAATAAAAAGATAAGTTGTCTCTCGCCATTGACTACCATACATATTTTTTCCGAAGTAAGGTCCCATGAGCCGGAAGTGGGGGGGAGGGACTTAGGCTCTCTATACAAATGGCTGAGGGCGGAAATATGCTAATACGGGACAGTCCTTCAGTGGTTGTGGGTGGAGCATGAGCAATATGACATCATATTGCTCAGAAAATCCAAACTGCTTGATTATTTAGAGTGTTTAGGCTTTTTGAGGATTAAAAAAAAGGAGTGGATGGATTTTTTTTCATTGCATGGTGGTTCTGTCCACACACTGCAAGACACATTTATATGTACATTTTGCATCCGATGACCCCTTTAAGTGTTAATAAATTTATATTGACATACTGGTATATTGCCGTTTCAGTGTTGCTTGTAGGACATAAAATAAACTGCTTTCCTATATATATATACATTATGCACTATGTATTTTGATCTAAAATCTTGATGTTGAATTAAAAAATAGAAAAAGCATTATGTATGTTATAACAACGTCCCTAATGCAGTTAATAGCTGAAATTGTTCATTTTCTGCCATAGAAACTAGTTGACAACTGCTGGTCTTTTCAGAAATGTTTCCACAAATTATGTGTGTAACACTGTGTTTGTTTGCAGACCTTCAGTGTCCCGGGACTGTGGCACGCTTCGTCTTCATACTCAGATTCTCCTGATAGTCTCTCTGAGTGTGCTTGGAGGCGTCACCTGTGGAGCGCTGGCTCTTATGGTCTCCACTCTTCTCCACCTCTACAGAGTGAGTGATCTGTCCTCCCTTCCTTAGTTTCATACCTACTTCATATAAAGTAGGTTAGGGTTGGTAAGATAAATCATTATTCTAATCTTTTTTTTACCTTAAGAAATTATTCCTGTAATAGTTATTAAAATCTTTCTCTTTCTTAATCTCTAATTGTCTTCATAATGAGTTTAGTCTCCTGTGATTGTCTGTCTTTGTCCAGGTGCTTAAATTACAGATGACGGAGAGATCACTGAGCCACATGTTGAACCTGGTATAAAGGCCTTATTTTACATAATTTATCTTTCTTTCTTTTTTTTTCCTTTTTTTTCCTCTAGTTGGCTCACATTACCTGTAATTTCTAAATGTTTTGTTCCCGTTAAACCAGGCGCCCCAGAAAGTTTCACAAAACACAGAAAATGGTTTTCATGGCAGTGACTCTCACAGCAAGAGTAAAGAATGTAACGGCAGCCCTTTACTGTCAGAATCAGTGCTACAAGACGTCAGAGATGATCTGGAGCTCCACTTTAGTTTGTCCACAATGCTTACTCTTACCATGATGTTCAGCGCCCCTTCCCTTATCCACTGGAAGAACAATCTCAGGTAACAGAGCAATTTAAGGTGCAAGTTGATTAGAAATTTCTGAATTTTTAATACAAGTTACTAAAGTAGTGCAAGTAAAGTCCTAGAAGAGAGAAAATGCCTTGAAGGTGGATAGAAAGTATTCTATAGCCAAAGACCTGTAGGAGTTTTTAATTTAAACATGTGTTTGTGTCTTGTTCAGATATTGGGTTCATTTGGATCCTGACCCCTGTTGGCCTCACATTGTGCCCCTGCTCATCAGCTCTGTACTGCTCATCAACTGTAACACAGATACACTCCTCCGCAGGTTTGTGTGCATTTCTCACAGAATTAGTCATGTAATTTTACATAATTTAAAATCGTAATGTTCATTACTGAGACACTCTTTAGGAAGCTTAATATGGCCACATCAAAGAGCATTTAAAATCATCTCAATATTTATGATGTTGCTTAAAGGCACAATATGTAAGATTTTTGGATTAAAATATCCAAAAACCACTAGAACAAAGTTATATATTTTGTTGACTTCTATACCTGCATTATCCTAAATGTGTCCAATGTTTAAATCCTGAGAAATCAGCTATTTTAACCAGTGTGACAGCCCTTGTCATTGCGTCGCCTGTCAACGATGTCAAATCTACGTTACCCTCGTTTTCCGGTTTTACTTTTGTAGAAACCATGGAAACAACAAAGATGCTTTAATATATTATGTGTTTTATTAGACAGGTGAGCAACTGTTTGGATACCTGCATCGACTGAAAACTAATTGTTATATAGCTCATATACTGTAGCTCAACACGTTTGTTTGAATCTCTTGTTTTCTTGAATTACTACGAGAAAGATTTTTGTACCATGCCTCGCATAGCATAATCAGAAAGCGCTTTATTTGCAGTAACAGGAATACAGCATTTTCTCCACCATACAATATATTTGAAAATGAATGCCATTTTTCAACACAGATCATCCAGTTTTTATTAACATGATATTTTAATATCGATCTAGCTTACTGCAATGTGCAACAAGTGTCTCAAACCAGCCGCCGAGTGAACGCACAGAGTTCAAATGTTATACATTTATAACATAACTTTCGACACACTCACACTTATTTTTAGTATGATAGTTTTGACCAAGTAAAACATTGCTACATTACCCCACAATTTTAATTTGTCAGATAAAGTGACCTGTATGAGTAGCAATTCAGCTGCTTCAAGTTCAGGGAAGGATGCGGACATTAAACGTAACTTTAATCGTAAAATAAACATAAGCAACAAAACGAAAGGGGCATGAACGGCCGACTGCGGCAGACAAGCATAATAAAAACAGCAACGTAAAATTTCCCTGGCTCTCTTCTTCACCCTGCATCATACCACAGTAACATTAATAAAACTTTAATACTTTAGCTCACTCATGAACATGGTTTCTGAGTCCCATCAGATTGCTTTCTGTCGGCTGTGGAGGTGAAGACGACAACTCCCATGATTCCATACTCATTCAGTGTTTTGAATAAGCAACCTCTAGCAGTGAAACTTACTTACTGTGCCTTTAAGTATAATTCAAAATCATCACAAATATGTAGTGAATACATATACAGTACTGTGCAAAAGTCTTAGGCACGTTAGTATTTTCACAAAAAAATGTTTTTTAGCCAGTTATTTATATATATTTGCTGTTGTGTGTCAGTAGAAAATATCAGTTTACATTTCCAAACATTACTTTTATTATTAATTGTAATAATCCAGTGAGATGTTTGTATGCACAAGGAGTCTGACAACAGGCAGCAGGTCGGTTTCTTCAAGCGTTCTTCTGGGTTTAGTCTGTCTCAGTTTTTTCTGTTTCTTTATGTTAATCCCAGATGATCTCTGTGTGGATCATACCAGCTGTTGTCAGGCTCCTTGTGCATACAAAAATCTCACTGGATTATTACAATAAATGGCAAAAGGAATGTTTGGACATGTAAACTGATATTTCCTACTGACACACTACAGCAAAATGTATAAATAACTGTCTTAAAACCATTTTTTTTTAAATACTAATGTGCCTAAGACTTTTGCACAGTACTGTATATAGACAGTATATTATATATACAGTATATACAAACAGACATATGCGCGCACTATTTTTTGAAAGAAGTCTATGCTCACTAAGGCTGCATTTATTTGATCAAAAATACAGTAAAACAGGATTGTAAAATAGTAGTAACTATTCTTGTGATGGCAAAGCTGAAGTATCACATGATCAAAGAGTATAGAAGTACCAAGAGGCGAAACTCAATAGAACGTTCCATTGCAACAAACTCACCCATGCGCAGAGCTGCAGCTCCGCCATCTTGGACTGAACGCAACACAGCTGTCATAGAATTGAACGATACCGGTTCAAATTCAAAAGCGGTTAAATTAACTAAAAAGTAGTTTCTAGTTTTTAATATCTCTAGAGCAGACATATCCCATGTCTCCCGGAAGATCCGGGAGTCTCCCGCATATTGATAGCGGCTCCCTGATGCCCGCAAATTAGCTAAAATCACCCGGAATCTAAAGCGAGCGAGCAAGAGCGCGCAGCTCCAAACCGTGTAACGTTAGAGCACACGGCAGAAAGGGTGAGGAAGCGAAATATCAACATATCAACCTAAAATGTGGAACACAATTTGTTCAGATTTTTTGCTTTCATTTTCATGCAGTTCTAGAGTAAAATATATTTTGTAATATATATATTTATATAAAATATAAATAATTATATTTTAAATTTGTACATTTTAATAAACTCAAACTTGCATAACTTTTTTCTGTTTCACTTTCATAATTTATTTCACTTCAACAATAATCTGACAAATTAAAACAAGACCAACCATAGGTCTAAATTCCAAAGCATTCTTGAATTACAACCATTTAAGTTTGGATAGTGATTTTCATGTTTATGCGAAAAAAAGGTGACACTAGTTAAAGGGTTAATTTAGTGATAACAATGAATTAATAAAGCGGTCATTTGCCAGGTTAGGTTCATATCTCTGAAAGTATGCGATTTAAAAAGCCCATTTCGAGTCTTGACAATTTCGACCAAATACATAACATTAGCAAACTGTTACTGCGGTTATGGGATAGCTTACATTAACGTTACAGCACCTGTTATCGTTGACGTTAGATCACTTTAAAGTTAATAAAAACCTTTTCTACTTTACCTCTCTGGATCTTTGGGGAATCTATGAAATGCTAGTTGATTGTTTGTACACTGGTAGTTGTTGCAGTTGATGGCAGAACACTGTTTTCTTTGTTTCCAATTATTTCCAGACATAATGTTAATGCTGTACAGTAGTTGTGCTAACGGTAAAGCCGTTGGTTCAGTCCAAAATGGCGGCCGCGCTACCGAAGCGCCACCTAGTGGCTGTTGTCAAAACTGCAACGGAGTTTCGCCTCTTGTTACTTCTATACTCTTTGACATGATCCTTGATTTTCGCTGCTTAAAATTTTTGTAGAAGAAGCCATGATACATTTGTCAGGATTCTTTCATGGAATGTCCAAAAGAACAGCATTTATTTGAAATCAAATGCCTTTACTGTATCTTTTGATCAATTTAATGCTTCCTTTCTGAATAAAAGTATTAATTTCTTTCTTACAAAAAAAGTTCAAACAAGGCTGTGTGTCTGTATTTACACTTGTATTACAGCAAACTGATGCTTAATCTGATGCTCCATCTACTGCTGCCGCTGTGTGTGGGAATGCTGGCTTTTTGTCCGCTGCACATTTACAGAGTCACTTACTTCTTGTCCGCAGCACTTACCCTCTTGGTCTGTTCTTGTTTCTTTTGACCTCCCAACAAACTTTAAATGTGAGTATGCATTGAGATTAGAACAAGACTTGAGTTTTGTATAAATTTAGACCAGATCAGACCAAAACAGCCTTATAACCCTGTGTGTATTCATTGGGATCACATGGACTTGTGACATCAGTGGACCAGCACATCCAGAGTTATGTGATTTGTCATATGTCATCATTTGTAGTTTCTTGACAGGGTATTACATTTGTTAATGATGGTATGTCTGTATTCATGAGCAATACCTCTTGTCCATAAGGCTAGTTTTCCAGACACATTTTAAGCCTAGGCCTTAACCAGTGGCGGATTTAGGCATAGGCGACTTGGGCAACTGCCCAGGCCGGCATCTTGCCGGGGGGCAGCAAGGGGCACCCTTGCAAAACCAAAAAAATGGAATGTGCAATCGGGTTTTTACCGCTCGTTTTCACATCACATCAATTATACCATGCCACTAACCTCAATTCAATTAACATGAAATTAGCCACTAGATGGCTGCAGATGATTACTCAATGGGTTTTCATTTAGATTTATGTTTAGACATTATAAAATCATTATAACAATATTTTTTTTTCAAAGTTTAGCATTTTTTTGCAATTGTCACAATATTACAGTCAAACCTGAGCATGCTATTTAATCAATGTCTGGGAAGCTAGCCTTTACTGGTGTGTGTATTGGGGCTGGTGAGAGTGTATTGTTCTGATTTAATGTTAATTCTTAAAGTCAACATGAAATCATAATTTGATAGGGATACACAATATATCAGTAAAAAAATTATATCTGAAAACAGATATGGTAAAGTTTTTTTTTATTTATCAGCATCTGATGACATTGGATATTTAATTTTGCTTCTCATTTCCCCTATTGTTAAATTTAGATTACCTTTGCTGTCATCTAAAACTCACTTAATTCATCTTTAAAAACACTAATATTTTAATCTTTATGAAATTTAAAACCTACATTATAATATTGTGATGCCTAAATTCACAGGTAGCATTTAAAATGATTTTTTTTTCTGTTTTTATTTATTTATACAAAATTATGTGTTATTTTAATATTAGCCAAGTAACGGTTATCGACCATAATGTAATCGATTATCTGTATCACCCAGATTTTGAAAAAAGGTGCCCTAAGAACTTACCCGGGTTACTTCCTGTTCTTGTGCATAAATCATCAGTGCTCCTTATTCCAAAGAAAAAACAAATCTTTATATAAATCTTGAGAAACAGAACACCTACATTCGCTCCAGAATGTTAATTATTTTATTTTACTTCAAATTCAGCTAATTGTAGTGTGGATAGTAACTGAAAAGTTCACAGTGAATGTGTTGTAAAACCTTTAGAAACGTTTTGTTCACTTATAACTAATGTTATCACTTTTTAAATGAGGCTTTTCTTTTTTCAGTTGACGGTGAGAAGCATTTTCTTGAATTTTGATTCACAGTAATCAAAAAATGTAGTCGTATCATATAGAACTATTTTGAAGTTTGGCAACGGAAAATGCTTTTACAATTCATTCCAGCCCCTGTTAACCAATCGATTTTTACAAATGTTTCTGTCAATCATGCTGTTCATGGAAATCTTCACTTCATTCTTTAGTCAATTTATTTCCAGTTTCATCTCATACATCATTTTAAAAATGTCACATTACAGAAGTAAAATGAGTTCGATTGCGAATGCTTTTTCATGTTGACTTTAAGGGTGTAAAAAGCAGCTTTAGGTGTTTGTTCCGCTTTTCTGCAGTTCACGTCTGTTTGTGAGAATGATCGGATCTCTGCCTGTTCTATCTTCGATCTGTCATTTCTGCCTTAAACCATTTAGCTTAGAATGCACATGTAATGCCTGTAAATTCTGAAATATCTCAGATCTGTTCGTATTAACACGCCTTTTTTAATTCATTTTTATTTATTTTATTGCATTAGCTGAAGCTGTAAGGCAAGAAACATAACATAGGTGCAATCACAGAACTGGACAGATGAGCAATATGATGATTTTATATCAGCATCAATGTGCACAATTTGTGGTGTTAAAGAGACATCATAGTTACATTTATGGTTATAGAGCAGTCTCATAACCTGAGACGAATTATTAGAAACACTGCCACAGTCACAGTAGCCATGAGATTGTTGCTGTCCGAATAGCTTTTTTTTACTGTAATGTTTGAAGAATGCTGTCGATGGTCTGTGTTCCTCACACACTGCTCAGCAGCGTCCATCTGCTCTTTCATCATTTGATCTGCTCATGATTCAGGATCGCTTACCTGAGAGCTGAAAAGATACTTTGTCATCCTGAATCAAATGAGAGAAACGGTGCCTTTCTTGTAATATGCCCCTGCTTCTCTGATACCGATTTGCAATTTAACCTTCTCGTCATTGAGGACGGATGTTGAGGATATTTGTCAGTCCATCCAAGTAGTCTGATATTTAAATCAGATTTCCTTCTCTCACAGGATGTACTTGACCAAAAAAAAAATTACTCCTATGGCACGGAATTGTGTCCTCTGCACTGTGAATGTACGAGTGCGTGTGTATTTGAGATGTTTTGCAGTGAGCTTTGATGTGTGTTGTCTTTTTTTATGGTGCTGTAACTGTATGTTGCAATCTTGCTCTGCCTCATGCTAAATTGAAGCTGTTTTTGTGGTGAAAGGATGCCTTTTTTCTATCAGTATGATTGTGACTGATCGTTTTCATCGATGTTCACTGTGATGTGCCACGATATTTTGAGGGCCAGGATCTGATTTTATGTCTCGAAGCAAGGACTGCTTATTTAGGGCCAGATCTGTCCTGGTCATGTAGTGAGTACACTCACCGTCTGCAATGAAGCCAAACAGATCCAACAGAAACTCTTTAACTCTGCAGCAATGACAGCAATGTTTGTATTGATGCTAGTGAGGCTTCTGCTGAGTGAAACTTAATGAACTTGCATAAACTTATTTTGTTTAATAGAGTGTTGTGTGATTATGTTATGTGATTAATATTAACAGTTCGATGTTAATTGTAAAGACAGGAATTCCCCACAGGAAATTTCCAAAGTTTGGGTTCAATTAGATATCTTAATTTCAGTATCAAAAGTGATAAAATTCTATTTCAAATGCTTTTCTTTTTAACTTTATATAATGAATCCTGAAAAAAATAAATCACGCAATCACGGTTTCCACAAAATATTAATTTGCACAACCTTTTTCAACATTGGTCAACATTAAAATAATTTCTGAAGGATCATGTGACATTGAGGACTAGAATAACAGCTACTGAAAATTCATGTAAGTAAATTACATATTAAAATGTATTAAAACAAAAAATATTTCTGATCACATAAATGCAGCTTTGGTGACCAATATCCTACTGACCCCTAAAGATGAAATGGAATAGATTAAAACTAACGTTTGAGATTTGAATTTAAAAATGTAATGTTAAAATTGATTGACAATTAAAAATTGAATTATAAAGCAAAAAAACGAAATGTTCAGTATAACATTATATTTTTATTTTTAGATCAGTCGAACAATAATCAACCTTTAAAAACAAATGTGATTGGAGGGAACAAAAGCCTACAAGCCTGAACATCCCACAGTCATGTTCTGTGTGAGAAACACAAATTCAGTATTTCTGTTGGTTTTGAGTGGGGTCTCAGATGGGCTTCAAGTTTAGCTGTGACTGTTTTGACTTTTATTTTATTTTTATATAAAATGCAGCTCACTGCCTCATGAACCTAAATACTGTTTTGCTTTAATATAGTTGCAGTGACTCACTCATTACAGTGACTCATCTGTTTTATATGATGGAGAGGTTTATTGTAAGGAGTTGATATTACTTGTCTCACTTGAAAGCTGAATAATAAGTATTTACATTTGTAATATTTTAAAATGAAAGCATAAATCAGCAGTTGTAAATTGCTCACTAAAACATAATATTACAAAATATTTACTAAGAGATGGTAAATAATTATAGTGCTGTTTTGCTTGGTTTGTGGTGCTTTTGTAATGAACATATTTCACTCATGTGCGGTAACTAAACTGTAAGAGTGTAAATAAACATTTGTCAATGCCTCTTTTATAATGATCTGTGATGAAGCACTGTCTGTTAGCACATGTATGCTAACATATTAGCACTTCTACTGGCGGTCGGGATTTAACATCATTGGTTTACACCTGTTTGGTCAAACAGCAGCGTCACTGTGATTGGCTGTGATCATTGTTGTCTTAATATGGTGATTATTATAATTATTCATGCTTATTTCTGGAGCATCTTTTATTGTTATTTAATATACAGACATGCTAGAAAGTGTCAGATGTCGTGCACCTGTTTTGTAATGAAATTTGTTACAGACTGTGCAGGATAAGAAGGTATTTGCATATTTAATTATTTGTATATGGTGAAATAACAAACTGAACATTCTCAGGTTGTGAATGTGTTGTGGAGTCAATGGCTTATGGTGTTTATATATCTTAAAATGTTATTTTACCCAAAAATACGTGCAATTTGAGCACTACTGCAGTTCCAATAAAATTGTTTACGGAGAGTTGGCTCTCAAGTTTATTGAACATTGTGTGTGTGGTTGTGATCAGTTTTTTTTTTTTAAGCCACATATGAGTCATATAGACCAATTTATTTATTGTGTCGCAAATTAGCTCAAAAGGGAAACATGAATAATTAATAAACTTGTTAAATAACTTGTAAGAATTAATTATAAATATTTGGATCAGTTAATCAAATTATCTTGATGTAGCTGAATAAATATTACAACAATCAATCTGTTTGTCCAGCGAACACTCAGTATTGATCGTCTATCGACTCTCAGAAAGGATATTTTTCATGGCCACAGAAAATAACTCTTTCTAAGCATGTAGCTTCGCATCGTTAAAGGGACATTGATTTTAAAAGCAGGGACCAGAATAAAAACTCATGTGAAATGTGCACAAAAGTTTTATTTAACTAAATCGTAAACGCATTACTAATCTAAAACACATACACACAATCAAGCATACATGGGTAAAATGTAAAGTGAAAGTAAATGAAGCTATGGAAAAGAGTCATTTAAAGGGATAGTTCGGAGTAAAATCAACCTATAGGGTCCTTTGCACCATGACCTCGAGCCAAACAAAAGTTTACAACCCTTTGTCTTTGAGCATGGTGTTTTGCATATTAGAGTGGGCTG
This sequence comes from Abramis brama, assembly GCF_963993115.1. Classification (NCBI taxonomy): domain Eukaryota; kingdom Metazoa; phylum Chordata; class Actinopteri; order Cypriniformes; family Leuciscidae; genus Abramis; species Abramis brama. The sequence continues at coordinate 26,478,733 of NC_139970.1, forward strand.
GCAGTTTGTGTCCCTTCATACTCTGAAGTAATATAAAGAATACGATGCATGCTATGAAGATGTGATGTACAGCAATGTTGTAATTGTTTACATTGTTTAAATTATTATTCTTTAATTTATTTATATTATATAGTTGTCTTTTTACATTTTTATTTAAATGTACCTAAAAATTTTTTTAATTTTAATTGTATTATTTATTTATTTAGCTTGACACTCTCAAAGAGTGCCCTGGATATAAAAAATTGCATCTCTTTTTCTCTTCTTCAGTCCCTTTAAAAGGTGAGTGTTAGTAATTCCTAAAAAAAATCCCTTATTGCCAGTGCCCTTTTAATTCCTGCTAATTAGTCACATTTACTGATATTTTGCATTTTTTCCTCAGCCAAACAGATGGCTGTTAGTCCTGCTGAGATTTGGCAACTGTAGCTGCCAAAACACCATTTGACTGTTTTGACAGAGAGGTTGAAGTTTTCTTTCATCTCAGTTGAAAGACAGATAATTATTTAATCACAATGTCTTCTAATATCTGATGCACCGTTCCGCTTCACTGAACGGTCCACCTCTCCATTCATAAATACGTAAATCATTTGGCCCATACAGCTCATTTACGGCACAGAATTAATGTGAACACACGAGTTTGGAGTGAGATCAAGTGAGAGGGTCTTTGAGTGTTCAGAATAAAGCACAGGATATGAATACAAATGCTGTCCTCAACAGAGCAGAGTCAAGTGTGCTACATCCAACAGAAGATTTATGGAATGAAAATGTGTCTCTAATGCTCCATACCAGAGGTTTCAACCCTGACAGAACATATTTTCATGAGTTTTGTCCAACGTTTAAGGAATGCATATTTGAAAAAAAATTATTAGCATTATTAATGCAAACAAATTGTAATAATTACCATTTATTAATCTTTGTTAATGTTAATAAATACTATTGTTCATTGTTAAATGTTTATTCAGAATGCATTTACAATTAACTAATGTGCATTATAGTAATATTAGTATTCATTCAATTCAGTACAATTCAAAATATTATTGTTATTGCATGCATTAACCAGTTGAACCCTATTGCAAAGTGTAATTGAAATCTTAAATGCCTGATGCAGAGCTACAGTCTTACACAGAAAAAAGAACATGTTTGAAAGTAAGTATTTTTTATTTAAGTTTGTTTCTTTAATGTGTATGCATTAAATGTGTTATGTGTGTGTGTGTGTGTGTGTGTGTGTGTGTGTGTGTGTGTGTGTGTGTGTGTGTGTGTGTTAGATATATAAATATTCTTTTTCCTGGGATAGACACATACACACAAGCACAATTCTTTTACATCTGCATTATTCTTCAGACTAACTGCATAAGGTCTGGATTGATCAATCCATACAAATGTAATCTGAAGACGGTTGTAACCTTTAGCCTGTTATTTGTCCCAGAGCTCCTGTGTGTCTGCAGGACAGATGTATTCGCCACTATCACTGCCTCCAGCTCTGGAGCGCCTTATAACTGCTTTATTACCACCGCTGCATGCGCTGAAGACGGACCGAGCCAGGTGGTCACGACCACAGGGAAACCGAACGCCGTTTTCTGCTATAGCCTAATTACACAGATCTTCAGGATCAGATAGATCGGGCTGTTATCCAGGATGGTATAGCTCATCTGTCAACCTGTGCAGAAGGGAACTGTCCCCTCAGTCGTGATTCCTGGTTCGGGAAAGCGACAAAATCTCGCTTCATTGGATGAAGAGGCCCTGAATGGATCGACGCCTCGCTGTCAAGGCGAATCTGAGAAAATAGCTATAAAATAGTATTATTAACGCACATTACTCGCCTTCGCGCCTCGGATTATGTTGGCGTTTCCATGGACACATCGCGTTGATGCGCAGGTACGCGGTTACACAACCATGTACGGTGTTTTGATGCATGCTGTAGGCTATGCAACCGACATTTTAACAGAAAATGTTTTATGATTCAGCAGTTCTAACGCACCACTGCATCTTGTGATTGAGTTTATTTTGCATATCACGCATTTTAGCGCGGAAATATATTTCTAGATGTAATAAAGGTGCATTAGCGGGGATGAATCGGTGGTTTAGAAATACATATCTGCTGATGAGCGGTTGCGTTAATGCAGCATTGCTGAATATCTGCAGATCATGATGTGTGAATACATGACGAAGGGAATTCCCCGTGTTATCCGATAGCGCTGCATGCCGTCGTGAGGAAACAGTCACGGCTCTGTGGAGCTTGTGTGCGCGTTGGGCTTCACCTGCAGATTAATTCATGATAATAACACCTTTATGTGATAACGTTAAATATGTTGTATCGCACAGAACTCAAATGACGTAATACACACTTCTGCTGAGTAATACAAATATATTAGCCTACACATTAGGCTATTTATTTCATTTAGCCTATTTATTACACTTTTTTCGACAGCGTACAGTAGCTAGACCAATGTTCAAATTTACATCGATAAATAAACAGATGAGATTGGTAACTTACAATGAAATTGGATGGACGATCCAGGTAACGTTATAAGACACGGAAATTCCTCCTTCCCTGATCCAGTGCAATTGTCTTAAAACGTGTTCTTTTTGCATAAAATTAAACAGCATATAGGCTAGGTTTCAATCAGATTTTTAGTTGCTTTAAAAGTGATTCAAGTAAGTGTGTCTTTATAGCAAATATACCCTAACTGAATTCGCGGTCGCGTGAGGAGGTAACCATAGCAACAGAACGCCGATCTCGATTTTTCTTTTGAGATCAGTAGGCTATCAGGCGACAGGCGTACCGTCGGCGGTATATTTGGGTTATTATGTTGTTATATTTGGGTCAGTTATATATATATATACATATATATATATATATATATATATATATATATATATATATATATATATATATATATATATATATATATATATATATATGCTATATTTAAAAACATCTTACATAATTGGCATATAGCTAAATGTGCTGGAGTACTTGTACAAGAATATGTGTGAAAAAAACGAGAAAAAAAAACCTATAGATATCCCTTAAAAAGTAAACCCTCTGAAAGCAGCTGCATAATTTGCTTGCTGATTTTGATATCTTTATTACTGATGCTGCAGTACTCCCCCTGTCATTCTACATTCACAATGCTGCATCACATTTTCAGATGCAGGAGGTGGCAGAGTGAATGTTTGACTGTATTTGAACATTATCTGTGACAAATGAGAGAGACCCCTTTAGTTCATTGCTTTTTATTCCCCGCAACCAGTTGCAAGAAACCACTTGAAAAAATGAAATAAAAAAATAAAAAAGCCTTTGTAATAATACATAATAGGTATTTGTTAAAAACTACTGATCCATAGAAGAAAATGTTTATCAATCTTTCCAGAAGAAGCTGGGACTTAAGTGATGAGCCCGAACAGACTTCTGTTCAGTAATGAATTGTGCCTTAAATGCTTGCAAGATGCAAGACAAGGTCTGTTACACTGGCAGTAGTGTGCAGTTGCATGCTTGTGTGTGTGAATGTGTTTGTAATATAGAGAGTGGAACAGTAACGCTCCTGTGCCATTCTCTGTGCCAGCTCCCCAAGGTGCCCGTTATGTCAAGTAGCAAAGACTGCAGTAACCTCCACTATAGTGCACAGAGGGGTTCCTGTAGTGATAGCAAACACTGCATTCATGCATAGGTGAACACAGACCTCATTTACTATTTAATGGACTGTAAGATTAGGTGTCATCCGCATGCAAACACTGCAGAAACTCTCTGTGCTGACATCACCTCCTGTAATTCGCTCATACACACATGCACGCTCGCTCAAGCATTTTTCAGACATGCAATACATTGTCATTCTGCAGTGTAAGACTTCTAATTCAAAATGTGGCAAACGGCCACTGCACGTATTGCACGCACAATGCAGTGATCCACATTATTTGTGGGATACTTTTGGAATTCTTCATGTTCGGTCAGAATTGGTGAATAAATAAGTTCACATTAGATGTTAGAGAGTGTGGAGTTTGAATGTTTGTATAACCAGCAGATATATATTATTTAGTTTCTACAATAGATACATTATAATGCTAAAAAGAAACTCCTTTCATCAATTTTATTAGTCTTTTTACTAACACTATTTTGAAATCTGGAAAAGTTTTATGACATACATTTTCCCAATTGCCCATGTCAGTGATTTATGAGGTATAAGGAGGATGGCTGAGCTGGAATGTTTTAAAAAACCAAAGATGCTGCTGAGTGCAAAGAAATGACATCCACTAATCCTCCCACTGGTCCTATTTTTACTGGAGGTGCCTTTGGAACTGAAGACCTGTCAAATGATCATAAGAGAGTGTATTTGTGGGGCACACTTTAATAAAAAATTAAAAACTGCATGGTGTCTAGACCATTATTTGGTTAGTGTCTTCATGGGTGCATCGTACTATGGTAGTTAATAAGCGAGTTATATCGTTGTATGGGGAACACATCAATTCAAACTTCAGTTTATGAACAAATGACTCCTATGAACTGGTTCTGTTGAATTCAGGTGTTACTGGAATTTTGACAAATCCTTCACTGAATTAACCTGTGCTGTTATTGTTAACTTAATTGAAATAAAGCCGTAATAAAATACAAAATAAATATTAGATGAAAAACTTAAACTAAATTTAAAAAAAAAAGAAAATTAGAAATGTTAATTGGCTGATAAATTAAAGCAATATAGAACCTAAATTTGGTTGTAGAAATCACAACAATTACTAAAATGAAAACTGAAAATATAAAAATATAAGCTAATTAAAAATATTAAAAATACTATAAATATATAATAATAAATACATAAATTATACAAAAATAACACTGGAATTGACTCTCTGAATCGGCCTGAATACTGAACTGAAAGTGTTATCATTTCAGTGATCAAAATGTAGCAAGTTATGTTTACTTAAGGTTCATGAAACTTATGTCTTTAATATTAATGACTGTACATATGAAACTGTGTAGGACTGTAAAAACTTTCTCTTTACTGACATTTCTCTTTCTTTGTTCCTCTCTCTGTCTCTTTGTCATTTTCCTTACCATTTCCCACATCACTTTCCTATTCCTCACACTTATTTGTTAGCTTCTAAAGACTCTAAGATATTTGAATTAAAATAATTTTCATCTTCTTCATTGTGTGTTTATCGGTAACAATATCAGATTGTTCTGACGATATTCTCTTAGAAGCCGAGGAGGATTGTGTTTGCTAGCTGGAACCCATTGGCCAATCAATTGAAATAACTGAGCTCTTTTAGATTAATTAAAGATTAATTAAACACCTTATTCTCAAATCGTTAAGGTCAATAGCCATTATCATAGCCAAGTGCTCTAACAGACGACAGGCCAGAAGAGTTCCTATCTGGTCCTTGACCTATATGTCCAGACAATTACAGTTCAGGCCAGGTCTGATCCAGGATTCAGGTCAAGGTTCTCGATCATTCCGGCCTTTTCCTCAAATCCCCAGTCCATAGACGTGCTTCCACACAGTTGCCACCATTCGCCCCTCTCTCGCCACAGCAGTTCTCCCGTCCAGGCCCCGCTCCAACCCGGCGTCAGGCATGGCGCCTCAGGGGCGGGATCACCTGGCCACACGGGAGTCTGCAGGTCGTAGACGGAGCCCAAATGTGCGGCACACACTCAGCCCGGACAACCTTCGGAGCTTAGCCGAGCGTGGCGGGGCCGAACAGGCTGGAGTTGGACTCCTCAGAGCCAACAGTGATACAGACCTGGTCAGTTCTCAAGGGCGATCCTCACTCACAGCTTCTACTTTAGAGTTCACTATGGGCCGGGGCCAGAACTTGGTCATCTCATGGGATATCAAGGAAGAGGTGGATGCCACAGACTGGATTGGCCTGTACCACATAGGTAAGGCTTGGTGTTATTGTGACTAGCATCTAAATTCCAGTAGTTCTGGGTTTTAAACCAGTCTGTTTGCTCTACCTTACACAAATAAAATAACTTTTATGTGCAATTAACTAATAGTTTTCAAATGAGATTGAATCGATTTAATCTAGTCATGTTGTATGAATTTAAATAAATTGTGTCATGTTTAGATATCTAAGTCCTCATTTTATTTAGTCATGAATTTATCAGTTTTTATATATTTATTTTTGATGCTAGTGATAATGTGCCAAGCTGTGGGTTTGTAGTCTCAAAAGGAGACGACATCTTGTAACATGCAGATGGTTTTCAAAACAAGATTTGGGGTCCTTTTATCATGCACATGAGGGTGACACTCAAAAGCCACATATTTAAAGATGTTAACAACACATGATGCCACATAACTCAAAAGGGGCGACAAACAACACCGCCAGTGATGTTTTGTCAGGCCAGCACACATACTGGGAACCAGGTAATAAAAATTATTAAGTAAATTTTTAAATAATCAAAATAAAATTCTGCACAAAAAGTATTCTCGTCACTAACATTAAGGTTATGAAGGTGATAACGCTGCAGTCTATGTGGAGGTCAGAAGGCAAAAATATCTTAATTTGTGTTTCGAAGATGAACAAAGGTCTTACGGGTTTGGAACGACATGAGGGTCAGTAATTAATGACAGAAATTTCATTTTTGGGTGAACAACCCTTTAATAACTTTGTTATGGTGATACAAAGTTTAAAAATTGCTCACAAAAGTACAGACTACAGAGAAACACAATATAGTACAAGTATACTTTAAATTAAAAACAGCAGGACTCTACCAGACATGCTGTTAGGTATGTTTACTAGATGATGGCAGACAGATCCAATCATCCTCTGTGCCCTTCAGTCCTCATCCTCAAACACTAAGATCACAATTCTCACTGTCATGTAAAAATATGAGACCGGAGCAAAGCGATACATCTGGGCACAAAGCCACTAACCATCGACTTGAAGGCCAGCAAAACTTCATTACCTGCACAAGGGTCTTATCTCTAGGGGGCTCTAGGTTTCAACGACTAAGCAAACATTCAGTAATGGCCTCAATGTATTCTCTCCCACTTGTTCATTAGTAGATGACTAATGCTGTGCAATGTAATTTACAGAGCCACTGTAGATTCTTTTCTTCTTGTAAAACTTGTCATCCTTGTGGGGCACTGTTCTGCTAATTTGGTTTATTCTACCTCCTGTCTGTGCCACCCATTTGCCACCTACAAATGCCCAAAACAGATTCTATAAACTGTTGGAAACTTTTTTCAGATGAGACCTGTCCATCAAACATGTGGGACTGCAAGAACCGTGGGGTTAACGGTACACAGTGTGGTCAGATTGTCTGGAGGCTGGAAGCAGGGTCGTACTTCCTTGAAGGTGAGTGACACAACTTGATGTTATAAAATGGACCAGGAGGTTAGACAAAAGTAGAGATACATACTTTTGTAATGGCATGCACTTGTTTTACATTCTTGATGCTCAGACATGTTAGAAATTCCTACGGTTATAAATATGAAATGTAATTTTCTTTTTGTTATAAATTATCATGCTGACTCTACAAATATGCTGGGCAGATTTGTTATGCTGGCACTCTTATGGTTATCTCTTCTAGCTGAGACAAGGATCTGTTTTAAATACTACCATGGAGTCAGTGGTGCGCTGAGAGCCACAACTCCCTGCATCACAGTCAAGAACCCCAGAGCCTCGGTCAGTGTGTGTGCGTGCGTGCGTGTGTGTGTCAACAGCCGATATTATTCCTATGTAAATAGACAGCATTATAGCTCACAAAAACGCATGGTGTGGTAAAGTGCTTGGCTTTTCAATCCAGTTTAGTGTAAAACAGTTGTTAGTCTGATCAAATAATAAATCATACAAGATATAATAAAACACTTCTGGTGATTCATTAAATGAAAGGTCAAGCACATTGCATTGGGGGATGAGGTAAACAACACAATGTGCTGTGGTTTTACATAGATAATTTGCATTATACAATGCATTATACCATTATACACATGACGTGAGCACAGCATGGAACATTACTATTCAAATGTTTGGGTCAGTAAGATTTTATTTTTTTAAAGAAATGAATACTTTATTCAACAATGATGCACTAAATTGATCAAAATGATAGAAAATGTATTTATAATGATACAAAATATTTTTATTTTTAATAAATGCTCTTCTTTTGAACTTTATATTCATCAAAGAATCTATTTTTTTTTTAAATTACAATAGAAAAGAGTTTCACAATATTACTATTTTTAAGGCCCATTCACACCAAGGACAATAACTATAGCGAAAATGATAAAGATATCGTTCTAAAAATCATTTTAAATATAAAAGAATAGTCCACACCACAATTATAACGATAATGGTAACAATATTGTTGGAATCACTTTCAAAACTATTTTTTCCAACTAATAAATTATAAAAACAAGACAGCCAATCAGAATCCATCCTGCTTTAAAGAGCTGGAGCATTTAAAGTGACAAAACTGCAGAATGCCCGTTAGTGCTGGCGCTAATATATTAGTTAGTATAGTTAGTTATTTTTAGTGTTTTTATATGTTATTTTGATCAAATAAATGCAGCCGAGGTGAGCATATTCTAAAATCTTGCCGATCCCAAGCTTTTAAATGTTATAGTGTATTTCGTAGTTTTTTATTTCAAACATATATTTTTCACTGTTTTTATAATTCAGAAACAATTGTCGTAATTATACTGTTTTTACTGGCTCACAATATCTGTGGAATATTGAACATGTTTGCTAGCAGATGATATTATAAACAGTAGGCTAATACTGTAGCTGTCTTGTTCACTACAGGTCAGACTATGATTGGTAAAGGTTACACAGTCTATGAGGTGCTAAGTGCTGAATGGCTATTTGACTGCAGCCTCACATCATGTATGTTTGGAGGTCGGATATTTCTCAGTTCCCATAAGTGCAGGCCATTTATCATGTCGTTGGATGGATGTAGAGGAATCGGTCATGTACATATGGGAGCTCTCTCCTCGACACCTGCCTTCCTGTAGAGTTTCAACTCTATTGAAACACACTTGAGCCAGATAATTACATTGTATTCCTGTTTTCTGTGTCAAGTAACCTGAGGAGGATGACCACAGTGAGAAATTATGAATATTAAAATATTAAGATACTTATTATTTATCACTGTAAGTCTATGTTCAGAAGAAGGCTAGGTGTCTGTAGCCACTCATATTATGTCGACGATATGTTCTAGGTCGACGGTCAAGATGAAGGACAACAAGCTTCAGAGAGCAGTCGAAAATTGGTCAGCTTTACCCTATCAGGTGTGTAAGAGACAAAGAGGATTCAACTAAATGTCAATGACTTGTGACGTTATCCTAATCCATAGATTTATCCGTGCGTTTTTTTATTACTGATTAGACTGTTGTTTGTTTTTAGATATCCGGGCTGTGGGGCTGAAGAAGGGGATGTTTTTTAACCCAGACCCTTATTTGAAGATGAGCATTCATCCAGGCAAGAGAAGTTGCTTTCCGACCTTTTCCCATCATGGCCAAGAGAGACGATCTGGCATTACAACTAACACTACTAATCCTGTGTGGAATGGAGAGGTGACACACACACACACACACACACACCCACACCCCCCCACACACACACGCACGCTTGAAGCACAGATTCTCTAATGCAGACTGTGAAAATACAGACATGTTCACAGTCATGAACTGAAACAGTTGATGATGTGTTTGTTTTCCAATTCTCTCTTTGCTTTTCCATGTAGAAACACACTTTTGTGGCTCTTATGACAGACGTATTAGTGATTGAGATTAAAGACAAGTTTGCTAAAAGTCGACCAATTATTAAACGCTTCCTGGGTCAGTTGAACATTCCGGTGCAGATGCTGCTGGAGAGACATGCATCAGGGTGAGTGTCATGGCAATGTCTCATCTGATCGTCACCACACCACAGTGTGTGATCAGTAATACACTACCGTTCAATACTTTGGGGTTAGTAAGATTACTGTAATAAATAGTGACAGTAAAGCCATTAATAATGTTACAAAAGATTTATCTTTCAAATAAATAACTGTTTTCAACGTTGATAATAAAAATAAATTAATTTCTTGAGCACCAAATCAGCATATTAGAATGATTTCTGAAGGATCATGTGACACTGAAGACTGGAGTAATGATGCTGAAAATTCATATTAAATTATATATTAAAATATAACAATACAGAAAACAGCTATTTCAAATTGTAATAATATTTCATTACTTTTCATTACATATTTTCTACTATTTTATTACTTTTGTACTGTATTTTTGATCAAATAAATGCAGCCTTAGTGAGCACAAGAGACTTCTTTCAAAAACATTAAACAAATCTTACTGACCCCAAACTTTTGAATGGTTGTGTATGTGTGTCAATTAATACATGTTTATATGGCTACAGGAACCAATCACTGAGCTTCTCTCTATGCCGTCGTTTGCCCACTGATCATGTGAGCGGTCAAATGCACTTTAAAGTGGATATCACATCTATAGGCCAAGATGGTGAGATCACATACAAACACATTTGGTCTGGCTCAGCTTATAGCTACTAATTTCAAATGGTTTTGAAATAACTTGTACCCACCTCTCATAGATGTTTCCCATGAGACGATTCTGGGGGCAACAGCCCTCAATGGAGCTCCTGGAACCCCTTCAGATGATGAAGAGCTGCCCCGTCCTCTCCAGGTCCCATCAGCAGGCCCTTCGCCCACCGGCTCCCTGGGTTCCCATAGAAATGGGGAAGGCAGCAGCATACCTTCCCCAGACACCGAAATGTATGGAGCCACCCTAGATGATGAGGCCCCTTCTTCTCCAGACCTGCTCCAGGGTTCCTTCAGTGAGCAGCTTGATTCCATTGAGGCCCCTAAGGGCCCGGGCGATAGGCCTTTTGGAGCAGCTTCTCCCAAACTGCGATCCAGCTTTCCCACACACACACGCCTCAGTGCTATGCTGCACATTGACTCTGATGAAGATGAAGAGAGGTCCGCTGTTACGGAAGTCACACATCCAACATTTAATGGTGTTTCAAGGACTCAACAAACACCTCCAAAACCACCGATTACACAACCTGCACGTGAAGGATCTGTAGAGGAACCTCCAGAAGAGGCTGGGCTGGAGTCTGAAATAGAGACTCTGAATATAGGAGCAGAGGTGCCTCCTGAGCCTGAGGTCATGCCGAGTTCAGTCGCCCCTGAGGTGGAAACTGCCAGTTTGATGGAGAGGCAAGAGGAAGAGGAAGTGGAGGCAGAGGAGGAGGAAGAGGGACTGGCACCCAGTGAAGAGCTGGCAACTGAAGTTGATATTTCTTCTATGGCATCTGACTGCTGCCCGGTCCCTACATCTGCTTCTCAGGTCAGTTGAAGATTTAAGTGGGTCAATGACATACAGTATAAGAGTGTCCAGATCTTTTACAAATCTAGTTTAAAACAGTGTTGTCATTGTTAATTAAAACTAATAAAATTGTCTTCATTCAAAAATAAAATATAAATTGATAAAATATGAAATATAAATAGATGAAATTTAAAATTACTAAAACTGAAACAAATCAAATTATAAACATAAAAAAACTAATAAAAATGCCAAAAGCACATAACAAATTACTAAAACAAACTAAACTTAAAATGAATACTGAAAATATAAAAATTAAATAAATACATACTATGATAGTGTATAAATAATAATAAAATTGCACTTGTTGTTAGAAGTGTAGTCTTTGTGTTCATGTTGAAACACTTATACTATGTTCAAGAAAAAAAAAAAATCAGTTTAAAGACTCCACAACTGTCATGCTCTGTAATCATGCTCAAGATAAAATAACATATTTATTTACGCCATGAATGTGTATTTTAAAATATATCTTATAAATTGCTCCACAAGTTGCTCCACTTGCCTTGTCATAAAAAGGACAAATTCCCTAATTTTTTTTTTCAGCGTTTTTCTCTATGTTGGTGGCACCACATGACTTTTAAGAAATAATAATAAAAGATTGTGACAAACTCCATAATATAGTTTGCTTTTCAGAAATGTCATTCTATTAAGGAGTATTTATTTTTGATAAATGAGCATTGTTTTATGATTTCAGGACTGTTTAATATCTGATATTTTTTATACATGCCCTAAAAATCTAAATTAAAAAATTAAAAATCATATGAATAGAAATCTATGAACTGCTTTGTATTGTACATTGTATTATTGTATTGTATTACATTGTATGTATTTATGATTAAATTAATAGGTAGGGGAAAATAATGAGTGTCACATCATCAATCCAACTGGCTCTTGCACTAGACCTGAAATGTTTGATGCTAATAAAAGCAGAGAGGTGAAGTTTATATTTCTCTATGAACTTGATCTTTATAGGAGGCAGAACAGGGGGCAGAAGCAGCCATTGACCCAGGGGGAGAAGATCTTTCAGATGATCCACCCACAACTTATGAAGTTGCTGAGACTGCTGAAGAAACCCACCCAACTAATGAGCAAGTGAGGGACGCTCCAAAACCAGAACCATCAGCCAACGAGGAGGAGGAATGTGAAGATGTGACCGAGGACACAATGTCCAGAAGGTGGAGCCTGGAGGCAACAGCAGGTGTGTCACAGGAGGACGAGGAAGAGGAGGAGTTAATGCCATCAGGTGACGGAGAATCTGGGGATTCTGAGACCTTCGTTACCGAGACTGAATCAGAATCAGGTATTCACAGAATCATTGAGCTGGCCTTCACTTGACAATTAATTTTAAATGGAAAATGAATCAAATATGAGTTTGGAAATACATCCTGATTCTGTATGTAAAATGTTGCGCAGGTGTCCCTCAGATAAACGGAGACCAGCGTGTTAGTTCCCTGCCATCTGTACGACAAGACGTCCACAGATACCAGCGTGTGGACGAGCCCTTACCTCCCAGTGAGTGTGTGTATGTGTTTCTGTACTTTCGCATGTGCTTTTTCTGTTGTGTCTGTAGATACTTTGCTTATGTGTGTTTGTTTGAATTGACAATTTCGCCAAATTATGTCATTTAGGCTTGATGACTCAATCAGGCACCTTCACATCCTACTCTCCATTCTCATTTCCCACCTTTCTTTTCTCAGACTGGGAGGCTCGTATTGACAGCCATGGCCGTATCTTCTTTGTGGATCATGTGAACCGCACCACCACGTGGCAGAGACCCACTGGCCCACCTGCCCCACAGGGTCTGACCCGCTCCAGCTCCATACAGCAGATGGAGCAACTCAACCGCAGGTTAGAGCTCATGAATATTGAAAAAAATAATAATAAGAAGAAATATAACAATTTAAATGATAACAATTTTGCACATTCAAAACTGTTTTATAAGCTCACGTTCCACTGGATCAAAACTGACCCTGGAATATGAAAGGTGTATACACTATACAGTAGAAGGGTTAATGCATTACCGAAAAAGTGATTGCTGTATTTTATTTCTGGCAGGTATCAGAGTATTCGTAGGACAATGACCAATGAAAGGTCTGAGGAACCGAGAGTGGATGATCCTCCTCCTGAAGAAACAGACCTGCTGTCTCACTCCATCTCTGGTAAGCTGTCAATCAAAGTAAGAACTACAGATGATAGTGTCTGGGAAAGTGAATGAATGCTATGCTGAGATGAATGTAAAATGACTGAGGCTGGGCAGAATGAGAGGTTGTTGTTCAGTCTGTTGATGTGTCTGTTCTCATGTAGAATACCGGCGGGACGGCTTTATGGGTCAAGCCAGCTCACGGTCTCGTCTGGCTTTGCTGCTTCAGTCTCCTGGTGCAAAGTTCCTCTCCAGTCCAGACTTCTTCTCTGTTCTGCATTCTAATCCTGTGAGCTAAAGCACACAGAGACACAGATATCAGTGCTTACACGCACACCTGAAACTAAGACATTGATAATGTATAGCCGGGCGTTATTACAAAACTACAGAGCCCTGCACATTACATGTGGGGAAAAAAACAAGATTGTGGCCAAATATTCACTCATTTTAGATATAACTAAATTAAACAGAGGGAATTAATTAGTAACTATAGTTAACTAAAACGATTGAATAAAATAATAATAAGTCATTGGAGCAAATTCTTAATTTTTGGCCTCAATATATATTTTTTCTTTCCTGTGTCAAATGCGTTGCTCTCTACAAAACAAACCCAAGTGCAAAACCTTTTTTTTTTAAGTAATGACGATGAACTCGACATTATCCAGCTTATTACATGGCTACTTACCAAATAAATACATGGACATGAAATATTTAATTTTGAATTGAAATTATCTTAATGATGATCTTACTTGTAGATTTGCTTAAAGCTTGTGCCAAGCAAAATAGTCTATTAGAACATAACACTGCTTAGCAACAAGACGGATGCTGCAGCACTATTACAATTTTAATTTATATTATTATTATTATTATTATTAATGTGTAAACCAAGTACATTTTTTCGGGACTAGTTAGCAAACATATTTAGCTACATTGTAAAATGTCTTCCTCTGTTTCAAGATCTGTCTCACCCATGTCTTTGTGTCTCTTAAATAGTTTTTCTGAGCAATGTTTTCATCTTATTGCTTTAAATGGGGACTCCTGAGCTTCTAGACATCTAGCAAAGGTTTTATGCTCACTGTTTATTTTCAAATACAGAAGTCCTCTCAGATCATTTCTACTGTATTCAGTAGCTGTGTTTTGAGTCGCAAAATGTTGCCAATTTGCTATTCTATATTGCTATGAAATTAGCAGTGGTATTTTGCGACAGATGATGGTCAAGTATCCAATCAGAATGAAATATTCAGAGAGGCGTGCAATAATTTTGACACATTTCCTGATTTGATCTCTTCATTTCCCTTTCAGAGTGCCTATCGCATGTTCACTAGTAACACGTGTCTGAAGCACATGATCAGTAAAGTTCGACGGGACGCCCAACACTTTGAGCGGTACCAGCACAACCGGGACCTGGTAAACTTCCTCAATCTGTTCTCCAACAAGCAGCTGGAGCTTCCACGGGGCTGGGAGATGAAACATGACCAAACTGGAAAGGTGTGTGTGTGATTTCTCCTTCTGTAATTGTGCTTTTGTTCTGTCTTAGACTTGCATAAGAGTAGTGTGACAGAACAAACTGTACAGACAGAAACTGAAATCTGAGTTAGTATGTTCATGTAGGACTGTCTGGTTGTCTTCTTGATGCCCAATTAGTGTTTCTGACAGGAAACAATGAACAGATGCTTGTCTTATTTATTCTTAAGGGCCCATTAGTTTTGTATGTTTCATGGACAGCTGTTTGCTCAAAGCCTGTTTATGTGTTTATGCATCACAGGCCTTCTTTGTGGATCATAACTGTCGTGCCACAACATTTATTGACCCGCGGCTGCCCTTACAGAACTCCCGGTCCAGCGGCCTGCTGGTTCACCGACAGCACCTGTCCCGCCAACGAAGCCACAGTGCAGGAGAGGTAAATATGGTACATATTTCAGTAATACATTGTGCACTAACCACATACACTTCCATTCAAAAGTTTGGGATCAGTATGACTTTTTCTTTAAAAATAAATGCATACTATTATTAAGCTAGGACGCTGTCACGTTTTGTCGAGGAATAAGGAATACGAATGACTAAGAACACTTCAAATAGACTTTACTGAAAAACAGGAGAAATATGACACATAACCCTAGACAATAACCAACAAAGGGCTGAACAGAATAGGGAGTATATATGAGGGAACTAAACAGGAACAGCTGGACAATGATTAACTAATGAGTGACCAAGGTGGCAAACGAGAAAATCAGGAGAACATGCAAAGAGCAAACAGAAAAAGTCACCAACAGAAACGCAAAACAGAACATGATTGTGACAGATGCATTAGAAAAAAAAGGTTTCCACACAGTTTCTACAAAAATATTAAGCAGCACAACTGGTTCCTACAATGATAATAATAAGGAATCTTTCTTGAGCACCAAATCAGCATATTGAAATAATTTCTGATTTCTAATTTCACTTAAGACTGGAGTATTGACTGCAGAAAATTCAGCTTTGCCATCACAGGAAAATGTTTAAAAATATATTAAAATAGAAAATATTTAGCAATATTACTGTTTTACTGTGCTTTTGATCAAATAAATACAGACTTGGTGAGCATAAGATACGTCTTTCAAAAACATTCCCAAACCCAAACTTTTGAACGATAGAGTAAAATAAAGAGATAAAGAAAAGAATGTTTTGTCATTTTGTCAGTTGCGTTGTTTCTATTTTTCTCCATTCGCACTGGGTATCTCTGCCCATCTCATTGCTCCTGCACGTGTTTTTAATGTGCTATCCATTGTTTTCTTACATCTAATAAACTCAAATGGGGGCACTGTCATTAGGAAAATACACTATGAAATTGTGAAACCTCCTCTGATGTTTCAGGTAGCAGATGACTCTCGCTCTCCAAGTCCTCCTGTCCAGGGCCGGTCATCAAGAAACAGTCAGTACCAGGACATGGTGCCTGTGGGTGAGTGGGTGCGCTCACGTTTACACAGTGTGCACACACTGACATATCATCACATGAGTACAGACACAATACACATCTGTGTTTTTACAGCTTATAATGAGAAGATTGTCGCTTTTCTGCGACAACCCAACATTTTTGAGATTCTGCAAGAAAGGCAGCCAGAGCTCGTGAGAAACCACTCCCTTAGGTACATATTTCTGCAGTTTTATGTTTCATCCACAGATGGCAAGAATTTGGTACTGCACCTTTGAGAGATTGTGCTGTAGTTATTTATAATTTTCATGCTACAATAGCTAAATGCTAAAAGTTTTTCATATGTTTTATGGTTGGTTCAGAGAGAAGGTCCAATTCATCCGCAATGAGGGGCCAGCTGGGTTGACCCGTCTGTCTAGTGATGCAGACCTGGTTATGTTGCTCAGGTTAGTGTGTGCACCTTTTGCAACATGTTTAATTACAGCTAACCGTGTGCCTGCCTGTTTCCCTTTGCCTGAGATACGCATGCATTTGAGTGTGTATGTACACTACCATTCAAAAAATAGTATGATATTTTAAAAAAGAAAGTAATACTTATTCCACAAAGATGCCTTAAATTGATCAAAAGTTACAGAAAAGACACTTAAGTTATATTGTTACGGAAGATTTCTATTTAAAATAAATGCTGTTCTTTTGATCTTTCTATTCATAAGAGAATCCTGGAAAAAAGTATCATAGTTTCCACAAAAATATTAAGCAGCAAAATTATTTTCAACATTGATAATAGTAAGAAATGTTTCTTGAGCACCAAATCAGCATATTAGAATGATTTCTGAAGGATCATGTGACACTGAAGACTGGAGTAATTCTGGAAATT
This sequence comes from Abramis brama, assembly GCF_963993115.1. NCBI lineage: Eukaryota > Metazoa > Chordata > Actinopteri > Cypriniformes > Leuciscidae > Abramis > Abramis brama. The sequence continues at coordinate 26,495,997 of NC_139970.1, forward strand.
AAGCTCTGCATCACAGGAATGCATTCAAATAGAAAACTGTGATTTTAAATTGTAATATAATTTTTTGTTATGTACTGTATTTTTGATTTAAATGCTTCCTTGGTGAGCCTTGATTTCAAAAATATTAAACATATGTTCAGACCCCAAACTTTTGAATGGTAGTGTATATGTTGGAAAAAAAAAGCGGTGTACATATTTTATGATGGCCTGACTTTGTACACCTAGCTCAGGTTAGAATACACATACCTGTTACCTGGCCCTCTCTCCTTGCAGCCTGTTTGAAGAGGAAGTGATGTCGTATGTGCCGCCCAATGCCTTACTGCTCTCCAGCTACTGTCATGCCTCCCCACAGAGCTCCCCTGGTGAGAGGTCACATGACCTGGACTCGCATCTAAATAAATTATTTCCTTTCCCCCCCTTTTTCCTGCCTTGTGTCCTCCATTACAAGACTAAATAATGAGAAGTGGAAGACCCTGTGGACTAATTTGAATGTTTACCTGATCACGCATGTTATGTTATTCTGGTTATAATATATGCTTTTAAATGTTGGAAGAGCCTTGCATTGTGGATACTAGATTTGCCAAGTTTCATCTCAGCTTTCGTTCCAGTTATTCACATCTTCTCTTGCTCATAGGAACTCCACGGGCCAATGCTCGAGCCCCTGCACCCTACAAGCGTGATTTTGAGGCCAAACTAAGAAACTTCTACCGCAAATTGGAGACCAAGGGCTACGGGCAGGGGCCGGGAAAAGTGAAGTAAGTTCCATCTTTAAAAAAAAAATTGAGGAAATAGAGATAATTCTCTACTATTCTCTCTTCTATTCAACAAGCAGCTAATGTTCACTTCTTATTCTATCTCTAATCTTGTGTGTGCAGTTCAGTGGTTGGTTGAAAGCATTCAAATCCTGTCTAATTAACAATCTGAAATGTTTATATAATGCTTGCAAAATGATGAAATGGAATGTTCCCTTAATGTTTGCATAACCAAGAGAAAGGGTTTTAAAATACAGTACCTGTCAAAATGTTTTTCAAATAAATCTCTTATGTTCACCAAGGCTGCATTTATTAATCAAAAATACAGTAAAAAAAGGAATCTTGTGAAATATTATTACAATTTAAAATGTATAATAAATAAATGTAATTTATTTCAGCATCATTAGTCATCAGTGTCACAGGATCCTTCAGAATGTTAAGCAGCACAACTGTTTTCAGCATTGGTAATAATAATAATAATAATAATAATAATAATAATAATAATAAATGTTTCTTGAGCAACAAATCAGCATATTTGAATGATTTCTGATGGATGATGTGACACTGAGTGATGCTGCTGAAAATTCAGCTTTGCATTACAGGAATTAGGAATAAATTTCTTTTTGAAATATATTCAAATAGAAAATAGTTATTTTACAATATTACTGTTTTTACTGTATTTTTTTATTAAATAAATGTAGCCTTGATGAGCATAAGAGACTTCTTTCAAAAACATTTAAAATTGTAATGTTTCCAAACTACTTTATATGTAAAAAAAAAAAGGATGTTTTAAATGTTCAGAGAATGTTCAAAAATGACCTTTTTATAACTTAATGGGAACGTTAGGAAAACATTCTTAGAACATATTTTTGTTAGCTGGGTAATATTTAAAATAAGTAAAACCTTCTACCAAGAAATAAAAATTGTATATTTTAAAACTCACTTGAATTTGTCAGCACTAATACAAAATATGGAGGCACTTTTGTTATGATTATGTTCATCTGTCCTTCTCTAGAATCTTTGTGTCCTGATATGGTTTCCATCACTGTCTAGGTTAATAATTAGAAGAGATCACCTGCTGGAAGACGCTTTCAATCAGATCATGTGCTATTCCCGCAAAGACCTCCAGAGAAGCAGGCTTTATGTCAGCTTTGTTGGAGAAGAAGGGTTGGTATACATATTTTCTATCAAAGTGAAATATGTTTCTAATTAATTTGACCTGTATATTATTGAGATCATGTGAAATCTCTACATTACAACAAGTGTTTTCATCTCATTGTAAATGGCAAACTTACTTCAAATGAAGATGCCCCTTTAGTTCTATCATTTTACATTTTGTACTTTAAACCACATCACTGTATTATTACATATATGTGTGCATTGATTTGAAATGATTAGTGTATTAAATATACATGTTTTTTTCTTTTTCAGATTGGACTATAGTGGTCCATCCAGAGAGTTCTTCTTCCTGGTTTCCCGAGAGCTGTTTAACCCATACTATGGACTATTTGAATACTCAGCTAATGACACTTACACTGTGCAGATCAGTCCCATGTCAGCCTTTGTGGACAACCATCATGAGTGGTAATCAGCCGATGGATGGATGGATGGATGGATGGATGGATGGATGGATGGATGGATAGATAGATAGATTTCATTCTCAATCAATGTCCAAAGGGCATTTTTAGACTTATGTTGTGTTTCTTAGGTTCCGGTTCAGCGGACGCATTCTTGGTCTTGCTCTAATTCATCAGTACCTGTTGGATGCGTTCTTCACCCGACCCTTCTACAAAGGCCTTCTTCGCATGTGAGTCTTCACATTGAGCACAGGAGGATGATTCATATTTGCTTCATGAACTGTATCACAGCTTTCTCTTTTTCTTGATTGAACTACTCCAGACTTTGTATAATTGTTGTATAATTCTGTCACATTATATGTAATGTATTTCTCTTTGTAGCCCATGTGATTTGAGCGATCTAGAGTTTCTGGATGAGGAGTTTCATCAGAGTCTGCAGTGGATGAAAGACAATGACATTGAGGATATGCTGGACCTCACCTTTACTGTCAATGAGGAAGTGTTTGGACAGGTCCGAATGGCTCATGTTTGTTTGTGTGTGTTTGTGTGGTTCAGGTAAACCCTACATTTTTTGGTCCCCAAGAGGAAAACAGATTATAAATCACACTAAGTGACATGTTTTGAAAATGTTAAAATGCAGAAAGTTTTCTGTGGTGTTTAGGGTTAGGGGATAGAATATACAGTTTGTACATTACAAAAATGATTATGTCTATGGAGTGTCCCCATAAAACATGAGAACACCCAACACAACGTGTGTGTGTGTGTGTGTGTGTGTGTGTGTGTTTGGCATCAGTATATTTAGAGTGCTAAAATGGGATTTAGCTGATCTCTCAATATTTGATGGTAAATATTTGATCACTATTCTGCATCTAGAAAAGTCCTAAATCCTAGCAAGAGTAACCTATCATCAACAATGTTATTTTTATACTATTATAGTGTTTTTTAATTGATTAATATTAATTATTATTAATCATAATATTTTTTGCATTTTTATTTTTATATTTTCAGCTTTCATTTAAGTTTTAGTAATTGTATGTGCTATTGTCATTTAAAAAAAATAATTGTTTCTATTTAGCTTTATTTTTATTTCAGTTTTAGTAATTTTAGTACAGTTACTAACTAGTAATACAACTTTTTATTTATTTATTTCAGTTCATCTCAAAGCAACATTTCTAAAGGCCATTATTTCTAATAACCACACTGGTCCACTGTTAGCGGTGTTTGCTAAGGCAAGCATCGTTGTTATTAGTTCTAATATTATTCCTAAAAATATCTGCATCTGAACATCATAAACACATGAGAGTGGGGTATTTGGATGAGCAAACGTCCTAGCAACAGCTCAGAACACCTTAGCAACGCCATAACAATCACCCAAACAACGCTAGCAACACCCTAGCAACCAGAAATGTAAATCAGAAATGCAAAATCTATTTTAGTTAGTTAGCCTATTCATTGTAAAGTTGTATAAACTTGGAGTGAACTGGAGGATTCTTTATGTCAGATTACAGAGCGTGAGCTAAAGCCGGGTGGGTCTGGCATTGCTGTGTCAGACAAGAACAAGAAAGAGTACATTGAACGCATGGTGAAGTGGAGGATTGAGAGAGGTGTGGCCCAGCAGACCGAGAGTCTTGTGCGAGGATTCTATGAGGTATGATGTCGTCTGAATCTTTCAAGATTAATGACTTCTAGTTTAACTCCGTTGATCTGAGACCATGTGATTGTGCAGGTGGTGGACGTCCGACTCGTCTCAGTGTTTGATGCCCGAGAGCTGGAGCTGGTCATTGCTGGAACAGCGGAGATTGATTTATCCGACTGGAGAAGCAATACAGAATACAGAGGAGGTATTTTTTACTGAAAAAGATTCAGGTGTTGTTTCACACATTCAGGCAAGAATATCACAGACAGAATGTGTAAAAATGTTACAGCGGGATATCATAATGTGACTTTTTTTTCTCATCTCTGCCTTTGAAGGTTATCATGACAACCACATAGTGATTCGATGGTTCTGGGCAGCAGTGGAGCGTTTCAATAACGAACAGAGACTACGACTCCTTCAGGTACACTCAGATCTCACTATCACCATGGGTCAGATCCACTACCATTCAAAAATTTGGTGTCAGTCATTTTTTTTTTAGATAAGAAATGATGTATTAAGAAAGTATTTTTATATAAGAGATGAATACTTTTATTCAGCAAGGATGCATTAAATTGATCAAAAGTGACTGTTGAAGAAAAAATTCTACATCAAGTAAATGCTGTTCAATACTGAGCAAGAGACTTTCAAAAACATTACCTCATGAAGCTAATGTAGCTCAAAGAGTAGAGCATGTCGCTATCAACAGCAAAGCTGGGGGTTTGACTCCCAGGGAATGCATGAACTGATACAAATTGCACTTAATGAGCTCAATGTAAAACAAAACCTCTAAAACTGTCATTCTTATCTGAGCTCCCATTTAAACCAAAGCTCTTCTCCTGGTAGATCAGTGAAATTAGCCAAGTCAAAATGTGCTCTGCTTTCCTCCAGTTTGTTACAGGCACTTCCAGCGTTCCCTATGAGGGCTTTGCCTCCCTGCGGGGCAGTAACGGCCCACGTCGATTCTGTGTGGAGAAATGGGGCAAAGTGACCTCCCTCCCACGGTATTTCTGAGCTTTTTATGTTTAGTGCCTGACACACACATCTTACTGTGACCGTTATACGTTATCCCACACCGATGTTCAATCAGCTAATGCCATGTTGTCTTTATATGTTTGTAAAGGGCTCACACCTGCTTTAACCGCCTGGATCTCCCTCCCTACCCCTCTTTCTCCATGCTCTACGAGAAGATGCTCACTGCTGTGGAGGAGACCAGCACCTTTGGTCTGGAGTGAGCTCCCATTACAGCAAAAGTGCTACTGATGTTTTTTTTTTTGGCTCACCATACAGACTTTATTTTCATCCCTCACTCTTCACTACGACCTTGGTCACCGGACACTTACATAATTTTTTTTGACAAAGTCTATGGAACTGGAATATATGCCATCAAATGACTCATTGGGCATGTGCCAACTCCTGCTCTATAGTGTATGAACTCAAAGCCTGTGATAACTGCAATCAATTCTTCACGCAAAGAGACTTAAGCCCAAAGTATACTTCGGCCGTCCGCGTTTTGCAACAGTTCGCATAACGTAATTTTCATCATCAGGAGGGTCCGCAAACGTCCGCGCACACTGTCCGCGTGCAGCCCAATTTTAGTGTCCACGCGGACGGTGTGCGTACAACAGCGCATGTGCGAGTTGAGCGCTTGAAAACAAAGTCGACTAGATAGCGCGCACCCGCCAAATGTGTCTTTTTGCACTCGCGGCCAAAGGAGTATACATTGAAAGGCTCTGAAGACGGAGCAGAACGCGTTAAATGAAGTATACCTGGGCCTTTACACATTCACAGAAATCAGAGCTGGAATCTTTGTTATCTAGTTTTGGCCTTCAGATTGGTTTAGACCAGTACATTTTGATCTGGGTTTTAGGTCTTTGCCTTTTGTTCTTGACTGAGCTGCTTTTTTAAAAGTCAAAACTATATCTATAGGGTTTAAAGGAACAAAGCTGTGTTGATTTTTGATGCAGGTCTTTGTCATGGAAAGATAATGTCAGTTAAAAAGGAATTTTTTGGTTTCAGAGGTTTGACTTATGGTTGGCGTTCTTTGTTTTGAATGGTCTAAATGACATTGATCTTGGCTGCAGTTCTGAAAACTCATTCTTTTTGCCATCTTTTAAGAGAATGAACCCATGAAAACAAAACAGCATGCACCCTCTCTTATAGAGATCCTTGCACCATATGTAGTGGTTGTAGAATAGCAACCTGAACGTCCTAGGTTCAAACCCTGAAAAGAATGACCCATGAACTAGAGTTCCTCTATCACCTCTTGTGCCCTTGAGCAAGACATTTATCACCAGACTGTTCCAGGGGACTTTAAATGTAGTAATTCACTTTGGTCGCTGGTTAACTAGCAAACACCAACACTCAGTACTTTATATAATGCACAATTCTTTTTAAATCCACCTCTCAACCTTTTATGCAACCCGCAAATGTTACAAAAAAAAAAAAAAAACTATGAATGTATAAACACTGATCACCATGTGCAATGTGTGCAACAGATATTTGTGTATCAGGAATGGTAGATTTGTTCTTAGAGTTAATCATAAGGAGACCTATTGTTCTAAACTGTGGTGACAGACACAAAAAGTGGCCTTGAAATCATCTTTATTAAAATGTATAGTTGGCTGTAGTTAATATCATGGTGATGTGTGCAGTCCACTGGAGTCATTTAAAACCAGGGCTCCAGTGGTTAAACCAGTAAAAACAGATTAACAAGTTTCTTCTGCTATGGAAAAAGAAAAGAAAAGTGAAAGAAAAAGAAAAAACACGTTTTAGCATGTAGGGAGTAGCAAGCCAAACTGTGTCACCCTTGCACACGTGGTATGAAGTGTTTTGGAAATATGACATGGAGGAATCTCAGTGCAGGAATTTCCATTTAATGTAACTACAGATAGAAGCTAAACGTAAATAATGGATGAAAAGTTCCTCATTTTTGGGTGACAAGTTGCACCCCTCGTTTACAGACATGTCGTTTCCGTCTGTGGTCCCTCCACAAGCCCTCACACACACACACACACACACACACACACACACACACACACACACACACTCAGCAATACATGGAAATCACGCATTCACACCACACAAATGCAGATCTAGCCAAAGTTCAGATCCTTGGATATGGATTTGTCTTAAAACAGCTCCTTTCTCTATGTAATTGATCTTTGGATAAAATACTGCATGCAGGGTCGAAGAAGCAGTACCTGAGTTTGACCCTTAGATGGCGTTGTGTCATAGCTTGATATTGCATGCTGGAATTAGTGAAACAACAAGTCCAGATTATCTGAATTTGCATGAGAAGTTGCTGTTAATAAGGGATGGGATGGGATGGGATGGGATTGGGGAAATAAATAAATGAGAAAATAGAAAATGTCACTTCCATACTTTTCATACATCAGCTGTTATGTAAACCTTGTGGGTCACTGATCGTGTAATATGATGCTGATGAAAGAGCCATCACTTGAAAACAGTTGGTGAAAATGTGAACCTGCATGCGTTCCATGATGTGTCCATTTTTGTATATAGCTGTAATATATGTATGTCAGTCAGTCTTGTCCTGTGTTTAAATTATATTTTGCACTGAATGTACCAGTAGATTTGAGTGCTGTCGTGTCTGGACTCTTTTGTGTTTGTCTTTGTAGTGTTGTTAGAGCCATGATTTACATTTTATCTTTCTGCTTGGCCAATCAAACTCCACCTGTCAGCTTACTCACTGAGTTTGCATTCCCATGGACTAAAGTCCAGTTGCCTACTTCAGTTCAGTTGTCTACTAGGGACAAGAGATTCAAAGCAGACCTGCAAAGTTCCAGCTCCTCTGCATTTCACATTTGATGACAGTATTATAAGCTGCAAAACAGATAAGCAAACACTGAACACTTAAATGAAAGGAAGAATAATTACTTTAAAAAAAAAATATATATATATAAATAAATAAATACATATATATATATATATATATATAGCCTAAATCATTATTTAAAACAACCTTATTTTAAGAATACATGATGTATAGACACGATATTGGATACATAGGCTACGCGTTTTATTTTTATTTATCAGTAGCCTATCGAATATTTAATTTTCCCTACTTATTTTAAAATTGACATAATTATCTAGCACTAATTTAAAGAGACAGTGGCCTATATTAAAGAGTTATTTAACTTTAAGAGCGCATTGCGCATACCCGGGAGTTTATTTTTTTAATAAAGCATGGTAATATCTGCCATTTATCGATTATCGGCCATAACATTAAAAAGCCAAATTATTGATTTCAGACAGATTTCTATCTATCTATCTATCTATCTATCTATCTATCTATCTATCTATCTATCTATCTATCTATCTATCTATCTATCTATCTATCTATCGTTCTATCGTTCTATCGTTCTATCTATCGTTCTATCTATCGTTCTATCGTTCGTACAATGGGCGCATTCTAACGACCGTGATGATGACGGTGGTGGTGACGTAGTGCCTCACTTCTCGTACTGGCATCCGAGCAGAATTTGAAACTGAAGAAACACCGGTGGACAAGATCTGAATCGCAGAATCCAAAACCGACTTACCTCAGCATGAACTAGCCAGACTAGCGTGTTTACTCTTCGTTCAGCTTCATTCAGGGTTTATAACCGATAGTTTGTCAGTTGAACTACAGCTAGTGTTGTTCCCGTGAGAAGAGGAAGAGGGTGTCAGTTCTAACTTAGTGTCGTGATTTTGTCCTGCGTGAAAGGAAGCGCTGTCTGTCGGACGGTTTGTATTTTGAACAAAATGAGACGAATCTCAATGTACGTTCGTCTAAATAAAGGATAGAGTTTAATCCATGAGTTTTTGCTAAATCGTTTAGGGCTAAATGAGCTAATCTGCGCTAGCTATAGGCTCTTAGCATCAGTTGTCGTGTTCAAACTCAACTGAACTCACTCCAGTTAAGTGAATTAATTCATTGGCAACACTTCCTGGATAACAGCGGCGCGAACTAAAGTCTCGTTCTGAAGACGTTTCAACGTTTCAAGAGGCCGGTGGCAGTGGGTGTTTTTTTTTCCTGGTGGTGACTCTGAACATGAGCAGAGTGTTGTTGAAGTGATAAAAGCAGTCTGCACTCTTCACTGGACACTCGCTGGTGGTGATGGCCCGGAGGAGACTGGACAGTCGCAGTGGATCCTCGGCTCTGCTGTCAGAGATCCACACTCACATCCACACGGATGCCCTGGACGCCGTTTTTGACATGAGCCACGAACTTGGCAGGTGTGTAAATATACTCCTCATTACCTGAAGTCTGTGTCTCTTTAATTGTTTCTTTCTTAAAATGCTTCATTTGATGTTATCATAATGTCTTCATATGTTGATAAACAATACAGTGACTGCAGAACTGATGCTCAGTGCAGTAATGTAAATATGTATAACGTTAGGTAACTTATGATGTTCGTGAATGTGGTTGTTCTGTCATATTTCTTGTAATTCTCTGAGACAGAAGTACTACAGTCAGATTACAGAACTGTAGCATGTTTTTGTCCTCTTATATCCTGTTAGTCTTATCTTTGCTCTACACGTTATAATATGATATATTAATTCATGATTCATTAATTTTCAGGATTCAACGTTGAGTAGAAAGTTCAAAAGAACAGCATTTATTTGAAATATAAATTATTGTAAATATAAAAATATTTATTGTTACTTTAGACCAATTTAATGCATCCTTGCTTAATAAAAACATTAATTTTCATGTTATTTCATCTAATTGCTAATGTGCATGTAGTTGGAATATTTATCATATATTGCCATTTAGGGAAGTATTGTAGTCCCAGATTATAAGCAGATATATAAACTTTAGAATAGAGGTTTTGGTTTATTTTGTCACAGGGTGAGTAGGACTGAAGGTTGTCTGCCGTATGGAGTTGGAGTCTGTCCTGCTTCTGTATTATTCGGGATTGGAAAGGCCTTGCTCACTGAACTGTGACTAATATGTGTGTGTGTGTGTGTGTGTGTGTGTGTGTGTCTCATTGCTAAAGCTCTACAGCAAGGCTTTGGAGCTTTTAGCAGGAAGGAAACCCATGTGGGAACCAGACCCAGTTTTGTGTTGTGATGTAGATTGTACTGTGAATACTGAGAAAAAGGAAGTAATATTGGTCTCTTCCTCTTTCTCTCATACATTTGCTTACAGCCATATTCGGGCTGTTTTTATGCGACCGGCTGTGCTGTAAACAGGAAATCATTTCACAGTTCACTTATAGTTTTAACTTGTCAGTGTGAAGATGTTTTGTTTTTTGTTTCTGTGGAGGAAGGTGCTTTTTATTGGAAAGAAAGTTTGAATACTGTGATATCTTTTATGGGTTTTATGAAAAGATGACTCGCAAAGTTGCTCAAAGAGCAATTTTGTTTTGAATTAGAACCAGTGAGAATGGAGTTAATTGGTCAAGTACATTTTTACTTCTGATGGAGAAACCTGTAAATATCATTGATTTTTCCCTGGTCTGGGAAATTCATAGAAATATTAAGAAATCATAGAAATATCAATAGTGAATATTAATTTTACTCATGGGTGGGTTTTAATTTTCTTTATCATATAGATATTTACACCATAGATGTTTTTTTGTTTTTTTTGGTTGAAAGAAATGAATGCTTCTATCAGCAAATAAATGCTGTTCTTCTGAACTTTCTATTCATCAAAGAAACCTGAAGAAAATGTTTTGAAAATTAATATTTGATTTGATTTGGTTTCTGAAGGATCATGTGACACTGAAGACATGTGACTGCTGAAAAATGAGCTTTGCCATCACAGGAATAAATTACATTTTGAAAATATATTGAAAAAGAAAACAGTTCTTTTAAATTGTAAATAATAATATTTCACAATATTATTGTTTTTACTGTATTTTTTGTCAAATAAATGCAGGCTTTGTGAGTATGTAAAACTTTGTTCAAAACCTTTGACTGGTAGTTTGTGTATATATTGTGAATTTTACTGTCTACTTTGACTTGGTTCCCAGATCTAACTCGATACATTATGCAACATGCAGTACGGTCGGCTATACATTCAGTATGATACATCATATATATTATAACAAAATGGTTTATAAAGGTGATGGTCTGGTCCAAAGAATTGTGGGATTGATTTTGAGCATATGCTTGTGGCCTAAAGTCTCACCTGTTCATGCTGTGACAGTAATTGCAGTTTCTCGAGTAAAGACTGGCTCACATCAGTCATCTAACCTTACATTAAACGGTGAGAACATCTAATGGAGGGTTTGACTCAGTTAATAACTATCTGTGTCAGTAAGAGCTTTGGTGTGAATGAGAGAACTGCTATAGGTGCGACTGAATGCGTGCGCACTGTGACAGATATTAAAAAGTTAGGTACTTTATCGCAAAATTTTCCACTTGTCACATTATACTCATTTTAATCTTTCTCTACCTCTTTTTTATTCTCTGTGTTCTCTGTTTGCCTCCTTCAGGGGGAAGTTTGCAGTGGTGAAGCGGTGTGTGGAAAAGGCCACAGGGAAAGTCTTCGCTGCGAAGTTCATCAAGAAGCGGCGACGAGGTCGCGACTGCAGGGCGGAGGTCGTTCATGAGATCGCCGTTCTAGAGTCAGCGAAGAACAACCCTCGTGTGGTGAACCTGTATGCTGTATATGAGACCGATCACGACCTCGTTCTAATGCTGGAATAGTGAGTGCTGTGACTAGAAGCATCAGTTGCATGTCCCTGTTCACGAAATGATCGTTGGGTTCAGTACTAAGAATAACCCTGAATGTGTGTGTGTCTTAGTGCGGCGGGTGGAGAGATATTTGATCACTGTGTGTCAGAGGAGCTGCTTCCTGAAGGTCAGATCACCCGACTGATCAGACAGATGCTTGAGGGCGTTCATCTACTTCACCAGAGCAGCGTTGTCCACCTGGACCTGAAGGTTAGATGCACGGCTGCTTTTAACATCTTCATTGGACACATTCTGTCCTGAAATTCCAGCCTTTTAAACTAGGATCTGCCTAATGCTACTCTTGTTCAATTTGATTATGTGCATTTCTTCTTAAAAGCACTAGTTGTATTTATTGAGACTGTATTCTCTCATTCAGCCCCAGAATATTCTCCTGACCAATCTGAGCCCAATGGGGGATATAAAGATAGTGGATTTTGGGTTGGCCCGCCGGTTAGGCTCTGCTGGGGAGCTCAGAGAGATTCTGGGAACCCCGGAGTACGTAGGTAAGGTTTATTCGGTGTCATTCATCTTCAGATCCACACATATCTCTGTGTTCATGGTCTCATTATAGCAGAAGAGTTCATGCTCAATGAAAGTAATGTATTTGGTCATTTTGCTTTTGATCATATATCCAGCCCCTGAGATCCTGAACTATGAACCAATCACCACAGCAACAGACCTCTGGTGAGTCTTAATCTTTTTCATCAGGTGTTTCAATATACAAGGTTCCCACTGGCTGATATCCAGACCTGGAAATGGCATGGACATTAATAAACTTGTAGAAGGTCATGGAAATTTCAATGGTCAATAGACATTTTTCTTTTTATACACAGTTTGGAGATGTGAGAATTGTTGTCTACTATATTCTGTTAAGTAAAGACAAAAATAGAACAATCTGAAAGCCATACACTACCGTTCAAAAGTTTGGGGTAAGATTTTTTTAAATAGTTTTGAAACGGCTGTGGAAAGGCTCACCAAGGCTGCATTTATTTGATCAAAAAAACAAACAAACAAAAAACAGTAATATTGTAAATTATTGTTAAACGTTATTCCTGTGATGGCAGAGCAGTCTTTTTTTCAGTCTTCGGTGTCACATGATCAGAAATCATTCAGTAATATTTCAATATGCTGATTTGGTGCTCAAAAAACATTTCTTATTATTATTATCAATGTTGAAAACATTTGTGCCACATGTTTTTTTTTCAGGATTCTTTGATGAATAGAAACAACATTCGTTTGAAATAAAAATCTTTTGTTACATTTTAAATGTCTTTACTATCATTTTTGATCAATTTAATAATAAATCGTACTAAACCCCAAACTTTTGAACAGTAGATTTGAAGTCAGTTTGATACTAGAGTCAAACAACTTTGTGCTAATAAAGGAATATCCATGTTCATTCCAGTAGATGTTTTTGTTGATGTGTCAGAGATGGTTTTAAACTGATTGTGTATCCGTTGACTTCAGGAGTGTGGGTGTGATCGCCTATATGCTGGTGACAGGAGAGTCTCCCTTCGCTGGCGAGGATAAACAGGAGACCTTCCTAAACGTATCCCAGGTGAACGTGGACTACAGCATAGAGGCCTTCTCAAGGGTGTCTGAGCTGGCTGTCGACTTCATCCAGAAACTGCTGGTCAAAGCACCAGAGTGAGTGACTCTCATTTCAGACACTTGGAGGAAGTGAAGTGAAGTTTGCCAAGCTCAGTCATTGTACTGTGCAAAATGATGTACCGCTTCTAAATAAAGACTCATATAATAAGTGCTATGTAATACCCTTCCCCACTTCCAAAACAGTAATTATTCTGGGTCATATGGTTGTATTATGCATTACAAATGAAGTGTTTTAGAAATGAAGTAATTGCAAACATATAAATAGGCTTACAAATTAACTTGTCCAATGATCACTCTTTTATGGCTCAAAGTTTTCAGATATTGACTTTCTCCATTCCCATAGATTGTATAACTGTTGGTTATCACAAAGTGTAAAGTCCAGGTTTCATTTTCTTTTCGTTTGTCCTCAAACATGCATTCACAATTGTAGAAAAGGTCAGAATAAATTAGGTCAAAATAGACTGTTTAAGATAAATGGAAAGAAAAAGGTTTGTTTCTATATAGAGTTAAGATTTTACATTTGCACTTGTCATAAAGTAATTGATGCACTTTGGTTTTATTACTGTTCTTAACGATAGTTTCAGATTACTTTCCACTTAACCACATTTCAAAGTCCTTGGCATGAATTCTCCCCTCCTTTTTCAGGGATCGTCCCAGTGCCGCCGACTGCATGACCCATCCCTGGCTATGGATCCACTTTCCAGGTTCTGATCCAGTCCCTGTGACCCCACACACTCCCCGGGAAAGGAGTTTCGGGGGGAAGTGGTCCGCGCCACCCGAGGATCCTGAAGACAAAGAGAACATTCTGGACTCGCCACATGTCAAGAGGTTTCGTTTTGAGGAGGACATGTCAGCCACGGCTGACAGTGACCACTTATGCTGATCCTAAAGGGAAATGCACTTGCACTGAATAACATTATCACAATTTTGGTCCTTGAATACATTCCCCCACACGGCACCAGCAGACATGCTTCTTTTTCACCATCCTTTGGTTGACCAAAGATGATCTTTTCACAAAAGGGCCAGATCTGGTGTAATATTAATACTATAATAGTGAGAATCTAAATATCTATGTTGCTGTCCTGTCTCAAGATTTTTGTTTTTCCTGTCATATTTGGATTTTAAATTATTAATTTGAATATATTTTTTATTTTAATCTCCAGTCAGTATCAGTTTAATTATTCTGCAGATCTTAGCCCATATTAATCTAGACACTAATTCCATTACTGCACTTAAAGCAACAAAAAGGGATTTGAAAAAGACAGACGCTTGAGAGCAGCAGGGCATTCAGTGGTTTTTAATTCTGCTTAAATGAAAGATGCGAGTGTTTAAGCAAACTAATGTCAGTCTTTGTTCTCTGTGTCTCAGTGTCAGAGGGAGTTCTGGTTGTATGATTAGACCTCGTGAGACTGTCTCTGTTGAAAAGGTTCAGTACTGGAATGCCCTCGGTGTATGGGTGTGTGTTTTGACTTACATCCTCTCCTTTCGTGTGGTATTGACACATTAGTTGGCTCTTTAAAAATGTGACTCAACACACACACGTACAACACACCCTGGATTACACAAATATGTGTTTGTATTGGCACATAACTTCCTTCTACAGAATGACTAAAGAAAATCAGGAAAGCACTTAAACCCTCTTTTATATGTGTTTCTGTGACTAAAATATGAGAAAATATTTGTAACAGCATTAGATTTAGTAAATCGAGTCTATCTATTGTTTTTAAAATCATTCTTGTTTTAAATATTTCCTTTTTTCCTGCCAACATATTGTATAATAAACTGTTCTTAAGTACCATTCTAGCATTCTCCTATGGCAGGCGCCTCATATCTCAATGCCTGTGATGGCCTATGATATACATAATCTTAAAATGAGAGTTTTTATCTATGCACCAATCTGAGGTAATTCAGGGTTTTGTTACCGTTTTTGTACAGGTGTTTTTAAGCTAATGCCATTAACTGATGGAGGTTTCTGTACTCATTCATTCTGAGCCTTATTCTCAGGGTTAGCTGTAACTGCAGTTTACCGATGTATATTTCTCGAGTGCCTTTGTGTGCATTTTTTTTCCTCTATGCTTGAGCCGTACAGCCTCACTTGATCTCATGCAATACCAGTGCAGCACATTTATGTGTATGTATTATTAATGTTTGCCCTGTTTTAATTGAGATACTGGTACACCCTTTAAACTGATGGCCTGGTGTATTAAAAGTAAATTATTTGTATGGACTTAATGGGGATACATATATGCAATGCGTTTTAGAAAGTTATATTTATGGTCTTTGTATATAGGGCATGAAAAGATGGGATATTAATGTTGGTTGTTATTGTTGAAATGATATGGTTATGTCAGATAGTGAAGCATGTTTGGTTGTAATGAAAGTACAGAGTGAATTCTGAAATGAAGGGCAAGTGAATGTTATTGTGGTGGAAAATAGTTTGGAAGAAGAATGGTGCACATCAGAAAGTGTGCAGTAATGCAACATATGAGGGTTAGTGAAAATATAACAGCTGAGGGTTTATTGGTTTAATATAATTGACAGCTTTTTTGAGTGGCTGCTAAAACTGGAAATGTTAGTATTGCAGAATTTAGTCTTGAAGGTCGAGCCCTTCAGTTATTGTTCTGTTTAAAGAGGTGTGAAGCGCTCATGTGTGTTTGTGTGCTCTGGGCCTTACGGTTTCCCAGAGATGTCACCAGTCTGCAATCATAATAGAGCTATTGTCTCCGAAGACGAGAGGCTCTTGTCACGGTCGTGTGCTCACTGTATGCCGTCATCTTAAAGGAAAACTTGAATCTATTCCTTGCCTGGGAAACGGCCTCAATAGGGGCATGAGGTATTTGAAGCTGCAAAATAGGCCAGACTTTGGAGTGCATTTCTGAGCAGTCACTGTGGTATTGGCAGAAAGCTTGTGACAAACTTTGTAAAGACACTTTACGGGATAACTTTGTTGATTGTCTCACTATCTTAGTGGAAACTGATAATGGAAGATACTCACGATGAAAACTGTGTATTTTGAGTTATATGTATCATAAATGACGTTTAATTGTATTACAAATTCTAATAAAGCCATTGAGAGTCTAGAGTTGTAAAGGATGCACCCTTAATATCGATTTTGTATGTTGTTGTTTTATGACCCATAACAAAACTTTTTTTTTAAATTCATCCCTCTTTCTATCACATTGATTTATTTAATTAATAATAAAAGGATAGTAAAGCCATAATCTATGACTGAAAATCATTAAATAATCATTTAAACTTTTAACATTTTTATGCTTTTAATCATTCTAACATACTAATTTTATATATTCCTTTCAACATCTTGAACCTTGATGCCAGCTGTGGATTTGATGTAACTTTTCCAGTTTTATTTCTTGTTGAATCAACTTGAATTGCATTATTTAAAGTTTGTTTCTAATTAAACAGATCACTGAAACATTTCAACATTTTTATTGGATTACATAAGCATGGAATGACTATGAAGCAGGAAGTACATTCATCGCATTACATTGAGGATATTACAAAATCTGCATATTCATTAGTATGTGATATATTCAATACAGCACATTCCAAATAAAGTGCGCACCTAGAGTATAGTCTTCTGAGATCAATGCTGGAAGCGTCTTAGGTACTTACCATTACTCAGTCAATAAAACATTACAGAATGAGTCAGTAAATAAAATATTTTAAAGTTTTAGGTTTTTTTCTTTCTCCATCTAATCAAAAATATATTCTATACATTTAATTTCAATGGAAGATCCTTGGATTCTTTGATTTGATTTCCAAATAAAAGCAATACCAACTATTGGAACACAAACACAGAACACATTTGTGATATTAAACCAATGTAATCGTATATGGGACGATGCTTATGAAATACAGTTTGGAGCTGTAACTGCTTTTTATTAGATTTGCTTGTCTGCAATGTTTTTAATATTCCTTAGCAGGGCCAGGAAGTTTACAAAGTGTTTTTACATTCAAGAGTATCCATATATCATTGGGGATACAAATACTTGAAATGAAAATCCAAGCTTAATAATTTATTGTAACAACATAAAAACAAATTAATTTAATAACCACTTTCAGATAGTTACTTTTTCCTTTCTTAGGAAATGAGAGCCCTTTAAACATGAAGAGATGATGGTTTTACGAAGCATATATGCATTCCAAATAGACTATGTAAAACAAGTATCCTAGTATATCGGACGATGCCTATGTAAGTAGATGCAAAAGGCAAACAATAAGGCTTAATGTCAGGCAGCTAAATGTGTTACAAGTTTGGTCATTAAAGGGATAGTTCACCCAAAAAATAATAATTATGTCATCATTTACTCACCCTCATGTTCCAAACCATAAGACTTTCGTTAATCTTTGAAACACAAATTAAGATATTTTTAATGAAACCTGAGAGGTTTCTCTCCCTCCATTGAAAGTCCAAGTAACCAAATCTTATTAGATCCAAAAAGGTAATAAAGGTGCTGTAAAATGAATCCATATGAATAAAGCAGTTTAATCAAAGTCTTGTGAAGAGATATGATTGCTTTATATGATGAACAGATTAAATGGACACACATACATGAAGCACGTCACAGAAGCTCAAATGTGCGTGTGTGATGCACGAGAACCAATGACGTTTGTTCTAGCGCATGATGAATGCGCGTTATGCGTACATGAGCTTCCGTGTTTACCATATGTGATGTGCTCCATGTATGTGTGTTTATATGTGAATAAAAGCCTAAATGAAATCTGTTCATCATATAAAGTGGTTGTATCTCTTCACAAGGTTCAAACTGCTTGCTTAATATGGATTCATATTACGACACCTTTATGACCTTTTTGGATCTAAGTCAATGGAGGGACAGAAAACTCTCAGCTTTCCTTAAAAATATCTTAATTTGGGTTTTAACAATCAACCAAAGTCTTACGGGCTTAGAGCGACATGAGGGTGAGTAAATGATGACAGTATTTCACTATTTCTGTGAACTATCCCTTTAAGCATCAATCTTCTCTGGGTAGTGTTGGGTAGGCAAACCCAAAGCTCTTTTTTAACTAATCAGTGCAATGCAAAGCTGTCTGCTCTACAGAGAATACACTCCATGTTAAGACTTGAAAGCATAGATCAAGAATAGTCAGAACTCCTGAATGACTCTGAAGTGATTCTCAATGGATGCCGGCTCCTCCTCGAAGTGCAGTTTCTGGCTCAGACAGGCACCCAGATCCTCCAGAGTCTTTATAAAGTGCTGGTGCTCTCGCCCAACCCATGCCCTCATCGGGTCCCTTACCTCATACGGAGTGACGTGGGCATGGACAGCCACCCCACTGGAGGCCAGCTCATCCAGAGCACATTTATTGGTCACCCACGTCTCACTGCCTCCAGGGTGTCCTCCATCCAGCCAGTACATGTCTGAGACACTGTCCAGA
Organism: Abramis brama; assembly: GCF_963993115.1. Classification (NCBI taxonomy): domain Eukaryota; kingdom Metazoa; phylum Chordata; class Actinopteri; order Cypriniformes; family Leuciscidae; genus Abramis; species Abramis brama. The sequence continues at coordinate 26,514,677 of NC_139970.1, forward strand.
AACAGCCTCAGTTCTGGGTCTGCTCGAGCTCCAGCCAGCTCATACACTATTTGATTGAGAACAACACATCCTTTACTGAAGCCCACTATGGTAAGGGTGAAACCTGCAGGAAGGGGGCCAGGGGTGGCTGTACCACTAAGAGGAGGTAAAGGATTTTGGAGACCAGCCCGCTGCATGCCATGACCCAGGAGTGCCCTCAGGTGGCGAATGCCTCCATAGTCTGGAGAGTGTTCTGGTGCTCCAAATAGGTTGCTCTCTACAAAGTTCTGATAGCAGCTGAACTTGTGTAGGTACATGCGGGATGCGCGGACTACCCATATATGGCAGCCAGGAAACCGGTGGCCCAGGATGAGGGCGACACGCTCCAGGCTCCAGGACTGCCATGGGGCAGCGTCAGGCTGGAGGGCCATTTCCTGCTGGAAGTTCTGGATAGTAGATGAGAATGAGAAGTTGCATTTTTAAAAGAGGATGAATAGTCAAGAGGAAGAGAGATTTAAGAAATTCAGCATCTATATTTAGGCTAATAAACACTAACTATTGAAAACAGGGTTCACACACCTTTTGAGCAATGAATTTATGACTTTGTCATTTATAATTTGTTTAATAGAGAAGAAAACAGCAGGACTAAATGTGCATGTCTTCACTTTATCTAAAAGAAAAACGCTCCATTTATTCAGACATATTCAATAGCTGTGAGGCATGCATGTACTGTGGTTCAAATATCAGTGAGGATTTTTCTTTCTTTTTGAAAGAAATGTATATTTTTATTCAGCAAGAATGCATTTAATCAAAATTTTTGCAAAACATCTCTGTTTCAAATAAATGCTGTTCTGCAGTATGATGTTAAACCGTGTATTGGGTCTGTTTCCAATGTCTCAAATGAAAAACTAAATTTAGAGATTCCTTATTAGTCGCAACAGAAGCTAAACTGTATCAAATGACTTAAGTGAATAATCCTAGAAGTTTCTTACAGGGGGTTCACATTCCCTATAAAGCGCAATAGGCATATACTCTAATAATTAAGGGGACTATCTACATCATACACTGTTTAAAAAATATATAATTCCTGACACAGTTGAGAGCTTTATTAAATAACCTATTATTGTTAGTAAAGTAATTTAGGAGGGCATGCAGTCGTGGTACCATGACAAGACAGGTTCAGGATTGATGACATGCACCAACCTGAATGTCTCCAGGAAAGAAGACTACGTGATCGTTTCCATTCTGCAGGTTCTCTGTTTCGTTGTCGCATCGTCTCTGCGGTTCCCTGGCGGGTCGTAAGAGCAGAACATCGTTTACGCGGTTTTGATCATGACCGGGTACTGAAGTCAGGCGGAGCAGCCCGGGCGCAGTAGCGGATGTCCCGGGGACATACAGCCCCGCTGCGGCGTTCATTTTCCTCGCTATAGCGGCTAGCGATAAACAAGCCACAACTGATCGGATACTTCCCATGAGCAAAAGGGATTACGTAGCGGCGACTGCACGAGCAGCAGCATTAAGATCGAAACCATCACTGCAAAACAGGCGCAAAAAGCAACGCCCCATGATCCAAAATATTACCTGCTTTCAGGATAATCCGGTGGACATTCGGTCGTTGATTTTGCATCTTAAAATTAACCGAACGGTTCAGATACTGAAATGTGTCTGACTTATGATTTGTTTATATTAAACGCCACCAAGTGGCGTTTTTGGGGAGCGTCAAAACTTGACAACGATGCGCATGCGCGGAGCCAAAAAGCATTCATGAACAGCGGCAGTGCTGATACATAACGCATTTAGATCGACTGCATGACTAGAACACTGTAGTGATTAATGCGGCATGACAATGTTTCATCTAATGTCCAAAATCGAAGTTTCTTTTTAAACTTCAGGGGGCGGGTGTTGTGATTGCCACAGTTGTCATGTCGGTTTCAATCGGTTCTTTTGAACAATTCGCGTAAAAGAACCGGTTCAAAAACGATTTATTTACAATATGTCCCTAACATTCTGACGTGGCATTTTACATGCAATAAATGTTCTATAGGCACTGTTTTGTGAATGTTTTTGTCTTACTTTATTTGTCAATTTGTTGTAGCCATTTAGATCATAAAACAAGTTTTAAACCTAAAAACATACTTAATACTAAATTAATTTTATTATCTATTTGCTAAATAAAATTATATTTATATCCAATTGTGTAAATAAGCCGTTAACAAATTTTCAATACGATTATTTTTTTTTTCGTTCAGACAATTTTTGTGAAATGGTTTAATTGATTCATTTAGAAGTTTCGACTCAATAGAACGATTCGTTCACGAATCGGACGTTGCTAGCGGAAACAGCTGAGAGCATGTGTGCTTCTGGAGTCTCAAGCCTTCAAGTAACTTTGTGCATGAAAAGCAAGTACGATGTTTGTGTGAATGTGATTACAAGTCAGTCAGTTAAGAGTATTAGTAAAAATGTATTAGTAAATAATCTACGATGCCTCTTTGTTGTAGCTACGAGTATGATAAACTTTGGACTGTTAGAAAGAAACTGATCAATATAAAGCTGTCGAGTGTTTTCACAACTATTCAGCCTTGAAAGTTCATTCCTTTTGTGGAAAAGATTCATAAAACCTGTATAACTTAAATGTTCATGACTTTTCTGTCAACTAATTTCAAATTTTGTATATGTTAAATATAGTGTTTAATATAGTAATGTTAATGTTCTTAAGTAATGTTATTATAAAGTAGTATTAACTATTTTTTAAATAGGCGTTTCTGGGTTGGCTGATAGTCACCATAGGTTTGGGGTCTGGGCCTGTAAATGTGTTTCTGTAAAAGTGTTTCCGCTCTCTTGAGGGATGTCCGGCTCTGCTCTTGGTCGACGGCTGGTTGCATGTCTCCTGAACATCTCGGAAGCTCGGAGAAGAGACCTGGTGGAGACAGTGGCAAGAGCAGCCATCACTGACACACATGGTGAGAACCTGAATGCATGGAATGGATCTATTAAATTAACCTTTATTAATTAGTTCTAAACAAAATAATATTTCAAAGTGATCATTAAACTGTATCTGAAGACATTAGGAATATTTCCGTTGCATGTTATTGTGACAAAACTGTCCGAATCTGTCCTTCATAAGGAAAAAAGCGTGAAGGCATCACAGTGCTGAACATCTTCAATGATGCTGACTACAATCGCTCTGTCATCACTATTGTTGCAAGCATTGACCTACTAAGTGAGTTGCCTGCTCGTCCTTAATACATGTCCAGTTGCTGAGAACAATTGCTTTGTAAGTAACAAAGAGGCCAATCTGTATTGTTGTAAATTTTAGGGGAGGCTGTATTGTCGGCTTGTGAGCGTGCTTTCTCTCTGATTGACATGAATGTCCATGAGGGCACCCACCCATGCATGGGTGCAGTGGATCTGGTGCCTCTCTATCCACTGGGGGAGGAGGTGGGCCTTGAGGATTGTGGAAAAGAGGCCCAGGGTATGTGGCCATGCATGCACAGAAGAAATATTAAAATCCATTCTCGGAATATTTACTTTAGTACAGAAAGTACAGAAATGGTTTCAATATAGTATTAAAGTATAAAAAAATAAAAAAAGCTAATGCAGCACAAACAGAATTGAGTTATTTGGAGCTCAGAATTCCATCCATTATTAAGGGCACTATTATTATTCTACAGATTAAAATATATATATTTTCAAATTTGAACTTGTCATTTTGTCCTTGCTGTTTTCTTTCTCGTTTAGCATTAGCTACAGCTCTGACAGAACGAGTGGCAGGTACCAGTGCTTTTTTGTTCGGATGGGCTGATTCTCCTCAGCGTCGAGGTCTGGCTCAAAGGAGGAAGGAGATTGGCTGGTTCAAAAAGGTCAAAGATATGTCAAGCATCCAGCCAGATGTAGGTCCACAGGCCACAAGGAGATACGGCATTACAGGTTATTTTTCAAATCTGCATTCACAAAATATAGAAACAAAAATGAAACAGCAAGGTAGAGTTTGCTTCACAATTAAGCAAATTGGGTTCCGGAAGTATTTATTATTTATTTATTTTTAGTAAGAAATTTTTATTTGAGAGTATATGCTTCTCTTGTAGTTATCAGCAATTTCAACTTTATTTAAAAAAAAACTAAATTCTGAATGAATTTAACACTGTCCATATGTATATAATTGTGTATATATGTACATTTTGCAATATATTTAAAAAATATATTTTATATTGTTTGCAGTGGATCATTGTAGTTTATTCCCTCATAAAGTTGGTTTGGTTCATGTCATAGACCTGTTTATTTAAGATTTGTTTTTATATCCTTAAAGCTGCAGTCCATATTGTTTCCTCTTTGTCGCCATCTCTGTTCGAAATCTGCAATTGCAATTTTCACTGGAAAATGTCATCTGAACAAGTAACATTCACTTTTGTTCTGACCAACTAAGGGGAAAAAAGCATTGCATTAAATCGCGCCGATTAAATCTAACGATCGCTTATATCACGTCGAACCGCGCAAATTAAACTTGGTTCTCAAATTGTTAATGTTAACAACATCAGCAATGCGTGACTACATTTAATGCCCTTCCGATATTTGTCCTTGTTTTCGCATGGGCCCGGTTGCAGTCTCTTTTTTTCTCCGAAGTCTTTTGCGTTTTACAACGGGTGAATCTCCAGTTGTCACTGGTGATTGTCGTTTGAACCTTTCTGGATCCGCCATCAAATTGATAAGTTTAATTATATCAAGTTCTGTGAGAAAAGGCTATAAATCTCCACCTCCAACATCCTCACACTCATAGCCTACTAGCCGAGACTCCTTCTTTATGTACACAGATGTGACGTAATGACGCAAAGATTTCCCGCGGAAATCCACCAGTACCACTGGAATTAAAAACATTATTACAAGCTTACCGTTTTGAATCGAGCTAAGGCAAGGAGATAGTTTTGAACAGTTTGGTTATGTACTTGCTCAAAAATTTATTTTGGATAATTTTTAAACCAAACAAGTTACGGAATGCAGCTTTAAAGAGAAAATGAATGGGAAAAAATAACAACACTGCTGAAAAAGTTTCTTCAAAGTTTTGGTTACCTGTACATGCAATGTAGGGACAGAAACCTTCCAGGTTTCATGAAAAATATCTTAATATGTGTTTTGAAGATTATTATAGGTTTAAAACAACATGTGGGTGAGTAAATGATGACAGATTTGTTACTTGTGCAAACTCACTTTCACTATTTGAACCTCACTAAACTAAACAAATAACAGCTATTTGTTCTGCAGGTGTTGGCGCCAGCCCCTACGTCATGAACTGTAACGTGACCATCGATACCCAGGATCTGGCCCTGGGCCAGATTGTTGCTTTAGCAATCCGTGAATCCAGTTCTGGTGGAATCCCTGGAGTTCAGGTCATGGCCCTGCCACATGAAGGTGTTATGGAGATCGCTTGCAATGTGGAGAGTGTTCAGGGTGGTCCTCCATCGTCTTCATCTTATGGTGAGGAACAATGGCCAAGCTTTGTCATTGGAGGGCAAAACTTTTGCCATGCTCCAGCCTCGCTAATCACAGAACGTGTAGCAGAGCTGGCTAGACACCATGGAGTGGCTATCAAGGGTACGGCCCTGGTGGGCTTTACCCCACGTGAGTGCCGGAGACTGGCAGAGGGAGCGCTCTCAAATGGCATTGGAGAGTTCTGGAAAGAGCTGCAGCGTGTACACATGTGAACAAGCCAACAACTTTCAACACTGTGTTAACTAAATTGCAAACTAATCAATTGTTAATTATAGGGAATTTGTTGAGCCACCAACAATAGATAATCAGCCCTTATTACTATATATATATATATATATATATATATATATATATATATATATATAATATATATATATATATTTTTTTTTAACAAGTACAGTCCTTAAAGGGATTGTTTGCCCAAAAAGAAAAAAAATTCTGTCATCATTCACACACCCTCATGTTGTTTTAAACCTGTATGTCTTTTTTTCTTCTTTTGTTGAACACAAAGATCATTTAAAGACTGTTGGCAAGTGCAACCAAACAGTTTTGGTTACCTTTGACTTCTATTGTATGGACAAAACAGAGACATTTCTCAAAATATCTTCTCCTGTGTTTCACAGAATAAAGCCATATAAGTTAAGACTGACAGGAGGTTGAGAGTAAATGATGACAGCATTTTCATTTTTGGGTGAACTATCTCTTTGATTGTATTCATTTTGGTTACAATGTGATTTTACAGCTGCTAAGGGGTCATTCAATGTAAAAAATCGTGTAAAATTAAACATTTTATCAAGCTATGATAATTGCCTTAATCTTTTAAACAACAGAGAGGATAGTATTCTATCTACATTGTATAAAAATCACCTTTCAAGTTAATAATATATGTAACAGCAGCATATGAGTCAAGTTGGAGCACTACAGGTACTCAAATTCACTATAACAGTTAATCTACTGCAAAATGTGTATATATATATATATAAAAAAAATAAATAAAAAAAAAGATCAGTCAAGAATAGAAAATTATTGAAAATGTTCAAATCGAGGCATCCTCCAGTCTCAGGAGACCATGGATCACGCCGGATGAGGATCACCAGTGCAGTCAGTGTCGGTTGTGACTCAACAGTCCAATTCAGGAGTGGCAGTCTCTGCCACAAAACATACAGGTGAAATCTGAGGCAGGTTGGATAGCTTGGCTCCTGGCCTTCCTCTGTTTGCTTCAGTCTGCAGATTGAAGATTTCCTCAAAGTTGGAGAGGCCTTTCAACACAACCTGTCTCTACTGAGGTCTACTGCGGTGGTAGCTTCCCAAGAATCCGGGTTGATCCCGAGAGCCTTAAGATCTCTTTTGTAAATGTCTTTGTACCTCAGGTATGGGTCTGCCTGTTGGTCTTGTTCCTTTTGACAGTTCGCCATACAGAAAATCCTTCAGAATGCACTCATCTTCCATTCAGACAACATGGTTGTGATAGCCTTCCTAATTCACCTGCTCAGCTCAGTGTCGAGAGAGAGCGAGTCAGAGATAAGGGCCTTTCGTACTGGATAGTCCTAGGATCTTAGTTCTGTGAACTAGCCACCAGGGTGGTTCCCCGAGAACTAATGGTTCCCCTAGGTACATTTCCTGTTGCATTCGCACCACCAGTAGGAACTCTGAAGTGACACAACTTGTTGTTGTGACTTATTTTAAAGGCGCGGGGGACCTTTATTTTGACGGCGCTCAGAGTCAGAACGCCAGAGCCTGAGCAAACAGTGCTCGCATTCTTCGTGTTCATTGGGTTACGAACTGTCTAACAGTCCTGTCTAATACGTTATTAGATAGAACTGTTATACATAGAAAGTAGACTGTATATATGAAAAGTTATTAGCGTATGAAGTGTGGTTGATGTCCAGTGTTGCTAGCTGAGCAGAAATACATGTTTAGCTTGGTCCCCTCAAAGTTGCGTTGGATTTTCTCCTCAGCGTAAAGGTTAAGAGGCCAATCTATCAATGTTTTCCATGTTTGTAGAGTTAGTTTCTGGAGTAAATATTTAGGCTATAATATGTCTTTACCAAGCGGCAACCTCCCCGTCTCTCTCTTGAAACCAACACGGAAGTGAGTTAAACTGCAATTCGTTGACTGGCCGCTTGAGGCTGTTGTCAGAAGTGAGTCAAATCTGTATCTCCCCCATGTTAAAATGCCAAATTTTACAGCAGAAAAAACGTGTTTAAAGCCTGGTGTCTGTATGTGGATTTGGTCTATACAGCTAATTTTGCCCTTCATAACAACTGTGAGGGGGGTGAATTATTTTATAACTCGTCCGTTTAGTTGATTAATATTTAAATTTAAGGGTGTGGCCAAGCCACTTGAGTGACAGATGGATTGCCGCTGTCAGTGCTAGCCGTTTGTCTGCTGTGCCTGTTACTAGCCGTCACTTCACCTCAGCAATGTTAGCTGCTGAACTTGCCATCTCTGCAGTGTTTGTGCTTTTTTTCGGGATTATTATTTCATACAATTTAATACTTGGGTAACGTTACAAAGCCCACGTCTTTGGATTCCGTCGTTATCGTTCGAGAGAACAACCAGCGCTGTATTTCAGTTGTTTTCCTCTGTGAACATGCACTAATGGATGTCTGACAATTTCGTTGCTTTTTGGGGTTTTCAAATTTAAAACGTCAATAAATGCTCGTTCGTTCTGCTCCCATGGAACAGATGGATTATAATATGCTTATGTAAGTTACCGTCAGATGAAATCATGCAGGCGTCGGCGCTTTCTCCGTCCGTGCAATAAATTCACATGAATGAGCGCGGATTTTCTAGCGCATTTATTTGCACTTCAAAGGCAATATATCTATGGTTTAACGGTTAAACCATAACCCATTTGAGAGACGGCCAACATCAGAATTTAAAATGGACTGAATAAGCTCTCTACGAACTTGAGCGATGCCGCGCTGACGGACCACGAAAGAGTGACGGACATGTATGCACATAAATCACTGTCATACACAAACACTCTCGAAGTAATACACAGTCTCACTTGTAGCCATGTATTTTAACTATTATAATATTTCGAAGGGCAAAAATAGGAACGTTTAATTGGCTTTACATCATCAGCTAACTCGATCACGTCGAGCTAGGTGATTTCAGATAGCCAGGCTCATATCTATGGCCAGGCTCCTCAGCTCCACTCACGCCCCGCCTGTTTGTCTATTTTCTGTTATCCGGGAGTGACGCAAGGCCAAGATGGCGACGGCCGGCTCCGCCCACTTTAGGCTTCAAAAATGCTCTTCAGAAACCTACGGGTGACGTCACGGACACTACGTCCATATTTTTTTACAGTCTATGGTCTTTACACAGCTTTTTTTAAAATGGCGGGTGCTGGTGTTTCGCGTGCGTTCGGCAAATCAGCGTACACTTATGTCACTGTAGTTCCTATAGTGCTGGTTTAGACCCGACTCTGAAGTAGTATGGAATTACCTTTGTGCCAATAATAATGAACATAACTTTTCAAGAAACTAATGCAAATATATATTGAAACTAAAAAAAAAAACTGAAGAAAAAAAATCATTAAACTTAGTTTTTAATACACTGCATGTTTGCTAACTGTTTTCACATCTTTCTTTCACTGATCTGAACTTACAAATGCGCTCCCATAGTTTTCATTTACGCTTCTCAAGTTTTCGTTTACGCTCCCTGAGTTTTTGTTCGCCATTCTGGCACATATCTCTCGTGGGGGCGGGGCTAGCAGCAGTGTGTTCTCATTGGCTTTCTTGACCTGGAAGTGAAGACGTCAGTATTGTGTTTACATGTGTGGATGTAAGCGTCTGTAAGCACAGCTTTCTACTTCATTTTAATGAAAGCATAAATGAAAAGTCTGGAAGCGCATTTGTAAGTTCAGATCAGCGAAAGAAAGATATGAAAACAGTTAGCAAAACATGCAGTGTATTAAAAACGAAGTCAAAAAATTTGCCTGCATTTTGTTTTTGTATTTTTAGTTTCACAGATATTTTATTCAGTTTCAATTTATATTTGCATTAGTTTCTTGAAAGGTTACGTTCATTATTATTGGCACAAAGGTAATTCCATATTTAGTTCCTTCGGAAGGAGTTCCTAGAACTAAAATAGTTCCTAGTTCCTACGGTGCGAACGCTCCAAAATCTGGGTACTTTCGCCAATAGTTCTAGGAACTATGAAAAGCTTCCTCCGGTGCGAAAGCCCCTATACTGCTGGTTTAGACCCTACTCTGAAGTAGGAGCTAAATTAGTTCCTCCAAAAGAGTTCCTAGAACTAAAATCGTTCCTAGTTCCTGTGGTGCGAACACGCCGACATCCGGGTACTTTCGGCAATAGTTCTAGAAACTATGAAAAGGTTCCTCCAGTGCGGAAGCCCCTATAGAGGATCCCAGGTACACAAAGTCGTGTACAACCTCAAGTTTATAGTCTGAGATTGAGATGCTGGATAGATTTACATCTTGTCCCATGACTTGCATCTTCTTGAGGCTGATGGTGAGTCTAAATTCGTAGAATGCCTTGCTGAAGCAATTCATCAGTTGTCGCAGATCCTCAGCGGACTGTGTGGTACGAGCTGTATCATTGGCAAACAGGAGGTCCCTCAAACACTTAATTCGGACTCTGGTCTTTGCTCTTAATCTAGAAAAGATATTATAATATATAATATTACAGCAGCAAATTAAAGTAAAATTGAATGACTACAGGGACTCAAGATCACTAATTTAATAGTTCATCTATTACCAAAATTATAAAAAAAAACAGTCAAGAATTAGCCTGGCAAGCCAGACCTACATCAAGATGTTAGGTCTGGAAACTCACCATAGACGCGGTTTAATCCGAGGGGCGGGATAAACGGCTGTCTTTCAAATTCCCTCTGCACGCAATAGGACAGCGCTTAAACCAACCAGAGCGTTTTCCCAACAGCGGAGCTTAGTTGATAGATTCAACTTTTGCCATATCTGGCCGGCAAAACGACGAACACATCTTCCTTTTTTTAAGAATGACTTAAGTGCCGTTCTTTGCTCTTTTCTCAAAGAAAAACTTAACTCCAAGTCCTCCAGAGTCGCGGCCAAAGCCGATTCGAAAGACCGTTGTTCTCCATCAGCAGCCGTCATTCTTTGTTTTCAAGTGGCAGCCGTCGCAACTCTGTCGTCATATGTTAAGCCCGCCCCCGCCTACTCTATACACGACGTGATTGGCCTGACCCAATTTAGGTTTTTGCAGCTAGAAGGTCTATTGAGAGTTGCTAGACCCACCTGGCTGCGAAATACATTTTGCTGCCGCTAGGGTGCGTCTAGATTTCTAGGCTAGTCAAGAATAGAAAATTATTGAAAATGTTTGAATCAGGAAATTCAGAATCAGAATGCTTAGTTCTTACATAAAATGTAAATCATAAAATGTCTATCAAAACCAACACATGTTGAACAATGTTCTCTAACTTAAGTTTTTCAAAGGTGTATATAATTATACTAAGGTTAATTAGGCCAGTACAGTTTAACCACCCCTTGATGATTCAGAGAATTACTGATTTCAGATCTGGAACATTTAGGAGATTTTAGTGTTTGAAGAAGGAACCTATAACCTTCTAGTATGACTTAAACATGCTAGATTACACAAACTGTATGCATTGAATATGCATACAGGAGTAACTACTGTACAAGTACAAACAGCAAAAGGAATTCTAATTTCACAAGTTCCTGACTGAGACTGACTTCAGGGATGTTTTCAAGAGGAACAAGAATTTTGTTTTGATGTTTTGAAATCATTCACACAAGTTTGTGCTTGACTGGGCTGATGATAAAGCCGAAGCTCAGGTTTCCTGATCTTATCTGCTGTAACCAAAGTATTCAATTTTTAAGATTCACAATTTACATAAGATAATATAGCCTCACATTATGACACAACACTATTAAATAATAATAGGTATAGCTTGTAATCAGATATCAATGATATAATGCATTGATGTCAGTCATGTTTAAGAGGTGGACAGTAACAAAGTATACATTTACTTGAGTACTGTACTTAAGTACATTTTTTGAGTATCTGTACTTTACTTGAGTATTATTTTTTCTGGAAACTTTTTTACTTTAACTTGAAAGACAAATATCGTACTTTTTACTCCACTAAAATTCTGTCAAGGTCTTTGAGTAGAAAGTAGTAGGCTAATGTCACTAAGGGGATGATTTTGGTTGCATTTTTGTTGGAAATGAAAGTCGGTTTGACGTCCACCAGACTGATGTTAATTTTCAACCACAATACAACGTCTGTCCAACTGTCAATCTGTCGTTGGATTCTGACATCAACCTGATTTTCATTTTCAACGTCGAGTTTGGTCTTCTAAATGCGAATTTTGTCATTGTTTTGGAGCACACTGGCTTATAGATAACAGTAAGGCTAACATATTCATTTTAAAAGCCAAACAAACTTTTCAGAGACTTTAAATAGGGCACTATTTGAGGGAACAGCCAGTTGGGTGTCCGAAACCATTGTGGACGTGAGTGCACATTGAGTATTGAGTGCACTTATTCAATCTTACATTCAATCCCACTACTGGAACTGTGTTCTAAAAATAAATGTGATATTGATAGCCTATGAGGATAGGTAGGCAGGCATAGAGTCAGAGGCATAAGGTACTGTAAGTAGGCTATTACATACAATGCAACAATAAAACAATGCATTGACATTTACTTTTGATACTCAAGTACTTTTAAAAACAAGTACTTACTTTTACTTCAGTACAAATCGGTCTTTACAACTTTTACTTGTAACAGAACAATATTTGACCAGTAGTATCTGTACTGTCACTCAAGTAACGTTAAGGAAGTTGTGTACTTTGTCCACCTCTGGATAATGGTTTCAAGTGCACAGAAAATCTGAGCATGATCAGTACATGCTTGGATCATTTTCACATACATTCATGAAATAAACTCACCTACCCACCACTACAAAAATAGTGGTGTGCATTTTACATTTTAAATAATCCAGCTATTTTTCCTGACAATACTTCCCTGGCTAATCTTCATATATGCATGCAAACTAACAACAAAGACAAAACTGGTAAAACTTGGATAAAAAGCAATGCAAATAAAATATTAACTTTTAAATGATGGTATTAGACCATGTCTTAATATACTAAGCCATATATTGTACAATTCGTATGAAAGAGATTCAAATGTCTGGCATACTGGATGCAAGAACACTCACTAACATACTAGCACAATGCATATACTGACATAACAGTTCTGCCAGAAAAAGAAGTTGGGTTCTTTCTCAATTGGTGGGTCGAGAGTTGTGTGTCAGCTAGAAAGGATTTGCATGCAGGCATATTTATTCTATTAATCATGAGCAGTTTCCATGTTTCTTTAATAGTACATGTTAGTAATGTGTATTTACCATGGTAACTCGTTTCCATAACCACAAAATGCCACTTTATTTTCACTTTGTGTTGTTTTGTATATTTTTAAATGATCAACTTACTAACTTTATTGTATTAACAAAAACTAGTTTAGGACTGCTATTTAGTAGCCTTACCTCTTCATCAGTCGTTAAGTGGGACGGTACTTGTGTGTCAACTATTTTTGTGGAACATATTTGTTATTATATATATATATATATATATATATATATATATATATATATATATATATATATATATATATATATATATATATATATATATAGTCATATAGTCAAATTCCAAAAAAAGAAAAGGTGTCAGCTTGATGACCATGGAAAATGTGGGCACCATGGTCAAACCAGTTGAGAAGCACTGATCTGCACCACAGACTGGGAAAACTTTCAAATCTCCTGTCTGGGTCTAACTTATTAGCTTTCCTTACCAGGAGCATTACGCACTCCGATCATGAAATCTGCAGATAAAGCAGCTTGAAATGTTAACAGGCAAACAAGAAAACAACACTTTTGCTATTTGTATTAGCTTCTCTCATGCAGCAAATGTTAAAGAATATTAAAACTTTTAGACTAATCGAAATACACATGTGGCTGAATAACAAGTATACCTAAATTGATATGTATTTTATATACAACATTAAATGTCTATATAGAAAAACGAACACAGTGGTGTTACAGTATATAAGAGAAGGCAGAATTTTTCAGTTTAGTCACATTGATTGCACTATATAAAAGGCAACAATCTCATTCAATGTAAATGGCACTAAAAAGATCAAGTAGAACAAATTACAACAATAACCACAGGGATCAATTACCCAACATTTTGTTCTTCATTTATTCCTAATTAAATAATCCTAAGTGTCCAATCAAACTATCACCTTTCCTTTCACACGGTCACTTCTGGCAATTTTTTTTGGCCAAGGAGGAGGGGGAAGAGTCATCAGTTACTGTGAAGTCATTTAGTCATCAGTCACTGTGAAGTTCTTTCCTCAATTTGCAACAGCAGTTAATAATTCCTGAATCACATGACAACGCATTCACTATAAATTAAGAGAAGAAAGTGCATCAAGTGTTCAAGTAGGGTGTATAGTTTAACAACACATTTAGGGAAAGGAAATAAATGGTGGGCCACTGAACCGGCACTTAATGGGCGAAGGGTATGCCAACCTTTAACTGTAACAAGTTGAATTCTAACCTTTTGTGATAATGATACTACGCAAATATTGGCAAAATGACAAAGCGAAAGCACAGGTGGCAAAACAGTAGCATTAAACCTCGTATCTTTTGATTGGCAGTATTGTTTTGTAATATAAGGGTGGTTTGTGGAAGGATTTTAGGGAGGAGTGGGAACAAGGAAGTGGTTTTGCAGTCTCATCTCTTTGAAGCCCTTCTTGGGTCCCTGCCATTGCTAATGGTGACTGTGGGTTTGGGGGGAGCAGGGGGTCCCCCTGCAGTTACTGGGGGTGGTCCATTGCCTGGAACACGCCCATTTGGTCTTCCTGGAGCACCAAAGTTGGGATCCCGAGGCACAGGTGCAGCACTGTTATTGGAAAATACCGGCCCAGTACCATTTCCTGTTGGGCAAACAAATGAAACAAAGGGTGGCAGACTTAATCATATCAGAGACATACATAAGACACCATACTGAGGGACCAGAAAAAGCTATTACTTTGTGTCATTAAGCAGACACTTATCAAAAGCAACTTACAGTATGCTAACGGTAAGAACAAACAAGAACAGGATCTCAGTAACTCCAATTTCAGAGACTGAACCTGCAACCTTCGTTAGCAGCCCAGATTCCAAACCATTAATCCACCACTACAAAATCAGCATCCGCCACCTTAGTAGGACAGATTATGTAAAGTACTAGTCATGTGTGCTCACCTGTCTGCACAGGAGTACCTGCATTTTGATTCGGTGGAGAATTTCCGCGCTGTTCTTTACCCTATTGAGAGGACGAGACAAAAGACACCATTGGGTTGACTGTGCACAACAGGAGCTTTGCTGGTTAGGCTAGTTTAATGGCTTGGTATTTGAATGCGCAGAAGTAAAACCAAATGTTTGCTTCAGCATAAATAAATTCTACCTTTCAAGTTATATTCTAAACAAAGACTTTGAAATGAGGTAGAGTGAAAAAACAAGCCTTTTTTTTTTTTTTACATTATAACTGAAGCAAATTTAGACATGCAAATGACTGAAAGGAAGTATACGAGGCGTCACACTGAGGTGCCATTTTGCATAAACATGAACATTGATTGGACTCACCGTCTTGTTATGCTGGTTAGCTTGTCCTAGCAGCTCTGGATTTGGCTCACTGAAATTAGGAACCTCAGAATACACCATACAGAACCTGTGCAAGACAATGTGCTATAAAGGCTGCTTCTATTGACATCAACATGCCACTGAAGTAAAATGGATGGTCCCTTTTTTCTTTTCTTTTTTACGTTTATGCATTTACTAAATGTATAAACATTAAAAAAAGGGACCATTAATTTTACTTAAGTGGCATGTTGATGTCAATAATCCATAGCTGATAATCCATATTATGCAAATATATTGTAATAATATATAAGTGACATCCAATGATATAATGGCTAACAAATGATGGCTTAAATTTAACAGTTCCCACACCTTTTGCAAAGTACATTAGCTAGAATTCTTTTTGGTCAGTCATAACATTTTACAGCAATCTCACTCACGTAGAGCAATTTCTTGACAATTAATTAATTTAGAGCCAAGCATAAAAGCCAAACTTGTATTCCACTATAGACCAGGGGTGTCCAAACAAGCTCCTAGAAAGCCAATTTCCTGCAGATTTTAGCTCCAACCTGCTCAAATGCACCTACCTGGAGGTTTCTTAATCCTGAAGACCTTGATAAGCTGGTTGGGTAATAAACGCTACAGGAAAGTGGCCCTCCAAGAACAGTATTGGACATCCCTGCTATATACTTTAATGAAATGTTCAGGCTTGGAAATAGAATAATAATAAAAAGATTTGACCACGATTTGACCAGATTTTAAATCCAGATTTGACCACGAGAAACCCATCAAGTTATTTTAGGCAGTTACTGAACCAAAGCATTTAAAAAACAGAATTCATGAATCTATTCACGGATTCATGTGCCAGTACATTTCAAACCGTCCCACAAGGGCGAATTACCATGGTTATTGCCAAATGCTGATAAATCACAAAATGAAAATGGAAAATGATTATATATTGTTAGAGTCGATGATTATATATATTGTGAGAGTCGATATTTAATACTCACTCTCCTATTTTTTGTAAGTCTCCTCCTCTTCCAGTGTACAGTGTAAGGCACCCCTTCCACATTGAAGCATACCTATCCAGACAAAAATATATTTCCAAAGTTGAAACACGTCATCTGTACTTGAAACAGTTATGAGCCTTAAAACAAATGTGTACTCTGCACGTTTTTATAGCACATATATGGTTGTCAGTGACATTCATTTTACATACATCCTTGTTATACAGTCTTGCAGGATACTCAAAGCAGTTTAGATCAGTTTGAAAGAGTTGCCCATTTACCGTACATTTGACTGACAGACCAATAGCCATACAGGGTTTAAAGCGTCAAAGGTCTGACTAAAACACACACACAGAGAGAGGATGTGTCTCGTACCCTCTCGTAAGGCGGATGATGTCCCCGGGCTGGATGAGGCTGCCCAGCTCATCCCACACAGAGATGGCGATGCTGCCGCTCTTGTCCGCCACTCTGCACGAGCGCACCTCGTGCCCGTCCTTTGTCTTCGTCACCCGACCTGCGCGTGCACAGCAAAGTTCAGTAAAATCTCAACCGTAACAAAACTACTGAAAACAGTAACACATAGACGATTGCGATACATGATGGTTGATGCGTGAAAAGTCAAAACTACAAGAACACGGCAAAATAGACGACGAGCATCGAGACGTTAGACATGTTATTCAAGAATGTTAGCTGTGAGAAATTAGCTCTAACTGTTAACGTTACTTGTGCTAAAATGCTCGTGAGGGGCACAGCAGTGAATCCACTTACCGATTTCCAAAACTATAAAGACGATATTAAGGTTTTTAGATCCGGCCTTTACATCTTTAATCAAGATCACACCTTCGTTGGAGATATTCGACATTTCTGAGAGCTGTGGTGAAGGCTAGCACACCGGCTAGCGAAACCACAGCTGTGTTGGAGGATTTCTTGATCTAAAGCTAAATCTGTGCTCTGAGTGGGATGTTTTATTTGCCAAATAAACTTTATTTGGCGAATAAACTTTGTATTCAAAACCCTTTTTGGAAAGGCAGAGGTGTTTCTAGCGTAACATTTGAGGCAGTTTTTCCACACTGACAAACGAGCTAAAGGAATGAAAGTAAAAGCAGGAAATATTTCCTCATACACGATTAAAACTACTCGTTTAAAAACACTCAATTCGTTTTCCAGACAGATATTTTAGACTTCATCCCATAGACTGTAAAAAATAGCTTCATCCTAAACCTGGAAAAACTACGACTCAAGGCTTGGCTGCTCAAAATGTCTAGCATCCAGATTCATTTATACCGAGTCACTTTTTTGTTGTTGTTAACGTTAGTCTACACTGTCAATTCACGACGTCAAGTTAACAAACAGCTGTTAAAATCTGTTTTCTTCAGGCATATGCCGGTTATATTGCGGGTTGCGTTTAAAACCGTGTCAGTGAGTTCAGTCACACACACTGCCGGTCAAACTGAACACCATCGCGTCTCTTCATGTCACCTTCCACTCGAAAATCATTCATCTGGCGTCTAATCGACATTTAAAATGCTAAAGCGACGAGACAGTCAATTTAAAAAACGATTTCAGCCGAGATAACTATAACTGCCTATCTTGTACGTTATGACCAGTTCGAAACTTCCTGATGGCCTTTTAAATTGTTATAATTATAGTATGTTTTCTACTTGTGACGTACTGCAATTTTACCAAGAAACAATAAAAAAAAATATACTTTCGCAAAAGAGGGGAAAATATCTATTTCACAGTGCTATCTGTCTCTCCCTCACTAACAAAGCGTCTGATCTGCGCAAGTGTGTGTTCGGTTCTTTAAATTCTACAGGATGTACCATCGCACTGTTTCGCGGGGGTGTTCACAGATGCGTTATTGTTGTTAAATACACACATGCGATTTTAATACACGCACATTTGTTTGAACAGACATCACAAATAATTCAGCATATGTTGTCCAGTATCATTGATATTACACGGGAACGAAAGCTTGAGAGACCCAAGTGTTGGTTTTTACCGTGTTCTTGTTACATTGAGCTCAATCTGATTGGACACCGTGAAGAAAATGTGTCCACATGTCATGGATAGGAAATATAACCTCTCGTTCGACATTTCCTCGTGCGATTGTCGACGTTGTGTAATATGATTTGATTACACGCTTCAAAATATTTCCAAAGGTATTTAGGTTGCATCATAACCTCCCTCAGTAATCCAATAGAGTGTTGGCAGTTACAATGCGTTGTTTTGCCGTATTTTAAGGGAATATACCCATGAAGAGTAGTTAAACACGTGTTGATGTTCACAATCACATCAAATAAATGTTAAAGAGTATGTAGACAAGTACATAACATTTGCTTTGTCACAATGATCTTCTTTCGAATAGAAATGTGAAAACACGACGGTTGACTAGCTAGTCAGATTATGATTGTTTTAGTTTACAACTTACATTGTTTGCAGGGGTTTAGCAACAATGATTCACTGCAGTGAATTCTCGCGTTTACACATGTAAAAAGAAAATCCGTCACGAACAGGATTCGAACCTGTGCGGGGAAACCCCATTGGATTTCGAGTCCAACGCCTTAACCTCTCGGCCACCGTGACGCGGGTTTTATTTGTTGCACATAAGATATAAAAATAATAAATAAACTACCTAGACCTTTTTAATCTTGATTTAAACCTTTTTAAACAGTTTACTTACTGTCTAAAAATCTATCAAAAACTATTCATTACTACTATTAGCTCATGGTCTTCAAATAAACTATCAATTATTACAGAAATGTAATGAAAAGCAGACTTGCACTTGTTTTTACTGAATTAGAATACGATTTTTTTTTTTTTTATTTTTATTTTTTTGCCAAATAGAGACCTGATTATTCTCCGAGTAACGAAATAACATAACATATTCAATAACTATATTTCATTTTACGTGTTTAAGTTTGATAATGGCCAAGAAGCAGATGAAGTAGTACTGACGGTATTTGGCCACATGGTGGAGACAACATCATCCATTAAATGCCTTAAAACCGTAAAAGTTCAGTTCTAAAAACCAGCTAAGGTGGCAGCTGAGAAGATAATAACAACAACAAGAATACAGTAAATGTGGATGTTTTGTTTCCCTCCTAAACATTTCATTTGAATGAAAATCTTAGCAATATTTTTCAAATGATTGACAGATTTACAGTTTACAGTTACAACCCCACCCTGTTAGCAAACGCCCTTCAGCTCCACAGTGTGATACCAATAAGACCTGCATCTGCGCTATATAACCTGTACCTTTTGTACAAAGTAATCTCTGTTAGGGAAGGAAAAAGCTCACATAAAGTGTAATGTCTTCTCTTTATGGCACAATTAATCTCAAGCTACAATCTCCTCTTACATCTCCGTACCCTCTTACATATTTCACACTGTCTTTGTTACCGTTCCTCAATAATCCCTCAACTTGGAGAGATATAGAGTATGCTACATGTAACCTGACTCCTCAGTCTACCTGGGAGCCAGAGAGATTTTAGACTACTTGCCAAACTCACATGTGGTTTATGTTGAAAACTAAACAGTGAAGTTTTCTGTCTATAACGACTATTCATCTTACCACATATTTCACATTTACTAAAAGAACACAGGATTTGAGACACTCAATCTCCACTGATTTGCACATTTAAGTTGCATTAATAAATGCTTATGTTTTCTATAATGGTGTTCATTGTTGTGGACAAAATCCACAAAACTCAAACTAAGCTGGTCCTGAAGTTGTTTTATTGATGTTGAGCCTCACTGCCGTGGCGTGACGCAAAACCAGCATGAGGTGTGTGTCCGAGAGGAGCCGTGAAAAGACCTGTAGGCAGCACACCTGTAGAACATGCGGGTATACTCCATACCTCAGCTAACCCGTGGAAACTATATCATCAATCCATTCCCACCTCTTCTTTTTCCAGTCAGTGGAAAATTAACTGCAGAGAAGCAATCCATCAGAACCAGGAATGCACCTTCTTCACCTGGTGTGTGTGTGTGTGTGTGTGTGTGTGTGTGTGTGTGTGTGTGTGTGTGTATCAGAGGCTGTGCGTATACTGAATAGTTTAGTGTGAGATAGATGTGACTGTCCAGAGAAACGATTAAAAGCTTATGGTACTTGGGTGTTAGGCTTTACTTTAGAAGTCTATCTGGCAGCATTTTTTTTGTTTACAGGTCTAAGTACTTATTTCGTCACTGAATCATCTAAAAAAATTTAGTGTGGAGAAAATAACGTTATTACATCAGCAGTATGGAATGTTTGACAACACACAAATACTTCTGCTTCACTGTATACTTGTATTCATTAGGTTGTATGCGTGTGTGTGTGTGTGTGTGTGCCCTTGCCGTGCACTACAGCAGTAATTGGAGAGTTGTTGGCAGTGGGCAAGGTTTCTATGGAGATGGCAGTCAATTGTGCTGGCTTCCCCCCAGAAATTTTGTAAACACGCTTCCCACCATGCCAGGACCTACTGTCAGTCCTCATAGACATCTACTTACTCAAGCCTTGAGACGGATTGCTTCTAAAAATGTTAAAAAAACATAACTTTATCGACATTTCACCTTTTGCCTTTTGTAGTGTTCTGTTTTACACCTTATAAAAAGTAGTATTTGGTATAATGGTAATGATGTTTGATGGTGTTTGCAATCTTTCCAAAGTATTTGCATCATAATACTGTTACTGAAAAAAAAGAAAGAAAAAAGTACTGTTTCAAAAAAACATAATACTTCCATTGTACTTTATTGTAGACAATTTAATACTAAATCTTATGTACACTGATAAAAGAGAGTCTGGACTCCAGCATAACAAAGAGCAGATTGGCACACACATTGCCTCTCCTACACAAAGAAAGAAAAAAAAGATAGAGAGTGAGAGTTCAGGCATTTCAGTTCAGTCAATTTCATGGTATTCACAGGCTCCCACAGGAAAATATAGCGATTTCGGTGTATCATTGTGGTGACAGTGGTCTGAACTGCTGTACCATTCTCTGGGCCTTTGTACACAATCTGCTTGGAATGGAATCTAAATGGAATTTCCTCCTAAGAACATGCTTAATTTCTGAACTTAACACAATAGGTTATAGTTACATTATATTTGGGGTTAATTTAGGGCGATATGCTATTTAAGCAGACATGCTAACATTAAACAAGCTTGGGGACAAGATACCAGTGGCACAAGGGAGTAACTATGCTTCCCAAAGTCTCAAAAGTAGATGGAAGTCAGAGGGCTAGAAACAACTATATTTAAGAAGTTAGCTCAACAGTAGCTGCAGTCGACGGCGGAGACACGGGCACTCCTTCTGCGGGTCTTGATTCTTTCTCTTCCTCCTCTTCCTCCTTCCCATTTTCATCATTATCATCAGTGTCATCATCATCTTCTTTATCCACTTCCTCTTCAGCCAGAGTTGCAGATGGACCGTTCTCGAGATCTCCAGCCTCATCTGAAACGAACACCTCTCCATCGGCACTTCCTGGGGTGGAGGGGCTGTGGTGATCATCTCCGTTTGCTTTTTCACTTAGGGAGTGTAACTCAGCCAGGGGCAGCTCACCGTCAGGTCCCCCAATGTTGGGAAGATCCACTGGGGTGAGATTTCTGGGAGAGCTCCCGGGCTGCTGGGAGGAGTCAGCGTCTCCATTTCGTACCTTCTTGACATTGAAGGTCATTGGCGAGACACGGAAAGACGAGCTCTTGGAAGAGGAGCTCTTCGGGTGGTTGGGGATGAAGCTTTTCTTGATCTTCTCACGTTGTTCTGCAGGCACGAACTTGTTGATCTGCTTCTCGATGCTGCTTCGCGAGAAGGCCTTTTTCAGACTATCCACCTTCTTCAGACTGGAGCGCTTGAACTTGTCAGCACGAGAACGCTCTAGACGTTCGCTTCCCATGCCTGGGAAGCTCTCATCGTGCACATCCTGCAGGGAATCATTGCCGCCCTCTGCCAGGGGGCTCATTGCTCCTTTTTCCTCATCGTCATCAGAGGAGAGGCTGACGGTCTGCAAGCCTTCGTCTTGAGAGCGGTCTACATCAGGGAGTGGAGTTGGTGAAGATGGAGCGATTTCATCCTGAGAGGTGGAGGCCAGGCCATCTTTAGTGAGCAGAGTGGATGGGATTTCGTTGTCCTCCTGAAATTGGAGAAAAAGAAAATGTATTTAACAAAGACTGAAAGGTTCAGAGTGTTAATGCCTGCCCTTCAAGGTTACAGTGTAGATATTCTGTTATAGTAAATCCTACTATAACCTGCATTTGGATGTTAATAATGTCCCCCCCCTCCCCCTCCCCCTCCCCCTCCCCCTCCTCCCCCCTCCCCCCCCCCTCCTACCCCCCCTCCTACCCCCCCTCCTCCCCCTCCTCCCCCTCCTCCCCCTCAATTTGTTGCATGTACATTTCACAGACTCTCTTCTTTACACAACAGTTTATCAGTTGATGTATTCCTTGGGAATCAAACCCACAGCCTTGGCATTGCTAGCACCATACTGTACAGTAAAGATTTGTTTTAGGTCCACATGCACACAATATTCTTGAATCAATAAGCAAAACAAAGAGATGAGTCAGTTTGCTCTGTTGTTTTTTAAGTTATATTGTGCAATCTGCTGAAAAACCTGTTTGCGGCACAGCTAGCTATACAGAAGACATGTAGAGGCATTGTCTTGGAGTTATTCCAAAACAATAAAAATGGCACACGGTTTAGGTTTATTCTTCCCCCCAAATGTCTCTTAAAAAGCTTTGATTTAAAACTCTCATGTATAAAAATGCAAACTAAAATCTTGTTTTACTTAGCAATCTAATTCCTTTCTCAAGTCAAGATTTTGGGTATACTGTATATCTCAATATATGTTGAATGCAATATTTTTCTTTGCCTATATTTTTTACTTATTATGTGATTATGCATGTAAACAAAATATAAATATCTGTTACTTTATGCATAATTAAATATTTGCTTTAAATATTTGATCATGCAATCACTACAATAATAATAAAAAAATGCTACACCCTTTCAAATCTCTCTCTTACACACCGAGAAGAATATTATTTTAGCTCCCAAACACACCCATGCCAAATTCCTTTTCAAAAGTTACATTCATTAAAAATAATAATAATAATAATTTTTTAAACATGAAAAGTCATTTTTGATTTTTGGGTAAACTGTAACTCAATATATGTTGAATGCAATCATTTTTATCACTAATATTTCTTTCATATTATGCATGTATTCTGAGATATATAAATATTGATACATAATGAATAGTTAAATATTCATTCACTGAAATAATATTAATAAAAATCACAAAATATGCCCAAATATCTCTATGACCCAGACAGTGCAGAATCTTCTCTTATCTCCCTCTCTCCCCTCACACTCGCAGACCCCAGACACATACCACAGACACGGCTGCAGAGGTTTACAGAGGTTATGCTTCACGCTTAAGCAGTAAATTGAAGATCTGACCCTCAGGGAAGGGCGGATCAACAACACAAATGGAGCTTTTGCACACTCACCTGCTCCCTCCTAAGGGCACTAGGCACACTCCCAGTAATTTAGAGCATGCACTGTCCAAGCTCTAAACATCTAAATGACACATTTGTTATTGTATGCCAGCATTTCAGTATGAAACTGCAAATGCAAGTATGCCTAAACAGATCAGATGCCAATGTCCCTATCTAGGAAATGAACATTTTACAAGTCAAGCAATGTTCTGTCCTATAAAGCACTCATTTACTGTATGCTTTTTTCAAGCTAGTGTAAACAGAGGCTATAGAAAACATTAGATCCCACCCTCCTTTCAGAACTCTCTCCAAAGCCACGCTTCCTCTAATGTAATACACAAGCACAGCCTGAGCAGAGTCTGCAAAGTGTCATGAGACAGCATTAAATTACCTCATGTCTCAAAGCACACAACATTACAATAATAATCAGCGTAAGTAACAACATACAGAGCTCTGAACGTGATTTCACCAAGTACAACATGTTCCTGCAATCAACCAATCAAATCTGAGGGACAAGTTTACAGTTATGTCAAGTTTAGGCTTAAAACCAGGGTTAGGTGCTTCTACATCAGTGATATTCACCCATCATTCCCCTCTGATTTTAGGGATGATTATGGGTTAGGTTTAGGGGTAGGGATAGGGTTAGCACTTAATTTTCTGACAGGAATGTTGTTCCAGGATCAACAAAACAAGTTGATCCCAGAACGTGTCTTAAGTCACGGTCAAAATCACGGTGACCGACTTATACCACCTGACTGCTGAGATTCATTTTGGCATTGATAGTGTTGCCAAAGAAAATCTGAGTCTGAGGATGTGAACAGCTTTGAAATTATTTTGGTCCTGAGACTTCCACAGAAGATAGCCTATATAGCCTATATACACATTTTTTATATATACATTATATTCTACATACACTGTATACACATCTTTTAATATTTAGACCACTTCTATTATTAATTGCTATTAGGATATGAAGAGTTTTTCAACCAGTATATCAAAAAGTGTATATGAAAAGCATTGCCTATACTAGCTTTCATTAATTCAAAAGAACTGCAAAATCACACGTTCCTTTAACTTGTAATAAAGAAGCAACATAACAGACATTGGGAGCTCCCGGTTGTTGAACATGCACTGTATTATAATGCAGGATAAAATGGATAACATCATAATGTAAAGAAAACCTGATCCTCATGCCTTGTCTGTGTGCACAAAACTCTGTGCCATTATCAAGATGTTGGTTTACAAATTCCAGCGAAGGAATGCATCTCCCACTTGTTATATTCTATAAATAATCCCAATGTCTTTCTTGATTAATACGAAAAGAGCCGTTTCCAAAAGTGTGGCAAATGTTTTGGGGTTTTTTTCCGTTTTTTTTCTTGAAAACGAAACTGTCTAAAGGGATAGTACTTGTGCTCATCTTTTTTAACATTTCACCTTTGAATACCCAGTATCACCCGAGGGCAGAGATCCAGTCAAAACCAGTGTTGACTCTGGGCAAACCAGTTTCTTCAAGAGCGACATGGAAACTAGAGCTGGGAGTTGGCTGTGGTCGGTTAGTTCTGTAAAAGTATCAGCTTTTAAATTGTGATTACCTGATAATGTCTACATATGTATTCTATTTCATAATTAATAATAGAGTGAAACTTAGGCAACACCTTCATATTATATTTTCAGCCAACCATACAAGAACGGTAATTTACCAAGAAACTACACAGATGAGATTTAGGGATTTAGGAAAAAAACTTTGAATTCTGTAAAATGATTCCCTATTGAAATATGTTGATTCAGCTCAAATCTAATTAGTTTGTACCTTGAGGGTCTTGTCAG
The DNA here is from genome assembly GCF_963993115.1 of Abramis brama. Taxonomy (NCBI): domain Eukaryota; kingdom Metazoa; phylum Chordata; class Actinopteri; order Cypriniformes; family Leuciscidae; genus Abramis; species Abramis brama. The sequence continues at coordinate 26,540,104 of NC_139970.1, forward strand.
ATGAAAAGTGCACACATGAAATATATCTCTATAAGCTTGGGAAATTTCACACAGTAGTAGGTCGACCCCAATTTGATGGCGTCTAGTAAAACTAACATATATCAATGATGCATATTTTACAAAATCCTTTGGGAATGACTTCATGCAACAGTATACCTTTCTATACATACGTTC